>NC_090923.1:256251424-257501424 GCF_040938575.1 Ambystoma mexicanum | reverse complement strand
AGAAATTGTCCGGAAAACATCTTGGGGCCCATTAGAGCATTGCACCAGAACACTCCTATAAGAGTGCGTTTAAACCAAGGAGGGATGTTAACTGAGTTAATTCCCACGGCGAGAGCAGTAAAGCAAGGATGCCCTCTTGCACCAACACTGTTCAACTCCTATCTCTGGGATATTGAAGAAAGCGGCCAGGAGATACGGTCCTTTCCACCTACAGTAGGGAAGGTCAAGATCCCAAGATTACTCTACGCGGACGACCTTATTTTAATGGACTACACTCCGATTGGTCTCCAGCGCCAACTAAACGCTTTGGCACTATATATAGAGAAGAACAACTTGGAGATCAACAGGGCCAAAACCAAAGTTATGATCATGGAGAAACAAACTACCCGCACAGAGAATTTTAGCTGGACCCTGGAGGGTGAGAAAATAGAACAAGTGGTGCAATTTAAATATCTGGGGGTAATCCTCAGCAACAACAAACAAGAGCACCCTATGCAACTGCACCTATTAGAGAAGGCAAAAAAATTGCCATGTCAAGCAAAAATAATTGACAGAAGATTTGGCCGATTTACAGCAATTCCACTTATTCAATTTTACAAAGGGAAGGTGGTCCCGTCCTTGATCTACGGTGCAGATGCACTACTGGCGATACCCTCAGACTTTTGGAAACGACTAGAAGGTTTGTTTTGGAAACATACTTTGAACCTACCGCAATACACACTGGCAAAGACCATACGCCAGGAACTTTGTCTGCAATCATTGGAATCGATGGTTGCTAGAAACTTGTTAATACTATACAGGAAATCACTGACTAGCACCTGCCCGAATGTAATGTCTATTATTCACACGGAAATTGAAGCACAGAAAAGCAAAATTCTGATGTGTTGGATGAAAGAACACAAAAAAAAACTGGTGGAAATAAATAGCTCTGAGGAAGAACTTATCTCGAATCCGAATAAAGTAAAACGAAAACGGCAGGAACATGACTGGATACAGACAACATCCGTGGACCAAAGAAGTAAACTGATAAGCCACTTGCCACCAATAACGAGAGGCTTAAATGACCTACCGAACTACTTAAAAAAAATTCCAAGTAAAACTCTACGTGAAACCTTTCTAAGAGTGCGAATGAACCTCTTGCCAACAAACGAGATCAAAGCGATCAGGAAATTAACATCTGACAATAGTTGCCAATTCTGTAAAAACAAGATGCAACCAGAGACGCTGCACCACTTACTCTTAGTGTGTGGCGCTTTAACAAGGCTGAGAATGGCACACTTGGGCCATTTATTCAAGGAGTCAAGAACGTGCAACGAGGAGGACTGGTAGAACCGCTTAATCGAGGGAGACAACATCAGTTACGTAATAGCGGTTTCCCAGTTCTTCATGAATTTGAAACTCTAAAAACACAAGGTGGAATCATTCGGGGGATGTGACCTAAAAAAGATCAGTCTATAGACTACTTGAAACCACTGATGTCATTCGCCAGATGAAGTGATGAGACAATTGGAGCTGAGAATTGTACTATATTCTCTTTTTCTTTTCTTGTAAAAATGTTTTGTAAATTATAACAAGTATAATAAAAAATAAAAAAAATAGTTAGTATGGCCAAAAGGCAAACTCAGTAATCTAGATGCAGTTGTGATGCTGCTAGGCAAAGTCATGGTTGCAGGTTTATAGATTACCTGGTATGTGACAGACAGGGGGTCTGGCAGACGGCAGAAACAGGCACAAACAGGAATCACACAGGTGCTGGCCTTGTAGCAATGGGCCTTGGTAAATGTGGGCCAGCTTCGCCTGCCGGTCATCAGGGATTGGTTAAGGCTCTAGGCCAGCCAATCTGGTTGCAGGCAGGTGCCTGGTTGGGTGAGGGCAGTCAGGCAAAAACAAGGTCTGCCATCTTTGATTATGTTCCTCCTCGTGGGCTTCAATGGAGGAAATGCAGATGGCAGGCAGAGATGGTGCACTGATTCAGCATTCAGTGCGTGGAAGCATTAGAGCGGCTTCTTCGAAATTAAGGGGAATGCTCGCATTAAATACTGCAGGGTTTTTTTATAAAATAAAAGGTGCACACGGAACCCAGCAAAGATGCCTGGGCTTACCTAGGGCACTCCGGTGCTTCCTTCAACCAATACCACTTTTCCTCGCACTGCGGCAGATTGTATCATTAAGGGAAATACTTGTCCCTCCTCTTCATGCATGGGTATTCTTGGTCTGAATAGAAACTCATCAGGGGTTCTCATAGTTATGTCTGCGAGGCCTGGCAATCCCGCCATGAGCACCCGCATGCCATATGCAAAGACTTCTGGTTCTAACGGTATAGCTCTCATAGCTATACGTCCTGAGTATGCTCTGATCATTTTGCTCACGTTTGAATAATGCATTCCTGGGGTGGAGCATACTATACCATCCTCGGTAAACGAGATGGTCATGTTTAATTTAGTCATCAGGTCCCGACCCAGAATATTTACTGGGGTCTGGCGTGAATATAATAGAGGTACATTCATTTTGCGTTCTCCCACTGAGATTGGGAGTGCATCTGTAAAGGGAACTCTACTATGAGCTCCAGTGAAACTCTGGGTATCTATGGCCTCGCCGGACAAGGAAAATTTGCCTTCTCAAATGCACGAACGCGTTGCACCCATGTCAACTAGGAAGGAGTATTCTTTATCCCCTATGGTGACATTCACCCTAGGTTCCCTATTAGGGTCTGGTGATAGGATAGAACACATCAGAGTCTCCCATGAGCTGTCCTATTTTATATATAGGTTCGGTCCACTGTACACTTGTGGGTTTCCCCCATTTCCATGGTTAATTCCCCCTTTGGGATTATTGCCATCTGCGGTGGTGCCTGCTGGGGTTGCGGCAAGTTCCCCATTGTAATGCTCACCTGGTTCCCACGGGGGCGCTGGTCTAGTCTGGATTGCTGTGGCCTCTTCTAGCGTGATGCGCAGGACCCGGAACACCGATTGGACAGGACCTCCAAATCGTGCTTGCCTGGCCCGTAGGAATATCCGTCTGCAGATGAGAAAGGGGATTAACAGTCTGCAGAATAGTGTGCTAGCTCCCCCCTTTCACCCTTCCCCCTTCGTTCCTCTCTAACTTCCTCCAAACCCCGGTTTAAGCTCACCTTATGGTTTCGAAGGATGAACTCTCCATCCTGCTTCTGGTGCAGGGGCGTGTGTTCGTCCAGTTACACTGTTTTTCAGAATGGCGCTGGCAAAATCCACTTGACTTTCCTGAGCGATGCGCCGTAAGTATGAAAGTTCAAAGTTCAAGTGAGGCCCCCTTTATGTTGTCTTTCTAACCTGTGATCTGTCCTTTATTTCAGGTGCAGAATGAAGGCGATGCGTCAAGGGGTTAAACTGCAGAGGTGAGTAGTGATGAGGGCGATCCCTCTAAATGTCCTTATCATTCCCCAGAAATGTCTCTTGTCCTTTCCCCATAGGGGCCGGGGTACGGTACCTGCCAACGGGGTGGCGCAGACCCGAAATGTGGAAGAAAAGCTGGTAAGTATTATGGCTGTTAATCAGGCTTTCCTTCTGTGTTCCTTCTTCTCACCTTTTGTTTCTTCCTCTCTCCCCTAGGTGCAGAGATGTGGCGTCCAATGCTGACAGCCGCGATGGAGCCGGGAGATGTCTCGAGGACAGGTGAGTGAAGTATGGCGCTGCAGCGAGCAACGCAATGCTTTTAAATGGAAGTCTTTCTTCAGGGATGCTGGCGAGAAGATTCCGGATGCAGGTAAGAAGTTTGAAATAGTCCTTGGTTTTCACCTTTCTCTTCTCTTCCTTCCTTGCAGGTCTTCCAGATTCGAGGCGGGCGTGGCTGGAGTCCAGGAGCAGGAGCAGACACGGTGAGCGTTAAGCTGCAGGAAGCAGAACAACGCGAAGCATGAGCTGCTGTCTGGGCGTGGCTTAAATAGCCTCCAAAGAAGTCCCAGGTATGTATCCTTCCCCAACTAGGTATGTATCCTTCCCTGGCCTTGCCCGAGTGAAAAAATAGTCCCTATGAAAAAATAGTCCCTTTCAGGTCTCAGGGAGGCCTGAAGCGTGCAGCATGGTCTGCATCAGGTAAGTGCACAAAACACCTTGCTTTATGAGCATGGCGCCTATGGCGCCAGGACTGATGTCCAACATGAGCCTGGCGCCAAAGGTGCCAGGACTGAGTTCATAGAGCCCCTATAAGGGGCTGCTGGGCTTTTACCCGAGGGCATGATGCCTGCTTCCGGGGGTGCTGGGCCTGGCCTGGTGCTCCGGGGGTAGGCATCATGACAGCACTCCCCCCCAAGGCCCCTCCCAAAGTCGTTCCTTCTGGAGGTTTCGGTTTGTTTGGGAAATTCCGATGGAACCTTTTTACCAGCCGAGGTGCATGTACGTGATCACTGGGTTCCCAAGACCTTTCCTGAAACCCGTACCCTTTCCAATCAATTAGATAGAAAAGTTTTGATTTTGAGATCTTAGAATCCAAAATGTTCTTCAGCTCGAATTCAGGCTCCCCATCTATCTGAATTGGTTCTGGTGGCTTTGTTAATCTGGTTCCTGGGTGCACTGGTTTCAAAAGTGACACATGAAAAATGGGGTGAATCCGCATGTTAGCTGGTAGATCGAGCTTGACTGCCACTGGGTTGATTATAGCTTTGATCGAGTAAGGGCCTAAATTCCTTGGATTAAAAGTTCGAGGACCCTTGAGTGATAGGTGTTTGGTAGCCAACCATACTTGATCCCCTATTTGGTATGGAGGCGCCTCTCTTCGATGCAGATCCGCATTCTTTTTGTATTTCCCTTTGGCATGTTGCAAATGTGCAGTTGCATCCTTGAAGGCTTGAGTAATCGTAGAGTGCAAATGGTCCACTGCCGGCATTTCAAGGCTCAGAGGTGAGTCCAAGTCTGAAGTACGAGGGTGATGTCCATACAGGGTATAAAAGGGGCTCTGACCAGTTCCAGAGTGTATCGAGTTATTGTATGCATATTCTGCCACCCATAAAATGTCCTTCTAATTACCCTCCGATTGGTGCAACATACATCGTAGATATTGTTCAAAGGTCTGGTTCGTTCTCTCCGTCTGACCATCGGTCTGTGGGTGGTGGCTGGTCGAGAGTCTTACGTCGATTTGTGCCAGTTGACAACACTTTTTCCAAAAATGAGAAATAAACTGGCTTCCCCGATCGGAGACTAGTATGGACGGGAATCCATGCAAACAGATGATATTTTCGAGGAATTCTTTGGCAAGAACAAAGGCTGAAGGTAATTCTTTCAACGGAATAAAGTGGGCCATTTTGGAAAATAAATATGACCAGAATAGTATTGTAACCATTACAAGAGGGCAGGTCCGTGATAAAATCTAGTGACAGGGTGTGCCAAGGTGCTGGTGGAATGTCTAAGGGCTGAAGAAGACCGGCGGGTCTTGTCTTTTGACCTTTGTTTTGGGCACAAACTCCACAGGACATCACGAAAGATTTAATATCCTTTCGCCAGGAAGGCCACCAGAATTGTCGGTTAACCTTTTCCTCTGTTTTGGCAATTCCAGGATGTCCTTCCATCAGGGTATCATGATGACGGGAAATAACCAGTTCTTGCAATTCCTTTTCTGGCAAAAATAAGCGTCCTTGGAAGTAAGGTAAGCCATCCTTGACTGAAAAGTTAGACCCCCTTTTGATCCAATCCTGCAAGGCTGAAGAGTATAGGAATTGTTTCACTCGTGCTTGAATGTCTTCAAGGGTTTGTAAAGTGGTTATCCCCAAAATTCTTTGTTCGGGAATTATCGGCACAGGTTCTGAGTTTGTGTCTATTTCTTCCATTCCAATTCGGGATAGAGCGTCTGCCTTACCATTCTTATAGCCGGGGCGGTAGGTGATTACAAAATCGAACTCAGCAAAGAACAAAGCCCATCGGAGCTGTCGAGACGATTGAGCCTTGGCAGTTTTTAAATATTGTAAATTTCGGTGATCAGTGATCACGGTGATGGTATGCCGGGCGCCGAGGAGATAATGCCACCAAGCCTTGAAGGCGGACTTAATGGCTAATAGTTCCTTATCGGTGATCGCATAATTTATCTCCGGCGGCGAGAACTTTCTGGACCAAAATGCTACGGGGTGCAGTTGGTTGGTTTTTCTCTCTGAGACAGGACAGCTCCCATGGCTAAGCTGGACGCGTCGGTTTCGACTATATATGGGAGATCGGGACGCAGGTGCTTCAAAATAGGTGCGGACGTGAACTTAGCTTTCAACTCCTGAAAGGCCTGTTCGGCTTCCTCGGTCCATTCAAAACGTTTATTTTTTCGCAAGAGTGCAGTGATGGGTTGCACCACACATGAAAACTCCGGGATAAACCTGCGATAAAAGTTGGCAAAACCAAGCATGCTTTGGACACCTTACACCGAATTACGTGATGGCCATTTGAGGATGGCATCCACTTTCCGTGAATCCATTCGGACCCCTTTAGGTGTCAGGATGAATCCGAGAAACACAACCTCAGTGGTATGGAAAACACATTTTTCCAGCTTGGCAAACAGTTTGTGCTGGCGCAGTTTCTCTAGGACGGCCCTGACATGCTTTCTGTGATCAGATTCCGAAGAGGAGTAGACAAGAATGTCATCGATATACACGACATCACAGACATCGATGAGTTTCCGAAGGACATCGTTCATGAAGAATTGGAAGGCTGCAGGCGCGTTGCACAACTCGAAAGGCATCACCTGGTATTCGAATAGTCCATATTTTGTACGGAAGGCCGTTTTCCATTTGTCGCCTTCTTTTACTCGTACCAGATGATAAGCCCCCCGGAGATCTAACTTGGTGTATACGCAAGCGTCCTTCACCTGGTCAAGGAGTTCAGGGATCAGAGGCAGAGGGTAACGATTTTTAACAGTTATCTGGTTCAATGCGCGGTAATTAATACAAGTTCTAAGGTCGCCTTCTTTTTTAGGCACGAAGAACAAAGCTGAGGATGCCGGGGACTTTGACGGGCGAATGAAACCATTGGCGAGGTATTGATCTAAATATTGTCTCAAATGCAGATTCTCTGGTTCAGTAAGGGCGTAAATCCAGCTACAAGGGGGTTGTGCACCGGGCACCAGATCGATTTGGCAATCGTACGATCTGTGGGGAGGTAACGTGTTGGCCTGTTCCTTTTGGAAGACGTCCTGAAAGTCTTGGTACTCTGGAGGAAGTTGCACGGGGACAGAGGTTACTGATGCTAGATTAATCTTTGGATTTTCTGGGTAGCAGGTTTGTGCACAATCCGGGAAGGTTATTCTCTTTGCTCGCCAATCAATTCAAGGATTATGTGTCTCTAACCAAGGGATTCCGAGAATAAGCTGAAACTGTGGAGCCTTGATTACATCAAACACAACTGCCTCCCGATGGCCATCCGGACCTACAAGTGTCACCTCAGCTGTGGAATATGTTACCGGTCCAGAGGCAATTTCGGTTCCATCTACTGTGGTGATGACATCTTTGTTGGTTTTAGGACGCAGAGGGAGGTTTATCCTAGAGACCAATTCTCGATCCACATAGTTTCCTATAGCCCCGCTATCGATGTATGCCTTTATAGCATGCAACCGTTTAGGCTGTTCCGGATCTACGAGGACCATTGGCACAATGAAATGCGAGGTCTGAGAGTTAGTTTTCAAGCTCGGCAAGTGGACCCCTACGCTTGCCAGGCGTGGTAGTTTCCCGATACAGAGTTTCCATGGATTTTATCAGCGGCTCCTACCACCTTCTTAGGCGGCTTAACCGGGCAATCTCGTAGAAAGTGTCCAGAGGACCCACAATAAAGGCATAATTGCATCTGTCGTCTTCTTTCCCGTTCTTTTTGAGTTAGGGGTCCTTTAACACCTCCGATTTGCATAGGCCCCGAGGCATCAGCCCCCTTGGGGTTAGCGTGGGTCTTGGCCAACACCCGGGTTTCAAACTTGGACCGATCTGCTTTGCTGGTTTGCAGCCTTTGATCCAATTGGACTACTAAGTCTATATATTCAGTGCATTCTTGGGGACGGATTTACAACTTGTGCCAGGACATCTTTAAGTTCTCCGCTCCGCGTAGACCTCGATAGAATAACGTGATTCTTTTATCCTCTGGCCAACCAGTTTCCACATTTAGTCTATTGAAGGTTGCAATGTAGGATAGAAGGTCTTGATTGCCCTGTCGCAGAGATAGAAGTTCGTCATCCAGAGCCTGTCCCTGGGAGTGTTGAGCAAATAACCTTTCCATTCTTGTTTGAAATCCTTGAAAAGCACAAAGAATCGGGTCATCTTGAGTTACCAGTCGGACTGACCAATCGGCAGCACAGCCGCTGAGATATGACAACAAAAAGGCTACCTTGGTCTGATCATTAGGGAAGGCCCCAGATCTGCATAGGAAGTGCAAACGACACTGATTCATGAATACGGCGAATCGTTTGGGGTCCCCACCAAAGCGTTCAGGTGGGGCCAGCGGCATGTTTCCAGGTAGATTAATCTGCACCGGGTTACTGGAAACCACAGGAGCGGGGTTCCCCCCGGAACCGGGTAAAGGAGTTTGTCCAGCTTGACCTTGCAAAAGCTGTCTAGCCAGGTCATCAGCTCTATCCTTTATTACAATCACTTCCCTCCTGAGGGCACTAGTCTCTTGATGAGCGGCGTGTACTTCGGCCCGTAATTCCCCCAGTAATTGGGCCAACTGGTCAGTTTCGGAAGTTTCCATAGCGCCTGGGTGGGAATTTGTAGGAAGGCTTCACATTCTGTAACGCTCACCTGGTTCCCACGGGGGCGCTGGTCTAGTCTGGATTGCTGTGGCCTCTTCTAGCGTGATGCGCAGGACCCGGAACACCGATTGGACAGGACCTCCAAATCGTGCTTGCCTGGCCCATAGGAATATCCTTCTGCAGATGAGAAAGGGGATTAACAGTCTGCAGAATAGTGTGCTAGCTCCCCCCTTTTCCCCTTCCCCCTTCGTTCCTCTCTAACTTCCTCCAAACCCCGGTTTAAGCTCACCTTATGGTTTGGAAGGATGAACTCTCCATCCTGCTTCTGGTGCAGGGGCGCGTGTTCGTCCAGTTACTTCAGTTTTTCGGAATGGCGCTGGCAAAATCCACTTGACTTTCCTGAGCGATGCGCCGTAAGTATGAAAGTTCAAAGTTGAAGTGAGGTCCCCTTTATGTTGTCTTTCTAACCTGTGATCTGTCCTTTATTTCAGGTGCAGAATGAAGGCGATGCGTCGAGGGGTTAAACTGCCGAGGTAAGTAGTGATGAGGGCGATCCCTCTAAATGTCCTTATCATTCCCCAGAAATGTTTCTTGTCCTTTCCCCATAGGGGCCGGGGTACGGTACCTGCCAACGGGGCGGCGCCGACCCGAAATGTGGAAGAAAAGCCGGTAAGTATTATGGCTGTTAATCAGGCTTTCCTTCTGTGTTCCTTCTGCTCACCTTTTGTTTCTTCCTCTCTCCCCTAGGTGCAGAGATGTGGCGTCTGATGCTGACAGCCGCGATGGAGCCGGGAGATGTCTCGAGGACAGGTTAGTGAAGCGTGGCGCTGCAGCGAGCAACTCAATGCTTTTAAGTGGAAGTCTTTCTTCAGGGATGCTGGCGAGAAGATTCCGGATGCAGGTAAGAAGTTTGAAATAGTCCTTGGTTTTCACCTTTCTCTTCTCTTCCTTCCTTGCAGGTCTTCCAGGTACGAGGCGGGCGTGGCTGGAGTCCAGGAGCAGGAGCAGACATGGTGAGCGTTAAGCTGCAGGAAGCAGAACAACACGAAGCATGAGCTGCTGTCTGGGCGTGGCTTAAATAGCCTCCAAAGAAGTCCCAGGTATGTATCCTTCCCCAACTAGGTATATATCCTTCCCTGGCCACGCCCGAGTGAAAAAATAGTCCCTATGAAAAAATAGTCCCTTTCAGGTCTCAGGGAGGCCTGAAGCGTGCAGCATGGTCTGCATCAGGTAAGTGCACAAAACACCTCCCTTTATGAGCCTGGCGCCTATGGCGCCAGGACTGATGTCTAACATGAGCCTGGCGCCAAAGGTGCCAGGACTGAGTCCAAAGAGCCCCTATAAGGGGCCGCTGGGCTTTTACCCGAGGGCATGATGCCTGCTTCCGGGGGTGCTGGGCCTGGCCTGGTGCTCCGGGGGTAGGCAACATGACACCCATGTTCGGTGGTTGAACCACTTGCAGTGCACCTTGCTGCAAGCCTGCCGCCTGCTGCTGCACAGTGTAATTTTGTGCACCGCCCTGTTGCGGGATGGCAGGTTGATTCGCCATGCCTCCCCCATCCCTTGGTTATTTTGCCACATGCCATGACTTCTGCACATGTGCGCCACGTGTCCAGTCATTCCACACAGCCAACATACTGGTGTTGGTCGGGCCATCTGGCTATCTGGCGTAGTTGGATTGCCCATCTGTGTGTTCTGGAAGCCACCTTGAACATTTTGAAAACCTCCTTGATTACCTCGAAACCCTCCCTGATTATTTTGCCAACCTCTTTCTCCAAAACCTCTTCCTCTTGGGTAAAACCCTGTGTTACACTGATTATTCTGTGATGAGTTATTCATGTGTTGTGCACTTGGCTCAGCTGGGCTGGTGAGCATGGCTCCCTCGAGAGCATACTTCAAGATTTTCCTTTGCACTAGCTTCGCCTCCTCTCCCTTACGAGTTGCCTCCTTTTTCCAATTCTTTTCTTGCAACAATCTACAATAGAGTGCAATTGTCAACTGTATTTCGGCCCATGGTTTAGCTTCGATTCCTACCAATTTCTTGAGCTGTTTTTGCACCGGTTCTGGTAACCCATGGCACAATATATGGTAGAATACAGGGATGGATTCTGTCCAAGATTCATGAGTTTCGAGCACCCACGCATCTTGAAAATTCTGGATTAAAGCAACGGATCCTCTGATTCTTTCATTTTTCGAGCCATTATAGCTCCCATATCAGACGTATCTGTATATAGCGTACGCAGCACTTTCCACACGGCTGCTCTACAGTTATTAAATGGCGCTCTGTCATGGGAGGTGTCAGTTATGGTTACCCTAGGGTAGCCCGCCCTTTTCCACATGTTGTCTGCTCTTTCACCAAGTATAGCAATTAGGAGCCCCTTAATGTCCCCTATGGCTAGGGCAACACCCCCTGTCATTTTCTCTTATTCATGTATCCACTTTCCGGCTACCGAGGTCAGCATTGGAAGCTTATTTTTGAGGTTCTCTCGGTCCATGTGTGGCCATGGAATATATTGCGTTCTTGTTCCCCCCTTTTTTAGCAATGGGAATTGGAACGCACAGTCCAACTTCTCCTTCCCCATACCTCTCCGGTCTTTCACCGGGGTGGCGTTCCCATCTTGCCTTCTACCTGGCAATGCCCTTAACCTGTCCACATATGCAGGTGCTGACGCCATCCTCTGACCGTGGGGTGATTCTTTATGTCGGCTGGACTGTCCAGCGGACTTCAGTGTCCTACTTGTGGACCCGCTAGAATCTGACCATCGTACCTCTCTGTCCCTTGGGAGCCATTTTTCACACCGTCTCCCTTCGTCATATGCCACTTCCTCAGTTTCCCCACCGGAGTCAGACTCTGAATACTCCCAATTTATGCAACTTCTTGCATCTTCTTCATTCTGCCCAATCTCTAGCCTGTCTAGGGACAGTCCCCTGCTCCCACTACTTCGGGTGACATGCTCAGTGTCATATAGCTGAGTGCTCTCTAAGAGCTCATTCTCCCTACCCCCTTGGACAATTAGTTCCAGCCCCATTTCATCATAGATTTTATCAATCATTTCCTCACTGCTTCTGGTGTCGAAATCATCTTCAATATTTGTCCCACTTGTACCTGGTACCGCATCGCTTGCAGGAAAGAATTCTTCTATGTCTTCCCATTCTACAACAGGATTGGGTTTTTTAACTTCCCGTTGCAAATATTTGAAATCTCGTGCCCTCTGTCTGCACTTAAGTTCTGCTTCCCCATCTATTTCTTTTTGCTTCTTCGCTTATTCTCTAACCTTATCTACTTCCCTCATCCGTTCAGTTCTACGTTCTTTTGCCCTTCTACTTTTCTCGTCTTCCCGCTTCTTTACTTTCCTTTCTTGCACTCTCCTTTCTTCCTCTAACTTTAGCATGTTCTGCTGTACTTTTCGTAGGCTGCGTATTGTGTGCGACTGAGCGGTATTCCTTGCTCTTCGTGATATAGTTGTTCTCGTCTCAACCTATCCTTCTTTCTTACCCTCTCGTCTCTCATGTCCTTTTCTTTCTCTTTTTCCTTTCTCTGCTCCGCATCGGACCGTTCACTCTGCCTTACGTCATCACTTCCTTTTCCATCTAATTTCAATAGTATCTGTCCTCCCATCCATTTGTCCTTTTGCGAATGTTAACTCATCGTCCCCTTTCTGCGTTTTCCCTCTCTCTCTTTCTCAAGAGATGTTCTATTCTGTGCCTGATCCTTTCCTTCATCGTTGCGTCTCTCCTTGTCCCTCGTGACTATGGAGGCAAGATTACTTTCCTGGTCCTTTTCTTTGATGTTGTCACTACTGCATGTAGGCGACTCATATGCCGGGTTGCTGTACCCCGTGGCTGCCTTAAGTTCTCTTAATGGGTAAATACCCTCTGACTTACGCCCTTCAATTACTGGCTCAGGCGGGGAAGGTGGCGCGGTAGGCGTCTCACCCTCCTCTGTACATACATTTAATATCCAATCTGCAGGTGGTTCTTCCACCTTCGTTTCTTCAAACATTTTCCAAAACTCAAGAACAGCAAGACGTTGCTCTCGCTTCTTGCCTGTATATGTGGCATGTAGGAAGGTGGTCATGTGCTGTAAAACAGCCTTCGAAAGCGACCCGTTCTGGGGCCACGGAATAACCCATAACCCACTCCTGGCTATATTTCTTCAGTTTTATTGCATGCTTGGGCAGTTGCTTGCATAAATGCGCAAGCGTGGTAACCTCCTCCATTCCTTCTTACGTCACCATAGTGATTATACAATTCTATGACCCTTCAATAGTATGAGAGAGCACCAAATACGCAAGCTCCAATCCAATCTTTTCCTGCCAAATTTTATACCAACAAAACTCATCAATTCAGTGGCGATGCCCTCTTAATTATGAAATCGCGTAAAGCCAAAATGCATTTCAATCAACTCATCAATACAGTAATTTCACATTTAACATACACAGGACATATATGACAGAGGCTTGACAGACTAGACGGACGCCAGCTGGTCACACATATACCTGCCTTCTAATCAATGCCCCACCATGGGATGTGAACAAACCCCTTTGTGACGTCTTTAATCATCAACCTAGCCTAAATTGTCCCCCCACTGTGGGTTCTGGGTTTACATTCCTTCTGACCACTCTTTAAAGCACAGGAACAAGGCGAATCTTTACGTTTTTGCTCAGGTGTCCCCCTGGTATTCCTTACGTTTTATTCTTCTCGGGTGCCCCCCTGGTATTCCTTACATTTTATTACAGGTGCCCCCCCTGATATTCCTTACGTTTTATTACAGGTGCCCCCATGATATTCCTTACATTTTATTTCAGGGGCCCCCCTGATATTCTTTATGTTTTATTTCTTATGCTCGAGTCATTACCCCCTATACAGTCTTCTCTACTTCTAACTATTTTATTGTTTCTCCACCACCCTCCGTTACCTTTCCCTGACTTACTCTAATGTCTACACGACATTTGCCAAAGTAACGAGTCTGTTGTTTTACTCACCGATCGCATCTTTTTCCTCTCCAGAGCTTCGGGATCACCGCCCCTTCCTCTTCCTGCTTTTAAGATTTTCGTCCGATCCACTGCCTGTGGGAATGGGAAGGGTTATGCTTGGAAAGGCGGGTTCCTTCAGACCCACTGAAGATTTTTGAATTATTACTCTATCATTGTCCACGGGGAGCTTCTCAGTGAACTCTGCCGGAATGGCAAAAGGACTTGTGATTTTACCGAAGGCCTGGAGTTACTTTGTGCCGTCGGTTTAAAGGTGTCACTGCCCGTGGGAATGAGAAGGGTTATGCTTGGAAAGGCGGGTTCCTCCAGACCCACTGCAGATTTTTGAATATTACTCTATCATTGTCCACGGGGAGCTTCTCAGTGAACTCTGCCGGAATGGCAAAAGGACTTGTGATTTTACCGAAGGCCTGGCGTTACTTTGTGCCGTCGGTTTAAAGGTGTCTTATAACTATCAATCGATAATCAATAATCGATGGCCGAAACCATCCTCTGCTACCAAGTGTTCTGGAGGAGAGGAATGCGCTGATGGGCCCATTGGTCAGCACTCACCCTCTAGAACTTGTAAGAAAAGATAGCTGCACTATGTGAGGACAGGGGGTGCAGGATTCACTTACTCCGACACGACTCAATAACGAGGACTCAATAGGTTGGCAAAGGGAAGTCTGTTTAATGACAAGTACATCAAACCGGGAAACAAACGGGAATCAGCTGTAGTGCGATCACCTGTCTCGCTCCGACTTCCTCGAACTTCAGTCGGGCAGCACTTCTTATAGGCAAAAATCATCATTACTGACGTCTAATCTCCATAAAAATCACTATGCAATATAATTGATTAGGAAAGGTAACTTAAGTATAGGTGTTATATCTGTATATGATAATAGGGCATGCGGATTGGATAACTCTTATTGGGTGGGCGTCTACGCCCATCCCTCTACATCACGTGTGATAGACGTCACTACAACTACGACGTCCTATTGGTTACAATATCTATAGGACTCCAGATAACTCGGTCCATTGTGATTGGGCAGGTTACATCCCTAGACATACATTTCCACTTTTAATTAAAGTTTCACCCTGCCTCCCTTCCATCAATCAATGTTTTAGGGCGACATGTCAATTAGTTGGCTAAGGATGGCCTCGAAACTGTAGTCTCTTATCGGGAAAAGTTGTGGCATCCTCGGGTCCTGGATGACATCAGGCGATGGTACTTCTTCGCGCATGTCTGGTAACATGTTAGTTCACCATGAATCTGCTTCAGTTTCCAGCTTTAGTGCATTTCATTCTGTGTCGGCATAGCCACCTGCATGGGCCCCCCTTATCTTGACCTTCATGAGGCAGGCTGGTATGCTCTGAAGTTGGAGTCTTGTGAGCTGAGGCTCTCCTCCCCTTCTCTGGTTGACCTCGATTTCCTAGGTATGAGCCACTCTTTGTTGAGTTTCAATTCAGCTCCTTGCATTGCCTTTGGCTGGGTTTCGAAACTTGGCCTGTCAGGCCTCTGGCTGCCTGGGTACCATTCTGCTTTTACAAAATAGAGTCGTACGTGTACAATGTGCCTTATTGAGGTAGATATTTGGTTGGCCCTTGCCACTCTATCTTCTACTTGTCCCAGGAGGATAGCTCAGTGGCAGCGTGCTCGACTTGGAAACAAGATGACACGAAGCAACACAGGTTCGATCCCTGGGTCCGCGCTTAGAAACCTCTGGGTATTAAGCGCGTTATAAATAACCTATCATATCATATCATACTAAGCATTGCAAGCAGTATCGATTTTTTAGATTCTTGCGTTTCAAGCCTATTTACACATGTTTAACAGGACGGTTGCTTCCATCTTGTCTCGTAACACTGTTTCCTCACATTGTAACATTGTCTCCTCTCTATGCCTATTGCATTCAATTTCGTAGTTACTCGCACTGGCGTGTTATCTTCGATAGCTGCTTTTGTTCATTCACGGACCTGTTTAGGCCCTTGTGTCATTTCCACTGGCCTTCCATTAAGGCTTTTGGGGTCTCTTCGTGGACCGTGTGTAGATACTCCTCATTTCGTATTAGCGGCTGGTATGGCTGTCTGATAGGGTACCGTTCTGCCCAAGGTTGTCTGGTTATGGGTGCTTCAACCAGTATGGATCTTCTGATGTATACTGGGCAGAGTCCCAGTGCAGCTCTTTGTGGGTTCATTTGCTCTTCATATGTCACATACCTTGGTGAGTACGCTCCTGGTACCTTGAAATGAGGGGAAGGGGTGCAGGAACATGTCTGGGACCTCCTCTACAACTTCATGGTATATATTGTTATGAAAAGAGAAGAGAGAGGAAAAAGGATCTTCTCCATTGTGGAGGAAAGGCAGCACTGCAAATAAAAATGGAGGTGAAGTCCAGTATATGGAGGACCTGGTGTCCCTTCACTGTGCAAAAGGGAGTGTGAGGAGGTGAACTCCCTCTTCCACAGGCAAGTGGTTAGAGGAAGGGACTAAACTATTGTGTAAATAAATGTGTTTTTTGTTGTGTAAGCCCATTATATGGCGGGCCAGGGATCCCTTTGCCTGGCATAAGGGGGTTTAAGGAGGTACATACCCTCATCTCGAAAAGGAGACTGAGGAAGTGTCAAAACCATTGCGTACATATCTGTGTTATTATTGATTTGAGATTACATGTGTTTTTTGGAGTTGTTATAGTGTGGATTGGTGGTGTTTGAGTTGAGTGAATAGAGATATGTTGTGATAAGAGTGTGGTGTGTGAGATGAACAGAACATCAAGGGTTAAATATATTTTATGTGCATATATGATGTAACTATGAACTCCCTTACCCCACTTGAATACATGTGTACAGCACTCCCGCTGTACTGGGAGAAAATTATGAAATATCATAGGGAGTGGTTTGTTGACATGAGAGGTGGGATGTATAAGCCATGGCCCGAAGAAGGAGCACATAATAACGGTGTTCTGGGGCACATGTACACATATTTAGCTGCAAAATATAAGGGGAGAAAGCTGAAGAATAGAATGGGTATTTTGGAGCTTTGGAAAATAGTTGAGTATTTGGAACCTGTCCCAGGTACCCTAAATGAGAGAAATTGTAATACAAGCCCCCTGTGTCGCTCTTGCACCTAGTGTAGCCCCTGCATCCTGTGATACAACCACAACCTCCACAGCCCTGCCACACCCCCAGGAGTGATACACTATGCACGCAGCCACAGGTTATACTAGTCCCAAGTATGTATCCAATGCAGCCCCACGACAGAGGGCTCCCATAATCAATGAAAATGTCCTGCATCCCCCAGCAGCAGATACAAAGTGCAACCCATTAGTTATGGAAACAGAGAACAGGGCTGCGTGATTAAAGCAAGAAAGGGAAGATGAGCAAAGAGAACCAATAAGTAATGATGAAAGGAGAGTGGGTGATATTTTATTTAGGATTGACAGTACTGCTGTTAGGGACATGCATTTTGAAAAGAAGGATGAGGGTCATGATGAGATGTATTCAGAGGGATTCCCATGGACAGGCAGTCTAAACAACAAGTCAATCAGATCAGGCATTGATGCAGGATGGTAAGATGCTGCCTAGAGTGACACAGAGAGTTTGTTGGGTACAGGACTGAGAGCGCAACCAGGCCGCATGACATTGGTGAAGAGGAAGAGAGTGGGGAAAAAGATCGCCCGCTAAGCAGTTGCAAAAACAGTTTCCAGTGTTACATAAAGGACCCACAGAGCACAATACATGTCATGGCCACACATGGATATAAACAATTTGATGAAGGCACTGCTATCACTTGCAACGGGGGTAGGTAAATGGATATGCACTTGAAAAGCAGACTCCTGGCATTACATTAGCAATTGGAGATACAGAACCTTTGTTTGCCACAATATTAGGAGACCAAGCAGATGATATTTATTTGAAAATGAGCAGGGTATCTAGGGGTACGAATGGGTGATGACAACCTTGTGGGGGCACCTTTTAACAATTGCCAGGCTAAAATGTGGGCTGCCCTAAGAGCGGCATATCAAAATATACCACACATACATTCAATAATGGCGCGGTCTATGAAAGCGGACAATGACCCGGCACAATATACTCTACAGATTCAAGAGATGTGGAGGGCTGAGACAGGGGAACCATCAGATAAGACTATAGCAATATTCTTCCATATGCTAAAGAAAGGACTCCCAAAAGAGGTTGAGAAAGATTTGGATAAGGTAGTGGGGATCAAACCTAATGGATGGAAAGAGACTGAGGCAATTATAGTACATCATTGCATGTGAAGGCAATAGAAGGAAAAGGAAGTGGCGGACAATACACGGAAGATTGAAGAAAAGTTAGTACAGAAGAAAGTAGTGAAGTTGAACATTGAAGGAGCAGTGATAACGGACACACCTGTAGGGCAGTTAGAAACATGAATGGCACTGGTGGAAACAAGAATCGTGCAGTAATAGTGGACAGGATGTTATGAACCCGATCCAGACAACAGAGGGTAACAGGGAGGCTACCACAGAGATTGCAAGGGAGAATATCAGGGAGTCTACCAAAGAGAGAGAGGGGATTTTGAGGAGGTAGAGGAGGATTGGGAGGGATGGGGACAACATATGGTACACCAGGACCGTGTTTGTCATATGAGATAATGGCCATTTTGAGCGAGAGTGTAGAAGTAGGCAAGTGGCTAAGCATGATCCCTGCACATATCCCAGCACACCAATGGCCCTGGTCACATATATACAGCAGTATGGAATTACGCCTCCAAGTTCCCCATATGGTGCTATTCCCACACAGGTGCCCTAGCAGAGCCAGCAGCCCCAATATCAATATCAGGCACCAGTACCACAACAGATACAACTTCAAGTGTGCAATAGCAGGCAACAGCAACAGCAGTCAGCACCACAAGTATGAGAGGAACATGCTTTGCCGCTTTGCACATTGACACCGCATAAAGGGGCAAGTGTGGTGGGCCGTAATCCCTTTGTGTTTGCGGGGTCAAACGTATCCCCAGATTAGGACAGTCGAGAGAGAGCTCAGTCACTGCTGACCCAGATGAGGAACCCCTGGTAGGTATGGAGATTGGCACTAAATTGTTTATTTTCATGGTTGACACAGTTGCAACAAAATCATGCATACATGATGGGTGTTTCACTTATCCAGAAAGTCAATGACCATGAAAGGATTCTCTGGGGCAATACATTTAGTTCCATTTACAGGAGATTTACACATTAAAGAGGGTAACCAAGAGGTGCTAGCTCTGTTACTGTTCTCACCCGCAACAGCAGTGAACTTCTTATGCAGGGATCTGATAAGCAAGCTAAATATGACAATTTCATTTTCGGAAGAAGGAGTGGTGTGCGCCACCCCAGGAATTATTTATGCTGGGGTCTGGTGATAACACGGCATCATATAGTGATTGCACCACTAGAGGAATACCTTTGCAGCCAGATGAGTTGGGTGTCAGGTATCAAAAACAAGTCACTGATGGTGCCATCAGAATGTATGTTTAGGCCAGCAGTGCCCGAATATCATGCCCCGGGTACTGTTATCATGCTAGATTTGGAGGGGGTGCTGATCACGGACTATGAAATATTGTTGATAGGGACTGACAAAGAGGGATATCAGTGGCACACATTTTTTTGTATAGACCCCGATCAACCACTGAGTGGGGTTTTAGATGGGCAGTTGTTTGTGGATTCTGATAATGATGACAGCATGATACTGGAGGTTAATATCACATGTCAAATAATGAGCTAGCAAAGGAATGTTCCTTGTCCTTTACGCATTGCCAAATGTATACATGCACAGATACAGGAGGACTTGTTACAGGTCCCAAGTACTTTATAAACTGATAACCCCCATGATGCATGGCTCTTGAAGAGCATAGGAGCAGTATGCATCAAGCTGAAGCAAGGCACAGTGTTACCTTGAGTGCAACAGTATATATTGTCAAGGGAAACAGATGAGGCATACATGAGACAATTGTGGCATTGTGGCAGCAGGGAATATAGTGTCCTCAGAGTCTCTGTGTAACACAGCGCTATACTCTGTCAAAAAGGCATAAAGGTCAAGTTTGAGGGTGACATAGGACCTACACCTATTGAATAACATTGTTGAAGATCAGTTCCCAGTTGTTCGGATCCCCCCACCACAATCCTCTGTATGTACCAACTAAGGTCTCACATGTTACTGACATTGGATTGTCATTGGATTGAAAAATATGTTTCTTTCCATTCCATTGCACCAAGATCCTTTATATCTCACTGGGCCTCATTACAAGTTGCCCGGTAAAACCGGGTTCATTACCGGCATGCCGGAATGAGCGGGTCCGTGCTCGTATGAACCCACTAATAGCGGGTGATTACGAGTGCACGAGCACGCGCGTTACCCCATGCCGGTGGTGGCAAAACCGTCATGCCGGTTACGGCCCACCAACCCCCCTATACCGGCATTGCAGGTACCGCCCATTCCGTAACCGTGTCATAACAACCACTAAACACTGGCACGGTAATACCGGCACGGTATTACCGTGGTCGCAAAAAAGGACCCGGAAATTACGTCATCGTGTCGGAACGGGAAATGAGCCGGTGGCCATCTTTAAAAACACAATCCATTGCCATCCTCCATAACCACCACTACACTTGTGTTGTTGTGTGCCACAACTGAAGCAGGATGTTGAAGGCCACCAGTAAATCCTCCCAAAGGAAGAGGAAGCAGCGTTTTTCTGATGCTGAACTGACTATGCTTGCTAACACCCTCGAACAGCATGCAGACACAATCAGGAGCACAGACCTCAAGCATGCGGCACAAACCAGAAAAAAACAGGTCTGGCAGGAGGTCGCTCAGAGGGTGTCGGAGGTGGGGAGCACCCCAAGGAGTCTATGTGACTGCCGGAAGCGCTGGGACGACCTCCCCCTCCGGGTCAGGAAGATCCTTGTAGATAACAGGAGGGCCGCAATGGCGACAGGTGGTGGCCCACACTCCCCTGTGAAGCTCACTGCATGGGAGGAGACTGCAAGTGCATTCATTGACCCGGAATCCATCGAGGGAATAGGAGACCAGGAGTTCGGCGCTGCAACTACCACAGAGGAAGGTGAGTGAACCATCACATCCACGTATACCAAAACATGATGTGGCACAAGCGATGTGGAAGTTAGACTAGGCAAGGCAATGCATGTTCCAAGGCTATATCAACACATCCATCGAATAATTAGTGCCACACCCTGCACCACACGCATGCTGAGTTAAAATACCAATCCCAACATAGGTGCAACATGACCCACCCATGCCCATGGGACCCACCACACACACATCAAACCAATGCTATGCCACCAGCCATGCATTGATTGTCAACATGTCCCTTCAGTACACCAAATGCCACATACCAGAAATGAAATGATGCCTGAATGTATGAACATATTACACCGCAATACATCATAGCTGCCATTTGACAACATCACTGATGACCTGCATCTCTTCTATCTCCCAGTCACCGATGAGGTGCAACACAGAACAGGGGTGCAAGTACATCCAGTGCACACAAAGGGACCAGGGCCACCGCCATCTCCCCGTCCAAGAAAATGCCTGCAGCAACACCCAGTGTGCCACGCAAGGCATCAACCCTGCAGGGGGCACCTGCAGCGACAGAACCGCAGCAGGCACCCACAACAGTGGCAGCCGTTCCGCCAGCCACCACGGACGTTGTGTCCACAGAGGTGGATGATGAGGCTGGAATCATGTCTGGAATACCCACCCCAAGCCCCATTGCCAGCCCCCACGCACCTGCGGAGTCTGAGAGCCTGGACGATCCGTGTCTCCATGACTCAGACCTTGGAGAATCAGATATTGGAATCTTCCAGGAGGACAGTGCCCAGGACGAGGAACCCATGCAGGTGCCTTCCACCACCCTGCCAGCCACCACCCTTCCAGCCACCACCCTGCCAGCCACCAGTACACCTGCGGCCGACACCTCCTTCGAGGCTCGCCTGGCACGGGTAGAGGCCCGCCAAGAGTCAATGCTGCAAATCATGCATCGACAGGTAGACACTGGGAATGAGGCCACGAGGGCCATAGCCACGGCCATTGCAGCCAATACAGCTTCCGTGGAAGCATCTACATGTGCATTCAGGGAGTACATGGGGTCACTGACACAGGCCCTTCTTGCCAACATCCCACAAATGCAGCGTCAACACCTCGGCCCAGCCGTGGGACTGACAATAGACACCTCCACTACAACAACCCCTTCCACCTCGGTGCAATCGAGCACTGTGCGGTTAATGCGCAGGAGCGCACGTCGCTCGGCCATGGCACCCCCAGACCCAAAAGTCTTGAGGAAATAACTGTATGGGCAATGACAATGTGAAGAACTACATTGGTGAAGGGAACACTGTTTGTTGCACACATGGGGACATTTGGGATCTGTGGGGTGGGTGAGGGAGTTTGTTGGGGTATTTTCTCGGGTTCGTGGGGTGGGTGAGGGAATTTGTTAGGGTATTTTCTGGCGATTGTGGGGTGGGTGAGGGAGTTTGTTGGCAGGGTCTGGGAGGGGGAGTGGGCACATTGTTGCAGTTTTGAATAATACACAAGTTGTGCGAAGAAAAATCCATGGCTGGACATTGTTATTTTTTGTGTGCATCCATTTAATGTGTTACGGTTTTCAGTGCCCAACTCCCAACATTCCCTGTGGGCATGTTCAGTTTGGCCCAGTGTCTGACTGACACAAGTCTTTCATAGTCCCTGTGTTTCAGAAGTATACTTGAATTCGTGCTTGCCGTACGGTAGGGCCATCCCGTGCATCACGTACTGGCAGTAGGGCTACTTCACCTCCGTCTCCATCCTCATCATCCTCACCTGGCCCATGCATGTCAATGTCAGGTCACAATGGTACATTTATCCGGACGCACATGTTGTGCAGCATGACACAGGCCATGGTGATCTTTGCCACCTTCTCAGGCCTATATAGGAGTGCCCCACCAGACCTGCTGAGGCAGCAGAACCTCCACTTTGACAGGACAAAGGTCTGCTCAATGACAACACGGTTACGGGTGTGCACACGATTGTACTCCTCCTCATGGCCATTCTGCGGGTTAGGCACAGGGGTGTGTAGCCACAGCCTCAAGGGATATCCTCCATCACCAGCAAACAGATTCAAATAGGTGTGTGTCACTCTGAACTCCCGTAATTCAGGGAGCACAGTCATGCCGCTAGCTATTTGGTGTGGCCATGCACATGTCCCTGTTAGCATGAAAAAATGTTATCTAGGTGCAATCTGTACTGTCATGAGGTGTGGTAGTCTGGTTGCCATTCAATAGTTGATCATGCATGCTGAGGCAGATATGCTGTGGTAGTGTAACAATGTTTTGACTCCAATTCATGCTGTTCATTATTTACTATGCATGGTCACACTGCCCACATAGCCACACTAGCCATCCTGTTCATTCATGCATTGCTTGCCATCACCATGGTAGCCTGTTTGTGCCTCTTACTTGTTCTCATTGATTTGCATTATTTGTGATCTGTGGCCAAGTGAAGTGTCATATACCGTTTGACTGGTTCAGGTCAGGAGTGTTTGGCTCTGCATGCATTCTCCAATCACCGGCTATTCTGACCCAGGTGCAATATTGCCCCCCCCCCATACATTCCCACACATCATTACCCCAAAGCAGTGCCATGGTACGGTTGTGCAACTCAACAAGCAGCCAGGCACGTGGTCCCGCATGTCGCTCCATTTGATGGGGTACCGTGGATTTACCCAGTAACATGGCATCATGTGTTGATCCAGGAAATATGCCGCAGCAATGGGTGATGATCTTCCTGGAGTCACATACCATTTGCACATTGATGGAGTGGTGTTGTTTGCGATACACAGCCTTTATGGCATGGGGACTATCAATTCCACATGGGTGCAGTCGATGGCACCGTCACAATTGGACATGCCTGCCAGTGCCTGAGAGCCTACTTTGGTTTTGGCTATCTCCTGGGCAGTCCGTGGTAGGGATATGTGGGTTCTTGCGTGCTTCTGGAGGGCATCCAGCACTTGGTTCAGCATGCGTGAAAGTAGTGGTTGTGAAATGCCATGCAGCTTGCCCACTGTGTGTTGGTAGGTGCCTGTGGCCAGGAAGTGTGGCACAGACACCACCTTTAGTAGTGGGGGGATGACAGTGCATATTTGTATGTGGCTGGCAATGTCGTTCTGTATCATGTGCACTATGGTGCTGATGGTGTCACGGTCCAACCGGTACAGGGTGTGGATCTGCTCAGGGGTAGGGTTGAATGGGCTGGGTCTGGTGCGATGTATTGCTGGCTGCCTACGAGGCTCTGGTGGCTGCGCTGGTGGTGATGGATGGGCCTGTCTCAACCTCCTTATACTCTTGTGTCTCCTCTGTGCTGCCTGTTCTTGCTGCTGTTGTTGTTGTTGCAGTTGTTGCTGTAGTTGTATCAGTATAGGCAGGTCCTCCTGCGCCATGTTTGCAAATGCTAGTGGTGGCATTTTGGTGTAGGAAGGGGTGTGGTGTTTAGTTGTGCTCCTTTTGTACTGGGCAACTCTGCATTGCCTACACTGGGGGGGGTTGTGGTCTGTGGGTGTGCTCAGTTCATACTGGCAGAGCCTCCTTTGACTCCACCTGTGGGAATTGTATGCACCTGTGGCAGCTGCCTTGTATCTTGCTTGCTGTTTGCGGGTGGTCTGGGATGCCTGTATGGCCGGCATCGTGCAGGCCGAGATTATCGGCTTCGCGATGCTGGTATTTGCATGTATGCGTGGGTTGGAATTACCCCCTATTACCGGCATGCCGGTATTTGCACCCTGAAGGTGCGCGTGTACGCGCCTATGCCGCTATTAGCGGCACCGTTGTTTGGTATGCCGCTAATACCGGGTTTGCGGGTCGGAATGCTACGGAACAGTAAATGATGCCGGTATTTACATACCGGTATCATTTTTCCCTTACCGGCATACCTAGTAATGAGGCCCACTGTGTTTACCTATCACAGCAAAGGTTCCAACACACCAGACTTCCTCAGGAGTACTGTGATGTCCCCAGTATTTACTACACATGGAGTTGGGCAACATACATATACAAAGTATGGTCATTCAGTATTTAGATGACCTTCTAGTGTGCAGCATAGCAAAAGACCTGTGTAGAGCAGATTCAATAAAATTGCTGGCACTGCTTGCAGACAAAGGATACTAGTTGACAAGGACAAAATGTAATACTGACAGAAAGAGGTAGTGTACTTGGGACAAATAATATCATCTTCAGGGAAAAGAGTGGCGCCACAGCATCCGGTAGTGTACCAGAGTTGACCTCACCAGTTTGCTCTAGTCACGTCTGGATTGGAAGGGTGCACATTACGTGATAGTCTTAATTTATTAATGTGCCTAGATTTACTAATGACGATCTAGGGGACCACATGTCTAGTGGAATGGGGCTAGATAAGATGCAGGCAATCAGTCCATACATCAGTATGTAGATGACCTTCTAGTGTGCAGCACAACAGAAGACCTATGTAGAGCAGGTTCAATCAATTTGCTGAAACAGCTTGCAGGCTAAGGGTACAAAGCAGACAAGGACACAATGCAATACTGACAGAAAGAGGTAGTGTACTTGGGACAAATAAAATCATCTGCAGGTAAAAGAGTGATCCCAGAAATAGCAGCTGCAGTACAAAACACACCACAGCCCACTACAGTTAAAGAAATGAAGCAGTTCTGGGGTTTGTGTAGCTCTTCTAGAGCATGGACCTTTGACTACTTGAATTACACAAAACATTTACTGCAGGGACTAAAAGCACAGAGGAAGAAAGGGTCACTCACATGGACAAGAGAAAGGATAACATGTTTCTGGGAATTCAAAAATGCCATAAGTAATGCACCAGTGTTGGCATCCCTTAAATGACACTAAATAATTGTATTTATTTTTGCACTCCAGTGGACAAGTAATGAGTGCTTTGTTGGCTCAGCACACCTTTCTAGGACACAACCCCCTAGCATGTTACAGTGGCATATTAGATTTAGTGATGCAAGGTCAAGTCCCTTGTGAACAGGAATTGGCCACTGTAGCCTTTGCCTCCGAAAAGTCCTCACTGATCACTATGGGGTGCTCAGTGACATGATATGTAGAGCATGCAGGGTTTGCAATACTTGAGAGATCAAATTCCACTTTGACCACCGCCTTCTAGAGGAACTTGACCTCGATGTTCTCGGCCTCACCGAGACATGGTTCATGGCCAGCTCTGTCACATGCTTTGACACTCTCCCTCCCTGACGGCTACAAGATCCTCTCCGAGCCCAGGTCCAACCGTTCCAGAGGGGGTGTAGACCTCATCTTCCCCGAGTGGATTCCTGCCTCTGTCATTACTATGCAGGCCTACTCCTCTTTCAAATGCCTCATCTGCAGGCTCTCTCTCTCTCTCCTAGCCATTCCCTTACTGTGGCTACTATCTATCAGCCACCTGGACAGATCTACTCCTTCCTCTCTGAGCTGACAGACTTCGCCTCCTCCCTCCTGGTCTTGATCACTCAACTCCTCCTTCTTGGAGACTTCAACATCCATCTGGATGCTTTCTGTCCCTCCTCTAGACTCTTTCGGGGCCTTTGCAACTCTCTCTCACTCACTATTCTCCCCTCTGGCCCGTCTCACTCTGCAGGGAACATTCTGGATGTTCTGATCTCCTCAGACATTCCCCTTTATATCCCTCTCACCCCCTCCTCTCTCCTGGAGTGATCACTTTCTCCTTTCCTCCCATCACACCCTCTCTACCCCCCCAGACCAAGCCAACTCCAACTCTGCCACCCACCTTCTCAGTCATCTGACACATGAAGCGTGTGTCAGTTGAGGCTTTCGCTGCCACCTTCTCTCATCCAACTACCTCTTTGACAGACTCACACCTTGACACAGCCCTCTCCATGCTACACTCTGCTATCTCTGATACTCTTGACCTTGTCTCTGTCATGAGGATCCACCTGAAGCCCAAAGCCAAGTGCAACTCTTGGTATGACTCAGACCTCATCTTCCTTAAATGCAAGTGCAGGGTGGCAGAGAGGAAATGATGTGCTTTTGGTACATCCTCTGAAAAACTGGCTTGCCACCTGCTCCAAAGGTAATACTGTCACCCTGTCCGCACCAAGAAGAGAGCTCTTGTCCAAGCCCATGATGTCTCTGCAGCATCCAACAACTTGGCTGAACTCCTTAAAATCTGCAAGGAACTAGCCAATCCTGCCGCAGTCTCTACCTCTCCTCTCCCTTCCCAAACCCTCTGCACAGCTCTGGCCGCTCACTTCATCTCTAAAACTCAGAACATACTGTCCTCTCTCTCCTCCTCTCCCCTTCCTCCCTCCATGCCCTGCTCTTCCTCTGGCCCTTCTACATCCACCTCTCCTCCCTCCTTCTCTGCCTTTCCCCATTCTCCCCTGACGAGGTTTCCAGACAAGTCCGATTTATGAAAGTCTTGTCAAAATAGGTACACCCCGGCTCTTCAAAAACCATCAAGTACCACATCGACTCCCTAGTGCCTGCCCTGGCTTACTTCTGCAACCATTCCTTGGCCCCTGGAGTCTTCCCTTCCCCCCTGAAGCACTCCCTTGTGCACCCTCTTCTTAAGAAACCTTCTGCCGACCCGTCTTGTCCAGCCAACTATTTCCCAATCTCCATCACTCCTTTTCTTGGCAAACTCCATCTCTCAGCTTAATCTCCACACTGAATCTGTTGGTTGCCTCATGACCATCAGTCTGGCTTCAGAACTGTCAGAACCATGGAAATTGTTTTCCTGAACATCCGTGAAGACCTGCTCTCCAACCATGACTCCAACTCCCCGTGTCCTCATCTTACTTGATCTCTCTTCTGCCTTTGATACGGTCAACCATGCCATCCTGCTCAATCGTCTCTGTGATAACCTGGGCATCACTGGTCAGGCCCTGGCATGGCTGACTTCTTTCCTCTCTGATCGACCCTCCCAGGTTCAACTTGGGTCCTTCCTATCCTCTATCTCTACCTGTGGTGTTCCCCAGAGGTCTAACCTCTCTACCTGGCAGCTCAACCAATACCTGGCACTTCTTGACCACCGCATTGCGGCGCTCTACCCCAACATCCAGTGCTATGCGGACTACACTCACCTCATTTTCAGGCTACCCTCAGCCACCTCTTCTCCCTCTATCATCTCTGACTATCTGTCCGCCATCCAGGAGTGGTGTGCTGCCAATGATCTCTGCCTTAATGCCAGTAAGACTGAGATTCTCCTCATCGGTACCCCCACTTCCTCCTTTCCAGTCACTCTTTGGCCAGCCTCTCTTGGCCCGCTTCCTGCTCCCACCTGTGAGGCTAAAAACCTTGTGGTCATTTTCAAGTCCACACTCTCGTTCTCTTCTCACATCTCTGATGTCTCAAAGAAGTCAAACTACCAGCTGCACCTTCTCGTAGGTATTCTTCCTTTCCTCTCCTTCCCACAGAAGCTCACTGTCTCCAGAGCTCTGGTTCTCTCTAGGCTACACTATTGCAACAGCTTCTTTCTAAATCTGCCTGCCTCTACTCTCCGCCCTCTGCAACTTATCCAAAACAGGACTGCAAGACTTGTCCTTGGCCTCCAGCCCATGGACCGTATCTCTCCAGGACTGAAATCTCTGCACTGGCTACCAGTGGCTGTGAGGATTAAGTTCAACACCCTCTGCATTGTCCACACGGCCTTCTGGGGCCTGAGGCCTCAATACTTTCAACATTCTCTTCCTAAATATCTTCCTTCTCGAGCTCTTCACTCATCTGCCTCCAACTCTCTCAGGGTCAGTCGCTACTCCAAGCAACAAGTGGGTGGTAGATCTCTTTCCTCGGCTGGGGACTCCCTCTGGAACAGCCTCCCTGCCTCACTGAAACATGAGGAGAACCATCTCCGGTTCTGAAAGCACCTCAAAACCTTTCTCTTTGCTTCGGCTTTTTCTCCTCTTCTCCCTTGCTGAATCCCTTGCTGAACCTGTACTGGTTACCTGGCCACCCTCTGTTCTCAGGCCCAGGTCCCCTCCACCACCAGTCAGACTCCTGCACTGCCTTCCTGGCAAACCCCTGCACTCGGGTCTGTCCCTACAGTCCCACTACCAGCACTTGACAACAGATGTCTGCACTTACCCTCGCACTTGCCATCAAGCACAGTTAACCCTACCACGTTTATTGCAATACCTGTTGCAGAACGTGAGGAAGTGCATGATTGGTTAACGTATGAAGGCCATGAACATGATTTAATATGACCAAGGAAGGGGAGGTCCTCTTCACTGATGGGTCATCAACGATTGATCAGGAGACTGGCCAGAGACAAACAGGTGCAGCAGTGCTGTACCTTGTACACAGGGAATATGAGATTGTAGTTCAGAAAAGATTGCCAACACAGTATTTGGCCCATGCAGGGGAACTGCAGTAGATTGCATTAATTGAATCATTAGAGGCATTTCAACTGTGCTTACTGACCATTTATTATGATTCCATGTATGTGACAACCACCATACATTCAGGGTTGTCTAGATTGAAAACAAGTGAATTTCGGAGGTTGTGCTGCAGACCCATACAACATGCAAACTTGTTAAATAGATTCATTCATGCCTTCTCCCATCCATCACTAGTAGCAGTGGTTAATTGCACTGCCCACACCCAAAATACATAGCCGATTTCTCTTGGCAATGATGCATCAGACAAGGCTACCAAAGAAGTGGCATATCACAGAGACCCATATGTTACAGTATATCCCAAGGTGGCAAACCGACAGTTACAGCTAGCGATCCCATACACTGCAGCACAACTCATGCAGAAAATTGAATTACAAGGTCAAGCACACAAGGCTGAGAGATAACTTTGGGTAAAAACAGGCGTTGTTCACAGTCGCTGACTGATTTGATCTGGAGCAAAATGTTACATGTAAAATAGTAATGCCACAGGAGTTACTCATGGTTGCTTTTGAGCAGCTGCACTACCTAGCACATGTTTCCAAACAGCACATTACTGCTGTTTTTCAGTAGGACTGGTTTGTCCCCAACTTGCAGGATTATGTTAATACATGTGTGGCACATTAAATGAGGTGTCATCTTTACAGCACTGGCCATACTCTCAGGACGTTGTGCTGCACATTGCCCAGTTACACTGGGCCTTTCTGAGAAATACACATCGACTACCTGGATATGCTTGTTGGGAGGCAGATAAATATGTCATCCATAGCTTCTGTCCCTCCCCTGGCCCAATACCACACAGTTCAGAAACATTATATACTGAGACAACCATACCACCCTTATCCCAGACAGGCACAGCAGGACATGGAGACAATGGGACTCATTACAAGGTTGGTGGTATTTGGGTGGTAAATGCACCCAGATACCACCAAACTGTAAATCTGTTACCGACACTTGGTCTTGCAGAATCACCGCTAGATTACAAGTGGTGGTGGCATAGTTAATCACCATTTTTCCAGAGTCCATTGGACTCCATGCGGCTTTTTTTGGTGGAATTTCCACCAGCCATTTTGACAATTTCTGGTGGGAAGTGGGAGGATTTACCTATAGCATGTTGCTGAAGGCAAATACCCCACTCCAGGGCCATACTCGTGGTAGGACGGTGCAGGACAAATGGCAATACTTGTAATCAGGCCCAATTTAAGAAGATGGCAAAAGCATGTATCCTACCATTGTAACAGTAAATAGCACATGCATTAAACACAAAGCAAATTGACATAGCATCCACAGACATGAAGAACCCTAACATGATCAATATATAAGTTGAACGCAACATGAACAATTAATATAGCTCACTAACACAGAAACAGGACGGTCGAAATGAAAGCCACAGCATGCTCCAGAATGGGCACAGGAATCATGTCCTGGGGAAAATTCAAGGAGCTGAATCCACAGATATACAGGTCCGTGCAGATCAAAGAGGGTAGATGACAATTAGTGCCATGGTTAAAGTGAAATAAAGGAGGATGGGAATGACAGAACAAATGTACGAGATAGAAGATCCCAAGACGCAATCAGAAAACTCCAAGATTATGTAATGTCTTATAAGAATACAACCAGTCTTTGTTATCCATGAGCAGGTACACAGCTAGCCAAAGGACTCCATTAACAGTAACTTAAGTGTGTCCCTATTGGCAACAGAAAACACAACACACAAGTAAATGATAGCTAACATCTCAATGAATAGAAGGTAATTTGATTTCAAACACAGTCTCTTAATCACTTCATCCATAGCTGGGGAACTCTGACTATTAACTAGAGGCCAAAATAGATAGGATTCCTGCAATACTCCCTAAAAGCACACATAAACGTGAGCTTCCGCACAGGGTCAAAAACAAATAGATAGCCCTTCCTCATGGCCTAGGAATGAGGGATTGTGTGTTGTAATTGAACAAAAGATAGTCCATGGGCCTTTGTCTCTTTATTCCCTGTCTGGCTCATATCTTGAAGACCTGTTAAATGTCCAAGGATGGTTTGCAAGAAGGCAACCTATGAAAACCCTAAGGACCTGATTCATGGAATGTTTTCCTATGGGATTGTGTCATTATAAAACACTTCCATGAATCAGGCCCCAAGTGTCAGGCCGCCCATAAAACAGTATGCCAACCAATTATGTAGTGCACCGATGATGTATTTTGTACATTATCAATAGATGGGTGGTTCCAGGTGGAGCTATCATATATGTATAACCCAACGGAATGTTTTATACCTATAGAACCACATTATGGCCAAACCATTAACCAATCCCAGATCCCCATAGGTTTTTATAACTGAAATTATGTTATGACATCAATGAAGGTGCATTTTGAGTATTAAAGCAATTGTTTTGAATTAACACTGCCAGAGTCACAAGATATGATTGCTTGCATGCTGTCCTGCTTTTATTTGGATGATTTTAAAGCTGGATTTTGCTTTGCATTTTGTGCACTTTGTTCTTGAGTCTGGTTTGAATTGACTCTAGTTCCTATGGGTCTGTGTGGGACTTTTGGGATTGTCTTTACATATGGTAAAAGAGGAGGGTTGGCTAAGTGTTGCCGGATTGTCGAGGGGTCCACAAGACTGCAGAGGTGACATTTGGAGAGCATGGGTACGCATAACAGAGAAGGGTCATAAGGAGCCCCTTTTGTAGAAAAGTCCTGTCTGGTCCCCACAGGCCACAGGCTACCCCGTAGGGCATGGCTGAGAGGGGAGACTTGACACCGAAGACACTTAGCAGATCCGTAGATGTAAATATGGCACAAGCAAAGCAAAATGTGGGAGGGGAGATATTTGCGAAACATCACATGGTACACCTCATTACAGGTCAGTAATATAAAGACAGATACCTCACACAAGGTGAGACAAAAGCTGTATTGCATTTATTTGTGTAGTGATTACTGGGACCAGCCTCATGTTGTGAGATAACTTAGGTCCTGTAGAAGTGGATTTTTTGTTTGGTTGTGGAGGATGTAAATTGTTAATCTGGACCCAGAAGTGTGCTCCAGTGTTGGGATTGCTTGAAGTAAGAATGGCATTTTGTGGAGTCACTAAGAAGGATTCAGAGGAGCAGTAAGGAGGGGCTGCCCAGAGCGGGAGTGGCATATGCAATGTCTCTCAGACAGATTGGGTCACTCAGTAGGCATGGTCTCAACGAAAGATGCAAAAATATCAATTATGGAAAAGTATTGTTGGGGAAAGTGTAACTGAGGGAAAAGGGGGAACCAGAATTAAAATAGAGTTTGGTATAAGTTGCATTGTGAACCATTATAATGGGCACACCATAATTATTCAATTATGTAAAACATTGCCAGGATATAAGGACAAAATCCTTAAATAACACCCAGAATGGGTTAAAGATACAGTTGGCAAGATGTTTATGCTCTGGCCACAAGAAGGCAGTCATGTGATTACAGTACTGCAACACATGTGTACATATTTACATGCTGAGTATAAGGGAAAACAGTTTCGGAATAGATTAGGGATTCTCGAACAAAGTAAAATGTACAGAGAAGACATAGTGGAGCCAGAGAAGGAATAGATGCTTAATCAGCATGACGATGGGTGCATAGAGGCCGCTAGAGGGCCATCCAAGATGGAGGCTTCTCAGTGAGCTCTGTGTAGCTCCTAATTAATCCTGGAAAATCGTCGCATCTGTGGTGTCCAATCCACCTGCCACAGCCTCTAACGCCTGTACGAGACACCGTGGCACAACCCGAGTCCATTATTTAGACAGATGACCACTAATTGACCTAACAAAGATCCGGTAGATGGGGCCTCCCGCCCGCACGCTACTGTGGGAGCATGGGGAGGGAGTGGCCCGCCACGGGATGGACCAGCATTGGAGGAGTGCAGCAGGCGAGCGCCGGGTGCGTCCTGCTGGAAGCTCTGGCCCACAGTGACGAGGTGCTGACACACGCACAGCCCCGGCGCCAGAAGAGGGAGAGTGCTCCTGATACTGCGGCGGACCATCGCGGAGAGAGAAGGCAAGGTTCAAGCGTTCCACAATACGCACAGGCCCACAGGCGCTCGCCCCCCCAGAAGGCTCCCCGGCCGACCTGGTCCTCCCGTGTGACACGCAAACTAAGAACAAGCGCGAAAGCGCCCATTGCCTCAGACAGCCTGGTCCCGCTTGCGGGGGGATCCCCAGCCACACATAAGCCCTCCGGGACCATCAGGAGGACGCAGAGCACATCGCATAGACCTGCAGGTACTAAAAGACACACGCCTGAAACACCTCAAAACAATACGCATGATCAACTGAGCAATACATGTCTCGAAGCCCCTTCCCAGCCGGCCGGATGGAAAGATGGTGGGGGGGCAACAAAATGACATCGCACAATCCCCATCAACAGGCTGAGTTCCTACACAGACCACAGTGGTTGGCCCCGACTCCAGCCACCAACCTTAAATACCAGGGCCAAGGCGGTATCACTATTCAACCCCTGTGTGACCCGACCCCCAGATGAGCACCATCCTGCCTGCACCTGAGGGGACAACTCTGTCTCAAACACCTGCCCGCAACTGGATGGTTGCCCCGTGCCACAGACCCCCTGCCTGAGAGAAAGGGGACGCACACAGCTTTCCTGCAAGGCGCGACGCCACTACTACCGGCTACAAGTGTACCACGTGGCAGAGTCAGTTCTGAACGTAACTATTCGCAGGGCTACGATCCCGCACCATCTAGCGTTGACGGTAGCATGCAATGCCCAAACCTACCCTGGTTGCAGCCCGACAAATCACGCAGAGGTCAGCAAACAGGCCTCACAAACCACCCATAACAAGTTAGACTGACATACGCAGGTGTTCACATCCAGCCAATACCCTTAAAGTTGTAACTGGTCACCACCCGAGTGCAAAATTACCCACCGTGGTCCTGAAAATGAGGAAACCTGACAAATCCCAAAGACAACTGAACTTTGAGGCCGGCGCCTCCTCCAGGGCGCCCAAACCCAGCAGCAGACCGCAATCACCTACACAGGAGGCCTCCCAAATAGAGGAAGAAGTGCAAAACTTTCATATCAGAGAAATCCTACTGGACCTGAAGGCTACAATTGGAGGCCTGGGAAGTAAACTAGACACACTTTGCTCGAAAGTCGACCAACTCCAACATCGTCTGGACAGATTAGACGCAGTCGAACAGCGTGTGTCACAACGTCCCTGACCTCCAAAGTAACCTTGTTGGAATCACAAATGAAAGCAGTGTGCGCCAAAAAGGAAGATTTAGAGGGGCGCTCTCGTAGAAATAACATCAGAATTATAGGGGTCAGAGAGCAACAGCTCAGGGTCGAAATGGAAGAACACGTGGAAAAGATCTGTATGGAACTATGCAGAGCTGAGCCCCTCTCCCAGCTGTTTGTCATTGAAAGAGCACATAGGGTCCCCAATGTGAGACCAATTCCAGGAACAAACCCACGCCCGATTATAGCAAAGCTGTTAAACTACAAAGAACGGGATGCGATACACAGGGCAGCCAGGGAAAAAGCAGACCTCCAATACGATGGAGATCATATTCAATTCTTTCCTGACTTCTCCCAAGCAGTCCAGGTGCAGAGAAGATCATACGCAGCTGTCAAATAGTGATTGCAAGACAATCAAATACTATATTCAATGCTCTTCCCCGCGAAACTTTGCATCCAGTGCGAGGGCAAAACCCAATTCTTTAATACACCGGAGGAAGCCAGTGAATACCTAGACTGTGCCGGCTGCGTATGCGCCTTGAACAACGAGAGACCACAAAGGAGAGACCGGATGAGAAGAGACCAGCCATAAACCACCCTACAGACAACAAAGGGCAAAGACATCAGAATACTACCATCGCTATGAAATAACCACCACAGAACGTGAATTCTATAATGGAAGGGAGCCCATCCCCCTCTTGGAAGGCTACGAGCGCCCCGAGCGCAGCAATGTTGACTGTTTTGTTTAGAAGGGAAAGTTCATCGAGGGCCAGTTGGGGGTTGCCCACGCAGGGGATGGAAGTTAGCTACACGAAGACGCCATCGACTGCTCATTCACGCACCATCATGTCCACACTACAGAACTCCATCCCGACAAAGTTAAATTCCAACAGATCCTTACACGCACCTATGTTCCAGCCAAATTGTTTAAAATTGCTACCTGGAACATCCGAGGTGTCAACCAACCAGCACAAACTAGGAGAATCCTCCAATACCTCCGAAGACACAAAATCAACGTGGCCATGCTACAAGAGACCCACCTCCTCCCAACCTCGGAACAACACTGGGCCAAGTCCTGGGGGTGCCATAGGTCCTTCTCGTCTTATTCATCCCATGCAAGAGGAGTCACAATTCTAATGGATAAGAGAGCTAATTTCAGCCTGATCGACTCGAAAAAAGACACAGAGGGATGAGCCCTGCTGGTAAGAGGGATTCTAGCGGGGAAAGAAGTAGTCATAGTAAACTTGTACGCCCCAAATACTGATGGATCGAATAACTTCACTGGGTCATGACACAGCTAGGAAGGATCAACACAGCGACCATCATCTGGGGAGCAGACCTCAACACACCAATAGACCCCGGAGCTGATAAATCCCACAACACACCCAGCAAGCCATCCAAGGTGAGCCTTCTGGTGTCAAGGAAATCTGCCATGCATTCAATCTAATAGACACGTGGAGACACTCCAACCAAGATGCTAGAGAGTACACCTTCCACTCAGCCGTCCACAACACCAGCTCCCGCATAGACTACATCCTGGCATCAGCTCATAGCCCATTCAGCTGGGGACCGAGTCAAATTCTCCCACCATCCTACTCAGATCACTCAATGGTGATGCTCAAGCTCGTGCTATCTGGTGCTGTAGCACCTGGTCTCAACTGGAGATTCAAGTCTGGTTCACTGGCCGACCCTATGTTCGCAACAGAGCTGCGACAGGAAATCACGACATTCCTGGAAATAAATCAGAACTCCGTGAGCTCAGCTAGCACCATATGGGAAACACTAAAATGCTACATTCGGGGAGTATGCATGGCAAAAGAGAATGGAATGCTGAAACTGATTCGCAGTGAGCTGGCCGATAGTGAGCGATGCCTGACGGAGCTTGAGCTCGAGAGTGTCACCTCCACTGATCCACAAACCCAAGCCGACTTAAAGGAAGAACTGCTAAAGTTTAAAGAAACGGCTGAGCGTGAACTGAAATTCTTGGGGCACAGACACCAGATCCGTCAATACGGGGAGGGTCAGAAACCAGGTGCACTGCTGGCCTGCCTACTAACAATTGACAAAAAACCCACTCGCGTAGAATGCATTAAAGATACACATGGAACCCTAGTCTACACGGAAGAAGAAATAACTAATGTGTTCCATGACTTTTACAGTTCCAAAGGTAGCATAGACCCTGAGTCACTGCAAGACTTCCTCAAGACACCAAACTGTACTGGGTAGCCAATGAGCTAAGTGAACCTCGAAACACACCTATAGCACTGGAAGAAGTTCTAGAAGCAATCTAGCATCTCCCGAACACAAAAGCACCAGGCCCCGAAGGGCTTACAGGGGAATTTTATAAAGCTTACGCGGCCACCATAGCCCCCTGTTGCTTCAAGTCTATGAAGAATCTACAGATCAAGGAAGCCTCCCACCCACAATGCGTGAAGCCAATTTGATAGTACTACACAAAGATGGTAAACCTCCAGAAAACTTTGCATCATACAGACCGATCTCCTTGATCAACCTAGACAACAAGATCTTAGCCAAGATGTTAGTGTCACTCCTGCACCCCCTCATGCTAGCATTAGTACTCGGCAATCAAGCCGGATTAATCCCAGGGCGAAGCATGACCTACGGCATCAGAAGGTTATTCAGAGTTATAGAAGCCCTTGATCCAACACAACAGGCAATAGCCGTACTACTTGACGCCGAGAAGGCGTTCGATTTGGTTGAATGGCCCGACATCTTTGCAACACTAAGACAAATGGGGCTGGGGAATTTCTTTACCAAATTAGTTTCGCTGCTATACAATGACCCACAATCCTACATTCCCCTAGGGAACACTAGATCCTCAAGCATCAAACTAGAGTGCGGGACTAGGCAAGACTGCCCCCTCTCAGCTCTCATCTTCGCCTTAGCGATGGAACCCCTAAGCCTTGAGACTAAGATCCCACCAACTGCATAGAGGTCTTATGCTAGGACCCCATAGACTAGTGGTCTCCCTCTATGCTGATGACATCATGCTATTCATCAGCGACCCCCAAACTAACCTCAACCCAGTAATGCGAGAAGTGATTAAGTTCGGTCATATGTCTGGCCTCAAAACCAATCATGCAAAATCAGTAATACTCCCTCTGACTCCGAGCACCATTAAGTTCAGGGACGATCATGGCTTTAAGTGGGAAAACGCAAAGGTCCAGTACCTAGGCATCTATATGTCCCCCAGTCACAATGACATATATAAAGACAACTATGAGACAACACTAAGCTCCCTGCGGGAACGGGTTAAAGATGGAAGTCACTCCCTCCAACACTATGGGGTAGAACCTCACTGACTAAAATGGTTATCCTTCCCAAACTCCTTTATCTATTTACAAATATACCATTGCTTCTTCCGAAATCCTTTTTCCAAAAAGTCAAAAGTCTCATTCTGGAACTACTGTGGACGGGGAAACCAGCACGAGTAGCATATACAACATTAATATTTCCAACCTCAGGAGGCGGCCTTGCGCTCCCAAATATAGAACAATACTACTGGGCAGCCCAAGCACAATTTCTAAGTCACTGGTACACGATACATTTCATCCGCTCACATGTACAGGTAGAGCGAGCCCTTGCATCTCCCTAACCTGCTAAGAGCTGTCATTATCAGTCACATCCCAGTGCCACACAATACGTTGAACACAGTCTAATCCACCTATGCAATCTGGAAAAAGATTGCACGCAAGTACGAAGTAAACATAAGATTCCCTCTCCTACTGCCAATCAGATTCATTCCCGGTATCCCCCTCACAACCGAAAAAGGTTTTTTTGCATGGTTATACAAAGTTAACATTCACTCCTTTGGAGACCCCTTCCCGGAGGGCACTTTTATAACTCCACAAATGGATAAAGACAGAGGAGGTGCCACCTCCCTCGACATATTCCTCTACTTTAGACTACCCCACACCCTGCAAGCCCTGTTCCCATCATTCCCCAAACAGCCACCACATTGGAACTGCTACATAACGTAATACAGGCTAAAGGCGAGGGGAGACTAGTGTCACTGTTATATAGGTCCCTGCTAACCGATACAGTAATGATCAATCCCCGGGTAAAGTCAAAATGGGAAACAACTATCGAGGAAACAATACCCGAAGAGCACTGGCCCTACATCCTCCGTCAAACTCAGAAAGTCGCGATAAATACCTGCTTTAAACAAATCCACTTCAACTTCGTGCACCAAACCTATTACACCACAGTCAGTAAACATAGACACCATCCAGAGCTGTTGGCACAATGTGAAAGATATAACACCGCAAATGCAGATTTTACAGACAACAACCGACATATTAGGAGAGGAGATGACCCCACTCCCGCTAGTAGCTCTCCTCAGGTTGACCAAGTACCAACAGCCCGCAACACGTAAACTAGCAGCCCTTCTCATGGTGCTAGCACGAAGGAGGATCGCAATGGCATGGGGCCGTGGCCCGGGAACCCACACTCAAAGCCTGGAAAAAAGACATTTTGTACTGTCAAGACATGGACACTGAATTCATAAGGACACTACCACTGCATGCATGCCCCCAACATCTAGGGGCCATACATTGCATATCTGCTAAACAGCGTTGAAACCTCAGATTCAGAAACTCAAGCCACATAAGCGCAGTGGGAGGATCAGTGATGCCCAGAAAAAGCAGAGATGGCAGTCCAAAGTAGTGAGGACGAGTAAATATGAACATGCCAATTGAGTCGAGCGCTTGGGGGGGGAAACTTGAGCAGTAATGTATGTGAGTTGAAACTGTTATAACGGCACCTGGTTGGTGCGAATGTGTATGTTCATATATGTAAACTCCAAAAACAAAGTAATTAAAAAAATGACAATGGGTGCATGATGCCTACGTCTCCTCCTCCTTTTCCCAAGAGTGAGCAGCAGTACATGACTGCAGAGGGATTATACCCATTCCACGTATTAAATGTTGTGGCAGGATACACTAATCCCATTTATGCACCTCCCACATACATTAATAAAGACATTATAAGTGGGGAGAAACTGTTCACAAATGAATGGAAATTGAGAAAGAGATTCAGAGAGAAAGGGGGCACAATGACTGAGGGGAGAAAGGACCAGTACCAAGTGAATGTACAGGACGACAGATCATGCTCAAATTGGATGCAAAGGACATTGATAACTCTAAAAAGAAGGCAAAGGTAGTTAAAGAAAGACAGGACCTGGAAGAAGAGAAATGAGCAGAGGAAGAAAGAGAAAGACAGCAAAGAAGTAACAAGGGGGAAAAAGAGAAAAACAAGGGAAAAGAAGGAAAATGAGGATAGATGAAACAAAGATAAAGACAAAGAATATGGAAAGAGGAGGAAAGGGGGGTCAGATGAGAGAAGGACAGAGAAAATCAAAATAAACAAGATGAAAAAGAAAAGGCAAGCAATAGAGAGGATGAGAAAGAGAGAGGAAAATGGCAGGTTCAGCAAAAGGAACGAGAGAAGAGCTTAAAGAGGTGCCACTATGAAGTTGATAGCATTATGTACAGACATGTGATGTCAAGCAAAAGGGAAGAAGGTCTTGTGAGAATGAGACATTACAGTCCAGATAACCTCAAAAAGGAGGACATTGGTGCAACAGGAAGTTGGAGAGCAGACCAGCAAGAGGAAGGCAGGGGTTATAATGGAGGAAGTCCTGAATGGGCTGAATAAAACAGATCCTTTTAGGGGATTCGATTTTGAGAATAGAAAGGATAAAGAGAATGATGACCTCATGTTGACAGAAGCAGAAGATGACGAAGAGAGTGGGGAAGAGGAAGCAGCACAAGCACCATCTATGGTTGCAAGTATTGGTCAGACCTAGAAGAACCAGAGATAAGGCCAGAAATCGTTAACTATCCAAGAGGCCCAAAAGTATGTGCAAATTGTTTAGAAGAGAGGACAGCATATGCGAATAGACTGAGAGATTTATCTGGGTGAAAGTGAGCTATCATGATAGACACAGTGTACAAGACAAAATGTGCGGCCACCATTGGATGGGTGCCTGGCTAGCACAATTTCCCTTATTAGAGAAAGGGGGAGAAGTGGCACAATACATACCATGGCCAGCGACTGATAAAAATTGATTGATTAATAAATTGCCATTGCTCACTGCAGGGTAGGGAAGTGGATCTATGAGTTGGATAGAATAACAGCAAATATGACGTTGATTGTGGGGGACATAAAAAGCATGTTTGCTGCTACATTGGGCGAACAATCAAAGGATGTCTGAAAACAGGCGGGATATCCAAGGGAGACAGCCCAAAACACAAGATATGATGGGGCAACCTTTAATAATTGCAGGTCAGATGTTTGGAGGGTCGTTAGAGTACACTGTACTGACACAACATATATGGGAGCGAGTATGACATGGAAATGGGGCCAGATGAAGACCCTGCTGCATATATAGATGACATTCATAGGAAATGGAGATTCGAGACAACAGAATTATGGGACAAAAACATCACCATTTTCTATCACATTTTGAATCAGGGACTCCCCGAAGAGGTACAGAGACAATTAAAGAAAATTGTGGAGATTGAGGTAAAACCATGGCCAGAGATACAATTGAATATTTTCATCATGGTACATTGAAACAAGAGAGGGACAGGAAGAAAGATGAGGAAAAAAAGGTTGAGGAAGTAAAATGATTGCAAAAGAAATTATCAAAATTGACCATGGAAGGAGCTCTTTTAAACGAGTGCAGGAGAAAACACTGCTGCGCTGGAAGTGCCACAGGTGCAGCCAGGCCCAAATGGAAATGTTGCTGGACGAGGGAAATATCATTATTATCCCTGGGGTTGGGGGTTTCGAACCAAACGCCGAGGGTTCAGATTTCAAACCCCACAAGGAGGGTTTAGTATAGGGTTTAATGGGCAGCAACTGTGGTTTGGAGGGCCACCACAACAGTGTTGGAAATGTGGCAAAATGGGGCACATTTCACGTGTATGCAGATGTAGCGAGGGATATAACAAAATTGGCAACCAGTAGACACAAGAGGGGGGCCAGTATACCCCAACCATGCACAGCAGAGCCACCAGCATATTTTGCCCAAGACCACATGCAGTATCAAGCACAGAGGCCACAAATACAGCAGACGCAACAGGAGATGCCACCAATGCAAACAAAGAAAGCCCAAATGCAGACACAGGCACCAGCACAACATAACACAGTGACACCATGGAACACAAACATATTTCCACAGGCACATATGCCTAGACTAGGGGGCGTGACAGTAGTGGGAGGGAATCCTTTCACAAGAACAGGACTTGATATATATCCACAAATAGACAGTCAACAGAATGAATTCATGTGGTCCAGCCTATCAGTTACACCAGACCCACAAGATGAACCAATAGTCGGAGTGACCATAGGTGACAAAACATGTTCATTCTAAGTAGATAGAGGACCTACTTGATACTGTGTTAAAGAGGGGAAATTCCCAATGTCAGATATTTCCATGGACGCTCAAGGATTTTCTGGGGTGAAGACGAAGGTTCCTTTTACAGACAGCTTACCAATACCCATAGCAGAACACAATATGGTTATGCTGTTGTTATATTCCTGCCAGACACCAGTAAACATAGTGGGGAGAGATTTGATGAGTTAACTAAATATGGCAATATTGTTTACTGAAAAGGGGATAATATGTTCTACCCCAGGAAAATGCCCAAGACTTTATAACAGCATGTTATGGTTAGAAAACACAGAGAGGAGTGCCACTACACCCAGATGTGTTCCTTTATGGAGTAAATATATATTGCTAGCATGGCTACAAAGAATACATAAGAACATATTGAGACTACCCACCAAATGTTTGTTTCGCCCAGAATTACCGACAGATGTGGCGGAAGGGCAGATGATTACAATTGAGCTTGAAGCAGTAATATTATGAGAATACAGAGTAATTGTACATGGAGTAGATGACAAAGGGGCTCATTGGCATACAGTGATAGCGCTTGATGAAGTACATAAATTCATTGACTTGACAGATGAAGAATTGGTGACAGATGAGGGCTCAGATGATGAAGTGATGTTTAACATCAGCCTCATGTACCAGGTACAAATTAAGAACAGGGAGATCCCCAGAGAATGTCATTAATGAGGAAAGTAAAACCTTTCCTTCAAGACATTTTGCTAGATGTTCCAAGCTCCCTAGGTACCAGCTGTCTATATGATGTGGGACTACTAAAAGGAGTAGGGGGCAGTCAAAATTGAGTAATCTCATGTCCAGGGAACCTGCTGAAGGTATCTATGAAATTATTGTCACCTTAGTGAGACAAGGGATATTAGTGCCTTCATAATCGGCATGCAACACGGTTATGTGCCCTATTAAAAAAAACAAGAGGAGGGGCATGGAGATGTATGCAGGAGATACACACCTTGAATAATATTGTTGAGGAAGAATTCCCATTAGTGCCAAATCCAGTCAAAATATTATGCAACATCCCATCCAAGCATAATATGTTGCAGTGATTGATTTGAACAATGCCTTCTTCTCAATAATTACCACATTCACTTACTGCGGGCTCTGATTGCAACATACCTGTTTACCCTAGGGGGTACTGTGAATCATCATCAGCCTTTAACCAAGTAGTGCATATGGATTTAGGAAATATACAACTTGATAGTGCAGTCATCCAATATGTGGATGACATATTGGTGTTTAGCACCACAGAGGAAGAATGCAGAAGAGACTCAGTGAAGCTAATGACAATAGAAACAGAAACAATTGGACAAAGAAAAATTACATTATTGCCAGGAAGATATCCTATACATGGGCCAGCTAATATCAAAAGAGGGGAGGAAGGTGACACCTGAAAAAAGCATAAGCAATCATGAAAACATGCAGGCGTTTGCAATTACTGTAGGGCATGGTTTTTTGACTACAGCACATATGTCAGGCCACTTTTAAAAGGACTGAAAAAAGGCACAGAATGACAAAATTGATTTAGCCTGGATAGGTGAAACAATAGAAGCATTTGATGAGTTGAATATAGCATTTAGCACAGCTCCAGTATTAGGTATCCCCAATTACAATGCATATAAAACTAGCATGCAACACAAACCATTAGCATTCTACAGTGAGATCTTAGATCCAGTAATGAGTGGGCATTACACACGCACGCAAGCAGTGGCTGCAGCAGCTTTTGCAATTGAGAAATCTACCAGCATGACTATGGGCTGTTCAGTTGCAATGTATTTTGAACGTGCTCTTTTCGCCATCCTTGAAAATCCCAAAATTACATTGGCAAACGAGAGAAATCATCAGGCCACGAGGTGATTATCTCAAATACATCAATCAAAATTCTCAGGTGTCCGTGTTCAGGCTTTTTGGCGTTCGCTGTAAGAACTGTTGGCTTTTCCTTGTGTTTAAAAACACAAACTAATACATGGGTTTGACAACTATTTATTATTTGACGGCTTGCAGTGGTGAATGCCACTGAGCCTGTAATCATGTAGTGGAGTGCAGCACTGATATACATCAACCTCGGGGCTTCTGCAGCCTTTGCAATAGACATTCAGTCCTGACTGTGCAATAAGAGTGTTGTAAAGAGTTTATAGGCTAATTAAGGAAAGCAAAACACCTGACTAATATGCTGTCCTGACTCTGCTCCAGATGTAAGACAATACAATCAAATGACCATGACAGATTGGGGGCGAGGCAAACAAACCTTGCTAAGCCCAAAGTGGTGAATTCTGCCAATCTGGCAAAGATCACTGATTATTATGCAACAGAAGCAGGGGCAGGAGGGCAAGCACCCATAACGGACAACTGGGAAGAAATATTGGAAAACCACTCAAACACTCAGTGAGCATAGATAATAATAACTCACACCTTCAGTTGTGTAACTTGTTGCAAAAGGAGATTAACGGCACCACAAAACTGATAGTCATCGGTGTAGCAGTGTTGGCAGTGGTTTACAGGGCAGCCCTGAAGAATACTAACGCACAAGCAACTGTGACTGATTCCTCAAAGGTGAGGCTATCAATGGCTCTAGTTCTGTTTGCAGAGACCACCGTCTCTGTGATAGAGGGGAGAGTGGTTGATGACAGTAACTCAACACTAACAACCAGCTGGGAATGCTACATATTGCATTGAAGATCTTGGAGCTCTGCTGGGAATGCTACATATTGCATTGAAGATCTTGGAGCTCTGTGGCTGGATCTTTGACGAGGTTGGGATGCAGAGACTGTTGTTAGAAAAACGAAAGCTCAGCATCGCTTACGTGTCTGCACTTCAATCAGAGGAAGCAGGTATAGAGATGTAAAGTCAGAGGGAGTCCACACACATATATCCGCAAGGCACTAAGGACAAGGATCATGCTCCAGAAGAATTAGAGACCTTTCCTTTGTCTCATAAAGAAAGGCACCATTTGAAGAAACTGGAGCAACAGAAACCGACCAGTGTAAAATGTTATTTTTCCAGTCACCTTGACTCCTACGAGACAATAGGACCAGCCTCTACAAATGAGGGTCTTCCTCCTAAAAAGTAGAGGAAGAAAACACAAAGCGGAAATTAAAAAGAGCGGAAAAAAGGGCTGCCATTTTGACCAGCTGGCTTGCCACAGCTCCACAGAGTGTGGCGAAACCAGGCAAGTAAACAAGGTCAATCAGGCAAACCCCATGCGGATGGACTTAACGGGAACAATCATGTGAGGAAAATGAAACAGTGGGCATCAACCACCCTACTTTGTTGGGAAACTATGAGAATATCAGAGGGATTTGATCTAGTTCACCAAATGGAGCAGGGGCACATAAATCCCTGACTAAAAAGGTGGAGTGGAGAGGGAAAAGCTTCAAAATAACCAGTCTTTTTTTCCAGCGAGGATGGAAAATGGCTAAACTGCTCTACAGTAGTACACATTATCTACACAATCCCACGATTGAGAGTTCTAACCTCCAGCGATATTGATTATGTCTACCTTGCAGGAGATATGAAAAGGATGTCCTAAGTGGTACATTGTCTCACTTATCCGATAGTGGACTTAATTCTGACACACCAGCAACGCTTTTTGTGCATGGCCTATGCCATTAAGCCCAATCCATCTATGTGTGTCCTCAAACATCCACTGCAGCAACAGTCGCTGAGAAGTATTGAGAGAAAGGCCATATCAAACAACAATAGCCCAAAGCCTAGAAATGTATAACAATTACTTCAGAGTAAGCTGATAAGCACACAGGGTGAGTTGGACTGGGGATAGCTAAGAGTAATTCTCCCGTGAAGGGGGCAGGACAGGCCCTGAACAGTCCACTTGATGACATGGAACATCTGTGGCTTCTGGCATTCAATTGATAAGGTGGGGGAGGCACAATCTATTGACCAACTATGACGTGTTCATGCTACAAGAAAATTGGATGATGCAACCTATGACTATGGACAGTTATTTCATCATACAATATTTTGCTAACAGAGGAGAAAAAGGGAGGCCTGATAATTAGGTCATCTGCAGAGTTTACAACACATGCTGTAATAAATAGTGTTCAATTGTAGGTGGTGGAAATGGAGGTTCATACCACTGAGAGCACGTGAGCAACAATATTCTCAAATGTGTATGATCCCCGAGAGGTAATAACACAAACATCAAACAAGACCAACTATCTACTATTATCGCATGTTGTTGCCAGATGACAGGAGATCTAAATGTCATGGTGGGAGGGGACTTTAATGCCCACTGCATAGATAAGCAAAGGATTATGACAACACCATTTTCTCAATTGAGAAGCACAATGAGATAAAACTTGGGAGGTGTGAGTGGATGAGATTCTGGAAAATGTGGAATTGTTGCATGCTAAATGGGTTGGATTACAACTTTGTTAGGCCAAGTGATGCTGCACAGGTGGTATCATTAAAGACGCAGATGACTGAGCACACTGATCACGCCTTGGAAGAACTGACAAATGTGGCCAGAGCAACACAGCCAAAAACCCAACGTAGAAGTAAATATGGGAGGCAACTGTATAAAATGGTCCATTAATAACTTAAAGGACATGAAACAAGTAGTTAAGCTACAGGTGGGAAACTATAGCATACAGTAACCCACCAATTCCAGCAGCAGAAATGATATGCTGGATCTCTCATTGCACGAACAAGTTTTGGTAATCAGTAATAAATATGCTCCATTTATTAATAAACTGCATACTGGCATATATGACTGAACTATTTGCAACAGTAAAAAAAGACTAAGGCACACAATAAAAGAAGTAACTTGCACCACTATAAAAATATGTGAAAGGTGCAGGTTAATAAAAAGGTAGAAAAACAACTATAGGAATTGGGTTAAACGATGGCGGCTCTCGATAAAACATGCCCAATGGCAATGAATGCTGGCTCTCATCAAAAATGGAGATTCCAAACAACTTTGCAAAATCCATATGATATGAGGCGCCCCCAAACACACAGTGTAGCCAACCCAATTACTGAAACCCTATGAGTTAAACATGTTAGCAGCACATATGGGGGAGAGTCAGCACTCCCCCATATAAGAAGAAAGCCACCTAAACAGGGCGTCCATAAGCTTTGATTTTACGTTTGACAAATATGACATTTCCCTAATGGTCCATAAACTAAAAAAAGTCCTGAGCACCTGTCCCGGATAGTCTGCCCAGCATTGTGATCACTGAGAAAATAGAGATATGGAATGAGATACTTTTGGTCCTTTTTCCAAGGTATGTAAGGACGGCTCCATCCCTGAGTCCTGGAGAAGGGCAGTTTTGAAACCCATTTACAAAAACAAGGATCACAAACACCCAAGGAATTATTATCTATTCTCAATGCCGGATGTAATTTAAGATCTACGCATCCTTGATATTAAGAGATCTGAAGAGATCCACTGAAAAAAAAGAAATACTTTCTCCATTTCAAACAGGATTCAGGGAGGGTTGGTCGACCTTAGATAATATCCATACCCTGGCAACACCAACTGCTGAAGCCAGAAGATGTTGAATCCCTCGACTTTATATGGTCTACTTGGACTTTATGTCTGCATTTGACACAATAAATATAGAGTGATTGTGGGCCATGTTGGAAGTGATATATCAGCTCCAAGAGGGGACAAGAGTACAGGTGAGGTTGGGTAGCATAAGAACCTGCACAGCCAGGATCACAACTGTGAAGGGATTAAAACAGGGTTGTGTTTTGGCACCTATAATATTCAACCTCTATCTGGAAGACTTGCCCTCAGGCCTGGACATTGTAAACAGTATTCCTCCTAGAGTTGGCACACAGTGGATCCACTGGCTATCATATGCTGACAATGTGGTCTTGATGGACCACATCTAAGACAGGATTAGAAGGGTGCTTTGTGAATTTACTAAATATGATCAGGAAAACGAGCTGATTATCAACATGGACAAGACCCAGTCTATGATGGTAAGTGCATTTCATGCAGCAGTTAGGAGAACAGATGCCATACTGGCCAATATCAAAAAAGTGCCAGTATACAAATATCTTGCCATACAGTTGAGGGCAGACAAGTACGATGTTCTGATTGAAACAAAAACCTGAAAAACAGTAGATTGCAATGCAATCTTGAGGGCTTATGTGGGAGAAACAGCAGGGTATAGCATCAAGGGAGTGCTCCTGGTATACAAAGTATTATGCCAGCAGTACAATGTGGACTTGAGGCTATGGTCATGTCAAATGTGACCTGGCTAAATAGTCTGGAGAGGAAGATATGAAGGGCACTCCTCTGTCTCTCCCAGTGTGTTCCAGTGGAGGCATTAAGAATAAAGCTGGGTTGTATATAACTGTTGGGCACACTGTATTTGCGTAAGGGACTATGATATATCAAGAATATAAAGGCCCTGGTGTTCCCTCTATTGTGCATATTGGGACAACCTATGCTAGGGGGCACTAAAGGTCTGACCCAACCATACGCTCAACGGAACAAAAGTGTTTTTGCAGAAATGGAATTAACCCATTGCTTGGAGAATGATGTGGGCTCCATTGCAAGTGAGATTAAGAACAAACTCAGGCTATGTGATTGGGGCCAAAATTGCTCACATATTGAGAAACTAAAGTCCTACCAGGAATACGCTAGAATTCAATGAGAATATGAGCATGTGCAGAGGTATCTAACCTGGGCGCCCTCACCCTCATTGAGGAGATTTATCCTCCTAATCACCCTAAACTAACTACCAACTCGATCAGTTACTGGTCACAGAAACGGAACCCCTAAAAGGGACAGAGGGTGTCAGTTTTGCAAAGCCTAAGAAATTATAGAAACAAATAGACACATCCTCTCATAATGCAACTCACGGTGAGATATCTACATGAGTTACCTTGGGGAATGTTCACATTAGGCAGACTGTTAACATCCAATTCCTTCTGGACCATTTGTTTACTAGCAGGAATTAGCCGCAGAAACATGGCCCTATATAAAATGTGTTTCAAATTGAAGAGAAACCCTGACTGCACAATAGATTTGGAAATAGGCATCATATCATTGAATTGTTGAGAAAATATGGTATGACTCTATATAGGGTTATATTATAATGACTGTGACATTTTTTGACGTGATGTTTTTATCTTTGCTTTAAAATTATGATTATATTTTGTTATAATAATGTGCATAGTTTTTTAGTTTTTTATTTTAAGAAAATATATGAAATGCTCTTTTAACTGTGACACGCAATAAAACAATTACATGGAAACGGTAGCGTCCATGTAGTTATGGTTAAGTTGCTGTTTCCATAGGAAGAGCATTTTTTGGGTGGCTTATAACTTCTCTCCCTCTGGACGAATCCTCACCAAACTTTGCAAAAAAAGTATATGGCATGAATTGCAAAGTTTGGAGACGTTTGGTCCAGGGGGGGCAAAGTTATAGGTGGGGTCTGAAAATGTATTTTTTTCCCATAGACTGAATGGGGAAAAAACTTTGCTCACGCCTACAGCTCAAACTGCTGGACGGTTTTTCAACAAATTTGTGGCAGGAGCAGCGGCTTGGTCACAAAAGCGTGCTTTTGTAAATTTGGTGAAAATCCGCCCAGTAGTTTTAAAAAAAATAACCAAAAAGTAGGTCACAAAAAGTTAATGATATCTATGTCTGGTCCGCGGACACACTTCCCTGTTCGATCCGTGGACAGTGTCCTGATATACTTACTGTTTTGTTTGGTAACTGGAGTACATATATTCTTGTCAATTTCTGTGATAAAAGAAAAGATCATGTTAGTGTTGGTAGTTTGTAAGGACTTATAGCATTGAATAATATACATTGTTTATTCATTTTGACCCTCATATTTAGTAGATTACAAACCAGTGTATTTGCTCAGTTTCTGTGTTTGTTTTTCAAATCATCGGGTCTGTGGAAAAAAACAAATCCATGTCGGATTAAAAATAAACCTTTTTTTTATGCTACAGTCTATTTGTTTGTTTGTTTTCAGAGTTCACTTGTTTCTGGCTAATGTTCTATCTATTAGCTTGTTGCATATTTTTGGAGCAGTTAGATCCCTGTTGGCGTATTCTAACTGTCTATTTTTTGTTATAATTTAGTGGTATTGATTTATCTGTTTGGTTTTTGCAAAATCTTGGGGCAGTTAGATACCTGTTGGCGTATTCTAACTGTTTATTTCTTGTTATAATTTAGTGGTATTTATTTATCTGTTTGGTTGTTGTAGACTCTTGGGACAGTTAGATAACTGTTGGCATATTGAAACAGTTTATAGTGTTTTAATTGAAGTTTTGTTAATGTTTAAGTACACATTAGTTATAAAATGTTGGTTTTAAGAAGATTAAATAAGCGTTTGTAAGATTTGCTGGTAATCTCTGCTTTAGAGTAATGGTACTATCATTACATTCGAACCATCCACATTTCTTTGTAATATATGCAGTGTATTGGCCTTGAATTGGTTGTGGCTCCTGCGTGGTAGATTTTACCTATTGTTTTGAAGGTTTTCTTACCGAGTGATACTTGACCATGTGTGAATCCAGTCAGTTTTTGGTACCATCTGCATTGTAACGTAGAAGCATTAGTATTATGTTTTTACTATGTTTTTGCATTAGTAAGATGGAGTGATTATCTAAATTGCAGGTAGTACATAATCTACCATGGTTTGCATTTTGTACAAGTTTCTGAAATGGAACGGATTCACAATTAGGTATGGATACATACACAAAGCGCTCATTAGGGATTTGTCCCTGTGTCACATTGTTGCAGAGAGTGCATGTATGTTTCCACATGTATAAAATCTGGAAAATTTCATTTATAGGTATGTTTTAGTTTTCAAGTACTTGTATTAAGTACATTAGAAATTCTTATGGATCTTCTTGTGAGTTTATAGTGAAATTCACCATTCCAGCACAGTAGTCCAATTCTTTTCTTATTCGATGAACACTATACGTGTTGTCAGGATTGTTTGTTGTGTTTCTATGAAGTACTAACATTTGCAAACGCAATTGGTCTGTACTGTGTAAGTAAATGTTGTCAACAATTGGTGGTAATTGAAATAGAATATTCATTGATACATTTGCGTAGCAACTTACACCAGTTATATTTGAAAATTTGAATGGACCAGATAGGTCTGTGTCCAAATCATTTTTTCAGAGTGTTTGTTGCTTCTTTGAAGAAGTACCTGAGTTACTTTGAATAATAGGTTCTTCTTTGGTTGTGGTAATCGATGAAGTATTAGCTTCTTTTAATCTCTTTGGAGGATTTGCAGTGAGATCCTGTTGCATTTCTGTTTGAATTATTTTTCTTTTATATTTTTTTTTGTGGAACAGGATATATTTTTAGATGGGGGTGTATAGTGAACGTAGTCTATTGTATTCTAAAATGCAAGGAATATCAGCGTTGACTTTACGTGCATCAAAGTTGATTAGAAATAGACCGTCAAGTGTACATAAGCGTGATAGTGCTACGTAGCTCATGCCTTCTTTAAAGACTGTGTTAACAATATCAATCAATGCTTTAGGGTAAGACCTTGTGATTAACGAATGGTGACTGCGTATGCTAGAGTTAGAGAAAATTGTTCTCTGCGTACATACATGTCTTTGAAGAGAAGGAATTGAGCTGTTGAGCACCATATCCTTTTTACTTCTGAAAGTTTTTCAAAGAGAATATTGACAAACTGAATGTTGTTGTCATTTGGGTATGTTTGAAAGCCAACAACTATACTCAGTTCTCCATTAACTATTCCTTGCTCCACGTCAAGGTTACGTTTAAGCATTACTCTACAGTTTAAGGATAATTTTAATATTTTTTCTAAACCAGCTGTGTTGGAATTACAATTTTCTAACGTATTTAGTCTTTTTGTGGCTTGTTGACACATGGGTAGTGTCATACCATGTACGTCCAGTTTGTCTGTTGCGGAAATTTCAATTATTGGTTGCATTTCTTTTTTCAACATTGTTTCATTGAATTTGGAACAGCTTGCAAGAGTTGGCATTAAGGACATACAATTGACATTTTTGAGCACTAATTGTTCCATAACATCAGTAGCACATGAGTTATGGCCATAAAGTGCATGGATGTGCCGGGTTTTTAATATTGCTTGTGCTTCTTGAGATAGTACAGCAACTAATACTTTTTAAAATGTTGGCGTAGGTGAGGTCTGCAGACTGTTGCATGTTTTCTGTTAATTCTCTGTATTGGAAATGTTGCCAAAGGTTGTAATTTCCTATGCTGCCAACAGTTTCCCCACAGAGTTTGTATCCTAAGGTTTTAAAAATTGGTTCACCTTTCAATAGTGTCAATTGAAGAAGATCTCCGAAAACAATAATGTGTTTTCCTCCAAAGAGCTCTTCATAGTTTGTTTTAAGTACTTCTTGTAATCTGAGGTGAATCAAAGACAACATTAGGTTGGAAACCATGCTCACTTCATCTATTAGTAGCATTTTCATTTGTTTTAACACTCCGTCTAGTTCCATTGCAGCTTCTGTAGAAAGTTTGTAATATTCTAATTTGTTTTGGTGTTCTACTGACAGGAGTAGTAATCAATGTAAAGTGACACCGCCTATGTTGTAGGCAGCTAAACCTGTGGGAGCAGTTACAACAGCTGACAGTTTGTTGTTTGTCAATTGCTGAAGGAACTTGCTGATGATTTTGATTAAGAATGTTTTGCCTGAACCAGCTTCAACACTGACGTATAATAGTATAGGTTTGTAATTTTGGCAGGTACATTCTTTATTTTCATGTTGTACACCATGTGCAATTTCTTTTGTTACTTCTTGAAAAATGCTACGCTGCTCATTGTTTAGTTTTGATTGTAGTGTACTTAAGTATTCTGTATCTTCATACTGACAGATGGTGTTTTCTCCTTCTGTCATAGCTAATTCTGCCTCATTTGCTATTAGTGGCTGTCCCAGTGGTTCTTAGCTTCCTGTTACCGAATGTTGACTACTGTCAAGAGTGTCCTTATCTAGTTGGGCCTGGAGTTCTTCTTCGTGTTGCTGTTCATTGTGCAACACACAGTTATCTACTATTTCTTCTTCTTTTCTCCATGGTTTAAAGAGTTGTAGCAGGCACATATAATATAGTTCTTTATGTTGAGGAGTTTTTAATGACAATTCGATATGATTAATTAAACTTGGTTTGGTGAGTTTTACTAAGCTGCCTTCGCAATTTGTCACTCTGTATCTACCTTTTTTTTCATCGGGTTTTATATTATTTTTGTATGCAAAGTTTTGGGCTATGTGGTATAGACACATGGTTTGCAAAGTTGTACTTCTGTGTGGGTAGTATATGTCTAGTAGATTTTTTTTCAAAATGTCTTGGCTGTTGGGATCATTTTTGGCTATTGTTTCTATGTTGTTGTATGATTTGAGAACTCTTTTTATAGATTTAGCAGGACCAAGACTTAGTCATACTATATTTTCAGATTTTCCATAGAAAGCAGTGCCGGTTAAATGATCTGCAGCTTTATAGCAGCCACATTCCATATGGGAGAGCATTTTTATGCCCAAACTGTACAATTTCTGAGACATTGTTTTGTCTGATGACAGGTCATTCCAGAACTTTTTTTCTGCTTTGGTTAAGTAGGCTGTAACATATTGTGCAACTGCAGTGGAATTGTCTGCAATGTACTGCACATCTATGTTTGCATTCCATAATAGGGAAATGATTGCATTGTAATCATTGATATATTCTGCTTCTTCTGGTCTTTTTATGTAATATGTATTTTTAGGTGATTTACCTTTAACACTATGGGCCTCATCATGACTTCGGCGGCAACGCAGCGGTTTTCCTGTTGGACATAAATAGCGCTAACTCCAAGTCCCCCTTTGGATAATCCGCCAAATCACGATTTATTGTGCACGTGCCCCGGTCCATGGTGTTTTTCGCAAATAGTGCGAACCCTTAAATCCGACGGTCCATGCGCTACCGCCATATCAAGCTTATAGCGCACGCTAATAGCGCGCGCTGTGAGCGCGTGCTATGAGCGCACGGGAAACGCGCCACCGCCGGACCGGGAAACAAAGCGGCGGCCATCTTGGAAATCACAATCCGTCGGATATCACAGCCCCTGGAAGCCATCCACGCCATCTGACACCAAAAACATGTCACAGGAGTGCACTAGGGGCAAGACTGCCCTGCACAGGGTGGAAAGCCCAAATTCAGCTAGCTGTACTGGTGGAGGAGGCTGAGACCCATCATGAGGAGCTGCATCAGCGCAAAACCAGTGGGCAGAGCAGAGCACAAATTTGGCACACTGTCAGCCAAAGGGTCACTGATGTGGGGCGGGTGCCCCGGGATGGGGAGGATTGCCGCAAGCGCCTGAACGACCTGCGTGTGCATGTCCGCGGCATCCTGTCACAGCACAGGAGTGCAAGCAGGGCACTGGCGGAGGGCCACCACTACCCCCACCCGAACTCACACCTTGGGAGGAGAAAATGAGTACCCTGATAGATGTTGCCAACATCAAGGGAATTGGTGGAGCGGAGGCAGGCACTGGCATTGATCCAACTGCAGGTGAGTCCCACCCCCGAATACATGCAGCTGAAAGTACCAAACATGCAGACCCTGAGTGAATGAATGCGAAGAAATGTGTGTGAGGAACTGCATACACCCATATGTGAGGCCTACTTCCATTGAACTCTTAGAGCTGCCTAGACGACCCTGCACGTGCAGTGCATGAATGACAGGGTCAGGGGATAGACATCCATAGCCATGGAACAGCTACGTAGAGTTTGAGTGTGCATGAATACACCCCCAAAACCCTGAGCGCAGTGCACCCCAACCATGCATGCAATCTTGTCACTCCGACATTCCCATGCAGTGTACCTCCATACCCACTCACAACAAGCACCATATGGCGACTGAACAGAATGCAAGTTGAATGCGTGATTGATACTGTCTTCAATCCCACTTGTTGGCATGAACTGCATCACACAAATGTAGGTAGCATTGAACTCAAACCACACCCTATGTACATCACAGGCACACGTCAAACTCAGCAGGACGAGGATGATGGGGAGGAAGCCACACCAACACAGCGCCCACAGCAAGCCTTCACCAGCACCACCACCCCACGTAGAGGCCGCGCGGAAGGGAGACGACCCAGGCCACCCCCCACTTCACCCCAACGCAGCCCTACCAGATGGCAGCAGCACCCACATGGCCGCAGGGAGGCCACCGCCAGCTCGCCCCAAGCCACCAGACACAGCCCCGATGCAGAGGGACTGAGCTGTGGATCGGAGCCCGACGTGGGAGGTACGCCTCCACGTGCTCATTATGCAGGAGGACAGCATTCACCCAGAAGCAGTGACGCAGAAGGGATGGTCACACCAGAGGGAACCCCAAGGCCTGGCACACAGCAAGCACAAAGCCCACATGTGCCTGTGTGTCATGTCCGCACACCACAGCCGGACGAGGACACGCCATCATATGGCAGCCCAGAAGACCAGCACTCAGAGCCTGGCAGACCAATCCAAGCCGGCGCCATGTCCCAATGCAGCCCCCCCGACAGCGCACAAGTTGGTGCCCTTCGTCACAGGGGCAGCAGTGATGGGCTGACTCGACATTATTGAGGCCAAACAGGCCAGGGTGGAATCAATGGCCAAGGTGCAGAGCCAGCACATCAAGGCTGTCAGTGCATCTATACGGCATGGATGAAAATACATAGCGCGTGACAATGCGTGCACACGCAGAGTCATAGAACAATGTACCGCTGCCCTAACAGGGTTTGGACAACGAGTGAGGGAGTTGAGCGAGGCAGTGCCAGCACTTGCTGAGCAAACAAGGGAGGGAAACAACCTCATGCGACAGCACATGCTGGCCGCCACTTCAGTCCCTTCAACATCAACCACACCCACGGAGGGTTCCCTCGAGCCATCTCCTAGGTGCCGGTCTATGTGCCACCTGAGGGCATGCACACCAGAGGGGCATCCTAGTGGTGCATGGCATCATTGTTGGTGCCCTGATAAGACACATGCGCCTATCTGCACAGTTGAGGGTAGTTCAGTGGGGGGAGGGGGGATTGTGTGCCGGGTGTTCACTGGGAGAGGGGGATTGTGTGCTGGGTGTTCACCGGGGGAGGGGGGATTGTGTGCTGGGTGTTCACTGGGGGGAAGGGGGATTGTGTGCTGGGCGTTCACTGGGGGGAGAGGGGATTGTTGGACTGAAAATAAATCACATTTGAAAAATCACAAGGCATGGACAGTAGTGATTGTTGACAAATCCAATTTAATGTTGAGGTGACATCTGTTCAATTTACCCATCACCCATGTTATAAAAATGAATCAATCAGTCCCTGTCTGGCCAACCTCCTCTCCGTCAGCCCAAACCTTTGTGCATGTGCAACACCTTCTGGCACATCATCACCCTCACTCCCATCCTCAGGTGGCTGCACATGAGCATCAGGGGGCAGTGGCACATTTCTGCGACAGCAGATGTTGTCGAGCATGGCACATGTCAGTACAATTTTGCCAACTTTTTCTGGTGCATACATCATTGCCACTCCCGTGCAGTCGAGGCACCGGAAGCGGGCCTTTAGCAGTCCAAATGCCCTCTCCACACAGATCCGTGTACGGGCAATTGGCAAGGTTGTATGCCCGCTCTGCTGCCGTGTGTGGATGACGCACATGTGTACTGGGGATATCCAGAATCACCTGCATGGGAGAGAAAGCCGGTATGGGGACAAGGTAAATCCAGTGGGTGTACAGAGCTCTGTCATCAGTGTCATTTTGCCATAATTGTCATTAGGTCTACAACATTGTGGAGTGTACTGTTCTACGGGCACAATTGAATCAATGAGGTACTCTCAACTTGGTACGCCTATTTTTCTGGATGTAACAGTACTCATTCACTTGTCGCTGGGTAAGGGGGCCCTTCATCTACTTCTGCATGACAGAAGTGGCTGCCTCATGTGTCATTGCAATTCCATTTGGCTGCAGTTGCATTTGCTGGTTGTCACTATTCTGTACTGTTCTCTATGCATTTGCTTGGCCATTCTGGGGACAGTGTTCGTGGGATGTACATTGCCAATACTCAGGCTACTTATGTGTGGTGCATTTGTGGATGGGCCAGTTTATGGGTTAGAATTCCATTACTGGCGGGCGGGCAGGGTGGGATTTCTGTACTGTGTCAGTGTTGGGAGCCATGGTGCTACTCACACAGGAGGCTTTATGGTGGAGGGGCTTCCATATGTCACTGTACTGCCACATGTCTTTTACATCCTGAATGGGTGTGTTCTGCTGTGTTGGACATTTTCAAGCTTTGTCGTGCAAGCTGCTTGTTTGTGAATGCTGCAGTAATGGTGCTGCCTATTGGGAGTCATGGATTTCGTGACAACCACCATCAGTTGTGGATTGACATGCATTATGGTATACATTTGTACTCACCCCGCAGCCATGTGTTTTGGCCTCGGTGCCTTTCCATGTACGCCGGCAGGGTACTGTTGCGCAGGACCATGGAGTCGTGGGTGGATCCTCGGTAGCGGGCACAGCAGTGGCTGAAGGTGAGGTGAGGACCACATGTCATCTGCACATTGTACTCTTTCCGGTTTCTGTAGGCTGCCTCATGTGCCTGGGTGGTACGAGTGCCACATGTGTGCAGTCCAGGGCTGCTATTACATTCAGGACTTGGGCAATGGCATAGAATTTACCCTTCAGCTGGTGCACCTGTGCCTGTGTTGCTGGCAATGCAATGTGCTCGTTCACATGATTCCACAGTGCATCGAGCACCTGTCCCAGCATGGCACTGAATGTGGACTGGGCCATTCCATGCATCATGGCAACGGTATGTTGGTAGCTGCCAGTCCCAAGGAATTGAAGCACAGACACAAGCTTCACTAGGGGAGATACTGCTGTGCTGGTGGCTATGCGGCTGCCGATGTCACCCTGGATTGTGTCCATCAACTGGGTGATGGTTGTCCTGTCCAGCCAATATTCCGTCATCAACTGGCTATCAGTCAGGGCCCAGGGTGTTGGCCTGACCATGGGGATGGCTGGCCGCCTTGCTGGTGCTGCTCTCCTCCTCCTTCTCCTCATCCCCACTACCCCCTGCACTCCAAGGGCCCTGGCCTGGTTGGCTGGCCTATGTAGCTCCATGCGCAGCAGGTAGAAGTCAACATCATGGCTCCCGGGTCCAAATGGCAGCATGGTGTTGGTGAGGGTGTGTTGTGCATGGGTGGGTCCTTTGTAGGCCTTTGATTTGCATTGGTTTCACCTGGGCTCTTATTGCTGTCTCCTCCCTGCTCCTGGTGGTGTAATGGTGTTGAGGAGGGTGTGTTGTGCTGATGCTCGAAGTGCGTAACTGTTTAACTGATAAGTCGAATGTTTAATTGACTTTGTCTGTCTGTTTGCTTGACTATTAAGTGCCTTATATGTTACGATGTTGCGTAGAAGAACTTTGTGGAAAGCATAATAAGACATAATGATGATGTTGATAACAATGATATGTATTGGATGTGTAGACGATTTGAAACAAAAGTTCTCTTTTCTTTTCTTCTTTCCATCTTGGTGTTGGAAAGAGAAAGGAGAAAACTGTAGTTTTTCAATAAAAAAAAAAAAATGATGTTGAGGAGGGTGTGTTGTGCATGGGTGGGTCCTTTGTAGGCCTTTGGTTTGCATTGGTTTCACCTGAGCCCTTATTGCTGTCTCCTCCCTGCTCCTGCTGGTTTAATGGTGTTGGGGAGGATGTGTTGTGTATGGGTGTGTCCTTTCTAGGCCTTTGATTTGCATTGGTTTCACCTGGGCCCTTATTGCTGTCTCCTCCCTGCTCCTGCTGGTGTAATGGTGTTGGGGAGGGTGTGTTGTGCATGGGTGGGTCCTTTGTAGGCCTCTGATTTGCATTGGTTTCACTCGAGCCCTTATTGCTGTGGCCTGTGTTCTGTTACCTCCAGCTTTTCGCTGGAGGTATTTTCGGCGGATTATCTGCCGCTTTTCTGGCGCTAATTGCGCCTACGCCATACTCATGATTGCTGATGTTTTAGCGCGAATGGTTACTGGCGCTTTTACAGCCGACGCTTGTACAGCCGGCTGTACTTCCGCCGGCTGTAATGGCACCGGCGGTATTTGGACTCATGGTCCGACGGACCCTTAAAATCGGCACAGATAGCGTTACCGCCGATTTTAAGGGTTACCGCCGAAATCGTGATGAGGCCCTATGTCTAACTGAAGACATGAAGACATGACAAAGCGGCATTTGGTGTAGTATTTCCCTTTGTTTTTGTATTCGCAACAACAATATTTGCCACATTTGTGTCTTTGAAATTGTACATTTTGTGCATGAAGATCACTATTTGTTGCTTCTGATGGAATTTCACAAGTGACATATTTTTCGATAAACTGTAACACAGTGGCATCAGTGTCTTGACCAAATTTAGGAACATCTTTAATCTATAAAAGCATGTGAATATGTGGTGCTCCTCTGGCTTGGTATTCTTTTCTCCAAAAAGTGTTTTATTACAAATAAAGTGTAGCATAGCAATGAAGCGATGATGGAAATATCTTGAAACATTAACAGGATCTAGAAAGAAAAGTTCTCCAGGTGTTAGTATATCTATGCTTGTTTTGTTTTTGTTTGATATGTGTAGGAAATTATGTAAATCTTCCCATGCATATTCTGCACAACTTAATGTAACAAACCAAGTGGGTGGGCCAAGGTTTCTTATCATACAACGTACATCTCCATTACGTTGGAACCAGTACTCTTTAGTACCATGCATGTTTGCTAATAGATTTGTAATGCTTGATTGTAAAACCTCATTTTTTTCTTGCACTTTTTGTAGTAATTGCATAGCTGATATATTTTGAAAGTGGGTTCCTGATTTTAATGTGTGTGCAAGTCCGTAACATAGAGTTGCTAGTTCACTTTCAAAGAGTAGGTGGAATATGCATTCCACATTTTGTCTAAATCTGGGATCTTCAGAATACATCCGTAACGAGCGGTATTCTGATGCTGTTATTTGAATAGGTCTATCATCATACCTTTCTCCTTTGCAAGTAGGAAAGAAAAGAGGAAAAGCATGTACACTATAATATTTTCCCATATGCTGATTGGTGATCCTTTCGTTTGTCGCATTTGGTACTTTTCTAGTGCATCTTCTATGGTGTCATTAGAGTGTAATGGATGAATTGTATAATGGTCTAAAATATTGGATACTGTAGCAGGATCTATAAATTCAAATTGACCAGTTTCTGGTGACTCTTGAATTATTTCAGTTGTTTCCCTTAATCTTTCTTCAATATTTATTTCTTTGTAGTATTCATTATTGTCTTTTATATATTGCAAGGCTTGTCTAACTTTATGTAAGTCTACCAGTTGTTGCCAATTGTTTTTATCTTTTGTAGGTACACCATTTACTAAGACAATTCAAGATCGCTCTATTGGACGCTGCACACCCAGAGTGTGCACATTTACTTTTAAATCTAATGGTAAATACACTACTTTGTCCCGAATGCCTTTCACCAATTCAGAGGGAGGTAATTTTGCTGTTTTTGGTTGAAGGCGTATTATTGCTTGAAATGGGTGCACTGTTTGACTTATGATGCTCTCATATAAATTGGGTTGTTGCAGGAGTTTTCTATCTATCTATCTATCTATCTATCTATCTATCTATCTATCTATCTATCTATCTATCTATCTATCTATCTATCTATCTATCTATCTATCTATCTAAATTATTGTATTGCACCACTAACCCAAAGGCCTCAGGGCGCACACAGGAGAAAGAAAAAGACAGACAACAGAATAACAGGAACAAATAAGGAAACACAAAACAAAGGAGAACCAAGGTAGAATCTAGCATTCAAAAAAGGCCAAAGTAAAGATAGCCTGAGGTGAGATACAAGATTCAGTGCAGCAGCACTATACAGGGAGGATGAAAAATCCTAACATTTGTAAAACAAAGAGGTCTTTAGTTGTTTCTTAAAGATAAGCAAGGAGCCACTATTAGCAATATGTTTGGGTAATGAGTTCCATAGGACCGGAGCCCATGAATCAAAGCTTGTGCATCTGAATCTTTTCAAGGTAAACAGACAGTGTTGCTTCTTGAGCGCAGAGAACGAGTGACTGATTTCTTTCTTAGCCTACTGGTGAGATAAGCTGGAGCTTTGCCATAAAGGCATTTAAAGACAATGGTTAAACCTTTATGTTGTAACCGCTGTTGAACTGGCAACCAATGTAAGCTACACCTAGCATCAGAAACATGCATATTGCGCTTGAGGCCCATTGCAGCACATACTGCACTATTCTGTATGACCTGCAGGGTCTTAAGATTAGCCTGCGAGGTACCAATCAGAGGACTATTGCAGTAATCCAGCTTGCAGTTTCCAATTGCAGCTGCAATCATAGCAAGATTTTCTTTGGACAGATATAGGGGTAGTGGGAATAAATCCAAATTATTTGTGATAGCAGGTGAAGGAGTTTGATTGTTGTCAAGTCTTGTAGTGCAGTAACTGCAAAGTATTGAGGGGTCAGTTATTTCGTATTTGTTTTCTGCTATAAGGTAGAGAGCTAATTCAAACCATTTGGAATCTTCATTGTCTTCTATTTTGTATGCTACGCTATATTTTTTGTGTTACTTTTATAAAAAGTTCTGCGGCAACACACACACACATGGTTTGGTACTTCAGCGGATGTACTTTTGAATTTTAGTATTTCTTATTTTTTATGTGTGTATTAGAAGGTTGCTATGTGCAGAATTGTTGCTAGTCTGTTGTAAAGCTATTGCATTTTGCAAGTGGTTTTCACTTCCAAAATATTTCCTCTGGATATGGTGGATTTCTTCGAGTAGGTCTTTGGCTGTACCATGCAGAAGATTGTTATTTAAATTGGCTAGCGCTAAAGCAGGACTTTTAGCATAGTACAGTTTATAGACTAGATTTCTTATAGTTGAATGATGTGTTGATATCATTTTGATGTGATGGAAGGTGCTTTTGCAAATAGGTCCTGAAATGCAGGCCAATGAATGTCCTTGCAGTCCTGTGTATTTGCGCATTGGACAGGTGTCCATATTTTGCGGCAGTTTTTATTTTTATTTTGTCTTTGCCTTTCACATATTCATTTAGGAACTGGCGTAAAGATTTGAAAGATTTTTTGGCAATGTTACACATTGATGTGCATGGCCATTTGTATACGGGACGTTCTGGTTCAGTCGAATGGAAAATTGATACTGAGTTTTCTGGGGATATTTTTGTAAGCAGTATTTCTTGTTCCATTATGGTATTATTTTACGTTTTTCATAACCTCTTCCACTGCTATGTATGGCAATTGTGTTTGTTTGTTTTTGTTTGTATGGCAGTTTTAGCAGTAGTGGTAGCTGCATTCTTGTTAATCATTTTCAGTTTTTTTTTACATTTTGATAGAGGAGGCAAAGTTTCTGTACTGGAAGATTGTTTTGTTTTGCTAAATGACTGTATTAGCTGTTTTGTTTGAACTTTTTGTACAAACTCTGCTAGAGATGGAGGCTTATTTTGGAAATTTTAATTTCATTTGCTCTATTTCTGCGTTGCTTTCTGGTAGGCATTCTGTGGGGTCTGTTGAAACAAAAAAAAGAAGGTATGGGTTGGGCTGTTGTGCAATGTATGTGTGCTGTATGCATGAATGTCTGAGTATGATGGTAAAGATGTATCTGGTGGTGTGTGACTGTGCATTGGGCAGCTACAATTAGTTAGGAGGCTATTCATCTATTTGTGTGTTACTATACTGCGGTTCTGATGACAGTAGAACGTGAGCTAGTGGTGAGGATAAGCACTAGTAGTAAATCAAATGGTATAAAAAACAATTCTTCGTTTTGTAATACTAATATTCTAGAGGCTCAGTTATGTTATTTGTGCTCCGAAAAACAGGGATTTGTGTGACATTCTGCGTGCTAATCCCTGTTTAATAAAGGGTGTTTTGTGGACAGAATGGTGCACAGATCTTTGTTTTTTTGGTGCACAAATTACACGAATCACCCGCACAGTGTGTTTGAGTAACAAATTTTAACAACAGCAGGATACATATAACAATTAACATTATAACAGTAACATTGGAAGCAATTTACAAATTGAGATTCAGACCAAGACAACAGTAAGTTGAGCAATTAAACTGAAGGGGAGAAGGAGAGTAGTGCAGTATAAGTGAGAGTGAGGGATGCTTGGGGAAGAGAAGGTGGAGGGAAACAGATGGGGTGAAGGGTGAGAATGGGGGAGTGGGGAGCGGAGGGAGATGATTAAGGAGATAAGGCATGGGGGAGGGGGAAAGAAGGGGGAGGGGTTTCATGGTGGGGAATGGAGAAGGAGAGATGTGAGGAACATGCAGAATGAAGAAAAGGTAGCAATAGAGTGGAGTGAGAGAGCTAAGGAGTTCCAGTGCTTGGGGGCTAGGAAATGGAAGGAGTGGAAATGGGATGTGGCACAAGGGAAAGGAGGAACAGTGAGAAGAAAGTGGTCAGCAGAGAGAAGGAAGTTGGAGGGAGTTTAGAAAGAGAGGAGAGAGGAGAAGTAAGGGGGAGCAATATCGTGGAGAGTTTAAATACTTGGCAGCGAAACTAAGGTAGTATTGTACTTACACTTTTTTTGTGGAATGAGCAGGTTTCTTTGTAATTGGTGTTTGTAGTTCAGATGTTGCTGTTTTCCAGGAGAGTGGTCTTCACTGCAATTGAAAGAGAATGAAATTAATAATTGTGTGTGTTTATAGCAGTGATGTTAATTGAGATGTTCATTTTTATGTCTTTGTAGTAGTTTTCTTGTTTGATTTCTGAACATAGTGTATGCATGTAGTTTCATTTGACTATCTGCAGCCTTTATATTTTATTTATATTGTGTTAGTTCAACATGCTTTGCAAATGCGTAGAATATTAAGTTTATGAAATTCACATGGTTTTTTAAAGCTGTGTTATAGAATGTTAGGAGAACGAAGAAATAATGATATATTTATTTTGCAATTTGTATAAGGTAAATGGCAGAAACTGTATGGAAAAGCATTGAATATATGTATTTGTGAAGGTGTGGGTAATAAAGTAGAAGAATGTGATTTACAGGTAGTGGTGTTATTACAGCTGTGAGCATTTCAATGATAGTGTCTATGTGTGAGTGTATGAAGATGCATGACATTTTACTGGCTGTGTGTAATTTTATGATACACTAGTAAGTGTTTTTCCACAATTATATTGTTATTTCTTCCATCTTCTAATATTATATTTTTTTAGATAGGTGTGTGTGTAAAATAAAAATTAGTTAGGAGACAGGTTTGGAAGTGACAGTTGATTATAGCAGATGGAAAAAATGACATAAGTTCATTTTATAGGTTATACAGGTTAAGTGACAGTTACTCTGTGTATATGCATTTATAAGAGTTGTACATGTATTGTGCAGATAATATGCATACCTGTAGTTGGTATTCATGCATGTGGATATGCATGCAGCTGCAAGTACAAATTTTGGAGACTTGTAGAGTACTTTTTGTAGTAGGTGCTTTCCAATGATATGAGACTTGTACTCAGAGTGGTCAACAGTACATTTGAATTGCTGAACTCTGATGATGGAGTTAGATGTAGAGGTCTTGCATGTGATTGGTGGATGGTTGTGTGGCTGCTTAGCTGTATCCAATGAGGGAATGGCACCAAGAGTAATGTGGAAAGGGTAGAAGGGCTGTCGAAGAGTTATGCTGTCAGATGTTGAGGTTGTGGATTTGTGTTGAAAGAGAGTGAGTGTAGCGAAGATGCAGAGGTGGAGAAAGTCAGGGTGTTGGTGCTTGGAGATATGTTTGTGCATGGTTTATAGCAGTATGCTCAATGCAGGCATGTGGCAAACAATTTTGTTAAAGGAGTGGATGTGGCGTAGAGCACTGTGACTGATTTCAATGTACAGGGAATTGTACAAGTTTGTGAAGATATGGGCAGGATGAACAGTCCCCATGTGGACGTTTTGCATTATGGAGTTTTCCATTTGGGCTGTGTCAGTGCCCCTACTTTGTTGGCAGATTAGGAACACTTGGGTCAAGCAGTAATGAACATCCTTCCAAATTGTAAAGTGTTTTTTTCTGGATTAGTACATAGGGCAATATGGGACAATAGTTCTGTTTTTTGACCTCAGCAAAACATTGCTAGTTGTGCAATCAACCGAGGCATGTGTGCTTTCATGCTTGGAGCTGGTATGTTCTTCTGTAATAATGAGAACATGGATTCCAGTAATGCTGTTAATTTTGAAGAAGATGGTATTTCCTTATCTTTTTTGGGAAATGCCATTCTGTTTTGGAATGTAAGGGTTGCTTTGGAGAAGGTTATGTGAATAATTTAGGATTAAAGTAAGGGAATAAAATACAAAATAACAGGTGTTTGTCAAGCATCTGCAAAAAAAAATGCTCTTTTTAGAGCCAACCTCAAAGGGGAAATGGGGCACACTATTTAAATTTACATTAACCACGCTTAGGTTTTCGATATGTCCGTGGACATGGCGGTAGTCCGCGGACATTGCGTATTACATACAGGGATTTTGGGGTGGAGAGGCATGCAAATGAGAATGAGCAGAGCAAGTGATTGGTCAGTAAAGTTTAGTGGGTGTGTTGTATAAGGAGAGAGTTTGTCAGAAAGAATGTTTTCCTTAGAGAAGATCAGCTAGCTATGGCTGTGTGTTTCAGAAAACGGATTATCTGGATTTTGGGAGACTCATGGATACATTGGTTGCAGATGCATGCAGAACGCTGCGCTGCAAACAATGCGGAGTAGCTGCAGATCTTGAATTCCCTTATGTGGAAGTGCACTGGCATGGAGTGCATGGAATGAAGTGGTTGAACTTGGTACCTCTCTGTGCTACTCTGGAGACAGAGCTTCATCCAGACATAATTATAATTAATTGTGGAGGGAACAGTTTAGGACATGTGTCAGGAATTTCTTTGCAATTTGCGATGAAAGAAGGACTTGGGAAGGTCATGGACATGTTTCCAAATTCCCAAGTAATATTTTCTCGTATTGCGCAGAGACAAATGTGGCTGCGTTCTTCTTCATTTGGTCCACAAATGGAGAAAGCAAGGCGGAATGTTCATAAGGCTGTTTGTGCCTTTCTAAGAGATGTTGGCATGTCCTCTTTCCACAATGAAAATATTATGTTTTGTAGAACATACATTTTCCGCAGAAATGGAGTTCATCTTACTTATGCTGGTAATCAGATTTTTCCGAGAAATGTACAAAATGCATTGCGACCTTTTGTGGAATTCCAGCCATCCATTTTGCAGTAGGCGTTCACCATTTGAGGTTTTTCAAACACAAACACCACCACCTCCTAGAGAAAAGTGCAATGGCTATGATAGGGCAGCACCACAAAATTTTAGATGTCCGCGAACTGTCCGCAGACTTCTGAAAATACACAGGGCTCTGCTCCATTTATTTGTCACTTCTATTTTTAGACTGTGAAAAGCAGCTCTGAAAAGAGCCTTTTTTTGGGGGGATGTTTGTTGTTTTATATATTTTTTGTTTTTTGTATACGACACACTAGGAGATGAGGGGAAAGGAGAGTAAGAGGGGGACACCAACCACAGGGATAAGAAAGGGCAGGTGGAGAGAGGAAGATGTAGGGTGGGCCTTACTTAGGTAGGTAGCAGGTCTTCTCATGCTCCGAGACCACAGTCTCAAAAGAACTTCGAAGTCTCTCCCCCTGCAGAGTACTGCATCGCAGTACATACACAAAACTGTGACCCTCTAAAGGTAAGGGTCATTAGCATTGTGAATGGCCTGTGAGGCAGCTGGAGGGATGCGCTCTCTCACAGGAGTGTCTCTTGTGGTGAGAGGAGCGGAAACAATGGCATTTTTGATATCATCTTTGATGTCCTAGGTGTTAGTCTTAGCAATGCAAGGTAGTGGCACAAGTTATGTTTGCTTAGTTTACCATAACTGCTGAATTTCAGAGTTTTTTTGGTTTTACTTGGAACCATAACGTCCCTTTAACAAAGATTTTTTACTGAATTTTATAGGTTTTTAGTAACACAACTTAACCATAACGTCCCTTTAACAAAGTTTTATTACTGAATATAAATATATAAACACACCGCATCCACATAATTGTTTTTTAAACCATGCTACTGACAGTCCTTGAAATTATTGCACTCAGAGACAATTATTTTGCCTTTTGCTGAATTTCATTTTGGTATGCAGTCTCCCAGTCACGATGGGGGGAGTAATGCCACAATTGTACACTTTTTTCCCAACATAGTACTTTAAGGATATATAAATTTAAGTGAAAGTACAGTATGTATACTTTTCAAGTTATCTTTATAAAGCAGAATATTGTGCACAGCCAAACATGGGGGTGAGGAGGGGAAATGAAAAGAGGGCAAGTAAGTCATGAGTATTTGCACATGATGTATCAACAGAATTGGCAATCCTGAACACTGGTAAAGATATTTGCTCCTTATAGTGGCTGATTTTCATTGCACAAGTAAATGAAACATGTGGAAAGACAACGTAATTTGTTTTCAGAGGGCGGCCGCAAGCTTGCTCAAAGATTTTGCTGCAAGGATTTCACTCAGGTTGTCATGTTACCAGTGCAGACGCTTACATACAAGACCACAAACACTTGTTTTGTATTGGGGTTTTGTTTTTCAGGGAAAATTTCATGAGATATTGCTGGGTTTAAAAGGTGATCATCTCTTATGCTTTGCCATGATATTATTAGAACATTTCCTCATTTTTTTTTTCTGGTGTTCATTATTTCTTTTTAAAAGTCCAGTGATATTTTGTCTTGCACTTTTTCTTCTAAGGGGAAGGTCAATTGAAATGCATTTGTATGTTTCACTTCAAGATATATGCTGACTTACCGTACGTATATTCATGGGTGCCAGCATTTGCTTTTTGCAATGGGGGCAACAGTACATGGGCCTAAGTTATTCTTGCAGCCAGTCATGTTTTCCCTTTTCCATGCTATTTAAATGTAGTTAGTTGGGATTGTGTGATGTATCGCAAAAGTTACCAAGAGACCGGTAATAAAACAAGAGGCCTGTAGCATGCTGCTTAACCAAAGTATGTGATCCTTGGCAAGTCATTTAATTTCACTGCACATTGCTTAAGAAAATTGTGAGTTCTCAAAGCCTGCAACCTTTTAAACATAAAATACAAGTGTCAAAAACAGGTCAAAATCAGTTTGTGATTGGTGAATGTCTTTGAGCAATGGGTTGCAAGTTTTGTCAAATACAGAGTGGCTGTGCAGTTTCTGAAGGCCATGGCTAGCGGTCTGGTAGTGTTCTAAAATATACAGTGGTAATGTGCAGAAACAATCCATGGAATATCAAAACCCTGAAAATTCAAGGAAAAAACTTTAGTTCCATGGACCTTAAGGTTGCCAATACATTCTTACAAAACCTTTGAAATTTAGGGAAAAACATTAGTTGCAGGGACTTTAAGGTGAGAACTGAATGCAACAAAACCGCTGAAATTCAGCTAAAGTCACCTTAATTTTGTGACCCCTGTTGCACAGCCTATGACCACAGTGATGACATCACAGATGACATCACTGGTGACACCACTCATGACATCCACTATGACATCACTGATGACTATGGGGAGAAACAACAACATAATGCTATAGTAGAAAAGAATAACATGCAGAGAAGACACTTGTGGATACCATACCCTGGAAAACAGGGAGCAAGCTAATCCAAGATACAGAAATCAGACAAGTGATGTTAAACAAGAGCTCAGTATACCAAAGTAATACAAATCTTTATTGGGCGGGAGAAAATAGCTATTCTGAGATAAGAACCAAAAAGGGGAACTCTGGGGATAAGGGAAAACTACAGGTTGCCTATGAAGAGATTCACAGACTGATGAATGACACTATGTGATGAATTCTTACTACAGAACAGCTCTATATACTGGTGCTTGCAGTACCCTTTGGAGAAGGGAGTCTTTCTCCACGTATGTTTGTTTTTATAGTCATAGGGACAGTTAGGATAGTTTTGGACAGCAGAATTATCCTTTTAGACTTTCACAACAGATTAACGAGCACATTAGATCGTAAGATAGGCAGGGATCACTCATAGTCATAGGTAAAGCTAGGTCTTCTATCTTCTTTGGATGAATAAAAGTATATCATGCCATCTAAGAGTCTGAGTCCTAGTTATAACGCACCAAAAACGGTGTTAGGGGTGGGATCCACACCAGCGGATAGCAGCTGAGGACCCATACAATTCACGAAACTACGCTCCAAAGGGTAAGCCCCACAGAAGCCACATCCAAATACAATGAACTTGATCTGCAAAGTACTGAAAGAAATAGAAATTTCCCCAGGTGAAAGATGATTAATTCCCATCCCACCTATTTGACCCTAACCCCTTCCAAAGGTATCGCTGTTTGGCTCACTTTCAAATCTGGGTTCCCCTGGAGTTGTGGGTTAGACGTAATGGCAGGAGTAATATATCCTGATTTTCAGGGAGATGTAAAAATGCTTTATCCCAATCTTGGGAAGCACCCTTATATGTGTAGAGAGGGAGAAAGGTCACCAAAGATATTCCAGAGAAGGCATTGTTCCATGTATTCTAGAAAATGACTTAACAGGTGGAGACAGAAAGAGGATCCAATGGTTTTAGGGAAACAGACCAACCAGTCATAGAAAGAAAACCAGAAGAATCAGAAGAACGTGTTGCCTTACCAGCTTTAGCATTCACCTAGAGAAATGGTCTTATCCTCAGCGAGGCCTCTAACAATATAATCTTGGAAGAAGAAGGTCATAGCCAGGCTAGCCCCTTCTTCTTAAAGGATGGGCTATTATATAGAGATAATACAACACCTGAGGGAGTATGTCCAATCCAACTAAAATATGTATATACAGAAAACATGGTTAAGAAAATCGAGATTTTGCTTGCATGTATACATGTATAGAAGTCATATTTTGGAAAAGGTATCTCACAGCAGCCCTTGCTTAGAATCAGCTGTGGTCTCTTTACATAGCATGTTTTTCATAGAGAAGTATGACTGGTGAATTTTGTTTTTACATTGTTTTTTTCTGTTTAATATTGATTAAATGCTAGTTTAATTAAAATAACAGACTTCATATCATTAAATACAAAGCATTATGTTCAATCTGTAGGAATGTTTTAATCAGGTGATACATAATCCAGGGGAGAATCCCACCCACCCAAGACCAGGCACGCACAATGTTCCTATTTTTATCCAGTTGTTTTTATGATAGTGGGACCCCCAATTTAATAACATTGATTCAATACTGCTTCCCTCCCCTTTTGAGACAATAAACAAACAGGGTTACAAAGAATGTCTATTTATTAACAAAATAGAAATAACTAAATCAGGTTAAAGATACACACATTATTTCTTCATATTTTCTTTTCTGCCACCGATCTGTTGAACAACCATTATTTTATTATCTTGATCACACAAGACACAGATGGAACCCTAAAGACGCTGGTTCAGGATGGATTTCCATTCCAGCCACTATTTGATTAAGTTGCTATTCAGTCTTTTTAAGTATGGGTCAACACCCATGAATTTCTCCCTATCTGTGAGAAAACTTGGATATGTTTTCACTTCTCATTTTGGGGGTTCTGGCTACCTTTAATGCGGTCCCATTCACATTGTCAGCTTTTAAAAAGGGAATTTTTCAGTTCCCCGTGAATTTACATTTTCGCCCAGTACACAGCAGGATAACATGCACATTTTCTCTTCTTTCTTGAAATTGCTGTTCTCTTTCTCCTCAGGTTAAGCAGTTCCCCATTTTAACAAATGTCACACATTATTTTCTTGTACTTGAAATGTTAATCTCTGGCCTTGTCAGTTATAGTCTTATTGGAGTGACTGCAAAACATTTGACATGTGTTTTTGTGTGTGTTTCTTAACTGCTTGGTGGAAGCTGCAGGTTATGTGTTGTTTTCAAAATGACACCTTGCTCTGCATCTTTTCATATGAATTAGATGTTCCTACAAATTCTCCCTTGCTCTTACTCCTTGTGTCAACAAAATGAGAAGGACAAGGGTCTTGATCCAAATGTTTTTTTTATTTATTTCAGGTTAATCGTAAATGTGTCCTTTCAGGGGATGTCACTTCCACTCAAAGAACGATAATCTTCTTTTCCAACCAGATATTCTCCACATGCCATTTCTTTTTCCCTCCCCATGTTGAGTTACCTTTTCCTGGTCCACAGGTCCTGGAAAGAATTATTCATTAGTGCTCGACAGGGACTGGTTTAGTGACACATAGGCACACATATTGTCACAGACACAAGATCTCCTATCATGGATAGTTTTCATTACTCACTAATTAATACTAATATTTTCATCTATTCATTCTCTCACACTCAAAATTGATTACGTACCTGCTACTTTTCCTGAGTACTCCTTTTCCTTTTTCCAGTCCTTCAATTTCAGCCTCAATCATTTTCTTCAGGTCTAACTTTAGATGGCTTCTCAATCATTCTTAAAGCTTGTTCAGGGTGACAGGATAGCATTTGATAGATATGGAACAATTTTTCCTCAACCAGATATTTTTTGAGAATTGAATCTTATAGGTGACAGAAATGCTATGGATATTCACAAAATCCCCTCGCCAAGAAGTAAAACTTCTTCTCCTTGGCTTGGTTTGTCTGAAAATTATATAGATACACCTGGTCAGATACCTCACACTCCCACATTGATATGTTGAATTTGTAATATATACTAATCCCTTCAGCACATTTCTCCAGCTTGTGCTGGGCATATGCAAAGCATGCTGTAGCTGATTCCTCAAGTTCTCAATGTGCTCATGATTAGCTAATGCATTTATCCATGTCTGCCCATGAGCTTGGTAAAGAAAATGTTGAGGTAATACCATTTTCCGACCTGTCATCAATTTAAATGGAGACATTGTGATGGCAGAAGAAGGGGTATATTGTATGCCCATCAGGACAACAGGAATCAGATGTTCCAACATGCTCCACAATCGACCGCAACACTTTTCAAGATACTCACAATTGTTTTGTTATAGCTCTCCAGACCCCCACGTGATGCTTGTTGGTAGGAAATGTAGTATTTTCTTTTCACTCCTAAAATTTCCGACATCTTGTCATTACCCCACTGGTAAAATGACTACCTATATCACAAACCAAATCAAGAAAATATGTATTTAATCATCATATTGTCAACTCCCTCTGCCCTAGTATTTGGGCAGGATGACACTCAAACCACTTTGTAAAGAGGCATATCACCATCAACATGTATTTGTTTCCTCTGGAAGAATGGGTTACTGGAAACATGAAGTCGACTTGAAAATCAGAGCATGGCAAAGGAGCTCTGTGTGTGGGAGAACTCAGTTGGAACTGAGCACACACAAGTCGTGCTTTTAAATATGTATTGAGATCCTTGCCCCTGTGTGGCTAGTAAATGAATTCTCACAGAATATCAAGGGTCTTTTGAAATCTCCTACGACTGGCAGTGGCCATGTCACGGGCATGGTTAAGTATCAAACTTTGGAAGGAGTTAAGGGCCACCTACTGATCATACCCAGATTGGGACTTCCTCACCAACAGCCATCTTGAATCTTAAACATTTTCTGAGATTTCATCAGGACACTAAGATTTTCTATTCCTTTGTAGTCTGATTCTGCCAGAGGAAATCTGACTGGATCTTCTAAGTATGTATAGAATTTCCAATAATGGCATGCTCTTTTTGAGCAGTGATCAAGTCAGTGATCAGCAGTAATTTCACTGTTAGTGATTGTGATCTGGTCATGACCATGACCTGGATTTCTCCCAGCAAGTGTTCCATATCTATGAATTCCCCCTGTAGAGCTCCCTTTCTGGACAATTGATCAGCCAAGTCATTTCCAGTTTTCTCATGACCCTCTATCTTGAAATGACCTATGATCTTCCTCCAATAGATGGTCATTTTATTAGACATCACCAGATCATCAATAATAAGGATCAATCTACTATGGTTTAATTGTTTGCTATTTGCACAAAGCATGTATCTTTTTTCCAAATTGATCAGGTATTCCACAAACCCGTTTTTCACAGAATCAGAATCAGTGATAATCACCAATTCTTTGAGTTAGTTGTTTACTGCAATATACATGGGTTGATAAATTGCTATTTGCTCTGCCACCTGACTACTCTGGATTCTATTTCGTAACTAGCAGAGGGTTTAGAAAAATCATTTACCCTGGTGTTTCCAATGCCAGCAACAAATTATTACTTCTTGTCTTTTGTAATATGCTAAGAACACCCATCAAACAAAACAAACAAACAAACACATCTAGACTACTGCAACAGCCTCTTTCTCAATCTGCCTATCTCTACTCTTCAACTCATCCAGAACAGGGCCGCAAGACTTATCCTTGGCCTCAAGCCCACGGACTGCATCGCTCCGGCCCTGAAATCCCTCCACTGGCACCCAGTGGCTACAAGGATCACGTTTAAGACCCTCTGCATCATCCACAAGGCTGTGGCCCTCACTACCTTCAGCTCTCTCTTCCTAAGTACCCTCCTCCTAGAGCCCTTCACTCATCTACCTCTAACTCTCTGCAGGTGAGTCACTTGTCCAGGCAAAGAATGGGGGTAGATCCCTCTCCTCTGCAGATGCCTCCCTCTGGAATGGCCTCCCTGCCTCTCTCCACCTTGAGCCAGATCTCCTTAAATTCTGGAAGCTGCTCCTGCTCCATCTGATGACTGGCTGCTAGGTGTCCCCTGAGTCTTACAGGACACCAGCCCCCCCCTCCCACACACCGACCAGTCCCTCTGCACATGCCATCTAGCCAACTGGGCCCCTGTACTCCCAGCATTCATTTGACTTAACTCAGGGCTGTGCTTTTCTGGGTGCTCTTCTCACTGTAAACTCCCTGCACTTCTTGTTGTGCACTTGCACGATCTCAATGACATGAGGCCTAGTAAGATCGTTATCTTGTTCTTTCTTTGTTCCCCATCCCTTGCCTTGCTGTGCCCTGAAACACTTGTGTATAGGCACATAATATATGACAAATCAATCAATCAACCCATCCACATAAACTGTGGTTATCACCTGACACATATTTTCTTCATGTACCTTCTGCAGGGATGCTTGGTATGCCTCCATATTACTATTTATGATTAGACTTCCGTCCTTGAAACAGTGTTATTCAGCACAATCATGTAAGTCTGCCAGTCCTTGAACTAGAGGACTCTTCTTATTTTTCCATACCAGCCCTCCACAGGAAAGCCCTGCATTGGCAAAATCCAAGTAGAGATTCTCGAATTTAAACATTCCCAGGCCATATTATATCACTTTGTAGATATTATAATTATTAGTGGGAGGTCTCTGCTATGATCTGCCAATGGATAAACAGACAGGGTTTTTCAACACCCACACCACTGACAGTAACGCTTTTTACAGAGGATTGTTTTTTGCTCGCGTAGGAGATTACTTTGTTGACTTTGTCATGCTTTGGTATAACACATCCGACAAGCAGGTATCTGAGAAACCAGTCTCTAAGAAAAACTCATTTTTCTTGGTGGGGTAAGCCAAACAAAGAGCTTGTGACAGACTTTATTGCCTTGGATTGTGCTTCACCCCACTCCCACTTTACCCCGGTCTTCAATTTGAGAACAACGGCTGCGTGATCTCTGCATGATCCTCAGTTCATTTTTTATTATAATGAGTAAGTCCAAAGAGGCTCTGCAACTAACGCAGAGTTGTGGGGTTCTTTAATTTGAGTAAGGTCTCGACCTACTTTTTCTGGAGACTGAGGCCCTCTGCTGTAATTTGATGTGCCAGGAAGTTTACTCTGGTTTTGAACCATTGTGCTTTCTGGAAAGATCATTTTGCACCATTTCTTTGCAACTGGTTAAGAGCATATCTGATCATTCACAAAGTTTTCTCTTTCACACATTTCAGGAATGGCCTTATGAAGGAAAATGTTCAACTCTTTAACTGAATTGAAGTATCTGAAGGGGTATTCATGGCCTTTTATTTTGTTAAATGCATGCTTATTCTTATTGTCCCTATTCACAGGGTACTGTCTAGTAACCATTTGTCATGTCAAGGGCTGAGTACACTTTTGATCTTTGGGTTGGTTCCATTCCTTGATCAATATAGGGAAGAGGCCTCCTTGACATGTGGACCCAGTTATTCAGCTCCCTAAGGCCAGCACAAAGTATCCATTGTCCATTAGGTTTGATGATCCCCAGTACTGGATTTTTAAAGGTATTGTGGATATGACAAATTATGCCATGGGATTCCAGATTTCTGATGATCTCCATGAGTGATTCCATGGACGGAGTGGCAGCCGGTATTGTTTTACAAACACAGGAGTGAACCCATGTACTTAGGGCTCTTTAAGACGAGGTAGCAATATTTAGAGATAGTTGGGGATGCAGAATTTAGTCAAACATCAATAATCAAACTGACTCAGGAAGTTGGCAAAACATAGTCTGTTTTATTTGCAATTTTCTAAAAAAAGGGAGTTACAACAGACATCAACATATGATTTCTCTCATCGCCTATTATAAAAAAACACATCTCTTATAGTCAAAACTCATCATTAGTGATGTCAAACTACGTGGCAAACTACAAAAACCTATTTGGGGATGTGATAGGTTTATAGGGAACATCTAAGTATACGTTCCATACTGACGGGGAAGTGATTGGTTCTCTATTGTCAGGTGGGCAACCAAGCCCATCCCAAGTGCAAGTCATCTTCCGTTTCATACTAATACTCAACACTTTATTGGTTACACAAACTATAATGATCTTTGATACATGGCCCTCTATCATTGGTTTGGCACCATTGTACCCTAACAGAACACAGGCTACCATACCAGGTGCAGGGAGGGTCAGCATGATCATGCCTCCCCTCCCAGTTAACCCAACATCTATCATCACTCTTGCAGTCTGCCAGTCAATTAAGGCTTTGAACATGGCCGCGGAGAAGCTCTTTGTGTCTGAGAATATAAGGGAGTACCTTCTTGGTTTCGGTGTAGCTCGACCCTGTCTATTTTAATCTGACCATGTGACAGGTGACCGCGTTTTCGAGGTTCTTGCTGTATTTAATTCAATTAAATGATGAACTCTTGACCCCTTTCAATGTTTTTCCATTCCACCTCAAACAGAAGTTTGTTTCTTTCTCACATTCATGTTACTAATGGATGGAACCAGGCTCGCAGTGGCCTCGACTTCTTGGTGCTGGACCAGCCAAGCCTTTCTTGAATTTCTCCTCCACCATCAGTAATTTTTCAACTGCGTCACACGGAAAACTCTTTCCAATTACGGGGTTTCAGGCCTTGCTAAAGTGCACTCTGGAATATCCAGATTCTATACATTCCTATGTATATACATTGGCGCATTGCTGAAAACTATTCACTATGTAGCCAGCCTTAAGATCACTGTGTCTACTTGCATTACTGCGTTAGTACAAGTGTAAACTGATTTACATTTTCTTCAGTGTTTCTGTAGCATGAGCATCTTCATCTCAAGCCCAAAATGCTGCTCATCCTCGACACCTCCTCTTCAGATCTTAGAGAATGTCTATGTGATTTTACCTTGTGCATCTTTTCTGGGTGCATCAGTTCTACTTTGCATGATTTCACCAGTCTTCTATTTCACTCATTTTTAAACTTCTTCCAGGACTTTGTCCAAAAGGCCATTACTTCTTTGTGAATGCATATCGGGTTTTCTCAATGGATACCTTGTTTCCAGGATTCTCTGCGGTACATTCATTCTCACTGGTACTGCAGGTGTTTCAATTTCTGGTTCCCAACTTATAGGTAGCATGGGGGAGAACTTTTGGTGGGGATAGTTGACTCCACCTCTACACTCCCCCCTCTGGGCGATTCATCGACCACGCTCTCATCAGGTTTCACATCAAGACATCCTCGTCAGAAGAAGTGCTTCTTTGGGACCCACATCTTTATGAATCCCTTCAGGCATCCTGCTAAATTAACATGCTCATCAACACTCCAAGTCATGAGCATGCATTGACCATCGGGGCTGCAATATATCCATCCCATCTCCCCACATACTTCTTGTGGTTCCTTGGGTACAGGAATGTTGTTCCCTCAGGTGCATGGATGCTGGCCTAGTCTCTGATTTCTTCATCTGTCAGCTCTCTTGGTTCAACTCCTGATTCTACATCAATCACAATCTTCATTCCTACTGCTTTCTGTGCAGTCGTCTTGCATTGTGCGATTATTATTCTGATCACACAAAATCCAAACATGTTCATCACCAACAGTGCTCCAAGAAATTTGAAAATGTTTGCCATCCATTGTGGAACCCAGGAAAAGATTGATGCATACCAACTGTCATCAGCAATGTCTACCACCTCGTCCTCCATCTTGACGTTCAGGTTTGTCAGTAATTTTATGGCCTCTGTCAAGGTACCATTCTCGTCGTCGTGAGAAGGTATGAATGTGCAACATGATTCTCCAATTCTGGCACAAACACCTCCCTCCATAGCTGTAATTATGTCCAGGACATATCTATTTTGAGTCATCAGTATTATGGCTCTCAGTTCCTCCTTGATAGCATTGAATCCCTTTATGGTGGTGTTGATTGTCTGCAGAAGCTCCCATCATCATTATTTGTAACCATTTGGCATTTGTTATCACATGGATCCTAAGCATAAAGATTGTTGTGAATATTGCTGAAGTCTGACTGAACAACCAGTGTTAATATGTGATGGCATCAAAAGCTTCTATCAACTTGACTGAGAAATTGTTCTCCCTCTTCATTCGATTCAGGAGCTCAGCAGATCTCTTTTTTCTCAGGTGAGCATCTGCCTTTGAGAATTCGCCAGTGTTCAAGTCACTCTTTGGGATCACCAACACTGGAACATGAACAATCATGATAGAACATAGTCCTCCCCAATCTCTGGGCAGCTTTATGTAAGCTCTGGATCCACAGGTCCAGTAGTGATTCTTTATCAGTGCTGTCCCATCCTTCATTCCTGTGTCTGCTTGCTGATTCTCTCCAACTTTTCTTGTGCCATTGTTTCTGAAGCATAGTTATGCACTAGCCAAAGGCACTATCTGTAATGGACCTCCTTTCTCTTCGACCCATGTCAGAAGTTTTTCAATCCTTGGCCATAGAGGTTTGCGCAATTGTTCTGCATTTTCTATAGCTGCTTTGTTTTATCCCTTTACTGCATGTGCTTTGCATATGACCACACCTTCTTCCCATCCCTCTGGAGAAAGCATTGTTCCCCAGATCTGCATCTAGCCTCCTTCTTTGCAGTTTCAAACCTCTTTATCAGTTTTTCCTTGACAATTGAGTCTTCAGTTTATTTCCAGTTCAATTCCTCCTCCCTTCATGCCAGGCTGTTCACATCTTATCACATGATTTCTGGTGTGTGCTCTTGCTCTTGTCTTTATATCTTGCACATAGTCATCTTCATCTGGTGCTGCCCATCCTGTTACCAATATCAGAGATGCTGTTCGGCCCCAGAATTGACCTTTTGTAAGGCAGAGTGCAAGGTGAGTAAGGCAATAAGCCGTTTGAACATCTATTTCAATGACTATGAATATTTTAGACATTCTGATAGCATAAGGCAGGAGTGCACATACATAGCAAGCTTCCTCAGAAGTCCTCCTTCCCCTGCTGATAACACATGTTATTCCCTGTACTGTCCAAATAATCATTTAATTCATAATCATCCTCCTTTGTACTTCTCTAAGGTCTCTTTCTGTGTCTTCATCTCCGAATCTGTATCTGGCGTTCAGTAAGGATATCTATAAGAGCTCTTCCTGCATAAGGATTTCTAGGGAAAATTGTCACAGAATCAGGTGCCTCCACCTAAGCTAATGGAGTAGGGACAATCACATCAGGCCTTGGCTTACTCGCAATGTTTACTTCTGCCAATTTAACTGGAGTAGAAAGGATCAAAGGGAACAATGCTTTCTCGGGACCAATGAAATACGCAGTGTGAATTAGCAGAATCAGAAAAAAAAGATAAACGTAAAGCAAGCATATATTATGCACAGGTACATGAGGATCCACCATTGATGCCTCTCCACTCGTTGTTGACTCTGCTCACTCTCTGGACCTACAAAATGCTCTCTAGACCACATGTTTGCCTGTAATTTGGTATATTTCGTTTACTTATGCACTCCACAGTCCAATGGCAGCAAAGTTCCTGTGGCTCAAGAATAATTGCTTGTTCACTCCTTGCTTAGCAGCTACAAACAGTGTCTCAGGGGAGCCGCAGTCCAAATATATACTTGTATCTGTCTACTGGACAGTCTCTGCACCTTCTTCCTCGTCATCAATCGAGTTTGCACGTGCTGAACTTCTACTCCTTGACTTGCTGCCAAATGTTTGGGGTGTTGAAGTCTCTCCCGTGTAGAATTTTAAGTTACCTTGGTGTATCGAAGCTTGTCTTCCTAGGACTTTGACTGCTGACGGAGTGTGGTAGTTCGACCACGAAAGGCAGCTAAATCAGGGCTTGTGTGACTTTGTGTAAAGTTTCTAATTAAAATTTGATCTCCAGCAAATAGTCTTTGTAAACATAATTCTTTAGATTTGGTTGCTGTATGGTTTTCATCTGTGTTCTGAGACCGGCACCCCATTGACTTGACTTCATCTCAAATGACAGAGATACTAGCCGTCATACATGTTAAGTATGCACGTAGCTCATCTCCTAACAATTCTGCAGTTGTCTGGGCAACACTCTAGTCCTTGATGAAGGAGTTAGAGGTGTTCTCATTTGCCTCCCTGTAACTATTTCATGGGGTGTGAGGTGATGTCAGAGCCGGGCCGATTTCTTAATGCATATAATGCAAGGGACAGGAAGTGCAGCCACACCTTTTTCAGTGTCAGTTAAAATGTGGCTATTCTCTCTTTGAGCAGACTGTTGAGTCTCTCACATATCCCGTTCGCTTGTGGGTGATAAGCAGAAGAAAACTTGTGTTTTATGCCAAGCTATAAGCTAATTTACTGGAACACCTCATTCACAAAACGAGGGCCATTATCTGATCTCAGCACCTCACATACGACCCATCTAGGGAATACTTCTCAGTCTAAGAACTTTGCAGTGCAAGCGGTGTCAAGGTATGTACATGGACTAGTTTCGATCCACCTGGAGAAGGGGCACACCACCACTATCATATACCTGTATCCATTACAGATCTGCAGCATATCAACATAGTCGATATGTAAATGCTGAAAAGGACCATTTGGTCAAGTAATTAATCCTCTGACTGATCGCAGCGTGTTCCCAGCAGTAAACATTTGACATACAATGCAATGTACCACAAAAAAAACAACGTGTTCTAACAGGTTCATTACAAACCAGTCCTCCACAATTGTTGCTGCAAGGCTCTCCCCAGTGACATGCACAGGGTAGTGTAGCTGTTCTAACGTCACCCTTAAGAAGGCTACAGGCATCACCGGTTTACCAGTGCTGTCTTGTCACCACAATGCAACTCTTTTATTTTGCCTTGTCTTCGTCCACGGCTTGGTTTCCATGTGAAATAAAGTATTTTCTCTTTGTGTGCACTGCACACTTAACTATTGCGATGGTTTCTGGGAGTTGTAGTGCTTTATTAAGCCAATCCAATAAGGCAGCGTGTTGCACCGCAGTGCCATCTGCTCAGAGCTAGACCATCCTTTTCCAACATGCTAGCCCTGCATGTACAGTTGACGTCAAGTAGGCGGAGTCACTTTACAATGTTACTTCCTGATCTGCGTGTTTCTCAAACGCAACAATCAGCACCACTAATTCAGCAGCCTGTGGTGAAAAGTCAGACAGTAGCCATGCACTTGACATTACCTCAAATTCCCCATAAGACCTGTGCCTTACTACAGCGGCACCTGAATGCCTTGCTCCATCAGTTTGATCGATCTTTGAGGAACCATCAATAAAGAGAATCTCCCCGGCTGCTTGAGCATTTTCTTTCACTCTCGGGATCTTGTAATAGAATTTCTCATAATTTGAGCAATCATGCACTTGTTCATTCTCTGCCAGTGGTTCAGCTATAAACATGGCAGGGTTCACCATTTTACACATGACTATTTTAATCGCCAGATTTTGATAAAACCACCTCATAAGCAGAAGCTCTTTGAGACGTCAATGTACCCTTGGGTTTCTCCAAAACAGCAAACAATGCATGCTCAACGAATAACATCATGCAACACCCCATAACCTCAATAGCGAACGCAGCTGCTACCAAAGATTGTTTGCAAGAGAAGTGACCCCTCATTACAGGGTCCAAAATCCCACAGTAATATGCTAAAGGCTTGTACCTCAATGTATTTCTCTGCATGAGCACTGCAGTCATGACTGTTCCATTTGTATGCGAGAATAAAAATAACTCCTCAGAATGTTTGGGAATACCTAAAACTGATGATGTACAAATTGCCTTTTTTAATTCATCAAACCCATCCTCCATTTCCTCAGTCCTTTAAATGTTTTCCTGATTGACCTGTGCCTTTTTCAGGGCCTGCAACAATAATCTTGTGTACAAACTCTAATCAAATACCCATGCCCTGATATAATTACACAGTCCTAAAACTGTCGCATTTGCTTTTATCGTGTGCGGTTTTGATATTTTCAAAATTTCCTCAGTTCTTTCAGGCATAACCTTCTTTCCTTCATGTGAGATTAACTGACCTATGTACAACACCTCTTCTTGGCAATACTGCAATGTCTCTTTGTCCACTTTATATCATTTCTTTGCATGAATATTCATTAGCCAAATCGAGTCACATCTTCACTCTTCTTCTGATGGGCTACTTACCAAAATATCATCTACTTATTGCTGCAGGGCACTTGGTAAATCTATATTACTTAGGTCTGTCTGCAGGACCCTATTGAAAATTGATGGAGACTCACTGTACCTTAGGGGCAAATGTGTACTTTTCAGCTTATTGTGATGAAATATAAATGACATAAGACCTTGGGAATCTTTATGTAATGGGATTAAGAAAAATGCATTTTCAAGTCAATTACCGTGAAATATCATGCCTCAACCGGGATACTACATAGGTTTGTCGCCGGATTAGATACTAGAGGAAATTTGGACTCTACAATCTGGTTAATCAACCTCATGTCCTGAATTAAATGCAACAACCTCCCTTTTGATTTTTTTATAGGGCTGCGTTATTGCATGGTGACTCTGATGTCACTAAGATGCCTTGATACATTATGGGGGATATAGTCTTAAAAATCCCCTAATCTGCCTTGCTCGAGGTAAAATTGATCCTGGTTTCAGCTTAATTTTAACTTCTCCCACCCCTTTCAACAGGCCTACGTCATAGGGGCCCGTAGTCCATAAAGAAATTGTCATATCGCCATATCTTCATCAAAAAATGCAGGGCACTTCCACACTATCATCATCTTCTGTTGAATCTCTCATCTTTCTGTCCTGATCCAACATGTAAAGCTCCTCTCAAACACTACTTTGTCATCTGATGGGTCGTCTCTAAACATACCCTTGTCAGTGACATCAGTCAATCTATATCCTTCCTCAATAGCAATCACTGTTCTCCACCACCGCCTCTATCCCAACCTTCAAGCATGGTCAATACTCCTCACACTGTGGCTGAATGTAATTCCAAGGCAAAAACCCATCCCCCCTCTTTATCCATAGGTATCTGTGGCCTGAACAGAAATTCCTCAGATATTCTCATAATCTTGCCCACTATACCGGGTAGCCATGTTGTCAAAATGCACACCCCATAGTCAAAAACCTCTGGTTCTAATGGTGTTCCTCACATGGCTATTTGTCCTATAAATGCCATGATAAATTTGCCAATGTTTAAATAATGTATTCCTGGTGTTGAACACACTATGCCTTCATCAGTGAAGAAGTTTGTCATATTTAGTTTCGTCATTAGATCTCTGCCCAGTATATTAACTGGTGTCTGCCTTGAATACAACAACAGGACAGACATATCACATTCTCTTATAGAGACTGGCAGTTTCTCAGTAAAAGTACTCTACTTGTAGCTCCAGAGAATCCCTGAGCATGCATCGTGTTTCCAGATAACAAAGATTTTCCCTCAAGTATACATGAGCGAGTTGTGCCTGTGTCTACTAAAAAAGAAAAGGATTTGCCTTCTATGGTGACATCAACCCTCAGTTCCTCTTGAGGATTGGGCATCAGCGATAGTAATGAACACATCAAGTCACCCTGTGAGCTGTCCTATTGTGGGTACATACTTACTGAAATGTAAAAGGATTGACAATGACACCCCCTATTCTAGGAGTCAATAACTGTCCTGTATTAGCATTCTACTGTGTTTGCATGGGTGCGTGTTGTGACTGTCCTTGCAGTAGATTCAATGGTGCTTGCTGTGGTTGCAAAGCATGTTGTGTTTGCGGCACTTGTGCATAATCAGCATGTTCAAAGATAAGGCTCTATGTTCGAGGCTGAACAGGCCCCCCTCTTTGCCCCGAGACTGGAGACTTTCAGATTGATCATCTTTCCCTTTATTTCTTGATTCACCTTTTACCCTCATCTCTTGATAGGCTTTTTCCATTCTGTCTCCAATGTTTCCTATCTCAAAATTCTCCTCTACATTTTCTATAGAGGGACCTGGCATAGGTTCTTGTGACAGGAGGACTATATCCTCCCACTGGTTTCAGTTCCATTAGCTCACTCTCAATGTGATCAGTATCCTGTGTTCTCTACTTCCTCTTTTGTTCCATTTCCTCATCAAATTCTCTTTGTTTCTTCGCTTCCTCCCTAACCCTTTCCTCCTACTGTCTTTTTGCTTCCCTTCTCTCATTTGGCCTACGCACCTCTTCATATATGCATCTTTGTATTCTCTTATCCCTTAATTTATGTTCTTGCATTTCTTCTCTTCTCTTTTCTAGCCTGTCTCGTTCTTTGATTGCTCTCTGTATGTTGTCATCTTTTTTCCCTCTGCTCTTTCTTCCTTTCTTAACTGCTCTTCCTGATAAATTTGATCTTGTCTTTGACTACTCTTGTTTTCATCCTTGTCTTCTTTCATTAGTTTCTCTTGTTCCCTGTTTTTTTTTATCTTGCTCATCTTGATCTTCACCTTGCCGTACTTCCTCATTGCTCTTCAATTAAGTTTGAGCAATATCTGACTGCCCATAGATTCGTTCTTTATGAGCCATATCTTGTCATTTTTATCCTTTTCTCCCTTCCATCTCTTCGATTTCTCGTTCTATATCTAAAGTCATACTTGTTCGTTCACTTCTCTCTTTGTCCTGTAATACTTTAGAGATCACTTCCCTTTCTGGAGTTTTTTCTGATGGATACACTCCTTCGTCTTTCATACTATCGCCATTTACTTCAGGCGCAGTAGGGGGATCAGAAGGCTCAAGATCCCCCTCTTTAGACTGGTCAAGCATCCAGTCTTCAGGAGGCGGGTATAGGCTAGTTAACCTTTTTTCCAACTTCTTTACCATGTACGCAGCGTGCAGGTATGTGGTCATGTGTTGTAAAACTGCTTTTGCCAGTGATCCCCCTTGTGTCCATGGCATGAACATTTTATCTGCCGTGCCCTTGACCCATTCTGCACTATATTGTTTGAGCTTGAGTGCGTGTTTTGGCAGGTATTTGCACAGGTTCATTAGCGGAGTAACATCCTCCATCATGACTAGTCATAGTTGAATGTCAATACTTACAGTTATTTTATACAGAAAATACTTTTCAGAAAAATAATACAATATGAGTGTGCACCAATCGTCGCAGCTCCAAACCTTTATGTCTGACTTTACTTCAATCTACCTATTCAATCAATATCTTTATCAACTAAATAAATACATAATCCACTCGCAGGTTTTTACCATACTCTATTAGTTGTCGCTCTTCGACATTTCATCATTTCCTTAACACATACAACACATACAATATACAGACAGACAGAATGGCAGGCCCCACATATATCATTGCCAACTCTCCTCGTGGCTATCCTCGCCCCTAATAATGACTTTGATCGGAGTGTGAATTGTTTTCTTTAACAGATCTATTGTTGTCGGATTTTTAAACAACCCCTTTTAGATGTCCTTGGATTCACGCCTCGTCCACAACTAAATACTTCTACTCAATGCTCTTCATCATTAACTCCACCAACCCTCTGTTACTTTCTCCCCATTATCACTTTCCCCACTTAATACACAATTATTGTGCCACCTTTCTCAATCTACTCACCATTCACTTTTAAACTCCTAACACTTAAGATCGTCTCCTCCTCAATTGGCCACCTTAGCTTTCAGTCTGCTCAGCTGCCTGTTGAAACCAGGAGGGGAATTCCCTGAAGGAGGAACCCATCCCACCTGCTTCGTTTGTCTTGCAAGATCTGATTTCGACCACTATCCACAGGAAGCCTCATGGTCCTCCAGCTAAATGGAGGAGGACATCCAATATTTCCGAGACCCTTAAAAGCCTACTCGGTCAACGGATCTTGAACCATCACCTCTATGCTACCACCTGAAGCCATGTGTCTAGGGCCCTTTAAGACAAGGAAACAATACTTAGAGATAGATAAGGGAGCAGAATTTACTCAACCATCAATAATCAAACCGACTCAGGAAGTTGGAAAAACGTAGTCTGTTTTATGTGCTATTATCTAAAACAGGGAGTTACAACGGACATCAACAAACGTTTGGTCGATTTCTACCAGCACATATTATAAAAAGCACATCTCTTATAGTCAAAACTCATCATCAGCAACGTCACAATACGTGGCAATCTACAAAAACCTACTTGGGGATGTGATAGGTTTACAGGGAACACCTAATTATATGTTCCATACTGACGGGGGAAGTGATTGGGTCTCTTCTGTCAGGTGGAAAAGTAACCCCATCCCAAGTACAAGATATCTTCTGTGTCATACTAATACTCAACTATTTATTGGTTACACAAACTATAGGGCTCTTTGATATGTGGCCCTCTATCATTGGTTTGGCACCCTTGTACCCTTCTGGAATATTACACACGCTAGCAGCACACAGGCTACCATACCACATGCAGGGAGGTTCAGCGTGATCATGCCTCCTGGAGTATCTTCTTAGTTTCAGTGTAGCTCGACCCAATGTTTATTTTAATCTGACCATGTGACTGGTGGCCGCGTTGTTGAGCTTCTTGTTGTATTTAATTCTATTAAATGATGAACTCTTGACGCCTTCAGTGTTTTTCCAGTCCACCTCAAACAGAAGTTTTTTTTATTTCTCACGTTCATGTTACTACTGGATGGACAACCAGGCTCATGATGGCCTCGACTTCTTGGTGCTGGACCAGCCAAACCTTTCTTCAATTTCTCCTCTGCCATCAGTATTTTTCCAACTGTGCCACACTGAAAACTTTTTCCAATTATGGGGTTTCAGGCCTTGCTAAAGTGCACTGTGGAATAGCCAGATTCTATACATTCCTATGTATATACATTGGTGTATCGGCGAAAACTATTCACTACATAACCAACCTTCAGATCACTTTGTCTACTTGCGTTACTGCATCTGTTCAAGTGTAAACTGATTTACATTTTCTTCAGTGTTTCTGTAGCATGAGCATCTTCATCTCATACCCAAAATGCTGCTCATCTTCGACACCTTCTCGTCAGATCTTATAGAACGTCTATGTTCTTTTACCTTTGCATCTTTTCTGGGTGCATCAGTTCTGCTTTGCATGACGTCACCTGTCTTCTCTTTCACTCATTTTCACACTTCTTCTGAGTCTTTGTCCAAAAGGCCATTACTTCTTCGTGAATGCATATATTGGTTTCTCAATAGATACCTTGTTTCTAGGATTCTCTGCGGTACAGGCATTCTCACTGGTACTGCACGTGTATCGATTTCTGGCTCCCAACATATAGGCAGCAGGGGGGCAGCGCTTTTGGCGGGTTACTTGACTCCACCTCTACAGAAGCCATTTCAGAGTCCTCTGGTATCATCGTCGAATGAATTAGTGTATGCCCACAATGCTTGGAGTCAACTAAAAGATACTCTGAAAATCCAGAAATATCTGTCTCAGTTGCTGTTGCTGTTCATCTGTCTCACAGACATTGATCAGTCTCATCGGTTCTTCGGTCATCTGCAGGAAACTTAGATATATTTCTGTTTTTCATATTTATGAAGTATCCTTCAGTTGGGTGGAACAATCTATTTTAATGGCGTTTAACTGGACATGGGTTTCCATGGATTCGAGATAGTTATTATGAATTCTAAATACTACCTCATCTTCCAAGATGTCACAGGGATTGACAAATACACAAAGAAATTCCCCCCTGTCAGGTGTTGATTTTTTCTGGTGGCATACTCTCTGTCTTGTTGTAGGAATCTTCTGGAATTGGCCCTATGATTTTAATTTCAAATCAATTGAATAGTATTGGGCATCGACTGATATTCCAATAGACGTATTTGCCCAAATTGACATTTTGATGGACGCTGTTATCCAATATATATATTCAAATTTTGCTGTCCTTTAGATTGATCCATGGAGTTGGATGTAGGGTCAATCCTTGAGGTTGGAGGGCATGACTCAAATTTATATATGCTTCATGATTTTTCAGGGTTTGTCCTATTTTTATTATGATTCATACTGTACATTGTCCCACCTGTTCTGGGATAGTAACAGCACCCGGTAATGATTGAGCTGACAGAAACACTTTCTCAGCATTGTCAAAGGCCATTGGGTAACCCCCCAGTCTTGATCAAAATGTACCATTCTTAAAAACTTAAAAACTAAATTAATTCCAAATCAATGGAGAATACCATTACCCAGATAAAATTCAGAAGTGATATCTCTAATGATCCAACAATTATGGCCAATAGTTTAATTTCCGTAGGCGTGGCAAGGCGCGATTGGAATGGCAGCAAAGCGCGCTTGTTCCCGCTCCATAAATGCTTGCACTTTCGTATTTTGGAAATGGCAACTAACTACTAATTATAAAAGGTGGCTGTACGCTTACTGAGTCTCCCTGGTGGTCCGTGGGGCTCATAATACTTGGCGTGGCTTCGTAATGAGAAGAGTTCCTTGAGGGAGGAGTGGGGCCTGAGAGCCAGGAAGCCCCGTGGCTCGCGTACCGACACTCCTGTCAGCTGTTCGGCAGCGCACAGACCCAGCACCATTCAAAAGCACCTTATGATGCCTGTATTAAGCATTTAAAGGTACAGATATTATTTTTCTTGCGTTGTGTGAGGTAAGTTATAATGCCTCCCTTCTCAAAATACTAGAGGCTGGCAGATTTTATTTCCTAAGGATACATGGAGTATTTTGGAATGACCTACATGTTTATCTACCTTGCACTTTTTTTATGATATACTGCTGCTACTATATGTGCCATCACCAGTCTCTATGGAACAAAGTCTAACAGCTATTGCATATAATAGTGCTGCATGGCAACAGTATTCCTTCACAGACTGAAGTAGGTCTTGGGGCCGAGGAATTAGAAAATGAAATATTGGTAGAGGCACCCTTGGGTGGTGGAGTTAATTACTGTCAACCTGCTTGCTGGATGTATTGGACTTCTTTTAAAGTCAACAGAGAATTCTTGATAACAAATATCATTTTTCTTTACTAACTCCTTACCACGTCACACATCAGAAGGCTCAATAGGCTTGTGCTACAAATTAACGCATAAGGAATTAACCCCTCCATTCAAATCCTATCTGAGTCTGTGAATATATACATTTCATCCGAGTGGTAACCAGACCCCATACCAATACATCTCAAAATGGTATCTAAGAAAGTACAAACCAAAGAAACAACTATCTCTACATCTAATAAAAGGTCTAAAAGCAAGTCACCACTGCCTAATGAAGATACATCTAATGACACCATGCTAGCCATACTTCATGGAAGCAACTAATATCAAGCTGTAGCAAATGGAGGACAAATGGTCCAATTTAGAAACAAGAATATCTGAAGTTGAACAAAGGATTAGTAACGCTGAAGATGTGACAGAAAGAGTACGAACACTTGAGAACACTGTTAAATCACTACAAAAGCATGCTGAAAACTTAGAAAATTGCAAAAGAAGAAATAATGTGTGAATTATTGGTTTCCAGGAAGGAGTTGAAGGTGACAACCCTATTCTATTTACAAACACCCTTCTGACTAAACTTCTAGAACTTCCATCCTCGATTCAGCTAAACATCCAAAGGGCATATCATATTGTTTGTTTGTTTGTTTATTTGTGTTTTATTCACTTATAATGCGCACCAAACCCGAAGGTAGCTGGGCGCAGCAATACAGGATATGTGAGACTTAGGTACAGGTTATGAGATACATGCAGAGTAAAATATAAACAGTCAATTACAGATTATATGTGGGCAAGCTGCAGAATATATACAAGATATATACAAATTACAAGGAAGACAGCATATACATACACTATTAGGACATTGCGTCACTGTCCCGAGGGAGAAGAATAAAAATGTACACATAGGTAGCAAATAGGGGTCTATAACATATCAACTCTGGGAGGTCTTGGGGATTAAATTAAATAGGAGCTGGTGGGCTAGTCATTCGCAGATTTCAGCAGGTTGATGTAGTTGGATCTGAATTTCAGGAATGGCTGCTCCTCCCATAAAGGGTGGTGCAGTGAGTTCCATAATTGGGTAGCTCATACCTGGAAGCTACCTCCCTCAGTCTTAGTTAGCCTGAATCTTGGTATGAAGAGGCTGTTGGCTTTAGGGGTTCTTGCTGGTCAGGTGGAGCTTCGCTTTAGGAATTTGTCTGTGAGGTTGCTTGGAGCGGTATTGTTCAGAGCTTTGTGAACAAGGGATACCACTTTTAAGTGGATATTGTTTTGGGTGGAGAGCCAGTTGTTATGGCATCATGCGCGGAAAGTTTCACATGCGATTTTGCTGTCAGAGTGGTGTACTGAATTTCGGGGGTGCGCGGGGAGTCCTACACGTGAATTGGCAGTGTGGGTCCTCCCAGGTGTTCCCTCTATACCCCCCACGCCCCCTGCAGGCAGCCCACATCACAGGGGACTACCCTGCACCCCTGGTCATGTCCGGCAGGCAGCCCATCTACCATGGGCATGCCCCCCAGCCAAGCCACATGTCAGCTTGGACTACTGATCACCCACTCATGTCCCCCTGCACCCCCACCCCCCAGCAGTCAGGGGCACCTGCCAGCAGGCCCCCACTCATGTCCCACTCATGTCCCCTTGCACCCGCAACCCCCAGCAGTCAGGGGCACCTGCCAGCAGGCCCCCACTCATGTCCCCTTGCACCCTCACCCCCCAGCAGTCAGGGGCACCTGCCATATGGCATCTGATCCTGGATATGTGCGATCTTTTGGACACACCAAGAGCTGCTTGCAGGGCGTTATTTTGTAGGATTTGAATTCTTTGGATGATGGATTTATTAACACCAATGTAGAGGGCATTACTGTAGTCAAGCCTCGATAAAATCGGTTGTATACAACTGTTCGAATTACAATTGACCTTTTCACAATTGACCGAATTGTGAAGGTCAATTGTAACATATATGTGGGGGGGAAACCCCTCACAACCCCCCACCTAACGCCAAACCCCCCAAAACCCATATATATATATATAAATATATATTACCAAACATATATATATATATATATATATATATATATATATATATATATATATATATATATATATATATATATATATATATATATACGGTCAATTGTGAAAAGGTCAATTGTGACCCTTTAAATTCAGTCAATTGTTCATTCTAACAATTGTAAACGAACAATTTGGGTAATACCATAAAATCAAGGCTCTAGCTAAAATAATGCAGTTGTTATCTGAGTGGAAGTGTTTGCCAGCTCTAATAATCTTACAGGTGTAAGCTGTGGCAGATGCCATAGATTTCCCCTGTTTGTCGAGGGAGAGGGTGGAATGCAGATAAAAGCCAAGTGTCTTCACCTCCTTGAACACACTGATGATGTTATCAAATGAGGTGTAGTCTTGGCTCAGTTTTTTTTAGGTTAGCGTGGGTTTCTATGATGATGAGCTCTGTTTTGTCATCATTCAGGCATACACCGTGGGTTGCCATCCATGCCTGGATGATGACATACACCCTATTTACCAAGGCCAAATACTTGTTATAATCCCCAGAAAGCTGGAGGAAAATCTGGGTATCATCTGCATAGTTAGTGTAGGTGATTCCAAGAAGGTCCAGATCATCAAAAAGGGGCTTATTAAATATGTTGTATAGGGTAGGGGAGATGCAGGAGCCCTGAGGAACTCCGCACAGGATGGGAATCGGGTCAGCTACTGACAAAAGGGAGAACAACCTCATAGTCCTGTCACTGAGGAAGGGCTTGATCCAGGTTATGGCCTCTTTAGAAAAGTGTTCTGCTGAGTCTAGGTGGCTGCAGAGGACCCCGTGGTCCACAAGGTCGAATGCAGCTGAGAGGTCCAGCAACAAGACGAGAGGCATTTTTCCTTTATCTCATAATTCATCTATTGTGCTTTCAAATCAATGAGGGCAGTTTCTATACCGTGTTGGGGTCGGAATCCTGATTGGCATTTACCTGAAAGCTTACGTTGTTCCAGAAATGTTTGGATTTGGTTATAAACAATCTTGTCCAAGATTTTAAGCAGATAGGGTCATGTCTTGATGGGACGGTAGTTCGTGGGTATGCTTTTTGAGCAGGGGTAGTACTCAAGATTGTTTAAGGTTAGTCGGCGCAATGCCGGATGTGAATGAGGTGTTGACAAGCTTTGAGATAAATGGGGAGAGATCCCTGGCCGTGTCTTTTATCAGCTGGGTAGGGCATGGGTTGCCCTGGCAGTTAGACGGCTTGAGAGAGAGGATAACTTTCTCCAACTCAAGGATAGATGTTTTGGAGAATATGAATCGTGCAGCTAGGTCATGTTCCTAAGGAGCAGGGTCTATATTTAGATTTTTGGTCGGGGGTGGTTGAGTGAGAGAGGCTTTTTTCCTGGTGATTTTCTGTTGGAACATGGTTATTTTGTTAGATAGTGCATGTTGAATATCAGAGCACTATGATTTATCTTTGGAACATGTGTCCGGAATGGGGATGGGCGACTCTAGTTCCTTGAGAATGGTAAACAGTTTCCTCCTACCTGAGTTGGCATTAGCTATACGTTTGTTGAAAGAGTTTTGCTTGGCTAGGTGGATTTCCTTTTTATATTGAGAGGACATTTCCGTACGTTTATTTTTGTGATCTTCTGAGGATATAAGTCTCCATGCTGTTTCACAGCTTCTCTTAAGTAGTCGAAGATCCTTTAGTTTGGGGATAAATATTTCTTTAGGTGTGATTTGGGTTTACTCGGTCTAAGTTTTAGAGGGGCGATGTTGTCCTCGTTGACAAGTGTTTCGGGGTCCAAATGATCCGCTAATTGATTAAGAGTGGGGAGGATCGCCGGAATCACTTTATCCTTGGTGATACTATTTTTGTTTCTTGTTGGACATGGCAGGCCATGGTGGGTGCTGGCAAGAGTGGTCTAGAGGTGGAAAGTTCAAAGGACAAGAAGAAATGCTCTGTCCAGAGTTGTGGGATGATGGATTTGATATTGGCGGTGCAGTTGTAATCTGCTAGCCAGTCAAGGATTTTCCCTTTGATGTTTGTAGGCTTGTGAGTTTTTTTGCATTATACCCAGGTCAGAAAGAGTATTGGCGATGGTTGTGGCATTTTTATCTAAAGGGTCATTGAAACCCAGGTTCAAGTCCCCTAGGACAAGTAGTTGTGAAGATGTTTTGAGGTTATTGGAAAGTAGGTTGTGGATATCCTCCTCAAAAGACCCTATAGGTCCAGGAGGTATGTAGATGAGATGGATAGTCAGTGTCTGGCAGCTAGCTAGAGGAAGTTTGATCGTGAGCATTTCACATGATTCGGATACTGTGGTGGGCGTAGATCTCATGCCTAGGCTAGTCTTGGCAATGATAGCAATGCCGCTGCCACGCATATTAGTTCTGTCCTGTCTCAGTATGGTGTAACCTTCCAGAATAGCTAGGGAGAGTAGCGGTCCTGCTGCGTCATGTAGCCAAGACCCTGTGACAGAAGAAAGTCCAGGTTATCGATCGAAATCAGGTCACAGATATCCGTGGCATGAGCAGTCAGAGATCTGGCATTCATTAATCCTCCATTGAGGGGAACGGCAGTAGGATGGGTAGGTTTAGTATTGTAGGGGTGGTTAGAGGCCTCATGCTATTGAGATGAGTGGTAATTACCTTCTGGTTGCTGGATCTTTTATTGATGAGAGCAAGGGTTCTGGTCTTGCTCGGAGTCTGGAGTTTCTAAAGAGTAGACTGCATGGACTGCTTTGAAGCTCAGTTGGGGGACATGGAACCGGGTGGTCCATAATGGTAGGGGTAGCTAGGAGGTAATGGAAGAGTTATTTAGAACTCTGGTGACAGTTGTGGGAGGGCTAATGCCAGCTATCTGGTGGGTAATGATCAGAAGACATACATAGGTTAGCAGGCTAAGGGCTGAGATGATCATGCTCACAGTAGTAGGCACAATGGGCTATAAAGATTAGCTTCAGAATAGGCTCAGTTCAGTACAGTGAACTGCACGGTAAGTTAAACATAAGCACAGAGGGTTGTACAGGCTAGATTCAAAGTAGGCACAATTGGCTGCCGGACTAAGTGCAAAATGGGCACAGTTCAACATGAGCACCGGGGGCTGTGGGGCTAAATGAAAAAAATAGGCACAGTTCAACATGGGCATAGGGGCTGCAGAACTAAATTCGAAATAGGTACAGCTCAACATGGGACAGAGGCTGCAGGCTAAATTCAAAGTAGTCACAGATCAACATGGGCACAGGGGCTGAAGGCTAGATTAAAAGTAGGCACAATTGGCTGCCGGACTAAGTGCAAAATGGGCACAGTTCAACATGAGCACCGGGGGCTGTGGGGCTAAATGCAAAATAGGCACAGTTCAACATGGGCATAGTGGCTGCAGAACTAAATTCGAAATAGGCACAGTTCAACATGGGCACAGGGGCTGCAGGCCAAATTCGAAGCAGTCACAGTTCAACATGGGCACAATGGGCTGCAGGACTATATGCAGAATAGGCACAGTTCAACAGTTCAACATGGGCACAGGGGCTGCAGGCTAAAATGCCACTTCAAGGGCAACTGCCGTAATGTTGCGCTAAATTACTACTGTGGGCAGAAGGGATACTGTCACACCCAAATCCAAGGCCGCTGAATGTTTTGGATGAAGCACATGGGTGACCTATACCACTCAGGCACACACACCCTCACCAGGCACTCAATCAGAACCCGTCACCAAAACAACATACACATGCATTACACACACATGCATGGGCACTCACCGGTCAATGCATCATAATCAGGTAGTTCTCCCACACCTTGGATCTGTTCCTCTGTGACGAAAACCCCAGCAACAGACTCATGTTCAGTGAGTTTGTTGTCCTCTTGTGGAGACCCACCGCCAGTCACCAGAGTAGCAGCATGATTTGAGGCCAGCTTGTTCTTTGCTCTGTGTTTCAGGTCATTCCACCGCTTGTAGCAATCATCAGCTGTGCGCCTCACAAATCCAAGGGCACTTATGCGGTCGGCGATTTGTGGTCTTGGACCCTGCAGTTACCAGCATTTCATGGCTATGTGCCGACACATAGGACACAAGTGCATCAAGTTCCGCGTCATTAAACAAGGCTTCCTTGACGTGCCGGAGTGTGTAGCCGTGTCTGGGGTCTCAGCCTGTCATGCCAGAGCACCCTTCTTCCTCTTCTTTAAAGGTGGAGTGGAGCCAGAGTGGCTTACGCCGCTCTGGTCAGTAGGGGCGGAATCACCGGTGGACTGGGTAGTAGGAGTGTGGGAATGCACAATGACCATAGGTCTTGATGCAGGCATTGGTTGCAGGGTAATGTTGGCAGGGGGAACGTCATTTTGATGGACCTGGACTGACACTGTCCTGGCTGGGAGAGTCAGAGCTAGGGCGGATGGAGCTGCAGCTGCCCCTACAGCCTCCCCACCCTGCATACTTGGGGCAGCAGATGACATAGCTGCCCCAGATCCATGTGGCTTGGTGACAACAACTTGCACCACCACATGTGGCCTAGACATGCTGACCTAGAAGTCAGCCTGGGAGTCATCCTGTGCCAGGTCAGGTGCCACAATGGGCTGGTCCAACAGGGGCTGAGCTGGGATGGTGTCAGCCTCGTTTCCCTCAACCATGGGGGCGGGGCATGGGTGTCCCTGATTGTTCCTCCACACATGGGGGCCCCCTGCAAATCCCGGCCACGTCCCCTACCATGCCCACCATGCCCACCTTTTAAAGGTCGGCCATCTTTGCCTCCCTTACCGCTTGGTCGCCTCCCAACCATGGCACTGATGTTGTGCGTATGGGAGTTGCAGTAAAGCATTGTCCTGGGCAATTGGGGGCCAAAGGGGTAGGATACTAGATGGAATTTGTACCCTAGTGCTCTAACAAGGCTGTCTGTGACCCCTGGGGGAAGATGATGGCTCACGCAACACACAGGCAGCCCAAAATCAAAACTTAACGTGTACGCAACCCCTCGTAGACCACGTGAGTGAAAAAATGAACCTGCACTATGCTGTGGCACCCAGAACCACAAAAATAAGCGTACGCGTAATACACGCAGTCTACAATGACCTCTGAAGGGGAACGCAACACACGGGGCAAGCACAGTTTCTAAGTACGTGCAGAACTCACCGACTGCCTGGAAAAAGAACGTGAAAATTACACGCGTGTGCGCGTTGGCAACACCCCCGCCAAAAGAAGAATTGTACGCTGTCTGAGGAGACAGGACAAAAGGAGAAGTGAACTCTGTTTGAGGAAACAGGCCCAACAAAAAATCAGAAAAGAGCTGTCAGAGGTAAAAGGGAGTATGAACTAGAAACGCTGTGAAGTAATCGCGTGTGAACCGACAAGAAGTACAGATTTCACCCACTCGCTCTCCACGAAAAGCACGTACAAGGAAATGGTGTCCTACACGTAGCTTTTAAACCGGCCCACACGTACACGTCAGATACATGTGTATGCGGGCCCTTTCCTTCAATTACACGCAATGACACTCGGATGTGCAGTTTCTCCACGTGTGCTCTGTCATCACATGCTATGAGGGAAACGGCCGAGCGCATAATGTATTTTACGCGCTTATGCGCTAAGGGCCTTTGGTCCAATGAAATTGGTGCGTGTGCTGACACGCTTACGCGCTAAGTCCCTTTTCTTCAAATTACACGCTGACATGCAATTTTTTCACGTGCCAAATCACTCCGTATCAAGCTGGCCACGCGAAAACACACGGAAGACCACACTCCTGCCCAGAATGCCGAATTACTGCCCCCACAGCCCCGAGCACACACCCACCTGCCATCTGCTGCTGCCTGACTGCCTGCTGCCCACGTGCCCTGCCATTTGCTGCCTGCACGTCAGCCAGGGGTGTAGTTGCTGTGACCACCCCTGCTGGAACCGAAGACTCCCAACTGGGATTCCATCTCTCCACAGCCCAGCCCCAGGACCCAGTTGCCCACCCACTCCTACCTCTCGGGTTGCCATGTCCAGCAGAACACCATCGGGCAGCACTGGCAACCCCCAGCCAGAGAGGCAGAGGGCCACCAGCTTCAGTGCCAGGGAAGTTGGTGTCCTGGTGGAGCAAGTCCTGGGGCAGTATGCTGCCCTATTTGGAAGTTTTCGCGCCGACAATGAAGGACGGACCAGGATCTGGATGGACATCGTGACTGCCATCAATGCGGAGGGGGTGGCAGTCCGCGACTTACATCATGTCAAGAAGCGCTGGGAGGACTTCAGGTCCAGGACCCTCAACAAGGCCCGGCACCTTGCTAAGGCAGCGGATGCCAAGGGCGCCGGGGCCAGCTGTCGAACCAGCAAATGAGGGTCCTGGAACGCATATGCCCGGGCTGCCACATGTGAGTCCTCTCAGTTGTGAGACACATTGATGGTGTATGTGTTGGTAAGCATGCTGGGCAAATGCAGGTGTGGGAGCACACATGTTTGAATTTCTGTGTATGTACATTGGCATGGTTGTGGCATGGATGGTGGTTCATAATGCATGTTTCTGCACTGTGTAAATGTGCATGTATGTGTATCTGACAAGTGTGCAACTGTGATGCAACATGGATGCACGTGACACTGATATGTGGAAGGATGAATGGCAGATGTGACATGTATGGCGATCTCATCACTGCAACAGTTGGAGGAGATGTAGACATGCATGTAAGTGTGGTGTTGTGTGTGCATGTCTAGTGCACTCCTTGCGTTTCATGTGATGTCAGGCTCACCTTTGATTATTCATGCTGTTGTATGTGTATGGATGATGCTGCCTGGTGCAATATTGCTGTTGAAATGTTCATGTGTGTGAGTTAAAATGACATGTGTGTCGTGGAGTGTGATGCAGTGTCTGTAGTTAAACAATGCCACTCATGTGCAATTGTCATGTGTGTATCAGTCCATTGTACAATGCCCTGATGCCTATGTTTTATCTCTCCCTGTCTGCAGCGTCAACTGAAGAAGAGGGCGGAGAGGGTGCTGTGGAGCACAGCGGCAGGGATCATCCTGCCAGCCGGAGACGCAAGGCCTGCTCCCCTCCCAGGTTGTCATCTTGTCGGGGAGTGACGAGTCCGGTGCCGCGTCCCAGGCCGCTGCTGCCGAGGGAAGGTCCAAGAGGCGGAGGTCGGAGTTGGACTCCTCAGCAGCAGAAGCAGCAGCTGAGACCCCACAGGGTCCGACGGAGGAACATGGCACAGAGTCATCCAGGTTGGTGGGGGGTTTGGTGGAGGAGGAGGACGTGCAAGGGACAGACACGGGGTCTGGAGGTTGGGATTCCACTTGTGCTAGTGGTGCAGTGCAGGGGCAGGGACAGGAGGCAGCACAGGCCACCGCGGAGGTGCCTGTGTGTAATCATGTCCCCGATCCTGTGACTGCATCATCTTGCACCAGCAGGGATGCCTACGTCCAGACCCGTTTTCAGGGAGGGGATACGCTTACAACAACTGGCCTTCCTCTCCCTGCGGACGTGGCTATCCGGGACCGGGTTGAGCCTGTCCTGGGTGGGGTGGCGTTGCGTCAACGGGCCATGCGAGGTGACCTGCAGTCTTTTCATGAGGAGACTGCACGTCATCTCGAATGGCTCGTTGACCGTGTTGACCTACTAGGACAGCTCACAAGGGCCGGATACCTCCATTTGCTGGACCTTGGTCCGACCCCCTCCTCAACTGAACCCCCTATGCGCCAGTCGTACTCCATGCCATCTTCCCACCCATGTATCACCTGGGTACCCTGTGGAGCTGCCTCTGACCCTGCGGCCAGGCTGGTGGAGGACACATCCCTGCCACAGTTCGGAGTCGGACGTCCGGCAGGGGTGGCCACATCAACAACTGCACCCCAGCTGGAGGAGGATGTGCAGGCAGCAAGAGCCAGGGCACAGGCAGAGGCACAGCAGCAACAAGGTGGGAGCCATGATGGCTCGGGGCCTTTGTCATCGGAGGGGCAGGCATCGGCCAGAGGGCAGGAGGACCCAGGACTGGAAGTGTCTTCCATGTGGCAGCGGTTAGGCCATGCTATAGATGCGGAGTGGCAGCAGGTAGAAGAGGCACGGCTCACGATGGTCAGGGTGGAGAACTCCATGCGGAGGGCCCTGAGGCGGGCCGAGTGCCTCGAGGCAATTCGCAGGGAGTTGGAGGAGCACATGTTGTCGTCCCTGCGAACCCTTGGGGCCATGGAAGAGGACCGCCTCCAGGATATTGAGCAGGAGTTCGATGATGCCCTGGCCCGGGACATCCAAAAGTGAGCTGTCGGACTAGCCCACTGCCATTGTAAATAGAGTTAGGTTTCCTTTTTGTTTTCCTTTTATTTGTGGTCAATGGACAATGCCACACACATTTGTATATAGTGTTATTTTTAGGTAGTTTCTTAGGTAGGTTCCATTTGTTTAGCTGGGCTCATGGACCGTTTACATCGTTGGACAATGGATTGATTTCTTTTTGGGATTTTTGCACATGGATAAATGGATTTTTATTTTGGACAATGGATTGTATATAGGTACATCATGGATTCATTTGAATTATTTTTTTCATTATGGACATGGAGTAATGTTTTTTTTTTCAGGACAATGTATTGTAAATAGTTGGACAATGGATTGATTTCGCATTTTTATTTATCATTATGAACATGAAACAATGGATATCTTTTTTTTAACCTTTTTTTTGGATTTGCGTTGGTGGAGGGAGAGTATGGACTGTTTTTCTTTCAAATATTTTTGCATTGCTTATCATTTTCATTCACTCATCTTTTTCACATGCTTTTCATTTCATGTTTGATATTTTGGTATGCTTTCATTTCATTTATTTATTTATGTCCATAATATGTTTTCATATTTTAGTTCCATGTGTGGGATTTGCTCATTGGGTTGATGCATGTGAAATTGTGGGTTTACACAAGCAATGCCAATCAGTGTATGTGTGTGATGGACATGTGTTGATGTACATAGTTGAGTTTTGGTTTGTGACTTGATATAGGCATGTCAGTGTGGGGTGGATTGGGAGATCATTGTGTCTCAAGAATGGGGTGGCGTGATGTGGTATTTTTTGGTGTAGAATTGGGCCATGACTGTGCATCTTTATTTGGTGTAGGGAGGGACATGAGTGGGACATGAGTGGGGGCCTGCTGGCAGGTGCCCCTGACTGCTGGGGGGTGGGGGTGCAAAGGGACATGAGTGGGGGCCTGCTGGCAGGTGCCCCTGACTGCTGGGGGGTGGGGGTGCAGGGGGACATGAGTGGGACGTGAGTGGGGGCCTGCTGGCAGGTGCCCCTGACTGCTGGGGGGGATGCAGGGGGACATGAGTGGGGGCGTGCTGGCAGGTGCCCCTGACTGCTGGGGGGTGGTGGGTGCAGGGGGACATGAGTGGGACATGAGTGGGGGCCTGCTGGCAGGTGCCCCTGACTGCTGGGGGTGCAAAGGGACATGAGTGGGGGCCTGCTGGCAGGTGCCCCTGACTGCTGGGGGGTGGGGGTACAAAGGGACATGAGTGGGGGCCTGATGGCAGGTGCCCCTGACTGCTGGGGGGTGCAGGGGGACGTGGGTGGGACATGAGTGGGGGCCTGCTGGCAGGTGCCCCTGACTGCTGGGGGTTGGGGGTGCAAAGGGACATGAGTGGGGGCCTGCTGGCAGGTGCCCCTGACTGCTGGGGTATGGGGGTGCAGGGGGACATGAGCGGGGGCCTGCTGGCAGGTGCCCCTGGCTGCTGGGGGTGGGGATGCAGGGGGACATGAGTGGGACATGAGTGGGGGCCTGCTGGCAGGTGCCCCTGACTGCTGGGGGGTGGGGGTGGAGAGGGACATGAGTGGGGGCCTGTTGGCAGGTGCCCCTGACTCCTGGGGGGTGGGGGTGCAGGGGGACATGAGTGGGACATGAGTGGAGGCCTGCTGGCAGGTGCCTCTGACTGCTCGGGGGTGGGGGTGCAGGGGGACATGAGTGGGACATGAGTGGGGGCCTGCCGGCAGGTGCCCCTGACTGCTGGGGGGTGAGGGTGCAAGGGGACATGAGTGGGGGCCTGCTGGCAGGTGCCCCTGACTGCTGGGGGTTGGGGGTGCAAGGGGACATGAGTGGGGGCCTGCTGGCAGGTGCCCCTGACTGCTGGGGGGTGGGGGTGCAGGGGGACATGAGTGGGACATGAGTGGGGGCCTGCCGGCAGGTGCCCCTGACTGCTGGGGGGTGAGGGTGCAAGGGGACATGAGTGGGGGCCTGCTGGCAGGTGCCCCTGACTGCTGGGGGTTGCAGGTGCAAGGGGACATGAGTGGGACATGAGTGGTGGCCTGCTGGCAGGTGCCCCTGACTGCTGGGGGGTGGGAGTGCAGGGGGACATGAGTGGGTGATCAGTAGTCCAAGCTGACATGTGGCTTGGCTGGGGGGCATGCCCATGGTAGATGGGCTGCCTGCGGGACATGACCAGGGGTGCAGGGTAGTCCCCTGTGGTGTGGGCTGCCTGCAGGGGGCGTGGGGGGTATAGAGGGAACACCTGGGAGGACCCACACTGCCAATTCACGTGTAGGACTCCCCGCGCACCCCCGAAATTCAGTACACCACACTGACAGCAAAATCGCATGTGAAACTTTCCGCGCACCCCATGGATACACGTACCCCACTCGCACAGAGCCAATCGCGTGTGAAACTTCACATGCACCCCCAAAATACACGTACCCTGCTCAAATTGCATGTGAGACTTCCCGCGCACCCCAGTTATCCACATACCCCACTCGCACAGGGCCAATCGCGTGTGAAACTTCCTGCGCACCCCTGAAATACACGTACCCTGCTCAAATTGCGTGTGAAACTTCCTGCGCACCCCAGGAATACACGTACCCCACTCGCACAGGGCCAATCGCGTGTGAAACTTCCAGCGCACCCCCGAAATACACGTACCCTGCTGAAATCGCATGTGAAACTTACCGCGCACCTCAGTTATCCACGTACCCCACTTGCACAGGGCAAATTGCATGTGAAACTTCCCACGCACCCCCAAAATACAAGTACCCTGCTCAAGTCATGTGTGAAACTTCCCACGCACCCCAGGAATATATGTACCCCACTCGCACATGCCCAATCGTGTGTGAAACTTCCCGCGCACCCCCGAAATACACATACCCTGCTCAAATCACGTGTGAGACTTCACGCGAAACCCAGTTATCCACGTACCCCACTCGCACAGGGCCTATCGCGTGTGAAACTTCACGCGAACCCCAGTAATACCCATTCCCCACTTGGCGTTTGCTGTTTGGCAGCCCTCTAAACTGGTCCAGGGTTAGCGCAGCCCTTTGCGCTGGATTGGGGATTTTGATGGCTTTTCCTTGTGCTAGGGGCGTTTTTGGGGGCATAACTGGCGCTGCTGCAGGGTCGCTGCGCCACTCTGCACCTCGGCTGGTTTGGGAGGCTAAATTCCATGAATACGCTGTGCGCGGAAATGGATTTTAGCGCACACGGCTGGCGCAGACATTCGCACGCGCACACTGTGTGCCAGCCGCGTGCGCCACTTGTGCGCAAAATTCTATGAATTACCCCCATTGCGTTTAAGTCATCTTACTGACTCTGACTTCAATTTTTACTCCACACCGCACAATTCCTTCTCACAACTTGATTATATCTTTATATCTAATTCTATGGTTAGCCTCCTCCTCACAGCTCCAATAGAATCCATTACGATCTCTGATCATGCCCCAATATATATCTGACGTACATCCTCACCTAACTCTAGAAGCTCAAACAGATGGAGATTTAATGGTAACTTACTAAGTGATGATCCCTTCTCGCCTTTCATAGCCCAGCATCATAATAACTATTTTGCTGAAAATAAAAATCATGATATATCTCTTACAAACAGCTGGGACTGCTATAAAGCTATTCTTAGAGGCCATATAATTTCTTTTGTTGCTAGCAAAAGAAAAAAACTCGAACAAGAATCAGAGTCTATTCTTAAGTGGCTGAAAACTTTAGAAATCCAATTTGCTAATAATAATTCTCCTTCTATCCTCAAAGATATTCTTAGTTTAAGATTCCAATACAATAAAATCACCACACAATACTCTTGTGCTAACATGCTTAAATATAAGTAAAAAATATATCACCTTTCTAACAAAGCTAATAAATCTCTAACAACCTACCTTAATTTCAAGAAGGAGAGGTCTAGGATAGTTGTCCTTAAAGATCATCTGGGCAATAGAACATTCTCAGATAAAGAGATTATTAATACATTTTACAAATTCTACTCTAAATTATATACCGCTGAAGCACCTTTTAATAATTCTTTTGTCGATGAGTACCTCCACAATATACCAAGGAACACATATTCCCCATTGGATCTTCAATCACTCAATGCTCCAATTACCCCTTCTGAGATACTATTAGCTGTTAAACATCTTAAGAAAGGTAAATCCCCAGGTCCTGATGGCTTCTCTACTGATTTATTTGCCCATTTTCAAACCTGCTACTCCCTAAACTTGGCAAACTTTACTCTCATCTTATATCGGAAGGGGAAGCTCACGGCTCATTTCTTAAAACCATACTTATAGTGATTCCAAGCCCAATAAAGACCTCAAACACCCTCAAAATTATCCTCCCATCTCCGTTATTAAATACGATTGCAAGATGTATGCAAAAATGTGGCCAATAGACTCCTAATTAGTAATGCAAAGGATCCCCATGCTGCAATAGCTTTAGATGCAGAAAAAGCATTCGATAGATTGGAGTGGGATTTTCTATTTAAAACTCTTAGATGTCATGGCTTTAGTACTTCTTTTCTCTCTATGATAAAAGTCCTTTATTCTTCACCTAAAACTGCTATTTTTGTTAAAGGACAGTTATTCTCCTTTTTTCATTTATCAAGAGGGACACGCCAAAGTTGTCCCTCTCTCCAATTCTATTCATATTAGTACTTGAACCTTTCCTAGAAACCATTAGACAGAATGAAAACATTATTGGAGTACAATATAAACGTATCCATATCAAAGCAGCAGCCTATGCAGATGTTTTTACTGTAAAATCCTGAACAAAGTGCCCAGCATTTACTTGACCTTATCTCAAACTTCTCCAAATCTTCTTGCTGTAAACTTAATACAGAAAAGTCAAAAATTCTTCTCCTTAATGTCTATTGTACATCACATCATACACTTCCCCTTTGTTCTGTCTTGATGGTCGTGCAGATATAAAATACCTCCGTCCCCAAGTACCACACGAGTAGAAGGAAAAACCACTACTCATGCAATCTTTGAGGCCACAGGTATAGAGTGTTGTAGGCCTGGAACCAGGAACGCTGGAAGAACCCCCAACCACTGTAAGGCAAGGAATGATGATTAAACAATGACATTCTATGAGTAACAAAAGGACAGTACCAGGGGCTTACCTAGTGGAAAAGGAGGAAGGTAATGAATAACAGGGTAGCAGGATAACCGGCAGCAGCAGCAGGCTGATGATGTCTTGCGGACACTCTGGAAAAACACCTGAGCAGGAGCAAAGCAAGAATGTGATCTGTAGCCAGTCCGTAAAGCAGTCCAAGGTCGAGAATAAAGAGTGGCAGCCAGAGTCCAGGGAAAATCCGAATGCAGAATCAGTAAGCAATCCAAGGTCGGTTACCAGAACAACAGATGAGCAATGTGTCAAAATCCAAGGGCAATCCAAAGACAAATCCAAAAAACGTTCCGTGGTCATGAAAGGAGCAAAAAACAAGAGCAAACCAAGACGCTAAACAGTCCTCCAAGGAAGAAGCTGTGAAGCGAGGCTTCCGTGTTACCTCGATCCATTTGAATGAGAGGGTTGTCACGTGAAGCAGGTCACGTGACCGCAAGCAGCGTGTTACGTGTCCCTTGTAGAGTGCAGTGATTGGTGTTGCTTTGCGTGCGTCTGTTGTTTCCGGGTCATGTGAGACCGCTTCCTGATCACATGACATGACCGTCCCCGAATGCTCGCACGGCACCGCTGAGCACGAGGGAATCGTCATGGCAACTGCCAATGCAAGAATGGCCGCAAGTCTCCCGGATTGCCAGCAGGTAAACCCCGCTTCAGACTAAGCCAATGCTGCTGCCGTTGGGTACATGAACGGGACTGGGGAATACCAGGGTTTTGGCGGGCGGTGGGTAAGTGTAAGGGCAGAACACCTTAGAATGAAATGGTGCCCCAAAGGGCTTAAATATCTTGGGGTTCATATCTCAGCCTCCATTTAGAATATTCGCTAGCAATACTCAGAAGCTATACTAGCCAGAATTAAAGATCTAACAACCTCATGGTCACCCTTTTTCCTATCTTGGTGGGGTCGCCTAGAAGAAATTAAGATGATGATATACCCCATTATCCTTTATCTCCTTCATATGCTCCCTATTTCCTTCCCTTTCTCCTTTTTTAAATCCATTGGCTCCTGCTTGACTAGATTTCTATGGGGAAAGAAAAAGCATAGAATCTCACTATATAAATTAAAAAAAGGCCTGCTCTTTAGGCGGAGTTAACTTCCCTGATTTTAGAAAGTATCACATGGCCTTTGTCATTAAACAAACACAGATGTGGTTCACCCAAGAATAACAGGCACATGTACCTAATTGGGTCAGCCTGCAGAGAGCCATGGTTTCTCCAATCTCCCTTGCAGATATTTACCTTATTAAAGGTAAGAGCAAATTGATTACGTATTCCTGTATTCGCCAGTCTATGATGTATCTCAAACTTTACTTGTTCCCACTCCTAACTAAATTATCCCTATTCGTCTCTCCTTAAATTCGGTGTAATCACCTTATTAAAGTTAAAGGCATATCGGTTTTTTGGAAGCCATGGCTCTTGAAGGGCATTACATTTTATAGTCAATTCTCTGTGCAGAATGTTCCCATGGATTTGAATGATTTTGCTATCAAATACCATATACCTGCATCATTCCTGAAACAGTATTTGATCATTGTTGCTGGCCTTTTTGAAAGCTACAAATTAATTATGGATGACCCGAATATTCCCGATGCACAGAGACTATTACATATGCTGAATTCTGATATTACAGCCTTGTTTTATTATAAATCGTTTACATCACCATCACCCACATTAGATCTTAACCATCTCCACGATGACTGAAAGAATGACTGCTCGATACTGTATCTTCAACTATGCTGGCCTTCACAATGGAAATGCATCTCTAAAATCACCTCATCACAGAGCTTTTATCACTCCTTTTTCTCTCTTCAAATGTGGACTAGCACCTAATGATTTTTGTTGGAGCTGCTCACATGTTAAAGGTTCTTTTAAGCATATGTTTGTATATTGCCAATATGTTAAAACGTTTTCGTTCTCTGTATGGCATGCTATCAAATCTATTTTTAAATTTCATCAGGATTTCCTTTTTGATTTTCTTCTTTTTGGAAGTTCCCTCTTACAAGCTAATCAAACTAACAAATATATAAACTTTCTGTTCAACTTATGCTTAATAGTTGCAATTCAAACTATTACTAGTAAATGGAGAAACTTAAACCATATTTATTGAAAAATCTGGTGGATCAGCATTTGTAATATTCATAGATTAGATAGTTGCATTGCATCTTCTCCTGAATTGTCATGTAAACATGACCTGAAATGGCAATTGATTACTTATCCAACTCTGACTCTCATTAATATTAATATCAATATCAATTCTGCATTATTTGACTGGATTATTTTGCATCCTATTACCTCTTTTCATTCTACTCTCTCTTGTATGTGATGTCCCGTCCTTGTCATGTCTGTTTCTCCGTAGTGTTTGTCCTCGTTTGTCACCAATCCCCCTATTTAAAAAAAACAATGTTTTTTTCAAATGTTATAATCCAGTTATTGAAGTATACTTGGCAGCTTTCTGTGCAAAACATTTGTTCATAGATTGATTCTATTACCCCTCTTCCATATTCCTATAATATATCTTATATATACGTAATTATTATTAATTACCATGTATATCTATCTGAGTCAATAAAAATCTTTCAAACACAAATAGTTTAATTGCCAATCAAAATGTTTAACATGCACCTGCTAGGTAGTACATGCTTTGAAGTTTGGGTTTCCTGACCAACTTCCCATTTATTTGTCAAATTAAAGCAGTCAGTGGTCTGATCTTTTTGGAGTCACTGAAACAGTGCTTTACTTCTCCCATTGTTTATAAATACTCTGTCAACGGCATAGCATGTGTGTTAGCTTTTTTTTTCTGGATGTCGGACACATTAAAACTATTTGTTCAGGAGTACTTTGAAAATCTTTGGGGTCTTCAGAAAATATTGAACTTCAAAGTATGTCCTTCCAATGTGAAAAACCATTTGTTGTTAGGAAGGAGATTATTTTTTTTAGTAGTTGGGATGAAGTCCCCTCACCAGTCTGTTCTCCTACTGAGATGATGGTGACTTTGGGAGCCTGATTATTTTGAAAGTTCAATTCAATTTGATTGGGATATCATTCCATCCAATGGCACATAACATTCAGGCAGACATAATTGGTTCTTCTCTTCAGCCTGATGAGATGGCATATTTGGGTCCAAAGAACCTTATTCACACAATCGATCAGAGAGGATAGCCTCAGAATAAAATGGTTCCCCAGTAAACAAAGTGTGCTCCCTGGAGCCATGACGATCAACGGATGTTTCAGATGGTGTCACACCCAATTTTGAATTCCAGATCCACAATCCCATTGACAGAAACATTCTTTCCATCAATATTTTGTAGTTATCCTAGAAAAGGTTTGAGAGAAATGTTATAACTCTACTCCTTATTAGGTTGAGTTTATCAAAGTGTTGTTTTGCAATCTAGGTCACGTGTGACCCTTTGTATAGCAGAGCTAATACATCACACTGACCTTGTATCTGCACAGGAGTATCAAATCTACCCTCTTTAGACTCTAGATTACAAAGAAAGTGTGACTTTTTAGACAGCTCGACTTGAAGCTTCTTGATGCCATTTATTTCTAGGGCATAACCATGACTCGCCCCCATGAATGTACTTCCTTCTTTGAGGTCAAGTTCACGTGACTTGGCTTGGAATCCTAAAGGAATGAACACACATTTGAAGATAATATATGAAGTATATGTATCCCCTCAATCCACAGACACTTTGTTTTCTTCTCTGTTCAGAGCCAAATCTTCAGAATCCTTTTGGAGGCAGGGTACCGTTACTATGGGCCTCATCACATGTTTGTCGGTCTGAGAACTACGGTACTGGTAAGCTTGCTGGTACCGTAGTTCCCCGACCGGCAAACTAGGAGTTGTGCTCGTTGGTGCCTTTCTGCCCCCCCAGGTCTGAGCTGCAGAGAGGAACCCGTGAGCATAGCATGTTGGATGCACCGGCAGCATTCTGAATGGTGCCGGTGCATCCGACATCCCCATTCCCATTGAGCCCTTTTGGGCTCAATGGGAATGCAGAGCATTTTCTGGCATGAATAGGCAAATACAGGGTCTGGCGGGGCCCATTTACAGGTGTCGTAAAAAAATCACAAGTTTGGCGGCAGCCTGCCGGTTTTACCGGCAAGGCTACTGCCAAACTTGTAATGAGGCCCTATGTCAGGATTTTCTGGGCTTATCATATCTTTTTTATCCAATTGTCGTTCATATCTAGGAGTTTCTTTGCACCTTTCCGTCTCATTTTCTACATTCTCAAACTCAGGTTCTTCTATTTGTACCCACTTTTCGTTAGGAGGTGTCACTCATTTCTGGGTTTTCTGTGTACTCCTCTGTCTCAGTAGTGATTATTTTAGTTTAATTTTTTTCTTGACATTTCACTCTTTTCCTCTGTTTATTTGGTTTTAGTTCCCAGTGGACAGATTTGTTGCTACTATTTTCTTGTATTTCTTTACTTAATACAGGGGTCATTGTATGGGCTATAAAGGTAGCTTTCTCTAAGGCTTGTCATATCTTTTCATGCCTATCCCCTTTTTCTTCTTTCACTAGGATACTATTACTTGAATTGTTTGCCTCTTGTCATTGTCCATCCATGGCACCTCACCGGAAGTTGGGCCACTTTGGGGAACACTTGTAGACTGAGTGTTCTGTTGGGTCCTCAACATTTGTCCAATGTTCTCTGTCTATTACTTGACCTGTCTCTCAACTTGAGATATCTTTTCTTCTCCCTTGGAACCATATGGAGGTTGTGTGGCATACCTTTGTTGCTCTCTGGAAGGATCGCTATCACTCCTAGCAAAGTAACTTATGTATAGTTGAAAGTTATCACTGTACCCTTTATTACTGGTTATCCACTTTCCTTGATTCTGGGCTCTATTGTCCTGGAATTTAGGAGGAGGAAGAAAACATTTTTGAACATTTTGATTTCGAGGGGTTGTTGTATTTCTTTCCCTTGATATATTTTGAGTTGGATTTCCTAGGAAACAGCCCCTTGATTTGGATTCCCCCCTGTTTTGGGGGAGTGTGTCTGCAGCCCATTTCTGTGCTTGGAGCCCAGTCACCATGGACATATGTAAGTACGAGTGTGTTACATCTCTCATAGCATTTCCACCGATTCACGTAGTTCGGCTGCCTCAGAATCCCTCCAGTATGGCAATGAGCAGAACTAATAGCAGCGGTATAGCATTTCTACCCACTCGAAATGAGTCGGTAGACACGCCCCAGCTTCCTGGCCCACATATCCAGAGACTCGGCAGTCGAATCGTCGCGTTGCTACTCTCACTAGAGATCTGCTACGCTCCTTAAGTACGCTTCTCTGGTCTACCCGATTATCCTTTGACTTTCTGATTTCCTAAATACTAAGACTTTATTAGGGCTCAACTTTTGGAACACCCTCTTTTGTTTTCTTACCCACAGCGATTATATTTGCGGTTTCCAGTCTGCTGTTAACAAGGCTTCATTGAGCATTTCACTGCAACAAGTCTTTCCCCGAAAACTGTTCGGTACGTAGCAGTACTTGGCGGCTTGCGCTCTTATTCGGCGCGGTCTGCTCTGTCTTCTTGTTTCCACGTGTAACAGCCTTATCACTTAACGTTAGGCATCATCCATCGGATAGCGCAAGGATCTTTCTCCCTGTTTGGTCCAAAGACTCAGTCCTTCAAAAAACCACAGTGTAACAAATTGTTCGGTAAGAATCAGCTACACGCATTACCACTCATCTTTGCTTCCACTTCCTGATTCCTCCAATCCAGCTTATGTATTATTCCCTTTCAGTCTCTTCTGGTCAGGTTGCTGCTCTCTTATCACTGCCAGAGCACTTTGACTTTGCTGGCAGGATTTAGGAACAGCACGTCTAGATCCAGGATTTCTTCACAAGAGGACATCAGTCGTTAGCGGAGACATGAACCTACATCATAACATCATCACTGCTGCCTTCAGGAGTCCACGCACACTAGCAGCACACCACAGGGTTTTTCCCCTTCGGGGGTTTTCCCTGGAGAATCCACTGTGATCTAGCTCTTTTGAAAGGGTTTCTAGGTAGAGCCTCACTACTTTCAGAACTCCAAAAAAGTTGAACCACTTAAGAACGATGAGTGGAGGTGGGTGTCATTTTTGAATGCTAAATCCTAATTGCAATAGTTTGTCTTTTTAGTTATAACAGTTAACAGAGTGTCCGAAAGGGTTAGTATTTTGGAACACTAGTTTAGTGTCACTTGACTGGGACAGAACATCTGGCCACTGTCGATAATTCTGTTTGGTGGCTGGAGGAGCATTCTTCAAACCCCCTGACTCCAGAACACCTATGTGGCATTCTCCATGCTGTTCAAATCACTTCTTATTCCAAAAGAGGACATAATTTGCTCAAACAACTCTAGAAGTTCCCATACAGGATATTTAGCATTTTTATGAAAAAGGGTCATCTAACATTTGACGGTTAGGATTTGTTTAATAGGGTCTTGGATGACATTCCTTTGGGATCTGCCATTCTTGTGTCTCTGATCCTGAGTCCACTCCCCCTGAGAGTCAGAACAACTGCTAGAACCACATTCCCTATTGTCATCTGGTTCCTACCTACTGTCTACTTTTGGAAAGTCTCCTCTCATTGTGCTTTTCTCTTGGATTTTATTTTCCAGGATCCCTTTTTAGAGGTCGAATAATATTGGTATCTTCCTCTGAGGGCTTAACATAGACACTGTTGTTTCTCCTGGATGGCCTAGAAGGTTCCTCCCAGACTCCCTGATGGGAAGAGACTGTTAAAATGCTCCTCCTTGGCTGAAGCTTTTGGCTTTCCATATCAGCCAAGTGGGCTAAATTATTTCTCTGCAGGATCATTTTCTGCAGTTTCAGATCACTCAATTCACATTAAAATGTTTCCCCATGCCCAGATGCATCTCCATTTCCACTCCCGTCCCCTCCTGGCCTGCTGAATGGAGTACCCTCCCCATTCTCCCTGGTAAATGCAGGAAGCCATCTCTGTCACTTAAGAAATGCTCTCCTTTCTGATCAGAAACAATTTGGAGGGGGAATGTTAGAAACCACTCAGTCTGCCTATATGAAGATGTAGATGGGTGGATTGAGGCCTTTGGCAAAAGGAGAAGCTCTCCTCTGACCATAGTACTTGCCTCTGATGTTTGGCAATGGTAGGGCCATTTTATAATACCTTACTTCTTGGTAACATTTTTCATTTCAATACTCATTTACTGCTTACTCTGGGCTGATTGCTCCGTCAATTAGCATCCAGCTTGTAGCTATGGGAAGTCAACAAATCCTTCTTTTGTAATTCCTGCTGCAAATATATATCCTCATGCTGGAAATCTTGAATTACAATAGACCTTTCTTGACTTTTCTCTTGAAAGTGCATCGTTTTGTTTTCAAAGTACACTTGTAATTGTCCTGCAGATGCAAATTTGAATCTTTGACATTGGCTACTTCTTGGGAAGAAACTTGACTCAGGCCTTCATTTTCATGCGCCTGTTCAATTTTTGGATCAGTTGCTGCTTCCCCTGAGTTAGAACATCACACTCTTGTGCAAGCTGACTCTCCCTTTTTGTGACACCAAAATTAGGTTAATTTGTTCAAATTCGTTTTTGGGACTGTTTGGGCTGTTTGAAAATTAACATATTATTGTCTTGTTTTAATTCTGCTAAATGGTGTTTTAGGGTTACCATTTTGTCTAACAAAGCATCGTCGTCCACAGGTTGGTCTGTATATTTTCTTTGTAGCTTAATACCGGCCTCCATACACTGATAAGTGTCCTGGAGACCCAAACATTGTGTCATCTAATTATGCAATTCATCACAAGATGTCTTCATTTCAGCTTGCATTTGATCCATGACATTCTGCCTTTTTAATATGGAAAACTGCACAGTGTCTTGCAGTTGGTCACTACACAATTAATTGGCCCTACGTAGCTCTTCAGAATTTTTCTTGATGTCTTCTTGGCACTGTTTGATCTGAGCATCCCTGCTAACCCACCCTCCACCAGTTGGAGGTGAAAATAAGTCTTCAGAGAGGCAGAACAATGTAAAATTCTCTTCTTTGACAGTGTAAGTCATTTATATCATCTGCAGGGATTGGTTTATTGGGCTGAGTTCATCACAAATATCCATGCTCAATGAGGCAATTCTATCCAACATATCTGTCTTCAACGGTTCAATATCTGTGGTGGTCCAATCACCCTTCAAATATAACTTTGAAAGGGCATGGGCCTTTGCCACAGGTACCGCTCTGTCAGACAGCTCTCTGTTTCAAATGTACAGTCTCCCTACAGTAAGTGTCACTAAGAAAAAATGCGAACTTTTCTCACTTATATTGTACCACTATCGAACAATCACATACAACTCCAATTGAAACGTTAATAATGTTCTATGTAACAATCTCTACTTCTTTGCACACCTTAGTATTTCCTTACAAGGATGCAGTATCAATACCATATAATGCACTGAAGCAAAAACCTTCCAAGGACATTTGTGGGCTCTGCACAATTTAAGTTAAAAAGGTCTATTTTGCAATGACACTAGTTAGCCCAAAAATCATAGGTCCTCCAGTTTTGTGCGATGTTTTAATTGAGCGACATCTAATTTAGGTGAGCTTTCCACCCACCCCAAACCAGGCACACACCATTTTCCTTATTGGGACAAGAAGCAGACATGGTTATACAGAAGGTCTATTTATTAACAAAATAGAAATAATGAAATAAGATTAGAGATAACCTAATTGTTTCTTCATAAAAAAGCCAATTATAAGAAATAATGAACACTTCAGTTTTGAATGCTACAGTTATAGGAATAGAGGCTTTAGTAACACACTCCTCGCCATGGTGCCTGTAAGAATGCGCAACCTCTGTTGCAGTCCTACGTGATGCCTCCCATGGAGACTCGAAGACTCGCGTTGACAGGGACTACAATCCCCAATGACACACAGTGCTTCTCAAGCTCACACAGGGAGAGCGCTCCATCATCACATGACTCCCTTAGACGTCACAGTCTCAGAGCACCCTGAAACTAGAAAGGCTCTAATTTTCTACAGTTCACAGCTTCTCAGCTTTTCTCCTGTGGCACAGCGAGCTGCCTCAGAATTATTTCATTAGAGGCATGGACCTGGTTTTCCTTCCCTGGATTGTGTGCTTCCGTTGATGACTCTGGACTGTTATGTGGATTCTGCCTTTTTTTAATTCTGATTATGGCTCGTTAATACTTTCCTGGATGTTGACCCAACTTATAAACTCGGACTGACTTATTGTATTCTGATTTTGGCTTGTTAGTACTTTTTCAGGATTTTGACCCTGCTTAGGAACTTGGACTGCCTGTTGGCGTTCCCTCTTTAGGATTTGGTACATTAAACTCTTGGATTACCTACCTCCTGAGGTTGTGGTTCATCCTTTTGGAACAGTTTTGTTTTCTTATAGTTTTTGTTGTATAGTGCTTGGGATGAATTTAGAAGCTGGTGATGCAAGAGATAATGTTTGGTGTGAGTGAGAGAATGTGTGCTGATCAGGTTCTAAGGGCAGGCAGTTGGAGAACCCCTGACTGGGTAATAGGAGACAGTGGTTATCTCTGTAATATCTTAATGTAATTGACTGAAGCTGTAATAAAGGAATTGTACTGGGAACTACTTATGTGCCTGAGGATCCTACCATATTTCACTGGCAATGTGGATGGCCTTCCTATGTGCAAAGAAGAGAAGTTTAATATGACCAGTCTTCTGTGGAGGCTATAGAGAAGAAGAGAAAGGAACCACTGCCCCCACAACACAGTCCCATCACCCAGGGTTGCAGGAGGTCCTAAGGGGAAATGCAGAATACCCAGGCAAAAGAAAGAGGAGGGGCTGCAGGAGGTCCCAAGGGTAAATGCAGATTACCCTGGGACAAGAACAAGGGAAGCTATAGACCTAAAGCAAGAACAGAGGGGGAGTTTCAGGTGGCCCCAGAAGACCAAGCGTGAAGAAAGGGAGAGCTGGGCCCCATTATAATCACTGTGAGAAGAGCAGAGGGAGTGGTGCTCTACAAGAAGATAGACCCCTGGCAAAGAGGGGTATTTTGTTGTTAAGCAGTTCAAGGGCCCGCATGAAGTTCTGAGGCCCAGGTGGATGTGAGAAGTGCACGACCACCAGGTGTTAAGTACCAGGGTTAAATAAAGATGCCGTGTCTTGGTAGATGAACCACATCGAAGGGAAGCTACAGTGCCAGCGAACCAAGAAGGGCAAAGAAAAGAGTTTGTTTTAATACTATCATGAATGGCTCTAAGCTGCCAATTGTGTTGGATGCCTTACCTATCTGAGATGTCCGTAGGCTGCGTAGAGACAGTTGGTCAGCAGGTGTTGGCCTGTCATGGAAGAAGTTGTAATGTCACATTGGTTATAGAGGGAGACGGCGATCGTGTGGAATACAAGCCGCCCAACATTCTCTGGAGGCAAAACGGAGACAGAAATGGCAGTGCCAGTATCTCATCACTCCTTTAGGCTCACAATAAGGGACTCTACAGTGTCAATGTGCGTTTCGGTGTTGCAGCGCTGAACACAGGAAGATGTAGGGCTATCTGCAGAGTGGCTGAGTAAGAACCGCTGAACACAGGAAGATGTAGGGCTATCTGCAGAGTGGCTGAGTAAGAACCGCTGAACACAGGAAGATGTAGGGCTATCTGCAGAGTGGCTGAGTAAGAACCGCTGAACACAGGAAGATGTAGGGCTATCTGCAGAGTGGCTGAGTAAGAACCGCTGAACACAGGAAGATGTAGGGCTATCTGCAGAGTGGCTGAGTAAGAACCGCTGAACACAGGAGGATGTAGGGCAATCTACAGAGTGGCTGAGTAAGAACCGCTGAACACAGGAGGATGTAGGGCAATCTACAGAGTGGCTGAGTAAGAACCGCTGAACACAGGAAGATGTAGGGCTATCTGCAGAGTGGCTGAGTAAGAACGTACATGCAGTGCGATAAGGACCTATTGTACCCAGCATACAGAGTAGATAGGAGGGGGGGGGGGTTATTGCCTTCCGTGCAATGTGCATGTGCTAACCAATGTAAAACGATGTAACATGCTTGAGGAATTTCAGGTTTGTGCTTTAAGCATAGGCTCTTAGCAACATGTTTTGAAATGTGATACAGTTTAACATACTGTGGAGCTGAGAGTTCGGAAAGTGATGTATCTTTAAATTCAAACGTATGTAGTACAGGCATGTTTTGGGGAGATTTGGAGGTATGTCTGCACCAGGAACCTGGTGTGGCATGATGATTAGACCCCACATGTGGTGTTGATCCCCGATGGGACGTGCACCGCTATCTGCAGAGCGGCATCGCTCATTAAAAACAAAAAAAAGGTGTGTGTGTAGTTGAAGTAGAGAAAGGGGTGCATGCTCTTCTGCATTGTTAAGAGTTGCACCTCTCGTGAAAAAGGTGCAAAATGCGAGATGTGCAATGTGGGTCTGATGCTGTCAAACATGTTGTGGTGCTCCAGGGAGGAGTGTTTTTGGTGAAAGGTGATTGCTTGCTGTGTCGGAGGGTAAAGAAATATGGCTCCCACTTGCCTTTTTGTTTGTGCACATTAGTTGATGCCACCGCATCTCATTTCACAAGTTCAATGTGCACCAAGCGTGTGGCTGATATCGGTAGTGGTGAATGTCGGTAGTGGTGAATGTGTGAACAATGAATGTGTGATGTGTATGTGTGATGGATGTTGGCTGTATATGAAGAAGAGAGATGTGTCGTAATGTGCTTTGTTGTGTTGTGGTGAGATCTCGAAGGAAGTGAGATATGTTGTATAGTGCTTGGGATGGCTGTAGAAGCTGGTGATGCAAGAGAGAATGCTTGGTGTGACTGAGAGAATGGGCCTCATTACACGGAAGGCGGTAATGGTTAACGGCCACCGTTAATGGTAACGGTGACCGTTAACCAATACCGCCTTACTACGAGGTCCCTTAGCGGGTTGGTGCTTTAACGCCTGCTTTTTGCAGGCGTTAAAAACCAACCCGCTAAGGGACCTCGGAGCTAATTACGGCACCGCAAAATTGCGGTGCCGTAATTAGCGCCTTCCCCATTCCCATAGAGCCCTATGGGGCAGAAATGGGAATGGGGAAGGGCAATGGCGGAAGGGGGATTTACCGCCCCTCCAACCTTGGAATGGGGCTGTAAATCCCCTTTCCGCCAAGGCGGTGCCGGTATTTTACCGGCATGAGCCATGGCGCTAATAGCGCCATGGCTCACCGCCTTCCGTGTAATGAGGCCCAATGTGTGCTAATGAGGTTCTAGGGACAGGCAGCTGGAGAGCTCCTGTCTGGGTGATGGGAGACAGTGGTTATCTCTGTAATATCTAAATGTAACTGACTAATGCTGTAATAAAAAAATTGAACAACAACCTACATATAAGCATAAGGATCCTACCTTATTCCAGCTTTTTCTCCCTTTTTCATCTTCGATTGCTTTTGGATTTTCGGTGACGTTTTATTTTAGACGGCGTGTTTCTTTTTTCCTCCTTTACCTTCATATTTTGTGCGCTGACTTTTCTGATTCCCATTTGCAATTGTTTGGTTATTTTGGGCCTCATCACGAGTCTGGCGGTAACCCTTAAATGCAGGGGTAGAGCTATTACAGCCGCATTTAAGGGTCTGCCAGATCATGGCTTTGGCGGATTTCCCCCCAGCTCTGAGCTGGGGGGAAATCCGTGGCAAATTTGCCGATTTTTGGCGCGATTAACGCTGGCGGGAAATCCGCCGGTGGAAATTGCGCAAATTTTCCTGATTGGGCCCAATGGGGAATGAGGAATTCCCGAATGGGCCCAATGGGGAATGGGCAATAACCCTTCCGCCAAACCCGTGATCCGGCGCTAATAGCGCCGGGGGGGTTTGGCGGTAGGGCTATTAGCGCCGGCGCTAATAGCGCCAGCGTTACCACCCAACTCGTGATGAGGCCCTTTGTCTTCTATTTTTGTGACCAGTGAAAACTTTTGGCTGTTCTCAAGACTATTGGACAGGTAAATAGTGATAATAAGGGTGTGGGCATAGAGAAGTTTGTTGTCCTGATTGTTCTTCCTTTAATTTCAGCCTGGTGCTCCTGATGGTAGTCCTCCACCCTTTCGCTCAATCACTTCTCCAAAATAGTTTGTAGTTATTCTTGTTGGCTGGGACATTGGGAGGAAGGTACATTTGCTCCACCTGGGATTCTGTACAAGTCGTTACAGTGTCTGCGTGCTTAGGGTAAATGATATGCATAGATACCTATGGTGAAGTGTGCATTACTTAAATCTCTATTTCTATATTTGTAGCATTCAGTGAGGCTCCTAGAAACTGATGTGTCTGCCTTGTGGGAAGACTGTGATATTCCTGGTGTAGAGAAGTAGACTGGATCCTGAGCTAGCACAACAGTGTTAACACCCTTTTTTATTACACTCCTCCTTTTCTACTGCAATCCCACATAGATAAAACACATTTTTCAACCCCTGTTGCTAGTGAACCAAGTTCCCTTTTAAAGTCAACAGCACATGAGTGGAAAGCCTTTAAAGTACATTGAATGCACCCCCTTTCCCTGACAGAGTATACCCACACACGAGTTTGCCTAATGCAGCAATCCACACTTTTTCCCGTTTCCGACTAGGTCATGTCTTTTACTTACATACAAACAGATCAGCGAACAGTTATTCCTGCCTCGCCTACGTGATACACCAGCATTTTAAAAGTAAAGGAAACATAAAGTGAATTTATTGGACAGACACTGATATTTCAGAAGAAGACCGCTTCATGTGGGATTACAGAAAACGAATCAAAGCAAACGCTACATCAAAATATCTTTGTAATGACAGCGTGCAGTGTGATTCCTTCCTTGGCAGAGGTAAGCAATTAAACACTTTCTTCTCTGACACGGCCCCAGATATAATTGGAGGACGTCTGGTCTGTTGTCTGCATCCCCTTTCACATTTTTAACGCGCAACTCAGATAGTTTCACATTTCTGATGTTTTGCTTTTTTGTTTTACCTTTCATTTGCTGCGCCTTTGAAGCAGTGCCAAGTGTCTAGATTTAAAGACAAAGGTAAGCAAGGGAAGAAAGGGAACATGGCCAGGCAGATGTACCTGGCAGTAATGTAGGTGAGTTCAATGGGGAATGTTTGACATGTATGAAAACAAATAAAATGTAAGTTTAGCGCACACAAATGTTGCTTCCAATATGAGGGTTTTGAGAACAGTGCATTGGGATTGCAAAAGATGCTACTATTTGCTTTGTCCAGACAAGTGTAACTACCTACCACCTTGGTGGTGCTGGCGTCCAGTCTGAGCTGAAGGTGATATGTCGACGGTTTGATGCAATGCTAGCAATTGGTATTGGTGGTTACTTTTCTATGGGCCTATTTTATGTTATCCCCATACCTTTTTGTCGCATTAGGTCCTGTCCATATACCCAAAAGCACATTGCTAAAAGGTGCCTCTTAGCCTTCTTTTGTGACATTAGGTTCGATCCATATAGAAAGGGGCAACACGGTGGACACACTGGCCCTCTCTATACTGAAGTTAGCACTGAGGTGTCCAAACAGATTTAAGCAACACACAAACAATGCTATAATTTAGGAAACTGGTATTTATTTGTTGCAGATCGGGGAAAATAATACCCTTAGTTCTTGATTTCTTAATTCTATTAAATCTCTTTTCAGCTGTTCGACTTGGTAGGTATTAGCCATTTTATTTTTTGCAATTGTGTTTGTGTTTCCTTTTGTTTTTCTTTTAATTGTATTTAATCTGTAATTGGATATATATATATATATATATATATATATATATATATATATATATATATATATATATATATATATATATATATATTCACTGAAAAAACACAGTTAAGGTTCTGTTAAATTGCACAGATTTAATGCAACAAAACTGTTGGGAGATAGATGAATATGTCATCCATAGCCACAGACCCTTCCCTGACCCTATATCGCACAGGTGAGAAATGTTACTTTCTAAGACAGCTGTACCAGTCATATCCCAGACAAGTATAGCAGAATAGAAACAGAGTGATCTAAACTAAAGATGGCGAGAATAAGCAAGCTTACAGTGAAATCACACACATGCATGGACATGTAGCACATGTTCATTCACCACGAAGAAAGGACACTAGGTCAAATATGCATTTATACATGAAGAAAATGTCGATTGCATCCAATTAGACATGAGGAATACTAACATAAGCAACGTATATAGGCTGAATGTAATAGAAACAACATAACTATATAGTTGACGAACAAAGAAACACAACAGTATTTAGCAGCCATCTTTTCCAAAATGTAAGCCGCAGAACACATTGAAGTAAATAAAAGGCCTCAGAGCTTCACGAAAACCCAAAATGCTGAATCCACTGAAATACATATTTGTGCTGAGCCTGAAAAAAAGCTATGCACACCAACCTAAGGTTACTGAGAAAATAAGGAGGGTCGAGCTCAGAGAGAAAACAAGATAATAAATAGTCCAAGGCGTAAGTCATACATCATTAGGCTAATTAAAATAACACACAGTCTTTGAAGGCCAGGTCCAGAATAATTAAGGCAAGATCTGAGAAATTATAGACTTATTGCCATACTTGATGCGGACGGGAAGGTATTTGGGGCCTTGATGTTGGAGCATCTAGCGAAGTGGCAAGCTAGAACAGATCGGATCCGGAAATGGCAGACAGGCTTTTGAAAAACACATAGGAATGTCCGTAAATCGTTTTGTCCTGAAAGGTATAATGAGTCCAGCTTGGTTAAAAAAATAGGATTCAATCTATTTGGCAACTATTGATCTTTCCGCCGCATTTGATGCAGTCGATGGAAGACTTCCATGGGGAAAGCTAAGGAAAGGGGGTATCCCTGAAGGACTCTTTTGTTTAATAATTGGTCTGCATGCATAGGGCCTCATCACGAGTTGGGCGGTAACGCCGTTGGCTCAGAGCTGGGGAGAAATCCACCAAAGCCCTGATTTGGCAGACCCTTAAATCCGGCAGTAATAGCGCGACCGCCGGATTTAAGGGTTACCGCCAAACTCCTGATGAGGCCCATAGTCTCATGTGCAAATCAGATTAGATCAGAGTGGAACCCTATCTCGTAAGATTACAATGTTTAGAGCTGTCAGCCAAAGTTGTGTTTTGGCACCCTGCCTGTTCAATCTTTATATGTCATACATTGGTGAGTTTCTATTACTTTAGTATTTGCCACTCCAAATATATACAACTTGAAACCAATGTGGGTGGCTTATGTAGACGATTTCCTCATCTTTAATTGTATGCAGCTTGGATTACAACGTTTGATTATTGTCTTTTCTGACTTTGCATCTGCTCAGTGCTTGAAAGTAAATCTGGACAAAACAAAGGTTAGGCATCGCACTGCAAAGAAAAACATTTCAAAACCTCAATTGTATAGTGGTTCTAATGCAATTGAGCAGGTTGACCGTTTCTTGTATTTAGGATTTCAAATTATTGTGAAGCCCCAGAAGTGTTATTTTAAGGAATGGTTAAGGGCCCATGCAGTTGCACTTTCAAACCAGTTGTGTAGAGTTGACACACATTATGGGCAATTCTCTGTGGTACCCATACTGAGGTTTTATGAGGGGGAGACTGTCCCAAAGATTTTATATGGTTTTGACATTTTGCCTTTTGGGTTTTAGATGTGTTACAAGTTTTAGATGGATTAATATGGAGAAAAGCACTTAAGGTTGCAAACTCTGTGCCATTGGCAGCTAAAAGGCATTAACTGGGCCTATATTCACTGGACATTTTTATTCTTTTATTATACAATAATATGTCTAAAAAGGAATCCTTATTTTCAGATCTATCGAGTATTTTGAATATGAAGGGAGATAGATATGTAAATGAGTTTTTTTCACATTTTGCGCCAGCCTCGTCAGCGAAAAGGACAGTCTGGAAAAAAGTGAAGTTGGCCCTAGTTAGAGAAGATTTGGTTGCAATGATTGATGGGATGTATGCTTATGAATCTATGAACCATCTGATTGGCAAACATAACAAATCTGGTGTTCTTACCCCCTATCTTGCAATCTATTGGGACAGGAAAACTAGCCACTGCTTTTTGCGATTTAGGTGTAACCTGATACTGACCAGGAAAGTCTTGGTCCGATACGGCATGATGCTGGCTCAGCATGAAAACCAACCTGCAAACAAACCTGAGAACTTCAAACACCTGGCAATGTTTTGTAAAGCTGTACAGGGTAAACAATCAACCAATTTTAAGAGGTTTTTTTTTTTTAACATAATCAATCTGCGTGATGAGGAGACTGTTTGGCATTGCTGCCTGGCCAGTTGGACAACATCAATAGTGCTGGCCATAGTTGGCGTCATGAACTATTTGCAATTCTAGAAACTATATAGCACTTTAGAAATTGTATTGCACTTTAGAAATTGTATTGCCTTTCTATGAAATTAGATTTTATATTAGAAACGGTACTGTACATTAAATTCTGACACTGCAATTTAGGAACTGCATAGCAATTTAGAAGCTGTATGGCACTTTAGAAACTATACTACACTTTAGAACTTTAGAAACTAGATTTGTATGTTAGAAAATGGACTGTACCTTAACAACTGTGTTGCATAATGCATTGCATAATCTTTGCCTTTTAATATACCTGGTCAGTTCTCTTTTTTACTCTTTTAATTAGCATTTCGGAAACAGAAAAATAAAAACTTGTGTCAACGCTCAAACAAAACAACTAAAGAGAAGGAATTAAGGGAAGGGAAGTACAGCAAGTAAGCATCATGTATCAAGCAAAGACTTTGCATTATTACAGTTCAATTTCACGAGTCCAACTGGGTTTATTTTGCCATTAGGTCATTTTTACCCGTTCTCTGAGTGATGTTGGCCCGGGATATGTGTCCATCTTGCCCTCTTAACTGTTACGCCTAACAGGTATGCTTGCTGCGGTTGTGCGTGTTTGGTGCTCTCCTCCCAATTTTGCGGTGGGTGATCTGTGCACTAGTTGGTAGGGGTGTTTGCCTTTGGCAGTGTACATGTTTCCTCCTCCTCTTGACTCAGTAGGTAATGAATGTATGGGTCCCATATGTTGGTTGGGGCCGAGCGGTAGGAAGTTAAGCCCCTGTATTCTGCCTTCATATCGTTACATCTTACCACATCCGTATGCCAGTCCTCTATCTTAGGAGACGTTGGGCCCTTCCAATGTATTGCCACTCTTCTTTTTGTTAACAGCAGGAGCAGTCCAGCTAGTTGTTTCCTGACCCTAGGGATTGGTTTGGTGTACCCCAGGAGTGCAGTCATGGGGTTTAGTTCCAATACCAAGAATTTCCCCTACAGCTGTGTATACTGCCACCCAGAAGGTGGGTACTGAGGGGCACCCCCAAGCCATGTGCAGGAAGTCGACCCTTATTTGGTTGCATCTAGTGCAGTTGGTGGGTGCCCCTTGGAAATAGTTATGGATCTGAATCGGAGTGTAGTAGAATTGATGTATATATTTCCAATGTATTATTTTATATCTGGCATTTATTGCTGTCTTTTTAGTTCCCTTGCAATAATATTTCCACTCCCCATTGGTTATTTCATGCCACAGTGAATGTTCACACCTCTCCCTAGGGGTCATAACATGTGGTTTGGATTCCTGATGCATGGCGTACATGATGGAGACCACCCTTCTTTGTTGTCCCCCGAGGATCATCCTGTGAAGTATTTTTGCCACTAGTAGCTGTTCAGGAAAGGTTGGGAATGTCTTCTGGAGGGTTACTTTTGACCTGTAATATAGAAACACTACTAGGGGATTAAGGTTCTTTAGCTCATCTAATGTGATGAATCTGCCCCCTGGGGACAGGTCACAGTATTTGTGTACTTCCATTCTCCACATGAGACTGACAAAGCCCCTTTCCGAGGTGAGTGGGATGCCAGGGATGTACAAGACCGGCAGTTCTGGGTTGTAGACGACCTCTGCTTTGGATTCATGTTCTATTCATGCCCAAGAGGGGCATGTGAGCTCCACCATATTCCCAGCTCTGCGTCCCCAGGGGCGTTAAGGATACTGGAGAAGAGCAGGAAGGGAGCCACCAGTGCCCTTTCTATCTCCACGTGTCTCCTCTCTTTTTGACCTCCAAACCAGTAAATGGCAAACCAGGCTTGTGCTACTATGTAGTAGGCTTCTGAGTCTGGTACCACTAGTCCTCCCCGATGTATTGGTGCTATTAATTTGTCCCATGATACTCTTGGTTGCTTACACGCCCATATGAATTAAATGGTTATTGATTTCACCTTGGTGCTAGCCTGGAGGCCAGGATCTTAGCTAATATCTTGTTATCCAGTTTTATGAGGGAAATCGGTCTGTATGATGCACAGTCGTGGAGTGGCTTGCCTGGTTGGGTAGAACTGTGACCAGGGTCTCTCCTAGTGATTCGGGGAGTCTCCTCTCTTGGGTACTCTGGTGATACATTTGCATGAGGTACGGTCTATCATATGTGCGTATTACTTATAGAATTCGGCCCCAAAACCATTGGGTTCTGGGCCTTTCCTGATGGCAGGGATTTAATGGCTGTTAGCACTTCTTCTAATGTTATCAGGTAGTTTAGCCCCACCCTGTCCACATCTGTGCACCAGTACAGCGACTTCTGGTCTAGGTAATTCTCAAGTTCTGCTTGGGTGGCCTGTGAGTGGGAAGAATATAGATCTGCATAAAAACGACCAAACTCCTGTGCTATCCCCTCATCGTCAAATCTCTCTACTCCCTGCTTGTCTATTATAGAAGTGACCCATCCGTTGTGTGTATCCAACCTCGCCACCCTAGCCAGCAACCACCCGGCTTTTGCCCTTCTCCATATTGCCTCACAGCCATTCTCCACCCCAGGATCTTCGCCTCTCTGTGTGCCATTGTCTTGAACTGATCCAGGAGTTGTTTGGTTTTGGCCTGTTGCCTGGGGGTCCCCGGGGTAGAGGCTGTCTCTAATGTGCTTAATCGAGACTCAGCAGAGTCCAGCACATGCCTCATCTGTCGTACCATTCTGACCTCTTTAGCGATACACTTTCCCCGGGTTACGCATTTAAAGCTTTCCCAGAGGGCTACCACCGATTCTACAGAGCCTGCGTTGATCTCAAAGAAGGTGTTGATTGCCTACCCTATATTGTTGTGAAACAGTGTGTCCTCCAGGGCCTCCCCCTTGAACCACCATGGTCTCCTCTCCATCCCTCTCCCTGATAGTTCTACGTCCAACAATACTGGGGCATGATCTTCGATGGTACAAGCCAGGGTGGTGACCTCCTTAATTGACCCCATTAGTGCCTGGGAAATTTAAAAGAAGTCCAGATGTTATGCTGTGCCATGGACCGAGGAATGAAAGGTGTATTGTTGCTCTTCTCGATTCCTTAATCTCCACTCATCTTCTAACTCCCAAGTCTGAACCATTCCACCTCTCTCATTCTGACCTTTCGTCGGGAGTCAGATTGAGCCTGTCGTGCATTCTAGGGTTGGGTCCATGACCTTGTTGAAGTTGTCTGCCCAGATTATATACACAGGCAGAGCCAATCCCAGCTGCCGGTTGAGCCATTCTAGGGTTGATATTGTATCTTGGTTAGTCCCATAGTAATTTACCAGACAGCACAAGTGGCCTTGTATTGTGCCCCGCACAACGAGCACCCAACCCTCGCCATCCCTAATTACAGAGAGATCAGGTTGAACCCTGCCGAGCTGTGGATGAAAGTGCATACCGCCCTTGCGTAAGACAAATAGGAAGAGAAGTATCTGTGGTTCCCCCAGGATTTGCCAAAACTTGCCTCTATGGTGGTCATAAGGTGCATCTCCTGTAGGAATGCCACCCCTACCGAGTGATGCTGCACGTATAGGAGGACCATATGGCATTGTGATGGGCAATTCAGCCATTTAAATTCCATGTTAGTTATCCAATCGACCCAGCCGTATCCCAAGCTATCGTACAGCCTTTTCCAAGCCTTTTTACCCGGTCTTAAATGTGTCCTGAACCAATGGTCCCATCCTCCCCGACATTCATTCATCGGTTTCTTGTGTGTTGCAATACTTCCTCCTGACTAGTACCAGCCTCTTACTACCCCACACCCCGACTGACAAGCCCAAAATGTCAGTAATGAATACCCCCCTACTGTGGCTGGCATCCCCAACTTGCCAGCATACAAACAACCAACTTGCTTCTGCTTGGGTGGCAGCTAGTGGCCTGACTGCTTCTCCATACTTCGCAATGATGTCCATCACTGTCCCCTCCGTCTCATCTCTACTTTTTGCTATCCCTGGATGCCCATGATCTGCTTCCAACTCAATATGGCCTCAGTCATTATTCCCCCTGGGTCTTAGGTTCCGAGGCAACTGTTTGAAGAATTGGTTGGCCTCCACTGGGGTGCTGAAGAACAATGTGTGCCCCACATGCTCCACACGGATCTTGGCTGGGAACATCGAGGCGAGTGCCTCGGTCCCACATTCTTTTCTTCATGTCAGTGTATGTGCATTGCGATGTCTAAACTTTATCAGAGAAGTCCAGAAAGATTGTTATTGTTTCTCCATTGTATGTGAGGGTCCCTTTCTCCCTGGTTTTCCACAGTGCTGAGTCACAATCCTGATAATTTTGCATTTTTGCGATGATTGGCCTTGGTGCGGTTCCAGAGACTGGCCTCCTGCTACTGGGAATCCTGCACGCCCTTTCCACCACAAAGATATCTGAAGCCTTCCTGCATGAGGGCACCTCCCAGGATCTCCTCCACCATCGTTTACATGTTCCGCTGGTCAGATGCCTCGGGGACTCCTACTATTTGCAAGTTATTCCTTCTAGACCTTGACTCTATGTCTTCCTGTTTGTCCACCAGCTCTTTTAATGTCCTCCTTATTTGGTGCAGGTCTCTGGATGTCGTGGCCACCCCATCCTCAATTGCCGAGATATCCTGCCCTCCGCCTCGTCAAATCTCTCCCAGTGCTTGTCTAGGCGAACTTGCATGTGGTCCACCTTACAGGTCAGTGTCCCCATCTTCCCATCCAGGGATTGTATGCTGCTTTGCAGCTGGCTGAACACTACATTGATGTCATGGTATGCAGTTGATGTGTCGTGGGCGGCCTGTGGGTTGCTGCCCTACAGTGAGTCCGTTGTTTCGGCATGTCGAGATTGTGAAGCAGTCTCGAATTGGAGCTTGGTCTGTTGCTTTCCACTTTTATTTGCTTTGGCCATCCTCCATTTTGTTATTATCCACCAGGGTCTCCTTGCCCGTGTTGGTTTTCTGCTAGAGTGATGTTCCTTGACTAACGGGTGTGAGTGCTGTCCACTGGGTTCACAGGTGTGAGGTTTTTGCACCCAGTAAGTATGTCACTTAGGCAGTCCTGCCCTGATTCTGCTTCGCAGCCTCTGGAGGTGTCTCTATGTTCGACCTATTCGTGGCATGAAACTGCTAGCAGATCGACCCCTGGGTTATCCTCTGGCGAGTGTGGGAGTCCTCGGCAATTCGGGGTCGGGGAAACTGGTGTCTGATCTCACAATGTGCTCTCCTCTGGATTCTGACAACTTATTCAGAGTGCGTGGTGCTGGCCGAGTGTGTGTTCCATGCCTGTGGCCAGCCGTATATCCAAGGGGTGTCGCCCCTAATGCCTGTACCATCAGGCCAACTTCGCATGTCCAACTGGTGGGGTTGAGCTGTGCCAGCAGAGAGCTTTGCCACAGAAGTGTTTGGTGGTGAATAGAGATCGCTGCAGGCCCCTGTCTTGTTATGCTTTGCAGGTATGCTCTTCTCTCCGGTTTATACAGATGTTACCTTCGAGCTGTAGCAGGGTAAAGAAGTGAGGTGATGCATGAGGGGCGCACCTTTTGTACTGGCCGCGCTCGTTGTTGTAACCCCTGGTGGTGCCCAGAGTCTGGGACTTCAATGCTTGGGCAATATATGATGAAGTAGCAGTTGTCAACTGGCCGCCCCTCCCGTAGTCATGGTCGTGGCCGCGCAGGCTATAGTCTCTATTTGGTTAGTGGTGTAACCCTGGTGGGTGTGGAGCCCTCCCAAGGTTCTGGGCTGGAAATCCGGGTGCTTGCCTGGATGACCTCAGCACGTGCCGCTGGGGGTGTGTCCTGGTTTTCAGGTGGCCTTGTATTCTTGCTCATGAGGCCTGCTCATGACTCTGATGAACCCTCAGGGGTTTGTATTGGTTGCCCACTGTGGTGTTCTTTAATCCAGCAGGGTTGTGAATGTACGTGCAGCAAGGCCGGGTTGGGGAGCTGGCCGGCTGTGGGTGGGAAAAGTTTGTTTTCTCGCCCGTGGCACCCCGTACCTCGTGTGGTGTTGGTCAGGTGCCAAGCTCAATGTGCCAAGCGATGTTTCACGGCTGAGTGCTGCATTTCGGGCTTCATAAACTGCGTGGATAGAGCGGGTTCATTCCCCGACAATGCCTTACAGTTTCAAATGGCCCGTTTCCGATGCCTGGGCAGTGGAGGGGGATCCCCTCGAGTATCCCCTCGTGTCTCACCATGAAGGCTGGTTTGTGATGTTAGATCTGATTCATCACAGCTGTTCATGTAGAGCGGCTCCTGTGCTGCTCTGTTCTCACTATACCGAGAGCAAACTGCCGCAAGCCAGCTGAGATTGTGCCCGCAACTCAATCCTTCATATGCAAGTTGTTTGCCTTGCTGCGGCTTGGTGGACCGAGTCTCCTCACCTTTTCTCAATGTTCGTGGGGTGTTAGCTCACTCCCCCTTGGGCAAGTGAGGGCCCTCCGGGGGATCCGGAGGGATCCGGTCACTGTAGTCGTATGGTGCGCCACCTGGTCCGCTTATCGTGTGCTGGGTCACCACTGCACTGCAACCCATGCTACGCGGCAGTAAAGCTGCAATGGCTCTCCTCCCTCTTTTTTGTTCGGGCTGGAGCCTCAGTGTAATCCTGGATCTTCCTGGGTACTGGTGTGCTGTCTGGGACTCCTGCGGGCACAGTGCCTTGCGCCTCTCAGTCAATTGCGGGCCCGCAGGTTAGGTAGAGCTGTTGTGTGGTTACTCTTCCCAGCGCGGTTCCAGCAGCCCCTCTCTGCTCTACTGCGCCACGATTCTGACGGGCTCCCTAAGAACAAGTGTCATGAATATTTTACTGGTTACGTCAAGCATGGAGAAAAGTCGTTAATTACCAGCATTACAACGATCTCCCTTTTTATGCACTGGTATAAGTACTGACCTTCTCCATGATGACGGAATCATGGCAGTCCTGCAGATTCGCGAAAAGAGTGTCAAAAGTACTTGTGCCCAGTTGTCCGGGTATTTTTTAATACTGTGTTTGCTAACCCATTTGGGCCTGGGGCATTAGAGGGTTTAAGTGCTAAAATGGCCTGCTTTATCATTTTATGGCTTAAAGGTAGAGGCCATATGTTTGTCCTTAGCACAATGGAGGGAGCAGGTATATTTACAACAAAGAACTTGTTCTTAATGTGTTCTACCCACTGCTCCTCACCAATGGGATTCACTATTCTTAATCTCTGTTCCCCTCCTGCCTCTCCTAATGTTTGCCAGATTCTTTGTGTGTTTCTGCTCATGAGAGTCTGTATAACATTTTCCCATTTTTCACGTTGTTGGGACTTACGATAGTGGTAAAGCCATGAATGATACTGCCGCTTGATATACTTAATCTCGGTCGCCCTCTCCTGCTGTCTCATTTTGTTAGTATAAGCCAATCTACAGGCTCGAATTTCTCACCGAATTAACCGTTTGCGATCCCCGATCTTAATGTCAAACTTGCCCCTTTCAACTGCTTTCCATTCATTTTTGGGAACCTGGGGTCGCTTGAAAAGAGACTGAGTGAGATATTGTATACATACCTCTATCTCCGCAGGAGATTTCCCCTTAATACATTCTTCATATGACATCCCTCAGGGAAAGTCAAGATATTCATTCTATCAATATTGTCCTGTGTCCACCGTATCCGGTTACCTGAATTATTACGGGATCACATTACAACATACATTCCCAGATCTCTTTCCCCCTCCCCCACTCAGGGTCAGGGTAACTAGGGCATGGTCACTAAAAATGTTAGAAGCAATATGAATGGCAATAACATTGCCCAATAGGCATTCAGAGACTGCCACATAGTCCAAAACCACCCTCTTAGTTCCCACTACCCATGTTGCTTGACCAGGGTTATCACCAGTAGTGCGGCCATTCAGAATAATGTGCCTCCATTCATTTAGATAGTCTAGCCATAACTTGCCTTTAGTGTTAGAGGTAATTTGTGGCATACGACAATAGTCAGTTACATTGGTATAATTACCACAACCTTCCACACATCTCGCATTTAAATTACCACATAACATGATCAGGTTACTTTCGTTGTCTGTGACCCAGTTAGCTAATATAGTGTCCAATTGCTCACAAATAGGCTCAGACATCAAAGTACCCGGTGGATCGTATACATCAATGATTAACAGTTCTTGTTGCGTTCCTCCTCTCTCCGGTATGGTCACAGCCACGGATAACACATTTTCACCAGGTTTAGGATAATTTACCAGTCTCGGGTTATATGTCGACTATATTCCCATTAATAGGCCTCCTTTAGGGCGTCCAAGCTCCCACTTGGTGGCCACTGCTTGAAAGGTCACATAGCCACCAAATTCCACCTTAAATGTGATCCAAGTCTCTAGCAACACAAAAACTTTGTGGGAACACAAAACTTCCTGGGCACCACCCCCATTTAAACAGTGGCTGAAACCCGTAGTGTTCCAGCTCACAACTGACCAATTTCATTCTGAGAATGTTTTTATAGCAATCATGTTCTTTAGCCATTCCCAACCTTGGTTATCATTGTATTTGACTACTGCCTTCATGTCACCTTTAGATATAGCAGGTTTAGATTTTGAACAATTGCATATGACACATCCTTCCACAGGAATTTCCATCCTTACCGGTATGTCCAAGTCATACCCTAGATATCCCAGAGATGCAGAATGTGATCTGATAAGAGCTATAGTCTCAGGCAGGCTACAGTGAACTTTGGTAGTCATGGTATTCAATGTGTGAAGTGGTTCTACAAAGTCAAAGTCTCCATAATTCAGTATCCTAAGAGAGGGTACCTTATTGAACAGTGACGAAAGTGAAGCACAATTCAACTGCCGCCCATTTACCTTAGGTGCAATAGTCAAGGTTCTCTGTGGTAATACCAAGGTGGTGGGGGGAGAAGAGTGTATAGAGGAGGAGTCAGAAGAGGAAGCATCAGCTTTACTAGGGGCCATAATAATATCAGCCTTTGGACACTGAGTCCCATGTAAAGGGGCATTTGCTCTAACTACATGATTACATGCTATATTAGCCTGTTTAGTAGCTTTATCCTCCTCCCGAGTAGACACTGTACAAGCCAGTCCCTCCTCTATCAACCAGCTGGTTTATGTGCCAACAGTCTGTGCTGACCCTTCTTTTGCGTCTCGCTGCTAGTTTTCGTTGTTTTTTTGACATGTTAACGCTACAAGGGCGCAATGTTGAGTTTAATGGAGGACGGTTCACTTCATGTTTGTCACTTAGAGTCGGCAGGTCAGTGATTATCTTTGTTTGTGACATCACTCTTTTCTGCTTTGCCTGTCTCCCCTGGTGATTAATTACAGACACCAAGTCCAATGAACCCTTTATTAGATCTGCAAGGGACAGAGATGGTGCCAAATCCAGATTCACTACCGGGAGCTCCACAATGGCACAATCTTGAGACATCCTTATTGCAGCAGATAGTTTTTGAGGGGCATCCCCCGCGAGTCAACAATTGCCCTTTCTTTGGGTTGATTTAAAGTTGTTAGGTGTTCATGTATACTTGCTATTGCAACCCCCGGAAGTTTCAGGTCTTCATGTATTGTGTCACACAATTTTAATAAAGTTTTAACCGCAAAATCTCATGGGTCAAAGGTCTCATGAGTACTATACTCCTCCTCTGTTAGCGTGCTTGATGACAGTGCAGTTCCATAGAACATGTTAGGACTGTGTCGGGCTGAGGGGTATATTTTATTTCAGTAACCAATGGGTGCCCCCCACCACCCCTGTAGGGGGCACAGATCCCAGGATTATCTCACTCCATAGTGGTTACCAAAATTGGACCTCTTCTACTGGTAATGGGCCTGGCAGAGGTAGCTGCAACTGCTTTTGTGCTTTTTCTGTAACCTCTCCTTTCCTCCCACCTACAGTGGGGGTCGTGCGTTCCTGAAGAGCCGAGCATAGCTGACGTAGTGAATCATTATCCAGATCCAACGGTAGGTAGCTAGTGTCAGCCTCCACTAGCGGGGGTATTGTGTCCAATAGGAGCAAAGATGTTGCCTGGGCTGGTGTTTTGGCAGGAAAAAAGGCATCCAATGGGCCTTTTTTTTGGCCCAACTCCTCTTGCATTTTTTGAACCCTTTTTCCCCTTCCTTGCCGGCTTTCTGTGGTTCAGCACCAGTATCATTAGACTGTTTGGATGAACGTAATCCATAGGGTTTCTTTCAACAGCTTGCGGCTTTTCCTGGCATTCCAGAAAAGGAAAGGGGGGGCAGCAATATAAAGGTAGGTGCCAGTGCTGCTGGCTTATAGCAAATTTAACACAACACACTCTCCCCCCACGCAGCTCACTGCCTTATTTTACTCTGCTGGCCATGCCTTTAACTAGAAACTAGAATGCAATAGGACACAAATCAAAAATCTATAACTGTAGAAGACCGTTGCTCATTGAGCAATAACCCACCCGGAAGCAGACCAACCCTTTCTTCAAGGCTTCCCATACTTACACGGGGCAAGGTACGGCTCAGGGCCTTACCTTACACCGGGCTCAGGGGTACAGTTAAATCACAAGTATGCCTGAGTGCCTAGAGAACATCGCCGAACCCAAGTCAGATTAAAAAATGCCACGATCCAGCGTCAGCTGCCTCCCATTTTCAGGGCTTCTCCGCCACTCCCGGGCTCCTTTCCCCGGCTTCGCCGCTCTACCTCACCGCCTCTGGCGCGGTCCTCTGAAATTCAAAAAAGGGACCCTACCGCTCCGGTCCCTCAGCGTCCCTCGGCGCGAGCAGGCGATGGTTGTTATGAGAGCATAGGCAGCAAACAGGGAGCTGAGAGAGTCGTCAAGCTGCACTGGATCTCACTAGTCAGGTCCAAGATCAGCCACTTCCGACAATTTTAACATTGAGCAATATTACAGAAAAGTGGATGAGAACCCTGGTGGGCACACGTGGGCACACGTGGTTCTGGGCAAGTATATAGACAGGAAACAACAAATATAACCATGATGCAAAACAACATAATGGGCCTCATTATGATACTGGCGGTAGCCGTGCAGGTAAAATCAGCATGGCTGCCACCGGTATCATTTTTTTGCCGGCGTCCATGAATGGGCAATTACCAGGTCATTACGGCCTTGCCAGACCCGGTAATTGCCCATTCAAGGGCTCCGGAAAATATTGCATCCAACATGCTCTGCTCGTGGGTGCTGGTACGGCTGCTAGGTCACACCTGGCGGGCAAAAAGGCACCCGCAAGCAGGCCTCGTAGTTTGCCGGTCCAGTAGTAGCAGCACCGGTAGCTTACTGGCGCCGTTACCATCAGACCGGCAAACTTATAATAAGGCCCAATGTGTTGTATCTATTCTAATTAATTTATAGATGTGATAAAGTGCTAAATTAATCACAAAGATTATCTCATGTGTTTCTCAATCATAGCATTTCTTAAATTTTTTGACCTAGGTGTGTTGACAAACATTTCCAATGAAAAACATTTATTGCGAGGTGTAAATTGTGAAACAAATATGGAATCGAAACAATAAATAAAAAGAAAGAAATGATGATATGAATCATCACACAATATACTCACATACATGACACAATCAGGTAGAATAAAAATATACATAACCATAAATCAAATTCTGAGGAAATATACAAAAGAGCATTCAGTGGTTGTTACTCACTTACAGTTGTGAGTGGGTGTATTTTGCTATAGGGTGTATTCTGCATTACCCTAGATTGCTGTACTTCATTCAACAGTATTAATGCTTAGGAATCTTCATGCAGGGGACATTTGTCATTACCCTGAATGTTTAGACACAAATTGTCTCTATTTCTTGCATACGTTGTCAATATTCACAAATCGCATGATCTAACCCTAGATCACGCATTGATTGGCAATGGCAGCACAGTCTTTAAAGAAGATATGAGTTACGTAGCACTTTAACATCTGCACACCGTCAATGGTCTATTCCTAGTTAACATTGATGCAAACAAAGTCAACGCTGACATTCTTTGCATCCTAGAATAAAACAGGCTTCATGCACTGTATACCCCATTTATATATGTACACTGTACCTCAAAAAACCAAACATTTAAAAAGAAAATGAATACAAACCTCACCTACAGCAGATCTCCCAACTATACCACTGAAGAAACAAATAACAACTGCTGCTCCATCAAATAATACAACCACAAATGTGTCTAGTCCAAAATCAACTGCACGTCCATCAGAAGACAAACAGACACATACACCAGTCAAAACAAAAAAACTGCAGGCCCATCAAAGGAAACAGATGCACAACTCTCTGGTCCATTTAAATTCAGCAACACAACTGGAGCAAATTGCTATGCAAATGTAGCAATCAATCTTCTCTTCCATTTACCATCAGTTGTTCACAAACTTACTTAAACAGTTCGCACCAGTTGTGTTTACAAATGCTCATCCTTCATAGAAATGCCACAAATAATACTGAGGGCACTTACAGTGTCTCAGGTATAAGGCAAGATACAGGTGGGAACATAGATGCACTCTCTGCAACCATGTTTCACAAGACCACATCCCTAATGAATGATGTGTGCATGTAGCACTTTTTGTAATTCAGACACTCATTCCAGCATACAAATAAACCTACATGGCAAATATGCGATACTAATGCTTCTAATGTACAATGCAGATTGTACCAAAAACAAATGTAAGCTTACTAGCTTCACACAAAGACAAGTATCTCTTGGCAAGAAGACCTTCACAACAGTGGGCATAATCTACCACACTGGTGCTACAACCACTTCAGGCCACTATAATGCATATGTCAAAAAATAAGTGGTGGTTTGAATGCAACAACACCTCTGTTACTCCAAAACATAGGTTACCAGAAAATCTAACAAATGCCTACTTAATATTCTTTCATCCCAAATTTAATCACTAATCCGTAACACAATACACAGTTAGAATACAGCAACAGGTATTTAACTACATCCATAATCCTACAATAGTACATTTGAAAGCCAAAACAGTTATAATTTGCCAACAGGTATTAAACTATTTCAAAAATACCCTTCATAGCAATACACTTCAAATATGCCATCAGCATTCTTGTTACTGCAATTCTTCTTGTAAAATCCAATATAATTACAATAAGCCAACGTTGCCTTCAAATCTAACAAATGCCTACTTATTATTCCTTCACCCCAAATTTACTCACTAAACTAAGCAGTTAGACTATGCCAGTTAGACTATGCCAACTGGTGTCTAACTACATCTAAAATACTTCAATAGTACTTTTAAAACTCAAGACAGTTAGAATATGCCAACAGGTATTAAACTACTTCAAAAATACCCTTCATTGTAGTACACTTCTAATACCATCACTGTTACTCTTACTGGAAAACCTCTTGTAAAGTCCAATACAGTTAGGATATGCCAACAGGTATCCAACTACTTTAAACATTCTCTTAATTACAAAGCAAACATACTATCACACTCACATAATTATAGTAGAGTGTTTTAATCCTCTATGATATCTTTTCCCAATAACCCAATTATTTCATGTTGATACAACAACTGTGTAGCACACACTAATGTTTTACCAAACATAGTAAATAGAATGTAATATTAATAAGAGTCAAACAAGTAAATCTATATTTATTTTATTGTATTGTTTATAACACTCCTAATACCATACCTGAGTTTGTTTTCTAAGCGCTGATCCATGATTTGAACCTATGTTGATATGCGTGGTCTTGCTTCCAAGACCAGCACATTGCCTATGTTCACTGTAAATATGTAAGTGTATACAATTAAAGCTTTTAAACTATCCTGCTTAACAAATTATATTGTTTTTGTTCACAGAAAAAGAACCAGAGATTCCAGCGTTATTACTTCATGCAACTAGGTAACCATACAAGGTATTATGCTATTTGTCATCTTCACAAAGAAACAAACACATATTCCATAATCACTATTCTCAATTCTACTACATTCATAAATACTGCATACACCTCAATTATATCACTCCACCAATAGCAAATACTGTGCACTCCCCCTACAATACCTATAATTACAACACACATATTCGTATAGTATGTGTGGCCAGTGGTCACAACCACTATGATATATTTAAACCATATAACACGAACATACAATATACCATCAAATAACACGATTTATCCAGAGCCCCCTGCAATCCAAATGAAGTCCGCGGACACTAATATTTACTGCAGACTCGGTGACACTTGCACACATTTTTCACCTTTAAAACCAGCTCCATATCAATTTTATTCCACTCCCACACCCTTTGCAGGCCCTGTTTCATCCACCAAACAACCCCAAATGTGTTGTCCAGACTTTTTGCTCAGAAATTCCTAATTCTCCCATCTATGTTTCCTATTCTGATACCTCATACTTTTCATAAATACCCAGCCATGCACAACACACCCTCCCCAACACCATTACACCAGTAGGAGCAGGGAGGAGACAGCAATAAGGGCCCAGGTGAAACCAATGCAATTCAGAGGCCTACAAAGGACCCACCCATGCACAACAAACCCTCCCCAACACCATGCTGCCATTTGGAGCCGGGAGCCTTGATGCTGACTTGTACCTGCTGCCCCTGGAGCTACAGAGGCCAGCCAACCAGTCCAGGGCCCTGGGAGCACAGGGGGTGATGGGGATGAGGAGAAGGATGAGGGGAGCAGCACCAGCAAGGCGGCCAGCCGTCCCCAGGGTCAGGCCAACACCCTGGGCCCTAACTTATGACCAGTTGGTGACTGAATATTGGCTGGACAGGGCAACCATCACACAGTTGCTGGGCACAATCCAGGCTGACATCGGCAGCCGCATAGCCATCAGCACAGCAATACCTCCGCTAGTGAAGCTCGTGTCTGTGCTTCAATTCCTTGGGACTGGCAGCTACCAACATACCGTTGCCATGATGCATGGAATGGCCCAGTCCACATTCAGTGCCATGCTGGGACAGGTGCTCGATGCACTGTTCAATCATGTGAATGAGCACATCGCATTGACAGCCACACAGGCACAGGTGAACCGGCTGAAGGTTCAATTCCATGCCATTGCCCAAGTCCCGAATGTAATAGCAGCCCTGGACTGCACACATGTAGCACTTGTACCACCCCAGGCACATGAGGCAGCATACAGAAACCGGAAACAGTACCATTCCCTTAATGTGCAGATGACATGTGGGCCTGACTTCACCTTCAGCCACTGCTGTGCCCGCTACCCAGGATCCACCCACGACTCCATGGTCCTGCGCAGCAGTACCCTGTCAGCATAAATGGAAAGGCACTGAGGGAAAACACATGGCTGCTGGGTGAGTAGAAATGTATACCAAAATGCATGTCAATCCACAACTGATGGGGCGGGTCACACAAAATGAAATCCATGATTCTCAATAGGCTGCACCATTACTGCAGCATTCCCATTCAAGCATCTTGCACGAGAAACCTTGGACGTGTCCAACACAGCAGAACACACCCATTCAGGATGTAAAAGACATGTGGCAGCACAGTGACAAATGGAAGGCCTACCACCACAAAGTATGGCAAAATGACACTGATGACTGAGCTCTGTTCACCCACTGGACTTACCTTGTCCCCATACTGGCTTTCTCTCCCCTGCAGGTGATTGTGGATATCCCCAGTACACGTGGCTCATGACCCCTGTGCGTCATCCACACACGGCAGCGGAACGGACATACAACCTTACCCATGCTCGGACACGGATCTGCATGAAGATGGCATTTGGACTGCTGAAGGCACGCTTCCGGCGCCTCTACCACACGGGTGGGGCATTGATGTATGCACCAGAAAAAGTTGGCAAAATTGTACTGACATGTGCCATGCTGCACAACATCTGCTGTCGCAGAAATGTGTCACTGCCCCCTGATGCTCATGTGCAGCCACCTGAGGATGGGAGTGAGGGTGAAGACGTGCCTGAAGGTGTTGCATGTGCACAAAGGGTTGGGCTGAGGGAGGGGAGGTTTGCCAGACAGGGATTGATTGATGTATTTTTTTAACACGGGTGATGGGTAAATTGAACACATGTCACTTCAACATTAAATAGCACTTTTTCACAATCACAACTGTCCATGCATTGTGATTTTTGAAATGTGATTTATTCTCAGTGCAACAATCCTCCCTCCCCCCAGTGAACACCCAGCACACAATCCCCCCTCCCCCAGTGAACATCCAGCACACAATCTTCCCTCCCCAGTGAACACCCAGCACACAAGCCCCCTCCCCCCAGTGAACACCCAGCACACAATCCACCCTCCCCCCAGTGAACACCCAGCACACAATCCCCCCTCCCCCCAGTGAACTCCCCACAACTGTGCAGGTTGGTGCATGTGTCTTATCAGGGCACAAACAACGATGCCATGTACGACTAGGATATTCGTGGGTGCTTTCCTTGTCTGGGCCCCTCTGGTGTGTGTGACCTCAGGCGGCGGATAGACCGGCGCCTAGGAGATGGCTCAAGGGATCCCTCCGTTGGTGTGGTTGAGGTCGAAGGGACTGACCCGGTTGCCTGCATGTGCTGTCGGATGAGGTTGTTTCCCTCCCTTGTTTGCTCAGCAAGTGCTGACACTGCCTCGCACAACTCCCTCGCCCTTTGTCCAAACCCTGTCAGGGCAGCGGTACATTGCTCAACAACTCTACGTGTGTGTGCATTGTCACACGCTATGTATTTGCATATGGATGCACTGATCGCCTTGATGTGCCGGCTGTGCACCTTGGCCATTGATTCTACCTTGGCCTTTTTGGCCTCAATTATGTTCAGTCGACCCATCACTGCTGCCCCTGAGATGATGGGCACCCCTGGTGTGGCAGGTGCCGGCCTGCCACTTGTGTGCTCTTGGGGGGGTGGCTGCAGGGGGACATGGCACCGGCTTGGATTGGGCTGCCAGGCTCTGAGTGCTGGTCTGATGGTGTATCCTCGTCCGGCTGTGGTGTGCGGACACAACGCACATGCACATGTGGGCTTTGTGCTTGCTGTGTGCCTGGCCTTGGGGTTCCCTGTGGTGTGACCATCCCTTCTGCGTCACTGCTTCCGGGTGAATGCAGTCCTCCTGCATGATGTGCACATAGAGATGTCCCTCCCATGTCGGGCTCCGATCCACAGGTCAGTCCCCCTGCATCAGGGCTGTGCCTGGTGGCTTGGGCGAGCTGGCTGTGGCCTCCCTGCAGGCATGTGGGTGCTTCTGTGGTCTGGTAGGGCTGCGTTGTGGTGAAGTGGGGGGTGGCCTGTGTCGCTCCCTTCCGTGTGGCCTCTTTGTGGGGTGGTGGTGCTGGTCGAGGCTCGCTGCCGTGGGCGCCGTGATGGTGTGGCCTCCTCCCCATCATCTTCATCCCGTTGGGCTTGACGTGTGCCTGTGGGGTACATGGGGTGTGGTTTGAGTTAAATGCTACCTACATTAGTGTAATGCAGTTCATGCTTACAAGTGGGATTACAGACAGTATCAATCATGCATTCAACTTGCATTTTGTTCATTTGCGATGTGGTGCTTGTTGTGAGTGAGCATGGAGGTACACTGCATGGGAATGTGTGAGTGACAAGATTGCATGCGTGGTTGGGGTGCACTGCGCTCAGGGTCTTGGGGGTGTATTCCTGCACACTCAAACTCTACGTGGCTGTCCCATGGCTATGGATGTCTATCCCCTGCCCCTAACATTGATGCACTGCACGTGCAGGGTCGTCTAGGCAGCACTACTGTTTAATGGATGTAGGGCTCACCTATGGGTGTCTACAGTTCCTCACACACATTTCTTCACATTCATTCACTCAGGGTCGGCATGTGTGGTACTTTCAGTTGCATGCATTCGGGGTGGGACTCACCTGCAGTTGGGTCGATGGCAATGCCTGCCTCCGCTCTACCAATTCCCTCGATGGTGCCAAAATCAATCAGGGCACTCATCTTCTCCTCCCAAGGTGTGAGTTCGGGTGGGGGTGATGGAGCCCTCCTCCAGTGCCCCTGCTTGCACTCATGTGCTGTGAGAGGATGCCGCAGACTTGCATATGCAGGTTGTTGAGGCACTTGCGGCAATCCGCCCCATCCCGGGGCACGCACCCCTCAGCAGTGACCCTTTGGCTGATGTTGCACCAAATCTGTGCTCTGCGCTGGCTACTGGTTTTGCGCTGCTGCTGCTCCTCATGATGTGTCTCGGCCTCCTCCACCAGTACAGCCAGCTCCTGGTCGCTGAATTTGGGCTTTCTCACCCTGTCCAGGGCAGTATTGCCCCTAGTGCACTCCTGTGACATGTTTGGTGTTAAATAGGGTGGATGGCTTTGAGGGGCTGTGATATCCGATGGATTGTGATTTCCATATCGCGCTTCACAGCCGCTTTTTTCCCATTCCGGCAGTGAAGCGCGATATGGCGGTAGCGCACGGTGCACCGGATTTAAGGGTTCTGCTCGTTGCACGCTATTTGCTCTAATGCCATGTCACGGTGCGCGTGCACGAAAACTCCTGATTTGGCGGATTATCCGCCGGGGCCTTGGCATTAGCACTATTTACGTCCGACTGGAAAACCGCTGCATTACCGCCAAACTCGTGATGAGGCCCTATGTCTGGGTTACAGGAAGTGTTTCTACTCAACACAGATGTTGAGACCTTTCCGGACAGAGTTTAGTTTATGCAACCATTTTTATTCTAAACGGGTCAAGATTCGGTCGACATCACCACCTATGGTGGTGGAGGTAACTTTCTGCATCATCAACCATTTCAAGTCCATGTTGGTGTGACTTTTCTTGACAAAGTGGTCTACGAGGGGTTTATTGGGTACTTTGTTTTTGATGCACGAGCGGTGCTCGCAGATCCTCGTCTTGACTGGTCTCATGGTTTTGCCCACGTAGATGAGTCCGCAGGGGCAGGTAATAATATATATGACCTCTTTAGTGTTGCAATTGGTTTGCTCCTGCAGGGTCCAATTGATGTCATTATTTTGGAATACTTTAGTAGTTTCAGTGAATTGGCACACAGTACATTTACCACATCTGTAGTGGCCTTGTACGGGTGGTAGATTCCATAGGGTGTTGGTTGGTTTGGCTGGTTCAATGAAGGTATGTAACTTACAAAACTACACCGAGGACAAAACCGACCCTTTCCTTCGAGAGAAATCCAACAACAAGGTATCTACAACAGAAGAAATCGTGGCGTCACCTTCTCAGGTACTTCGTCCAGCAGCAGCGGGAGCGCTAGTTGAGGCCAAGGCAATCAACAGCAGCAACAGCAACCTTTTTTTCACTTGGGACCATTGCACCTTGGATCGTATCCTGAACTTTTACTGTGCAGCAATGTCCTTCTGTTACAGACTTATATTGCCCACCGCCTAATGTTTCATATATGTTCTTTAACATGTGTTATTTCCAACACACTGTTGTGTTGACATAATTACTATTAACAACTATGCTAGTAGCATAACTATTGCTCTGCACAACAATGCCTGTCTGGTGTAAATTGATTGAGATGACTTCAACTATACCCTCTCCACACCACACCCTTCCACTCGTTGACTGCCTCATACACGGTACCACATGTGTGGAGGCGATAGTTTCATTGTATACTACGAGGCCAATAACATCCATTTTAATAACAGTGCCATGCTGTCTGTGCTGTCTACTCGGGCATCTTCACTACCAGACCTACTCCTTTCGGCTTATCAGCGCCTCCGGTGCCGGCATCAAGGCGTCTTCTGACCGCCTGCCCCAAGATCGATAACCTCCATTGGCATCACTCACATGATTCATACATCATGTATTTTGGCTCCCACTTTGTGCTCTCCCATGCCGTGGTGACAACTTTGCAGACTAATGAGGCTCAACACCGCTCAGGCACCCTTGCGGGCTGCCCCGGTCATGCACACCCATCATGGCTGCTGCCCTTATTTATGCTTAGTCAGCTCCCCTGCTCACACTGTGTGCTTCCAGGGTACCGCGAATGCCGACAGTTCTTGCTCTGCAGCGTTCCGTCTTTTATCTCAAGGTGAGTTTGAGCACACGCTGTAACTTTTAGTATATGTATTTTACTAACGCTCTGCATGCCACACGAGCCCACGAGAGCCTGGCCACCATTTTAGGCAGCCATCCCCGCTCCCCCCAATCCACTTATCATGGCATTACACCGTGCCCGTGGGATCACACGATTTTCCATGTCACACATATGGGGGGAAGGTTACTTGCTACTGTGAGCATATCCTCCATAGGGAATCCAAGCACATGTCCAATTTTTGGACTCTGGTATATACACCTCTCCTACCATCCAGGGCATGCATGTTATGTTTTAATTTCATGCACCTGACGCATCTTCTGCCACCTACTATACTTGGCATAACGTGACCATGCATGCATCAGCAGCCTCCACGTGCACAATGGTACTCGCTACACCCTGAGGCCCATGCTTTGAGCCTCCCTTCTCTATCTTTCCACAGCCATCCACGCTTGCGGTTTACATTGCGTATTGTTTACGTCAGCCTGTTCCATGAAGTAATTTCACCCTGAGGTAAGCCATGAACACTTTTTCTGGCTCTCAGTTGCTCCTCATTCTGTAATGGCTTAATATAGCCCATGTATCCTTCCTACCTCTACAGGAACGGCCACACCAAGGACCTTGAAATCCTCCAGTGTACTCTTGACACTGCTACTCCCAGAGCCACTGCACTCCCAAGTTCCGGTAAGCACCGGTCCTTTTTGTACTTAGTCCTCTATCTCTGCTAGATATACACGAATGTGCTCACTCCTAAAACACTCTCATCTGTTTACTCCAACAGACCTCATAAGGTACTTCTGTCTATGGAATATCTCGTCCTGATGAAGGCCAGACCATCAGAGCTCATCCCAGCTCACCTTTTGGCCGAAACACTGTTATATTGTGTGTGTTGTTGTTGTTCAACCCTACATTGTTTTGATGCATATGTGCCTCACTAAGTCCACTGGTCTCCTTCCCAAGGACCCCTCAGTGGACGTGGAAGCAATAGAAAGACGCTACAAACATTCGACATTTGTTACCTATGAATTGGTTACTACATCTTGAAAATGTGTAAATACTGTTGTATCTTGTGTTACTCCCAGTCAAGTGTATCTACAACACGAAAACTGCAGTTTTATTAAAAATCCAACTGCAGTACTCAGAATTGTCCTGATACATTTTTGTCAGAATCCATTCACAGTATTGTGTGTCCACCTCTCGAAGGTGTAACCCACATAGCAGTGTGTTCACCCCTCGTTCAGCAGTTAGGTAGCCCATGACCTTGCTCACTTTTGCTTTTGACATGGTGTTCATCTGTTATATTAGCATTTAGATTTTCTTCTATTTGGATTTCTCTTTTATGTCTGGTCATAAGGTTATTTCTAATTGCTGTTACATTCACTACTTCACTTCCAATATTTCTCCTACTACTAATCCCTACATTCCATATTTTCCACATAACATATGCAAAGAAAAGAAAAGAGAACACATAACATATCCATATGTACAATTTCTCCATTCTTTTATTATTTTTGGTTTGCTGACCACCCTGCTCCTGTTTGTACAAATTGGCACACTGACTTCTTACATGTTTTCATAGTTTCTATTCTACTGAACTGTCATTAATGGTGCTTTATCCCATGTCTGCTTTTTGCTGGGGCTCTGCTGTTGTGTTGGTGTCCCTTTGAATATCTGGCAGGTGAATCCAGGCGTGTCTGTCTTTTAGCTTCACTGCAGTGAGTGTGGCATGTATCACCTCGTGAGGAGGACATATGCATTTTGCTGCTTCCACATTTGGTTGTGCTTTCTCACATAGACCATTTCCCCAGGGTGGATCTGTACAGCTTGAGATGCCTCTGTGCTGTTTGAGTTTGGTTTGGCCTGTGGTGCACTATGGAGGTTACCTTGTGAGATATAGGGCCTCATTACACGGTAGGCGGTAAGGGTTTACCGGTACCGTAAACCCTTACCGCCTTACTATGAGGTCCCTTTGTGGGTTGGTGAATTTATTGCCTGCTTTTTGCAGGTGTTAAAAACCAACCCGCAAAGGGTCCAGGGAGCTAATTACTGTACCGCAATTTGTGGCACCGTAATTAGCGCCTTCCCCATTCCCATAGAGCCCTATGGGGCAAAAATGGGAATGGGGAAGGGCAATGAGGGAAAGGAGAATTACCGCCCCGCCAACCTTGCAATACTGCGGTAATTCCCTTTTCCACCAAGGCGGTGCCGGTAATTTTGCTAATAGCACCTTGGTCCACCGCCATCCGTGTAATGAGGCCCATAAGCTTGGCATATGTTGACAGGTCCCTAAGGTATGCAGTTCAGTCTTGCCCCAGGATCTCTCTGCTCCAGTAGGCATCTGTGGTTGCTCACATTGGGGCAACCAGTATATGCATCCTCAGGCATATCACCACCTCATACAGTGAGAAGTGGTGGTCCTTGAGTGGTTGCTTGCGCAAACTGAACAATGCTAAGGGCAGGCAATATAGCCAACTCCTCTTTAGCGTGTTCCAAATTTTAGCTAGCTTGTTTTTTCAGCAGACAATTTAATCTTTCGACTATCTGGTTGGCTTGTAGACTGTACTCTGTTCAAAGCTTGTGTTTGATTCCCAATAATTTGGTGATCTCATTTAAGAGCTTGTTTGAAAAAAGAGGGCTGCTGTCGGACCTCAGCACATCAAATATTGCCTACCTTGGAAATACCTTCCTGATCAAAAATGCAGCTGCTGATTTTGCATCAAAGTGTACACATGGACGAGCCTCAAGCCATCTGGAAAATGGGCATACAATTACAATCATGTACAGAAAGTTGCTGCACAATTTAACCATGTCAATTGAGACAACATGACGTTTTTTGAATGGCCCTGAAAAGTCGGGAAATTTCTCTATCAGGTTTCTCAATGTGTGGCCTGGAATGAACATTTGGCATGTTGTGGAATTGGCCTCAAATGTATCCACATGCTCAAGTAGGTTTGGAATGAACCAATCTTCACTAACATCAGCAGTGATGTGCTTCTTGGGTGCATGTATGGTATAGTTCAGCTGCTCCAGGGCAATGTTTGACAATTCTAAATGCATCACTACTTTACCTGCAATTTCCTGTTGCCTTTCCATAGCTACAATGTGCTTGCAGACCCTCCTGAGTGAAAGAAAATCCATAGAACAGGGAATTTTTCCAGTAGACGGGCTTGCACACTCCTTTTAAAAACCATATTGGTGGGTGATAATGTGCATCCTCGCTTCATCCATAATGCTTTCTCTTGAGCTGACCCTCCTTCCTGCAACTCTACAATGGGTGCATGTATATTGAGTTGTATGATTCTGATAATTGGTCTTGTTTCTCTGCTATAACTGGTGTTTTAATTTTAATTGAAAAGGCCATATAAACTGCATGTTTGGCAGATGCGTCTGCAGCTGTGTATCCACATGAAACTGGATCTGTCCCTCTGGTGTGTGCTGCACACTTCACAATTGCTACATGGAGGGGACACTTTAATGCATCTATTAGTCTAGATAATAGGGGGGCATGTTGAAATGGGTACCCATGTGACCTTCTGTACCCTTTCCTTCTCTATCGCAACAGACTTTAGTGCACTGTTGATGTTACATATGGTGAGTCAATAAATATGGTGACGTCATTGTCTGATGATGCCTCAAGCATGCTGCTTGTGTTGAGTTGTGTGAGGGTAATAGCATTTGCATTACTGTCTGATATTCGTCTTCCTGTCCCTTGATATGTCCCACCACTGCTGCTCCTGTGTGCCTCTGACCATTCTCCTGATTTATCATGATGGCCCATCAATGTACAACATTTATCCTGTTTGAAGTGCATCCTCACTCACTCTGCTGCTCTCTTCAGGAGATCCGTCACCCACTGCCCTGTACCTGCTGATCTTGTGACTCAACACATTTTGCTAAAAATGTTCCTGGATTCACAATGTGACAACTAATTATGGTAATGGCTGGGTTGGACACTATTAACTCATATCCAGATGTTCTCTTTGTGGTGAGGGTTGACTTGTTTCTTTCCAAAATTCTGAAAACTGCTTGATCAACACATATTGTTACTGGGCATCCCATTGTGATTGTGGCATATTTCTGAAATGCCAATGTAGCGCCTGCCAGACCCTGCTTGCATGGAAAATGGCCTTGCATTACAGGAACTAGGAGCCTCCTGTAGTATGCTAAAGGCTTATGTTTCAAAGATGATAACACAAAGATGATCATTGTGTGAAAATGTGTCATTACCTGTGAATTCAAATGTGAGAACAAATCAAATGCCTTGTTGTAATGTGCTGTTGCTAACAATGGAGTCTTACTGATTGCTATTTTGAGATCTTCAAAAACATTCTGTCATCTTGTCTGTCCATTAAAAAACTCCCTTGCATTTTTGGTAATCTTTTAGTGCTTGCTTTCAGGGCCTGACATATGAGCAGTAGTCAAAAATACATGTCCTAGAGTAGTTACTCAACTGTAGGAACTGCTGAATCTCCTTGACTGTACTGAGCTGTGGTGTATTAGGCACTGCTCTGGCTCTGTCCAGTGTTACTCGACTCCCTGTTGAGGATAGTATCTGTCCAAAGCACACTACCTCCTTTTGGCAATGCTGAAACTTCTCTTTGTCAACTCGGTTGTGTCTGGAAGAGTTTTAGGAGCTGTATTATGTATTCCCTACACTGTTCTTTTGTTGTGCTGCATACTAACAAATCATCTATGTACTGTAGTATTGTGCTTGATATTTGTGTGTTTTCTAATTCCACCTGGAGGACCCTACTGAAGAAAGATTGAGACTCACAGTACCCGTGTGGTAAACAGGTGTTTTTTGTATTGCTGTCCACGGTAAGTGAATGCAGTGAGATACTGAGAATCTGGATGCCATGCCACCAGAAATAATGATTTTTTTAGATCTTTCACAGTGAAATTAGCCACACCTGCAGGGATACTGCATAATATCGTGGCTGGTTTGGGCACTATTGGATATGCTGCCTCCATATTGTTGTTTAGAGGGCAGATATCTTGTATGAACCTCTACGATTAACCAATAGCTTTTTTCACAGGGTAAATATCCATATTGAATGGGTAAGTTGATGGCATTATGTTGCCTTGCTCAACAAGTGCAGTAATTGTATTGTATATTCTTTCATCTTTCTCCCTCGCAGTGGGTATTGTTTTACTCTAGGGAGTATTGCACGTGGTCAGAGTTTGATTCTCACTGATCCTATGCTGTTCAGTAGCCTTACGTCTTGTGGGTTGTTGGTCCATATAAGACTGTCACTTTTGCCATATCCTCATATAGCCGTGATGGTAGTGCTGTGGCAGTCAATACTGCTTGTGGTATTTCTAAATGTTCTATTGCCATGTGACAGGCTATGCATAGCTCATGATAATTATAATTATAATTGACCATAATCTCAAACATGATCCCCCCCTTTGGCTTATGTCTCTGTGAATAATCACTCATCAGTTATTTTTCTTATTGGCAATATGGGGTCTAAGCAGAGTACTTTCTGCCTTTGTATTCCTCTTCATCTGTGCCTGTTAAAATGATTGTGTATTTTCTGGTGATCGCTGCTTCTATGTGTAGGGTAAACATTGCTCCTGGTGCTGTTTGCTGTGGGACTGCTGGTCTGAATAAAAATTCTGCAGGCAGACGGAATATAATGTTTTGCATCCCAGGAAGCCACCCTATCAGGATGGTCACTGCGTACATGAACATTTGTCTGTGCCTGTGTAACCGTGCTTCTATAAATGCACATCAGTGTTTTTTTGACTTCCATGAAAATGATCCTAAAAAGCAACATTTTTAAGCAATCAGCATTTTCCATTTTTCATTCCATATACATCTCACACTTCCTAACCTCCCTCATTACATCCATTACACTGTCACCATTCTCCAACTGCTCACACATATGTGTATATCACGAAAGTATTTATATACAACACTTCAACCTACATATAAAGTATTCTTCTTTCTGAACCTCTACTATAAGACACCAAACAGTGCTGCAACAAAAATCCACCATTGCATTACCACCAGGCCACAGTTTCATATTCATTAAAAACACTGCAGCATATTACCAATGCATTACACCACAAACACAACACTTCTTCTATTTAAATCAAGAGCACAAGAATAACCTAGATTGCACCTTTTTCAGACACCCATCTTGCTTTTATTGTGCCAAATAGCACTACTCCTACTCCAATTGTTTTAATAACATAGTTAACACACTTTCGTACATAGCCCATTACACAACTTTAATAACTCTTTTTAAAAACAACTCCTCCTTCCATCATAAATAACAACCTTGCTTACTAAAAGTACTTCACCATTACCACATATACACAATACATTTATTTTACAATTACAGGAAAGAAGAAGATTGCATAAGACAACTACTGAAGACAAGCACACTCTTCACATCCTATAAACTAACTACATCAATATAGCATGTATATTTTTCTAATTGAAACAATGTACGTTCACTATATATTAGCACAGTGTTATTTTCGAATCAACAAAGTATATTTCACAGTTACTCATTATATTGTAACATTTACACTCTTTCTATTCCCATCTAAACACCACCATTTTAACAACCACTGTTTTCCTCAAAACATCATAATGTCCCTACTTATCTAATCACACCACCACTCCATTAATCACTAACCGAAGCCCATCACACATATACAACTCTTACTCTTACAACCGCCCCAAATACACCTATCATCCCACTACACAATCACACAGAACTCTCTTAATTTCTACAATCACACCCACACACCCATACACAATATATGCACATACATTCCACAACTGTTAACCCAAAACTTTCTTGTTTCCCCAACAGACAGAACAGAATGCCTACTAAAACGCAACTCCATAGAAAAGAAAAAAAATAGATCAGATACAAATACAATAATCTGGCCTATAATTTTAACTTCTTCAAATTTGTCAAAGAGGATGTCGACAAACTGAATGTTGTTGTGATCTGGATATGTTTGGAATCCAAAGACTGTACCAATTGCTCCTCTGACTAAACCTGGTTTTACGTCAAGGTTTTGTTTTATAATTACCCTGCAGTTTAGACACATAGTTAATAATTTTTCTAATCCAGCTGTGTTGGACATACTTTTTTCCCAGCTATTTAGTTCTACTGTTGCTTGTTGACACGTAAATAGTGCCATGACGTGCACTTCTAATTTGTCTTTGGAGCTGCTATGAACTATGGGTTGCATTTCTATTTTCCACATTGTGTCGTTGATTTGACTACTGCTTGCAAGGGTTGGAATGAGGACATGCATTTCATATTTTGTTGAGTTAATTGTTTTATGACATACGGGGCAGATGTCTTTTGCCCATATAGCTCATAGATGAGTCACGTTTTTAAGATGGATTTTGCATCTTTAGTAAACAGACCAGTTCTAATGCTTTTTAAAAAATGTTAGCATAGGTAAGAAATGCAGACTGACTCATGTTTTGAGTTAGTTCTATGTAGCCAAAATGTTGCGAGAGATTTTCATTTCCAATGCTGCCGAGTGTATTATGGCATTCCTTGTGTCCTAATGTTTTGAACAATGTTTGCTCTTTTACTGGTGTTGACTGTATGAGGTCTCGAAAAACAATGACATGTTTTCCTCCAAACAGTTCTTAGAGGTCGGTTTGTAGGACGTCTTGCATTCTGAGATGATTTAAAGCAACCATGTGGTGGGAAACCATGCTTACTTCATGAATCAGGAGGAATTTTATTTGATTCATAATCCTGCATACTTCAATAGCAGCTGCTGCTCATAATCTGTTATATTCTAAATTGTTTTGGTATTCTAGGAGCAGTTGTAGGCAGCTAGACCTATGGGGGCTGTTGCAATAGCTGAAAGGTTGTTGTTTGTTAAGTCCAGTAGAAATGTGCTTATCAGTTAAATTAAGAATGTTCCTGAAAGAACTTTCCCACTTACAGGAATAGAGGTTTATAATATTTACAGCTACAAGTTTTAGTTCATGTTTATAGCCATGTTCAAAGTCTTCGCTGACTTCTAGATCAGTGGTGAGTTGTTCATCAAGGAGTTCAGAAGTTGAGACTGAATATTTGCCAGATGTCTCAACTTGTGTGACATTGTTTTTGTAGCAGTTTGGGCTATGTCGTACAGGCACCTTCTCCAAAGCAGCGTTTTTTTGGGTAGTATGTGTCAATTGAATTGTTTTCTAAAATGTCTTGGCTGTTGGGATCATTTGTGCCTATTTATTTCTATCTCTTGGTAGGATTTCAGCACCATTTTTTATGGACCAATTTTTAACCAGACAATGTTTTCAAATTTCTCATATAAGGGTATATCAGCTTCATAGCACCCGCATTCTCTATGGGAGAACATTTTCATTCTGAAGCTGTACAATTTTTGTGACAGTGTTTTGTCAGCTGATATGTCATCCCAGAGGTCTTTCAGCTCTGTTTTCTCAACTTTGGTGAGACATATCTTGAAACTGCAGTTAAATTGTCTGCAATGTATTATATGTATGTCTATATTTGCATTCCACAAGAGGGCAATGATTACATTGAAATCATTGATGTACTTGGATGTTTTGTCCCTTTTAATGTTTTATGTGTTTATAAGGGATTTCCCTTTTACAATGAGTCTAACAGAAGACATCAAGCTATTTACTTGTACTTTTGTGAAAACTGTTCAGGGGAAGCCAAAGCAACATTTGTTGTAGTATTTACCTTTGTTTTTATATTGGAAGCATACGATTTGTGTATGTAGGACACTACTGCCTCATTACGAGTTGGGCGGTATTCCAGCATATTTTCCATTAAGTGCTATTTACGCTAATCTCACGATGTCTGGCAGATACACCGCCAGATCATAAGTCGGCGTGCATGCGCACATGCCCATTGTATTAACGCAAATAGCACCCAGCGTAAAAAGTGGTGATGAACGTATAAATCCAGTGCACATTGCACTACTACTGAGCTGCAACCATAGTAGCACACGCTATTAGTGCTGTGGGAAACGCCTCACCGCCGGAACAGGAAATAAAGCAGCCACCATTTTGGAAATCACAATTCGATGAAAATCGCAGCCCCTGTAAGCCATCCACTCATCTAAAGCATTGAAAATGTCATAGGAACACACCATGGGCAAGTCAGCCCTGGACAGGGTGCAGAAAACCATGTTTACTGATCAGGAGGTTGCCATAATTTTTTGGGGAGGTTTTGGGACATCACAAAGAGCTATATGGCCCCCAGCAGCGCAAGACAAGTGTACAGTGGTGAGCACAGGTTTTAAGAAAAGTGAGCCAGAAAGTATCAGCAGTGGACCGTGTGCCCAGGCATAGGGAGGATTGCTGCAAGCGGCTTAATGACTTGCGGGTCCATGTCCATGGTCTCCTGGCCCAGCACAGGAGCGAGAGCATGGGGACTGGAGGAGGGCCAGCACCATCACCACCCAAGTTGACACCTTGAGAGGAGCAGATGACCACCCTGACAGACATGGGCACAATCGAGGGAGTCGGTGGAGAAGAGGCAGGGACTGGTACCCAGGAGTCTGCAGGTGAGTCCACCCCCCTGAAAACTGCATGGTCATGTCAGGCCCACCTCCTCAATCCCAGCATGTGTTTGCAATGTGTGTAATGCACCACAGCCACCCATTAGTGCCCCCTCGTACCACCGTACCCTAGCACAGCCTGGTACCATAAGTACCTAAAATGTATTAACCTAAGCCCCAAGGGAAAGGAATCCATTGGCATGGCACAGCAACGTGATGTGTGGGTGTGTATCAAAGTCTCTGCCCCTCCCCCGCACAGCGACATGTGAGCAGTGCATTCACAACAGACATCTGAAGATGTCACACCAACCTGTCCAAGCAGTGTCCCTCCCCTGTAGAACGTTCCACCAATCACAACATGGGGACTGACTAATATGCAATGGGCAAGCATGATACAAGTGTAAGCTGCCCTCAACTCATTCGACACCCTATGCAACCCACAGGCATACAGCGATCATCACAGGACAATGATGATGGGGAAGAAGCATCCACCTCAAGCTGCATGTCCTGACCTGCATCAACCAGCAACACCACCCCCTGAACAAGGACCAGCATGAGAAGGAAAGACGCAGGACACATTCTAGGTCAACCTACCGGAGCCCACTCAGACTAGCGCAACGTTCACAAGGCCGCAGGGCATCAGCGCCTCAAACGCCAGGAGCCACCATGGGTATTTGGGATGTGGAGGGAGCCACCAGTGGGTCTAACTCAGGTCAGGGCCACACAATCACTGCGGTATGACACATTTAACTGGTGTCCTCACCCAGCCACAGTGCCACTTATGAGATGGGCACACCCCAAGGGAGCCCGGAGCCGGTGTCAGTGGAAGCACACACTCCCCATGTACCTGTGCATGTACATCGTGCATGCACACCAATGCCTGATGTGGACACACTTTCCTATGGTTCCCTTAAAGGCAGCCCCTCCACCCGCAGCAGCCCCATCATAGATGCCGCCATGTCCCCCACCAGCTCCCCTGCCACCCCGTTCAGACCTGTCAGTCCACTCAACAGCACACCTGACAGGCCCATTGTCACAGGACCTGCTGTAATAGGGCGGCTGGATGTGATAGAGGCTTGACAGCTCAGAATTGAGGCCATTTCGGCTGAGCACAACCACCATATCAAGGCAATAAGCCGTGCAATTTGCAATGCTGCCAAGAGCATGGCCCGTGATAAAGCATACACCAGAGGAGTGGTGGAGAGCTTTACATCGGCCCTGACAGGACTTAGACAAAGACTATGCGAGCAGTTTGAAGGCCAATCTGCACATGCTGAGCAGATGCAGGAGGCAAACAATCTGCTCTGCCAGCAGCTGCAGTTATCAGGAACTATTCCATCTACAACACCCACAGAAGGATCCCTGGGCACATGGACCACTTGCACTGTTTTGGGGAGTTCTGAGGGGACAGGGGGGATTGTGTGCTGGGGAGTTCACAGGGGGAGGGGGGATTGTGTGCTGGGGAGTTCACAAGGGGGAGGGAGGATTGTGTGGTGGGGAGTTCAGAGGGGGAGGGGGGATTTTGTTCTGTGGAGATCACAGGGGAGTGGGGGGATTGTTGAACTAATAATACATCCTGTTCATTATGCATACAAAGCATGGACATTCATGATTGCGTGAAAGTGCTCTTTATTTTACAAGTGATATGTGTTACATGTACCCATCCCCCTGATCAAAAATAGTTGTCAATCAAGGCCTTTCTGGCCAACTTCCCCTCCCTGACACCATCCCTGTGTACATGTGCCCTGGCTTCAAGCACATTTCCATCATCACTCCCATTCCCAGGTGGCTGTTCATCAGCTTCTGGGGGCAGTGGCATGTGCCTGTGACAGCAAATTTTGTGCAGCGTGGCACAGGTAAGTACGATTTTGCCAACTATCTCTGGTGCATACATCAATGCCCCTCCCGTACTGTCTAGGCACCGGAAGCGTGCCTTCAGCAATCCAAATGCCCTTTCCACAGAGATGGGTGTAGGCCCATGGGCAATGTTATATGCCAGCTCAGCTTGAGTGTGTGGATGACACACAGGGGTAATGATGTGTTCTGCGGGTATCCAGAATCACCTGTAGGGGAGACAATTCAGACATTAGGCCAAGGTTGGTTCAGTGGGTGTACAAGGCTCAGACATCAGTGACATTGGCAGCAGAATCAAGTATGTGTTGAAAAGGTTCATGCTATCTCTGGGCAATGTCAGCATACATCTTTCGCCTTCTGGAACATGCATGGGCTGAGGTTTACATGCAGCAGTGTATTAATTAATTAATATGTTAATGATTGTGTGTGTCACACATGTAGTACACATACGCTATTTTTCATATAGTTACTTTCATTGTGATGTGTGCTGTACAAGGTGCAAGATTCAATCAGTGGACTACTTACTGCACGCAACACCTGTGTATCTAAATGCCACAGTATTCTGTCCATTATTACTGGATGAGGGTACCCTTATATCTGCATGTTCAGGTGACATGCTGATAGGCCATGTGTCGTGGCATTCGCTATGTTTTGTGTTGTGTTTGCTACCTGGCACAATCATGTACATTAGGCCAGGCATATGATTGGCCAATCAGGGGTCAGTATCTCTGGGATGGCCATTGTCGAGACTCCAACTACTCGTGTATGGTGGTTTTGTGGATGTGCCAACATTAGGACTCCATTGGCATGATTTCTGGTGGCCAGGGTGGGACATCTATTCTGTGTCCGAGTGAGGAGTAGCACTGCAACACACACAAGATGCCCTGTGGTAGTTGGGCTTCCATATGTGATTGTGCTTTCACAAATGTGTGCCATTCAGACTGGGTGTGTTCTGCTGTGTGAAATGTGTGCAAGCGTTCTCGTGCGAAACACATGCATGGAAATTGTGCTGTGCTAGTGCTGCCTCTGTCTCCTGCTGGAATTGCAGGGATTCCTCTGTGTATGCCCCCCCCCAACAGATGTAATTTTGCATGCATTTCTAGATTTGTACTCACCCAACATTGGTGCCTCTCCATGTAGGCTGGCAGGGTACTGTTGCGCAGGACATGGAGTCGTGGGTGGATTCTGGGTAGCGGGCTCATCGGTGTGTGAAGGTTAGGTCAGGGCTACACGTCATCTGCACGTTTATGGAATAGTAATTCTTATGGTTGCTGGGGTGCTACTAGTGCTACATATGTGCAGTGCAGGGCTGCTATGACATTTGGGACTTGGGCAATGGCATGGAACTCGGCCTTGAGCTGGTTGACCTGTGCCTGTGTGACTGGCAATGCAATGTGCTCATTGACATGGAGCAGCAGTGCATCCAGCACCGGTCCCATCACGGCACTGAAGGTGTACTGGGCTATGCAATGCATCATGGCAATGGTGTGTTGGTAGCTTCCAGTCCCGAGCTACTGTAATAGCGCCAGCAGGATTTACAGTCATGATAGGGCAGAATGGTATTGGCGGTGCTAATACTGTTTACGCCGAATTTAAGTATTTAAGGGTTACCACCCAACTCGTGATGAGGCCCTTGCGGTGTCTGAAGGCATGTCACAGGTAATGTTTTTGTCAATAAATTGTAAAACAGTGGCATCACTGTCATGGTGATATTTGGAAGCGTATATTTTCCACAAAAGCATTTGGATCTGTGGTGCTACTCTGAATTGATATTCTATTCTCTAAAAAAAAGTGTTCCACTGCTATGATTGGATGTGTAGTTTCATTTCAGATGAAGGGCAGCATGGCAATGCCGCAATGATAAAAGTACATGGATACATTGACAGGGCCAAAAGAAGAGTGTTATCTTGGTGATTTTATAACTATTCTCTTGATATTTTGGTTTGCAGTACGTAAGAAGTCATCCCATGTGTATTCTGCCCAATTTATACTAACAAAGCATGTGGGTGGGCCTAGGATATTTAGCTACAACGTACATCAGAGTGGCGTTAAAACCATTATTCTTTTGTACCACACATGTTTGCCAAGAGATTTATGATATTTGATTGCAAAACTTCATCTTTGTCTCTAATCTTTTGAAGCAGTTGGGTAGCGGACATGTTTAAGAAATTAGAGCCAGATTTCAATGTTTGTGCAACTCCATGACATAGGGCCTCATCACAACTTGGGCGGTAACGGTAACGCTATTAGCGCGGGTGGTATTAGCCCTACCACCGAACTCCCCGGCGCTAATAGCGCCGGATCACGAGTTTGGCGGTAATGTCAATCCCCATTCCCCATCGAGCCCATTCGGGAATGCCCCATTCCCCAATGGGCTCAATGGGAAAATTTCGCGCTAATACCGCCGGCGGATTTCCCGCCGGCAGTAATAGCGCAAATTTTCAGCGGATTTCCCCCCAGCTCAGAGCTGGGGAGAAATCCGCCGAAGTCCTGCTTTGGCGGACCCTTAAATCCGGTGGTAATAGCGCTACCTCCGGATTTAAGGGTTACCGCCGAAGTCGTGATGAGGCCCATAGAGTTGCTATTTCGCGAGGTGGAACATGTATTCTAAATTCTGTCTGAAGCTTGGGTCTTCAGAATACATTCATAAAGAGCGATATTCTGATGCTCTAATTTTTGTGGATCTTTCATCCTATCTTCCTCCTTTTTCTGTAGGAAAGAGTAGAGGAAAATAAATGTTCTCCCATATGCTCATTGGGTATCCTTTGGCTTGACACATTTGATATGGTTATAATGCATCTTATTTGGCGTCTTTGGAATGTAATTGGTAAATTGTTTACAATGTTGGCTGTAGTAACAGGATCTACAAAATGTTCCAGTTTGTGGTGAATCTTCGATTATTTGGTTAATTTCTCTTTGTTTATATCTTTGTAGCATTCATTGTAGATATTGCAGGATTTGTCAAAGATTGTTTAAGTCGACTAGTTTTTGCCACTTTTTCAGTATTTTCTTGGTTCTCTATTAACTAGTACAATCGAAATCTGATCTATTGGCTGTCTTACTCTTAGAGTTTCTTCATTTTCTTTAAGATCTAATGCCATATATAGTGATTTGCCACAAATGCCTTTGAGTAACTTGGATGGAGGTAATTTGGAAGTTTTGGGTGGAAGGCATATTGTAGCTTGAAATCAGTGTTACTTTTTGGATTATAATGCTCTCATGAAAGTTAAGTTGCAGGAGAGCTTTTAGAAGTGGGACAATTTCTAAGTTATTAGTGATAGCACATGATGGCATTCGTTTATTGTCGAGGTTTGTATTGCAGTAGGTGCAAAGCATCGAGGGGTCAGCTATTCTGTATGTATTTTTGGATGTTGTATATAAAGCTAATTGGAACCATTGGGATTTCTCATTGTCCTCTATTCTGTAGGCCATATCTACAATTTGTATCGTCTTTTTATAAAATGTTCTACGACAACAGACACATATGTTGTCTGGTATTCCAGCAGATGTGTTTTTAAACTTTTGTAATTCTTTTTTTGTTTTATTTTAAGGAGGTTGGTGTTATGAGATTTTCGCTAATGTTGTCTAAAGTTACTGTCAACTTCAGTTCCAAAATATTTACTTTTGATATGCTCTATTTCTCGAAAGAGTTATTTGGCTGTTTCATGTAAGAGAATGTTATTTATATTTTGCAGTGCTAGAGCAGGACGTTTTGCAAAGTACAGTCTTTGCACAAGATTTCGTATTGCAGAAAGGTGTGTTGCCAACATTTTGATGTTGTGGAAGGTGCTCTTGCAAGCAGTTCCTGAAATGCAGGCTAATGAATGTCCTCACAGTCCAGTGTGGATGCTCTCTGGGCAGGAGTATATGGCTTGTAGAGTTTTGATTCTACTTTTGTCTTTTACTTTCACATAGTGATTGAGGAATTTTCGTAAAATTTTGAAGGATTGTTGGTGTACGTTACAGTCAGAACTCTCCTTCAGGTATTTGTACTCTTAGTGTTTGAGAAGAGTTCTTCCTACTAATGTACCCCTCTAAATATATAATGACACATACAGAGGATTCTATTAATCAAAAGATTGGACCCAGAACAAGACACCAATTGGCTGCAAGGAAATACAATGAACACGATTACTGGAATAACAGTCACAACTGAGAACCAATACAAAACCCAACAAAGCTGAAACTGACCTGTGCCAAACCACAATAGGAGTTGACTGCAGGGTCAGCGTTTTTCAGATGGCACAGGGTAATCAGTTCAACAGATACTATTCTGTAACATCACACAAAGGAAAAGTTAGTTAAGGAATACAGAATGTAATAGGGAGGATCATAGAACTTTGAAATGCTTACCTGGATGAATCCTTAACTATCTCTGAGTCACTGGGTCGTTGTTTCTCAGGGCACAAGAATGTTCCTAGTTTGTAGTCCTGATAGTACTGTGAAGCGTGGTTCATAGGTACATTCGAAAACCCTAACCTGACATCATGAGGACACCTACATTTCCAAGTACACGCAATGTAGTCTCTAGTAGTCCGTGTAACTTGGATGGTAGTTTGGATATGAATGTAAGCAGAAAATAATAATCACGGCAGGAATAAACCACAAACTGCTTCAGAATATTTTGCAAACATGAAACCAGGGGACGTATACAAACTCAGAGACGGGAGGCAGCCTGTGAGTCGGTCCGGGTCAGCAGGTAATCAGGCAAAGAGGGACACAAGCAGAAACGAGAGGCAATCCGTGAGTCGGTCCGGGTCAGTAGGTAATCAGGCAATGTGGCAGAAAAGCAGAAACAAGATTCAATTTGTGAGCCGGTCTGGGTCAGGAGGTAGTTGGGCAGCAAAGTACAAATTCAGAGACGAAGGCAGTTCTGTGTAGCAAATGTCAGGTCGAGAGAGAGATCAGCAAAGTAGAGCATAGAACAAAGCAAGGCAGGTCAATGAAGGCAGAAGCAAGGTTTGTGACAAAGTATCATAGGTGAAGTGCAAGAACGCTCACTGTATGAAATTCAGAAGCACCATGATGAGATCAGGTGGGGCTTAAGCGTGCAAAGTCACCAGAAGTAGTGATCTACGCAGGTGTAATGGACGGCACCGTTTCCATGGCAGCTTCCAGCCAGCACGAAACCTTACTCTACGTCCACTCAGTGTTTTGGTACTACTGCAAGAACTTGAGTTTCAGAAATATATATATGCAGAAGAACGTGATTTTGACTGGCCATGTACCGGTGGGATCATGAATGTTTTTATAACTGCATTTAGCCTATTTTACTGAAACAGCACCTCTCCTGCATTGAATACTGACAGTTACATATTGAACTGCACATCCGTTTGTATACTAGATGGTTTGGTTAGGTAAAAGAAACATTTGGTTGAAAGTTTGTTGGGGAGGTTTTTTCTATAAGGATTTATTTTGCCATAATGGTGTCTCCTACCATTTCATACCCTCAGCGATCGTCGTGTCTATGGCAATTGTGTTTTTTTGTTCTTGTTTATAAGCGACTACATTGAAATATGGCTTGTGCTGCTTGTGTGAATCCATTCACCTTCACAGAAGTTTGACCCTGCACATGTTTAGAACTACTTTTTGTAATGTAGGATTAATTTAGTTAATGGTTTCATTCTGTCTAAAATTAATATAAATAATTTTATATTAAGTAGACATTGCTGTCAATTAGAGCATTGAGGATTAATTTTCTGTGGTAATTTTTAAAGGTAGAGCTTGAATTTCAGCTTTCTTTATAAGATTGTTAAGAACTCTACAGTGGAATTTTTTGTAAAATACATTTTTTTGAATATTTTACTTTGGCTACGTTAACATTGTTAGATATAATGTTAGGTTCATTTCTAGGTCTGATTTTGTTTGTACAACTTTATTTACTTTACATATTTTCAAGAGGGGACTTATTATTTTAGTGGTGACTGGTTTAGTTTTGTTGAGTGAGCTTCCTAGCTGGACTGTTTCAATGTTTTTATTAAAATTGTTTTAGTGGTGGATGACTATATAGTTTGTTTTTATTTTTAACTGCTTTCTACAGAGTTGGCTTGTAGTGGAATTCTGTACTGCCTGTTGGGAAAAAAGAAACTTTGTGTTTGAAAGTTGTGGAATGTTAATGCATGTTGTGAGACAGGCATTGTATTAAGAAAACAGGGACTCAAGTAGGTTTGTTCGAAACATTTTATTTACTAAACTTCTTGGGTTAGAGTAATGCCAGTCTGGCCCTAACACCAAAGGGATAATGCCCTAAGCTGGTGTTTCTAATGGCCATCACAGTCTAAGAATCCAAAATTAAAGTCTGTCAGTGTTTAAACCTTTGCTTGACCTCACTCTATACAACAATGTGATAGGAAGTATTTTCAAAATAAGAAAAATAGTGGTTCAAACTAATGGAAACCAGAGTTGGTTTCAGGCGGTCTTCTCGTCAGGTGCTGCTGGGTCAACGTCACACAAGTAAGTTCAATCCAAAGAGCTGTTCGTAAGACCTTCTTCACAGGTCCCTTTTAGTTATCCCAACTACCTTCAGTATTTTTACGACCCTCAGGGTTCCCTTCCCCAATCTTCAGCTTCATCAAGTTTCAAAACACCATTGAAAATAGTAACACAATTCCTTTCATAAGCTTCTCAGGGTTCCCTTCCCCAAACTTCAATCCTCTCACCAGTTCAATAAAAAACAAACACGTCTCTTAACTTGTTTAGGCCTCTTAGGGTCCAAGTACTAGGCCTCTTTCAATTTATTACAGTCTGCCTTGAATTCATAAAACATTCCTTCATGGGGTAGAATCAGAGGCTTTTCAAAATGCAAGGTTCTTTGTTTTTCCTAGATGCAACCACTCTGACCCTCTTGCCCCATTCTTTACTCTCATGTTCTGTTACCCTTTTGTTTCCCTGAAATGCTTTCTGCATCCCTTTTCCTTCTGCTTTCCTTTCTGAGCACACCTGCACTTCTTGTTTTTCCTTCAATGAACACTTGAACTATCTTTTATGTGCCCATTGCACTTTACTGATTTGCTCTCCTTTCCGTGCATACTTGCACCTGCTTTTGCACTTTCCTACCTTTCTCGTGTCCCTCTCTGACTATGGGCCACTCGCTGCTTCTCTCCCACGTTCTCTCTCTTTCAGCTATGATCAGGCTTCTCCTTGCCTTTTGCCCCTATATGGTTTCTTACAGCTAATCTTTTGTTTTCTGTTTTCTGTTTTCTTGCTGCACATTCAGCCTGTTCGCTTTGCTTTCACTTTTAACTTTCACACTTTTCTTTCCGAATCTGTTCCACTTTTCCTGTTCGTGCCTTTGTCTCACCCGACTCTCATTTAAACGCACACTCCCAAGTTTCTCTTGCATTCCTCTTGAAACTCACAGGGTAGCATCCCATTGAGATGCGGCTCCTCTTGGCACTTTGGGATTGGGGTCAGGCTCTCACCACCTGCTCCTCAAGCACCTTTGTGGTCGGCACTGACCCCATGGGTACGAGCAATTTGCTGGACCAAGCCTGCAGTATATAGGCAGTGCTTCTCTGACTCCCTTGAGGCACGGCTCCCTTACCATTCTGCAGGCCACACACAATGGACCAGTGTCTCTGCATGCTGTCTTCCTCCTGCCTGTAGCTCCTACTTCTCTCCGCTTCTGGGCTTCACAGATCTGAACTACATCCCCAGCTCCTTCAAGTCTATGACTGTCCACACCTTTTACAGCTGAACACACAGTCAGGTGGAGTCAGTTGTGAGTCAGGTGTGAATGGTTTGCTACCCATGCCTGAATCTCCCTGACTCTATTAGTGGGACAGTTGTTTTTTCTAAAGTCACTTTCCCTACTTTCCCCATGTTATTCCTATGTGTAATCTCCATTGATCCTAGTGGCCTCTTCCTCATCTCAGTACTTCTTGGAAATGGGAAGGCGGAGAGGAAGTGAGAGCATAAACACCTCACACAGGCTAAGTGGGGTAAGGTGTTTTCAGGATTGGCAAAATACCATGTCTCACCCTCAGTACCATGAGGTTTCTCACGATGTATTACTCTTATTGTGCAGCGTAATAGAGTGTTATATGGTTGTGTAGTGGGATGATAGGAGTGGCTGGAAAGGTTGTAAGAGTAAGAGGATGTAAAGGTATGATGTGCTTGTGTAATGAGGTTGAAGCAGGGTGGTGTTGTATAAAATAAGTATATTTATGTCAAGGGTAAAGGGTAATAAACTATTGATAGTAGAATGTGTTGTGCATTACTGGTGTTAGTGAGTACGAGAGTGGTGGTGTCATTAAATAAGTAATATATTTTATGGTTTGTTGAGGAAAATAGCAGTTGTTTTAATGGTGTGATTTAGTGCATAGGTATGATGGTTGTGTAGGTGTAATTGAACAGGGGTGAGGAAGTGTGTGTATGTGTGCTAATGTGTGGTAGGATTTGTAATGTAATGAATGTGTAAGTTGTTGGGCTGGAATTAAGGACCTCTTAGTTCATGAGAGTTAGATGTGCTGTAAAGCAGTAAGGAATGGATTGTGTTTTGAATAAAGAGCAATGTTTAGATAGGAATAGAACGTGTGTGAATGCTGCAATAGATTGAGTAATAGTGAAATACAATATTGTTGAGTAGCAAATAATAGTCTAGGATGATTTACAGTGAAGGTACAGTGTTCCAATACATGCCCTATTAATCTGCTTACTTTGTTGGATGTGAAGAGTTTTCTTTCTTTCTGTAATTGTAAAATAAAGTCAGTTGGTATATGTGGTAATGGTAGAGTAGTTTCACTAATAGAGGTTATTTATTAAGGTAGGAGGAGTGGTTTAGAAAAAGTTAATACAGTACTGTTATGGGTAGAGTAGTAAGGTATGTGAACTATGTTGTTAGAACAATTGGAGTATGACTAGTTCTGTGTGAGATATTATGAGGACAATCATATCATGGTTATTTTTGCAGCACAGGAACGATTCTTCTAATATGCAATGTTTAGCTTCTTGAACACATGCATGAAACATGTATGTTTTTGTAGTAGGGACATTTCTCTGGTGGTGCTTTTAGTAAGTAAAGTGCTGTGTTTGTTTTGCAATGTATTTGTAATGTGTTGCAGTTATTTTAAAGAATAGGAAAACTGTGGTATATTGTAATGCAATGGCAGTTTGTAGTTGGAGCATTGTATGGTGTTTTATACCAGTGGTTGAAAAACAGCAGTATTTTGTGTTTAAGGAGTTGTGGCATATAGATACTTTGGCACTATACACTATATGTGTGAATGAGTGTAGAATGGTGGCACTATAAGGGATGCAATGAGAAAGGTTAGGAATTATGACATTTATACATAGGGAAAAATGCAAAATATTGTTTGTTTAAAAATATTTGTTTTCAGGAGCATTTTGTTGAAAGTCAAAAAATGCATATATGCATTTGCAGCCCCACTGATTGTAACTTTTTTCTACAAGTCAGGGAAATGCACTTGCAAAAGATTTGTAGAACACTGTTAAGTGGCAGTTGGTGTGTGGAAGTTTATATGTTGGCAGTACATTTAGGTAACTGCCACCTGATGTGACCACATGCTTAATGTTGCAATACATGGCATTTGATAGCAGTGATTGAAAAAGAGACCATACTTATAGATGCTTATTACAGGGTTAGTGGCAGCAACCATGTATATATATATATATATTTATAGAGGTGTTTACAAAAAATACTTAAAAAATATAAGCATATCTGAACTATGTTTGTTTAATCCACAAATAGAAATCTTGGAGAATTGCACAGTAGTTTTTTTTATGCGGGAGGCTTTGACTAAAAGGATACATGTACTCTCAGAGTTGAAATGTACATCTGAAGTGTTGAAGTGAGGTGGCAGTGTTACTTGTAGAGTTTCAGGATGTGATAGTTGATGGATGAAAGTAGCCAATGTGGGAGTGTTAGAAACATAAAAGTAAAAAGGATAGAAGGGCTGCCTTGTGTTATGGTGTCTGCAGACATTGCGGTAGTCCACAGACTTGCACGTGCCATCCAGGTCCAGGAAATAGGATGGCAGAGACCGCTGACAGTCGCAGACAGTCATGAATGTCTGCAGCCATCAGGTATTAACCAATCAGGTTTTGTGTTTGTGTTGTACAGGAAGATAGGGTAGCAAGGGTTTTCTTTGTTGTATACACTGCAGATGGCTATGGATATGGCTATGGCTATGGCTATGGCTACGGCTGTGAAGAAGCAGAGTGTCTGGATGGTGTGAGATTCGTGGATCCTTTCTTTGAAGGTTTGCTATTAGCAGTGTAGATTATTTGTGAAACCTGGATTAGAAGATATTGAAGTTTCTTGGTATGGAGTTCGAGGATTGCAGTGGGTGGAATTGTTACAGTTTTTTGAGAATATGGTTACTTTGAAACATCCAGACATTATTATATTTCACTGTGGAGGCATCAGTTTGGGCTATGTAACTGGAATATCCTTACAGTTTGCCATGAAGGATACATTTAGAAAGTTAATGAGCATCATTACGAGTATGGAGGTAGCCATGCCGTTCTTACCGGCATGGCTACCACCCATACCGGGTACCGGGTCTGGGTCCCAGAAATTGGGAATTACTGAGCCATGTTGACTTTAGAGGGCCCAGTAATTCCCTTTCCTGGGACCCGGGCCCGGTACATCCCAATTCCCATTGAGCCCCTATAGGACTCAATGGGAATGGGGAAGATGCTAACAACAGGCCCGTTAATAACGGGCGCATTGTTTGCATCCTGGTCTGCTAGCGGGTCCCGCTAATGATGCCTGGTCTGGCCAGACGTCCTTAGCGGGACCCGTGCAGACCTCGTAATGAGGCAGCCCGGAATGAACGGTGCCGGACCCTTACTGGCACCATTCATTCCGTAGCTGTACTCATTGTAATGAGGCCCAATGTTTCAAAGTTTTAAGATAATTTTTTCTCGGATAGCTGAAAGGCAAATGTAGAATGATTCTAACTTGTTTTGTCCACGGGGTGGAATGTAAATAAATCTATATGTCTATATGTACTCTATTGTCTTTCCACAATGAAAATATAAAATGTATTGGAGTGAATGTTTTTCTGAAAGATGGAGTTCATAAGCGGCCTGAGGCCTGCAGGCGTGCTGGCGCTATGAAATACTTCTATAATATTGTTTTTGTTTTTACAGATGTTAGAAATTAGTATTGGTTAGTAACTGTAGTAAATAAAAAGCAATATCAAAAAAAAGATAGAAGAAGTCTTTGTGAAAGTTTATAAAAAACAAATAAGTACAGTAGAACATTTGTTAGTTCAGTATGTAAAACCCCCCAACAATTTAACAAATAAAAAGGTTATTTTAAGAGCCACCATTTCTGAACCCCCAAAAAGTTAATTGATTGTAACACCCCTTCCCTGTAATTTTCCAGGTGTCTGCAGAACATTATACTGTCCACGGACTATGCTGGCTACAAAAGGTGCTTGGAAAGTTATGGTCCTTATTGTATGATTGAGAAAAGTGTTTGGAACAGAACATTGGTTCTGTCCTTTTTTATTTATCTCTAGTTTACTATTGTCCATTATGTCCATTAGCATACAACAAAATACTGATGGACATGTTGGAGAATCTTATTGAGTCTAACTACGTTACTGAAAAAATGTAAAGCAGATGGAGTCTATAAGATTATATTATTTAGTTATATTTTTTAACTGTGAAAGGTGTGAATGGAACCTTTTTTGGTATTTTTTGATTTTGTATTTTTGGGGATTTTGTTCTGTTGTTCGATGAGCGCATGGAGGTAAAGTGCAGGGAAAGGGGAAGGGCACCAGCCACAGATACGGAGGGGCAGGTAGACAGGGAAAGAGGTTGGAGCTGCCTAAATCTATAATAGACGGAAGTGTTTCTTGTGCTTCCTAGAAAGGTAAGGATTAACAGACTCCTGTATGGCCTTCGAGGCAGCTGGTGGAATCCTCTGCACCACAGGTATACACTGTGTGGTGACAGGAGCAATTGAGGAAGTTGGGGTAGAAAAGGACAGCATTCTCCCTGAGAAAGGACCATCCTTTCTCAGAGTACCCGGGTGTAATGTGTGGGTGCGGTGGCGCATGGAGGTGGTACTGAAGGTGTACTGCCCATGTTGTCACTGACTGAGTATGACTCCACAAGGAGTGCATTTAACACGGGCAGCCCAAGCCTTTGGTACCCCTCCAACAGTTGTAAAAAACTACCACACCAATGATGCTTTTTGAGTGCTTGAGGTAGGTACTTCATCTACCTCCTATTCCTCGTAATCCTCCTCTGTATCAGTGCACCTGTTACCACGTCGAGGGTCTCCAGCTGGTGGTGGTAGCCCCTGGGGAGGAGGGATACCACTACTGATGCCATTTCAAGTTAAACTGGAGGTCTGCAAATAATCTGAAAGAAAGTCTCTGAGCAGTTCCAGATTGATTGAGAATGACTGAAAGTAATGAGTAGGTCCCTTCAGTGGAACCGTCCGTAGATCTTTCCCCTGTCTGCAGTCTTGTACATTTAAAATAGGCTTTGGAAAGTTGTGAAAAGTTGTGGGATCAACGGAGAATGGCAGTAGGAGCTCTGAAAGGATAAACTTTCAACTTCTAACTTCCTAGATCAGCCAAAAATAGAGTTTCGAAATGACTGTCGAGCACAGACACCGTTCACGGACACATCATCACACCACATGTACACGGTCACATGACACTGTCCTGGGATGTCCGCAATGCTGTCAGATATTTGTGAACGTTGGCGTTAGTCCAGTGTCTCTGCATGCTGTCTTCCTCCTGCCTGTAGCTCCTACTTCTCTCCGCTTCTGGGCTTCACAGATCTGAACTACATCCCCAGCTCCTTCAAGTCTATGACTGTCCACACCTTTTACAGCTGAACACACAGTCAGGTGGAGTCAGTTGTGAGTCAGGTGTGAATGGTTTGCTACCCATGCCTGAATCTCCCTGACTCTATTAGTGGGACAGTTGTTTTTTCTAAAGTCACTTTCCCTACTTTCCCCATGTTATTCCTATGTGTAATCTCCATTGATCCTAGTGGCCTCTTCCTCATCTCAGTACTTCTTGGAAATGGGAAGGCGGAGATGAAGTGAGAGCATAAACACCTCACACAGGCTAAGTGGGGTAAGGTGTTTTCAGGATTGGCAAAATACCATGTCTCACCCTCAGTACCATGAGGTTTCTCACAATGTATTACTCTTATTGTGCAGCGTAATAGAGTGTTATATGGTTGTGTAGTGGGATGATAGGAGTGGCTGGAAAGGTTGTAAGAGTAAGAGGATGTAAAGGTATGATGTGCTTGTGTAATGAGGTTGAAGCAGGGTGGTGTTGTATAAAATAAGTATATTTATGTCAAGGGTAAAGGGTAATAAACTATTGATAGTAGAATGTGTTGTGCATTACTGGTGTTAGTGAGTACGAGAGTGGTGGTGTCATTAAATAAGTAATATATTTTATGGTTTGTTGAGGAAAATAGCAGTTGTTTTAATGGTGTGATTTAGTGCATAGGTATGATGGTTGTGTAGGTGTAATTGAACAGGGGTGAGGAAGTGTGTGTATGTGTGCTAATGTGTGTTAGGATTTGTAATGTAATGAATGTGTAAGTTGTTGGGCTGGAATTAAGGACCTCTTAGTTCATGAGAGTTAGATGTGCTGTAAAGCAGTAAGGAATGGATTGTGTTTTGAATAAAGAGCAATGTTTAGATAGGAATAGAACGTGTGTGAATGCTGCAATAGATTGAGTAATAGTGAAATACAATATTGTTGAGTAGCAAATAATAGTCTAGGATGATTTACAGTGAAGGTACAGTGTTCCAATACATGCCCTATTAATCTGCTTACTTTGTTGGATGTGAAGAGTTTTCTTTCTTTCTGTAATTGTAAAATAAAGTCAGTTGGTATATGTGGTAATGGTAGAGTAGTTTCACTAATAGAGGTTATTTATTAAGGTAGGAGGAGTGGTTTAGAAAAAGTTAATACAGTACTGTTATGGGTAGAGTAGTAAGGTATGTGAACTATGTTGTTAGAACAATTGGAGTATGACTAGTTCTGTGTGAGATATTATGAGGACAATCATATCATGGTTATTTTTGCAGCACAGGAACGATTCTTCTAATATGCAATGTTTAGCTTCTTGAACACATGCATGAAACATGTATGTTTTTGTAGTAGGGACATTTCTCTGGTGGTGCTTTTAGTAAGTAAAGTGCTGTGTTTGTTTTGCAATGTATTTGTAATGTGTTGCAGTTATTTTAAAGAATAGGAAAACTGTGGTATATTGTAATGCAATGGCAGTTTGTAGTTGGAGCATTGTATGGTGTTTTATACCAGTGGTTGAAAAACAGCAGTATTTTGTGTTTAAGGAGTTGTGGCATATAGATACTTTGGCACTATACACTATATGTGTGAATGAGTGTAGAATGGTGGCACTATAAGGGATGCAATGAGAAAGGTTAGGAATTATGACATTTATACATAGGGAAAAATGCAAAATATTGTTTGTTTAAAAATATTTGTTTTCAGGAGCATTTTGTTGAAAGTCAAAAAATGCATATATGCATTTGCAGCCCCACTGATTGTAACTTTTTTCTACAAGTCAGGGAAATGCACTTGCAAAAGATTTGTAGAACACTGTTAAGTGGCAGTTGGTGTGTGGAAGTTTATATGTTGGCAGTACATTTAGGTAACTGCCACCTGATGTGACCACATGCTTAATGTTGCAATACATGGCATTTGATAGCAGTGATTGAAAAAGAGACCATACTTATAGATGCTTATTACAGGGTTAGTGGCAGCAACCATGTATATATATATATATATTTATAGAGGTGTTTACAAAAAATACTTAAAAAATATAAGCATATCTGAACTATGTTTGTTTAATCCACAAATAGAAATCTTGGAGAATTGCACAGTAGTTTTTTTTATGCGGGAGGCTTTGACTAAAAGGATACATGTACTCTCAGAGTTGAAATGTACATCTGAAGTGTTGAAGTGAGGTGGCAGTGTTACTTGTAGAGTTTCAGGATGTGATAGTTGATGGATGAAAGTAGCCAATGTGGGAGTGTTAGAAACATAAAAGTAAAAAGGATAGAAGGGCTGCCTTGTGTTATGGTGTCTGCAGACATTGCGGTAGTCCACAGACTTGCACGTGCCATCCAGGTCCAGGAAATAGGATGGCAGAGACCGCTGACAGTCGCAGACAGTCATGAATGTCTGCAGCCATCAGGTATTAACCAATCAGGTTTTGTGTTTGTGTTGTACAGGAAGATAGGGTAGCAAGGGTTTTCTTTGTTGTATACACTGCAGATGGCTATGGATATGGCTATGGCTATGGCTATGGCTACGGCTGTGAAGAAGCAGAGTGTCTGGATGGTGTGAGATTCGTGGATCCTTTCTTTGAAGGTTTGCTATTAGCAGTGTAGATTATTTGTGAAACCTGGATTAGAAGATATTGAAGTTTCTTGGTATGGAGTTCGAGGATTGCAGTGGGTGGAATTGTTACAGTTTTTTGAGAATATGGTTACTTTGAAACATCCAGACATTATTATATTTCACTGTGGAGGCATCAGTTTGGGCTATGTAACTGGAATATCCTTACAGTTTGCCATGAAGGATACATTTAGAAAGTTAATGAGCATCATTACGAGTATGGAGGTAGCCATGCCGTTCTTACCGGCATGGCTACCACCCATACCGGGTACCGGGTCTGGGTCCCAGAAATTGGGAATTACTGAGCCATGTTGACTTTAGAGGGCCCAGTAATTCCCTTTCCTGGGACCCGGGCCCGGTACATCCCAATTCCCATTGAGCCCCTATAGGACTCAATGGGAATGGGGAAGATGCTAACAACAGGCCCGTTAATAACGGGCGCATTGTTTGCATCCTGGTCTGCTAGCGGGTCCCGCTAATGATGCCTGGTCTGGCCAGACGTCCTTAGCGGGACCCGTGCAGACCTCGTAATGAGGCAGCCCGGAATGAACGGTGCCGGACCCTTACTGGCACCATTCATTCCGTAGCTGTACTCATTGTAATGAGGCCCAATGTTTCAAAGTTTTAAGATAATTTTTTCTCGGATAGCTGAAAGGCAAATGTAGAATGATTCTAACTTGTTTTGTCCACGGGGTGGAATGTAAATAAATCTATATGTCTATATGTACTCTATTGTCTTTCCACAATGAAAATATAAAATGTATTGGAGTGAATGTTTTTCTGAAAGATGGAGTTCATAAGCGGCCTGAGGCCTGCAGGCGTGCTGGCGCTATGAAATACTTCTATAATATTGTTTTTGTTTTTACAGATGTTAGAAATTAGTATTGGTTAGTAACTGTAGTAAATAAAAAGCAATATCAAAAAAAAGATAGAAGAAGTCTTTGTGAAAGTTTATAAAAAACAAATAAGTACAGTAGAACATTTGTTAGTTCAGTATGTAAAACCCCCCAACAATTTAACAAATAAAAAGGTTATTTTAAGAGCCACCATTTCTGAACCCCCAAAAAGTTAATTGATTGTAACACCCCTTCCCTGTAATTTTCCAGGTGTCTGCAGAACATTATACTGTCCACGGACTATGCTGGCTACAAAAGGTGCTTGGAAAGTTATGGTCCTTATTGTATGATTGAGAAAAGTGTTTGGAACAGAACATTGGTTCTGTCCTTTTTTATTTATCTCTAGTTTACTATTGTCCATTATGTCCATTAGCATACAACAAAATACTGATGGACATGTTGGAGAATCTTATTGAGTCTAACTACGTTACTGAAAAAATGTAAAGCAGATGGAGTCTATAAGATTATATTATTTAGTTATATTTTTTAACTGTGAAAGGTGTGAATGGAACCTTTTTTGGTATTTTTTGATTTTGTATTTTTGGGGATTTTGTTCTGTTGTTCGATGAGCGCATGGAGGTAAAGTGCAGGGAAAGGGGAAGGGCACCAGCCACAGATACGGAGGGGCAGGTAGACAGGGAAAGAGGTTGGAGCTGCCTAAATCTATAATAGACGGAAGTGTTTCTTGTGCTTCCTAGAAAGGTAAGGATTAACAGACTCCTGTATGGCCTTCGAGGCAGCTGGTGGAATCCTCTGCACCACAGGTATACACTGTGTGGTGACAGGAGCAATTGAGGAAGTTGGGGTAGAAAAGGACAGCATTCTCCCTGAGAAAGGACCATCCTTTCTCAGAGTACCCGGGTGTAATGTGTGGGTGCGGTGGCGCATGGAGGTGGTACTGAAGGTGTACTGCCCATGTTGTCACTGACTGAGTATGACTCCACAAGGAGTGCATTTAACACGGGCAGCCCAAGCCTTTGGTACCCCTCCAACAGTTGTAAAAAACTACCACACCAATGATGCTTTTTGAGTGCTTGAGGTAGGTACTTCATCTACCTCCTATTCCTCGTAATCCTCCTCTGTATCAGTGCACCTGTTACCACGTCGAGGGTCTCCAGCTGGTGGTGGTAGCCCCTGGGGAGGAGGGATACCACTACTGATGCCATTTCAAGTTAAACTGGAGGTCTGCAAATAATCTGAAAGAAAGTCTCTGAGCAGTTCCAGATTGATTGAGAATGACTGAAAGTAATGAGTAGGTCCCTTCAGTGGAACCGTCCGTAGATCTTTCCCCTGTCTGCAGTCTTGTACATTTAAAATAGGCTTTGGAAAGTTGTGAAAAGTTGTGGGATCAACGGAGAATGGCAGTAGGAGCTCTGAAAGGATAAACTTTCAACTTCTAACTTCCTAGATCAGCCAAAAATAGAGTTTCGAAATGACTGTCGAGCACAGACACCGTTCACGGACACATCATCACACCACATGTACACGGTCACATGACACTGTCCTGGGATGTCCGCAATGCTGTCAGATATTTGTGAACGTTGGCGTTAGTCCAGTGTCTCTGCATGCTGTCTTCCTCCTGCCTGTAGCTCCTACTTCTCTCCGCTTCTGGGCTTCACAGATCTGAACTACATCCCCAGCTCCTTCAAGTCTATGACTGTCCACACCTTTTACAGCTGAACACACAGTCAGGTGGAGTCAGTTGTGAGTCAGGTGTGAATGGTTTGCTACCCATGCCTGAATCTCCCTGACTCTATTAGTGGGACAGTTGTTTTTTCTAAAGTCACTTTCCCTACTTTCCCCATGTTATTCCTATGTGTAATCTCCATTGATCCTAGTGGCCTCTTCCTCATCTCAGTACTTCTTGGAAATGGGAAGGCGGAGATGAAGTGAGAGCATAAACACCTCACACAGGCTAAGTGGGGTAAGGTGTTTTCAGGATTGGCAAAATACCATGTCTCACCCTCAGTACCATGAGGTTTCTCACAATGTATTACTCTTATTGTGCAGCGTAATAGAGTGTTATATGGTTGTGTAGTGGGATGATAGGAGTGGCTGGAAAGGTTGTAAGAGTAAGAGGATGTAAAGGTATGATGTGCTTGTGTAATGAGGTTGAAGCAGGGTGGTGTTGTATAAAATAAGTATATTTATGTCAAGGGTAAAGGGTAATAAACTATTGATAGTAGAATGTGTTGTGCATTACTGGTGTTAGTGAGTACGAGAGTGGTGGTGTCATTAAATAAGTAATATATTTTATGGTTTGTTGAGGAAAATAGCAGTTGTTTTAATGGTGTGATTTAGTGCATAGGTATGATGGTTGTGTAGGTGTAATTGAACAGGGGTGAGGAAGTGTGTGTATGTGTGCTAATGTGTGTTAGGATTTGTAATGTAATGAATGTGTAAGTTGTTGGGCTGGAATTAAGGACCTCTTAGTTCATGAGAGTTAGATGTGCTGTAAAGCAGTAAGGAATGGATTGTGTTTTGAATAAAGAGCAATGTTTAGATAGGAATAGAACGTGTGTGAATGCTGCAATAGATTGAGTAATAGTGAAATACAATATTGTTGAGTAGCAAATAATAGTCTAGGATGATTTACAGTGAAGGTACAGTGTTCCAATACATGCCCTATTAATCTGCTTACTTTGTTGGATGTGAAGAGTTTTCTTTCTTTCTGTAATTGTAAAATAAAGTCAGTTGGTATATGTGGTAATGGTAGAGTAGTTTCACTAATAGAGGTTATTTATTAAGGTAGGAGGAGTGGTTTAGAAAAAGTTAATACAGTACTGTTATGGGTAGAGTAGTAAGGTATGTGAACTATGTTGTTAGAACAATTGGAGTATGACTAGTTCTGTGTGAGATATTATGAGGACAATCATATCATGGTTATTTTTGCAGCACAGGAACGATTCTTCTAATATGCAATGTTTAGCTTCTTGAACACATGCATGAAACATGTATGTTTTTGTAGTAGGGACATTTCTCTGGTGGTGCTTTTAGTAAGTAAAGTGCTGTGTTTGTTTTGCAATGTATTTGTAATGTGTTGCAGTTATTTTAAAGAATAGGAAAACTGTGGTATATTGTAATGCAATGGCAGTTTGTAGTTGGAGCATTGTATGGTGTTTTATACCAGTGGTTGAAAAACAGCAGTATTTTGTGTTTAAGGAGTTGTGGCATATAGATACTTTGGCACTATACACTATATGTGTGAATGAGTGTAGAATGGTGGCACTATAAGGGATGCAATGAGAAAGGTTAGGAATTATGACATTTATACATAGGGAAAAATGCAAAATATTGTTTGTTTAAAAATATTTGTTTTCAGGAGCATTTTGTTGAAAGTCAAAAAATGCATATATGCATTTGCAGCCCCACTGATTGTAACTTTTTTCTACAAGTCAGGGAAATGCACTTGCAAAAGATTTGTAGAACACTGTTAAGTGGCAGTTGGTGTGTGGAAGTTTATATGTTGGCAGTACATTTAGGTAACTGCCACCTGATGTGACCACATGCTTAATGTTGCAATACATGGCATTTGATAGCAGTGATTGAAAAAGAGACCATACTTATAGATGCTTATTACAGGGTTAGTGGCAGCAACCATGTATATATATATATATATTTATAGAGGTGTTTACAAAAAATACTTAAAAAATATAAGCATATCTGAACTATGTTTGTTTAATCCACAAATAGAAATCTTGGAGAATTGCACAGTAGTTTTTTTTATGCGGGAGGCTTTGACTAAAAGGATACATGTACTCTCAGAGTTGAAATGTACATCTGAAGTGTTGAAGTGAGGTGGCAGTGTTACTTGTAGAGTTTCAGGATGTGATAGTTGATGGATGAAAGTAGCCAATGTGGGAGTGTTAGAAACATAAAAGTAAAAAGGATAGAAGGGCTGCCTTGTGTTATGGTGTCTGCAGACATTGCGGTAGTCCACAGACTTGCACGTGCCATCCAGGTCCAGGAAATAGGATGGCAGAGACCGCTGACAGTCGCAGACAGTCATGAATGTCTGCAGCCATCAGGTATTAACCAATCAGGTTTTGTGTTTGTGTTGTACAGGAAGATAGGGTAGCAAGGGTTTTCTTTGTTGTATACACTGCAGATGGCTATGGATATGGCTATGGCTATGGCTATGGCTACGGCTGTGAAGAAGCAGAGTGTCTGGATGGTGTGAGATTCGTGGATCCTTTCTTTGAAGGTTTGCTATTAGCAGTGTAGATTATTTGTGAAACCTGGATTAGAAGATATTGAAGTTTCTTGGTATGGAGTTCGAGGATTGCAGTGGGTGGAATTGTTACAGTTTTTTGAGAATATGGTTACTTTGAAACATCCAGACATTATTATATTTCACTGTGGAGGCATCAGTTTGGGCTATGTAACTGGAATATCCTTACAGTTTGCCATGAAGGATACATTTAGAAAGTTAATGAGCATCATTACGAGTATGGAGGTAGCCATGCCGTTCTTACCGGCATGGCTACCACCCATACCGGGTACCGGGTCTGGGTCCCAGAAATTGGGAATTACTGAGCCATGTTGACTTTAGAGGGCCCAGTAATTCCCTTTCCTGGGACCCGGGCCCGGTACATCCCAATTCCCATTGAGCCCCTATAGGACTCAATGGGAATGGGGAAGATGCTAACAACAGGCCCGTTAATAACGGGCGCATTGTTTGCATCCTGGTCTGCTAGCGGGTCCCGCTAATGATGCCTGGTCTGGCCAGACGTCCTTAGCGGGACCCGTGCAGACCTCGTAATGAGGCAGCCCGGAATGAACGGTGCCGGACCCTTACTGGCACCATTCATTCCGTAGCTGTACTCATTGTAATGAGGCCCAATGTTTCAAAGTTTTAAGATAATTTTTTCTCGGATAGCTGAAAGGCAAATGTAGAATGATTCTAACTTGTTTTGTCCACGGGGTGGAATGTAAATAAATCTATATGTCTATATGTACTCTATTGTCTTTCCACAATGAAAATATAAAATGTATTGGAGTGAATGTTTTTCTGAAAGATGGAGTTCATAAGCGGCCTGAGGCCTGCAGGCGTGCTGGCGCTATGAAATACTTCTATAATATTGTTTTTGTTTTTACAGATGTTAGAAATTAGTATTGGTTAGTAACTGTAGTAAATAAAAAGCAATATCAAAAAAAAGATAGAAGAAGTCTTTGTGAAAGTTTATAAAAAACAAATAAGTACAGTAGAACATTTGTTAGTTCAGTATGTAAAACCCCCCAACAATTTAACAAATAAAAAGGTTATTTTAAGAGCCACCATTTCTGAACCCCCAAAAAGTTAATTGATTGTAACACCCCTTCCCTGTAATTTTCCAGGTGTCTGCAGAACATTATACTGTCCACGGACTATGCTGGCTACAAAAGGTGCTTGGAAAGTTATGGTCCTTATTGTATGATTGAGAAAAGTGTTTGGAACAGAACATTGGTTCTGTACTTTTTTATTTATCTCTAGTTTACTATTGTCCATTATGTCCATTAGCATACAACAAAATACTGATGGACATGTTGGAGAATCTTATTGAGTCTAACTACGTTACTGAAAAAATGTAAAGCAGATGGAGTCTATAAGATTATATTATTTAGTTATATTTTTTAACTGTGAAAGGTGTGAATGGAACCTTTTTTGGTATTTTTTGATTTTGTATTTTTGGGGATTTTGTTCTGTTGTTCGATGAGCGCATGGAGGTAAAGTGCAGGGAAAGGGGAAGGGCACCAGCCACAGATACGGAGGGGCAGGTGGACAGGGAAAGAGGTTGGAGCTGCCTAAATCTATAATAGACGGAAGTGTTTCTTGTGCTTCCTAGAAAGGTAAGGATTAACAGACTCCTGTATGGCCTTCGAGGCAGCTGGTGGAATCCTCTGCACCACAGGTATACACTGTGTGGTGACAGGAGCAATTGAGGAAGTTGGGGTAGAAAAGGACAGCATTCTCCCTGAGAAAGGACCATCCTTTCTCAGAGTACCCGGGTGTAATGTGTGGGTGCGGTGGCGCATGGAGGTGGTACTGAAGGTGTACTGCCCATGTTGTCACTGACTGAGTATGACTCCACAAGGAGTGCATTTAACACGGGCAGCCCAAGCCTTTGGTACCCCTCCAACAGTTGTAAAAAACTACCACACCAATGATGCTTTTTGAGTGCTTGAGGTAGGTACTTCATCTACCTCCTATTCCTCGTAATCCTCCTCTGTATCAGTGCACCTGTTACCACGTCGAGGTGCTCCAGCTGGTGGTGGTAGCCCCTGGGGAGGAGGGATACCACTACTGATGCCATTTCAAGTTAAACTGGAGGTCTGCAAATAATCTGAAAGAAAGTCTCTGAGCAGTTCCAGATTGATTGAGAATGACTGAAAGTAATGAGTAGGTCCCTTCAGTGGAACCGTCCGTAGATCTTTCCCCTGTCTGCAGTCTTGTACATTTAAAATAGGCTTTGGAAAGTTGTGAAAAGTTGTGGGATCAACTGAGAATGGCAGTAGGAGCTCTGAAAGGATAAACTTTCAACTTCTAACTTCCTAGATCAGCCAAAAATAGAGTTTCGAAATGACTGTCGAGCACAGACACCGTTCACGGACACATCATCACACCACATGTACACGGTCACATGACACTGTCCTGGGATGTCCGCAATGCTGTCAGATATTTGTGAACGTTGGCGAACAAAAAAACTGTGTGAAAAGTTGTTGAAAGTAGTTAGAAGTGTTAATAATGTTGCTGGGAGGTGGGGAATGGCAACATTTTTGCTTGAAACTTCATAGATTGGCCGAAAATGCAGTTGTGAAATGTCTGCAAAGCCTGGACACCGATCACGGACACATCATTACGCCACATGGGTGCGTCACATGATGATGTCTGAAGACATCTGTGATGCTGCAGCAACGTCAGTGGACCACGGTACTGAAAGCCAACAGGTGCATGCACAATGATGTCTGCGATTGGGCACGTACGTTCTCAGGCTAATTAAAAGTGCATTATGCGATTCCAGACACGTCCAAACTAGGTACGATGTCCTCGAATGTGGCCCATTAGCTAAGCAGACACAAACATTCCTATAGTCTGCAGACTATCATGTTTATTGATACAACTATATACAAGATATTTATAGTATACACAATGGACCTCATTACGAGGTTGGAGGTAGTCTTGCCGGTATCTCCAAACTTGAATCCGGGTCTGGCACCAGCAAATGGGCAATTACCGGGCTATTCCGGCCCAGCCAGACCCGGTTTATTGCCCTTTCGTGGGTGCTGGCCCTCGTTCATCCCCATTCGAGCCCCGCAGGGCTCAATGGGAATGGGGACGTTGGATGCACCGGGACCATTTACAATGGTGCATCCAACTTGCTGTGCTCGCGGGTGCCTCTCTGCCCACCAGGTCAGACCTGTTGGGCTGACAGCCACCCGCAAGCACAGCTTGTAGTATGGCGGTACGGTAGAAACAGTGCCTTTTTGCCATACTTATAATTAGGCCCAATATCTTCATTTACGAAAGGGATGGGGTATCGTAATGGGAAACATAAATGAGAGTATTTTGGAGATTCTCTAAAGTCATCATCAAGGGAGGCAGGGAGAGTAATTTCATCAAACCGTATGTGATTTATGTTTTCTGGATTTGATTGGGGTGATTGCTTGGGGAGGGGGTCAGCAACAAAAAAGGCTGTGATACTCAACATTTCTAATTACATGATTGTTCACATAAATTACCAGTTTTGTTAAATTGTTGCTGAGTTCATCCATTTTCAAATACAAGTATCTGATTTTATTTTTTGGAGTTGGTGCTTTTGGTTCTACAGGTTTGGCATAAATGCTGTGTGGTGTGGTTTGTACTGTAACAAAAATATACATAATTTCAATAAGCTCTGTATAAATTATATTATGTGTTTACATTCAAAGATGTATTTACCATTAAAGATTTATTCTTTGGGAAAGTTTACTTCTAGCCACTCAGTGTGTTTGCCATTTCTGTCAACAACAAAACATTTTAATATTTGTGTATGAGAAATGTTTATATAATGAATGGTAATAATTGAAAAATAAATAATGTGTACTTACTGTTTGGTAAGAGGTTATTTCCGAATGTGCTGCTCATGTATGTTAGTGTGTATGAAAAGTTGTAGTAAACTGCTAATATGAAGTGTACATTTATGCTTTGTTTTTGGAACATTCCATAACATTGTGTGCTAAATGAAAAATGTATTTCTACATTTCTAAATGTTGAATTGTGTACAGATACATATTTGGATGTGGTAAATATTAGCAATATTGGTGTATGTAAATGTTTTTATTAGAAAGGTCACAATGTTCTGTTGCCCCCTGTATTTCCGGGTTTTGTTGCTGCTATCTGCTGTCTGCAGACTTTTATACTATCCGTGGACAGCTGCTACATTGGGGGTGAGTATGATATTAGAAAGTTAGAGCAAATTAGGATGCACTGGTAAAAACCTATGAAAATCAGTGAAAAAACATTATTAAAGGAACGTTATGGCTAAGTTGCACTAATAACCTATGCAATTCAGTGAAAGAACATTATTAAAGGGACGTTATGGTTAAGTTGCACTATTAAAAACTTTGTTAAAAGGACGTTATGGTTAAGTTGCACTAATAGGAACCTATGGAATTCAGTGAAAAAAACGTTGTTAAAGGGCCATTATGGTTACCAGTAAAATCGGAAAAATACAGAAATTCACCAGGTATAGTGAGCTAACCATCTGTAACACGCACCACCACTGCTAACAGCTAAGACTAACACACAGGACATCAAAGATGTCATCACAAATATCATTGATAGCAGACAGTACAGTGGGAAAAACATCTGGAAAACAAATTTGGGGTTATTTGGTGGCTAAAAGAGAGCCTGGAAAGGGTGGGGGAGTGGAATAGAGATGACAATGGAGATATTTTTATAGATGAAAAGAGGGCGTGCAGGAGCTGCTGAGTCAGTGGAAACAGTTTGGAAACACATTTGGAGTTTTTTAGTGTCCGAAACAGGGCCTGGAAAGGGTGGGAGAGTGGAATAAAGAAAATATGGAGCTGCTTTTATAAGTTAAAAATGGGTGGCATGGTGCCACAGAGTCTGCAATCAATGTTGGTTTCCGTGGACATCATTTCAATTGAAGGGGGTTCAGGAAGAGTTTTGTTATTTGAAGGTGTATTGTACGTACTTGTTATATGCTTTAATTCTATACTGATGGTTGTGGCTACAGCCATGCCACAAAGAATCTGGCCACACGTACTCATACTTGCCAACCCTACAGATTTAGGCAGTAGGCTACTGCTTTTTAAGCAGTCCTACTGCCTACAGATTTCAGTGACAGATCCTACTGCTTTTTATAGTGGCAAGTAATTTATATGACTATAAGGCAAGCTCCAAGACAAAGCATGCAATAAATTAATTAGTCTGTCTGTACAGTGGACTGGTAGGTGATTACTTTGATTAGGCTCAGACCAATCCACTGACCTGACAGCTACGGACTGTCCTGCACTCTGGCCGGGACAACCCTTAGGTGTACCACCAGCGAAGGCAAGTGGCAGAGTGTAACACCTTCACACAACATCTGCCTATCAGACTAAGGGGGAATCAGTCACCATGTCATTCAGTGTTCAACTTGCAATAAATATGTACTGCCTGGGCTGCTGTTACAGAGCAGTGGCAAATGTTGCCCACCAGCTCTGTGTAATTACCTTCTGTGAAGTTAGGTAATTGAATTTGGTGTTAAGTTACCATTCAGAATTATACATTTTTAACATTTGAACATATTTCCATATTGTGCTGTTTGATGGGTTGTGTGTTTTAGAAAACTTCAATGGTGCCAACAATGTATGTTATGTATTTTCCCGTGATGTCATTGTTATGGGAATTATTAATTTTTGAAACTTCAAAAATCCAACATCTTTTTGGTCACAGAATGTTGGCAAGTATGCATATTAAAGTAATATGTGAATAATAATTATAGGTTATGTAGTGGGAGTATACAGTATTTGTAATATTGTGGAATTATTTAATTGAAGTGCATATGGAATTTATGAATGTAGTATAATTGAGGATAGTGCTTATGGAATATGAATTTGTTTATACTTGATATGGTTGCTTAGTTGCATACAGTTGTGCATCTGGAATCTCTGGGTCTTTTTCTGTATAAAACAGTATAATTTGTTATGCAGAATACATTTAATTGCATACAATTTTACATATACATTTACTTTTCTGACCCTCATAACAGTACATTCTATGTACTATGTTTGGTACAGCATTAGTGTGTGCTAAACTGTTGTTGTATTGGCATGAAATAATCATTGGATCATTGGGGAATCAAATATATAAAGGATACACCAACAATTATAATTATCTGAGTGTAAGTGTTTTAATATGTTTCTGTGAAATATGTTGTAATTAAGGGAATGTTTAAAGTAGTTAGGTATCTGTTAGCGTATTCTAACTACATTACATTTCATAGAAGTTTTGCAGTAGCAAGAACTGTGATGGCATATATGAAGTGTATTGCAACTAAGGGTATTTTTAAATAGTTAGATACCTTTTGACATATTGTAACTATCTTGACATTTTAAAGTACTTTGTTAGTATTATGGACGTATTTAGATGCCTGTTGGTGAATTCTAACTGTTTATTGGGCTACAGTTTAGTGAGTACATTTGGGTTGAATGAATATTAAGGAGGCATTTATTAGATGTGCTGGTAACCTGTTTTGGAGTAACAGAGGTGTTGTTATATTCACATATATGCAGTATAGTGACCTGAAGGGCTGTAGCACCAATGTGGTATATTATGTCGATTGCTGTGATGGTTTACATGGCAATAGATACTCAGCCGTGTGTAAAGCTAATGAGCTTACAGTTATTTTTGGTACCATCTGAATTGTACCTTAGAAGCATTAGTATGACATATTGGCTATGTGGGTTTTTATTTGTATGCTGGAACTATTGTCTGAATTGCAAAAAAGTCATAATATGCCATGATTTGCATTCTGCAGAAGCTGTTGAAATGAAATGGATTCACTATTTGGTATGATAATATACAATCTACAATTATGCAGCTAAATGGACCAAAGAGTTGTGATTCTGCATCCTTTGATGGGCCTGCAGTTCTTTTTTTTTATAAGTGCTGAGGTAAGCCCGTGGGCTTTGCATTCATCCAAGTGAGGGATCGACCGCTACTAATTTCGTAATATGCTTTCAGCAGCATTCTGCAACGGAACGCTGCATCCACTGTGCTATGACCCCAGAATTCTCCAGCACTGTGGAAATATATTGCACTATCCACGAGGCAATCTTTAAAAATATATCCTCAAAGATGGCTGCCGCCGATTCTCACCCAGATGCGACTTCCTGAACAGCCCGCCATCTACAGCTGATTGGCCCGCCTGCCCTCGGTGCCTTCTCTTCCAATTACTCCCTTTCTTGGTAAACTCATGAAAAAGTTGGCCATCTCTCAGCTTAACCTTCATTCCAATTCTGTTGGCTGTCTCCATAACCACCAGTCTGGCTTCAGAGCTGCCAGAAGCACGGAAACTGCTCTCCTAAACATCCGTGAAGATCTGCTCACCAACCTTGACTCTAACATTCCCTCTGTCCTCATCCTCCTTGATCTCTCTTCTGCCTTCGACACGGTCAACCATACCATCCTGCTCAACCGTCTCTGTGAAAACCCGGGTATCACTGATCAGGCTCTGGCCTGGCTGACCTCTTTCCTCTCAGATCCACCCTCCCAGGTCCAACTTGGGTCCTTCCTTTCATCTATCTTCCTCTCTACCTGTGGTGTTCCCCAGGGGTCTAACCTCTCGCTCTGGCTTTTCAACCAATACCTGGCAACTCTCGCCCACTGCATTGCCATTTTCTGCTCATATTTCCAGTGCTACACTGACGACACTCAACTCATTTTCAGGCTGCCCTCTGCCACCTCCTCTCCTTCTCTCATTTCTGATTGCCTAACTGCCATTCAATATTGGTGTGCCGCCAATGATCTTTGTCTGAATGCCAGCAAGACGGAGATCCTCCTCATCGGCACACCTTCACCATCCATTCCCCTCACTCTCTGGCCGGCCTCCCTTGGCCCTCCTCCTACCCCCACCTGCGAGGCTAAGAACCTCAGGGTCATCTTTGACTCCACTCTTTCCTTCTCTTCCCACATCTCTGAGGTCTCTAAAAAGTCTCTAAAAAAGTCAAATTTCCGACTGCACCTCCTCAGAGGTACTCTGCCTTTCCTCTCCTTCCCCCAGAAGCTCATGGTATCTCAAGCTCTGGTTCTCTCTATCTTGGACTATTGTAAGAGCCTCTTTCTAAATCCACCTGCCTCTACTCTCCGCCCTCTGCGACTAATCCAGAACAGGACTGTGAGACTTGTCCTTGGCCTCAAGCCCTGGGATCGTATCTCTCCAGCACTGAAATCTCTTCACTGGCTCCCAGTGGATGCAAGGATTAAATTCAAAACGCTCTGCATTGTCCACAAGGTTTTCTGGGGCCTGGGTCCAAAATACCTTCAGCTATCCCTCCGCAAATACCTCCCCTCTCGAACTCTTCGCTCCTCTACCTCCAACTCACTCAGGGTCAGTTGTTTTTCTAAGAAACGAGCTGGGGGTAGATCTCTGTCTTCGGCTGGCGCCTCCTTCTGGAATAGCCTCCTGGCCATTCTAAAACTTGAGGAGAACCATCTCCGGTTCCGGATGATTTTATATGATTTGAATGCAGCTTTGAATGAGCTATAGTTACCTGACAATTCTTCTTTTCTCCAAGGTTTGGAAATTTGCAGTAGGGCCATGTAATAAAGGTCTCTGTATTGCAGAAATATAAAAGTTGACTTTTTAATTAGGCTGGGTTCGGGAAGTTTTACTAGGCTTTCTTTACAATTTAGAGTATTTGCCAGTTGTCTCATCTGGTGTGACATTGTTTTTGTAAGAGTAGTTTTGGGCTGTGTCATATAGGCACATGTTTTCAAAAACAGTACATTTGTTTGGGTAGGATGTGTCAATTAAATCGTTTTTTTTTTTTAAATGTCCTGGCTGTTGGGATCATTTGTGACTATTGTTTCTATCTCTTGGTAGGATTTTAGTACTCCTTTTCGGGATGAAGCTGTACCAAGGTTTAGCCAGACCATGTGTTGAGATTTGCCAGATAAGGCTGTACCTGTTAAATGGTGTGCAGTTTCGTAGCACCCATATTCTCTATGGGGGAGCACTTTTATACTGTAAATGTGCACTTTTTATGACATTGTTTTGTCAGATGATATGTCATCCCATAGTTCTTTTAGCTCTGTTTTTGCAGCTGTGGTGAGATACGCTGTGACATATATTGCAACTGCAGTGGCATTCTCTACATTGTATTGTATGTCCATGTCTGCATGCCACAAGAGGGCAGTGATTGATTTGTAATCAGTAATGTACTTGGATGATTTGTCCCCTTTAATGTTGTATGTGTTCTTGGGAGATGTGCCTTTCACAATGTGTCTAGTAGAAGACATCAAGCTATTTATTTGTCTTTTTTTGCAAACTGGTGTATGGAAGCCAAAGTGGCATTTTGTATGGTATTTACCTTTGTTTTTATATCTACGTCAGCAGTATTTTCCACACCTACATTTTTGAGAGTGTAAGATTTGTTTACATAGGTCACTATGTGTGGTTGCTGAAGGGTAATGTATTTTTTCAATAAACTGTAAAACATTGGCATCACTATCAAAGCCAAATTTGTGAGCATGTTTTTCCCACAAAAGTATCTGGATGTGTGGTGCTCCTCTGGATTGATAGTCTTTTCTCCAAAATAAGTGTTTCACTTCTCAGAGGGGTAGTTTTATTACAAATGAAGTGCAGCATGACAATCAAGTGATTGTGAAAGTACCTTGATACATTGACAGGGTCAAGAGAATAGAGTTCTCCTGTGGTTTTTATGTCTATTCAATCTTTACTTTGGTCTGCAGTGCACAGGAAGTCATGCAAGTCATCCCATGAATACTCTGCACAACTTACAGTAACAAACCATGTGGGTGGGCCTAGATTCCTTAGCATCCAACGTACATCACCGTGACATAGGAACCAGTATTCTTGTATGAAAGAGTAGAGGAAAAGAACGTGCCCCTACAATTTCTTTCTATGTGGTCATGAGGATACTTTGCCTGGAAGCATTTGATATGTTTCTAAGGATATGGGTTGTTTGACCAATGTCAATATATTCATGGCAGAATTGACCATAGTCGATTTCACCGTAAATCTATTTGACCTTCAGTCAACCAAACCAAATCCCTGTCCTGCCAGCAGCCCTATATCAATCCTCCCGCAACCCCTACTTATCTACTTACTTTTTTCGCCAGACACTGGCTATACCCCTGCAGAGCCAATTCCGTCCCTTCAACATGGGTCGGAACTGATGCTGCAGGGTTCCTTTTTTTAGTCCCCAGGACCCCCCCACAGCCTCTAATACTGAACATGGGGAGCGGGGTATACCCTTGCAGCCCATGCTCCTCATGTTCGATATACCTGGTTTTGATTTTTTTGTAGTGGCCGAATTCAGCCATACAGACATATTTCTTTGGTCAAATTGGTCAATACATATTCTAATGCATCTTCAATGTTGTCTTTGGAGTGTAGTGGGTAAATTGTATAGTGGTCTAAAATGTCGTCTGCAGTAACAGGATATACATGTTCAGATTGGCCAGTTGATGGTGAATATTGAATTATTTTGGTGGTTCCTCTTAGATTTTACTCTATGTTTATATCTTTGCAGTATTTATTGTTTTCTTTCAGATATTGTAGTACTTGTAAAACGTTGGTTAAGTCGTTTAGTTTTTGCCTACCTGTTGCCAAATTTGTACTCCTACAGTGTCTACATTTTCTTTAAGATCTTATGGCAAATATACTACTTTGCCATGGATGACTTTTAGTAACTCAGATGGAGGCAATTTGGCTGTTTTCGGTTGAAGTCCTATTATAGCTTGAAATTGGTGTACTGTTTGATTACCATGACTCATACAAGTTAAGTCGTTGTAGAGCCTTTGGAAATGGGAATATTTCTAAGTCATTAGTTATATGACGTGTTGGTGTTTTGTTATTGCCAAGCTTTGTATTGCAGTACGTGCAAACTATTGAGAGGTCAGCTATGGCACAGACCTGCACATCTCCAGGGAGCTCTCTTAATAGAACATGGTAGAACACGTGTATTAACTCATCCCATGACTGTTTATTTTTTTGTTTTCACATTTCTTGTGTGGATTGTATGTATTCCGTGGGATCCTCGTTAGGCTTCATTTTGTGAGCCAATATAGAATCCATGTCTGATGTATATGGATACAGCTCCCTTCGAGCCTTCCAAACATGTGCTCTATAGTTATTGAAGGTTGCTCCATTATGCATATTACAGCTTTATTTTTGCCACGCATATCCAGCCTGTTCCCATATTTTGTCACTTCTTTCCCCGACCAATACTGCCAATAAACATTTTATGTCTCCTATGGCCAATGGGATTCCTGCTGTCTCCTTTTAGAAAACATAAAGTATGGCTGGCTGCCTGAAATATACCGCTCAAAGGACCTCGAGTCTCCCGTCCCAGATATCTAGGACCTTATCCCATTAAGGCCATCATCAACCCGGCTGCTTTAAAACTAGATCTACCCGACAATATGCAAATTCATCCAGTATTTCATGTTTCTCTCTTGAAGCCGGTGAAGACTGAGGCTAGGTTCAAAAAAACACCAGAGCCCGAAATTATCGGAGGAGGATCTGAGTACGAGGTTAAGGACATTCTAGATTCTAAAATGGTATGATCAAAATTGTACTACTTAATCGATTGGAAGGGTTATGGACCTCAAGATCGCACTTGGGAACCAGTGGAATTTATCCACGCACCTCGATTAATCAGGTGGTTTCATCTTAACAACCCCACCAAACCTGTACCGGGGAGAGGAACGCCTGTGAGAGGGGCCTTGCGGGGGAGTGCTGTCATGGCCACAGAACTAAGGGCCAGTCATCCCTCATCCCCAGGGTCCAAATGGACCCAGTCCTGGCACCTCTGGATCATGTAACAGTGTGCCTAGCACACTCTGTGCCCAGGGTACGTGCAGCAGGGCCAGGCGTGGCCATAGAACAACATTGGAAGGCACTTGAAGGAGTCCCTGAGTGGGGCAAGGTGGAGCCACTAGGTGGGGCTAAAGGGAGGGGCTAGGGCCAGCCTATATAAGGCCAACCGATCCACATGCCTCTGCTTCGCGTTGTTCTGCTTTGGCAGCATAATGCTTACTGATGTTCTTACCTGCGCATCCACTTGATTCCAGCACCTTCATCTCTGAAGACATCTTACCAGATTCCAGCATCTCCACAGCTGAGGGCACTTCTTATCTGCTTCTAGCCGCTCCATGGATGTACGCGCCTATTGCCTGATTACAGCTACTCCATCGCTGTGTGTGCTTCTTAACTGAGTCCAGCAACTCCATCGCAGTGAGCGCCTCTTACCTGAATCCAGCTACTCCATTGCTGTGCGCGCCACTTTCCTGATTCCAGCTACTCCATTGCTGTGTGCACCTCTTACCTGAATCCAGCTACTCCATCGATGTGAGCGCCTCTTACCTGAATCCAACTACTCTATCGCTGTGCGTGCCTCTTACCTGAATCCAGCTACTGCATCGCCAACGGCGCTCTCGCCTGCTCCCAGCCGCTCCATCACAGTTGATAAGTGTGTGCTTTGTACAGCATTGAAATTGCATCTTTATTACACCATCACAGTTATACTTACATAATATATTGATAGTAGCACACACATTTATTCTGTAAGAACAATATACTTTAAAACCATGAAAATGCCACAAACTTTTTTTTCCAGTGACCCGATGATTACTTCATGTTAACACAACAAAGGTTACCACACATAAATGTTGTTCTAAATATAGTAAATGGAATGTACTATTTATGGGGGGCAATAAAGTAAATCTGTATTTACAACTGTAGGTAATTAAAGGCTGTAAAGTATCTTTTACAAATTGTACTTTTTTTGTTGCTTCACTGAGAAACCACTACAGATTCCAGCCTTCTTGCCATGTTCAAGTAACAATCTACACCCAGTATTAATTACTCTCAGCATATTACTGTAGATATGATTACTAAGGAAAGTGTATTATATGTTTCACCACCGTCTACACTTCTATATTACAATATTCAAGTAAGCATCCATCCCCACTATCAAGATACTGTTGTAGCTAAAATCACTAAGAACTACATATTGTAACCATGCGCACTGTCCACAATTGGGGTTGGATTATAAATACCATCTATATTTCAATGATATTGTTCCACCATATTGAAAATACTATATAATCCCCTTAGAGTAGCTATAATTACTAAACACATACTACTGTGGATGTGGCCAGTGTCCAGGTTGATACTTCACCTAGACTATTTATAATTACTATACACATATTACCATGGCTGTGGCCAGTGTCCAGATTCTTGGGGGCATGGCCGCAAAATAGAATTGAACCATTACATAAATGCACACAATACACCTTCAAATAACATGACTCACCCAGAACCCCTCCCAATCCCAATAGCATTTGCGGACACATACCCGTAGATAAATGTCTATGTCCATGGCTCAGAACATGACCGCAGACAGTACAATTGACAGCTGACTCAGTGGCTCCTGCACAGCCTTGTTCACCTATAAAAACGGCTGGACCACCCTTACAAGTCACTCTTTCAGCACAAAATAACCACAAAAGTATTTTCCATGTTTTTTTCTCACTGCACTGTCTTCGGAAAAAGGCCCTGTTCTACAGATCCTAAATGGCGAAGGTTTTAGAAAGTTTGATGCAGCTAACATTTTCAAAAAACAATCAGCATGTGCGTTTGGTGTCTGCGAACACCAGGCCATCCTCTGATTGGTTGAGAGGTCTCTGTGGACCACGAACCAACAAATTTGTCTGCGATCCGGATGCAGATATTATGATTTTTTTTTTACCTACTTGGATGGAATTATACCAAATTTGCAAAAGAATACTTTCAGGACCAAGCTCATCGCGCATGTTTGGTGCAAATCCGTCCAGCGGTTTCAGGTGTAGGCATGAGCAAAATTTGTTGTCCATTATGTCTATGAAGATTTCAAAGATTTTGGGACCCCCCCTATAACTTTGCCCCCATGAATGAAACAGCGGCAAACTTAGCACAATTGTTCAGGGTGGGCATATAATTCTTTTTGCAAAGTTCTGTGACAATTTGTTAAATGGCCCCAAAGTTATAAGCCACCCAATAACTGCTCTTCCAATGAGCTGAGCAACTTCATTATGGCTAGACGGCTGCTACTGCAGTTTGCGTAATATATATAAAATGAAGTGATGCATTGTGATACAAATAAAAAGATCTTGAAATAAATTAAAAGTACCACTTGCGGTAAATCAAGGTGTCCTCTTCTAGTACCTCTCAATGTAACAGGAGTCATTTTTATCTGCATCAGCATGAGGTGGCATTGTTTATTTGAAAAAATTCCCTGACAGAGGGCCCAGTAAAGGAAGCCCCATTATAAGTCACATTTTATAAACCGGCCCTCACTTCCTCGATTCATCATCAATCTCATATTCATACATAATTGGAGAAACTTGAGTTAAAATGCGATGAGATAATTATGTTTGAGATAATTATGTTTGACGGATTACCTCAACATGACTAATATTAGCAAATGTAATTATCTAATTATTATTTGGCTAATGTTATTAAGAGATGACAAGGAAATGAATTGGGCCTCTGTGCTGAATTGACAATTACCTCCTCAAGGACATGAATAGATCTCCTATATTTGTATTTGAGCATTGGGCCAGAACAAGGGTTTGGGAATTATCTGCCTGTGCAAAGTAAGGCTCTGACAGTTGCTATAATTCTGAAGCCCTGTCTTCTATTCATCAGGTCTTGTTATTGGCGCAAGTGTTTGATTCGCTTCTTATCCAAACAAACACAGGGGGTAATTCATAGAATTCAGTGCACAAGTGGCGCACGCGGCTGGCGCACAGTGTGCGTGTGCGAATCCCTGCGCCAGCCGCGTGCGCAAGAATCCATTTCCGCGCACAGCGTATTCATGGATTCCAGCCACCAAAACCAGCCGTGGCGCACAGGGGCGCAGCGACCCTGCAGCAGCGCCAGTTACGCCCCCAAGAACGCCTCTCGTGCAGGGAAAAGCCATCAATATACCCAATCCAGCACAAAGGGCTGCGCTAACCCTGTACCAGCACAGCAAGCGGGCTACGTGTATCACTGGGGTGCGCGGGAAGTACCTCACGCGATTGGCCCCGTGCGAGCAGGGTACGCATATTTCAGGGGTGCGCGGGAAGTTCCACATGCGATTTCATCATGGTACGTGTATTTCAGGGGTGTGCGGGAATTTCCACACGCGATTGGGCCCGTGCGAGCAGGGTACGCGTATCTCAGGGGTGCGCGGGAAGTTCCACACGCGATTCCATCAGGGTACGTGTATTTCGGGGTGCGCGGGAAGTTCCACACGCGATTCCATCAGGGTACGTGTATTTCGGGGTGCGCGTGAAGTTCCACACGCGATATCAGCAGGGTACGTGTATTACAGGGTGCAGGGGAAGTTACACACGCGATTCCAGCAGGGTACGTGTATTTCAGGGGTGCGCGGGAATTTCCACACGCGATTGGGCCCGTGCGAGCAGGGTACGCGTATCTCAGGGGTGCGCGGGAAGTACCACACGCGATTCCTTCAGGGTACGTGTATTTCGGGGTGCGCGTGAAGTTCCACACGCGATTCCATCAGGGTATGTGTATTTCGGGGTGCGCGTGAAGTTCCACACGCGATATCAGCAGGGTACGTGTATTCCAGGGGTGCGCGGGAAGTACCACACGCGATTCCATCAGGGTACGTGTATTTCAGGGTGCAGGTGGAGTTACACACGCGATTTCATCATGGTACGTGTATTTCAGGGGTGCGCGGGAATTTCCACATGCGATTGGGCCCGTGCGAGCAGGGTACGCGTATCTCAGGGGTGCGCGGGAAGGTCCACACGCGATTCCATCAGGGTACGTGTATTTCGGGGTGCGCGGGAAGTTCCACACGCGATTCCATCAGGGTACGTGTATTTTGGGGTGCGCGTGAAGTTCCACACGCAATATCAGCAGGGTACATGTATTACAGGGTGCAGGGGAAGTTACACACGCGATTCCAGCAGGGTACGTGTATTTCAGGGGTGCGCGGGAATTTCCACACGCGATTGGGCCCGTGCGAGCAGGGTACGCGTATCTCAGGGGTGCGCGGGAAGTACCACACGCGATTCCTTCAGGGTACGTGTATTTCGGGGTGCGCGTGAAGTTCCACACGCGATTCCATCAGGGTACGTGTATTTCGGGGTGCGCATGAAGTTCCACATGCGATATCAGCAGGGTACGTGTATTCCAGGGGTGCGCGGGAAGTATCACACGCGATTCCATCAGGGTACGTGTATTTCAGGGTGCAGGTGGAGTTACACACGCGATTTCATCATGGTACGTGTATTTCAGGGGTGCGTGGGAATTTCCACATGCGATTGGGCCCGTGCGAGCAGGGTACGTGTATCTCAGGGGTGCGCGGGAAGTTCCACACGCGATTCCATCAGGGTACGTGTATTTCAGGGTGCGCGGGAAGTTCCACACGCGATATCAGCAGGGTACGTGTATTTCAGGGTGCAGGGGAATGTACACACGCAATTCCAGCAGGGTACGTGTATTTCAGGGGTGCGCGGGAATTTCCACACGCGATTGGGCCCGTGCGAGCAGGGTCCGCGTATCTCAGGGGTGCGTGGGAAGTTCCACACGCGATTCCATCAGGGTACGTGTATTTCAGGGTGCAGGGGAAGTTGCACACGCAATTTCAGCAGGGTACGTGTATTCCAGGGGTGCGCGGGAAGTGCCACACGCGATTCCATCAGGGTACGTGTATTTCAGGGTGCAGGGGAAGTTCCAGACACGATTTCAGCAGGGTACGTGTATTCCAGGGGTGCGCAGGAAGTTCCACACGCGATTACATCAGGGTACGTGTATTTCAGGGTGCAGGGGAAGTTCCAGACGCGATTTCAGCAGGGTACGTGTATTTCAGGGGTGCGCGTGAAGTTCCACACGCGATATCAGCAGGGTACATGTATTTCAGGGTGCAGGGGAAGTTACACACGCGAAATCAGCAGGGTACGTGTATTCCAGGGGTGCGCAGGAAGTTCCACACGCGATTCCATCAGGGTACGTGTATTTCGGGGTGCGGGGGAAGTTCGACACGTGATTCCATCAGGGTACGTGTATTACAGGGGTGCGCGGGGAGCACCACACGTGAATTGCACGTGTGGGCCCTCCCAGGTGTTCCCTCTACACCCTCCACGGCACCTGCAGGTGGCTCACACCACAGGGGCCTACCCTGCACATGTCCTGCAGGCACCCCATCCACCATGGCCATGCCCCACAGCCAACCCACATGTCAACTTGCACTACTGCCCACCAACGCATGTCCCCCTGCACCCCCAGCCACCAGGGGCACCAACCACCAGGCCCCCACCCATGTCTCCCACTACCCCCACCCCCCCAGTAACCAGGGGCAGCCTCCACCAGGCCCCCACCCATGTCTCCAACCACCCCCACCCCCAGCCTACCAGGGGCAGCCTCCACCAGGCCCCCACCCATGTCTCCCAGCACCCACACCCCCCAGCAGTGCAGGGGCACCCACCACCAGGCCCCCACCCATGTCTCCCAGCACCCCCACCCCCCAGCCACCAGGGGCAGCCTCCACCAGGCCCCCACCCATGTCTATCAGCACCCCCACCCCCCCAGTCACCAGGGGCAGCCTCCACCAGGCCCCCACCCATGTCTCCCACCACCCCCACCCCCCAGCAGTGCAGGGGCACCCACCACCAGGCCCCCACCCATGTCTCCCACCACCCCCACCCCCCAGCCACCAGGGGCACCAACCACCAGGCCCCCACCCATGTCTCCCACCACCCCACCTCCCCACCCATGTCCAACTCATGTTCCCCACCACCCCCACCCCCCAGCACTGTGGGGCACTTGCCAGCAGGCCCCACCCATGTCTCCCACCACCCCCACCCCCCAGCAGTGCAGGGGCAGCCTCCACCAGGCCCCCACCCATGTCTCCCACCACCCCCACCCCCACTCCCCAGGGCCAGCCTCCACCAGGTCCCCACCCATGTCCCCACCACCCCCACCCCCCCAGTCACCAGGGGCAGCCTCCACCAGGCCCCCACCCATGTCTCCCACCACCCCCACCCCCCAGCAGTGCAGGGGCACCCACCACCAGGCCCCAACCCATGTCTCCCAGCACCCCCACCACCCCAGCCACCAGGGGCACCAACCACCAGGCCCCCACTCATGTCTCCCACCACCCCCACCCCCCCCAGTCACCAGGGGCAGCCTCCACCAGGCCCCCACCCATGTCTCCCACCACCCCCACCCCCCAGCAGTGCAGGGGCACCCACCACCAGGCCCCCACCCATGTCTCCCACCACCCCCACCCCCAAGCCACCAGGGGCACCAACCACCAGGCCCCCACCCATGTCTCCCACCACCCCCACCCCCCCAGTCATCAGGGGCAGCCTCCACCAGGCCCCCACCCATGTCTCCCACCACCCCCACCCCCCAGCCACCAGGGGCAGCCTCCACCAGGCCCCCACCCATGTCTCCCAGGACCCCCACCCCCAGCACTGTGGGGCACCTGCCAGCAGGCCCCCACCCATGTCCAACTCATGTTCCCCACCACCCCCACCCCCCAGCACTGTGGGGCACCTGCCAGCAGGCCCCACCCATGTCTCCCACCACCCCCACCCCCAGCCACCAAGGGCAGCCTCCACCAGGCCCCCACCCATGTCTCCCAGCACCCACACCCCCCAGCAGTGCAGGGGCCCCCACCACCAGGCCCCCACCCATGTCTCCCAGCACCCCCACCCCCCAGCCACCAGGGGCACCAACCACCAGGCCCCCACCCATGTCTCCCACCACCCCCACCCCCCAGCCACCAGGGGCAGCCTCCACCAGGCCCCCACCCATGTCTCCCAGCACCCCCACCCCCCAGCACTGTGGGGCACCTGCCAGCAGGCCCCCACCCATGTGCAACTCATGTACCCCTGCACCCCCACCGCCCAGCACTGTGGGGCACCTGCCAGCAGGCCCCCACCCATGTCCAACTCATGTTCCCCACCACCCCCACCCCCCAGCACTGTAGGGCACCTGCCAGCAGGCCCCCACCCATGTCCAACTCATGTTCCCCACCACCCCCACCCCCCAGCACTGTGGGGCACCTGCCAGCAGGCCCCACCCATGTCTCCCACCACCCCCACCCCCCAGCAGTGCAGCGGCAGCCTCCACCAGGCCCCCACCCATGTCTCCCACCACCCCCACCCCCCAGCCACCATGGCCAGCCCCCACCAGGCCCCCACTCATGTCCCCTATCACCCCCACCCCCCTGCCACCATGGGCAGCCTCCACCAGGTCCTCACAATCCCCAATCATGTGCGTTATGGTCAGCCTCCACAGCCAAAAAGCCCTACCAAGTAACCCATTCACCCACATGGAAATGGAAATTACATGTTACACCCCCAATGTTCATAAAGCAAATGAACCCATGTCCGTCACACACAATGGTTGCAATTGAATTAGAAAACACCCAACATGACATGCATGAAACCAATGAGATGATACCACACAGTGAAGTATGAAAACAAAATTGTATTAAAAAAAAAATAATGCAAAAGAAATGAAACAAACTACAATGGCAATGAAAAAAAGATAAGCTGCATGTCCGTTTAAAAAAATAAAAACACCAAATCCTAATCCAAAAAAATGTTGTCCAAAGTCAAATGAAAAATAAAATCAATCCAATGAAGAACTATGTACAAAACATCCAAGGGTCCATGAGCCCAACTGAACAAAGGAAACCTACAAAAAACCCTAACTAAAATGCAACTATATACAAAAAGTGGAGCAGTGTCCGTCGACTCCAAATCATAAGAACAAACAAAGGAAACCTAAAACTAAAGAACTATATACAACGGCGGCGGGCAAGTCCAGCGGCTCACTCCGTGGTGTTCCGGGCCAGGGCATCATCGAACTCCTGTTCGATGTCCCGGAGGCGGTCCTGTTCCATGGCCCCGAGGGTCCGCAGGGACGACGCCGTGTCCCCCTCCAACCCCCTGCGGATTGCCTCAAGGCACTCGGCCCGCCTCAGCGCCCTCCGCATGGAATTCTCCGTCCTGACCATTGTGAGCCGTGCCTCTTCCGCCCGCCGCCGCTCCGCACCTATCTGCTGGCCCAACCGCTGCCACACAGAAGACACACCCCGTCCTGGGTCAACCTGCCCTCCGGCCGATGCCTGCCCCTCCGATGTTGAACGCCCCGAGCCTTCATGGCTCCCACCACATTGCTGCTGCTGCTGTGCCTCTGCCCGTGCACTGCCTCCTGCTGCCTGCACATCCTCCGCCGGCTGGGGTGCAGTTGTTGATGTGGCCACCCCTGCTGGACGTCCGACTCCTGACTGTGGCAGGGATACCTCCTCCACCATCCTGGCCGCACCATCAGAGGCAGCTCCACAGGGCACCCAGGTGACTGATGGGTGGGAAGATGGCACAGAGGACGACTGGCGCGTAGGGGGTCCAGTTGAGGAGGGGGTCGGAGCAAGCCCCATCAGACGGAGGAATCCGGCCTGGGTGACCTGTCCCAGCAGGCTGACGTGGTCAACGAGCCATTCGAGATGACGTGCAGTCTCTCCATGAAAAGACTGCAGGTCACCTCGCATGGCCCGTTGACGCAACGCCACACCAGCCAGGACAGGCTCAACCCGGACCTGGATAGCCACATCCGCAGGCAGAGGAAGGCCAGTTGATGTCAGCTCATCCCCTGCCTGAAAACGGGTCTGGACGTAGGCATCCCTGCTGGTGCAAGATGATGCAGGGACAGGATCGGGGACAGGATTGCACACAGGCACCTCTGCGGCGGCCTGTGCTGCCTCCTGTCCCTGGTCCTGCACTGCACCACTAGCACCAGTCCGATCCCCACCTCCAGACCCCGTCTCTGGTGCTTGCACGGCCTCCTCCTCCACCAAACCCCCCACCAACCTGGATGACTCCGTGCCATCTTCCCCTGTTGGGCCCTGTGGGGTCCCAGCTGCCCCTTCTGCTGCCGAGGAGTCCAACTCCAACCTCCGCCTCTTGGACCTCCCCCCGGCAGCTGCGGCCTGGGACGCGGCACCGGACTCCTCACTCCCCGACGAGATGACAACACGGGAGGGGAGCTGGGCCTTGCGTCTCCGGCTGGCGGTGGGATCCCCGCCGCTGTGCTCCACAGCACCTTCTCTGCCCTCTTCATCAGTTGACGCTGCAGACAGGGAGAAACAAAACACAGGCATCAGGGCACTGTACAATGGACACATTGCACATGAGTGGCATTGGCAAACCTCAGACATGTCATCACAATCCCCAACACACATGTCATTACAACTCACACACATGAGCCATACCACAGCCATATCGCAACTGCCACCACCATCCATACACATACAACAGCATGAGCAGCCAAAGGTGAGCCAGACATCACATGCAACACAGGAAGTGCACCACACATGTACACACACCACCACACTTGCATGCATGTGTACACCTCTGCCAAGTGTCGCACTGTTCAGACGGGCATCCATGTCACATCTGCCAATCAGGCTTCCACATACCGCTGTCACATGCATCCATGTTGCATCACTGTTGCACCCTTGTCAAATACACACACATGCACATGTACACAGTGCTGATACATGCAGCCGAAAACTACATACATGCGTGACATCACGGACATGTCTACTTACATACACATTCATCCAAACATGTGTGCCCACACAACTGCATTTGGCATGCAAGCCTACACACACAAGCACCATCCATGTCTCACACATTACAGCCCTCGCATGTGTCAGCCCCACGGCCCTGTACACCCCCACCCATACTCGACCCCATACAAACAGATATGCAACCTGCACACTACCGAATAATCACCACACGCACTGCTCACAATCAGGATGCATGTACACTCACCGCTCGACTCCAGACGGGTCTGCTTCTCTAGGACCTGGACGTGGAGCGCTGGGGATATGCGTTCCAGGACCCTCATCTGTTCTTCCGACAAGTGGCCCCGGCGCCCCTTGGCATCCGCTGCCTTCAAGAGGCGCCGGGCCTTGTTCAGGGTCCTGGACCTGAAGTCCTCCCAGCGCTTCCTGACATGTTGTAAGTCGCGGACTGCCACCTCCTCCGCGTTGATGGCAGTCACAATGTCAGTCCAGATCTGAGTCCGTCCTTCCTTGTCGGCGCGGGAACTTCCGAAGAGGGCATCATACTGCCCCAGGACTTGCTCCACCAGGACACCAACTTCGGTGGCACTGAAGCTGGTGCCCCTCTGCCTCTCTGGCCGGGGGTTGTCAGTGGTCACAGATGGTGTTTGCCCCGACATGACAACCCCAGAGGCAGGAGTGGGTGGGCAACTGGGTCCTGGGGCTGGGCTGTGGAGCGATGGAATCCCAGTCGGGAGTCTTCGGTTCCAGCAGGGGTGGTCACAGCAACAGCAACCCTGGCTGATGTGCAGGCAGCAGGAGGCAGTGCACGTGCAGAGGCAGAGCAACAGCAGCAACATGGTGGGAGCCATGAAGGCTCGGGGCCTGCGACATCGGAGGGGCAGGCATCGGCCGGAGGGCAGGAGGACCCAGGACAGAGAGTGTCTTCCGTGTGGCAGCAGTTGGGCCACACCATAGGTGCGGAGCGGCGGCGGGCGGAAGAGGCGCGGCTCACAATGGTCAGGGCGGAGAACTCCATGCGGAGGGCCCTGAGGCGGGCCGAGTGCCTCGAGGCAATCCGCAGGGGGTTGGAGGAGGACACGGCGTCGTCCCTGCGGACCCTCGGGGCCATGGAACAGGACCGCCTCCTGGACATCGAACAGGAGTTCCATGATGCCCTGGCCCGGAACACCACGGAGTGAGCCGCTGGACTTGCTCGCCGTCTTTGTATATAGTTCTTTAGTTTTAGGTTTCCTTTGTTTGTTCTTATGATTTGGAGTCGACGGACACTGCTCCACTTTTTGTATATAGTTGCATTTTAGTTAGGGTTTTTTGTAGGTTTCCTTTGTTCAGTTGGGCTCATGGACCCTTGGATGTTTTGTACATAGTTCTTCATTGGATTGATTTTATTTTTCATTTGACTTTGGACAACATTTTTTTGGATTAGGATTTGGTGTTTTTATTTTTTTAAACGGACATGCAGCTTATCTTTTTTTCATTGCCATTGTAGTTTGTTTCATTTCTTTTGCATTATTTTTTTTTTAATACAATTTTGTTTTCATACTTCACTGTGTGGTATCAGATCATTGGTTTCATGCATGTCATGTTGGGTGTTTTCTAATTCAATTGCAACCATTGTGTGTGACGGACATGGGTTCATTTGCTTTATGAACATTGGGGGTGTAACATGTAATTTCCATTTCCATGTGGGTGAATGGGTTACTTGGTAGGGCTTTTTGGCTGTGGAGGCTGACCATAACGCACATGATTGGGGATTGTGAGGACCTGGTGGAGGCTGCCCATGGTGGCTGGGGGGTGGGGGTGATAGGGGACATGAGTGGGGGCCTGGTGGGGGCTGGCCATGGTGGCTGGGGGTTGGGGGTGGTGGGAGACATGGGTGGGGGCCTGGTGGAGGCTGCCCCTGCACTGCTGGGGGGTGGGGTGGTGGGAGACATGGGTGGGGCCTGCTGGCAGGTGCCCCACAGTGCTGGGGGGTGGGGGTGGTGGGGAACATGAGTTGGACATGGGTGGTGGCCTGCTGGCAGGTGCCCCACAGTGCTGGGGGGTGGGGGTGGTGGGGAACATGAGTTGGACATGGGTGGGGGCCTGCTGGCAGGTGCCCCACAGTGCTGGGCGGTGGGGGTGCAGAGGTACATGAGTTGCACATGGGTGGGGGCCTGCTGGCAGGTGCCCCACAGTGCTGGGGGGTGGGGGTGCTGGGAGACATGGGTGGGGGCCTGGTGGAGGCTGCCCCTGGTGGCTGGGGGGTGGGGGTGGTGGGAGACATGGGTGGGGGCCTGGTGGTTGGTGCCCCTGGTGGCTGGGGGGTGGGGGTGCTGGGAGACATGGGTGGGGGCCTGGTGGTGGGTGCCCCTGCACTGCTGGGGGGTGTGGGTGCTGGGAGTCATGGGTGGGGGCCTGGTGGAGGCTGCCCCTGGTGGCTGGGGGGTGGGGGTGGTGGGAGACATGGGTGGGACCTGCTGGCAGGTGCCCCTCAGTGCTGGGGGGTGGGGGGGGTGGGGAACATGAGTTGGACATGGGTGGGGGCCTGCTGGCAGGTGCCCCACAGTGCTGGGGGGTGGGGGTGCTGGGAGACATGGGTGGGGGCCTGGTGGAGGCTGCCCCTGGTGGCTGGGGGGTGGGGGTGGTGGGAGACATGGGTGGGGGCCTGGTGGAGGCTGCCCCTGTTGAATGGGGGGGTGGGGGTGGTGGGAGACATGGGTGGGGGCCTGGTGGTTGGTGCCCCTGGTGGCTGGGGGGTGGGGGTGGTGGGAGACATATGTGGGGGCCTGGTGGTGGGTGCCCCTGCACTGCTGGGGGGTGGGGGTGGTGGGAGACATGGGTGGGGGCCTGGTGGAGGCTGCCCCTGGTGACTAGGGGGGTGGGGGTGGTGGGAGACATGGGTGGGGGCCTGGTGGTTGGTGCCCCTGGTGGCTGGGGGGTGGGGGTGCTGGGAGACATGGGTGGGGGCCTGGTGGTGGGTGCCCCTGCACTGCTGGGGGGTGGGGGTGGTGGGAGACATGGGTGGGGGCCTGGTGGAGGCTGCCCCTGGTGACTGGGGGGGTGGGGGTGGTGGGAGACATGGGTGGGGGCCTGGTGGAGGCTGGCCCTGGGGAGTGGGGGGTGGGGGTGGTGGGAGACATGGGTGGGGGCCTGGTGGAGGCTGCCCCTGCACTGCTGGGGGGTAGGGGGTGGTGGGAGACATGAGTGGGGGCCTGGTGGAGGCTGCCCCTGCACTGATGGGGGTGGGGGTAATAGGGGACATGAGTGGGGGCCTGGTGGAGGCTGCCCCTGGTGGCTGGGGGGTGGGGATGCTGGGAGACAGGAGTGGGAGCCTGGTGGAGGGTGCCCCTGACTGCTGTGGGGTAGGGGTTGGTGGGAGACATGAGTGGGGGCCTGGTGGAGGCTGCCCCTGACTGCTGGGGGGTAGGGGGTGGTGGGAGACATGAGTTGGACATGAGTGGGGGCCTGGTGGAGGCTACCCCTGCACTGCTGGGGGTGGGGGTGGTGGGAGACATGAGTGGGGGCCTGGTGGAGGCTGCTCCTGCACTGCTAGGGGGTGGGGGTGCATGGGGACATGAGTGGGGGCCTGGTGGAGGCTGCCCCTGCACTGCTGGGGGGTGGTGTTAATAGGGGACATGAGTGGGGGCCTGGTGGAGGCTGCCCCTGCACTGCTGGGGGGTGGGGGTGGTGGTAGACATGGGTGGGGGCCTGGTGGAGGCTGCCTCTGCACTGCTGGGGGGTGGTGTGGTGGGAGACATGAGTGGGGGCCTGGTGGAGGCTGCCCCTGGTGGCTGGGGGGTGGGGGTGGTAGGAGACATGAGTTGGACATGAGTGGGGGCCTGGTGGAGGCTGCCCCTGCACTGCTGGGGGGTGGGGGTGGTGGGAGACATGAGTGGGGGCCTGGTGGAGGCTGCCCCTGCACTGCTGGGGGGTGGGGGTGCATGGGGACATGAGTGGGGGCCTGGTGGAGGCTGCCCCTGCACTGCTGGGTGGTGGGGGTAATAGGGGACATGAGTGGGGGCCTGGTGGAGGCTGCCCCTGCACTGCTGGGGGGTGGGGGTGGTGGTAGACATGGGTGGGGGCCTGGTGGAGGCTGCCCCTGCACTGCTGGGGGGTGGGGTGGTCGGAGACATGAGTGGGGGCCTGGTGGAGGCTGCCCCTGCTGGCTGGGGGGTGGGGATGGCGGGAGACATGAGTTGGACATGAGTGGGGGCCTGGTGGAGGCTGCCCCTGCACTGCTGGGGGGTGGGGTTGGTGGGAGACATGAGTGGGAGCCTGTTGGAGGCTGCCCCTGCACTGCTGGGGGGTGGGGTGCATGGGGACATGAGTGGGGGCCTGGTGGAGGCTGCCCCTGCACTGCTGGGGGGTGGGGGTAATAGGGGACATGAGTGGGGGCCTGGTGGAGGCTGCCCCTGGTGGCTGGGGGGTGGGGGTGGTGGGAGACATGAGTGGGGGCCTGGTGGAGGGTGCCCCTGCACTGCTGGGGGTGGGGGTAATAGGGGACATGAGTGGGGGCCTGGTGGAGGCTGCCCCTGGTGGCTGGGGGGTGGGGGTGCTGGGAGACAGGAGTGGGAGCCTGGTGGAGGGTGCCCCTGACTGCTGGGGGGTAGGGGGTGGTGGGAGACATGAGTGGGGGCCTGTTGGAGGCTGCCCCTGACTGCTGGGGGGTAGGGGGTGGTAGGAGACATGAGTGGGGGCCTCGTGGAGGCTGCCCCTGACTGCTGGGGGGTAGGGGGTGGTGGGAGACATGAGTGGGGGCCTGGTGGAGGGTGCCCCTGACTGCTGGGGGGTAGGGGGTGGTGGGAGATATGAGTGGGGGCCTGGTGGAGGGTGGCCCTGGTGTCTGGGAGGTGGGGGTGGTGAAAGACATGGGTGGGGGCCTGGTGGAGGCTGCCCCTGCACTGCTGGGGGGTGGGGTGGTGGGAGACATGAGTGGGGGCCTGGTGGAGGCTGCCCCTGGTGGCTGGGGGGTGGGGGTGGTGGGAGACATGAGTTGGACATGAGTGGGGGCCTGGTGGAGGCTGCCCCTGGTGGCTGGGGCGTGGGGGTGCTGGGAGACAGTAGTGGGAGCATGGTGGAGGGTCCCCCTGACTGCTGGGGGGTCGGGGGTGGTGGGAGACATGAGTGGGGGCTTGGTGGAGGCTGCCCCTGGTGGCTGGGGGGTGGGTGTGGTGGTAGACATGAATGGGGGCCTGGTGGAGGCTGCCCCTGCACTGCTGGGGGGTGGGGGTAATAGGGGACATGAGTGGGGGCTTGGTGGAGGCTGCCCCTGCACTGCTGGGGGGTGGGGGGGTGGTAGACATGGGTGGGGGCCTGGTGGAGGCTGCCCCTGCACTGCTGGGGGGTGGGGGTGCTGGGAGACAGTAGTGGGAGCATGGTGGAGGGTCCCCCTGACTGCTGGGGGGTCGGGGGTGGTGGGAGACATGAGTGGGGGCTTGGTGGAGGCTGCCCCTGGTGGCTGGGGGGTGGGTGTGGTGGTAGACATGAATGGGGGCCTGGTGGAGGCTGCCCCTGCACTGCTGGGGGGTGGGGGTAATAGGGGACATGAGTGGGGGCTTGGTGGAGGCTGCCCCTGCACTGCTGGGGGGTGGGGGGGTGCTAGACATGGGTGGGGGCCTGGTGGAGGCTGCCCCTGCACTGCTGGGGGGTGGGGTGGTGGGAGACATGAGTGGGGGCCTGGTGGAGGCTGCCCCTGGTGGCTGGGGGGTGGGTGTGGTGGGAGACATGAGTTGGACATGAGTGGGGGCCTGGTGGAGGCTGCCCCTGCACTGCTGGGGGGTGGGGTGGTGGGAGACATGAGTGGGGGCCTGGTGGAGGCTGCCCCTGCACTGCTGGGGGGTGGGGGTGGTGGGAGACATGAGTGGGGGCCTGGTGGAGCCTGCCCCTGCACTGCTGGGGGGTGGGGGTGCATGGGGACATGAGTGGGGACCTGGTGGAGGCTGCCCCTGCACTGCTGGGTGGTGGGGGTAATAGGGGACATGAGTGGGGGCCTGGTGGAGGCTGCCCCTGCACTGCTGAGGGGTGGGGGTGGTGGTAGACATGGGTGGGGGCCTGGTGGAGGCTGCCCCTGCACTGCTGGGGGGTGGGGTGGTGGGAGACATGAGTGGGGGCCTGGTGGAGGCTGCCCCTGCTGGCTGGGGGGTGGGGATGGCGGGAGACATGAGTTGGACATGAGTGGGGGCCTGGTGAAGGCTGCCCCTGCACTGCTGGGGGGTGGGGGTGGTGGGAGACATGAGTGGGAGCCTGTTGGAGGCTGCCCCTGCACTGCTGGGGGGTGGGGGTGCATGGGGACATGAGTGGGGGCCTGGTGGAGGCTGCCCCTGCACTGCTGGGTGTTGGGGGTAATAGTGGACATGAGTGGGAGCCTGGTGGAGGCTGCCCCTGGTGGCTGGGGGGTGGGGGTGGTGGTAGACATGAGTGGGGGCCTGGTGGAGGGTGCCCCTGCACTGCTGGGGGTGGGGGTAATAGGGGACATGAGTGGGGGCCTGGTGGAGGCTGCCCCTGGTGGCTGGGGGGTGGGGGTGCTGGGAGACAGGAGTGGGAGCCTGGTGGAGGGTGCCCCTGACTGCTGGGGGTTAGGGGGTGGTGGGAGACATGAGTGGGGGCCTGGTGGAGGCTGCCCCTGACTGCTGGGGGGTAGGGGGTGGTGGGAGACATGAGTGGGGGCCTGGTGGAGGCTGCCCCTGACTGCTGGGGGGTAGGGGGTGGTGGGAGACATGAGTGGGGGCCTGGTGGAGGGTGCCCCTGACTGCTGGGGGGTAGGGGGTGGTGAGAGATATGAGTGGGGGCCTGGTGGAGGGTGCCCATGGTGTCTGGGAGGTGGGGTGGTGAAAGACATGGGTGGGGGCCTGGTGGAGGCTGCCCCTGCACTTCTGGGGGGTGGGGTGGTGGGAGACATGAGTGGGGGCCTGGTGGAGGCTGCCCCTGGTGGCTGGGGGGTGGGGGTGGTGGGAGACATGAGTTGGACATGAGTGGGGGCCTGGTGGAGGCTGCCCCTGGTGGCTGGGGCGTGGGGGTGCTGGGAGACAGTAGTGGGAGCCTGGTGGAGGGTGCCCCTGACTGCTGGGGGGTCGGGGGTGGTGGGAGACATGAGTGGGGGCTTGGTGGAGGCTGCCCCTGCTGGCTGGGGGGTGGGGATGGCGGGAGACATGAGTTGGACATGAGTGGGGGCCTGGTGGAGGCTGCCCCTGCACTGCTGGGGGGTGGGGGTGGTGGGAGACATGAGTGGGAGCCTGTTGGAGGCTACCCCTGCACTGCTGGGGGGTGGGGGTGCATGGGGACATGAGTGGGGGCCTGGTGGAGGCTGCCCCTGCACTGCTGGGGGGTGGGGGTAATAGGGGACATGAGTGGGGGCCTGGTGGAGGCTGCCCCTGGTGGCTGGGGGGTGGGGGTGGTGGGAGACATGAGTGGGGGCCTGGTGGAGGGTGCCCCTGCACTGCTGGGGGTGGGGGTAATAGGGGACATGAGTGGGGGCCTGGTGGAGGCTGCCCCTGGTGGCTGGGGGGTGGGGGTGCTGGGAGACAGGAGTGGGAGCCTGGTGGAGGGTGCCCCTGACTGCTGGGGGGTAGGGGGTGGTGGGAGACATGAGTGGGGGCCTGTTGGAGGCTGCCCCTGACTGCTGGGGGGTAGGGGGTGGTGGGAGACATGAGTGGGGGCCTCGCGGAGGCTGCCCCTGACTGCTGGGGGGTAGGGGGTGGTGGGAGACATGAGTGGGGGCCTGGTGGAGGGTGCCCCTGACTGCTGGGGGGTAGGGGGTGGTGGGAGATATGAGTGGGGGCCTGGTGGAGGGTGGCCCTGGTGTCTGGGAGGTGGGGGTGGTGAAAGACATGGGTGGGGGCCTGGTGGAGGCTGCCCCTGCACTGCTGGGGGGTGGGGTGGTGGGAGACATGAGTGGGGGCCTGGTGGAGGCTGCCCCTGGTGGCTGGGGGGTGGGGGTGGTGGGAGACATGAGTTGGACATGAGTGGGGGCCTGGTGGAGGCTTCCCCTGGTGGCTGGGGCGTGGGGGTGCTGGGAGACAGTAGTGGGAGCATGGTGGAGGGTCCCCCTGACTGCTGGGGGGTTGGGGGTGGTGGGAGACATGAGTGGGGGCTTGGTGGAGGCTGCCCCTGCTGGCTGGGGGGTGGGGATGGCGGGAGACATGAGTTGGACATGAGTGGGGGCCTGGTGGAGGCTGCCCCTGCACTGCTGGGGGGTGGGGGTGGTGGGAGACATGAGTGGGAGCCTGTTGGAGGCTGCCCCTGCACTGCTGGGGGGTGGGGGTAATAGGGGACTGTTAGGGAGAATTCTCTGTTTAGGCTGAATTTCCCTACCTAGTGAGTCCCCCAGCAGCTTTGCTGGATTTCTGGGGTTTAATTTTTTTCTCCTGCCAAGAGTGAGACTCTTTTACCCTCACTCTTGGACATGTTGAAGTGTGTTTTCTTGGTTAAACCTTGTGTTGAATGGGCTATGGGGTCTTTTACTCCATAGGGCCTCATGTATTTTTGTGATATGGGTCACACAGCACCCTCTGTGCCGTGACCCAGGGGTGTCCTAGGGACTCCCCAACATAGACTCCATACCCTGGGACTGACTACTGTCTCCCAGGGCATGTAAAGTCACCAAAGACTTTGCTAGTCTTAAATCCTGAACAGAACCAGTACAAACCATCATATTGTGGACGTACTGGCTGGGGCAATTCGATTGCCCCAGGGTCTGTTAGTCGAGGGGGCACGTCTCCGTCCCCCCTGATCGAGTTTTGGCTGGTGGCAGTGGAAACTACTTTTTATATTCGACCGCGAATATTTCCCTATGGGATTTCCCATTGTTTTAGGCTAACACATTTAATTATTTATTTACGGTAGCCTTAAACATACCGCCGGTTTATATATTTATTTTTATAACTCCGGTTGGGACTTTTTGCCAAAACTTGATTCTAAAATGGCGTTGGTGTTCGCCTCTGTAACTCTGACCCAAAGTGGAGCCCTTTGTTCCACTTTTGGCGGGCTTCTCCACAGAAGCCCTCCAAAGTGGTGCCACTCTGTCTGGGGTACTTAGGAGGGGTGGAGGGGGATTTAGGCACCCTGGACTGAGTTACCTTGGTAACTCAAGTCGCACTCCGTCCTGATTGGCCCAAGTGGTGAGCCGCCCGGCTCACCACTTAGCATGTTTGAGTGACAGCTAGGCTGGGTGAATGGGGGTTTGCTGCATAAAAGCAGGGCTTTGGGGACTGGGACTTCAGAAGTCGCCACAGGACCAAGAATCCGACGAGGGAAGAGCTGAGCCGACCTGCTTCGACGACACCACCCGGTGGAGCCCTGCTGAACCGTCTCACCACTTTTTCCCGACGACCGAGGAGAACTCTTAACGGAGTGGCTCCTTCCCTTGACTGGTGGGGACAACCAGTTTTCGCCTTCTTTCCGTTCTTTGAGGTATCTCGTGGCCGCCTTGCCTGTGCCAAGCACCCCGGCAACCGGAATACCACACTTTACCCCCAAACCGCGAAAGTCGGCACCAACCCTTTAACCGGAGGACTCCGCGGCTGGTTTCTTCCCGGGCAGTGCAACGACCCTCTTCTTCTGCTCTTCAGCGAGAACTTCTTCTCCCCTGACCGACGTCGAGCCCTGCTGCCACTGCCTGGAACAACTGCCACCGCTGGAGGATCCTTTCCGCTTAAGGTACCGTGTTCTGCCTGGCTTCCCTTGCTACCGACTGTACGGGGTAGATTTAGTCCCCGGCTTTCGAACCTGGGAGTGCCTGGGACACTTTGGCTAAACTTTCTGAGCCACTCTAACCTCTTTTTGACTCTTTGCAAGACTTTGAATCTCTAACTAACAGTGTGATCTTGGGCACATTTTCGCTCCGGCTACTCTAAGAGTGGGCCCTGCCTAGTGACGTTTGCTCACCTGTGACTTTATTCTTCGTTAAGCCTATTGCAAGTGTTCTGGACCTTAGAGTGGTGTGTCTAACCTATTTCTGCTTTTTCTCTCCCTTTCTTGGAAACTACTAGAGTGTCATCTAACGTTAAGCACTCACCTCTGTTTTAATTAAGTGGTGTTAACCTAGAGTTGTCTAGATAGGAGAAAGGATTGAATTTACTTTCAGTATAACTGTGTTGAAGTGCTTTTACTATATTTTTGCTAGAGTGTTTTTAACTTATGTGTATTTTAAATAAATAACTATATACTTTTGAAACCAAGCTCTGGTCAGTGTTTGCTTGTGCTATTGTGTTTTGGTACATATTGTGTATACTTTACATACTGCCTAACTCTTCTTGAGAGAAGTCTGACTGCTCAGCCACAGCTACCAGGTAAATCTGGGTGGTACAGACTGCTACCAAAGGGGTTTACTGCTCTACCTGTAGTCTTAAATCTTTTGCAGTGTTCCCCAAGGGAACTGCACAGGTTTCTGCCTAACACTGGTGTACAGCGGTGGGATTTGTATTGAGTATACATTTTATTGTGCTTTAGATACCTTAGTGCAACTAACCACAAAGCTTAGCACTGAAAAAGTAAAACCTCTAACATGTCAGTTATAGAAAGCTATAGTCAAGAGTCCCTTGCAGCCAAAACTGCTGATTGTTTAAGAGTGCTCTGTAAACATAAGGATCTCCTGACTAAGGGCAAGAAAATGGAGCTGATTGAAAGATTGTTAGCTAACCAAAGTCTGGGTGATGGTTCAGAGGAGCCTACCACTCCAGCAACTGTAGATGACAGTATTGAAGTTAACATGGAGCAAAATGTTGATGTTTCTGAGGAAGAGTCAGAAGAGGAGGGTGAGGCTGTTGTAACTGTCCCCCCTAGGCCTCTGCCTGCTCTACCTGCTGTGCCTACTGGACCTTTACCAGGTCCCACCTTTAGTCCTCAGTACTTTGAACTGGAGAAAATGAAGCTAGAATTGGAGTATAAGAAACTTAATGCTCAAACTGACAAAGAATTAAGGCTAAGGGAAATGGAGCTCAAGTATGACTTAGAAATGAAGAAATTATCTGTTGAGAATGTTTCTCTCTCTGGCTCCTCTAGAAGTTCCAGTCCTAAAAGACCCCGGATGCCTAAAGAATTGGTTGGTATGTATGAGCCTAAGTTGGATGTGTTGGATTGGTTGTCTCTGTTTGAATATAATCATGGGCTCCAGAACATCACAGGAAATGACTTACTCACCTGGTTGTTCTCTAGGCTTCCCCCTGTTGCAACTGATGTGGTAATGGAGATGGGGGAGGAGGATAGGAAGGACTATGAATGTGTGAAACTAGCTTTAATAGCTAGGTTTGGGAAGACCCCTTCCCAGTATCTTAAGAGGTTTAGGAGCCTCAAAAAGCATGATGGTACCCCTTGGGCTACCTGGGTGAATGAATGTTTGAAAAACTTAGAGGGATGGATTAAGGGTTACAAGGTGAACACTTATGAAGGTATGAAGAATTTGTTTATGTTGGAGACTATTTATGATGCCTGCTCTCCTGAGCTCAGACAACACTTGGCTGATTCCAGGGAATTAGATTCCCGGAAGCTAGCTAAGGCTGCTGACTTGTGGGTTGCCAACAGGGCCACTCACAAGGATTCTGGGGTAACTCAGAAGAAGGATGGGGAGAAACAGCCTAAAAAAGACTCCAAAGAGAATTCTAATAATTCCTATCCCAAAGAGGGCCCCAAACCACAAAATAACCAGGGTAAGCCACATGGGAAACCTAGTCAGGCTACTGTACCTTCTGGCCACAAGCCAGAAGGAGGTCAGAACAAGCCACCCTTCCATAGAGCATTTGGACAATGCTATGTCTGTCAGGGTACTGACCATATCAAAGGAGATCCCAAGTGCAAGGGTAAACCTGCAGGGATCAGCACAGTCTCCTTAGCCTTCACTCCTGAGGATGAAGTACAGATGGCTAGTGCCCACTTTGAACTCTTTGCTGAAGAACCCTTGGGTCTTCAAGCAACTGTAAACTTAGAGCCTATGGGTCTGGTTAGTCCCCAGAATAGGGTTGTGTATAACTCCCTACCTGTTAACTCTAAGGTGTATTATGTGGACAGTGTTCTTGTCAATGGCCAGGATACTCCTGCCAGGAGAGACACTGGGGCCAGCAGAACAGTAGTGGATGAAAGCTTCTTTCAACCGGAGGATGTGGCCAAAGCACCCAAAGGTCCCACTAAGATGTCTGGAGGCCCTGTCCAAATGGTTCCTATTCTACCAGCCCTCATTCAGTGTAACAACATGACAGTGAAGATCCCTGTCAGTGTTCAGACTGAGGTACCTGGGAAGGTCCTGTTAGGGAATGACCTAAGAACTCTAGGAGTAGTGTCACATACCCCCAGGCCTCCCAGTATGGAGAAGCAGAACTTAACCAAATTGGCTAGACAGGCTACCTTGAAGGACCCTTCTAAGCCTGTGGGACCCTCTACTGAGAACCCCACTACAAGCCCTGGTGTTAGTAAGTTGACCTCTAACCCAGGCACATTTCAGGATAGTATGCTAGGAACATGGGCGCCCCAACCAAGCTCCATCATTGTTCCCCTAGTCTCAGAGTCTCTGACTCCCCCTGCTTCTGAGGAAGAGGTGGATAGACCAACTAGGCCCCTATCTGGACCTGAGAGAACTGGTAATTCTCAGTGCTGGTGGAAAACCAGAAAAGAAAAGTCTAAGGCCAAAAACCTTCAGACTGTTGGACCTTCTACTGAAGGCCCCAACTCAAATCCTAATATTAGGGGGGAAACTCCTAAAATAGGTAAGGGTAGATCTAAGAGGAAGGGGAAGCAGGTACATTGCCTAACCCCAACCCCTCCAACCAAGAGGCCTAAGACCCAACCTGCTCCCACAAGAGAGGTGGTGAGGAACCTTGGAGGCCCCTCTAGATCTAAGGGAATCCTTTATAAGGACCCCTTGAAAAAGCCTAACATAGGTTCAGAAGTTGTACCAACTTCTGAGGGACTGGTCAACCAGATCCCCTATAACAAAAAGACTGATGTTCCTCAAAGGGTCTGTAGGTCCGTTAGCTTGCAAAAGAAAACCTTTGAGTTCTCCATTGAACATAGGTCAAGGTGTCACCATCAAAATGCTGATGGACTCTCTAGGATGTATATCATCGACTAGAGGTATGAGGTTCATCCAGGAGTGGATTAAATCCTCCTGTCCCTTAGTCTGGGGGGGGCGAGTGTTAGGGAGAATTCTCTGTTTAGGCTGAATTTCCCTACCTAGTGAGTCCCCCAGCAGCTTTGCTGGATTTCTGGGGTTTAATTTTTTTCTCCTGCCAAGAGTGAGACTCTTTTACCCTCACTCTTGGACATGTTGAAGTGTGTTTTCTTGGTTAAACCTTGTGTTGAATGGGCTATGGGGTCTTTTACTCCATAGGGCCTCATGTATTTTTGTGATATGGGTCACACAGCACCCTCTGTGCCGTGACCCAGGGGTGTCCTAGGGACTCCCCAACATAGACTCCATACCCTGGGACTGACTACTGTCTCCCAGGGCATGTAAAGTCACCAAAGACTTTGCTAGTCTTAAATCCTGAACAGAACCAGTACAAACCATCATATTGTGGACGTACTGGCTGGGGCAATTCGATTGCCCCAGGGTCTGTTAGTCGAGGGGGCACGTCTCCGTCCCCCCTGATCGAGTTTTGGCTGGTGGCAGTGGAAACTACTTTTTATATTCGACCGCGAATATTTCCCTATGGGATTTCCCATTGTTTTAGGCTAACACATTTAATTATTTATTTACGGTAGCCTTAAACATACCGCCGGTTTATATATTTATTTTTATAACTCCGGTTGGGACTTTTTGCCAAAACTTGATTCTAAAATGGCGTTGGTGTTCGCCTCTGTAACTCTGACCCAAAGTGGAGCCCTTTGTTCCACTTTTGGCGGGCTTCTCCACAGAAGCCCTCCAAAGTGGTGCCACTCTGTCTGGGGTACTTAGGAGGGGTGGAGGGGGATTTAGGCACCCTGGACTGAGTTACCTTGGTAACTCAAGTCGCACTCCGTCCTGATTGGCCCAAGTGGTGAGCCGCCCGGCTCACCACTTAGCATGTTTGAGTGACAGCTAGGCTGGGTGAATGGGGGTTTGCTGCATAAAAGCAGGGCTTTGGGGACTGGGACTTCAGAAGTCGCCACAGGACCAAGAATCCGACGAGGGAAGAGCTGAGCCGACCTGCTTCGACGACACCACCCGGTGGAGCCCTGCTGAACCGTCTCACCACTTTTTCCCGACGACCGAGGAGAACTCTTAACGGAGTGGCTCCTTCCCTTGACTGGTGGGGACAACCAGTTTTCGCCTTCTTTCCGTTCTTTGAGGTATCTCGTGGCCGCCTTGCCTGTGCCAAGCACCCCGGCAACCGGAATACCACACTTTACCCCCAAACCGCGAAAGTCGGCACCAACCCTTTAACCGGAGGACTCCGCGGCTGGTTTCTTCCCGGGCAGTGCAACGACCCTCTTCTTCTGCTCTTCAGCGAGAACTTCTTCTCCCCTGACCGACGTCGAGCCCTGCTGCCACTGCCTGGAACAACTGCCACCGCTGGAGGATCCTTTCCGCTTAAGGTACCGTGTTCTGCCTGGCTTCCCTTGCTACCGACTGTACGGGGTAGATTTAGTCCCCGGCTTTCGAACCTGGGAGTGCCTGGGACACTTTGGCTAAACTTTCTGAGCCACTCTAACCTCTTTTTGACTCTTTGCAAGACTTTGAATCTCTAACTAACAGTGTGATCTTGGGCACATTTTCGCTCCGGCTACTCTAAGAGTGGGCCCTGCCTAGTGACGTTTGCTCACCTGTGACTTTATTCTTCGTTAAGCCTATTGCAAGTGTTCTGGACCTTAGAGTGGTGTGTCTAACCTATTTCTGCTTTTTCTCTCCCTTTCTTGGAAACTACTAGAGTGTCATCTAACGTTAAGCACTCACCTCTGTTTTAATTAAGTGGTGTTAACCTAGAGTTGTCTAGATAGGAGAAAGGATTGAATTTACTTTCAGTATAACTGTGTTGAAGTGCTTTTACTATATTTTTGCTAGAGTGTTTTTAACTTATGTGTATTTTAAATAAATAACTATATACTTTTGAAACCAAGCTCTGGTCAGTGTTTGCTTGTGCTATTGTGTTTTGGTACATATTGTGTATACTTTACATACTGCCTAACTCTTCTTGAGAGAAGTCTGACTGCTCAGCCACAGCTACCAGGTAAATCTGGGTGGTACAGACTGCTACCAAAGGGGTTTACTGCTCTACCTGTAGTCTTAAATCTTTTGCAGTGTTCCCCAAGGGAACTGCACAGGTTTCTGCCTAACAGGGACATGAGTGGGGGCTTGGTGGAGGCTGCCCCTGCACTGCTGGGGGGTGGGGGGGTGGTAGACATGGGTGGGGGCCTGGTGGAGGCTGCCCCTGCACTGCTGGGGGGTGGGGTGGTGGGAGACATGAGTGGGGGCCTGGTGGAGGCTGCCCCTGGTGGCTGGGGGGTGGGTGTGGTGGGAGACATGAGTTGGACATGAGTGGGGGCCTGGTGGAGGCTGCCCCTGCACTGCTGGGGGGTGGGGTGGTGGGAGACATGAGTGGGGGCCTGGTGGAGGCTGCCCCTGCACTGCTGGGGGGTGGGGGTGGTGGGAGACATGAGTGGGGGCCTGGTGGAGGCTGCCCCTGCACTGCTGGGGGGTGGGGGTGCATGGGGACATGAGTGGGGGCCTGGTGGAGGCTGCCCCTGCACTACTGGGTGGTGGGGGTAATAGGGGACATGAGTGGGGGCCTGGTGGAGGCTGCCCCTGCACTGCTGAGGGGTGGGGGTGGTGGTAGACATGGGTGGGGGCCTGGTGGAGGCTGCCCCTGCACTGCTGGGGGGTGGGGTGGTGGGAGACATGAGTGGGGGCCTGGTGGAGGCTGCCCCTGCTGGCTGGGGGGTGGGGATGGCGGGAGACATGAGTTGGACATGAGTGGGGGCCTGGTGAAGGCTGCCCCTGCACTGCTGGGGGGTGGGGGTGGTGGAAGACATGAGTGGGAGCCTGTTGGAGGCTGCCCCTGCACTGCTGGGGGGTGGGGGTGCATGGGGACATGAGTGGGGGCCTGGTGGAGGCTGCCCCTGCACTGCTGGGTGTTGGGGGTAATAGTGGACATGAGTGGGAGCCTGGTGGAGGCTGCCCCTGGTGGCTGGGGGGTGGGGGTGGTGGGAGACATGAGTGGGGGCCTGGTGGAGGGTGCCCCTGCACTGCTGGGGGTGGGGGTAATAGGGGACATGAGTGGGGGCCTGGTGGAGGCTGCCCCTGGTGGCTGGGGGGTGGGGGTGCTGGGAGACAGGAGTGGGAGCCTGGTGGAGGGTGCCCCTGACTGCTGGGGGTTAGGGGGTGGTGGGAGACATGAGTGGGGGCCTGGTGGAGGCTGCCCCTGACTGCTGGGGGGTAGGGGGTGGTGGGAGACATGAGTGGGGGCCTGGTGGAGGCTGCCCCTGACTGCTGGGGGGTAGGGGGTGGTGGGAGACATGAGTGGGGGCCTGGTGGAGGGTGCCCCTGACTGCTGGGGGGTAGGGGGTGGTGGGAGATATGAGTGGGGGCCTGGTGGAGGGTGCCCATGGTGTCTGGGAGGTGGGGTGGTGAAAGACATGGGTGGGGGCCTGGTGGAGGCTGCCCCTGCACTTCTGGGGGGTGGGGTGGTGGGAGACATGAGTGGGGGCCTGGTGGAGGCTGCCCCTGGTGGCTGGGGGGTGGGGGTGGTGGGAGACATGAGTTGGACATGAGTGGGGGTCTGGTGGAGGCTGCCCCTGGTGGCTGGGGCGTGGGGGTGCTGGGAGACAGTAGTGGGAGCCTGGTGGAGGGTGCCCCTGACTGCTGGGGGGTCGGGGGTGGTGGGAGACATGAGTGGGGGCTTGGTGGAGGCTGCCCCTGGTGGCTGGGGGGTGGGTGTGGTGGTAGACATGAATGGGGGCCTGGTGGAGGCTGCCCCTGCACTGCTGGGGGGTTGGGGTAATAGGGGACATGAGTGGGGGCTTGGTGGAGGCTGCCCCTGCACTGCTGGGGGGTGGGGGGGTGGTAGACATGGGTGGGGGCCTGGTGGAGGCTGCCCCTGCACTGCTGGGGGGTGGGGTGGTGGGAGACATGAGTGGGGGCCTGGTGGAGGCTGCCCCTGGTGGCTGGGTGGTGGGTGTGGTGGGAGACATGAGTTGGACATGAGTGGGGGCCTGGTGGAGGCTGCCCCTGCACTGCTGGGGGGTGGGGTGGTGGGAGACATGAGTGGGGGCCTGGTGGAGGCTGCCCCTGCACTGCTGGGGGGTGGGGGTGCATGGGGACATGAGTTGGGGCCTGGTGGAGGCTGCCCCTGCACTGCTGGGGGGTGGGGGTGGTGGTAGACATGGGTGGGAGCCTGGTGGAGGCTGTCCCTGCACTGCTGGGGGGTGGGGGCGGTGGGAGACATGAGTGGGGGCCTGGTGGAGGCTGCCCCTGGTGGCTGGGCGGTGGGGATGGTGGTAGACATGAGTGGGGGCCTGGTGGAGGATGCCCCTGCACTGCTAGGGGTTGGGGGTAATAGGGGACATGAGTGGGGGCCTGGTGGATGCTGCCCCTGCACTGCTGGGGGGTGGGGGTAATAGGGGACATGAGTGGGGGCCTGGTGGAGGCTGCCCCTGGTGGCTGGGGGGTGGGGTTGCTGGGAGACAGGAGTGGGAGCCTGGTGGAGGGTGCCCCTGACTGCTGGGGGGTAGGGGGTGGTGGGAGACATGGGTGGGGGCCTGGTGGAGGGTGCCCCTGACTGCTGGGGATGTAGGGGGTGGTGGGAGACATGAGTGGGGGCCTGGTGGAGGCTGCCCCTGCACTGCTGGGGGGTGGGGGTAATAGGGGACATGAGTGGGGGCCTGGTGGAGGCTGCCCCTGCACTGCTGGGGGGTGGGGGTGGTGGTAGACATGGGTGGGGGCCTGGTGGAGGCTGCCCCTGCACTGCTGGGGGGTGGTGTGGTGGGAGACATGAGTGGGGGCCTGCTGGAGGCTGCCTCTGGTGGCTGGGGGGTGGGGGTGGTGGGAGACATGAGTGGGGGCCTGGTGGAGGGTGCCCCTGACTGCTGGGGGGTGGGGTGGTGGGAGACATGAGTGGGGGCCTGGTGGAGGGTGCCCCTGACTGCTGGGGGGTCGGGGGTGGTGGGAGACATGAGTGGGGGCTTGGTGGAGGCTGCCCCTGGTGGCTGGGGGGTGGGTGTGGTGGTAGACATGAATGGGGGCCTGGTGGAGGCTGCCCCTGCACTGCTGGGGGGTGGGGGTAATAGGGGACATGTGTGGGGGCTTGGTGGAGGCTGCCCCTGCACTGCTGGGGGGTGGGGGGGCTGGTAGACATGGGTGGGGGCCTGGTGGAGGCTGCCCCTGCACTGCTGGGGGGTGGGGTGGTGGAAGACATGAGTGGGGGCCTGGTGGAGGCTGCCCCTGCACTGCTGGGGGGTGGGGGTGCATGGGGACATGAGTGGGGGCCTGGTGGAGGCTGCCCCTGCACTGCTGGGGGGTGGGGGTGGTGGTAGACATGGGTGGGGGCCTGGTGGAGGCTTTCCCTGCACTGCTGGGGGGTGGGGGCGGTGGGAGACATGAGTGGGGGCCTGGTGGAGGCTGCCCCTGGTGGCTGGGCGGTGGGGGTGGTGGTAGACATGAGTGGGGGCCTGGTGGAGGATGCCCCTGCACTGCTAGGGGTTGGGGGTTATAGGGGACATGAGTGGGGGCCTGGTGGAGGCTGCCCCTGCACTGCTGGGGGGTGGGGGTAATAGGGGACATGAGTGGGGGCCTGGTGGAGGCTGCCCCTGGTGGCTGGGGGGTGGGGTTGCTGGGAGACAGGAATGGGAGCCTGGTGGAGGGTGCCCCTGACTGCTGGGGGGTAGGGGGTGGTGGGAGACATGAGTGGGGGCCTGGTGGAGGGTGCCCCTGACTGCTGGGGGTAGGGGGTGGTGGGAGACATGAGTGGGGGCCTGGTGGAGGCTGCCGCTGGTGGCTGGGGGGTGGGGGTAATAGGGGACATGAGTGGGGGCCTGGTGGAGGCTGCCCCTGCACTGCTGGGGGGTGGGGGTGGTGGTAGACATGGGTGGGGGCCTGGTGGAGGCTGCCCCTGCACTGCTGGGGGGTGGTGTGGTGGGAGACATGAGTGGGGGCCTGGTGGAGGCTGCCCCTGCACTGCTGGGGGGTGGGGGTAATAGGGGACATGAGTGGGGGCCTGGTGGAGGCTGCCCCTGCACTGCTGGGGGGTGGGGGTGGTGGTAGACATGGGTGGGGACCTGGTGGAGGCTGCCCCTGCACTGCTGGGGGGTGGTGTGGTGGGAGACATGAGTGGGGGCCTGCTGGAGGCTGCCCCTGGTGGCTGGGGGGTGGGGGTGGTGGGAGACATGAGTGGGGGCCTGGTGGAGGGTGCCCCTGACTGCTGGGGGGTGGGGTGGTGGGAGACATGAGTGGGGGCCTGGTGGAGGGTGCCCCTGACTGCTGGGGGGTAGGGGGTGGTGGGAGACATGAGTGGGGGCCTGGTGGAGGGTGCCCCTGACTGCTGGGGGGTAGGGGGTGGTGGGAGACATGAGTGGGGGCCTGGTGGAGGGTGCCCCTGACTGCTGGGGGGTGGGGTGGTGGGAGACATGAGTGGGGGCCTGGTGGAGGGTGCCCCTGACTGCTGGGGGGTAGGGGGTGGTGGGAGACATGAGTGGGGGCCTGGTGGAGGCTGCCCCTGGTGACTGGGGGGTGGGGGGTGGGAGACATGAGTGTGGGCCTGGTGGAGGCTGCCCCTGCACTGCTGGGGGGTGGGGGTGGTGGGAGACATGAGTGGGGGCCTGGTGGAGGCTGCCCCTGGTGGCTGGGGGGTGGGGGTGGTGGGAGACATGAGTGGGGGCCTGGTGGAGGCTGCTCCTGCACTGCTAGGGGGTGGTGGTGCATGGGGACATGAGTGGGGGCCTGGTGGAGGCTGCCCCTGCACTGCTGGGGGGTGGGGGTAATCGGGGACATGAGTGGGGGCCTGGTGGAGGCTGCCCCTGCACTGCTGGGGGGTGGGGGTGGTGGGAGACATGAGTGGGGGCCTGGTGGAGGCTGCCCCTGCACTGCTGGGGGGTGGGGGTGGTGGGAGACATGAGTGGGGGCCTGGTGGAGGCTGCCCCTGGTGGCTGGGGGTGGGGGTGGTGGTAGACATGGGTGGGGGCCTGGTGGAGGCTGCCCCTGCACTGCTGGGGGGTGGGGGTGGTGGGAGACATGTGTTGGTGATCAGTAGTGCAAGGTGACATGTGGGTTGGCTGGTGGGCATGGCCATGTTGGATGGGTTACCTGTGGGACATGAGCAGTAGTGCAGGGTAGTACCCTGTGGTGTGGGCTGCCTGCAGGGGCCGTGGAGGGTGTAGAGGGAACACCTGGGGGGGACCCACATGGCCAGATCACATGTAGCATTCCCCGGCACCACCGAAATACACGTACCCTGCAGAAATCGCGTGTGAATCTTCCGCGCACCTCAGAATACACGTACCCAGGCCAATCGCATGTGGAACTTCCCACGCACCCCCACCTTCCCAGGCCAATCGCGTGTGGAACTTCCCGCGCACCCTGTAGTACACGTACCCAGGCTAATCGCGTGTGGAACTTCCCGCGCACCCCGAAGTCCACATACCCAGGCTAATCGCATGTGGAACTTCCCGCGCACCCAGGAACACGCACACATGCTATTTTTCACACAGAGGGTGTCCGTGTTTGTCGGTGCCCCTTTGCACCTCATTTGTCCTAGAGGGCCACTGTATGGGCCATTCATCATGGCTGTATATGGGTGCTTTTTGTTAGCGAACATTTTGGCGCACATTTTTTTCAGTTGCAGGGGCGCTACCGCCTGCTTTCTTGTGGCGTACTTGTTTGGCCCTGTGCGCGTCTTTGACCGTGTGCTGGTTTGCCCTATTCGATTCCATGAATACGGGTTGTAGGCGAGCATGTGGGCATTCCGCGCACTTGCCTCCTGTACTTCCCCCGTGACGCCCACATTTTCACGTGTTGTTCCCCATTCCGAGTGTTACGCCCCGTGTTCCGCCTACTTTTGTGATGTGCGCCGCGCTATGTGCGATTTCGCAATGGCCATGGCGCACGCTGTTGGATGACCTGTGCGCCGGCGTGCGCGGCGCACATTTTTAGGGCACATCCAATGTTCTTCTTGCGCACGGACTTCCATGAATCGCTGTGCGCTGGTTTTCCTGCGATTTTCGCACATGCACTGCGATTTTCGCACTTTTCCTGCGATTCGCACGTTTTGGCACCTCTGCGCGGGAATTTTCGGCGCACATTAATTCCATGAATCGACCCCACAGTCTTTCAGCACTGACTTGTCTTTCCTTCAATACAGCTATTTCAGTGTATAAGTGGGATGAGCAGCTTATCATACCGGATTAGCGCCCCCACCTGCAAAGGTTTCCTCTACTGACCACTTTTGTGCTGATTATCAATGGATTGTTACTAATATGTGAAAAAGATCCTTCTGCTAAATTCATGGGATCATTTATGGTCAATGAAATGCTTCCTGGAAAGTGATGACCCTTTCTTGCTGGTGATATGGACCAAACTTTGATTTGGCCTGCCTCCTAATAAAGTATTTGCACTCCTGTTTTACATGGTTTTTTCCCTGTATAGGCAATAATTTGAAATGGTAATAGATTAGTGGATGTTACAAATGCAAGTCTAATAGTATGCTGAGTTGATTCATATTTTTCAACAAATACCTTTACATACTGATTAGTCCCAACATCTGCCCCTACTTAATGTATTGTCTTTCAAAGCTACGCAAAATTCATTCAGCTTCAATTACTGTTCCAGAGATTTGGTTGTGAATGGTAAGAACCCATGACCGTCTGAGACAGTAATTTCTTATATTAATGGGTTCTGCCAATAAGATGTTTTAATTGGCTGTTTAAATTAACTTGTTTTTTTTGTGTTTAGCAGCGAAAGGTTTCACAATTACTAATGACTTTTTCTGTTGCTGTTCTTTCCGAGTGAGACACCTGGCGAATCTGTGCACCACTTTCAGATGTAAGGCCATCAGGGGCCTCATCATTTGAGCAGCTCCTACAAAATAGTTGGCAGCTCATTATGGACATGCATGTTGCTGGTGCTAACAGAAAGTGCAGTGTGCTGTTCCTGTGGCCTAGATTTGTGCTTCATCTTGTATCCGTAGTTTTAAAAAAAAATTGATGTACCTTACTGTTTGAAGTACAGACCTAGCTCAAGAGCAGCTGGAGCGCTGTACAGAGTGTCATTAGACAATGTTCGGCTGGCATCTTGAAGCAATAGTGCAGTACTGTGAGTTGAGGTCTGTGCATTGTTTTGCATCCATACAAGACAGACTCAACATTGGATGTTTCCTACTTCAAACTGTAATTGTCAATGATATAGGCTTCTATAAATATCTTGTGTTTAACTTTTTCATTATACGTATGTATATATACATACTCATTTCAATAATGGTAACGCGGCAATGAAAGTGTTAAGTGACACCTCACTGGCAGCCGTTAGGAGAAGGCCCAGGGAGGCCTGCATGAGGTGTGTCCCCCAGCCATTTGGGGTGGGGGGGGAGAGGGCCACCACAAAAGGTGGGGCAGGACCCCCAATAGATGGGGCAGTAGGGTTTGGGCAAACTGGGGGCAGATTGCCACACTAATGTGGCTATCTGCACCAAGCGAAGTTGGGTAAACAAAAAAAATAATACAAATTCATAGGCTGCTTTTTAGGGGGGGCTGAGGGGCACCCTAAATTGGCAGCGAATGATGTACTGCAACGGGGCATGGCCCTCAGCCCTCCCCGACCCCAAATGGAGGGCCCCACCTCATGCAACCCTCCCTGGCGGAAGATAGGGGGGGGGCCCACCTCTTGCATCCCTCCCTGGGGTCAGATGCCCCTTCATAGGAGCAGGTATCAGCCCCCAGGGAGGGTTGCATGAGGTGGGGCCCTCCATTTGGGGTGGTGGGGGTTGTGGGCCACCCCCTGTTGCGGTACATCATTCGCTGCCAATTTAGGGTGGCCCTCAGGGTGCCCAAACCCTACTGCCCCATCTATTGGGGGTCCTGCCCCACCTTTTGGGGTGGCCCTCTCCCCCCTCACACCAAATGGAGGTGGGGTGTACCTCACGCAGCCGTTAGGAGGAGGCCCAGGGAGGCCTGCATGAGGTGTGTCCCCCAGCCATTTGGGGGGGAGGGCCACCCCAAAAGGTGGGGCAGGACCCCCAAAAGATGGGGCAGTAGGGTTTGGGCACCCTGGGGGCAGATAGCCACACTAATGTGGCCATCTGCACCAAGCAAAGTTGGGTAAACAAAAAACAAAATACAAATTCATAGGCTGCTTTTTAGGGGGGGCTGAGGGCCACCCTAAATTGGCAGCGAATGATGTACCGCAATGGGGGGTGGCCCTCAACCCCCCCCGACCCCAAATGGAGGGCCCCACCTCATGCAACCCTCCCTGGGGGCTGATATCTGCTCATAGGAAGGGGCATCTGACCCCAGGGAGGGATGCAAGAGGTGCGCAAATCATACCTCTGCGGATTCCCACGGGTGTCCTCTTTTCGGAAATGCATGGGGTTCCCTGTTTTCCTTGGTGGCTTGGACACCCGAGGCCCATATCTGTACGTTGTGCCTGTCGGCAGAATGTCTGAGATTTCCCTCTGAAAACAGACTTGGGGTTACTTGTGTTTTAGGCTTTCCCCTTGGCGGCCAGGTAGGTGCACCCACACATGTGAGGTACCGTTTTCATCGGGAGACCTATGGGAACGCGTGACGGTAGGCCATGTGTTGTTGGGGGCGTATTTCGATGGGTGCGTCAAGCGAAATGTGCGGAAAATGCATTTTTTTCCCCAAATTTCGGACTTTGCAGTGGTGTCTGGGTAATAAATTCTGGGGCGATGTGTGCAAATCATACCTCTGCGGATTCCCACGGGTGTCCTATTTTCGGAAATGCACGGGGTTCCCTGTTTTCCTTGGTGGCTTGGACACCCAAGGCACATATCTGTACGTTGTGCCGGTCGGCAGAATGTCTGAGATTTCCCTCTGAAAACAGACTTGGGGTTACTTGTGTTTTAGGCTTTCCCCTTGGCGGCCAGGTAGGTGCACCCACACATGTGAGGTACCGTTTTCATCGGGACACCTGTGGGAACGCGTGACGGTAGGCCATGTGTTGTTGGGGGCGTGTTTCGATGGGTGCATCAAGCGAAATGTGCGGAAAATGTGTTTTTTTTCCCCAAATTTCAGACTTTGCGGGGCTGTCTGGATAATAAATTCTGGGGCGATGTGCGCAAATCATACCTCTGCAGATTCCCACGGGTGTCCTCTTTTTGGAAAAATGCATGGGGTTCCCTGTTTTCCTTGGTGGCTTGGACACCCGAGGCCCATATCTGTACGTTGTGCCGGTGGGCAGAATGTCTGAGATTTCCCTCTGAAAACAGACTTGGGGTTACTTGTGTTTTAGGCTTTCCCCTTGGCGGCCAGGTAGGTGCACCCACACATGTGAGGTACCGTTTTCATCGGGACACCTTTGGGAACGCGTGACGGTAGGCCATGTGTTGTTGGGGGTGTGTTTCGATGGGAGCGTCAAGCGAAATGTGCGGAAAATGCGTTTCTTTCCCCAAATTTCAGACTTTGCAGGGGTGTCTGGGTAATAAAATCTAGGCCGATGTGCGCAAATCATACCTCTGCGGATTCCCACGGGTGTCCTCTTTTCGTAAATGCATGGGGTTCCCTGTTTTCCTCGGTGGCTTGGACACCCGAGGCCCATATCTGTACGTTGTGCCGGTCGGCAGAATGTCTGAGATTTCCCTCTGAAAACAGACTTGGGGTTACTTGTGTTTTAGGCTTTCCCCTTGGCGGCCAGGTAGGTGCACCGACACATGTGAGGTGCCGTTTTCATCGGGACACCTGTGGGAAGGCGTGACGGTAGGCCCTGTGTTGTTGGGGGCGTGTTTCGATGGGTGCGCCAAGCGAAATGTCTTGAAAATGCGATTTTTTTCCCCACATTTTGGACTTTGCGGGGGTGTCTGGGTAATAAATTCTGGGGCGATGTGCGCAAATCATACCTCTACGGATTCCCACGGGTGTCCTCTTTTCGGAAATGCATGGGGTTCCCTGTTTTCCTCGGTGGGTTGGACACCCGAGGCCCATATCTGTACGTTGTGCCGGTCGGCAGAATGTCTGAGATTTCCCTCTGAAAACAGACTTGGAGTTACTTGTGTTTTAGGCTTTCAACTTGGCGGCCAGGTAGGTGCACCCACACATGTGAGGTACCGTTTTCATCGGGACACCTGTGGGAACGGTTGACAGTAGGCCATGTGTTGTTGGAGACGTGTTTCGATGGGTGCGTCGAGCAAAATGTGAGGAAAATGCATTTTTTTCCCCAAATTTCGGACTTTGCGGGGGTGTCTGGGTAAAACATTCTGGGGCCATGTGCGCAAATCATACTTCTGCGGATTCCCACGGGTGTCCTCTTTTCGAAAATGAATGGGGTTCCCCGTTTTCCTTGGTGGCTTGGACACCCGAGGCCCATATCTGTACGTTGTGCCGGTCGGCAGAATGTCTGAGATTTCCCTCTGAAAACAGACTTGGGGTTACTTGTGTTTTAGGCTTTCCCCTTGGCGGCCAGGTAGGTGCACCCACACATGTGAGGTACCGTTTTCATCGGGACACCTGTGGGAATGCGTGACGGTAGGCCATGTGTTGTTGGGGGCGTGTTTTGATGGGTGCGTCGAGCGAAATGTGCGGAAAAAGCGTTTTTTTCCCCAAATTTCGGACTTTGCGGGGCTGTCTGGGTAATAAATTCTGGGGCGATGTGCGCAAATCATACCTCTGCGGATTCCCACGGGAGTCCTCTTTTCGGAAATGCATGGGATTCCCTGTTTTCCTTGGTGGCTTTGACACCCGAGGCCCATATATCTGTACGTTGTGCCGGTCGACAGAATGTCTGAGATTTCCCTCTGAAAACAGACTTGGGGTTACTTGTGTTTTAGGCTTTCCCTTTGGCGGCCAGGTAGGTGCACCCACTCATGTGAGGTACCGTTTTCATTGGGAGACCTGTGGGAACGCGTGACGGTAGGCCATGTGTTGTTGGGGGCGTGTTTCGATGGGTGCGTCAAGCGAAATGTGCGGAAAATGCGTTTTTTTCCCCAAATTCCGGACTTTGCAGTGGTGTCTGGGTATAAAATCCTGGGGCGATGTGCGCAAATCATACCTCTACGGATTCCCACGGGTGTCCTCTTTTCGGAAATGCATGGGGTTCCCTGTTTTCCTCGGTGGGTTGGACACCCGAGGCCCATATCTGTACGTTGTGCCGGTCGGCAGAATGTCTGAGATTTCCCTCTGAAAACAGACTTGGGGTTACTTGTGTTTTAGGCTTTCAACTTGGCGGCCAGGTAGGTGCACCCACACATGTGAGGTACCGTTTTCATCGGGACACCTGTGGGAACGGTTGACAGTAGGCCATGTGTTGTTGGAGACGTGTTTCGATGGGTGCGTTGAGCAAAATGTGCGGAAAATGCATTTTTTTCCTCAAATTTCGGACTTTGCGGGGGTGTCTGGGTAAAACATTCTGGGGCGATGTGCGCAAATCATACTTCTGCGGATTCCCACGGGTGTCCTCTTTTCGAAAATGAATGGGGTTCCCCGTTTTCCTTGGTGGCTTGGAAACCCGAGGCCCATATCTGTACGTTGTGCCGGTCGGCAGAATGTCTGAGATTTCCCTCTGAAAACAGACTTGGGGTTACTTGTGTTTTAGGCTTTCCCCTTGGCGGCCAGGTAGGTGCACCCACACATGTGAGGTACCGTTTTCATCGGGACACCTGTGGGAACGCGTGACGGTAGGCCATGGGTTGTTGGGGCGTGTTTCGATGGGTGCGTCAAGCGAAATGTGCGGAAAATGCGTTTTTTTTCCACCAAATTTCGGACTTTGCGGGGCTGTCTGGGTAATAAATTCTGGGGCGATGTGCGCAAATCATACCTCTGCAGATTCCCACGGGTGTCCTCTTTTCGGAAATGCATGGGGTTCCCTGTTTTCCTTGGTGGCTTGGACACCCGAGGCCCATATCTGTACGTTGTGCCAGTCGGCAGAATGTCTGAGATTTCCCTCTGAAAACAGACATGGGGTTACTTGTGTTTTAGGCTTTCCCCTTGGCAGCCAGGTAGGTGCCCCCACACATGTGAGGTACCGTTTTCATCGGGACACCTGTGGGAACACGTGACGGTAGGCCATGTGTTGTTGGGGGCGTGTTTCGATGGGTGCGTCAAGCGAAATGTGCTGAAAATGCGTTTTTTCCAAAAATTTCGGACTTTGCAGGGCTGTCTGGGTAACAAAATCTGGGCCGATGTGCGCAAATCATACCTCTGCGGATTCCCACGGGTGTCCTCTTTTCGGAAATGCATGGGGTTCCCTGTTTTCCTCGGTGGCTTGGACACCCGAGGCCCATATCTGTACGTTGTGCCGGTCGGCAGAATGTCTGAGATTTCGCTCTGAAAACAGACTTGGGGTTACTTGTGTTTTAGGCTTTCCCTTTGGCGGCCAGGTAGGTGCACCCACACATGTGAGGTACCGTTTTCATCGGGACACCTGTGGGAACGCGTGACGGTAGGCCATGGTTGTTGGGGCCGTGTTTCGATGGGTGCGTCAAGCGAAATGTGCGGAAAATGCATTTTTTCCCCAAATTTTGGACTTTGCAGTGGTGTCTGGGTAAAAAATTCTGGGCCGATGTGCGCAAATCATACCTCTGCGGATTCCCACGGGTGTCCTCTTTTCGGAAATGCATGGGGTTCCCTGTTTTCCTTGGTGGCTTGGACTCCTGAGGCCCATATCTGTACGCTGTGCCGGTCGGCAGAATGTCTGAGATTTCCCTCTGAAAACAGACCTGGGGTTACTTGTGTTTTAGGCTTTCCCCTTGGCGGCCAGGTAGGTGCACCGACACATGTGAGGTACGGTTTTCATCGGGACACCTGTGGGAACGCGTGACGGTAGACCCTGTGTTGTTGGGGGCGTGTTTCGATGGGTGCGCCAAGCGAAATGTCTGGAAAATGCGGTTTTGTTCCACCAAATTTCGGACTTTGCGGGGCTGTCTGGGTAATAAATTCTGGGGCGATGTGCGCAAATCATACCTCTGCAGATTCCCACGGGTGTCCTCTTTTCGGAAATGCATGGGGTTCCCTGTTTTCCTTGGTGGCTTGGACACCCGAGGCCCATATCTGTACGTTGTGCCAGTCGGCAGAATGTCTGAGATTTCCCTCTGAAAACAGACATGGGGTTACTTGTGTTTTAGGCTTTCCCCTTGGCGGCCAGGTAGATGCACCCACACATGTGAGGTACCGTTTTCATCGGGACACCTGTGGTAACGCGTGACGGTAGGCCATGTGTTGTTGGGGGCGTGTTTTGATGGGTGCGTCAAGCGAAATGTGGGGAAAATGCGTTTTTTTCCCCAAATTTTGGACTTTGCAGGGGTGTCTGGGTAAAAAATTCTGGGGCGATGTGCGCAAATCATACCACTGCGGATTCCCACGGGTGTCCTCTTTTCGGAAATGCATGGGGTTCCCTGTTTTCCTCAGTGGCTTGGACACCCGAGGCCCATATCTGTACGTTGTGCCGGTCGGCAGAATGTCTGAGATTTCCCTCTGAAAACAGACTTGGCGTTACTTGTGTTTTAGGCTTTCCACTTGGCGGCCAGGTAGGTGCACCCACACATGTGAGGTACCGTTTTCATCGGGACACCTGTGGGAACGCGTGACGGTAGGCCATGTGTTGTTGGGGCGTGTTTCGATGGGTGCGTCGAGCGAAATGTGCGGAAAAAGTGTTTTTTTCCCCACATTTTGGACTTTGCGGGGCTGTCTGGGTAAAAAATTCTGGGGCGATGTGCGCAAATCATACCTCTGCGGATTCCCAAGGGTGTCCTTTTTTGGAAAATGCATGGGGTTGCCCGTTTTCCTCGGTGGCTTGGACACCCGAGGCCCATATCTGTACGTTGTGCCGGTCGGCAGAATGTCTGAGATTTCTCTCTGAAATCAGACTTGGGGTTACTTGTGTTTTAGGCTTTCCCCTTGGCGGCCAGGTAGGTGCACCCACACATGTGAGGTAACGTTTTCATCAGGACACCTGTGGGAACGCGTGACGGTAGGCCATGTGTTGTTGGGGGCGTGTTTTGATGGGTGCGTCAAGCAAAATGGCCGGAAAATGCTTTTTTTTCCCCAAATTGCGGACTTTGCAGGGGTGTCTGGGTAAAAAATTCTGGGGCGATGTGCGCAAATCATACCTCTGCGGATTCCCACGGGTGTCCTCTTTTCGGAAATGCATGGGGTTCCCTGTTTTCCTTGGTGGCTTGGAAACCCGAGGCCCATATCTGTACGTTGTGCCGGTCCGCAGAATGTCTGAGATTTAGCTGTGAAAACAGACTTGGGGTTACTTTTGTTTTAGGCTTTTCCCTTGGTGGCCAGGTAGGTGCACCCACACATGTGAGGTACCGTTTTCATCGGGACACCTGCGGGAACGCGTGACGGTAGGCCATGTGTTGTTGGGGCGTGTTTCGATGGGTGCGTCAAGCGAAATGTGCAGAAAATGCGTTTTTTTTCCCCAAATTTCGGACTTTGCGGGGCTGTCTGGGTAATAAATTCTGGGGCGATGTGCGCAAATCTTACCTCTGCAGATTCCCACGGGTGTCCTCTTTTCGGAAATGCATGGGGTTCCCTGTTTTCCTTGGTGGCTTGGACACCCGAGGCCCATATCTGTACGTTGTGCCGGTGGGCAGAATGTCTGAGATTTCCGTCTGAAAACAGACTTGGGGTTACTTGTGTTTTAGGCTTTCCCCTTGGCGGCCAGATAGGTGCACCCACACATGTGAGGTACCGTTTTCATCGGGACACGTGTGGGAACGCGTAACAGTAGGCCATGTGTTGTTGGGGCGTGTTTCGATGGGAGCGTCAAGCGAAATGTGCGGAAAATGCGTTTTATTCCCCAAATTTCGGACTTTGCAGGGGTGTCTGGGTAATAAAATCTGGGCCGATGTGCGCAAATCATACCTCTGCGGATTCCCACGGGTGTCCTCTTTTCGGAAATGCATGGGGTTCCCTGTTTTCCTCGATGGCTTGGACACCCGAGGCCCATATCTGTACGTTGTGCCAGTCGGCAGAATGTCTGAGATTTCCCTCTGAAAACAGACTTGGGGTTACTTGTGTTTTAGGCTTTCCCCTTGGCGGCCAGGTAGGTGCACCCACACATGTGAGGTACTGTTTTCATCGGGAAACCTGTGGGAACGCGTGACGGTAGGCCATGTGTTGTTGGGGCGTGTTTCGATGGGAGCGTCAAGCGAAATGTGCGGAAAATGAGTTTTTTTCCCCAAATTTCGGACTTTGCAGGGGTGTCTGGGTAATAAAATCTGGGCCGATGTGCGCAAATCATACCTCTGCGGATTCCCACGGGTGTCCTCTTTTCGGAAATGCATGGGGTTCCCTGTTTTCCTTGATGGCTTGGACACCCGAGGCCCATATCTGTACGTTGTGCCAGTCGGCAGAATGTCTGAGATTTCGCTCTGAAAACAGACTTGGGGTTACTTGTGTTTTAGGCTTTCCCCTTGGCGGCCAGGTAGGTGCACCCACACATGTGAGGTACTGTTTTCATCGGGACACCTGTGGGAACGCGTGACGGTAGGCCATGTGTTGTTGGGGCGTGTTTCGATGGGAGCGTCAAGCGAAATGTGCGGAAAATGAGTTTTTTTCCCCAAATTTCGGACTTTGCAGGGGTGTCTGGGTAATAAAATCTGGGCCGATGTGCGCAAATCATACCTCTGCGGATTCCCACGGGTGTCCTCTTTTCGGAAATGCATGGGGTTCCCTGTTTTCCTCGATGGCTTGGACACCCGAGGCCCATATCTGTACGTTGTGCCAGTCGGCAGAATGTCTGAGATTTCCCTCTGAAAACAGACTTGGGATTACTTGTGTTTTAGGCTTTCCCCTTGGCGGCCAGGTAGGTGCACCCACACATGTGAGGTACCGTTTTCATCGGGACACCTGTGGGAACGCGTGACAGTAGGCCATGTGTTGTTGGGGGCGTGTTTCGATGGGTGCGTCAAGCGAAATGTGCGGAAAATGAGTTTTTTTCCCCAAATTTCGGACTTTGCAGGGGTGTCTGGGTAATAAAATCTGGGCCGATGTGCGCAAATCATACCTCTGCGGATTCCCACGGGTGTCCTCTTTTCGGAAATGCATGGGGTTCCCTGTTTTCCTCGATGGCTTGGACACCCGAGGCCCATATCTGTACGTTGTGCCGGTCGGCAGAATGTCTGAGATTTCCCTCTGAAAACAGACTTGGGGTTACTTGTGTTTTAGGCTTTCAACTTGGCGGCCAGGTAGGTGCACCCACACATGTGAGGTACCGTTTTCATCGGGACACCTGTGGGAACGGTTTACAGTAGGCCATGTGTTGTTGGAGACGTGTTTCGATGGGGGCGTCGAGCAAAATGTGCGGAAAAAGTGTTTTTTTCCCCACATTTCGGACTTTGCGGGGCTGTCTGGGTAAACAATTCTGGGGCGATGTGCGCAAATCATACCTCTGCGGATTCCCAAGTGTGTCCTCTTTTGGAAAATGCATGGGGTTGCCCGTTTTCCTCGGTGGCTTGGACACCCTAGGCCCATATCTGTACGTTGTGCCGGTCGGCAGAATGTCTGAGATTTCCCTCTGAAAACAGACTTGGGGTTACTTGTGTTTTAGACTTTCCCCTTGGCGGCCAGGTAGGTGCACCCACACATGTGAGGTACCGTTTTCATCACGACACCTGTGGGAACGTGTGACGGTAGGCCATGTGTTGTTGGGGGCGTGTTTCGATGGGTGCAACAAGCAAAATGTGCGGAAAATGCGTTTTTTTCCCCAAATTTCGGAATTTGCAGGGGTTTCTGGGTAATAAAATCTGGGCCGATGTGCGCAAATCATACCTCTGCGGATTCCCACGGGTGTCCTCTTTTCGGAAATGCATGGGGTTCCCTGTTTTCCTTGGTGGCTTGGACAGCCGAGGCCCATATCTGTACGTTGTGCCGGTCGGCAGAATGTCTGAGATTTCGCTCTGAAAACAGACTTGGGGTTACTTGTGTTTTAGGCTTTCCCCTTGGCGGCCAGGTAGGTGCACCCACACATGTGAGGAACCGTTTTCATCGGGACACCTGTGGGAACGCCTGACGGTAGGCCATATGTTGTTGGGGGCGTGTTTCGATGGGTGAGTCAAGCAAAATGTGCGGAAAATGTGTTTTTTTCCCCAAATTTCGGACTTTGCAGGGGTGTCTGGGTAATAAAATCTGGGCCGATGTGCGCAAATCATACCTCTGCGGATTCCCACGGGTGTCCTCTTTTTGGAAATGCATGGGGTTCCCTGTTTTCCTTGGTGGCTTGGACAGCCGAGGCCCATATCTGTACGTTGTGCCGGTCGGCAGAATGTCTGAGATTTCGCTCTGAAAACAGACTTGGGGTTACTTGTGTTTTAGGCTTTCCCCTTGGCGGCCAGGTAGGTGCACCCACACATGTGAGGTACCGTTTTCATCGGGACACCTGTGGGAACGCGTGACGGTAGGCCATGTGTTGTTGGGGGCATGTTTCGATGGGTGCGTCAAGCGAAATGTGCGGAAAATGCGTTTTTTCCCCCAAATTTCAGACTTTGCAGGGGTGTCTGGGTAATAAAATCTGGGCCGATGTGCGCAAATCAAACCTCTGCAGATTCCCACGGATGTCCTCTTTTCGGAAATGCATGGGGTTCCCTGTTTTCCTTGGTGGCTTGGACACCCGAGGCCCATATCTGTACGTTGTGCCGGTCGGCAGAATGTCTGAGATTTCGCTCTGAAAACAGACATGGGGTTACTTGTGTTTTAGGCTTTCCCCTTGGCGGCCAGGTAGGTGCACCCACACATGTGAGGTCCCGTTTTCATCGGGACACCTGTGGGAACGCGTGACGGTAGGCCATGTGTTGTTGGGGGCGTGTTTCGATGGGTGCGTCAAGCAAAATGTGCGGAAAATGCGTTTTTTTCCCCAAATTTCAGAATTTGCGAGGGGTGTCTGGGTAAAAAATTCTGGGGCGATGTGCGCAAATCATACCTCTGCGGATTCCCACGGGTGTCCTCTTTTCGGAAATGCATGGGGTTCCCTGTTTTCCTCGGTGGCTTGGACACCCGAGGCCCATATCTGTACGTTGTGCCGGTCGGCAGAATGTCTGAGATTTCCCTCTGAAAACAGACTTGGGGTTACTTGTGTTTTAGGCTTTCCCCTTGGCGGCCAGGTAGGTGCACCCACACATGTGAGGTACCGTTTTCATCGGGACACCTGTGGGAACGCGTGACAGTAGGCCATGTGTTGTTGGGGTCGTGTTTCGATGGGTGCGTCAAGCAAAATGTGCGGAAAATGCATTTTTTTCCCCAAATTTCGGAATTTGCAGGGGTGTCTGGGTAATAAAATCTGGGCCGATGTGCGCAAATCATACCTCTGCGGATTCCCACGGGTGTCCTCTTTTCGGAAATGCATGGGGTTCCCTGTTTTCCTCGGTGGCTTGGACACCCGAGGCCCATATCTGTACGTTGTGCCGGTCGGCAGAATGTCTGAGATTTCCCTCTGAAAACAGACTTGGGGTTACTTGTGTTTCAGGCTTTCCCCTTGGGGGCCAGGTAGGTGCACCCACACATGTGAGGTACCGTTTTCATCGGGACACCTGTGGGAACGCGTGACGGTAGACCATGTGTTGTTGGGGGCGTGTTTCGATGGGTGCGTCAAGCGAAAGGTGCGGAAAATGCATTTTTTCCCCAAATTTCGGACTTTGCAGGGGTGTCTGGGTAATCAAATCTGGGCCGATGTGCGCAAATCATACCTCTGCGGATTCCCACGGGTGTCCTCTTTTCGGAAATGCATGGGGTTCCCTGTTTTCCTCAGTGGCTTGGACACCCGAGGCCCATATCTGTGCGTTGTGCCGGTCGGCAGAATGTCTGAGATTTCCCTCTGAAAACAGACTTGGTGTTACTTGTGTTTTAGGCTTTCCCCTTGGCGGCCAGGTAGGTGCACCCACACATGTGAGGTACCGTTTTCATCGGGACACCTGTGGGAACGCGTGACGGTAGGCCATGTATTGTTGGGGCGTGTTTCGATGGGTGCGTCGAGCGAAATGTGCGGAAAAAGTGTTTTTTTCCCCACATTTCGGACTTTGCGGGGCTGTCTGGGTAAAAAATTCTGGGGCGATGTGCGCAAATCATACCTCTGCGGATTCCCAAGGGTGTCCTCTTTTGGAAAATGCATGGGGTTGCCCGTTTTCCTCGGTGGCTTGGACACCCGAGGCCCATATCTGTACATTGTGCCGGTCGGCAGAATGTCTGAGATTTCGCTCTGAAAACAGACATGGGGTTACTTGTGTTTTAGGCTTTCCCCTTGGCGGCCAGGTAGGTGCACCCACACATGTGAGGTCCCGTTTTCATCGGGACACCTGTGGGAACGCGTGACGGTAGGCCATGTGTTGTTGGGGGCGTGTTTTGATGGGTGCGTCAAGCAAAATGTGCGGAAAATGCGTTTTTTTCCCCAAATTTCAGAATTTGCGAAGGGTGTCTGGGTAAAAAATTCTGGGGCGATGTGCGCAAATCATACCTCTGCGGATTCCCACGGGTGTCCTCTTTTCGGAAATGCATGGGGTTCCCTGTTTTCCTCGGTGGCTTGGACACCCGAGGCCCATATCTGTACGTTGTGCCGGTCGGCAGAATGTCTGAGATTTCCCTCTGAAAACAGACTTGGGGTTACTTGTGTTTTAGGCTTTCCCCTTGGCGGCCAGGTAGGTGCACCCACACATGTGAGGTACCGTTTTCATCGGGACACCTGTGGGAACGCGTGACAGTAGGCCATGTGTTGTTGGGGTCGTGTTTCGATGGGTGCGTCAAGCAAAATGTGCGGAAAATGCATTTTTTTCCCCAAATTTCGGAATTTGCAGGGGTGTCTGGGTAATAAAATCTCGGCCGATGTGCGCAAATCATACCTCTGCGGATTCCCACGGGTGTCCTCTTTTCGGAAATGCATGGGGTTCCCTGTTTTCCTCGGTGGCTTGGACACCCGAGGCCCATATCTGTACGTTGTGCCGGTCGGCAGAATGTCTGAGATTTCCCTCTGAAAACAGACTTGGGGTTACTTGTGTTTTAGGCTTTCCCCTTGGGGGCCAGGTAGGTGCACCCACACATGTGAGGTACCGTTTTCATCGGGACACCTGTGGGAACGCGTGACGGTAGGCCATGTGTTGTTGGGGGCATGTTTCGATGGGTGCGTCAAGCGAAAGGTGCGGAAAATGCATTTTTTCCCCAAATTTCGGACTTTGCAGGGGTGTCTGGATAATCAAATCTGGGCCGATGTGCGCAAATCATACCTCTGCGGATTCCCACGGGTGTCCTCTTTTCGGAAATGCATGGGGTTCCCTGTTTTCCTCAGTGGCTTGGACACCCGAGGCCCATATTTGTGCGTTGTGCCGGTCGGCAGAATGTCTGAGATTTCCCTCTGAAAACAGACTTGGTGTTACTTGTGTTTTAGGCTTTCCCCTTGGCGGCCAGGTAGGTGCACCCACACATGTGAGGTACCGTTTTCATCGGGACACCTGTGGGAACGCGTGACGGTAGGCCATGTATTGTTGGGGCGTGTTTCGATGGGTGCGTCGAGCGAAATGTGCGGAAAAAGTGTTTTTTTCCCCACATTTCGGACTTTGCGGGGCTGTCTGGGTAAAAAATTCTGGGGCGATGTGCGCAAATCATACCAGAATGTCTGAGATTTCGCTCTGAAAACAGACATGGGGTTACTTGTGTTTTAGGCTTTCCCCTTGGCGGCCAGGTAGGTGCACCCACACATGTGAGGTCCCGTTTTCATCGGGACACCTGTGGGAACGCGTGACGGTAGGCCATGTGTTGTTGGGGGCGTGTTTCGATGGGTGCGTCAAGCAAAATGTGCGGAAAATGCGTTTTTTCCCCAAATTTCAGACTTTGCGAGGGGTGTCTGGGTAAAAAATTCTGGGGCGATGTGCGCAAATCATACCTCTGCGGATTCCCACGGGTGTCCTCTTTTCGAAAATGCATGGGGTTCCCCATTTTCCTTGGTGGCTTGGACACCCGAGGCCCATATCTGTACGTTGTGCCGGTCGGCAGAATGTCTGAGATTTCCCTCTGAAAACAGACTTGGGGTTACTTGGGTTTTAGGCTTTCCCCTTGGGGGCCAGGTAGGTGCACCCACACATGTGAGGTACCGTTTTCATCGGGACACCTGTGGGAACGCGTGACGGTAGGCCATGTGTTGTTGGGGGCGTGTTTCGATGGGTGCGTCAAGCGAAAGGTGCGGAAAATGCATTTTTTCCCCAAATTTCGGACTTTGCAGGGGTGTCTGGGTAATCAAATCTGGGCCGATGTGCGCAAATCATACCTCTGCGGATTCCCACGGGTGTCCTCTTTTCGGAAATGCATGGGGTTCCCTGTTTTCCTCGGTGGCTTGGACACCCGAGGCCCATATCTGTACGTTGTGCCGGTCGGCAGAATGTCTGAGATTTCCCTCTGAAAACAGACTTGGGGTTACTTGTGTTTTAGGCTTTCCCCTTGGGGGCCAGGTAGGTGCACCCACACATGTGAGGTACCGTTTTCATCGGGACACCTGTGGGAACGCGTGACGGTAGGCCATGTGTTGTTGGGGGCGTGTTTCGATGGGTGCGTCAAGCGAAAGGTGCGGAAAATGCATTTTTTCCCCAAATTTCGGACTTTGCAGGGGTGTCTGGGTAATCAAATCTGGGCCGATGTGCGCAAATCATACCTCTGCGGATTCCCACGGGTGTCCTCTTTTCGGAAATGCATGGGGTTCCCTGTTTTCCTCAGTGGCTTGGACACCCGAGGCCCATATCTGTGCGTTGTGCCGGTCGGCAGAATGTCTGAGATTTCCCTCTGAAAACAGACTTGGTGTTACTTGTGTTTTAGGCTTTCCCCTTGGCGGCCAGGTAGGTGCACCCACACATGTGAGGTACCGTTTTCATCGGGACACCTGTTGGAACGCGTGACGGTAGGCCATGTATTGTTGGGGCGTGTTTCGATGGGTGCGTCGAGCGAAATGTGCGGAAAAAGTGTTTTTTTCCCCACATTTCGGACTTTGCGGGGCTGTCTGGGTAAAAAATTCTGGGGCGATGTGCGCAAATCATACCAGAATGTCTGAGATTTCGCTCTGAAAACAGACATGGGGTTACTTGTGTTTTAGGCTTTCCCCTTGGCGGCCAGGTAGGTGCACCCACACATGTGAGGTCCCGTTTTCATCGGGACACCTGTGGGAACGCGTGACGGTAGGCCATGTGTTGTTGGGGGCGTGTTTCGATGGGTGCGTCAAGCAAAATGTGCGGAAAATGCGTTTTTTCCCCAAATTTCAGACTTTGCGAGGGGTGTCTGGGTAAAAAATTCTGGGGCGATGTGCGCAAATCATACCTCTGCGGATTCCCACGGGTGTCCTCTTTTCGAAAATGCATGGGGTTCCCCATTTTCCTTGGTGGCTTGGACACCCGAGGCCCATATCTGTACGTTGTGCCGGTCGGCAGAATGTCTGAGATTTCCCTCTGAAAACAGACTTGGGGTTACTTGTGTTTTAGGCTTTCCCCTTGGCGGCCAGGTAGGTGCACCCACACATGTGAGGTACCGTTTTCATCGGGACACCTGTGGGAACGTGTGACGGTAGGCCATGTGTTGTTGGGGGCGTGTTTTGATGGGTGCCTCGAGCAAAATGTGCGAAAAAAGCATTTTTTTCCCTAAATTTCGGACTTTGCGGGGCTGTCTGGGGAATAAATTCTGGGGCGATGTGCGCAAATCATACCTCTGCGGATTCCCACGGGTGTCCTCTTTTCGGAAATGCATGGGGTTCCCTGTTTTCCTTGGTGGCTTGGACACCCGAGGCCCATATCTGTACGTTGTGCCGGTCGGCAGAATGTCTGAGATTTCCCTCTGAAAACAGACTTGGGGTTACTTGTGTTTTAGGCTTTCCCCCTGGCGGCCAGGTAGATGCACCCACACATGTGAGGTACCGTTTTCATCGGGACACCTGTGGGAACGCGTGACGGTAGGCCATGTGTTGTTGGGGGCGTGTTTCGATGGGTGCGCCGAGCGAAATGTCTGGAAAATGCGTTTTTTTCCCCACATTTCGGTCTTTGCGGGGGTGTCTGGGTAATAAATTCTGGGGCGATGTGCGCAAATCATACCTCTGCGGATTCCCAGGGTGTCCTCTTTTCGTAAATGCATGGGGTTCCCTGTTTTCCTCGGTGGCTTGGACACCCGAGGCCCATATGTGTACGTTGTACCGGTCGGCAGAATGTCAGAGATTTCCCTCTGAAAACAGACTTGGAGTTACTTGTGTTTTAGGCTTTCTCCTTGGCGGCCAGGTAGGTGCACCCACACATGTGAGGTCCCGTTTTCATCGGGACACCTGTGGGAACGCGTGACGGTAGGCCATGTGTTGTTGGGGGCGTGTTTCGATGGGTGCGTCAAGCAAAATGTGCGGAAAATGCGTTTTTTCCCCAAATTTCAGACTTTGCGAGGGGTGTCTGGGTAAAAAATTCTGGGGCGATGTGCGCAAATCATACCTCTGCGGATTCCCACGGGTGTCCTCTTTTCGAAAATGCATGGGGTTCCCCATTTTCCTTGGTGGCTTGGACACCCGAGGCCCATATCTGTACGTTGTGCCGGTCGGCAGAATGTCTGAGATTTCCCTCTGAAAACAGACTTGGGGTTACTTGTGTTTTAGGCTTTCCCCTTGGCGGCCAGGTAGGTGCACCCACACATGTGAGGTACCGTTTTCATCGGGACACCTGTGGGAACGTGTGACGGTAGGCCATGTGTTGTTGGGGGCGTGTTTTGATGGGTGCCTCGAGCAAAATGTGCAAAAAAAGCATTTTTTTCCCTAAATTTCGGACTTTGCGGGGCTGTCTGGGGAATAAATTCTGGGGCGATGTGCGCAAATCATACCTCTGCGGATTCCCACGGGTGTCCTCTTTTCGGAAATGCATGGGGTTCCCTGTTTTCCTTGGTGGCTTGGACACCCGAGGCCCATATCTGTACGTTGTGCCGGTCGGCAGAATGTCTGAGATTTCCCTCTGAAAACAGACTTGGGGTTACTTGTGTTTTAGGCTTTCCCCCTGGCGGCCAGGTAGATGCACCCACACATGTGAGGTACCGTTTTCATCGGGACACCTGTGGGAACGCGTGACGGTAGGCCATGTGTTGTTGGGGGCGTGTTTCGATGGGTGCGCCGAGCGAAATGTCTGGAAAATGCGTTTTTTTCCCCACATTTCGGACTTTGCGGGGGTGTCTGGGTAATAAATTCTGGGGCGATGTGCGCAAATCATACCTCTGCGGATTCCCAGGGTGTCCTCTTTTCGTAAATGCATGGGGTTCCCTGTTTTCCTCGGTGGCTTGGACACCCGAGGCCCATATGTGTACGTTGTACCGGTCGGCAGAATGTCAGAGATTTCCCTCTGAAAACAGACTTGGAGTTACTTGTGTTTTAGGCTTTCTCCTTGGCGGCCAGGTAGGTGCACCCACACATGTGAGGTACCGTTTTCATCGGGACACCTGTGGGAACGCGTTACAGTAGGCCATGTGTTGTTGGGGCGTGTTTCGATGGGTGCGTCGAGCGAAATGTGCGGAAAATGCGTTTTTTTCCCCAAATTTCGGACTTTGCGGGGGTGTCTGGGTAAAAAATTCTGGGGCGATGTGCGCAAATCATACCTCTGCGGATTCCCACGGGTGTCCTCTTTTCGAAAATGCATGGGGTTCCCCGTTTTCCTTGGTGGCTTGGACACCCGAGGCCCATATCTGTACGTTGTGCCGGTCGGCAGAATGTCTGAGATTTCCCTCTGAAAACAGACTTGGGGTTACTTGTGTTTTAGGCTTTCCCCTTGGCGTCCAGGTAGGTGCACCCACACATGTGAGGTACCGTTTTCATCGGGACACCTGTGGGAGTGCGTGACGGTAGGCCATATGTTGTTGGGGGCGTGTTTTGATCGGTGCGTCGAGCGAAATGTGCGGAAAAAGCGTTTTTTTCCCCAAAATTCGGACTTTGCGGGGCTGTCTGGGTAATAAATTCTGTTGCGATGTGCGTAAATCATACCTCTGCGGATTCCCACGGGTGTCCTCTTTTCGGAAATGCATGGGGTTCCCTGTTTTCCTTGGTGGCTTGGACACCCGAGGCCCATATCTGTACGTTGTGCCGGTCGGCAGAATGTCTGAGATTTCCCTCTGAAAACAGACTTGGGGTTACTTGTGTTTTAGGCTTTCCCCTTGGCGGCCAGGTAGGTGCACCCACACATGTGAGGTACCGTTTTCATCGGGACACCTCTGGGAACGCGTTACAGTAGGCCATGTGTTGTTGGGGGCGTGTTTCGATGGGAGCGTCAAGCGAAATGTGCGGAAAATGCGTTTTTTTCCCCAAATTTCGGACTTTGCAGGGGTGTCTGGGTAATAAAATCTGGGCCGATGTGCGCAAATCATACCTCTGCGGATTCCCACGGGTGTCCTCTTTTCGGAAATGCATGGGGTTCCCTGTTTTCCTCTGTGGCTTGGACACCCGAGGCCCATATCTGTACGTTGTGCCGGGTCGGCAGAATGTCTGAGATTTCCCTCTGAAAACAGACTTGGGGTTAGTTGTGTTTTAGGCTTTCCCCTTGGCGGCCAGGTAGGTGCACCCACACATGTGAGGTACCGTTTTCAACGGGACACCTGTGGGAAAGCGTGACGGTAGGCCATGTGTTGTTGGGGGCGTTTCGATGGGTGCGCCGAGCGAAATGTCTGGAAAATGCGTTTTTTTCCCCACATTTCGGACTTTGCGGGGGTGTCTGGGTAATAATTTCTGGGGCGATGTGCGCAAATCATACCTCTGCGGATTCCCACGCGTGTCCTCTTTTCGGAAATGCATGGGGTTCCCTGTTTTCCTCGGTGGCTTGGACACCCGAGGCCCATATCTGTACGTTGTGCCGGCCGGCAGAATGTCTGAGATTTCCCTCTGAAAACAGACTTGGAGTTACTTGTGTTTTAGGCTTTCTCCTTGGCGGCCAGGTAGGTGCACCCACACATGTGAGGTACCATTTTCATTGGGACACCTGTGGGAACGCGTGACAGTAGGCCATGTGTTGTTGGGGGCGTGTTTCGATGGGTGCGTCGAGCGAAATGTGTGGAAAATGCGTTTTTTTCCCCAAATTTCGGACTTTGCGGGGGTGTCTGGGTAAAAAATTCTGGGGCGATGTGCGCAAATCATACCTCTGCGGATTCCCACGGGTGTCCTCTTTTCGAAAATGCATGGGGTTCCCTGTTTAACTTGGTGGCTTGGACACCCGAGGCCCATATCTGTACGTTGTGCCGGTCGGCAGAATGTCTGAGATTTCGCTCTGAAAACAGACATGGGGTTACTTGTGTTTTAGGCTTTCCCCTTGGCGGCCAGGTAGGTGCACCCACACATGTGAGGTCCCGTTTTCATCGGGACACCTGTGGGAACGCGTGACGGTAGGCCATGTGTTGTTGGGGGCGTGTTTCGATGGGTGCGTCAAGCAAAATGTGCGGAAAATGCGTTTTTTCCCCAAATTTCAGACTTTGCGAGGGGTGTCTGGGTAAAAAATTCTGGGGCGATGTGCGCAAATCATACCTCTGCGGATTCCCACGGGTGTCCTCTTTTTGAAAATGCATGGGGTTCCCCATTTTCCTTGGTGGCTTGGACACCCGAGGCCCATATCTGTACGTTGTGCCGGTCGGCAGAATGTCTGAGATTTCCCTCTGAAAACAGACTTGGGGTTACTTGTGTTTTAGGCTTTCCCCTTGGCGGCCAGGTAGGTGCACCCACACATGTGAGGTACCGTTTTCATCGGGACACCTGTGGGAACGTGTGACGGTAGGCCATGTGTTGTTGGGGGCGTGTTTCGATGGGTGCGCCGAGCGAAATGTCTGGAAAATGCGTTTTTTTCCCCACATTTCGGACTTTGCGGGGGTGTCTGGGTAATACATTCTGGGGCGATGTGCGCAAATCATACCTCTGCGGATTCCCAGGGTGTCCTCTTTTTGTAAATGCATGGGGTTCCCTGTTTTCCTCGGTGGCTTGGACACCCGAGGCCCATATGTGTACGTTGTACCGGTCGGCAGAATGTCAGAGATTTCCCTCTGAAAACAGACTTGGAGTTACTTGTGTTTTAGGCTTTCTCCTTGGCGGCCAGGTAGGTGCACCCACACATGTGAGGTACCGTTTTCATCGGGACACCTGTGGGAACGCGTTACAGTAGGCCATGTGTTGTTGGGGCGTGTTTCGATGGGTGCGTCGAGCGAAATGTGCGGAAAATGCGTTTTTTTCCCCAAATTTCGGACTTTGCGGGGGTGTCTGGGTAAAAAATTCTGGGGCGATGTGCGCAAATCATACCTCTGCGGATTCCCACGGGTGTCCTCTTTTCGAAAATGCATGGGGTTCCCCGTTTTCCTTGGTGGCTTGGACACCCGAGGCCCATATCTGTACGTTGTGCCGGTCGGCAGAATGTCTGAGATTTCCCTCTGAAAACAGACTTGGGGTTACTTGTGTTTTAAGCTTTCCCCTTGGCGGCCAGGTAGGTGCACCCACACATGTGAGGTACCGTTTTCATCGGGACACCTCTGGGAACGCGTTACAGTAGGCCATGTGTTGTTGGGGGCGTGTTTCGATGGGAGCGTCAAGCGAAATGTGCGGAAAATGCGTTTTTTTCCCCAAATTTCGGACTTTGCAGGGGTGTCTGGGTAATAAAATCTGGGCCGATGTGCGCAAATCATACCTCTGCGGATTCCCACGGGTGTCCTCTTTTCGGAAATGCATGGGGTTCCCTGTTTTCCTCTGTGGCTTGGACACCCGAGGCCCATATCTGTACGTTGTGCCGGGTCGGCAGAATGTCTGAGATTTCCCTCTGAAAACAGACTTGGGGTTAGTTGTGTTTTAGGCTTTCCCCTTGGCGGCCAGGTAGGTGCACCCACACATGTGAGGTACCGTTTTCAACGGGACACCCGTGGGAAAGCGTGACAGTAGGCCATGTGTTGTTGGGGGCGTGTTTCGATGGGAGCGTCAAGCGAAATGTGCGGAAAATGCGTTTTTTTCCCCAAATTTCGGACTTTGCAGGGGTGTCTGGGTAATAAAATCTGGGCCGATGTGCGCAAATCATACCTCTGCGGATTCCCACGGGTGTCCTCTTTTCGGAAATGCATGGGGTTCCCTGTTTTCCTCTGTGGCTTGGACACCCGAGGCCCATATCTGTACGTTGTGCCGGGTCGGCAGAATGTCTGAGATTTCCCTCTGAAAACAGACTTGGGGTTAGTTGTGTTTTAGGCTTTCCCCTTGGCGGCCAGGTAGGTGCACCCACACATGTGAGGTACCGTTTTCAACGGGACACCCGTGGGAAAGCGTGACGGTAGGCCATGTGTTGTTGGGGGCGTGTTTCGATGGGTGCGCCGAGCGAAATGTCTGGAAAATGCGTTTTTTTCCCCACATTTCGGACTTTGCGGGGGTGTCTGGGTAATAATTTCTGGGGCGATGTGCGCAAATCATACCTCTGCGGATTCCCACGCGTGTCCTCTTTTCGGAAATGCATGGGGTTCCCTGTTTTCCTCGGTGGCTTGGACACCCGAGGCCCATATCTGTACGTTGTGCCGGCCGGCAGAATGTCTGAGATTTCCCTCTGAAAACAGACTTGGAGTTACTTGTGTTTTAGGCTTTCTCCTTGGCGGCCAGGTAGGTGCACCCACACATGTGAGGTACCATTTTCATTGGGACACCTGTGGGAACGCGTGACAGTAGGCCATGTGTTGTTGGGGGCGTGTTTCGATGGGTGCGTCGAGCGAAATGTGTGGAAAATGCGTTTTTTTCCCCAAATTTCGGACTTTGCGGGGGTGTCTGGGTAAAAAATTCTGGGGCAATGTGCGCAAATCATACCTCTGCGGATTCCCACGGGTGTCCTCTTTTCGAAAATGCATGGGGTTCCCTGTTTAACTTGGTGGCTTGGACACCCGAGGCCCATATCTGTACGTTGTGCCGGTCGGCAGAATGTCTGAGATTTCCCTCTGAAAACAGACTTTGGGTTACTTGTGTTTTAGGCTTTCCCCTTGGCGGCCAGGTAGGTGCACCCACACATGTGAGGTACCGTTTTCATCGGGACACCTGTGGGAACGCGTGACGGTAGGCCATATGTTGTTGGGGGCGTGTTTCGATGGGTGCGTCAAGCAAAATGTGCGGAAAATGCGTTTTTTTCCCCAAATTTCGGGCTTTGCAGTGGTGTCTGGGTAAAAAATTCTGGGGCGATGTGCGCAAATCATACCTCTGCGGATTCCCACGGGTGTCCTCTTTTTGGAAATGCATGGGGTTCCCTGTTTTCCTTGGTGGTTTGGACACCCGAGGCCCATATCTGTACGTTGTGCCGGTCGGCAGAATGTCAGATTTCGCTCTGAAAACAGACTTGGGGTTACTTGTGTTTTAGGTTTTCCCCTTGGCGGCCAGGTAGGTGCACCCACACATGTGAGGTACCGTTTTCATCGGGACACCTGTGGGAACCCGTGACGGTAGGCCATGTGTTGTTGGGGGCGTGTTTTGATGGGTGCGTCGAGCAAAATGTGCGGAAAAAGCATTTTTTTCCCTAAATTTCGGACTTTGCAGGGCTGTCTGAGTAATAAATTCTGGGGCGATGTGCGCAAATCCTACCTCTGCGGATTCCCACGGGTGTCCTCTTTTCGGAAATGCATAGGGTTCCCTGTTTTCCTTGGTGGCTTGGACACCCGAGGCCCATATCTGTACGTTGTGCCGGTCGGCAGAATGTCTGAGATTTCCCTCTGAAAACAGACTTGGGGTTACTTGTGTTTTAGGCTTTCCCCTTGGCGGCCAGGTAGAAGCACCCACACATGTGAGGTACCGTTTTCATCGGGAGACCTGTGGGAACGCGTGACGGTAGGCCATGTGTTGTTGGAGGCGTGTATCGATGGGTGCGTCAAGCGAAATGTGCGGAAAATGCATTTTTTTCCCCAAATTTCGGGCTTTGCAGTGGTGTCTGGGTAAAAAATTCTGGGGCGATGTGCGCAAATCATACCTCTGCGGATTCCCACGGGTGTCCTCTTTTCGGAAATGCATGGGGTTCCCTGTTTTCCTTGGTGGCTTGGACACCCGAGGCCCATATCTGTACGTTGTGCCGGTCGGCAGAATGTCAGATTTCGCTCTGAAAACAGACTTGGGGTTACTTGTGTTTTAGGTTTTCCCCTTGGCGGCCAGGTAGGTGCACCCACACATGTGAGGTACCGTTTTCATCGGGACACCTGTGGGAACGCGTGACGGTAGGCCATGTGTTGTTGGGGGCGTGTTTCAATGGGAGCGTCAAGCGAAATGTGCAGAAAATGCGTTTTTTCCCCCAAATTTCGGACTTTGCAGGGGTGTCTGGGTAATAAAATCTGGGCCGATGTGCGCAAATCATACCTCTGCGGATTCCCACGGGTGTCCTCTTTTCGGAAATGCATGGGGTTCCCTGTTTTCCTCGGTGGCTTGGACACCCGAGGCCCATATCTGTACGTTGTGCCGGACGGCAGAATGTCTGAGATTTCCCTCTGAAAACAGACTTGGGGTTACTTGTGTTTTAGGCTTTACCCTTGGCGGCCAGGTAGGTGCACCCACACATGTGAGGTCCCGTTTTCATCGGGACACCTTTGGGAACGCGTGACGAAGGCCATGTGTTGTTGGGGCGTGTTTCGATGGGTGCGTCGAGCGAAATGTGCGGAAAAAGTGTTTTTTTCCCCACATTTCGGACTTTGCGGGGCTGTCTGGGTAAAAAATTCTGGGGCGATGTGCGCAAGTCATACCTCTGCGGATTCCCAAGGGTGTCCTCTTTTCGAAAATGCATGGGGTTGCCCGTTTTCCTCGGTGGCTTGGACACCCGAGGCCCATATCTGTACGTTGTGCCGGTCGGCAGAATGTCTGAGATTTCCCTCTGAAAACAGACTTGGGGTTACTTGTGTTTTAGGCTTTCCCCTTGGCGGCCAGGTAGGTGCACCCACACATGTGAGGTACCGTTTTCATCGGGACACCTGTGGGAACGCGTGACGGTAGGCCATGTGTTGTTGGGGGCGTGTTTCGATGGGTGCGCCGAGCGAAATGTCTGGAAAATGCATTTTTTTCCCCACATTTCGGACTTTGCGGGGGTGTCTGGGTAATAAATTCTGGGGCGATGTGCGCAAATCATACCTCTGCGGATCCCCACGGGTGTTCTCTTTTCGGAAATGCATGGGGTTCCCTGTTTTCCTCAGCGGCTTGGACACCCGAGGCCCATATGTGTACGTTGTACCGGTCGGCAGAATGTCAGAGATTTCCCTCTGAAAACAGACTTGGAGTTACTTGTGTTTTAGGCTTTCTCCTTGGCGGCCAGGTAGGTGCACCCACACATGTGAGGTACCGTTTTCATCGGGACTCCTGTGGGAACGCGTGACAGTAGGCCATGTGTTGTTGGGGGCGTGTTTCGATGGGTGCGTCGAGCGAAATGTGCGGAAAATGCATTTTTTTCTTCAAATTTCGGACTTTGCGGGGGTGTCTGGGTAAAAAATTCTGGGGCGATGTGCGCAAATCATACCTCTGCGGATTCCCACGGGTGTCCTCTTTTCGGAAATGCATGGGGTTCCCTGTTTTCCTTGGTGGCTTGGACACCCGAGGCCCATATCTGTACGTTGTGCCTGTCGGCAGAATGTCTGAGATTTCCCTCTGAAAACAGACTTGGGGTTACTTGTGTTTTAGGCTTTCCCCTTGGCGGCCAGGTAGGTGCACCCACACATGTGAGGTACCGTTTTCATCGGGAGACCTGTGGGAACGCGTGACGGTAGGCCATGTGTTGTTGGGGGCGTATTTCGATGGGTGCGTCAAGCGAAATGTGCGGAAAATGCATTTTTTTCCCCAAATTTCGGACTTTGCAGTGGTGTCTGGGTAAAAAATTCTGGGGCGATGTGCGCAAATCATACCTCTGCGGATTCCCACGGGTGTCCTCTTTTCGGAAATGCATGGGGTTCCCTGTTTTCCTTGGTGGCTTGGACACCCGAGGCCCATATCTGTACGTTGTGCCGGTAGGCAGAATGTCTGAGATTTCGCTCTGAAAACAGACTTGGGGTTACTTGTGTTTTAGGCTTTCCCCTTGGCGGCCAGGTAGGTGCACCCACACATGTGAGGTACCGTTTTCATCGGGACACCTGTGGGAATGCGTGACGGTAGGCCATTTGTTGTTGGGGGGCGTGTTTCGATGGGAGCGTCAAGCGAAATGTGCGGAAAATGCGTTTTTTTCCCCAAATTTCGGACTTTGCACGGGTGTCTGGGTAATAAAATCTGGGCCGATGTGCGCAAATCATACCTCTGCGGATTCCCACGGGTGTCCTCTTTTCGGAAATGCATGGGGTTCCCTGTTTTCCTCGGTGGCTTGGACACCCGAAGCCCATATCTGTACGTTATGCCGGTCGGCAGAATGTCTGAGATTTCCCTCTGAAAACAGACTTGGGGTTACTTGTGTTTTAGGCTTTCCCCTTGGCGGCCAGGTAGGTGCACCCACACATGTGAGGTACCGTTTTCATCGGGACACCTGTGGGAACGCGTGACGGTAGGCCATGTGTTGTTGGGGGCGTGTTTCGATGGGTGCGTCAAGCAAAATGTGCAGAAAATGCGTTTTTTTCCCCAAATTTCGGACTTTGCAGGGGTGTCTGGGTAAAAAATTCTGGGGCGATGTGCGCAAATCATACCTCTGCGGATTCCCACGGGTGTCCTATTTTCGGAAATGGATGGGGTTCCCTGTTTTCCTCAGTGGCTTGGACACCCGAGGCCCATATCTGTACGTTGTGCCGGTCAGCAGAATGTCTGAGATTTCCCTCTGAAAACAGACTTGGGGTTACTTGTGTTTTAGGCTTTCCCCTTGGCGGCCAGGTAGGTGCACCCACACATGTGAGGTACCGTTTTCATCGGGACACCTGTGGGAATGCGTGACGGTAGGCCATTTGTTGTTGGGGGCGTGTTTCGATGGGAGCGTCAAGCGAAATGTGCGGAAAATGCGTTTTTTTCCCCAAATTTCGGACTTTGCACGGGTGTCTGGGTAATAAAATCTGGGCCGATGTGCGCAAATCATACCTCTGCGGATTCCCACAGGTGTCCTCTTTTCGGAAATGCATGGGGTTCCCTGTTTTCCTCGGTGGCTTGGACACCCGAAGCCCATATCTGTACGTTATGCCGGTCGGCAGAATGTCTGAGATTTCCCTCTGAAAACAGACTTGGGGTTACTTGTGTTTTAGGCTTTCCCCTTGGCGGCCAGGTAGGTGCACCCACACATGTGAGGTACCGTTTTCATCGGGACACCTGTGGGAACGCGTGACGGTAGGCCATGTGTTGTTGGGGGCGTGTTTCGATGGGTGCGTCAAGCAAAATGTGCAGAAAATGCGTTTTTTTCCCCAAATTTCGGACTTTGCAGGGGTGTCTGGGTAAAAAATTCTGGGGCGATGTGCGCAAATCATACCTCTGCGGATTCCCACGGGTGTCCTATTTTCGGAAATGGATGGGGTTCCCTGTTTTCCTCAGTGGCTTGGACACCCGAGGCCCATATCTGTACGTTGTGCCGGTCAGCAGAATGTCTGAGATTTCCCTCTGAAAACAGACTTGGGGTTACTTGTGTTTTAGGCTTTCCCCTTGGCGGCCAGGTAGGTGCACCCACACATGTGAGGTACCGTTTTCCTCGGGACACCTGTGGGAACGCGTGACGGTAGGCCATGTGTTGTTGGGGGCGTGTTTCGATGGGTGCGTCAAGCGAAATGTGCGGAAAATGCATTTTTTTCCCCAAATTTCGGACTTTGCAGGGGTGTCTGGGTAATAAAATATGGGCCGATGTGCGCAAATCATACCTCTGCAGATTCCCACGGCTGTCCTCTTTTCGGAAATGCATGGGGTTCCCTGTTTTCCTCGGTGGCTTGGACACCCGAGGCCCATATCTGTACGTTGTGCTGGTCGGCAGAATGTCTGAGATTTCCCTCTGAAAACAGACTTGGGGTTACTTGTGTGTTTTAGGCTTTCCCCTTGGCGGCCAGGTAGGTGCACCCACACATGTGAGGTACCGTTTTCATCGGGACACCTGTGGGAACGCGTGACGGTAGGCCATTTGTTGTTGGGGCGTGTTTCGATGGGTGCGTCGAGCGAAATGTGCGGAAAAAGTGTTTTTTTCCCCACATTTCGGACTTTGCGGGGCTGTCTGTGTAAAAAATTCTGGGGCGATGTGCGCTAGTCATACCTCTGCGGATTCCCAAGGGTGTCCTCTTTTCGAAAATGCATGGGGTTGCCCGTTTTCCTCGGTGGCTTGGACACCCGAGGCCCATATCTGCACGTTGTGCCGGTCGGCAGAATGTCTGAGATTTCCTTCTGAAAACAGACTTGGGGTTACTTGTGTTTTAGGCTTTCCCCTTGGCGGCCAGGTAGGTGCACCCACACATGTGAGGTACCGTTTTCATCAGGACACCTGTGGGAACGCGTGACGGTAGGCCATGTGTTGTTGGGGGCGTGTTTCGATGGGTGCGTCAAGCAAAATGTGCGGAAAATGCGTTTTTTTCCCCAAATTTCGGACTTTGCGGGGGTGTCTGGGTAAAAAATTCTGGGGCGATGTGCGCAAATCATACCTCTGCGGATTCCCACGGGTGTCCTCTTTTCGAAAATGCATGGGGTTCCCCGTTTTCCTTGGTGGCTTGGACACCCGAGGCCCATATCTGTACATTGTGCCGGTCGGCAGAATGTCTGAGATTTCCCTCTGAAAACAGACTTGGGGTTACTTGTGTTTTAGGCTTTCCCCTTGGCGGCCAGGTAGGTGCACCCACACATGTGAGGTACCATTTTCATCGGGACACCTGTGGGAACGCGTGACAGTAGGCCATGTGTTGTTGGGGGCGTGTTTCGATGGGTGCGTCGAGAGAAATGTGCGGAAAATGTGTTTTTTTCCCCAAATTTTGGATTTTGCGTGGGTGTCTGGGTAAAAAATTCTGGGGCGATGTGCGCAAATCATACCTCTGCGGATTCCCACAGGTGTCCTCTTTTCGAAAATGCATGGGGTTCCCCGTTTTCCTTGGTGGCTTGGACACCCGAGGCCCATATCTGTACATTGTGCCGGTCGGCAGAATGTCTGAGATTTCCCTCTGAAAACATACTTGGGGTTACTTGTGTTTTAGGCTTTCCCCTTGGCGGCCAGGTAGGTGCACCCACACATGTGAGGTACCATTTTCATCGGGACACCTGTGGAAACGCGTGACAGTAGGCCATGTGTTGTTGGGGGCGTGTTTCGATGGGTGCGTCGAGCGAAATGTGCGGAAAATGTGTTTTTTTCCCCAAATTTCGGATTTTGCGTGGGTGTCTGGGTAAAAAATTCTGGGGCGATGTGCGCTAATCATACCTCTGCGGAATCCCATGGGTGTCCTCTTTTCGAAAATGCATGGGGTTCCCCGTTTTCCTTGGTGGCTTGGACACCCGAGGCCCATATCTGTACGTTGTGCCGGTCGGCAGAATGTCTGAGATTTCCCTCTGAAAACAGACTTGGGGTTACTTGTGTTTTAGGCTTTCCCCTTGGCGGCCAGGTAGGTGCACCCACACATGTGAGGTACCGTTTTCATTGGGACACCTGTGGGAACGCGTGACGGTAGGCCATGTGTTGTTGGGGGCGTGTTTCGATGGGAGCATCAAGCGAAATGTGCAGAAAATGCGTTTTTCCCCCCAAATTTCGGACTTTGCAGGGGTGTCTGGGTAATAAAATCTGGGCCGATGTGCGCAAATCATACCTCTGCGGATTCCCACGGGTGTCCTCTTTTCGGAAATGCATGGGGTTCCCTGTTTTCCTCGGTGGCTTGGACACCCGAGGCCCATATCTGTACGTTGTGCCGGACGGCAGAATGTCTGAGATTTCCCTCTGAAAACAGACTTGGGGTTACTTGTGTTTTAGGCTTTCCCCTTGGCGGCCAGGTAGGTGCACCCACACATGTGAGGTCCCGTTTTCATCGGGACACCTGTGGGAACGCGTGACGGTAGGCCATGTGTTGTTGGGGCGTGTTTCGATGGGTGCGTCGAGCGAAATGTGCGGAAAAAGTGTTTTTTTCCCCACATTTTGGACTTTGCGGGGCTGTCTGGGTAAAAAATTCTGGGGCGATGTGCGCAAGTCATACCTCTGCGGATTCCCAAGGGTGTCCTCTTTTCGAAAATGCATGGGGTTGCCCGTTTTCCTCGGTGGCTTGGACACCCGAGGCCCATATCTGTACGTTGTGCCGGTCGGCAGAATGTCTGAGATTTCCCTCTGAAAACAGACTTGGGGTTACTTGTGTTTTAGGCTTTCCCCTTGGCGGCCAGGTAGGTGCACCCACACATGTGAGGTACCGTTTTCATCGGGACACCTGTGGGAACGCGTGACGGTAGGCCATGTGTTGTTGGGGGCGTGTTTCGATGGGTGCGCCGAGCGAAATGTCTGGAAAATGCATTTTTTTCCCCACATTTCGGACTTTGCGGGGGTGTCTGGGTAATAAATTCTGGGGCGATGTGCGCAAATCATACCTCTGCGGATTCCCACGGGTGTCCTCTTTTCGGAAATGCATGGGGTTCCCTGTTTTCCTCAGTGGGTTGGACACCCGAGGCCCATATCTGTACGTTGTGCCGGTCGGCAGAATGTCTGAGATTTCCCTCTGAAAACAGACTTGGAGTTACTTGTGTTTTAGGCTTTCTCCTTGGCGGCCAGGTAGGTGCACCCACACATGTGAGGTACCGTTTTCATCGGGACTCCTGTGGGAACGCGTGACAGTAGGCCATGTGTTGTTGGGGGTGTGTTTCGATGGGTGCGTCGAGCGAAATGTGCGGAAAATGCATTTTTTTCTCCAAATTTCGGATTTTGCGGGGGTGTCTGGGTAAAAAATTCTGGGGCGATGTGCGCAAATCATACCTCTGCGGATTCCCACGGGTGTCCTCTTTTTGGAAATGCATGGGGTTCCCTGTTTTCCTTGGTGGCTTGGACACCCGAGGCCCATATCTGTACGTTGTGCCTGTCGGCAGAATGTCTGAGATTTCCCTCTGAAAACAGACTTGGGGTTTCTTGTGTTTTAGGCTTTCCCCTTGGCGGCCAGGTAGGTGCACCCACACATGTGAGGTACCGTTTTCATCGGGAGACCTGTGGGAACGCGTGACGGTAGGCCATGTGTTGTTGGGGGCGTATTTCGATGGGTTCGTCAAGCGAAATGTGCGGAAAATGCGTTTTTTTCCCCAAATTTCGGACTTTGCAGTGGTGTCTGGGTAAAAAATTCTGGGGCGATGTGCGCAAATCATACCCCTGCGGATTCCCACGGGTGTCCTCTTTTCGGAAATGCATGGGGTTCCCTGTTTTCCTTGGTGGCTTGGACACCCGAGGCCCATATCTGTACGTTGTGCCTGTTGGCAGAATGTCTGAGATTTCCCTCTGAAAACAGACTTGGGGTTACTTGTGTTTTAGGCTTTCCCCTTGGCGGCCAGGTAGGTGCACCCACACATGTGAGGTACCGTTTTCATCGGGAGACCTGTGGGAACGCGTGACGGTAGGCCATGTGTTGTTGGGGGCGTATTTCGATGGGTGCGTCAAGCGAAATGTGCGGAAAATGCGTTTTTTTCCCCAAATTTCGGACTTTGCAGTGGTGTCTGGGTAAAAAATTCTGGGGCGATGTGCGCAAATCATACCCCTGCGGATTCCCACGGGTGTCCTCTTTTCGGAAATGCATGGGGTTCCCTGTTTTCCTCGGTGGCTTGGACACCCGAAGCCCATATCTGTATGTTATGCCGGTCGGCAGAATGTCTGAGATTTCCCTCTGAAAACAGACTTGGGGTTACTTGTGTTTTAGGCTTTCCCCTTGGCGGCCAGGTAGGTGCACCCACACATGTGAGGTACCGTTTTCATAGGGACACCTGTGGGAACGCGTGACGGTAGGCCATGTGTTGTTGGGGGCGTGTTTCGAAGGGTGCGTCAAGCGAAATGTACAGAAAATGCGTTTTTTTCCCCAAATTTCGGACTTTGCAGGGGTGTCTGGGTAAAAAATTCTGGGGCGATGTGCGCAAATCATACCTCTGCGGATTCCCACGGGTGTCCTATTTTCGGAAATTGATGGGGTTCCCTGTTTTCCTCAGTGGCTTGGACACCCGAGGCCCATATCTGTACGTTGTGCCGGTCAGCAGAATGTCTGAGATTTCCCTCTGAAAACAGACTTGGGGTTACTTGTGTTTTAGGCATTCCCCTTGGCGGCCAGGTAGGTGCACCCACACATGTGAGGTACCGTTTTCCTCGGGACACCTGTGGGAACGCGTGACGGTAGGCCATGTGTTGTTGGGGGCGTGTTTCGATGGGTGCGTCAAGCGAAATGTGCGGAAAATGCATTTTTTTCCCCAAATTTCGGACTTTGCAGGGGTGTCTGGGTAATAAAATATGGGCCGATGTGCGCAAATCATACCTCTGCAGATTCCCACGGGTGTCCTCTTTTCGGAAATGCATGGGGTTCCCTGTTTTCCTCGGTGGCTTGGACAGCCGAGGCCCATATCTGTACGTTGTGCTGGTCGGCAGAATGTCTGAGATTTCCCTCTGAAAACAGACTTGGGGTTACTTGTGTTTTAGGCTTTCCCCTTGGCGGCCAGGTAGGTGCACCCACACATGTGAGGTACCGTTTTCATCGGGACACCTGTGGGAACGCGTGACGGTAGGCCATGTGTTGTTGGGGCGTGTTTCGAGGGGTGCGTCGAGCGAAATGTGCGGAAAAAGTGTTTTTTTCCCCACATTTCGGACTTTGCGGGGCTGTCTGGGTAAAAAATTCTGGGGCGATGTGCGCAAGTCATACCTCTGCGGATTCCCAAGGGTGTCCTCTTTTCGAAAATGCATGGGGTTGCCCGTTTTCCTCGGTGGCTTGGACACCCGAGGCCCATATCTGTACGTTGTGCCGGTCGGCAGAATGTCTGAGATTTCCCTCTGAAAACAGACTTGGGGTTACTTGTGTTTTAGGCTTTCCCCTTGGCGGCCAGGTAGGTGCACCCACACATGTGAGGTACCGTTTTCATCAGGACACCTGTGGGAACGCGTGACGGTAGGCCATGTGTTGTTGGGGGCGTGTTTCGATGGGTGCGTCAAGCAAAATGTGCGGAAAATGCGTTTTTTTCCCCAAATTTCGGACTTTGCAGGGGTGTCTGGGTAATAAAATCTGGGCCGATGTGCGCAAATCATACCTCTGCGGATTCCCACGGGTGTCCTATTTTCGGAAATGCATGGGTTCCCTGTTTTCCTCAGTGGCTTGGACACCCGAGGCCCATATCTGTACGTTGTGCCGGTCAGCAGAATGTCTGAGATTTCCCTCTGAAAACAGACTTGGGGTTACTTGTGTTTTAGGCTTTCCCCTTGGCGGCCAGGTAGGTGCACCCACACATGTGAGGTACCGTTTTCATCAGGACACCTGTGGGAACGCGTGACGGTAGGCCATGTGTTGTTGGGGCGTGTTTCGATGGGTGCGTCGAGCGAAATGTGCGGAAAAAGTGTTTTTTCCCCACATTTCGGACTTTGCGGGGCTGTCTGGGTAAAAAATTCTGGGGCGATGTGCGCAAGTCATACCTCTGCGGATTCCCAAGGGTGTCCTCTTTTCGAAAATGCATGGGGTTGCCCGTTTTCCTCGGTGGCTTGGACACCCGAGGCCCATATCTGTACGTTGTGCCGGTCGGCAGAATGTCTGAGATTTCCCTCTGAAAACAGACTTGGGGTTACTTGTGTTTTAGGCTTTCCCCTTGGCGGCCAGGTAGGTGCACCCACACATGTGAGGTATCGTTTTCATCAGGACACCTGTGGGAACGCGTGACGGTAGGCCATGTGTTGTTGGGGGCGTGTTTCGATGGGTGCGTCAAGCAAAATGTGCGGAAAATGCGTTTTTTTCCCCAAATTTTGGACTTTGCGGGGGTGTCTGGGTAAAAAATTCTGGGGCGATGTGCACAAATCATACCTCTGCGGATTCCCACGGGTGTCCTCTTTTCGAAAATGCATGGGGTTCCCCGTTTTCCTTGGTGGCTTGGACACCCGAGGCCCATATCTGTACATTGTGCCGGTCGGCAGAATGTCTGAGATTTCCCTCTGAAAACAGACTTGGGGTTACTTGGGTTTTAGGCTTTCCCCTTGGCGGCCAGGTAGGTGCACCCACACATGTGAGGTACCGTTTTTATCGGGACACCTGTGGGAACGCGTGACGGTAGGCCATGTGTTGTTGGGGGCGTGTTTTGATGGGTGCGCCGAGCGAAATGTCTGGAAAAAGCGTTTTTTTCCCCACATTTCGGACTTTGCGGGGGTGTCTGGGTAATAAATTCTGGGGCGATGTGCGCAAATCATACCTCTGCGGATTCCCACGGGTGTCCTCTTTTCGGAAATGCATGGGGTTCCCTGTTTTCCTCAGTGGCTTGGACACCCGAGGCCCATATCTGTACGTTGTGCCGGTCGGCAGAATGTCTGAGATTTCCCTCTGAAAACAGACTTGGGGTTACTTGTGTTTTAGGCTTTCCCCTTGGCGGCCAGGTAGGTGCACCCACACATGTGAGGTACCGTTTTCATCGGGACACCTGTGGGAACGCGTGACGGTAGGCCATGTGTTGTTGGGGGCATGTTTCGATGGGTGCGTCAAGCGAAATGTGCAGAAAATGCGTTTTTTTCCCAACATTTCGGACTTTGCAGGGGTGTCTGGGTAAAAAATTCTGGGGCGATGTGCGCAAATCATACCTCTGCGGATTCCCACGGGTGTCCTCTTTTCGGAAATGCATGGGGTTCCCTGTTTTCCTTGGTGGCTTGGACACCCGAGGCCCATATCTGTACGTTGTGCCGGTAGGCAGAATGTCTGAGATTTCGCTCTGAAAACAGACTTGGGGTTGCTTGTGTTTTAGGCTTTCCCCTTGGCGGCCAGGTAGGTGCACCCACACATGTGAGGTACCGTTTTCATCGGGACACCTGTGGGAACGCGTGACGGTAGGCCATGTGTTGTTGGGGCGTGTTTCGATGGGTGCGTCGAGCGAAATGTGCGGAAAAAGTGTTTTTTTCCCCACATTTCGGACTTTGCGGGGCTGTCTGGGTAAAAAATTCTGGGGCGATGTGCGCAAGTCATACCTCTGCGGATTCCCAAGGGTGTCCTCTTTTCGAAAATGCATGGGGTTGCCCGTTTTCCTCGGTGGCTTGGACACCCGAGGCCCATATCTGTACGTTGTGCCGGTCGGCAGAATGCCTGAGATTTCCCTCTGAAAACAGACTTGGGGTTACTTGTGTTTTAGGCTTTCCCCTTGGCGGCCAGGTAGGTGCACCCACACATGTGAGGTACCGTTTTCATCAGGACACCTGTGGGAACGCGTGACGGTAGGCCATGTGTTGTTGGGGGCGTGTTTCGATGGGTGCGTCAAGCAAAATGTGTGGAAAATGCGTTTTTTTCCCCAAATTTCGGACTTTACAGGGGTGTCTGGGTAATAAAATCTGGGCCGATGTGCGCAAATCATACCTCTGCGGATTCCCACGGGTGTCCTATTTTCGGAAATGCATGGGGTTCCCTGTTTTCCTCAGTGCCTTGGACACCCGAGGCCCATATCTGTACGTTGTGCCGGTCAGCAGAATGTCTGAGATTTCCCTCTGAAAACAGACTTGGGGTTACTTGTGTTTTAGGCTTTCCCCTTGGCGGCCAGGTAGGTGCACCCACACATGTGAGGTACCGTTTTCATCGGGACACCTGTGGGAACGCGTGACGGTAGGCCATGTGTTGTTGGGGCGTGTTTCGATGGGTGCGTCGAGCAAAATGTGCGGAAAAAGTGTTTTTTTCCCCACATTTCGGACTTTGCGGGGCTGTCTGGGTAAAAAATTCTGGGGCGATGTGCGCAAGTCATACCTCTGCGGATTCCCAAGGGTGTCCTCTTTTCGAAAATGCATGGGGTTGCCCGTTTTCCTCGGTGGCTTGGACACCCGAGGCCCATATCTGTACGTTGTGCCGGTCGGCAGAATGTCTGAGATTTCCCTCTGAAAACAGACTTGGGGTTACTTGTGTTTTAGGCTTTCCCCTTGGCGGCCAGGTAGGTGCACCCACACATGTGAGGTATTGTTTTCATCAGGACACCTGTGGGAACGCGTGACGGTAGGCCATGTGTTGTTGGGGGCGTGTTTCGATGGGTGCGTCAAGCAAAATGTGCGGAAAATGCGTTTTTTTCCCCAAATTTCGGACTTTGCGGGGGTGTCTGGGTAAAAAATTCTGGGGCGATGTGCGCAAATCATACCTCTGCGGATTCCCACGCGTGTCCTCTTTTCGAAAATGCATGGGGTTCCCCGTTTTCCTTGGTGGCTTGGACACCCGAGGCCCATATCTGTACATTGTGCCGGTCGGCAGAATGTCTGAGATTTCCCTCTGAAAACAGACTTGGGGTTACTTGTGTTTTAGGCTTTCCCCTTGGCAGCCAGGTAGGTGCACCCACACATGTGAGGTACCGTTTTCATCGGGACACCTGTGGGAACGCGTGACAGTAGGCCATGTGTTGTTGGGGGCGTGTTTCGATGGGTGCGTCAAGCGAAATGTGCAGAACAAGTGTTTTTTTCCCGACATTTCAGACTTTGCAGGGGTATCTGGGTAAAAAATTCTGGGGCGATGTGCGCAAATCATGCCTCTGCGGATTCCCACGGGTGTCCTCTTTTCGGAAATGCATGGGGTTCCTTGTTTTCCTTGGTGGCTTGGACACCCGAGGCCCATATCTGTACGTTGTGCCGGTCGGCAGAATGTCTGAGATTTCCCTCTGAAAACAGACTTGGGGTTACTTGTGTTTTAGGCTTTCCCCTTGGCGGCCAGGTAGGTGCACCCACACATGTGAGGTACCGTTTTCATCGGGACACCTGTGGGAACGCGTGACGGTAGGCCATGTGTTGTTGGGGGCGTGTTTCGATGGGTGCGCCGAGCGAAATGTCTGGAAAATGCATTTTTTTCCCCACATTTCGGACTTTGCGGGGGTGTCTGGGTAATAAATTCTGGGGCGATGTGCGCAAATCATACCTCTGCGGATTCCCACGGGTGTCCTCTTTTCGGAAATGCATGGGGTTCCCTGTTTTCCTCAGTGGGTTGGACACCCGAGGCCCATATCTGTACGTTGTGCCGGTCGGCAGAATGTCTGAGATTTCCCTCTGAAAACAGACTTGGAGTTACTTGTGTTTTAGGCTTTCTCCTTGGCGGCCAGGTAGGTGCACCCACACATGTGAGGTACCGTTTTCATCGGGACTCCTGTGGGAACGCGTGACAGTAGGCCATGTGTTGTTGGGGGCGTGTTTCGATGGGTGCGTCGAGCGAAATGTGCGGAAAATGCATTTTTTTCTCCAAATTTCGGACTTTGCGGGGGTGTCTGGGTAAAAAATTCTGGGGCGATGTGCGCAAATCATACCTCTGCGGATTCCCACGGGTGTCCTCTTTTTGGAAATGCATGGGGTTCCCTGTTTTCCTTGGTGGCTTGGACACCCGAGGCCCATATCTGTACGTTGTGCCTGTCGGCAGAATGTCTGAGATTTCCCTCTGAAAACAGACTTGGGGTTACTTGTGTTTTAGGCTTTCCCCTTGGCGGCCAGGTAGGTGCACCCACACATGTGAGGTACCGTTTTCATCGGGAGACCTGTGGGAACGCGTGACGGTAGGCCATGTGTTGTTGGGGGCGTATTTCGATGGGTGCGTCAAGCGAAATGTGCGGAAAATGCGTTTTTTTCCCCAAATTTCGGACTTTGCAGTGGTGTCTGGGTAAAAAATTCTGGGGCGATGTGCGCAAATCATACCCCTGCGGATTCCCACGGGTGTCCTCTTTTCGGAAATGCATGGGGTTCCCTGTTTTCCTTGGTGGCTTGGACACCCGAGGCCCATATCTGTACGTTGTGCCTGTCGGCAGAATGTCTGAGATTTCCCTCTGAAAACAGACTTGGGGTTACTTGTGTTTTAGGCTTTCCCCTTGGCGGCCAGGTAGGTGCACCCACACATGTGAGGTACCGTTTTCATCGGGAGACCTGTGGGAACGCGTGACGGTAGGCCATGTGTTGTTGGGGGCGTATTTCGATGGGTGCGTCAAGCGAAATGTGCGGAAAATGCGTTTTTTTCCCCAAATTTCGGACTTTGCAGTGGTGTCTGGGTAAAAAATTCTGGGGCGATGTGCGCAAATCATACCCCTGCGGATTCCCACGGGTGTCCTCTTTTCGGAAATGCATGGGGTTCCCTGTTTTCCTTGGTGGCTTGGACACCCGAGGCCCATATCTGTACGTTGTGCCGGTAGGCAGAATGTCTGAGATTTCGCTCTGAAAACAGACTTGGGGTTACTTGTGTTTTAGGCTTTCCCCTTGGCGGCCAGGTAGGTGCACCCACACATGTGAGGTACCGTTTTCATCGGGACACCTGTGGGAACGCGTGACGGTAGGCCATGTGTTGTTGGGGGCATGTTTCGATGGGTGCGTCAAGCGAAATGTGCAGAAAATGCGTTTTTTTCCCAACATTTCGGACTTTGCAGGGGTGTCTGGGTAAAAAATTCTGGGGCGATGTGCGCAAATCATACCTCTGCGGATTCCCACGGGTGTCCTCTTTTCGGAAATGCATGGGGTTCCCTGTTTTCCTTGGTGGCTTGGACACCCGAGGCCCATATCTGTACGTTGTGCCGGTAGGCAGAATGTCTGAGATTTCGCTCTGAAAACAGACTTGGGGTTGCTTGTGTTTTAGGCTTTCCCCTTGGCGGCCAGGTAGGTGCACCCACACATGTGAGGTACCGTTTTCATCGGGACACCTGTGGGAACGCGTGACGGTAGGCCATGTGTTGTTGGGGCGTGTTTCGATGGGTGCGTCGAGCGAAATGTGCGGAAAAAGTGTTTTTTTCCCCACATTTCGGACTTTGCGGGGCTGTCTGGGTAAAAAATTCTGGGGCGATGTGCGCAAGTCATACCTCTGCGGATTCCCAAGGGTGTCCTCTTTTCGAAAATGCATGGGGTTGCCCGTTTTCCTCGGTGGCTTGGACACCCGAGGCCCATATCTGTACGTTGTGCCGGTCGGCAGAATGCCTGAGATTTCCCTCTGAAAACAGACTTGGGGTTACTTGTGTTTTAGGCTTTCCCCTTGGCGGCCAGGTAGGTGCACCCACACATGTGAGGTACCGTTTTCATCAGGACACCTGTGGGAACGCGTGACGGTAGGCCATGTGTTGTTGGGGGCGTGTTTCGATGGGTGCGTCAAGCAAAATGTGTGGAAAATGCGTTTTTTTCCCCAAATTTCGGACTTTACAGGGGTGTCTGGGTAATAAAATCTGGGCCGATGTGCGCAAATCATACCTCTGCGGATTCCCACGGGTGTCCTATTTTCGGAAATGCATGGGGTTCCCTGTTTTCCTCAGTGCCTTGGACACCCGAGGCCCATATCTGTACGTTGTGCCGGTCAGCAGAATGTCTGAGATTTCCCTCTGAAAACAGACTTGGGGTTACTTGTGTTTTAGGCTTTCCCCTTGGCGGCCAGGTAGGTGCACCCACACATGTGAGGTACCGTTTTCATCGGGACACCTGTGGGAACGCGTGACGGTAGGCCATGTGTTGTTGGGGCGTGTTTCGATGGGTGCGTCGAGCAAAATGTGCGGAAAAAGTGTTTTTTTCCCCACATTTCGGACTTTGCGGGGCTGTCTGGGTAAAAAATTCTGGGGCGATGTGCGCAAGTCATACCTCTGCGGATTCCCAAGGGTGTCCTCTTTTCGAAAATGCATGGGGTTGCCCGTTTTCCTCGGTGGCTTGGACACCCGAGGCCCATATCTGTACGTTGTGCCGGTCGGCAGAATGTCTGAGATTTCCCTCTGAAAACAGACTTGGGGTTACTTGTGTTTTAGGCTTTCCCCTTGGCGGCCAGGTAGGTGCACCCACACATGTGAGGTATTGTTTTCATCAGGACACCTGTGGGAACGCGTGACGGTAGGCCATGTGTTGTTGGGGTCGTGTTTCGATGGGTGCGTCAAGCAAAATGTGCGGAAAATGCGTTTTTTTCCCCAAATTTCGGACTTTGCGGGGGTGTCTGGGTAAAAAATTCTGGGGCGATGTGCGCAAATCATACCTCTGCGGATTCCCACGCGTGTCCTCTTTTCGAAAATGCATGGGGTTCCCCGTTTTCCTTGGTGGCTTGGACACCCGAGGCCCATATCTGTACATTGTGCCGGTCGGCAGAATGTCTGAGATTTCCCTCTGAAAACAGACTTGGGGTTACTTGTGTTTTAGGCTTTCCCCTTGGCAGCCAGGTAGGTGCACCCACACATGTGAGGTACCGTTTTCATCGGGACACCTGTGGGAACGCGTGACAGTAGGCCATGTGTTGTTGGGGGCGTGTTTCGATGGGTGCGTCAAGCGAAATGTGCAGAACAAGTGTTTTTTTCCCGACATTTCAGACTTTGCAGGGGTATCTGGGTAAAAAATTCTGGGGCGATGTGCGCAAATCATGCCTCTGCGGATTCCCACGGGTGTCCTCTTTTCGGAAATGCATGGGGTTCCTTGTTTTCCTTGGTGGCTTGGACACCCGAGGCCCATATCTGTACGTTGTGCCGGTCGGCAGAATGTCTGAGATTTCCCTCTGAAAACAGACTTGGGGTTACTTGTGTTTTAGGCTTTCCCCTTGGCGGCCAGGTAGGTGCACCCACACATGTGAGGTACCGTTTTCATCGGGACACCTGTGGGAACGCGTGACGGTAGGCCATGTGTTGTTGGGGGCGTGTTTCGATGGGTGCGCCGAGCGAAATGTCTGGAAAATGCATTTTTTTCCCCACATTTCGGACTTTGCGGGGGTGTCTGGGTAATAAATTCTGGGGCGATGTGCGCAAATCATACCTCTGCGGATTCCCACGGGTGTCCTCTTTTCGGAAATGCATGGGGTTCCCTGTTTTCCTCAGTGGGTTGGACACCCGAGGCCCATATCTGTACGTTGTGCCGGTCGGCAGAATGTCTGAGATTTCCCTCTGAAAACAGACTTGGAGTTACTTGTGTTTTAGGCTTTCTCCTTGGCGGCCAGGTAGGTGCACCCACACATGTGAGGTACCGTTTTCATCGGGACTCCTCTGGGAACGCGTGACAGTAGGCCATGTGTTGTTGGGGGCGTGTTTCGATGGGTGCGTCGAGCGAAATGTGCGGAAAATGCATTTTTTTCTCCAAATTTCGGACTTTGCGGGGGTGTCTGGGTAAAAAATTCTGGGGCGATGTGCGCAAATCATACCTCTGCGGATTCCCACGGGTGTCCTCTTTTTGGAAATGCATGGGGTTCCCTGTTTTCCTTGGTGGCTTGGACACCCGAGGCCCATATCTGTACAGTGTGCCTGTCGGCAGAATGTCTGAGATTTCCCTCTGAAAACAGACTTGGGGTTACTTGTGTTTTAGGCTTTCCCCTTGGCGGCCAGGTAGGTGCACCCACACATGTGAGGTACCGTTTTCATCGGGAGACCTGTGGGAACGCGTGACGGTAGGCCATGTGTTGTTGGGGGCGTATTTCGATGGGTGCGTCAAGCGAAATGTGCGGAAAATGCGTTTTTTTCCCCAAATTTCGGACTTTGCAGTGGTGTCTGGGTAAAAATTTCTGGGGCGATGTGCGCAAATCATACCCCTGCGGATTCCCACGGGTGTCCTCTTTTCGGAAATGCATGGGGTTCCCTGTTTTCCTTGGTGGCTTGGACACCCGAGGCCCATATCTGTACGTTGTGCCTGTCGGCAGAATGTCTGAGATTTCCCTCTGAAAACAGACTTGGGGTTACTTGTGTTTTAGGCTTTCCCCTTGGCGGCCAGGTAGGTGCACCCACACATGTGAGGTACCGTTTTCATCGGGACACCTGTGGGAACGCGTGACAGTAGGCCATGTGTTGTTGGGGTCGTGTTTCGATGGGTGCGTCAAGCAAAATGTGCGGAAAATGCATTTTTTTCCCCAAATTTCGGACTTTGCAGGGGTGTCTGGGTAATAAAATCTGGGCCGATGTGCGCAAATCATACCTCTGCGGATTCCCACGGGTGTCCTCTTTTCGGAAATGCATGGGGTTCCCTGTTTTCCTCGGTGGCTTGGACACCCGAGGCCCATATCTGTACGTTGTGCCGGTCGGCAGAATGTCTGAGATTTCCCTCTGAAAACAGACTTGGGGTTACTTGTGTTTTAGGCTTTCCCCTTGGGGGCCAGGTAGGTGCACCCACACATGTGAGGTACCGTTTTCATCGGGACACCTCTGGGAACGCGTGACAGTAGGCCATGTGTTGTTGGGGGCGTGTTTCGATGGGTGCGTCAAGCGAAAGTTGCGGAAAATGCATTTTTTCCCCAAATTTCGGACTTTGCAGGGGTGTCTGGGTAATCAAATCTGGGCCGATGTGCGCAAATCATACCTCTGTGGATTCCCACGGGTGTCCTCTTTTCGGAAATGCATGGGGTTCCCTGTTTTCCTCAGTGGCTTTGACACCCGAGGCCCATATCTGTGCGTTGTGCCGGTCGGCAGAATGTCTGAGATTTCCCTCTGAAAACAGACGTGGTGTTACTTGTGTTTTAGGCTTTCCCCTTGGCGGCCAGGTAGGTGCACCCACACATGTGAGGTACCGTTTTCATCGGGACACCTGTGGGAACGCGTGACGGTAGGCCATGTATTGTTGGGGCGTGTTTCGATGGGTGCGTCGAGCGAAATGTGCGGAAAAAGTTTTTTTTTCCCCACATTTCGGACTTTGCGGGGCTGTCTGGGTAAAAAATTCTGGGGCGATGTGCGCAAATCATACCTCTGCGGATTCCCAAGGGTGTCCTCTTTTGGAAAATGCATGGGGTTGCCCGTTTTCCTCGGTGGCTTGGACACCCGAGGCCCATATCTGTACGTTGTGCCAGTCGGCAGAATGTCTGAGATTTCCCTCTGAAAACAGACTTGGGGTTACTTGTGTTTTAGGCTTTCCCCTTGGCGGCCAGGTAGGTGCACCCACACATGTGAGGTACCGTTTTCATCGGGACACCTGTGGGAACGCGTGACGGTAGGCCATGTGTTGTTGGGGGCGTGTTTTGATGGGTGCGTCAAGCGAAATGTGCGGAAAATGCGTTTTTCCCCCCAAATTTCGGACTTTGCAGGGGTGTCTGGGTAATAAAATCTGGGCCGATGTGCGCAAATCATACCTCTGCAGATTCCCACGGGTGTCCTCTTTTCGGAAATGCATGGGGTTCCCTGTTTTCCTCGGTGGCTTGGACACCCGAGGCCCATATCTGTACGTTGTGCCGGTGGGCAGAATGTCTGAGATTTCGCTCTGAAAACAGACATGGGGTTACTTGTGTTTTAGGCTTTCCCCTTGGCGGCCAGGTAGGTGCACCCACACATGTGAGGTACCGTTTTCATCAGGGCACCTCTGGGAACGCGTGACGGTAGGCCATGTGTTGTTGGGGGCGTGTTTCGAAGGGTGCGTCAAGCAAAATGTGCGGAAAATGCGTTTTTTTCCCCAAATTTCGGACTTTGCAGGGGTGTCTGGGTAATAAAATCTGGGCCGATGTGCGCAAAACATACCTCTGCGGATTCCCACGGGTGTCCTCTTTTCGGAAATGCATGGGGTTCCCTGTTTTCCTCGGTGGCTTGGACAGCCGAGGCCCATATCTGTACATTGTGCCGGTCGGCAGAATGTCTGAGATTTCGCACTGAAAACAGACATGGGGTTACTTGTGTTTTAGGCTTTCCCCTTGGCGGCCAGGTAGGTGCACCCACACATGTGAGGTCCCGTTTTCATCGGGACACCTGTGGGAACGCGTGACGGTAGGCCATGTGTTGTTGGGGGCGTGTTTCGATGGGTGCGTCGAGCGAAATGTGCGGAAAATGTGTTTTTTTCCCCAAATTTCGGATTTTGCGTGGGTGTCTGGGTAAAAAATTCTGGGGCGATGTGCGCTAATCATACCTCTGCGGAATCCCATGGGTGTCCTCTTTTCGAAAATGCATGGGGTTCCCCGTTTTCCTTGGTGGCTTGGACACCCGAGGCCCATATCTGTACGTTGTGCCGGTCGGCAGAATGTCTGAGATTTCCCTCTGAAAACAGACTTGGGGTTACTTGTGTTTTAGGCTTTCCCCTTGGCGGCCAGGTAGGTGCACCCACACATGTGAGGTACCGTTTTCATTGGGACACCTGTGGGAACGCGTGACGGTAGGCCATGTGTTGTTGGGGGCGTGTTTCGATGGGAGCATCAAGCGAAATGTGCAGAAAATACGTTTTTCCCCCCAAATTTCGGACTTTGCAGGGGTGTCTGGGTAATAAAATCTGGGCCGATGTGCGCAAATCATACCTCTGCGGATTCCCACGGGTGTCCTCTTTTCGGAAATGCATGGGGTTCCCTGTTTTCCTCGGTGGCTTGGACACCCGAGGCCCATATCTGTACGTTGTGCCGGACGGCAGAATGTCTGAGATTTCCCTCTGAAAACAGACTTGGGGTTACTTGTGTTTTAGGCTTTCCCCTTGGCGGCCAGGTAGGTGCACCCACACATGTGAGGTCCCGTTTTCATCGGGACACCTGTGGGAACGCGTGACGGTAGGCCATGTGTTGTTGGGGCGTGTTTCGATGGGTGCGTCGAGCGAAATGTGCGGAAAAAGTGTTTTTTCCCCACATTTTGGACTTTGCGGGGCTGTCTGGGTAAAAAATTCTGGGGCGATGTGCGCAAGTCATACCTCTGCGGATTCCCAAGGGTGTCCTCTTTTCGAAAATGCATGGGGTTGCCCGTTTTCCTCGGTGGCTTGGACACCCGAGGCCCATATCTGTACGTTGTGCCGGTCGGCAGAATGTCTGAGATTTCCCTCTGAAAACAGACTTGGGGTTACTTGTGTTTTAGGCTTTCCCCTTGGCGGCCAGGTAGGTGCACCCACACATGTGAGGTACCGTTTTCATCGGGACACCTGTGGGAACGCGTGACGGTAGGCCATGTGTTGTTGGGGGCGTGTTTCGATGGGTGCGCCGAGCGAAATGTCTGGAAAATGCATTTTTTTCCCCACATTTCGGACTTTGCGGGGGTGTCTGGGTAATAAATTCTGGGGCGATGTGCGCAAATCATACCTCTGCGGATTCCCACGGGTGTCCTCTTTTCGGAAATGCATGGGGTTCCCTGTTTTCCTCAGTGGGTTGGACACCCGAGGCCCATATCTGTACGTTGTGCCGGTCGGCAGAATGTCTGAGATTTCCCTCTGAAAACAGACTTGGAGTTACTTGTGTTTTAGGCTTTCTCCTTGGCGGCCAGGTAGGTGCACCCACACATGTGAGGTACCGTTTTCATCGGGACTCCTGTGGGAACGCGTGACAGTAGGCCATGTGTTGTTGGGGGCGTGTTTCGATGGGTGCGTTGAGCGAAATGTGCGGAAAATGCATTTTTTTCTCCAAATTTCGGACTTTGCGGGGGTGTCTGGGTAAAAAATTCTGGGGCGATGTGCGCAAATCATACCTCTGCGGATTCCCACGGGTGTCCTCTTTTTGGAAATGCATGGGGTTCCCTGTTTTCCTTGGTGGCTTGGACACCCGAGGCCCATATCTGTACGTTGTGCCTGTCGGCAGAATGTCTGAGATTTCCCTCTGAAAACAGACTTGGGGTTACTTGTGTTTTAGGCTTTCCCCTTGGCGGCCAGGTAGGTGCACCCACACATGTGAGGTACCGTTTTCATCGGGAGACCTGTGGGAACGCGTGACGGTAGGCCATGTGTTGTTGGGGGCGTATTTCGATGGGTGCGTCAAGCGAAATGTGCGGAAAATGCGTTTTTTTCCCCAAATTTCGGACTTTGCAGTGGTGTCTGGGTAAAAAATTCTGGGGCGATGTGCGCAAATCATACCCCTGCGGATTCCCACGGGTGTCCTCTTTTCGGAAATGCATGGGGTTCCCTGTTTTCCTTGGTGGCTTGGACACCCGAGGCCCATATCTGTACGTTGTGCCGGTAGGCAGAATGTCTGAGATTTCGCTCTGAAAACAGACTTGGGGTTACTTGTGTTTTAGGCTTTCCCCTTGGCGGCCAGGTAGGTGCACCCACACATGTGAGGTACCGTTTTCATCGGGACACCTGTGGGAACGCGTGACGGTAGGCCATTTGTTGTTGGGGGCGTGTTTCGATGGGAGCGTCAAGCAAAATGTGCGGAAAATGCATTTTTTTCCCCGAATTTCGGACTTTGCACGGGTGTCTGGGTAATAAAATCTGGGCCGATGTGCGCAAATCATACCTCTGCGGATTCCCACGGGTGTCCTCTTTTCGGAAATGCATGGGGTTCCCTGTTTTCCTCGGTGGCTTGGACACCCGAAGCCCATATCTGTATGTTATGCCGGTCGGCAGAATGTCTGAGATTTCCCTCTGAAAACAGACTTGGGGTTACTTGTGTTTTAGGCTTTCCCCTTGGCGGCCAGGTAGGTGCACCCACACATGTGAGGTACCGTTTTCATAGGGACACCTGTGGGAACGCGTGACGGTAGGCCATGTGTTGTTGGGGGCGTGTTTCGAAGGGTGCGTCAAGCGAAATGTACAGAAAATGCGTTTTTTTCCCCAAATTTCGGACTTGCAGGGGTGTCTGGGTAAAAAATTCTGGGGCGATGTGCGCAAATCATACCTCTGCGGATTCCCACGGGTGTCCTATTTTCGGAAATTGATGGGGTTCCCTGTTTTCCTCAGTGGCTTGGACACCCGAGGCCCATATCTGTACGTTGTGCCGGTCAGCAGAATGTCTGAGATTTCCCTCTGAAAACAGACTTGGGGTTACTTGTGTTTTAGGCATTCCTCTTGGCGGCCAGGTAGGTGCACCCACACATGTGAGGTACCGTTTTCCTCGGGACACCTGTGGGAACGCGTGACGGTAGGCCATGTGTTGTTGGGGGCGTGTTTCGATGGGTGCGTCAAGCGAAATGTGCGGAAAATGCATTTTTTTCCCCAAATTTCGGACTTTGCAGGGGTGTCTGGGTAATAAAATATGGGCCGATGTGCGCAAATCATACCTCTGCAGATTCCCACGGGTGTCCTCTTTTCGGAAATGCATGGGGTTCCCTGTTTTCCTCGGTGGCTTGGACAGCCGAGGCCCATATCTGTACGTTGTGCTGGTCGGCAGAATGTCTGAGATTTCCCTCTGAAAACAGACTTGGGGTTACTTGTGTTTTAGGCTTTCCCCTTGGCGGCCAGGTAGGTGCACCCACACATGTGAGGTACCGTTTTCATCGGGACACCTGTGGGAACGCGTGACGGTAGGCCATGTGTTGTTGGGGCGTGTTTCGATGGGTGCGTCGAGCGAAATGTGCGGAAAAAGTGTTTTTTTCCCCACATTTCGGACTTTGCGGGGCTGTCTGGGTAAAAAATTCTGGGGCGATGTGCGCAAGTCATACCTCTGCGGATTCCCAAGGGTGTCCTCTTTTCGAAAATGCATGGGGTTGCCCGTTTTCCTCGGTGGCTTGGACACCCGAGGCCCATATCTGTACGTTGTGCCGGTCGGCAGAATGTCTGAGATTTCCCTCTGAAAACAGACTTGGGGTTACTTGTGTTTTAGGCTTTCCCCTTGGCGGCCAGGTAGGTGCACCCACACATGTGAGGTACCGTTTTCATCAGGACACCTGTGGGAACGCGTGACGGTAGGCCATGTGTTGTTGGGGGCGTGTTTCGATGGGTGCGTCAAGCAAAATGTGCGGAAAATGCGTTTTTTTCCCCAAATTTCGGACTTTGCAGGGGTGTCTGGGTAATAAAATCTGGGCCGATGTGCGCAAATCATACCTCTGCGGATTCCCACGGGTGTCCTATTTTCGGAAATGCATGGGTTCCCTGTTTTCCTCAGTGGCTTGGACACCCGAGGCCCATATCTGTACGTTGTGCCGGTCAGCAGAATGTCTGAGATTTCCCTCTGAAAACAGACTTGGGGTTACTTGTGTTTTAGGCTTTCCCCTTGGCGGCCAGGTAGGTGCACCCACACATGTGAGGTACCGTTTTCATCGGGACACCTGTGGGAACGCGTGACGGTAGGCCATGTGTTGTTGGGGCGTGTTTCGATGGGTGCGTCGAGCGAAATGTGCGGAAAAAGTGTTTTTTCCCCACATTTCGGACTTTGCGGGGCTGTCTGGGTAAAAAATTCTGGGGCGATGTGCGCAAGTCATACCTCTGCGGATTCCCAAGGGTGTCCTCTTTTCGAAAATGCATGGGGTTGCCCGTTTTCCTCGGTGGCTTGGACACCCGAGGCCCATATCTGTACGTTGTGCCGGTCGGCAGAATGTCTGAGATTTCCCTCTGAAAACAGACTTGGGGTTACTTGTGTTTTAGGCTTTCCCCTTGGCGGCCAGGTAGGTGCACCCACACATGTGAGGTATCGTTTTCATCAGGACACCTGTGGGAACGCGTGACGGTAGGCCATGTGTTGTTGGGGGCGTGTTTCGATGGGTGCGTCAAGCAAAATGTGCGGAAAATGCGTTTTTTTCCCCAAATTTCGGACTTTGCGGGGGTGTCTGGGTAAAAAATTCTGGGGCGATGTGCACAAATCATACCTCTGCGGATTCCCACGGGTGTCCTCTTTTCGAAAATGCATGGGGTTCCCCGTTTTCCTTGGTGGCTTGGACACCCGAGGCCCATATCTGTACATTGTGCCGGTCGGCAGAATGTCTGAGATTTCCCTCTGAAAACAGACTTGGGGTTACTTGGGTTTTAGGCTTTCCCCTTGGCGGCCAGGTAGGTGCACCCACACATGTGAGGTACCGTTTTTATCGGGACACCTGTGGGAACGCGTGACGGTAGTCCATGTGTTGTTGGGGGCGTGTTTTGATGGGTGCGCCGAGCGAAATGTCTGGAAAAAGCGTTTTTTTCCCCACATTTCGGACTTTGCGGGGGTGTCTGGGTAATAAATTCTGGGGCGATGTGCGCAAATCATACCTCTGCGGATTCCCACGGGTGTCCTCTTTTCGGAAATGCATGGGGTTCCCTGTTTTCCTCAGTGGCTTGGACACCCGAGGCCCATATCTGTACGTTGTGCCGGTCGGCAGAATGTCTGAGATTTCCCTCTGAAAACAGACTTGGGGTTACTTGTGTTTTAGGCTTTCCCCTTGGCGGCCAGGTAGGTGCACCCACACATGTGAGGTACCGTTTTCATCGGGACACCTGTGGGAACGCGTGACGGTAGGCCATGTGTTGTTGGGGGCGTGTTTCGATGGGTGCGTCAAGCGAAATGTGCAGAAAATGCGTTTTTTTCCCCACATTTCGGACTTTGCAGGGGTGTCTGGGTAAAAAATTCTGGGGCGATGTGCGCAAATCATACCTCTGCGGATTCCCACGGGTGTCCTCTTTTCGGAAATGCATGGGGTTCCCTGTTTTCCTTGGTGGCTTGGACACCCGAGGCCCATATCTGTACGTTGTGCCGGTCGGCAGAATGTCTGAGATTTCGCTCTGAAAACAGACTTGGGGTTACTTGTGTTTTAGGCTTTCCCCTTGGCGGCCAGGTAGGTGCACCCACACATGTGAGGTATTGTTTTCATCAGGACACCTGTGGGAACGCGTGACGGTAGGCCATGTGTTGTTGGGGGCGTGTTTCGATGGGTGCGTCAAGCAAAATGTGCGGAAAATGCGTTTTTTTCCCCACATTTCGGACTTTGCGGGGGTGTCTGGGTAAAAAGTTCTGGGGCGATGTGCGCAAATCATACCTCTGCGGATTCCCACGCGTGTCCTCTTTTCGAAAATGCATGGGGTTCCCCGTTTTCCTTGGTGGCTTGGACACCCGAGGCCCATATCTGTACATTGTGCTGGTCGGCAGAATGTCTGAGATTTCCCTCTGAAAACAGACTTGGGGTTACTTGTGTTTTAGGCTTTCCCCTTGGCAGCCAGGTAGGTGCACCCACACATGTGAGGTACCGTTTTCATCGGGACACCTGTGGGAACGCGTGACAGTAGGCCATGTGTTGTTGGGGGCGTGTTTCGATGGGTGCGTCAAGCGAAATGTGCAGAACAAGTGTTTTTTTCCCGACATTTCGGACTTTGCAGGGGTATCTGGGTAAAAAATTCTGGGGCGATGTGCGCAAATCATGCCTCTGCGGATTCCCACGGGTGTCCTCTTTTCGGAAATGCATGGGGTTCCTTGTTTTCCTTGGTGGCTTGGACACCTGAGGCCCATATCTGTACGTTGTGCCGGTCGGCAGAATGTCTGAGATTTCCCTCTGAAAACAGACTTGGGGTTACTTGTGTTTTAGGCTTTCCCCTTGGCGGCCAGGTAGGTGCACCCACACATGTGAGGTACCGTTTTCATCGGGACACCTGTGGGAAGGCGTGACGGTAGGCCATGTGTTGTTGGGGGCGTGTTTCGATGGGTGCGCCGAGCGAAATGTCTGGAAAATGCATTTTTTTCCCCACATTTCGGACTTTGCGGGGGTGTCTGGGTAATAAATTCTGGGGCGATGTGCGCAAATCATACCTCTGCGGATTCCCACGGGTGTCCTCTTTTCGGAAATGCATGGGGTTCCCTGTTTTCCTCAGTGGGTTGGACACCCGAGGCCCATATCTGTACGTTGTGCCGGTCGGCAGAATGTCTGAGATTTCCCTCTGAAAACAGACTTGGAGTTACTTGTGTTTTAGGCTTTCTCCTTGGCGGCCAGGTAGGTGCACCCACACATGTGAGGTACCGTTTTCATCGGGACTCCTGTGGGAACGCGTGACAGTAGGCCATGTGTTGTTGGGGGCGTGTTTCGATGGGTGCGTCGAGCGAAATGTGCGGAAAATGCATTTTTTTCTCCAAATTTCGGACTTTGCGGGGGTGTCTGGGTAAAAAATTCTGGGGCGATGTGCGCAAATCATACCTCTGCGGATTCCCACGGGTGTCCTCTTTTTGGAAATGCATGGGGTTCCCTGTTTTCCTTGGTGGCTTGGACACCCGAGGCCCATATCTGTACGTTGTGCCTGTCGGCAGAATGTCTGAGATTTCCCTTTTAAAATAGACTTGGGGTTACTTGTGTTTTAGGCTTTCCCCTTGGCGGCCAGGTAGGTGCACCCACACATGTGAGGTACCGTTTTCATCGGGAGACCTGTGGGAACGCGTGACGGTAGGCCATGTGTTGTTGGGGGCGTATTTCGATGGGTGCGTCAAGCGAAATGTGCGGAAAATGCGTTTTTTTCCCCAAATTTCGGACTTTGCAGTGGTGTCTGGGTAAAAAATTCTGGGGCGATGTGCGCAAATCATACCCCTGCGGATTCCCACGGGTGTCCTCTTTTCGGAAATGCATGGGGTTCCCTGTTTTCCTTGGTGGCTTGGACACCCGAGGCCCATATCTGTACGTTGTGCCTGTCGGCAGAATGTCTGAGATTTCCCTCTGAAAACAGACTTGGGGTTACTTGTGTTTTAGGCTTTCCCCTTGGCGGCCAGGTAGGTGCACCCACACATGTGAGGTACCGTTTTCATCGGGACACCTGTGGGAACGCGTGACGGTAGGCCATTTGTTGTTGGGGGCGTGTTTCGATGGGAGCGTCAAGCAAAATGTGCGGAAAATGCGTTTTTTTCCCCGAATTTCGGACTTTGCAGTGGTGTCTGGGTAATAAAATCTGGGCCGATGTGCGCAAATCATACCTCTGCGGATTCCCACGGGTGTCCTCTTTTCGGAAATGCATGGGGTTCCCTGTTTTCCTCGGTGGCTTGGACACCCGAAGCCCATATCTGTATGTTATGCCGGTCGGCAGAATGTCTGAGATTTCCGTCTGAAAACAGACTTGGGGTTACTTGTGTTTTAGGCTTTCCCCTTGGCGGCCAGGTAGGTGCACCCACACATGTGAGGTACCGTTTTCATAGGGACACCTGTGGGAACGCGTGACGGTAGGCCATGTGTTGTTGGGGGCGTGTTTCGAAGGGTGCGTCAAGCGAAATGTACAGAAAATGCGTTTTTTTCCCCAAATTTCGGACTTTGCAGGGGTGTCTGGGTAAAAAATTCTGGGGCGATGTGCGCAAATCATACCTCTGCGGATTCCCACGGGTGTCCTATTTTCGGAAATTGATGGGGTTCCCTGTTTTCCTCAGTGGCTTGGACACCCGAGGCCCATATCTGTACGTTGTGCCGGTCAGCAGAATGTCTGAGATTTCCCTCTGAAAACAGACTTGGGGTTACTTGTGTTTTAGGCATTCCCCTTGGCGGCCAGGTAGGTGTACCCACACATGTGAGGTACCGTTTTCCTCGGGACACCTGTGGGAACGCGTGACGGTAGGCCATGTGTTGTTGGGGGCGTGTTTCGATGGGTGCGTCAAGCGAAATGTGCGGAAAATGCATTTTTTTCCCCAAATTTTGGACTTTGCAGGGGTGTCTGGGTAATAAAATATGGGCCGATGTGCGCAAATCATACCTCTGCAGATTCCCACGGGTGTCCTCTTTTCGGAAATGCATGGGGTTCCCTGTTTTCCTCGGTGGCTTGGACAGCCGAGGCCCATATCTGTACGTTGTGCTGGTCGGCAGAATGTCTGAGATTTCCCTCTGAAAACAGACTTGGGGTTACTTGTGTTTTAGGCTTTCCCCTTGGCGGCCAGGTAGGTGCACCCACACATGTGAGGTACCGTTTTCATCGGGACACCTGTGGGAACGCGTGACGGTAGGCCATGTGTTGTTGGGGCGTGTTTCGATGGGTGCGTCGAGCGAAATGTGCGGAAAAAGTGTTTTTTTCCCCACATTTCGGACTTTGCGGGGCTGTCTGGGTAAAAAATTCTGGGGCGATGTGCGCAAGTCATACCTCTGCGGATTCCCAAGGGTGTCCTCTTTTCGAAAATGCATGGGGTTGCCCGTTTTCCTCGGTGGCTTGGACACCCGAGGCCCATATCTGTACGTTGTGCCGGTCGGCAGAATGTCTGAGATTTCCCTCTGAAAACAGACTTGGGGTTACTTGTGTTTTAGGCTTTCCCCTTGGCGGCCAGGTAGGTGCACCCACACATGTGAGGTACCGTTTTCATCAGGACACCTGTGGGAACGCGTGACGGTAGGCCATGTGTTGTTGGGGGCGTGTTTCGATGGGTGCGTCAAGCAAAATGTGCGGAAAATGCGTTTTTTTCCCCAAATTTCGGACTTTGCAGGGGTGTCTGGGTAATAAAATCTGGGCCGATGTGCGCAAATCATACCTCTGCGGATTCCCACGGGTGTCCTCTTTTCGGAAATGCATGGGGTTCCCTGTTTTCCTCGGTGGCTTGGACACCCGAGGCCCATATTTGTACGTTGTGCCGGTCGGCAGAATGTCTGAGATTTCCCTCTGAAAACAGACTTGGGGTTACTTGTGTTTTAGGCTTTCCCCTTGGGGGCCAGGTAGGTGCACCCACACATGTGAGGTACCGTTTTCATCTGGACACCTGTGGGAACGCGTGACGGTAGGCCATGTGTTGTTGGGGGCGTGTTTCGATGGGTGCGTCAAGCGAAAGGTGCGGAAAATGCATTTTTTCCCCAAATTTCGGACTTTGCAGGGTTGTCTGGGTAATCAAATCTGGGCCGATGTGCGCAAATCATACCTCTGCGGATTCCCACGGGTGTCCTCTTTTCGGAAATGCATGGGGTTCCCTGTTTTCCTCAGTGGCTTGGACACCCGAGGCCCATATCTGTGCGTTGTGCCGGTCGGCAGAATGTCTGAGATTTCCCTCTGAAAACAGACTTGGTGTTACTTGTGTTTTAGGCTTTCCCCTTGGCGGCCAGGTAGGTGCACCCACACATGTGAGGTACCGTTTTCATCGGGACACCTGTGGGAACGCGTGACGGCAGGCCATGTATTGTTGGGGCGTGTTTCGATGGGTGCGTCGAGCGAAATGTGCGGAAAAAGTGTTTTTTTCCCCACATTTCGGACTTTGCGGGGCTGTCTGGGTAAAAAATTCTGGGGCGATGTGCGCAAATCATACCTCTGCGGATTCCCAAGGATGTCCTCTTTTGGAAAATGCATGGGGTTGCCCGTTTTCCTCGGTGGCTTGGACACCCGAGGCCCATATCTGTACGTTGTGCCGGTCGGCAGAATGTCTGAGATTTCCCTCTGAAAACAGACTTGGGGTTACTTGTGTTTTAGGCTTTCCCCTTGGCGGCCAGGTAGGTGCACCCACACATGTGAGGTACCGTTTTCATCGGGACACCTGTGGGAACGCGTGACGGTAGGCCATGTGTTGTTGGGGGCGTGTTTCGATGGGTGCGTCAAGCGAAATGTGCGGAAAATGCGTTTTTTCCCCCTAATTTCAGACTTTGCAGGGGTGTCTGGGTAATAAAATCTGGGCCGATGTGCGCAAATCAAACCTCTGCAGATTCCCACGGATGTCCTCTTTTCGGAAATGCATGGGGTTCCCTGTTTTCCTTGGTGGCTTGGACAACCGAGGCCCATATCTGTACGTTGTGCCGGTCGGCAGAATGTCTGAGATTTCGCTCTGAAAACAGACATGGGGTTACTTGTGTTTTAGGCTTTCCCCTTGGCGGCCAGGTAGGTGCACCCACACATGTGAGGTCCCGTTTTCATCGGGACACCTGTGGGAACGCGTGACGGTAGGCCATGTGTTGTTGGGGGCGTGTTTCGATGGGTGCGTCAAGCAAAATGTGCGGAAAATGCGTTTTTTTCCCCAAATTTCAGAATTTGCGAGGGGTGTCTGGGTAAAAAATTCTGGGGCGATGTGCGCAAATCATACCTCTGCGGATTCCCACGGGTGTCCTCTTTTCGGAAATGCATGGGGTTCCCTGTTTTCCTCGGTGGCTTGGACACCCGAGGCCCATATCTGTACGTTGTGCCGGTCGGCAGAATGTCTGAGATTTCCCTCTGAAAACAGACTTGGGGTTACTTGTGTTTTAGGCTTTCCCCTTGGCGGCCAGGTAGGTGCACCCACACATGTGAGGTACCGTTTTCATCGGGACACCTGTGGGAACGCGTGACAGTAGGCCATGTGTTGTTGGGGTCGTGTTTCGATGGGTGCGTCAAGCAAAATGTGCGGAAAATGCATTTTTTTCCCCAAATTTCGGAATTTGCAGGGGTGTCTGGGTAATAAAATCTGGGCCGATGTGCGCAAATCATACCTCTGCGGATTCCCACGGGTGTCCTCTTTTCGGAAATGCATGGGGTTCCCTGTTTTCCTCGGTGGCTTGGACACCCGAGGCCCATATCTGTACGTTGTGCCGGTCGGCAGAATGTCTGAGATTTCCCTCTGAAAACAGACTTGGGGTTACTTGTGTTTTAGGCTTTCCCCTTGGGGGCCAGGTAGGTGCACCCACACATGTGAGGTACCGTTTTCATCGGGACACCTCTGGGAACGCGTGACGGTAGGCCATGTGTTGTTGGGGGCGTGTTTCGATGGGTGCGTCAAGCGAAAGTTGCGGAAAATGCATTTTTTCCCCAAATTTCGGACTTTGCAGGGGTGTCTGGGTAATCAAATCTGGGCCGATGTGCGCAAATCATACCTCTGTGGATTCCCACGGATGTCCTCTTTTCGGAAATGCATGGGGTTCCCTGTTTTCCTCAGTGGCTTTGACACCCGAGGCCCATATCTGTGCGTTGTGCCGGTCGGCAGAATGTCTGAGATTTCCCTCTGAAAACAGACTTGGTGTAACTTGTGTTTTAGGCTTTCCCCTTGGCGGCCAGGTAGGTGCACCCACACATGTGAGGTACCGTTTTCATCGGGACACCTGTGGGAACGCGTGACGGTAGGCCATGTATTGTTGGGGCGTGTTTCGATGGGTGCGTCGAGCGAAATGTGCGGAAAAAGTGTTTTTTCCCCCACATTTCGGACTTTGCGGGGCTGTCTGGGTAAAAAATTCTGGGGCGATGTGCGCAAATCATACCTCTGCGGATTCCCAAGGGTGTCCTCTTTTGGAAAATGCATGGGGTTGCCCGTTTTCCTCGGTGGCTTGGACACCCGAGGCCCATATCTGTACGTTGTGCCAGTCGGCAGAATGTCTGAGATTTCCCTCTGAAAACAGACTTGGGGTTACTTGTGTTTTAGGCTTTCCCCTTGGCGGCCAGGTAGGTGCACCCACACATGTGAGGTACCGTTTTCATCGGGACACCTGTGGGAACGCGTGACGGTAGGCCATGTGTTGTTGGGGGCGTGTTTCGATGGGTGCGTCAAGCGAAATGTGCGAAAAATGCGTTTTTTCCCCCAAATTTCGGACTTTGCAGGGGTGTCTGGGTAATAAAATCTGGGCCGATGTGCGCAAATCATACCTCTGCAGATTCCCACGGGTGTCCTCTTTTCGGAAATGCATGGGGTTCCCTGTTTTCCTCGGTGGCTTGGACACCCGAGGCCCATATCTGTACGTTGTGCCGGTGGGCAGAATGTCTGAGATTTCGCTCTGAAAACAGACATGGGGTTACTTGTGTTTTAGGCTTTCCCCTTGGCGGCCAGGTAGGTGCACCCACACATGTGAGGTACCGTTTTCATCAGGGCACCTCTGGGAACGCGTGACGGTAGGCCATGTGTTGTTGGGGGCGTGTTTCGAAGGGTGCGTCAAGCAAAATGTGCGGAAAATGCGTTTTTTTCCCCAAATTTCGGACTTTGCAGGGGTGTCTGGGTAATAAAATCTGGGCCGATGTGCGCAAAACATACCTCTGCGGATTCCCACGGGTGTCCTCTTTTCGGAAATGCATGGGGTTCCCTGTTTTCCTCGGTGGCTTGGACAGCCGAGGCCCATATCTGTACATTGTGCCGGTCGGCAGAATGTCTGAGATTTCGCACTGAAAACAGACATGGGGTTACTTGTGTTTTAGGCTTTCCCCTTGGCGGCCAGGTAGGTGCACCCACACATGTGAGGTCCCGTTTTCATCGGGACACCTGTGGGAACGCGTGACGGTAGGCCATGTGTTGTTGGGGCCGTGTTTCGATGGGTGCGTCAAGCAAAATGTGCAGAAAATGCGTTTTTTCCCCAAATTTCAGACTTTGCGAGGGGTGTCTGGGTAAAAAATTCTGGGGCGATGAGCGCAAATCATACCTCTGCGGATTCCCACGGGTGTCCTCTTTTCGAAAATGCATGGGGTTCCCCATTTTCCTTGGTGGCTTGGACACCCGAGGCCCATATCTGTACGTTGTGCCGGTCGGCAGAATGTCTGAGATTTCCCTCTGAAAACAGACTTGGGGTTACTTGTGTTTTAGGCTTTCCCCTTGGCGGCCAGGTAGGTGCACCCACACATGTGAGGTACCGTTTTCATCGGGACACCTGTGGGAACGCGTGACGGTAGGCCATGTGTTGTTGGGGGCGTGTTTTGATGGGTGCCTCGAGCAAAATGTGCGAAAAAAGCATTTTTTTCCCTAAATTTCGGACTTTGCGGGGCTGTCTGGGGAATAAATTCTGGGGCGATGTGCGCAAATCATACCTCTGCGGATTCCCAGGGGTGTCCTCTTTTCGGAAATGCATGGGGTTCCCTGTTTTCCTTGGTGGCTTGGACACCCGAGGCCCATATCTGTACGTTGTGCCGGTCGGCAGAATGTCTGAGATTTCCCTCTGAAAACAGACTTGGGGTTACTTGTGTTTTAGGCTTTCCCCCTGGCGGCCAGGTAGGTGCACCCACACATGTGAGGTACCGTTTTCATCGGGACACCTGTGGGAACGCGTGACGGTAGGCCATGTGTTGTTGGGGGCGTGTTTCTATGGGTGCGCCGAGCGAAATGTCTGGAAAATGCGTTTTTTTCCCCACATTTCGGACTTTGCGGGGGTGTCTGGGTAATAAATTCTGGGGCGATGTGCGCAAATCATACCTCTGCGGATTCCCAGGGTGTCCTCTTTTCGTAAATGCATGGGGTTCCCTGTTTTCCTCGGTGGCTTGGACACCCGAGGCCCATATGTGTACGTTGTACCGGTCGGCAGAATGTCAGAGATTTCCCTCTGAAAACAGACTTGGAGTTACTTGTGTTTTAGGCTTTCTCCTTGGCGGCCAGATAGGTGCACCCACACATGTGAGGTACCGTTTTCATCGGGACACCTGTGGGAATGCGTTACAGTAGGCCATGTGTTGTTGGGGCGTGTTTCGATGGGTGCGTCGAGCGAAATGTGCGGAAAATGCGTTTTTTTCCCCAAATTTCGGACTTTGCGGGGGTGTCTGGGTAAAAAATTCTGGGGCGATGTGCGCAAATCATACCTCTGCGGATTCCCACGGGTGTCCTCTTTTCGAAAATGCATGGGGTTCCCCGTTTTCCTTGGTGGCTTGGACACCCGAGGCCCATATCTGTACGTTGTGCCGGTCGGCAGAATGTCTGAGATTTCCCTCTGAAAACAGACTTGGGGTTACTTGTGTTTTAGGCTTTCCCCTTGGCGTCCAGGTAGGTGCACCCACACATGTGAGGTACCGTTTTCATCGGGACACCTGTGGGAGTGCGTGACAGTAGGCCATATGTTGTTGGGGGCGTGTTTTGATCGGTGCGTCGAGCGAAATGTGCGGAAAAAGCAATTTTTTCCCCAAAATTCGGACTTTGCGGGGCTGTCTGGGTAATAAATTCTGTTGCGATGTGCGTAAATCATACCTCTGCGGATTCCCACGGGTGTCCTCTTTTCGGAAATGCATGGGGTTCCCTGTTTTCCTTGGTGGCTTGGACACCCGAGGCCCATATCTGTACGTTGTGCCGGTCGGCAGAATGTCTGAGATTTCCCTCTGAAAACAGACTTGGGGTTACTTGTGTTTTAGGCTTTCCCCTTGGCAGCCAGGTAGGTGCACCCACACATGTGAGGTACCGTTTTCATCGGGACACCTCTGGGAACGCGTTACAGTAGGCCATGTGTTGTTGGGGGCGTGTTTCGATGGGAGCGTCAAGCGAAATGTGCGGAAAATGCGTTTTTTTCCCCAAATTTCGGACTTTGCAGGGGTGTCTGGGTAATAAAATCTGGGCCGATGTGCGCAAATCATACCTCTGCGGATTCCCACGGGTGTCCTCTTTTCGGAAATGCATGGGGTTCCCTGTTTTCCTCGGTGGCTTGGACACCCGAGGCCCATATCTGTACGTTGTGCCGGGTCGGCAGAATGTCTGAGATTTCCCTCTGAAAACAGACTTGGGGTTAGTTGTGTTTTAGGCTTTCCCCTTGGCGGCCAGGTAGGTGCACCCACACATGTGAGGTACCGTTTTCAACGGGACACCTGTGGGAAAGCGTGACGGTAGGCCATGTGTTGTTGGGGGCGTGTTTCGATGGGTGTGCCGAGCGAAATGTCTGGAAAATGCGTTTTTTTCCCCACATTTCGGACTTTGCGGGGGTGTCTGGGTAATATTTTCTGGGGCGATGTGCGCAAATCATACCTCTGCGGATTCCCACACGTGTCCTCTTTTCGGAAATGCATGGGGTTCCCTGTTTTCCTCGGTGGCTTGGACACCCGAGGCCCATATCTGTATGTTGTGCCGGCCGGCAGAATGTCTGAGATTTCCCTCTGAAAACAGACTTGGAGTTACTTGTGTTTTAGGCTTTCTCCTTGGCGGCCAGGTAGGTGCACCCACACATGTGAGGTACCATTTTCATTGGGACACCTGTGGGAACGCGTGACAGTAGGCCATGTGTTGTTGGGGGCGTGTTTCGATGGGTGGTCGAGCGAAATGTGTGGAAAATGCGTTTTTTTCCCCAAATTTCGGACTTTGCGGGGGTGTCTGGGTAAAAAATTCTGGGGCGATGTGCGCAAATCATACCTCTGCGGATTCCCACGGGTGTCCTCTTTTCGAAAATGCATGGGGTTCCCTGTTTAACTTGGTGGCTTGGACACCCGAGGCCCATATCTGTACGTTGTGCCGGTCGGCAGAATGTCTGAGATTTCCCTCTGAAAACAGACTTTGGGTTACTTGTGTTTTAGGCTTTCCCCTTGGCGGCCAGGTAGGAGCACCCACACATGTGAGGTACCGTTTTCATCGGGAGACCTGTGGGAACGCGTGACGGTAGGCCATGTGTTGTTGGAGGCGTGTTTCGATGGGTGCGTCAAGCGAAATGTGCGGAAAATGCATTTTTTTCCCCAAATTTCGGGCTTTGCAGTGGTGTCTGGGTAAAAAATTCTGGGGCGATGTGCGCAAATCATACCTCTGCGGATTCCCACGGGTGTCCTCTTTTCGGAAATGCATGGGGTTCCCTGTTTTCCTTGGTGGCTTGGACACCCGAGGCCCATATCTGTACGTTGTGCCGGTCGGCAGAATGTCAGATTTCGCTCTGAAAACAGACTTGGGGTTACTTGTGTTTTAGGTTTTCCCCTTGGCGGCCAGGTAGGTGCACCCACACATGTGAGGTACCGTTTTCATCGGGACACCTATGGGAACCCGTGACGGTAGGCCATGTGTTGTTGGGGGCATGTTTTGATGGGTGCGTCGAGCAAAATGTGCGGAAAAAGCATTTTTTTCCCTAAATTTTGGACTTTGCGGGGCTGTCTGAGTAATAAATTCTGGGGCGATGTGCGCAAATCCTACCTCTGCGGATTCCCACGGGTGTCCTCTTTACGAAAATGCATGGGGTTCCCTGTTTAACTTGGTGGCTTGGACACCCGAGGCCCATATCTGTACGTTGTGCCGGTCGGCAGAATGTCTGAGATTTCCCTCTGAAAACAGACTTTGGGTTACTTGTGTTTTAGGCTTTCCCCTTGGCGGCCAGGTAGGTGCACCCACACATGTGAGGTACCGTTTTCATCGGGACACCTGTGGGAACGCGTGACGGTAGGCCATATGTTGTTGGGGGCGTGTTTTGATGGGTGCGTCGAGCGAAATGTGCGGAAAAAGCGTTTTTTTCCTCAAATTTCCGACTTTGCGGGGCTGTCTGGGTAATACATTCTGGGGCGATGTGCGCAAATCATACCTCTGCGGATTTCCACGGGTGTCCTCTTTTCGGAAATGCATGGGGTTCCCTGTTTTCCTTGGTGGCTTGGACACTCGAGGCCCATATCTGTACGTTGTGCCGGTCGGCAGAATGTCTGAGATTTCCCTCTGAAAACAGACTTGGGGTTACTTGTGTTTTAGGCTTTCCCCTTTGGCGGCCAGGTAGGAGCACCCACACATGTGAGGTACCGTTTTCATCGGGAGACCTGTGGGAACGCGTGACGGTAGGCCATGTGTTGTTGAAGGCGTGTTTCGATGGGTGCGTCAAGCGAAATGTGCGGAAAATGCGTTTTTTTTCCCCAAATTCCGGGCTTTGCAGTGGTGTCTGGGTAAAAAATTCTGGGGCGATGTGCGCAAATCATACCTCTGCGGATTCCCACGGGTGTCCTCTTTTTGGAAATGCATGGGGTTCCCTGTTTTCCTTGGTGGTTTGGACACCCGAGGCCCATATCTGTACGTTGTGCCGGTCGGCAGAATGTCAGATTTCGCTCTGAAAACAGACTTGGGGTTACTTGTGTTTTAGGTTTTCCCCTTGGCGGCCTGGTAGGTGCACCCACACATGTGAGGTACCGTTTTCATTGGGACACCTGTGGGAACCCGTGACGGTAGGCCATGTGTTGTTGGGGGCGTGTTTTGATGGGTGCGTCGAGCAAAATGTGCGGAAAAAGCATTTTTTTCCCTAAATTTCGGACTTTGCGGGGCTGTCTGAGTAATAAATTCTGGGGCGATGTGCGCAAATCCTACCTCTGCGGATTCCCACGGGTGTCCTCTTTTCGGAAATGCATAGGGTTCCCTGTTTTCCTTGGTGGCTTGGACACCCGAGGCCCATATCTGTACGTTGTGCCGGTCGGCAGAATGTCTGAGATTTCCCTCTGAAAACAGACTTGGGGTTACTTGTGTTTTAGGCTTTCCCCTTGGCGGCCAGGTAGGAGCACCCACACATGTGAGGTACCGTTTTCATCGGGAGACCTGTGGGAACGCGTGACGGTAGGCCATGTGTTGTTGGAGGCGTGTTTCGATGGGTGCGTCAAGCGAAATGTGCGGAAAATGCATTTTTTTCCCCAAATTTCGGGCTTTGCAGTGGTGTCTGGGTAAAAAATTCTGGGGCGATGTGCGCAAATCATACCTCTGCGGATTCCCACGGGTGTCCTCTTTTCGGAAATGCATGGGGTTCCCTGTTTTCCTTGGTGGCTTGGACACCCGAGGCCCATATCTGTACGTTGTGCCGGTCGGCAGAATGTCAGATTTCGCTCTGAAAACAGACTTGGGGTTACTTGTGTTTTAGGTTTTCCCCTTGGCGGCCAGGTAGGTGCACCCACACATGTGAGGTACCGTTTTCATCGGGACACCTATGGGAACCCGTGACGGTAGGCCATGTGTTGTTGGGGGCATGTTTTGATGGGTGCGTCGAGCAAAATGTGCGGAAAAAGCATTTTTTTCCCTAAATTTCGGACTTTGCGGGGCTGTCTGAGTAATACATTCTGGGGCGATGTGCGCAAATCCTACCTCTGCGGATTCCCACGGGTGTCCTCTTTTCGGAAATGCATAGGGTTCCCTGTTTTCCTTGGTGGCTTGGACACCCGAGGCCCATATCTGTACGTTGTGCCGGTCGGCAGAATGTCTGAGATTTCCCTCTGAAAACAGACTTGGGGTTACTTGTGTTTTAGGCTTTCCCCTTGGCGGCCAGGTAGGTGCACCCACACATGTGAGGTACCGTTTTCATCGGGACACCTGTGGGAACGCGTGACGGTAGGCCATGTGTTGTTGGGGGCGTGTTTCGATGGGAGCGTCAAGCGAAATGTGCAGAAAATGCGTTTTTTCCCCCAAATTTCGGACTTTGCAGGGGTGTCTGGGTAATAAAATCTGGGCCGATGTGCGCAAATCATACCTCTGCGGATTCCCACGGGTGTCCTCTTTTCGGAAATGCATGGGGTTCCCTGTTTTCCTCGGTGGCTTGGACACCCGAGGCCCATATCTGTACGTTGTGCCGGTCGGCAGAATGTCTGAGATTTCCCTCTGAAAACAGACTTGGGGTTACTTGTGTTTTAGGCTTTCCCCTTGGCGGCCAGGTAGGTGCACCCACACATGTGAGGTCCCGTTTTCATCGGGACACCTGTGGGAACGCGTGACGAAGGCCATGTGTTGTTGGGGCGTGTTTCGATGGGTGCGTCGAGCGAAATGTGCGGAAAAAGTGTTTTTTTCCCCACATTTCGGAATTTGCGGGGCTGTCTAGGTAAAAAATTCTGGGGCGATGTGCGCAAGTCATACCTCTGCGGATTCCCAAGGGTGTCCTCTTTTCGAAAATGCATGGGGTTGCCCGTTTTCCTCGGTGGCTTGGACACCCGAGGCCCATATCTGTACGTTGTGCCGGTCGGCAGAATGTCTGAGATTTCCCTCTGTAAACAGACTTGGGGTTACTTGTGTTTTAGGCTTTCCCCTTGGCGGCCAGGTAGGTGCACCCACACATGTGAGGTACCGTTTTCATCGGGACACCTGTGGGAACGCGTGACGGTAGGCCATGTGTTGTTGGGGGCGTGTTTCGATGGGTGCGCCAAGCGAAATGTCTGGAAAATGCATTTTTTTCCCCACATTTCGGACTTTGCGGGGGTGTCTGGGTAATAAATTCTGGGGCGATGTGCGCAAATCATACCTCTGCGGATCCCCACGGGTGTTCTCTTTTCGGAAATGCATGTGGTTCCCTGTTTTCCTCAGTGGCTTGGACACCCGAGGCGCATATCTGTACGTTGTGCCGGTCGGCAGAATGTCTGAGATTTCCCTCTGAAAACAGACTTGGAGTTACTTGTGTTTTAGGCTTTCTCCTTGGCGGCCAGGTAGGTGCACCCACACATGTGAGGTACCGTTTTCATCGGGACTCCTGTGGGAACGCGTGACAGTAGGCCATGTGTTGTTGGGGGCGTGTTTCGATGGGTGCGTCGAGCGAAATATGCGGAAAATGCATTTTTTTCTTCAAATTTCGGACTTTGCGGGGTTGTCTGGGTAAAAAATTCTGGGGCGATGTGCGCAAATCATACCTCTGCGGATTCCCACGGGTGTCCTCTTTTCGGAAATGCATGGGGTTCCCTGTTTTCCTTGGTGGCTTGGACACCCGAGGCCCATATCTGTACGTTGTGCCTGTCGGCAGAATGTCTGAGATTTCCCTCTGAAAACAGACTTGGGGTTACTTGTGTTTTAGGCTTTCCCCTTGGCGGCCAGGTAGGTGCACCCACACATGTGAGGTACCGTTTTCATCGGGAGACCTGTGGGAACGCGTGACGGTAGGCCATGTGTTGTTGGGGGCGTATTTCGATGGGTGCGTCAAGCGAAATGTGCGGAAAATGCATTTTTTTCCCCAAATTTAGGACTTTGCAGTGGTGTCTGGGTAAAAAATTCTGGGCCGATGTGCGCAAATCATACCTCTGCGGATTCCCACGGGTGTCCTCTTTTCGGAAATGCATGGGGTTCCCTGTTTTCCTCGGTGGCTTGGACACCCGAAGCCCATATCTGTACGTTATGCCGGTCGGCAGAATGTCTGAGATTTCCCTCTGAAAACAGACTTGGGGTTACTTGTGTTTTAGGCTTTCCCCTTGGCGGCCAGGTAGGTGCACCCACACATGTGAGGTACCGTTTTCATCGGGACACCTGTGGGAACGCGTGACGGTAGGCCATGTGTTGTTGGGGGCGTGTTTCGATGGGTGCGTCAAGCGAAATGTGCGGAAAATGCGTTTTTTTCCCCAAATTTCGGACTTTGCAGGGGTGTCTGGGTAATAAAATCTGGGCCGATGTGCGCAAATCATACCTCTGCGGATTCCCACGGGTGTCCTCTTTTCGGAAATGCATGGGGTTCCCTGTTTTCCTCGGTGGCTTGGACACCCGAGGCCCATATCTGTACGTTGTGCCGGGTCGGCAGAATGTCTGAGATTTCCCTCTGAAAACAGACTTGGGGTTAGTTGTGTTTTAGGCTTTCCCCTTGGCGGCCAGGTAGGTGCACCCACACATGTGAGGTACCGTTTTCAACGGGACACCTGTGGGAAAGCGTGACGGTAGGCCATGTGTTGTTGGGGGCGTGTTTCGATGGGTGTGCCGAGCGAAATGTCTGGAAAATGCGTTTTTTTCCCCACATTTCGGACTTTGCGGGGGTGTCTGGGTAATATTTTCTGGGGCGATGTGCGCAAATCATACCTCTGCGGATTCCCACACGTGTCCTCTTTTCGGAAATGCATGGGGTTCCCTGTTTTCCTCGGTGGCTTGGACACCCGAGGCCCATATCTGTATGTTGTGCCGGCCGGCAGAATGTCTGAGATTTCCCTCTGAAAACAGACTTGGAGTTACTTGTGTTTTAGGCTTTCTCCTTGGCGGCCAGGTAGGTGCACCCACACATGTGAGGTACCATTTTCATTGGGACACCTGTGGGAACGCGTGACAGTAGGCCATGTGTTGTTGGGGGCGTGTTTCGATGGGTGGTCGAGCGAAATGTGTGGAAAATGCGTTTTTTTCCCCAAATTTCGGACTTTGCGGGGGTGTCTGGGTAAAAAATTCTGGGGCGATGTGCGCAAATCATACCTCTGCGGATTCCCACGGGTGTCCTCTTTTCGAAAATGCATGGGGTTCCCTGTTTAACTTGGTGGCTTGGACACCCGAGGCCCATATCTGTACGTTGTGCCGGTCGGCAGAATGTCTGAGATTTCCCTCTGAAAACAGACTTTGGGTTACTTGTGTTTTAGGCTTTCCCCTTGGCGGCCAGGTAGGAGCACCCACACATGTGAGGTACCGTTTTCATCGGGAGACCTGTGGGAACGCGTGACGGTAGGCCATGTGTTGTTGGAGGCGTGTTTCGATGGGTGCGTCAAGCGAAATGTGCGGAAAATGCATTTTTTTCCCCAAATTTCGGGCTTTGCAGTGGTGTCTGGGTAAAAAATTCTGGGGCGATGTGCGCAAATCATACCTCTGCGGATTCCCACGGGTGTCCTCTTTTCGGAAATGCATGGGGTTCCCTGTTTTCCTTGGTGGCTTGGACACCCGAGGCCCATATCTGTACGTTGTGCCGGTCGGCAGAATGTCAGATTTCGCTCTGAAAACAGACTTGGGGTTACTTGTGTTTTAGGTTTTCCCCTTGGCGGCCAGGTAGGTGCACCCACACATGTGAGGTACCGTTTTCATCGGGACACCTATGGGAACCCGTGACGGTAGGCCATGTGTTGTTGGGGGCATGTTTTGATGGGTGCGTCGAGCAAAATGTGCGGAAAAAGCATTTTTTTCCCTAAATTTTGGACTTTGCGGGGCTGTCTGAGTAATAAATTCTGGGGCGATGTGCGCAAATCCTACCTCTGCGGATTCCCACGGGTGTCCTCTTTACGAAAATGCATGGGGTTCCCTGTTTAACTTGGTGGCTTGGACACCCGAGGCCCATATCTGTACGTTGTGCCGGTCGGCAGAATGTCTGAGATTTCCCTCTGAAAACAGACTTTGGGTTACTTGTGTTTTAGGCTTTCCCCTTGGCGGCCAGGTAGGTGCACCCACACATGTGAGGTACCGTTTTCATCGGGACACCTGTGGGAACGCGTGACGGTAGGCCATATGTTGTTGGGGGCGTGTTTTGATGGGTGCGTCGAGCGAAATGTGCGGAAAAAGCGTTTTTTTCCTCAAATTTCCGACTTTGCGGGGCTGTCTGGGTAATACATTCTGGGGCGATGTGCGCAAATCATACCTCTGCGGATTTCCACGGGTGTCCTCTTTTCGGAAATGCATGGGGTTCCCTGTTTTCCTTGGTGGCTTGGACACTCGAGGCCCATATCTGTACGTTGTGCCGGTCGGCAGAATGTCTGAGATTTCCCTCTGAAAACAGACTTGGGGTTACTTGTGTTTTAGGCTTTCCCCTTTGGCGGCCAGGTAGGAGCACCCACACATGTGAGGTACCGTTTTCATCGGGAGACCTGTGGGAACGCGTGACGGTAGGCCATGTGTTGTTGAAGGCGTGTTTCGATGGGTGCGTCAAGCGAAATGTGCGGAAAATGCGTTTTTTTTCCCCAAATTCCGGGCTTTGCAGTGGTGTCTGGGTAAAAAATTCTGGGGCGATGTGCGCAAATCATACCTCTGCGGATTCCCACGGGTGTCCTCTTTTTGGAAATGCATGGGGTTCCCTGTTTTCCTTGGTGGTTTGGACACCCGAGGCCCATATCTGTACGTTGTGCCGGTCGGCAGAATGTCAGATTTCGCTCTGAAAACAGACTTGGGGTTACTTGTGTTTTAGGTTTTCCCCTTGGCGGCCTGGTAGGTGCACCCACACATGTGAGGTACCGTTTTCATTGGGACACCTGTGGGAACCCGTGACGGTAGGCCATGTGTTGTTGGGGGCGTGTTTTGATGGGTGCGTCGAGCAAAATGTGCGGAAAAAGCATTTTTTTCCCTAAATTTCGGACTTTGCGGGGCTGTCTGAGTAATAAATTCTGGGGCGATGTGCGCAAATCCTACCTCTGCGGATTCCCACGGGTGTCCTCTTTTCGGAAATGCATAGGGTTCCCTGTTTTCCTTGGTGGCTTGGACACCCGAGGCCCATATCTGTACGTTGTGCCGGTCGGCAGAATGTCTGAGATTTCCCTCTGAAAACAGACTTGGGGTTACTTGTGTTTTAGGCTTTCCCCTTGGCGGCCAGGTAGGAGCACCCACACATGTGAGGTACCGTTTTCATCGGGAGACCTGTGGGAACGCGTGACGGTAGGCCATGTGTTGTTGGAGGCGTGTTTCGATGGGTGCGTCAAGCGAAATGTGCGGAAAATGCATTTTTTTCCCCAAATTTCGGGCTTTGCAGTGGTGTCTGGGTAAAAAATTCTGGGGCGATGTGCGCAAATCATACCTCTGCGGATTCCCACGGGTGTCCTCTTTTCGGAAATGCATGGGGTTCCCTGTTTTCCTTGGTGGCTTGGACACCCGAGGCCCATATCTGTACGTTGTGCCGGTCGGCAGAATGTCAGATTTCGCTCTGAAAACAGACTTGGGGTTACTTGTGTTTTAGGTTTTCCCCTTGGCGGCCAGGTAGGTGCACCCACACATGTGAGGTACCGTTTTCATCGGGACACCTATGGGAACCCGTGACGGTAGGCCATGTGTTGTTGGGGGCATGTTTTGATGGGTGCGTCGAGCAAAATGTGCGGAAAAAGCATTTTTTTCCCTAAATTTCGGACTTTGCGGGGCTGTCTGAGTAATACATTCTGGGGCGATGTGCGCAAATCCTACCTCTGCGGATTCCCACGGGTGTCCTCTTTTCGGAAATGCATAGGGTTCCCTGTTTTCCTTGGTGGCTTGGACACCCGAGGCCCATATCTGTACGTTGTGCCAGTCGGCAGAATGTCTGAGATTTCCCTCTGAAAACAGACTTGGGGTTACTTGTGTTTTAGGCTTTCCCCTTGGCGGCCAGGTAGGTGCACCCACACATGTGAGGTACCGTTTTCATCGGGACACCTGTGGGAACGCGTGACGGTAGGCCATGTGTTGTTGGGGGCGTGTTTCGATGGGAGCGTCAAGCGAAATGTGCAGAAAATGCGTTTTTTCCCCCAAATTTCGGACTTTGCAGGGGTGTCTGGGTAATAAAATCTGGGCCGATGTGCGCAAATCATACCTCTGCGGATTCCCACGGGTGTCCTCTTTTCGGAAATGCATGGGGTTCCCTGTTTTCCTCGGTGGCTTGGACACCCGAGGCCCATATCTGTACGTTGTGCCGGTCGGCAGAATGTCTGAGATTTCCCTCTGAAAACAGACTTGGGGTTACTTGTGTTTTAGGCTTTCCCCTTGGCGGCCAGGTAGGTGCACCCACACATGTGAGGTCCCGTTTTCATCGGGACACCTGTGGGAACGCGTGACGAAGGCCATGTGTTGTTGGGGCGTGTTTCGATGGGTGCGTCGAGCGAAATGTGCGGAAAAAGTGTTTTTTTCCCCACATTTCGGAATTTGCGGGGCTGTCTAGGTAAAAAATTCTGGGGCGATGTGCGCAAGTCATACCTCTGCGGATTCCCAAGGGTGTCCTCTTTTCGAAAATGCATGGGGTTGCCCGTTTTCCTCGGTGGCTTGGACACCCGAGGCCCATATCTGTACGTTGTGCCGGTCGGCAGAATGTCTGAGATTTCCCTCTGTAAACAGACTTGGGGTTACTTGTGTTTTAGGCTTTCCCCTTGGCGGCCAGGTAGGTGCACCCACACATGTGAGGTACCGTTTTCATCGGGACACCTGTGGGAACGCGTGACGGTAGGCCATGTGTTGTTGGGGGCGTGTTTCGATGGGTGCGCCAAGCGAAATGTCTGGAAAATGCATTTTTTTCCCCACATTTCGGACTTTGCGGGGGTGTCTGGGTAATAAATTCTGGGGCGATGTGCGCAAATCATACCTCTGCGGATCCCCACGGGTGTTCTCTTTTCGGAAATGCATGTGGTTCCCTGTTTTCCTCAGTGGCTTGGACACCCGAGGCGCATATCTGTACGTTGTGCCGGTCGGCAGAATGTCTGAGATTTCCCTCTGAAAACAGACTTGGAGTTACTTGTGTTTTAGGCTTTCTCCTTGGCGGCCAGGTAGGTGCACCCACACATGTGAGGTACCGTTTTCATCGGGACTCCTGTGGGAACGCGTGACAGTAGGCCATGTGTTGTTGGGGGCGTGTTTCGATGGGTGCGTCGAGCGAAATATGCGGAAAATGCATTTTTTTCTTCAAATTTCGGACTTTGCGGGGTTGTCTGGGTAAAAAATTCTGGGGCGATGTGCGCAAATCATACCTCTGCGGATTCCCACGGGTGTCCTCTTTTCGGAAATGCATGGGGTTCCCTGTTTTCCTTGGTGGCTTGGACACCCGAGGCCCATATCTGTACGTTGTGCCTGTCGGCAGAATGTCTGAGATTTCCCTCTGAAAACAGACTTGGGGTTACTTGTGTTTTAGGCTTTCCCCTTGGCGGCCAGGTAGGTGCACCCACACATGTGAGGTACCGTTTTCATCGGGAGACCTGTGGGAACGCGTGACGGTAGGCCATGTGTTGTTGGGGGCGTATTTCGATGGGTGCGTCAAGCGAAATGTGCGGAAAATGCATTTTTTTCCCCAAATTTAGGACTTTGCAGTGGTGTCTGGGTAAAAAATTCTGGGCCGATGTGCGCAAATCATACCTCTGCGGATTCCCACGGGTGTCCTCTTTTCGGAAATGCATGGGGTTCCCTGTTTTCCTCGGTGGCTTGGACACCCGAAGCCCATATCTGTACGTTATGCCGGTCGGCAGAATGTCTGAGATTTCCCTCTGAAAACAGACTTGGGGTTACTTGTGTTTTAGGCTTTCCCCTTGGCGGCCAGGTAGGTGCACCCACACATGTGAGGTACCGTTTTCATCGGGACACCTGTGGGAACGCGTGACGGTAGGCCATGTGTTGTTGGGGGCGTGTTTCGATGGGTGCGTCAAGCGAAATGTGCAGAAAATGCGTTTTTTTCCCCAAATTTCGGACTTTGCAGGGGTGTCTGGGTAAAAAATTCTGGGGCGATGTGCGCAAATCATACCTCTGCGGATTCCCACGGGTGTCCTATTTTCGGAAATGGATGGGGTTCCCTGTTTTCCTCAGTGGCTTGGACACCCGAGGCCCATATCTGTACGTTGTGCCGGTCAGCAGAATGTCTGAGATTTCCCTCTGAAAACAGACTTGGGGTTACTTGTGTTTTAGGCTTTCCCCTTGGCGGCCAGGTAGGTGCACCCACACATGTGAGGTACCGTTTTCATCGGGACACCTGTGGGAATGCGTGATGGTAGGCCATTTGTTGTTGGGGGCGTGTTTCGATGGGAGCGTCAAGCGAAATGTGCGGAAAATGCGTTTTTTTCCCCAAATTTCGGACTTTGCACGGGTGTCTGGGTAATAAAATCTGGGCCGATGTGCGCAAATCATACCTCTGCGGATTCCCACGGGTGTCCTCTTTTCGGAAATGCATGGGGTTCCCTGTTTTCCTCGGTGGCTTGGACACCCGAAGCCCATATCTGTACGTTATGCCGGTCGGCAGAATGTCTGAGATTTCCCTCTGAAAACAGACTTGGGGTTACTTGTGTTTTAGGCTTTCCCCTTGGCGGCCAGGTAGGTGCACCCACACATGTGAGGTACCGTTTTCCTCGGGACACCTGTGGGAACGCGTGACGGTAGGCCATGTGTTGTTGGGGGCGTGTTTCGATGGGTGCGTCAAGCGAAATGTGCGGAAAATGCATTTTTTTCCCCAAATTTCGGACTTTGCAGGGGTGTCTGGGTAATAAAATATGGGCCGATGTGCGCAAATCATACCTCTGCAGATTCCCAGGACTGTCCTCTTTTCGGAAATGCATGGGGTTCCCTGTTTTCCTCGGTGGCTTGGACACCCGAGGCCCATATCTGTACGTTGTGCTGGTCGGCAGAATGTCTGAGATTTCCCTCTGAAAACAGACTTGGGGTTACTTGTGTTTTAGGCTTTCCCCTTGGCGGCCAGGTAGGTGCACCCACACATGTGAGGTACCGTTTTCATCGGGACACCTGTGGGAACGCGTGACGGTAGGCCATGTGTTGTTGGGGCGTGTTTCGATGGGTGCGTCGAGCGAAATGTGCGGAAAAAGTGTTTTTTTCCCCACATTTCGGACTTTGCGGGGCTGTCTGGGTAAAAAATTCTGGGGCGATGTGCGCAAATCATACCTAAGCGGATTCCCACGGGTGTCCTATTTTCGGAAATGGATGGGGTTCCCTGTTTTCCTCAGTGGCTTGGACACCCGAGGCCCATATCTGTACGTTGTGCCGGTCAGCAGAATGTCTGAGATTTCCCTCTGAAAACAGACTTGGGGTTACTTGTGTTTTAGGCTTTCCCCTTGGCGGCCAGGTAGGTGCACCCACACATGTGAGGTACCGTTTTCCTCGGGACACCTGTGGGAACGCGTGACGGTAGGCCATGTGTTGTTGGGGGCGTGTTTCGATGGGTGCGTCAAGCGAAATGTGCGGAAAATGCATTTTTTTCCCCAAATTTCGGACTTTGCAGGGGTGTCTGGGTAATAAAATATGGGCCGATGTGCGCAAATCATACCTCTGCAGATTCCCACGACTGTCCTCTTTTCGGAAATGCATGGGGTTCCCTGTTTTCCTCGGTGGCTTGGACACCCGAGGCCCATATCTGTACGTTGTGCTGGTCGGCAGAATGTCTGAGATTTCCCTCTGAAAACAGACTTGGGGTTAGTTGTGTTTTAGGCTTTCCCCTTGGCGGCCAGGTAGGTGCACCCACACATGTGAGGTACCGTTTTCATCGGGACACCTGTGGGAACGCGTGACGGTAGGCCATGTGTTGTTGGGGCGTGTTTCGATGGGTGCGTCGAGCGAAATGTGCGGAAAAAGTGTTTTTTTCCCCACATTTCGGACTTTGCGGGGCTGTCTGGGTAAAAAATTCTGGGGCGATGTGCGCTAGTCATACCTCTGCGGATTCCCAAGGGTGTCCTCTTTTCGAAAATGCATGGGGTTGCCCGTTTTCCTCGGTGGCTTGGACACCCGAGGCCCATATCTGCACGTTGTGCCGGTCGGCAGAATGTCTGAGATTTCCTTCTGAAAACAGACTTGGGGTTACTTGTGTTTTAGGCTTTCCCCTTGGCGGCCAGGTAGGTGCACCCACACATGTGAGGAACCGTTTTCATCAGGACACCTGTGGGAACGCGTGACGGTAGGCCATGTGTTGTTGGGGGCGTGTTTCGATGGGTGCATCAAGCAAAATGTGCGGAAAATGCGTTTTTTTCCCCAAATTTCGGACTTTGCAGGGGTGTCTGGGTAATAAAATCTGGGCCGATGTGCGCAAATCATACCTCTGCGGATTCCCACGGGTGTCCTATTTTCGGAAATGCATGGGGTTCCCTGTTTTCCTCAGTGGCTTGGACACCCGAGGCCCATATCTGTACGTTGTGCCGGTCAGCAGAATGTCTGAGATTTCCCTCTGAAAACAGACTTGGGGTTACTTGTGTTTTAGGCTTTCCCCTTGGCGGCCAGGTAGGTGCACCCACACATGTGAGGTACCGTTTTCATCGGGACACCTGTGGGAACGCGTGACGGTAGGCCATGTGTTGTTGGGGCGTGTTTCGATGGGTGCGTCGAGCGAAATGTGCGGAAAAAGTGTTTTTTTCCCCACATTTCGGACTTTGCGGGGCTGTCTGGGTAAAAAATTCTGGGGCGATGTGCGCAAGTCATACCTCTGCGGATTCCCAAGGGTGTCCTCTTTTCGAAAATGCATGGGGTTGCCCGTTTTCCTCGGTGGCTTGGACACCCGAGGCCCATATCTGTACGTTGTGCCGGTCGGCAGAATGTCTGAGATTTCCCTCTGAAAACAGACTTGGGGTTACTTGTGTTTTAGGCTTTCCCCTTGGCAGCCAGGTAGGTGCACCCACAGCTTGTGAGGTATTGTTTTCATCAGGACACCTGTGGGAACGCGTGACGGTAGGCCATGTGTTGTTGGGGGCGTGTTTCGATGGGTGCGTCAAGCAAAATGTGCGGAAAATGCGTTTTTTTCCCCAAATTTCGGACTTTGCGGGGGTGTCTGGGTAAAAAATTCTGGGGCGATGTGCGCAAATCATACCTCTGCGGATTCCCACGGGTGTCCTCTTTTCGAAAATGCATGGGGTTCCCCGTTTTCCTTGGTGGCTTGGACACCCGAGGCCCATATCTGTACATTGTGCCGGTCGGCAGAATGTCTGAGATTTCCCTCTGAAAACAGACTTGGGGTTACTTGTGTTTTAGGCTTTCCCCTTGGCGGCCAGGTAGGTGCACCCACACATGTGAGGTACCGTTTTCATCGGGACACCTGTGGGAACGCGTGACAGTAGGCCATGTGTTGTTGGCGGCGTGTTTCGATGGGTGCGTCGAGCGAAATGTGCGGAAAATGTGTTTTTTTCCCCAAATTTCGGATTTTGCGTGGGTGTCTGGGTAAAAAATTCTGGGGCGATGTGCGCAAATCATACCTCTGCGGATTCCCACAGGTGTCCTCTTTTCGAAAATGCATGGGGTTCCCCGTTTTCCTTGGTGGCTTGGACACCCGAGGCCCATATCTGTACATTGTGCCGGTCGGCAGAATGTCTGAGATTTCCCTCTGAAAACAGACTTGGGGTTACTTGTGTTTTAGGCTTTCCCCTTGGCGGCCAGGTAGGTGCACCCACACATGTGAGGTACCATTTTCATCGGGACACCTGTGGGAACGCGTGACAGTAGGCCATGTGTTGTTGGGGGCGTGTGTGATGCTGGAAATGTATCAGAGGGACAGGGCCTCTGAATCCTTGTCCTCTTCTGCCTTTTATCGTGTGTTCTGTTATGTTTTCTGCCCAGGAATCCATTTGGGACTCCTGGCAGTGCAGCTCTCTCTTTTGGTTTGGTGAACAGACCCCTGGGATACCCTTATGGCACCCATGGGTGGGGGGGTACAACCCTGTGCCCCTAGTGTATGTTTTTGGGCACCTGTGGGTGGCCCACAGAGCAGGGTATGGGCTGGTGGCAGCTCCATGCTGAATTGGACAGGTGCTCTGGGTGTCCTCCATTTTGGGATACCCAGGCCCTGCCATTGGGATCAGTTGATTCCTGATAGAAACAAGATGGCCCCTGTGGCCTCTTGCTTTCTATTGCCTGTTGTCTTGTTTTCCCAAAGTCCTGGGATGCCCTGACTCTGTCCCTTCCCCCTGACTGGCTGTTGGGTGGAAGTTCCATATGGTGTTGTTGTGAAGGCCCAGCTAGACTGACTGGAGCCTTCCCAGTGACTGTATGTTGTGGGTACCTCCTGTGGGTGGGACCTGGGTGAATGGAGTGTGTGACCAATATACACTCCTTGTTGTGGTTGTCTGGTTTCTGGCATGAGAGACAAAGACTGAGACAGCCCTGCCCGAAACTGGCCTGAATGCAGTGTGTAGTGTTGAATGGCTGGGTACTTGTCCCAATCCACATTCCTTGTTGTGAGTGTCTGAAAGGGAGGAGTGTGGCCTGAATGCACTGTGTGCCTGATTGGCTGACTGACTGCATGAATGCCCTTCTGTGTGATTGGCTGCTGTGTGTGTGCCAGCAGTGTGGATGAGAGACAGAATAGTATATCTGGGGACCTCTCACCACTGGAAATTGTTCAGAAGCATTCAGAAGCTGAGTCTCCACTCAAGAGTAACTGGATTTGCTGATCCTCGACGTCCAGCTGGAAGAAGAAGACTTGCTGTGGCATTTGCTTCGACGGAACTGAAGGTTGTCGAAATCGTCGAGGACTGACCCGAGAGAGGACCTGGTAAGGCGCCCTCTTCCCGTGCTCCGAGGGACCATCGAGCACCGCTGAATCTTCGCCGAAGCGCCCTGGAAGTCAGACCCTCGAAAGGCTGCCGACCCGAGACGGGACCGCCGAGGAGATCGAAGTGAAGCACCCGGACATCGACGCTGTCGAAGTCCATTGCCGTCGACCAGGGTTCGCAGGTCTGTGTAACCGCTGGAGGCCCGTCAAAGTTGTGTTGCCCAGCCGTGGGAACCACTTGACGCCGTGCCGCCGACGATCGGAGCCGTCCGCTCCATTGCCTAAGAACATTCAATCGAAGGACTCTCTCGACCGCATCGTCGACCGCTTATCCTGCCGGAGAAAGTCGAGGACGACCAACGCGCCGAGGAGAAACCTGCCGGTGGGTTTCCCGCCACCCGACGACCCCAAAGACTCGGACGACTCGACGCCCTTGCTGGGCTCCCGTCTCTACAATCTTTGCGGTCCAGAACTATTGTCATCGAGGTGCCCCGCACACCTCCGCCTTGCAGGACGCCGACGCCCCGACGCCGACGAGCACCGCTCGGACGGAGCTGCCGCCTCTTCGACAACGTTCGGCCTCGTTCGTCGACGGACGTTCGACGCCCCGTGCCTCCCGCCTGAAAAGGAAGGCATTCAAGAAGGGCCGTCGATTCCCCGTCGCCGAACAGCGAGTCCCTCGACGCTTGTCGACGCCTTTTCGAGGAACTCGACTCCCCCAGGTACATTGGGGGGGTAAAAACATTATAGGAGAAAAATAGACTATTGAACAATATCTGGACTGGGCTGGGGTTATATCTCTTTATTTTGCAGGTTGCCCAGGTGGGGGGATCTCCACACAGAACTGTGTCCAGTAGCAAGGGCCAGTATTCTGCCTATTGTTTCAACCCTCTGTTATCTCTCCTCTCTCTATTGCTGGTTTCCTTCTTATTGATCTGTGTGCCATTTCTACAGTATTGTGAATGCACTTTAATGAGGTCTAATATTAGTGGTACCACTTTAGAATTGTAGATATTTACCATTGCTGATTTTCCTGAGCACAAAGTGCGTTATTGTGATAAGTGTACATAACCCTTGAATATTAATTATATAAAGACTGTGTTTTCAGTAATACAGTGTGTGGACATTCCTTTGTGGGGGCTTGGGGATACACTGTACTTAAGAACCAGCCTGCATCACCTCCTGAGAAGCTAGGCCTTGATTGCTCGTCCATCGCTACCGTATTAGAGAATCTTGGCTGGGGTCCTCTGTGCCTCCCCTCTACCATATAGAGAGCAGAAGTACAGACCCCCCCACCGGTCTTCTTTACAAAGCTGGTGGCAGCGGTGGGATGCTTATGGTTTTAAGACTCAGTGTATAACCGTGCCACTTACAAAATATCCGCACTTTTATTAGATTAAGGTTTGGGTGTGTACCAAATAACTGCATTACAAGCAATGGAGGCCATTGCAAATGGTAAATTGACTCGGATGAGCTTAGAGGCTCTCCAGAGTGCTTGTGAAGCCAGGGAGTTAGACTTTGTGGATAAGTCTAGGGCTGAGCTGATAGCTGCCCTGGTGGATTACCAGACTGATGGTGAAACTCTTGAGGAAGGGGGGGATGCAACCAGTGAGGACTCTGCCCCTGGGGTTGTCGCTGAATCTGTTTCTGGGAATGCCACCATTCCTGCTGCCTCTGTTCCAAACCCCAGCAATTCCATGGAACTTGAGTTATTGAGGATGAAGTTAGCCTTTGAATATCGCAAGTTGGAAATAGAAGCTGAGCTTAAGAAAGAGGAGCTGGCACAGCAAGTGGAACTCAAGAATAGGGATCTTGAACTCAGAAATAAGGACCTTGAACTCAAAAGCCAGGACACTGAATGTCAGAGAATCCAGCTAGAGAAAGCCAGAGTGGAGACTTCAGCTAGATCCAGTGAGAGTGTCAGGTCCCCAGCCACCAAGTTTATGAAAGATTTGGTTGGTGTGTTTGTGGAGGGTTCAGATATCCTCCAATGGATTGAAGCGTTTGAAATGGCTTGTGCAATTCATGATGTAGATAAAAGAGATTGGGCTAAGTGTTTGTTAAGCAGAGTGCCTCAAACTGGATATGACTGTATTCTGAAGCTGAGTGTGGAAGAAAGGGGTCAGTATGAGTGTATGAAGTCTGCTTTGATTGCCAAGTTTGGCAAGACACCTGCCCAATACCTTAAAAGGTTCAGGGAATTTAAGAAAAGAGAGAATGTGTCTTGGGTTGACTGGGTGAGTACTGCGCACATGAACATGATGGGGTGGATTGATGGATACAAGGTGAAAACTTTTGTTGAGTTGTCCCACCTCTTGTTTTTTGAGCATTTTTCTGAAGCCTGTTCACCAGAGCTGCGTCAGTATGTGGCTGACCAGAACATTTTGGACCCCTTTAAGCTGGCTAGGTTGGCTGACAAGTGGGTCTCCCACCGGGTGTCCCCTAAGGACTCCAGTGGGAAGGACAAGGACAAAGAAAAGGGGGCCTCTCAGAAAGCTGAGGAGTCCCAAAAGCAGTCACAGTCGGGTAAACCAAAACCTTCCTCTCCTAAGACCCAAAAATCTAGTGGGGATAAGTCCTCTGTGGGTGGGAATAAGAGTAGTGGTCCACCTGCTGCAAAGCAGGCTCCCAGTGGTTCCAGTACCGTACCCCGCACTCCTGGCACTTGTTGGGATTGTGGGGCTCTGGATCACAAAAGGGGTGACCCCAAGTGTAAAGGTAAGGCACTTGGAGTACAGGCTGTCAGCCTGACCTACCCTTACCCCGTGTCTGAGGTGGAGGCCACTGTCCTCCCCTCCTCTACAGGAATCACATTTGGTGCTCCAGTAGAGATTTCCTTAGTGTCCCTTGGGGCCTGGGACCAGTACGCAGAAGTACTGGCGACTATCCCGCAGAACACCCGTAGGTTTTTGAGAAGTGTCCTCTTGAATGGCCAGCCTTCTACTGGTTTGAGAGACACTGGGGCAAGCATGACAGTGGTGGACAGGACCCTGCTCAAGCCAGAGGACTATGTAGGTGCTCCTCTGAGAACCACCAGGTTAGCTGGTGGGCCTCCCAAATTATCGCCTGTAACCCTAGTCACACTCATGATTGGAGACAAGACAGCAAAGCTTCCTGTCCTGGTTCAGGACAATGTCCCTGCTAACATTCTGTTAGGAAACGATCTAGTAGAGTTGGGGTTGATCTCGGATGGTCTTCCCATGACTGCTGCTGCAGTCACTAGGTCACAGGTGACACCGGGTCTGGCTGTGAGTCAGGTATCCGAGCCAAAGGCGAGGCCTAAGGCAAGAAGAAGGAAGACCAAGAAGGCCACCTCTGTGGAGGGAACACCTTCTCTTCCTGCTGTTCCGACAGCACCCAATGGGATCCATGCTCCGGACGGGCTGGGTCCAGCGGAAAACCCAAACTCAACTCCTGTGGGAGAAGAGACAGAAGACTCTCCTGTGGGAGAGGTTCTCAACCCGGAGGATCATCCCGACCTTCAATGCTTGTTAGCTGAAGGGGGACCCTCCCGGGCAGACTTCTGTAAGGGACAGAGAGAGTGCCACTCTCTCGAGGGCCTGAGGGAACAGGCCCTGTCCCAGGCACAAGGTGAAGTGCCTAGGACATTCAAGATTTATTGGGAGGGTGAGCTCCTTGTTAGTGAGCCCACTAAGCCCGAACCTGGTGCCCGCAAGAGGTTGGTGGTACCCCAGGTTTACAGGCCCTTCCTACTGCCGTTGGCGCATGAGGTGCCCTTGGCTGGTCATCTTGGGACCAAGAAGACTAAGCAGAGGCTCTCTGCCCATTTCTACTGGCCACGGATGGGAGTAGAGGTGGAGTCCCACTGCAGGACCTGCCCAACTTGTCAGTTGTCTGGCAAGACTGGAGGCAGGGTCATTGCCCCACTGCAGCCATTACCAGTGGTTGGCACCCCATTTGAGAGGGTGGGCATCGACATCGTCGGTCCCCTTGACCCTCCCACTTCAGGTGGACATCGGTTCATCCTGGTCTTGGTAGATCATGCCACCAGGTACCCTGAGGCAATACCCCTTCGGACTGTTACTGCCAAGGTGGTTGCCAGGGCTCTCCTGGGCATTTTCACCCGTGTTGGATTCCCCAAGGAGGTTGTCTCTGACCGAGGATCCAACTTCATGTCTAGTTACATGAAAACCATGTGGAAAGAGTGCGGGGTAACCTACAAGTTCTCCACCTCTTACCACCCCCAGACCAATGGTCTGGTTGAGAGATTTAACAAAACTCTCAAGGGCATGCTAGGTGCTTTGGAAGAGCCCCTAAGGAGGAAATGGGATCTCCTCCTGCCATGCCTGCTGTTTGCTTACAGAGAGGTACCTCAAGAGGGTGTTGGTTTCAGCCCCTTTGAGTTACTCTTTGGACATCCCGTGAGGGGGCCCCTCGCCTTGATCCGAGAAGGCTTGGAAGCCACCCCTCCAGGTCCCGCCAAGCAAGTGGGGGACTATGTGTTAGGCCTCAGGCGGAGGATGACACAAATGATGGGTCAGGCAACAGCAAATCTCAAGGCCAGCCAGGAATTGAATAAGTACTGGCATGACCTGAAAGCTTCGCAAGTGGATTGGACTCCGGGACAGGAAATCCTTGTGATGGAGCCTACCAAGCCTAGAGCTTTGGCAGACAAGTGGACTGGACCCTTCAGGATCATCTCCAAGATGGGCGAAGTCAATTATCTGGTGGACATGGGAGCCTCTGGGGTAGCCCCCCAGGTATTCCATGTCAACAGGCTCAAGCCTTTCCACAGGCGAGCAGAAGTCTCATGTCTCTTGCTAGCTTCAGGGCAAGAAGAGGATGAGAGTGAGCCCCTTCCTGATTTGCTGCATAGCAACCCTCAGGATGGCTCAGTGGAGGGAGTACAACTCTCTCCCGATTTGACAACAGAGCAGCAGAGGGCCTGCCGGGCTTTGCTCCAGCAGTATGCCCCTCTGTTTTCACTGACACCGGGCCTTACACCGTGGTGTAAGCACGAAATTGACACTGGTGACAGTGTGCCTGTCAAAAGCAGGAGCTATCGTATGTCAGATACCGTCAAAAACCACATCCAGGCTGAGGTCGCCAAGATGTTGGATCTGGGTGTTATTGAACCCTCCACCAGTCCCTGGTCCAGTCCAGTGGTCCTTGTCCCCAAGGCAAGTTCCCCGGCGGGTACCAAGGATTGGAGGTTCTGTGTGGACTACCGAGGAGTCAATGCCGTCACCAAAACTGACGCGCACCCATTGCCCAGGGCTGATGAGCTCGTGGACACTATAGGTGCTGCCAAATTTGTGAGCACCTTTGACCTTACCTCAGGCTATTGGCAAATAGCTCTGACGGACCATGCCAAGGAAAAGACGGCATTCTCCACACCTGAGGGACTCTACCAGTTTAGGGTCATGCCCTTTGGGTTGAAGAATGCCCCTGCCACCTTCCAGAGATTGGTCAACCATGCGCTCAGTGGGCTGGAAGCCTTTTGTGTGGCTTACTTAGACGACATTGCCGTCTACAGTTCCACCTGGGAAGAGCATTTGACACATCTGGATAAGGTGTTGCAGGCCTTGAAAAGGGCTAACCTCACTATCAAGGCCACCAAGTGCCAGATAGCTCAGGGGAAAGTTACCTATCTTGGTCATGAGGTAGGAGGGGGTCAAATCCAACCTCTCTCCAGTAAAGTACAGGACGTACAGAACTGGGAGACTCCCACTACTCAAACCCAGGTGAGAGCCTTTTTGGGCCTCACTGGGTACTATCGCAATTTCATGGCAGACTATGGAACCATAGCTGCACCCCTGACAGCTCTAACTTCACCCAAACAGCCTAGGAAGGTTAATTGGACTGAAGACTGTCAGAGGGCCTTTGATGGCTTGAAAGAAAGTCTGTGTAGGGCACCTGTGTTGAGTGCGCCTGACTACAGCCGACCCTTTATCGTCCAGACGGATGCCTGCGACACCGGAATTGGAGCTGTCTTGTCCCAGTTAGATGACAAAGGGAGAGAACATCCTATCATATTCATCAGTAGACAACTCAAGGGTAGAGAACTTAGGTGGGCTACTGTTGAAAAGGAATGTTTTAGTATAGTTTGGAGCCTTAGGCGTTTTAGGCCCTACCTTACGGGGTCCACCTTCAAGGTCCAAACAGATCATAAGCCCCTGAAGTGGCTTATGCAGATGAAGGGTGAGAATCCGAAATTGCTCAGGTGGTCGATTAGCCTACAAGGGCTAGACTTCACCATAGAGCACAGACCAGGGAAGAGTCACGATAATGCAGATGGCCTTTCCAGAAGGTATGCTGACCGTCTGGATGAGGGTGTCTATCCCGTGGGAGATTAGGCACCCTCCACCTCAGTCTGGGGGGGGCGACTGTGATGCTGGAAATGTATCAGAGGGACAGGGCCTCTGAATCCTTGTCCTCTTCTGCCTTTTATCGTGTGTTCTGTTATGTTTTCTGCCCAGGAATCCATTTGGGACTCCTGGCAGTGCAGCTCTCTCTTTTGGTTTGGTGAACAGACCCCTGGGATACCCTTATGGCACCCATGGGTGGGGGGGTACAACCCTGTGCCCCTAGTGTATGTTTTTGGGCACCTGTGGGTGGCCCACAGAGCAGGGTATGGGCTGGTGGCAGCTCCATGCTGAATTGGACAGGTGCTCTGGGTGTCCTCCATTTTGGGATACCCAGGCCCTGCCATTGGGATCAGTTGATTCCTGATAGAAACAAGATGGCCCCTGTGGCCTCTTGCTTTCTATTGCCTGTTGTCTTGTTTTCCCAAAGTCCTGGGATGCCCTGACTCTGTCCCTTCCCCCTGACTGGCTGTTGGGTGGAAGTTCCATATGGTGTTGTTGTGAAGGCCCAGCTAGACTGACTGGAGCCTTCCCAGTGACTGTATGTTGTGGGTACCTCCTGTGGGTGGGACCTGGGTGAATGGAGTGTGTGACCAATATACACTCCTTGTTGTGGTTGTCTGGTTTCTGGCATGAGAGACAAAGACTGAGACAGCCCTGCCCGAAACTGGCCTGAATGCAGTGTGTAGTGTTGAATGGCTGGGTACTTGTCCCAATCCACATTCCTTGTTGTGAGTGTCTGAAAGGGAGGAGTGTGGCCTGAATGCACTGTGTGCCTGATTGGCTGACTGACTGCATGAATGCCCTTCTGTGTGATTGGCTGCTGTGTGTGTGCCAGCAGTGTGGATGAGAGACAGAATAGTATATCTGGGGACCTCTCACCACTGGAAATTGTTCAGAAGCATTCAGAAGCTGAGTCTCCACTCAAGAGTAACTGGATTTGCTGATCCTCGACGTCCAGCTGGAAGAAGAAGACTTGCTGTGGCATTTGCTTCGACGGAACTGAAGGTTGTCGAAATCGTCGAGGACTGACCCGAGAGAGGACCTGGTAAGGCGCCCTCTTCCCGTGCTCCGAGGGACCATCGAGCACCGCTGAATCTTCGCCGAAGCGCCCTGGAAGTCAGACCCTCGAAAGGCTGCCGACCCGAGACGGGACCGCCGAGGAGATCGAAGTGAAGCACCCGGACATCGACGCTGTCGAAGTCCATTGCCGTCGACCAGGGTTCGCAGGTCTGTGTAACCGCTGGAGGCCCGTCAAAGTTGTGTTGCCCAGCCGTGGGAACCACTTGACGCCGTGCCGCCGACGATCGGAGCCGTCCGCTCCATTGCCTAAGAACATTCAATCGAAGGACTCTCTCGACCGCATCGTCGACCGCTTATCCTGCCGGAGAAAGTCGAGGACGACCAACGCGCCGAGGAGAAACCTGCCGGTGGGTTTCCCGCCACCCGACGACCCCAAAGACTCGGACGACTCGACGCCCTTGCTGGGCTCCCGTCTCTACAATCTTTGCGGTCCAGAACTATTGTCATCGAGGTGCCCCGCACACCTCCGCCTTGCAGGACGCCGACGCCCCGACGCCGACGAGCACCGCTCGGACGGAGCTGCCGCCTCTTCGACAACGTTCGGCCTCGTTCGTCGACGGACGTTCGACGCCCCGTGCCTCCCGCCTGAAAAGGAAGGCATTCAAGAAGGGCCGTCGATTCCCCGTCGCCGAACAGCGAGTCCCTCGACGCTTGTCGACGCCTTTTCGAGGAACTCGACTCCCCCAGGTACATTGGGGGGGTAAAAACATTATAGGAGAAAAATAGACTATTGAACAATATCTGGACTGGGCTGGGGTTATATCTCTTTATTTTGCAGGTTGCCCAGGTGGGGGGATCTCCACACAGAACTGTGTCCAGTAGCAAGGGCCAGTATTCTGCCTATTGTTTCAACCCTCTGTTATCTCTCCTCTCTCTATTGCTGGTTTCCTTCTTATTGATCTGTGTGCCATTTCTACAGTATTGTGAATGCACTTTAATGAGGTCTAATATTAGTGGTACCACTTTAGAATTGTAGATATTTACCATTGCTGATTTTCCTGAGCACAAAGTGCGTTATTGTGATAAGTGTACATAACCCTTGAATATTAATTATATAAAGACTGTGTTTTCAGTAATACAGTGTGTGGACATTCCTTTGTGGGGGCTTGGGGATACACTGTACTTAAGAACCAGCCTGCATCACCTCCTGAGAAGCTAGGCCTTGATTGCTCGTCCATCGCTACCGTATTAGAGAATCTTGGCTGGGGTCCTCTGTGCCTCCCCTCTACCATATAGAGAGCAGAAGTACAGACCCCCCCACCGGTCTTCTTTACAGCGTGTTTCGATGGGTGCGTCGAGCGAAATGTGCGGAAAATGTGTTTTTTTCCCCAAATTTCGGATTTTGCGTGGGTGTCTGGGTAATAAAATCTGGGCCGATGTGCGCAAATCATACCTCTGCGGATTCCCACGGGTGTCCTATTTTCGGAAATGCATGGGGTTCCCTGTTTTCCTCGGTGGCTTGGACACCCGAGGCCCATATCTGTACGTTGTGCCGGTCGGCAGAATGTCTGAGATTTCCCTCTGAAAACAGACTTGGGGTTACTTGTGTTTTAGGCTTTCCCCTTGGCGGCCAGGTAGGTGCACCCACACATGTGAGGTACCGTTTTCATCGGGACACCTGTGGGAACGCGTGACGGTAGGCCATGTGTTGTTGGGGGCGTGTTTCGATGGGTGCGCCGAGCGAAATGTCTGGAAAATGCATTTTTTTCCCCACATTTCGGACTTTGCGGGGGTGTCTGGGTAATAAATTCTGGGGCGATGTGCGCAAATCATACCTCTGCGGATTCCCATGGGTGTCCTCTTTTCGGAAATGCATGGGGTTCCCTGTTTTCCTCAGTGGCTTGGACACCCGAGGCCCATATCTGTACGTTGTGCCGGTCGGCAGAATGTCTGAGATTTCCCTCTGAAAACAGACTTGGAGTTACTTGTGTTTTAGGCTTTCTCCTTGGCGGCCAGGTAGGTGCACCCACACATGTGAGGTACCGTTTTCATCGGGACTCCTGTGGGAACGCGTGACAGTAGGCCATGTGTTGTTGGGGGCGTGTTTCGATGGGTGCGTCGAGCGAAATGTGCGGAAAATGCATTTTTTTCTCCAAATTTCGGACTTTGCGGGGGTGTCTGGGTAAAAAATTCTGGGGCGATGTGCGCAAATCATACCTCTGCGGATTCCCACGGGTGTCCTCTTTTTGGAAATGCATGGGGTTCCCTGTTTTCCTTGGTGGCTTGGACACCCGAGGCCCATATCTGTACGTTGTGCCTGTCGGCAGAATGTCTGAGATTTCCCTCTGAAAACAGACTTGGGGTTACTTGTGTTTTAGGCTTTCCCCTTGGCGGCCAGGTAGGTGCACCCACACATGTGAGGTACCGTTTTCATCGGGAGACCTGTGGGAACGCGTGACGGTAGGCCATGTGTTGTTGGGGGCGTATTTCGATGGGTGCGTCAAGCAAAATGTGCGGAAAATGCGTTTTTTTCCCCAAATTTCGGACTTTGCAGTGGTGTCTGGGTAAAAAATTCTGGGGCGATGTGCGCAAATCATACCCCTGCGGATTCCCACGGGTGTCCTCGTTTCGGAAATGCATGGGGTTCCCTGTTTTCCTTGGTGGCTTGGACACCCGAGGCCCATATCTGTACGTTGTGCCGGTAGGCAGAATGTCTGAGATTTCGCTCTGAAAACAGCCTTGGGGTTACTTGTGTTTTAGGCTTTCCCCTTGGCGGCCAGGTAGGTGCACCCACACATGTGAGGTACCGTTTTCATCGGGACACCTGTGGGAACGCGTGACAGTAGGCCATTTGTTGTTGGGGGCGTGTTTCGATGGGAGCGTCAAGCGAAATGTGCGGAAAATGCGTTTTTTTCCCCGAATTTCGGACTTTGCACGGGTGTCTGGGTAATAAAATCTGGGCCGATGTGCGCAAATCATACCTCTGCGGATTCCCACGGGTGTCCTATTTTCGGAAATTGATGGGGTTCCCTGTTTTCCTCAGTGGCTTGGACACCCGAGGCCCATATCTGTACGTTGTGCCGGTCAGCAGAATGTCTGAGATTTCCCTCTGAAAACAGACTTGGGGTTACTTGTGTTTTAGGCATTCCCCTTGGCGGCCAGGTAGGTGCACCCACACATGTGAGGTACCGTTTTCATCGGGACACCTATGGGAACGCGTGACGGTAGGCCATGTGTTGTTGGGGCGTGTTTCGATGGGTGCGTCGAGCGAAATGTGCGGAAAAAGTGTTTTTTTCCTCACATTTCGGACTTTGCGGGGCTGTCTGGGTAAAAAATTCTGGGGCGATGTGCGCAAGTCATACCTCTGCGGATTCCCAAGGGTGTCCTCTTTTCGAAAATGCATGGGGTTGCCCGTTTTCCTCGGTGGCTTGGACACCCGAGGCCCATATCTGTACGTTGTGCCGGTCGGCAGAATGTCTGAGATTTCCCTCTGAAAACAGACTTGGGGTTACTTGTGTTTTAGGCTTTCCCCTTGGCGGCCAGGTAGGTGCACCCACACATGTGAGGTACCGTTTTCATCAGGACACCTGTGGGAACGCGTGACGGTAGGCCATGTGTTGTTGGGGGCGTGTTTCGATGGGTGCGTCAAGCAAAATGTGCGGAAAATGCGTTTTTTTCCCAAATTTCGGACTTTGCAGGGGTGTCTGGGTAATAAAATCTGGGCCGATGTGCGCAAATCATACCTCTGCGGATTCCCACGGGTGTCCTATTTTCGGAAATGCATGGGTTCCCTGTTTTTCTCAGTGGCTTGGACACCCGAGGCCCATATCTGTACGTTGTGCCGGTCAGCAGAATGTCTGAGATTTCCCTCTTAAAACAGACTTGGGGTTACTTGTGTTTTAGGCTTTCCCCTTGGCGGCCAGGTAGGTGCACCCACACATGTGAGGTACCGTTTTCATCGGGACACCTGTGGGAACGCGTGACCGTAGGCCATGTGTTGTTGGGGCGTGTTTCGATGGGTGCGTCGAGCGAAATGTGCGGAAAAAGTGTTTTTTCCCCACATTTCGGACTTTGCGGGGCTGTCTGGGTAAAAAATTCTGGGGCGATGTGCGCAAGTCATACCTCTGCGGATTCCCAAGGGTGTCCTCTTTTCGAAAATGCATGGGGTTGCCCGTTTTCCTCGGTGGCTTGGACACCCGAGGCCCATATCTGTACGTTGTGCCGGTCGGCAGAATGTCTGAGATTTCCCTCTGAAAACAGACTTGGGGTTACTTGTGTTTTAGGCTTTCCCCTTGGCGGCCAGGTAGGTGCACCCACACATGTGAGGTATCGTTTTCATCAGGACACCTGTGGGAACGCGTGACGGTAGGCCATGTGTTGTTGGGGGCGTGTTTCGATGGGTGCGTCAAGCAAAATGTGCGGAAAATGCGTTTTTTTCCCCAAATTTCGGACATTGCGGGGGTGTCTGGGTAAAAAATTCTAGGGCGTGTGCGCAAATCATACCTCTGCGGATTCCCACGGGTGTCCTCTTTTCGAAAATGCATGGGGTTCCCCGTTTTCCTTGGTGGCTTGGACACCCGAGGCCCATATCTGTACATTGTGCCGGTCGGCAGAATGTCTGAGATTTCCCTCTGAAAACAGACTTGGGGTTACTTGGGTTTTAGGCTTTCCCCTTGGCGGCCAGGTAGGTGCACCCACACATGTGAGGTACCGTTTTTATCGGGACACCTGTGGGAACGCGTGACGGTAGGCCATGTGTTGTTGGGGGCGTGTTTTGATGGGTGCGCCGAGCGAAATGTCTGGAAAATGCGTTTTTTTCCCCACATTTCGGACTTTGCGGGGGTGTCTGGGTAATAAATTCTGGGGCGATGTGCGCAAATCATACCTCTGCGGATTCCCACGGGTGTCCTCTTTTCGGAAATGCATGGGGTTCCCTGTTTTCCTCAGTGGCTTGGACACCCGAGGCCCATATCTGTACGTTGTGCCGGTCGGCAGAATGTCTGAGATTTCCCTCTGAAAACAGACTTGGGGTTACTTGTGTTTTAGGCTTTCCCCTTGGCGGCCAGGTAGGTGCACCCACACATGTGAGGTACCGTTTTCATCGGGACACCTGTGGGAACGCGTGACGGTAGGCCATGTGTTGTTGGGGGCGTGTTTCGATGGGTGCGTCAAGCGAAATGTGCAGAAAATGCGTTTTTTTCCCCAAATTTCGGACTTTGCAGGGGTGTCTGGGTAAAAAATTCTGGGGCGATGTGCGCAAATCATACCTCTGCGGATTCCCACGGGTGTCCTCTTTTCGGAAATGCATGGGGTTCCCTGTTTTCCTTGGTGGCTTGGACACCCGAGGCCCATATCTGTACGTTGTGCCGGTAGGCAGAATGTCTGAGATTTCGCTCTGAAAACAGACTTGGGGTTGCTTGTGTTTTAGGCTTTCCCCTTGGCGGCCAGGTAGGTGCACCCACACATGTGAGGTACCGTTTTCATCGGGACACCTGTGGGAACGCGTGACGGTAGGCCATGTGTTGTTGGGGCGTGTTTCGATGGGTGCGTCGAGCGAAATGTGCGGAAAAAGTGTTTTTTTCCCCACATTTCGGACTTTGCGGGGCTGTCTGGGTAAAAAATTCTGGGGCGATGTGCGCAAGTCATACCTCTGCGGATTCCCAAGGGTGTCCTCTTTTCGAAAATGCATGGGGTTGCCCGTTTTCCTCGGTGGCTTGGACACCCGAGGCCCATATCTGTATGTTGTGCCGGTCGGCAGAATGTCTGAGATTTCCCTCTGAAAACAGACTTGGGGTTACTTGTGTTTTAGGCTTTCCCCTTGGCGGCCAGGTAGGTGCACCCACACATGTGAGGAACCGTTTTCATCGGGACACCTGTGGGAACGCGTGACGGTAGGCCATGTGTTGTTGGGGGCGTGTTTCGATGGGTGCGTCAAGCAAAATGTGTGGAAAATGCGTTTTTTTCCCCAAATTTCGGACTTTGCAGGGGTGTCTGGGTAATAAAATCTGGGCCGATGTGCGCAAATCATACCTCTGCGGATTCCCACGGGTGTCCTATTTTTGGAAATGCATGGGGTTCCCTGTTTTCCTCAGTGCCTTGGACACCCGAGGCCCATATCTGTACGTTGTGCCGGTCAGCAGAATGTCTGAGATTTCCCTCTGAAAACAGACTTGGGGTTACTTGTGTTTTAGGCTTTCCCCTTGGCGGCCAGGTAGGTGCACCCACACATGTGAGGTACCGTTTTCATCGGGACACCTGTGGGAACGCGTGACGGTAGGCCATGTGTTGTTGGGGCGTGTTTCGATGGGTGCATCGAGCGAAATGTGCGGAAAAAGTGTTTTTTTCCCCACATTTCGGACTTTGCGGGGCTGTCTGGGTAAAAAATTCTGGGGCGATGTGCGCAAGTCATACCTCTGCGGATTCCCAAGGGTGTCCTCTTTTCGAAAATGCATGGGGTTGCCCGTTTTCCTCGGTGGCTTGGACACCCGAGGCCCATATCTGTACGTTGTGCCGGTCGGCAGAATGTCTGAGATTTCCCTCTGAAAACAGACTTGGGGTTACTTGTGTTTTAGGCTTTCCCCTTGGCGGCCAGGTAGGTGCACCCACACATGTGAGGTATTGTTTTCATCAGGACACCTGTGGGAACGCGTGACGGTAGGCCATGTGTTGTTGGGGGCGTGTTTCGATGGGTGCGTCAAGCAAAATGTGCGGAAAATGCGTTTTTTTCCCCAAATTTCGGACTTTGCGGGGGTGTCTGGGTAAAAAATTCTGGGGCGATGGGCGCAAATCATACCTCTGCGGATTCCCACGCGTGTCCTCTTTTCGAAAATGCATGGGGTTCCCCGTTTTCCTTGGTGGCTTGGACACCAGAGGCCCATATCTGTACATTGTGCCGGTCGGCAGAATGTCTGAGATTTCCCTCTGAAAACAGACTTGGGGTTACTTGTGTTTTAGGCTTTCCCCTTGGCAGCCAGGTAGGTGCACCCACACATGTGAGGTACCGTTTTCATCGGGGCACCTGTGGGAACGCGTGACAGTAGGCCATGTGTTGTGGGGGCGTGTTTCGATGGGTGCGTCAAGCGAAATGTGCAGAACAAGTGTTTTTTTCCCGACATTTCGGACTTTGCAGGGGTATCTGGGTAAAAAATTCTGCGGCGATGTGCGCAAATCATACCTCTGCGGATTCCCACGGGTGTCCTCTTTTCGGAAATGCATGGGGTTCCTTGTTTTCCTTGGTGGCTTGGACACCCGAGGCCCATATCTGTACGTTGTGCCGGTGTGATGCTGGAAATGCATCAGAGGGACAGGGCCTCTGAATCCTTGTCCTTTTCTGCCTTTTATCGTGTGTTCTGTTATGTTTTCTGCCAAGGAGTCCATTTGCGACTCCTGGCAGTGCAGCTCTCTCTTTTGGTTTGGTGAACAGACCCATGGGATACCCTTATGGCACCCCTGGGTAGGGGTACAACCCTGTGCCCCTAGTGTATGTTTTTGGGCACCTGTGGGTGGCCCACAGAGCAGGGTATGGGCTGGTGGCAGCTCCATGCTGAATTGGACAGGTGCTCTGGGTGTCCTCCATTTTGGGATACCCAGGCCCTGCCATTGGGATCAGTTGATTCCTGATAGAAAACAAGATGGCCCCTGTGGCCTCTTGCTTTCTATGGCCTGTTGTCTTGTTTTTCCCAAAGTCCTGGGAAGCCCTGACTCTGTACCTCCCCCCTGACTGGCTGTTGGGTGGAAGTTCCATATATGGTGTTGTTGTGAAGGCCCAGCTAGACTGACTGGAGCCTTCCCTTTGACTGTATGTTGTGGGTACCTCCTGTGGGTGGGACCTGGGTGAATGGAGTGTGTGACCAATATACACTTCTTGTTGGGGTTGTCTGGTTTCTGGCATGTGAGACAAAGACTGAGACAGCCCTGCCCGAAACTGGCCTGAATGCAGTGTGTAGTGTTGAATGGCTGGGTACTTGTCCCAATCCACATTCCTTGTTGTGAGTGTCTGAAAGGGAGGAGTGTGGCCTGAATGCACTGTGTGCCTGATTGGCTGACTGACTGCATGAATGCCCTTCTGTGTGATTGGCTGCTGTGTGTGTGCCAGCAGTGTGGATGAGAGACAGAATAGTATATCTGGGGACCTCTCACCACTGGAAATTGTTCAGGAATGTTCAGGAACGTTCAGAAGCATTCAGAAGCTGAGTCTCCACTCAAGAGTAACTGGATTTGCTGATCCTCGCCGTCCAGCTGGAAGAAGAAGACTTGCTGTGGCATTTGCTTCGACCGAAACTGAAGGTTGTCGAAATCGTCGAGGACTGACCCGAGAGAGGACCTGGCTAGGCGCCCTCTTCCCGTGCTCCGAGGGACCATCGAGCACCGCTGAATCTTCGCCGAAGCGCCCTGGAAGTCAGACCCTCGAAAGGCTGCCGACCCGAGACGGGACCGCCGAGGAGATCGAAGTGAAGCACCCGGACATCGACGCTGTCGAAGTCCATTGCCGTCGACCAGGGTTCGCAGGTCTGTGTAACCGCTGGAGGCCCGTCGAAGTTGTGTTGCCCAGCCGTGGGAACCACTTGACGCCGTGCCGCCGACGACCGGAGCCGTCCGCTCCTTGCCTAAGAACATTTGCCTTGAAGGACTCCCTCGTCCGCATCGTCGACCGCTTTGTCCCGCCGGAGAAAGTCGAGGACGACCAACGCGCCGAGGAGAATCCGCCGGTGGGTTTCCCGCCACCTCACGACCCCAAAGACTCGAGCGACTCGACGCCCTTGCTGGGCTTCCGTCTCTACAATCTTTGCGGTCCAGAACTATTGTCATCGAGGTGCCCCGCACACCTCCGCCTTGCAGGACGCCGACGCCCCGACGCCGACGAGCACCGCTCGGACGAAGCTGCCGCCTCTCTGACATCGTTCTACCTCGTTTGTCGACGGACGTTCGACGCCCCGTGCCTCCCGCTTGAAAGGGAAGGCATTCAAGAAGGGCCGTCGATTCCCCGTCGCCGAACCCCGAGGTCTTCGACGTTTCTCGACGCCGCTCGACGATCCGTGACTCCTGCCTTAAAGGGGGTCATTCAAGAAGGATCTGTCGACGCCTCCTCGAAGAACTCGACTCCACCAGGTACATTGGGGGGGTAAAAACATTGCAGGAGAGAATAAGACTATTGAACAATATATGGACTGGGCTTGTGTTATATCTCTTTATTTTACAGGTTGCCCAGGTGGGGGGATCTCCACACAGAACTGTGTCCAGTAGCAAGGGCCAGTATTCTGCCTATTGTTTCAACCATCTTTTATCTCTCCTCTCTCTATTGCTGGTTTCCTTCTTATTGATCTGTGTGCCATTTCTACAGTATTGTGAATGCACTTTAATGAGGTCTAATATTAGTGGTACCACTTTAGAATTGTAGATATTTACCATTATTGATTTTCCTGAGCACAAAGTGCGTTATTGTGATAAGTGTACATAACCCTTGAATATTAATTATATAAAGACTGTGTTTTCAGTAATACAGTGTGTGGACATTCCTTTGTGGGGGCTTGGGGATACACTGTACTTAAGAACCAGCCTGCATCACCTCCTGAGAAGCTAGGCCTTGATTGCTCGCCCATCGCTACCGTATTAGAGAATCTTGGCTGGGGTCCTCTGTGCCTCTCCTCTACCATATAGAGAGCAGAAGTACAGACCCCCCCACCGGTCTTTACAGCCGGTCGGCAGAATGTCTGAGATTTCCCTCTGAAAACAGACTTGGGGTTACTTGTGTTTTAGGCTTTCCCCTTGGCGGCCAGGTAGGTGCACCCACACATGTGAGGTACTGTTTTCATCGGGACACCTGTGGGAACGCATGACGGTAGGCCATGTGTTGTTGGGGGCGTGTTTCGATGGGTGCGTCAAGCGAAATGTGCGGAAAATGCGTTTTTTTCCCCAAATTTCGGACTTTGCAGGGGTGTCTGGGTAAAAAATTCTGGGGCGATGTGCGCAAATCATACCTCTGCGGATTCCCACGGGTGTCCTCTTTTCGGAAATGCCTGGGGTTCCCTGTTTTCCTCGGTGGCTTGGACACCCGAGGCCCATATCTGTACGTTGTGCCGGTCGGCAGAATGTCTGAGATTTCCCTCTGAAAACAGACTTGGGGTTACTTGTGTTTTAGGCTTTCCCCTTGGCGGCCAGGTAGGTGCACCCACACATGTGAGGTACCGTTTTCATCGGGACACCTGTGGGAACACGTGACGGTAGACCATGTGTTGTTGGGGGCGTGTTTCGATGGGTGCGTCGAGCAAAATGTGCGGAAAAGGCGTTTTTTTCCCCACATTTCGGACTTTGCGAGGCTGTCTGGGTAATAAATTCTGGGGCAATGTGCGCAAATCATACCTCTGCGGATTCCCACGGGTGTCCTCTTTTCGGAAATGCATGGGGTTCCCTGTTTTCCTTAGTGGCTTGGACACCCGAGGCCCATATCTGTACGTTGTGCCGGTCGGCAGAATGTCTGAGATTTCCCTCTGAAAACAGACTTGGGGTTACTTGTGTTTTAGACAGGGGCGTTGCTAGGGGGGGGCTACGGGGGCTATAGCCCCTGATCTTTTGGTTGTAGCCCCGGATAGAATCTCAGGAGCTACAGCCAAAAGACTAGCTAGCCCCCGGTCCCAACAGTTCCGACATCAGCTTAGCCCCGGGTCTTTTCCAGACCTAGCAACTCCCCTGGTTTTAGGCTTTCCCCTTGGCGGCCAGGTAGGTGCACCCACACATGTGAGGTACCGTTTTCATCGGGACACCTGTGGGAACGCGTGACGGTAGGCCATGTGTTGTTGGGGGCGTGTTTCGATGGGTGCGTCAAGCGAAATGTGCGGAAAATGCGTTTTGTTCCCCAAATTTCGGACTTTGCAGGGGTGTCTGGGTAAAAAATTCTGGGGCGATGTGCGCAAATCATACCTCTGCGGATTCCCACGGGTGTCCTCTTTTCGGAAATGCCTGGGGTTCCCTGTTTTCCTCGGTGGCTTGGACACCCGAGGCCCATATCTGTACGTTGTGCCGGTCGGCAGAATGTCTGAGAGTTCCCTCTGAAAACAGACTTGGGGTTACTTGTGTTTTAGGCTTTCCCCTTGGCGGCCACGTAGGTGCACCCACACATGTGAGGTACCGTTTTCATCGGGACACCTCTGGGAAGGCGTGACGGTAGGCCATGTGTTGTTGGGGGCGTGTTTCGATGGGTGCGTCGAGCGAAATGTGCGGAAAATGCGTTTTTTTCCCCACATTTCGGACTTTGCGGGGATGTCTGGGTAAAAAATTCTGGGGTGATGTGCGCAAATCATACCTCTGCGGATTCCCACGGGTGTCCTCTTTTCAAAAATGCATGGGTTCCCCGTTTTCCTTGGTGGCTTGGACACCCGAGGCCCATATCTGTACGTTGTGCCGGTCGGCAGAATGTCTGAGATTTCCCTCTGAAAACAGACTTGGGGTTACTTGTGTTTTAGGCTTTCCCCTTGGCGGCCAGGTAGGTGCACCCACACATGTGAGGTACTGTTTTCATCGGGACACCTGTAGGAACGCGTGACAGTAGGCCATGTGTTGTTGGGGGCGTGTTTCGATGGGTGCGTCAAGCGAAATGTGCTGAAAATGCGTTTTTTCCAAAAATTTCGGACTTTGCAGGGCTGTCTGGGTAACAAAATCTGGGCCGATGTGCGCAAATCATACCTCTGCGGATTCCCACGGGTGTCCTCTTTTCGGAAATGCATGGGGTTCCCTGTTTTCCTCGGTGGCTTGGACACCCGAGGCCCATATCTGTACGTTGTGCCGGTCGGCAGAATGTCTGAGATTTCGCTCTGAAAACAGACTTGGGGTTACTTGTGTTTTAGGCTTTCCCTTTGGCGGCCAGGTAGGTGCACCCACACATGTGAGGTACCGTTTTCATCGGGACACCTGTGGGAACACGTGACAGTAGGCCATGGTTGTTGGGGGCGTGTTTCGATGGGTGCGTCAAGCGAAATGTGCGGAAAATGCATTTTTTTCCCCAAATTTTGGACTTTGCAGTGGTGTCTGGGTAAAAAATTCTGGGCCGATGTGCGCAAATCATACCTCTGCGGATTCCCACGGGTGTCCTCTTTTCGGAAATGCATGGGGTTCCCTGTTTTCCTTGGTGGCTTGGACTCCCGAGGCCCATATCTGTACGCTGTGCCGGTCGGCAGAATGTCTGAGATTTCCCTCTGAAAACAGACTTGGGGTTACTTGTGTTTTAGGCTTTCCCCTTGGCGGCCAGGTAGGTGCACCGACACATGTGAGGTACCGTTTTCATCGGGACACCTGTGGGAACGCGTGAGGGTAGGCCCTGTGTTGTTGGGGGCGTGTTTCGATGGGTGCGTCAAGCGAAATGTGCGGAAAATGCGGTTTTTTTCCACCAAATTTCGGACTTTGCGGGGCTGTCTGGGTAATAAATTCTGGGGCGATGTGCGCAAATCATACCTCTGCAGATTCCCACGGGTGTCCTCTTTTCGGAAATGCATGGGGTTCCCTGTTTTCCTTGGTGGCTTGGACACCCGAGGCCCATATCTGTACGTTGTGCCAGTCGGCAGAATGTCTGAGATTTCCCTCTGAAAACAGACATGGGGTTACTTGTGTTTTAGGCTTTCCCCTTGGCGGCCAGGTAGATGCACCCACACATGTGAGGTACCGTTTTCATCGGGACACCTGTGGTAACGCGTGACGGTAGGCCATGTGTTGTTGGGGGCGTGTTTTGATGGGTGCGTCAAGCGAAATGTGGGGAAAATGCGATTTTTCCCCCAAATTTTGGACTTTGCAGGGGTGTCTGGGTAAAAAATTCTGGGGCGATGTGCGCAAATCATACCACTGCGGATTCCCACGGGTGTCCTCTTTTCGGAAATGCATGGGGTTCCCTGTTTTCCTCAGTGGCTTGGACACCCGAGGCCCATATCTGTACGTTGTGCCGGTCGGCAGAATGTCTGAGATTTCCCTCTGAAAACAGACTTGGGGTTACTTGTGTTTTAGGCTTTCCCCTTGGCGGCCAGGTAGGTGCACCCACACATGTGAGGTACCGTTTTCATCGGGACACCTGTGGGAACGCGTGACGGTAGGCCATGTGTTGTTGGGGCGTGTTTCGATGGGTGTGTCGAGCGAAATGTGCGGAAAAAGTGTTTTTTTCCCCACATTTTGGACTTTGCGGGGCTGTCTGGGTAAAAAATTCTGGGGCGATGTGCGCAAATCATACCTCTGCGGATTCCCAAGGGTGTCCTTTTTTGGAAAATGCATGGGGTTGCCCGTTTTCCTCGGTGGCTTGGACACCCGAGGCCCATATCTGTACGTTGTGCCGGTCGGCAGAATGTCTGAGATTTCCCTCTGAAAACAGACTTGGGGTTACTTGTGTTTTAGGCTTTCCCCTTGGCGGCCAGGTAGGTGCACCCACACATGTGCGGTAACGTTTTCATCAGGACACCTGTGGGAACGCGTGACGGTAGGCCATGTGTTGTTGGGGGCGTGTTTTGATGGGTGCGTCAAGCAAAATGTCCGGAAGAAATGCATTTTTTTCCCCAAATTGCAGACTTTGCAGGGGTGTCTGGGTAATAAAATCTGGGCCGATGTGCGCAAATCATACCTCTGCAGATTCCTACGGATGTCCTCTTTTCGGAAATGCATGGGGTTCCCTGTTTTCCTCGGTGGCTTGGACAGCCGAGGCCCATATCTGTACGTTGTGCCGGTCGGCAGAATGTCTGAGATTTCCCTCTGAAAACTGACTTGGGGTTACTTGTGTTTTAGGCTTTCCCCTTGGCGGCCAGGAGGTACCCCCAGACATGTGAGGTACCGTTTTCATCGGGACACCTGTGGGAACGCGTGACGGTAGGCCATGTGTTGTTGGGGGCGTGTTTCGATGGGTGCGTCAAGCGAAATGTGCAGAAAATGCATTTTTTTCCCCAAATTTTGGACTTTGCAGTGGTGTCTGGGTAAAAAATTCTGGGGCGATGTGCGCAAATCATACCTCTGCGGATTCCCACGGGTGTCCTCTTTTCGGAAATGCATGGGGTTCCCTGTTTTCCTTGGTGGCTTGGAAACCCGAGGCCCATATCTGTACGTTGTGCCGGTCGGCAGAATGTCTGAGATTTAGCTCTGAAAACAGACTTGGGGTTACTTGTGTTTTAGGCTTTTCCCTTGGTGGCCAGGTAGGTGCACCCACACATGTGAGGTACCGTTTTCATCGGGACACCTGCGGGAACGCGTGACGGTAGGCCATGTGTTGTTGGGGCGTGTTTCGATGGGTGCGTCAAGCGAAATGTGCGGAAAATGCGTTTTTTTTCCCCAAATTTCGGACTTTGCGGGGCTGTCTGGGTAATAAATTCTGGGGCGATGTGCGCAAATCTTACCTCTGCAGATTCCCACGGGTGTCCTCTTTTCGGAAATGCATGGGGTTCCCTGTTTTCCTTGGTGGCTTGGACACCCGAGGCCCATATCTGTACGTTGTGCCGGTGGGCAGAATGTCTGAGATTTCCGTCTGAAAACAGACTTGGGGTTACTTGTGTTTTAGGCTTTCCCCTTGGCGGCCAGATAGGTGCACCCACACATGTGAGGTACCGTTTTCATCGGGACACGTGTGGGAACGCGTGACAGTAGGCCATGTGTTGTTGGGGCGTGTTTCGATGGGAGCGTCAAGCGAAATGTGTGGAAAATGCGTTTTATTCCCCAAATTTCGGACTTTGCAGGGGTGTCTGGGTAATAAAATCTGGGCCGATGTGCGCAAATCATACTTCTGCGGATTCCCACGGGTGTCCTCTTTTCGGAAATGCATGGGGTTCCCTGTTTTCCTCGATGGCTTGGACACCCGAGGCCCATATCTGTACGTTGTGCCAGTCGGCAGAATGTCTGAGATTTCCCTCTGAAAACAGACTTGGGGTTACTTGTGTTTTAGGCTTTCCCCTTGGCGGCCAGGTAGGTGCACCCACACATGTGAGGTACTGTTTTCATCGGGAAACCTGTGGGAACGCGTGACGGTTGGCCATGTGTTGTTGGGGCGTGTTTCGATGGGAGCGTCAAGCGAAATGTGCGGAAAATGAGTTTTTTTCCCCAAATTTCGGACTTTGCAGGGGTGTCTGGGTAATAAAATCTGGGCCGATGTGCGCAAATCATACCTCTGCGGATTCCCACGGGTGTCCTCTTTTCGGAAATGCATGGGGTTCCCTGTTTTCCTTGATGGCTTGGACACCCGAGGCCCATATCTGTACGTTGTGCCAGTCGGCAGAATGTCTGAGATTTCGCTCTGAAAACAGACTTGGGGTTACTTGTGTTTTAGGCTTTCCCCTTGGCGGCCAGGTAGGTGCACCCACACATGTGAGGTACTGTTTTCATCGGGACACCTGTGGGAACGCGTGACGGTAGGCCATGTGTTGTTGGGGCGTGTTTCGATGGGAGCGTCAAGCAAAATGTGCGGAAAATGAGTTTTTTTCCCCAAATTTCGGACTTTGCAGGGGTGTCTGGGTAATAAAATCTGGGCCGATGTGCGCAAATCATACCTCTGCAGATTCCTACGGATGTCCTCTTTTCGGAAATGCATGGGGTTCCCTGTTTTCCTCGGTGGCTTGGACAGCCGAGGCCCATATCTGTACGTTGTGCCGGTCGGCAGAATGTCTGAGATTTCCCTCTGAAAACTGACTTGGGGTTACTTGTGTTTTAGGCTTTCCCCTTGGCGGCCAGGAGGTACCCCCACACATGTGAGGTACCGTTTTCATCGGGACACCTGTGGGAACGCGTGACGGTAGGCCATGTGTTGTTGGGGGCGTGTTTCGATGGGTGCGTCAAGCGAAATGTGCAGAAAATGCATTTTTTTCCCCAAATTTTGGACTTTGCAGTGGTGTCTGGGTAAAAAATTCTGGGGCGATGTGCGCAAATCATACCTCTGCGGATTCCCACGGGTGTCCTCTTTTCGGAAATGCATGGGGTTCCCTGTTTTCCTTGGTGGCTTGGAAACCCGAGGCCCATATCTGTACGTTGTGCCGGTCGGCAGAATGTCTGAGATTTAGCTCTGAAAACAGACTTGGGGTTACTTGTGTTTTAGGCTTTTCCCTTGGTGGCCAGGTAGGTGCACCCACACATGTGAGGTACCGTTTTCATCGGGACACCGGCGGGAACGCGTGACGGTAGGCCATGTGTTGTTGGGGCGTGTTTCGATGGGTGCGTCAAGCGAAATGTGCGGAAAATGCGTTTTTTTTCCCCAAATTTCGGACTTTGCGGGGCTGTCTGGGTAATAAATTCTGGGGCGATGTGCGCAAATCTTACCTCTGCAGATTCCCACGGGTGTCCTCTTTTCGGAAATGCATGGGGTTCCCTGTTTTCCTTGGTGGCTTGGACACCCGAGGCCCATATCTGTACGTTGTGCCGGTGGGCAGAATGTCTGAGATTTCCGTCTGAAAACAGACTTGGGGTTACTTGTGTTTTAGGCTTTCCCCTTGGCGGCCAGATAGGTGCACCCACACATGTGAGGTACCGTTTTCATCGGGACACGTGTGGGAACGCGTGACAGTAGGCCATGTGTTGTTGGGGCGTGTTTCGATGGGAGCGTCAAGCGAAATGTGTGGAAAATGCGTTTTATTCCCCAAATTTCGGACTTTGCAGGGGTGTCTGGGTAATAAAATCTGGGCCGATGTGCGCAAATCATACTTCTGCGGATTCCCACGGGTGTCCTCTTTTCGGAAATGCATGGGGTTCCCTGTTTTCCTCGATGGCTTGGACACCCGAGGCCCATATCTGTACGTTGTGCCAGTCGGCAGAATGTCTGAGATTTCCCTCTGAAAACAGACTTGGGGTTACTTGTGTTTTAGGCTTTCCCCTTGGCGGCCAGGTAGGTGCACCCACACATGTGAGGTACTGTTTTCATCGGGAAACCTGTGGGAACGCGTGACGGTAGGCCATGTGTTGTTGGGGCGTGTTTCGATGGGAGCGTCAAGCGAAATGTGCGGAAAATGAGTTTTTTTCCCCAAATTTCCGACTTTGCAGGGGTGTCTGGGTAATAAAATCTGGGCCGATGTGCGCAAATCATACCTCTGCGGATTCCCACGGGTGTCCTCTTTTCGGAAATGCATGGGGTTCCCTGTTTTCCTTGATGGCTTGGACACCCGAGGCCCATATCTGTACGTTGTGCCAGTCGGCAGAATGTCTGAGATTTCGCTCTGAAAACAGACTTGGGGTTACTTGTGTTTTAGGCTTTCCCCTTGGCGGCCAGGTAGGTGCACCCACACATGTGAGGTACTGTTTTCATCGGGACACCTGTGGGAACGCGTGACGGTAGGCCATGTGTTGTTGGGGCGTGTTTCGATGGGAGCGTCAAGCAAAATGTGCGGAAAATGAGTTTTTTTCCCCAAATTTCGGACTTTGCAGGGGTGTCTGGGTAATAAAATCTGGGCCGATGTGCGCAAATCATACCTCTGCGGATTCCCACGGGTGTCCTCTTTTCGGAAATGCATGGGGTTCCCTGTTTTCCTCGATGGCTTGGACACCCGAGGCCCATATCTGTACGTTGTGCCAGTCGGCAGAATGTCTGAGATTTCCCTCTGAAAACAGACTTGGGATTACTTGTGTTTTAGGCTTTCCCCTTGGCGGCCAGGTAGGTGCACCCACACATGTGAGGTACCGTTTTCATCGGGACACCTGTGGGAACGCGTGACAGTAGGCCATGTGTTGTTGGGGGCGTGTTTCGATGGGTGCGTCAAGCGAAATGTGCGGAAAATGAGTTTTTTTCCCCAAATTTCGGACTTTGCAGGGGTGTCTGGGTAATAAAATCTGGGCCGATGTGCGCAAATCATACCTCTGCGGATTCCCACGGGTGTCCTCTTTTCGGAAATGCATGGGGTTCCCTGTTTTCCTCGATGGCTTGGACACCCGAGGCCCATATCTGTACGTTGTGCCGGTCGGCAGAATGTCTGAGATTTCCCTCTGAAAACAGACTTGGGGTTACTTATGTTTTAGGCTTTCCCCTTGGCGGCCAGGTAGGTGCACCCACACATCTGAGGTACCGTTTTCATCGGGACACCTGTGGGAACGCGTGACGGTAGGCCATCTGTTGTTGGGGGCGTGTTTCGATGGGTGCGTCAAGCGAAAGGTGCGGAAAATGCATTTTTTTCCCCAAATTTCGGGCTTTGCAGGGGTGTCTGGGTAATAAAATCTGGGCCGATGTGCGCAAATCATACCTCTGCGGATTCCCACGGGTGTCCTCTTTCCGGAAATGCATGGGGTTCCCTGTTTTCCTCGGTGGCTTGGACACCCGATGCCCATATCTGTGCGTTGTGCCGGTCGGCAGAATGTCTGAGATTTCCCTCTGAAAACAGACTTGGGGTTACTTGTGTTTTAGGCTTTCCCCTTGGCGGCCAGGTAGGTGCACCCACACATGTGAGGTACCGTTTTCATCGGGACACCTGTGGGAACGCGTGACGGTAGGCCATGTGTTGTTGGGGCGTGTTTCGATGGGTGCGTCGAGCGAAATGTGCGGAAAAAGTGTTTTTTTCCCCACATTTCGGACTTTGCGGGGCTGTCTGGGTAAACAATTCTGGGGCGATGTGCGCAAATCATACCTCTGCGGATTCCCAAGTGTGTCCTCTTTTGGAAAATGCATGGGGTTGCCCGTTTTCCTCGGTGGCTTGGACACCCGAGGCCCATATCTGTACGTTGTGCCGGTCGGCAGAATGTCTGAGATTTCCCTCTGAAAACAGACTTGGGGTTACTTGTGTTTTAGACTTTCCCCTTGGCGGCCAGGTAGGTGCACCCACACATGTGAGTTACCGTTTTCATCAGGACACCTGTGGGAACGTGTGACGGTAGGCCATGTGTTGTTGGGGGCGTGTTTCGATGGGTGCGTCAAGCAAAATGTGCGGAAAATGCGTTTTTTTCCCCAAATTTCGGACTTTGCAGGGGTTTCTGGGTAATAAAATCTGGGCCGATGTGCGCAAATCATACCTCTGCGGATTCCCACGGGAGTCCTCTTTTCGGAAATGCATGGGGTTCCCTGTTTTCCTTGGTGGCTTGGACAGCCGAGGCCCATATCTGTACGTTGTGCCGGTCGGCAGAATGTCTGAGATTTCCCTCTGAAAACAGACTTGGGGTTACTTGTGTTTTAGGCTTTCCCCTTAGCGGCCAGGTAGGTGCACCCACACATGTGAGGTACCGTTTTCATCGGGACACCTGTGGGAACGCGTGACGGTAGGCCATGTGTTGTTGGGGGCGTGTTTTGATGGGTGCCTCGAGCAAAATGTGCGAAAAAAGCATTTTTTTCCCTAAATTTCGGACTTTGCGGGGCTGTCTGGGGAATAAATTCTGGGGCGATGTGCGCAAATCATACCTCTGCGGATTCCCACGGGTGTCCTCTTTTCGGAAATGCATGGGGTTCCCTGTTTTCCTTGGTGGCTTGGACACCCGAGGCCCATATCTGTACGTTGTGCCGGTCGGCAGAATGTCTGAGATTTCCCTCTGAAAACAGACTTGGGGTTACTTGTGTTTTAGGCTTTCCCCCTGGCGGCCAGGTAGGTGCACCCACACATGTGAGGTACCGTTTTCATCGGGACACCTGTGGGAACGCGTGACGGTAGGCCATGTGTTGTTGGGGGCGTGTTTCGATGGGTGCGCCGAGCGAAATGTCTGGAAAATGCGTTTTTTTCCCCACATTTTGGACTTTGCGGGGGTGTCTGGGTAATAAATTCTGGGGCGATGTGCGCAAATCATACCTCTGCGGATTCCCAGGGTGTCCTCTTTTCGTAAATGCATGGGGTTCCCTGTTTTCCTCTGTGGCTTGGACACCCGAGGCCCATATGTGTACGTTGTACCGGTCGGCAGAATGTCAGAGATTTCCCTCTGAAAACAGACTTGGAGTTACTTGTGTTTTAGGCTTTCTCCTTGGCGGCCAGGTAGGTGCACCCACACATGTGAGGTACCGTTTTCATCGGGACACCTGTGGGAACGCGTTACAGTAGGCCATGTGTTGTTGGGGCGTGTTTCGATGGGTGCGTCGAGCGAAATGTGCGGAAAATGCGTTTTTTTCCCCAAATTTCGGACTTTGCGGGGTGTCTGGGTAAAAAATTCTGGGGCGATGTGCGCAAATCATACCTCTGCGGATTCCCACGGGTGTCCTCTTTTCGAAAATGCATGGGGTTCCCCGTTTTCCTTGGTGGCTTGGACACCCGAGGCCCATATCTGTACGTTGTGCCGGTCGGCAGAATGTCTGAGATTTCCCTCTGAAAACAGACTTGGGGTTACTTGTGTTTTAGGCTTTCCCCTTGGCGTCCAGGTAGGTGCACCCACACATGTGAGGTACCGTTTTCATCGGGACACCTGTGGGAGTGCGTGACGGTAGGCCATATGTTGTTGGGGGCGTGTTTTGATCGGTGCGTCGAGCGAAATGTGCGGAAAAAGCAATTTTTTCCCCAAAATTCGGACTTTTCGGGGCTGTCTGGGTAATAAATTCTGTTGCGATGTGCGTAAATCATACCTCTGCGGATTCCCACGGGTGTCCTCTTTTCGGAAATGCATGGGGTTCCCTGTTTTCCTTGGTGGCTTGGACACCTGAGGCCCATATCTGTACGTTGTGCCGTTCGGCAGAATGTCTGAGATTTCCCTCTGAAAACAGACTTGGGGTTACTTGTGTTTTAGGCTTTCCCCTTGGCAGCCAGGTAGGTGCACCCACACATGTGAGGTACCGTTTTCATCGGGACACCTCTGGGAACGCGTTACAGTAGGCCATGTGTTGTTGGGGGCGTGTTTCGATGGGAGCGTCAAGCGAAATGTGCGGAAAATGCGTTTTTTTCCCCAAATTTCGGACTTTGCAGGGGTGTCTGGGTAATAAAATCTGGGCCGATGTGCGCAAATCATACCTCTGCGGATTCCCACGGGTGTCCTCTTTTCGGAAATGCATGGGGTTCCCTGTTTTCCTCGGTGGCTTGGACACCCGAGGCCCATATCTGTACGTTGTGCCGGGTCGGCAGAATGTCTGAGATTTCCCTCTGAAAACAGACTTGGGGTTAGTTGTGTTTTAGGCTTTCCCCTTGGCGGCCAGGTAGGTGCACCCACACATGTGAGGTACCGTTTTCAACGGGACACCTGTGGGAAAGCGTGACGGTAGGCCATGTGTTGTTGGGGGCGTGTTTCGATGGGTGTGCCGAGCGAAATGTCTGGAAAATGCGTTTTTTTCCCCACATTTCGGACTTTGCGGGGGTGTCTGGGTAATATTTTCTGGGGCGATGTGCGCAAATCATACCTCTGCGGATTCCCACGCGTGTCCTCTTTTCGGAAATGCATGGGGTTCCCTGTTTTCCTCGGTGGCTTGGACACCCGAGGCCCATATCTGTATGTTGTGCCGGCCGGCAGAATGTCTGAGATTTCCCTCTGAAAACAGACTTGGAGTTACTTGTGTTTTAGGCTTTCTCCTTGGCGGCCAGGTAGGTGCACCCACACATGTGAGGTACCATTTTCATTGGGACACCTGTGGGAACGCGTGACAGTAGGCCATGTGTTGTTGGGGGCGTGTTTCGATGGGTGGTCGAGCGAAATGTGTGGAAAATGCGTTTTTTTCCCCAAATTTCGGACTTTGCGGGGGTGTCTGGGTAAAAAATTCTGGGGCGATGTGCGCAAATCATACCTCTGCGGATTCCCACGGGTGTCCTCTTTTCGAAAATGCATGGGGTTCCCTGTTTAACTTGGTGGCTTGGACACCCGAGGCCCATATCTGTACGTTGTGCCGGTCGGCAGAATGTCTGAGATTTCCCTCTGAAAACAGACTTTGGGTTACTTGTGTTTTAGGCTTTCCCCTTGGCGGCCAGGTAGGTGCACCCACACATGTGAGGTACCGTTTTCATCGGGACACCTGTGGGAACGCGTGACGGTAGGCCATATGTTGTTGGGGCGTGTTTTGATGGGTGCGTCGAGCGAAATGTGCGGAAAAAGCGTTTTTTTCCTCAAATTTCCGACTTTGCGGGGCTGTCTGGGTAATACATTCTGGGGCGATGTGCGCAAATCATACCTCTGCGGATTTCCACGGGTGTCCTCTTTTCGGAAATGCATGGGGTTCCCTGTTTTCCTTGGTGGCTTGGACACTCGAGGCCCATATCTGTACGTTGTGCCGGTCGGCAGAATGTCTGAGATTTCCCTCTGAAAACAGACTTGGGGTTACTTGTGTTTTAGGCTTTCCCCTTTGGCGGCCAGGTAGGAGCACCCACACATGTGAGGTACCGTTTTCATCGGGAGACCTGTGGGAACGCGTGACGGTAGGCCATGTGTTGTTGGAGGCGTGTTTCGATGGGTGCGTCAAGCGAAATGTGCGGAAAATGCGTTTTTTTCCCCAAATTCCGGGCTTTGCAGTGGTGTCTGGGTAAAAAATTCTGGGGCGATGTGCGCAAATCATACCTCTGCGGATTCCCACGGGTGTCCTCTTTTTGGAAATGCATGGGGTTCCCTGTTTTCCTTGGTGGTTTGGACACCCGAGGCCCATATCTGTACGTTGTGCCGGTCGGCAGAATGTCAGATTTCGCTCTGAAAACAGACTTGGGGTTACTTGTGTTTTAGGTTTTCCCCTTGGCGGCCAGGTAGGTGCACCCACACATGTGATGTACTGTTTTCATCGGGACACCTGTGGGAACCCGTGACGGTAGGCCATGTGTTGTTGGGGGCGTGTTTTGATGGGTGCGTCGAGCAAAATGTGCGGAAAAAGCATTTTTTTCCCTAAATTTCGGACTTTGCGGGGCTGTCTGAGTAATAAATTCTGGGGCGATGTGCGCAAATCCTACCTCTGCGGATTCCCACGGGTGTCCTCTTTTCGGAAATGCATAGGGTTCCCTGTTTTCCTTGGTGGCTTGGACACCCGAGGCCCATATCTGTACGTTGTGCCGGTCGGCAGAATGTCTGAGATTTCCCTCTGAAAACAGACTTGGGGTTACTTGTGTTTTAGGCTTTCCCCTTGGCGGCCAGGTAGGAGCACCCACACATGTGAGGTACCGTTTTCATCGGGAGACCTGTGGGAACGTGTGACGGTAGGCCATGTGTTGTTGGAGGCGTGTTTCGATGGGTGCGTCAAGCGAAATGTGCGGAAAATGCATTTTTTTCCCCAAATTTCGGGCTTTGCAGTGGTGTCTGGGTAAAAAATTCTGGGGCGATGTGCGCAAATCATACCTCTGCGGATTCCCACGGGTGTCCTCTTTTCGGAAATGCATGGGGTTCCCTGTTTTCCTTGGTGGCTTGGACACCCGAGGCCCATATCTGTACGTTGTGCCGGTCGGCAGAATGTCAGATTTCGCTCTGAAAACAGACTTGGGGTTACTTGTGTTTTAGGTTTTCCCCTTGGCGGTTAGGTAGGTGCACCCACACATGTGAGGTACCGTTTTCATCGGGACACCTATGGGAACCCGTGACGGTAGGCCATGTGTTGTTGGGGGCATGTTTTGATGGGTGCGTCGAGCAAAATGTGCGGAAAAAGCATTTTTTTCCCTAAATTTCGGACTTTGCGGGGCTGTCTGAGTAATAAATTCTGGGGCGATGTGCGCAAATCCTACCTCTGCGGATTCCCACGGGTGTCCTCTTTTCGGAAATGCATAGGGTTCCCTGTTTTCCTTGGTGGCTTGGACACCCGAGGCCCATATCTGTACGTTGTGCCGGTCGGCAGAATGTCTGAGATTTCCCTCTGAAAACAGACTTGGGGTTACTTGTGTTTTAGGCTTTCCCCTTGGCGGCCAGGTAGGTGCACCCACACATGTGAGGTACCGTTTTCATTGGGACACCTGTGGGAACGCGTGACGGTAGGCCATGTGTTGTTGGGGGCGTGTTTCGATGGGAGCGTCAAGCGAAATGTGCAGAAAATGCGTTTTTTCCCCCAAATTTCGGACTTTGCAGGGGTGTCTGGGTAATAAAATCTGGGCCGATGTGCGCAAATCATACCTCTGCGGATTCCCACGGGTGTCCTCTTTTCGGAAATGCATGGGGTTCCCTGTTTTCCTCGGTGGCTTGGACACCCGAGGCCCATATCTGTACGTTGTGCCGGATGGCAGAATGTCTGAGATTTCCCTCTGAAAACAGACTTGGGGTTACTTGTGTTTTAGGCTTTCCCCTTGGCGGCCAGGTAGGTGCACCCACACATGTGAGGTCCCGTCTTCATCGGGACACCTGTGGGAACGCGTGACGAAGGCCATGTGTTGTTGGGGCGTGTTTCGATGGGTGCGTCGAGCGAAATGTGCGGAAAAAGTGTTTTTTTCCCCACATTTCGGACTTTGCGGGGCTGTCTGGGTAAAAAATTCTGGGGCGATGTGCGCAAGTCATACCTCTGCGGATTCCCAAGGGTGTCCTCTTTTCGAAAATGCATGGGGTTGCCCGTTTTCCTCGGTGGCTTGGACACCCGAGGCCCATATCTGTACGTAGTTCCGGTCGGCAGAATGTCTGAGATTTCCCTCTGAAAACAGACTTGGGGTTACTTGTGTTTTAGGCTTTCCCCTTGGCGGCCAGGTAGGTGCACCCACACATGTGAGGTACCGTTTTCATCGGGACACCTGTGGGAACGCGTGACGGTAGGCCATGTGTTGTTGGGGGCGTGTTTCGATGGGTGCGCCGAGCGAAATGTCTGGAAAATGCATTTTTTTCCCCACATTTCGGACTTTGCGGGGGTGTCTGGGTAATAAATTCTGGGGCGATGTGCGCAAATCATACCTCTGCGGATCCCCACGGGTGTTCTCTTTTCGGAAATGCATGGGGTTCCCTGTTTTCCTCAGTGGCTTGGACACCCGAGGCGCATATCTGTACGTTGTGCCGGTCGGCAGAATGTCTGAGATTTCCATCTGAAAACAGACTTGGAGTTACTTGTGTTTTAGGCTTTCTCCTTGGCGGCCAGGTAGGTGCACCCACACATGTGAGGTACCGTTTTCATCGGGACTCCTGTGGGAACGCGTGACAGTAGGCCATGTGTTGTTGGGGGCGTGTTTCGATGGGTGCGTCGAGCGAAATATGCGGAAAATGCATTTTTTTCTTCAAATTTCGGACTTTGCGGGGTTGTCTGGGTAAATATTCTGGGGCGATGTGCGCAAATCATACCTCTGCGGATTCCCACGGGTGTCCTCTTTTCGGAAATGCATGGGGTTCCCTGTTTTCCTTGGTGGCTTGGACACCCGAGGCCCATATCTGTACGTTGTGCCTGTCGGCAGAATGTCTGAGATTTCCCTCTGAAAACAGACTTGGGGTTACTTGTGTTTTAGGCTTTCCCCTTGGCGGCCAGGTAGGTGCACCCACACATGTGAGGTACCGTTTTCATCGGGAGACCTGTGGGAACGCGTGACGGTAGGCCATGTGTTGTTGGGGGCGTATTTCGATGGGTGCGTCAAGCGAAATGTGCGGAAAATGCATTTTTTTCCCCAAATTTCGGACTTTGCAGTGGTGTCTGGGTAAAAAATTCTGGGCCGATGTGCGCAAATCATACCTCTGCGGATTCCCACGGGTGTCCTCTTTTCGGAAATGCATGGGGTTCCCTGTTTTCCTCGGTGGCTTGGACACCCGAAGCCCATATCTGTACGTTATGCCGGTCGGCAGAATGTCTGAGATTTCCCTCTGAAAACAGACTTGGGGTTACTTGTGTTTTAGGCTTTCCCCTTGGCGGCCAGGTAGGTGCACCCACACATGTGAGGTACCGTTTTCATCAGGACACCTGTGGGAACGCGTGACGGTAGGCCATGTGTTGTTGGGGGCGTGTTTCGATGGGTGCGTCAAGCGAAATGTGCAGAAAATGCGTTTTTTTCCCCAAATTTCGGACTTTGCAGGGGTGTCTGGGTAAAAAATTCTGGGGCGATGTGCACAAATCATACCTCTGCGGATTCCCACGGGTGTCCTATTTTCGGAAATGGATGGGGTTCCCTGTTTTCCTCAGTGGCTTGGACACCCGAGGCCCATATCTGTACGTTGTGCCGGTCAGCAGAATGTCTGAGATTTCCCTCTGAAAACAGACTTGGGGTTACTTGTGTTTTAGGCTTTCCCCTTGGCGGCCAGGTAGGTGCACCCACACATGTGAGGTACCGTTTTCATCGGGACACCTGTGGGAATGCGTGATGGTAGGCCATTTGTTGTTGGGGGCGTGCATCGATGGGAGCGTCAAGCGAAATGTGCGGAAAATGCGTTTTTTTCCCCAAATTTCGGACTTTGCACGGGTGTCTGGGTAATAAAATCTGGGCCGATGTGCGCAAATCATACCTCTGCGGATTCCCACGGGTGTCCTCTTTTCGGAAATGCATGGGGTTCCCTGTTTTCCTCGGTGGCTTGGACACCCGAAGCCCATATCTGTACGTTATGCCGGTCGGCAGAATGTCTGAGATTTCCCTCTGAAAACAGACTTGGGGTTACTTGTGTTTTAGGCTTTCCCCTTGGCGGCCAGGTAGGTGCACCCACACATGTGAGGTACCGTTTTCCTCGGGACACCTGTGGGAACGCGTGACGGTAGGCCATGTGTTGTTGGGGGCGTGTTTCGATGGGTGCGTCAAGCGAAATGTGCGGAAATTGCATTTTTTTCCCCAAATTTCGGACTTTGCAGGGGTGTCTGGGTAATAAAATATGGGCCGATGTGCGCAAATCATACCTCTGCAGATTCCCACGACTGTCCTCTTTTCGGAAATGCATGGGGTTCCCTGTTTTCCTCGGTGGCTTGGACACCCGAGGCCCATATCTGTACGTTGTGCTGGTCGGCAGAATGTCTGAGATTTCCCTCTGAAAACAGACTTGGGGTTACTTGTGTTTTAGGCTTTCCCCTTGGCGGCCAGGTAGGTGCACCCACACATGTGAGGTACCGTTTTCATCGGGACACCTGTGGGAACGCGTGACGGTAGGCCATGTGTTGTTGGGGCGTGTTTCGATGGGTGCGTCGAGCGAAATGTGCGGAAAAAGTGTTTTTTTCCCCACATTTCGGACTTTGCGGGGCTGTCTGGGTAAAAAATTCTGGGGCGATGTGCGCAAATCATACCTAAGCGGATTCCCACGGGTGTCCTATTTTCGGAAATGGATGGGGTTCCCTGTTTTCCTCAGTGGCTTGGACACCCGAGGCCCATATCTGTACGTTGTGCCGGTCAGCAGAATGTCTGAGATTTCCCTCTGAAAACAGACTTGGGGTTACTTGTGTTTTAGGCTTTCCCCTTGGCGGCCAGGTAGGTGCACCCACACATGTGAGGTACCGTTTTCCTCGGGACACCTGTGGGAACGCGTGACGGTAGGCCATGTGTTGTTGGGGGCGTGTTTCGATGGGTGCGTCAAGCGAAATGTGCGGAAAATGCATTTTTTTCCCCAAATTTCGGACTTTGCAGGGGTGTCTGGGTAATAAAATATGGGCCGATGTGCGCAAATCATACCTCTGCAGATTCCCACGACTGTCCTCTTTTCGGAAATGCATGGGGTTCCCTGTTTTCCTCGGTGGCTTGGACACCCGAGGCCCATATCTGTACGTTGTGCTGGTCGGCAGAATGTCTGAGATTTCCCTCTGAAAACAGACTTGGGGTTACTTGTGTTTTAGGCTTTCCCCTTGGCGGCCAGGTAGGTGCACCCACACATGTGAGGTACCGTTTTCATCGGGACACCTGTGGGAACGCGTGACGGTAGGCCATGTGTTGTTGGGGCGTGTTTCGATGGGTACGTCGAGCGAAATGTGCGGAAAAAGTGTTTTTTTCCCCACATTTCGGACTTTGCGGGGCTGTCTGGGTAAAAAATTCTGGGGCGATGTGCGCTAGTCATACCTCTGCCGATTCCCAAGGGAGTTCTCTTTTCGAAAATGCATGGGGTTGCCCGTTTTCCTCGGTGGCTTGGACACCCGAGGCCCATATCTGCACGTTGTGCCGGTCGGCAGAATGTCTGAGATTTCCTTCTGAAAACAGACTTGGGGTTACTTGTGTTTTAGGCTTTCCCCTTGGCGGCCAGGTAGGTGCACCCACACATGTGAGGAACCGTTTTCATCAGGACACCTGTGGGAACGCGTGACGGTAGGCCATGTGTTGTTGGGGGCGTGTTTCGATGGGTGCGTCAAGCAAAATGTGCGGAAAATGCGTTTTTTTCCCCAAATTTCGGACTTTGCAGGGGTGTCTGGGTAATAAAATCTGGGCCGATGTGCGCAAATCATACCTCTGCGGATTCCCACGGGTGTCCTATTTTCGGAAATGCATGGGGTTCCCTGTTTTCCTCAGTGGCTTGGACACCCGAGGCCCATATCTGTACGTTGTGCCGGTCAGCAGAATGTCTGAGATTTCCCTCTGAAAACAGACTTGGGGTTACTTGTGTTTTAGGCTTTCCCCTTGGCGGCCAGGTAGGTGCACCCACACATGTGAGGTACCGTTTTCATCGGGACACCTGTGGGAACGCGTGACGGTAGGCCATGTGTTGTTGGGGCGTGTTTCGATGGGTGCGTCGAGCGAAATGTGCGGAAAAAGTGTTTTTTTCCCCACATTTCGGACTTTGCGGGGCTGTCTGGGTAAAAAATTCTGGGGCGATGTGCGCAAGTCATACCTCTGCGGATTCCCAAGGGTGTCCTCTTTTCGAAAATGCATGGGGTTGCCCGTTTTCCTCGGTGGCTTGGACACCCGAGGCCCATATCTGTACGTTGTGCCGGTCGGCAGAATGTCTGAGATTTCCCTCTGAAAACAGACTTGGGGTTACTTGTGTTTTAGGCTTTCCCCTTGGCAGCCAGGTAGGTGCACTGTTAGGGAGAATTCTCTGTTTAGGCTGAATTTCCCTACCTAGTGAGTCCCCCAGCAGCTTTGCTGGATTTCTGGGGTTTAATTTTTTTTCTCCTGCCAAGAGTGAGACTCTTTTACCCTCACTCTTGGACATGTTGAAGTGTGTTTTCTTGGTTAAACCTTGTGTTGAATGGGCTATGGGGTCTCTTACTCCATAGGGCCTCATGTATTTTTGTGATGTGGGTCACACAGCACCCTCTGTGCCGTGACCCAGGGGTGTCCTAGGGACTCCCCAACATAGACTCCATACCCTGGGACTGACTACTGTCTCCCAGGGCATGTAAAGTCACCAAAGACTTTGCTAGTCTTGAATCCTGAACAGAACCAGTACAAACCATCATATTGTGGACGTACTGGCTGGGGCAATTCGATTGCCCCAGGGTCTGTTAGTCGAGGGGGCACGTCTCCGTCCCCCCTGATCGAGTTTTGGCTGGTGGCAGTGGAAACTACTTTTTATATTCGACCGCGAATATTTCCCTATGGGATTTCCCATTGTTTTAGGCTAACACATTTAATTATTTATTTACGGTAGCCTTAAACATACCACCGGTTTATATATTTATTTTTATAACTCCGGTTGGGACTTTTTGCCAAAACTTGATTCTAAAATGGCGTTGGTGTTCGCCTCTGTAACTCTGACCCAAAGTGGAGCCCTTTGTTCCACTTTTGGCGGGCTTCTCCACAGAAGCCCTCCAAAGTGGTGCCACTCTGTCTGGGGTACTTAGGAGGGGTGGAGGGGGATTTAGGCACCCTGGACTGAGTTACCTTGGTAACTCAAGTCGCACTCCGTCCTGATTGGCCCAAGTGGTGAGCCGCCCGGCTCACCACTTAGCATGGTTGAGTGACAGCTAGGCTGGGTGAATGGGGGTTTGCTGCATAAAAGCAGGGCTTTGGGGACTGGGACTTCAGAAGTCGCCACAGGACCAAGAATCCGACGAGGGAAGAGCTGAGCCGACCTGCTTCGACGACACCACCCGGTGGAGCCCTGCTGAACCGTCTCACCACTTTTTCCCGACGACCGAGGAGAACTCTTAACGGAGTGGCTCCTTCCCTTGACTGGTGGGGACAACCAGTTTTCGCCTTCTTTCCGTTCTTTGAGGTATCTCGTGGCCGCCTTGCCTGTGCCAAGCACCCCGGCAACCGGAATACCACACTTTACCCCCATACCGCGAAAGTCGGCACCAACCCTTTAACCGGAGGACTCCGCGGCTGGTTTCTTCCCGGGCAGTGCAACGACCCTCTTCTTCTGCTCTTCAGCGAGAACTTCTTCTCCCCTGACCGACGTCGAGCCCTGCTGCCACTGCCTGGAACAACTGCCACCGCTGGAGGATCCTTTCCGCTTAAGGTACTGTGTTCTGCCTGGCTTCCCTTGCTACCGACTGTACGGGGTAGATTTAGTCCCCGGCTTTCGAACCTGGGAGTGCCTGGGACACTTTGGCTAAACTTTCTGAGCCACTCTAACCTCTTTTTGACTCTTTGCAAGACTTTGAATCTCTAACTAACAGTGTGATCTTGGGCACATTTTCGCTCCGGCTACTCTAAGAGTGGGCCCTGCCTAGTGACTTTTGCTCACCTGTGACTTTATTCTTCTTTAAGCCTATTGCAAGTGCTCTGGACCTTAGAGTGGTGTGTCTAACCCATTTCTGCTTTTTCTCTCCCTTTCTTGGAAACTACTAGAGTGTCATCTAACGTTAAGCACTCACCTCTGTTTTAATTAAGTGGTGTTTACCTAGAGTTGTCTAGATAGGAGAAAGGATTGAATCTACTTTCATTATAACTGTGTTGAAGTGCTTTTACTATATTTTTGCTAGAGTGTTTTTAACTTATGTGTATTTTAAATAAATAACTATATACTTTTGAAACCAAGCTCTGGTCAGTGTTTGCTTGTGCTATTGTGTTTTGGTACATATTGTGTATACTTTACATACTGCCTAACTCTTCTTGAGAGAAGTCTGACTGCTCAGCCACAGCTACCAGGTAAATCTGGGTGGTACAGACTGCTACCAAAGGGGTTTACTGCTCTACCTGTAGTCTTAAATCTTTTGCAGTGTTCCCCAAGGGAACTGCACAGGTTTCTGCCTAACACTGGTGTACAGCGGTGGGATTTGTATTGAGTATACATTTTATTGTGCTTTAGATACCTTAGTGCAACTAACCACAAAGCTTAGCACTGAAAAAGTAAAACCTCTAACATGTCAGTTATAGAAAGCTATAGTCAAGAGTCCCTTGCAGCCAAAACTGCTGATTGTTTAAGAGTGCTCTGTAAACATAAGGATCTCCTGACTAAGGGCAAGAAAATGGAGCTGATTGAAAGATTGTTAGCTAACCAAAGTCTGGGTGATGGTTCAGAGGAACCTACCACTCCAGCGACTGTAGATGACAGTGTTGAAGTTAACATGGAGCAAAATGTTGATGTTTCTGAGGAAGAGTCAGAAGAGGAGGGTGAGGCTGTTGTAACTGTCCCCCCTAGGCCTCTGCCTGCTCTACCTGCTGTGCCTACTGGACCTTTACCAGGTCCCACATTTAGTCCTCAGTACTTTGAACTGGAGAAAATGAAGCTAGAATTGGAGTATAAGAAACTTAATGCTCAAACTGACAAAGAACTAAGGCTAAGGGAAATGGAGCTCAAGTATGACTTAGAAATGAAGAAATTATCTGTTGAGAATGTTTCTCTCTCTGGCTCCTCTAGAAGTTCCAGTCCTAAAAGACCCCGGATGCCTAAAGAATTGGTTGGTATGTATGAGCCTAAGTTGGATGTGTTGGATTGGTTGTCTCTGTTTGAATATAATCATGGGCTCCAGAACATCACAGGAAATGACTTACTCACCTGGTTGTTCTCTAGGCTTCCCCCTGTTGCAACTGATGTGGTAATGGAGATGGGGGAGGAGGATAGGAAGGACTATGAATGTGTGAAACTAGCTTTGATAGCTAGGTTTGGGAAGACCCCTTCCCAGTATCTTAAGAGGTTTAGGAGCCTCAAAAAGCATGATGGTACCCCTTGGGCTACCTGGGTGAGTGAATGTTTGAAAAACTTAGAGGGATGGATTAAGGGTTACAAGGTGAACACTTATGAGGGGATGAGAAATCTCTTTATGTTGGAGTCAATTTATGATGCCTGCTCTCCTGAGCTCAGACAGCACTTGGCTGATTCACAGGAATTGGATCCTAGGAAGCTAGCTAGGGCTGCTGACTTGTGGGTTGCCAACAGGGCCACTCCCAAGGATTCTGGGGTAACTCAGAGGAAGGATGGGGAGAAACAGCCTAAAAAGGACTCCAAAGAGAATTCTAATACCTCCCATACCCAAGAGGGCCACAAACAACCAAATAACCAGGGTAAGCCCCAGGGTAAACCGAATCAGGCTAGTGTACCTTCTGGCCACAAGCCAGAAGGAGGTCAGAACAAGCCACCCTTCCAGAGAGCATTTGGACAATGCTATGTCTGTCAGGGTACTGACCATATCAAAGGAGATCCCAAGTGCAAGGGTAAACCTGCAGGGATCAGCACAGTCTCCTTAGCCTTCACTCCTGAGGATGAAGTACAGATGGCTAGTGCCCACTTTGAACTCTTTGCTGAAGAACCCTTGGGTCTTCAAGCAACTGTAAACTTAGAGCCTATGGGTCTGGTTAGTCCCCAGAATAGGGTTGTGTATAACTCCCTACCTGTTAACTCTAAGGTGTATTATGTGGACAGTGTTCTTGTCAATGGCCAGGATACTCCTGCCAGGAGAGACACTGGGGCCAGCAGAACAGTAGTGGATGAAAGCTTCTTTCAACCTGAGGATGTGGCCAAAGCACCCAAAGGTCCCACTAAGATGTCTGGAGGCCCTGTCCAAATGGTTCCTATTCTACCAGCCCTCATTCAATGTAACAACATGACAGTAAGGATCCCTGTCAGTGTTCAGACTGAGGTACCTGGGAAGGTCCTGTTAGGGAATGACCTAAGAACTCTAGGAGTAGTGTCACATACCCCCAGGCCTCCCAGTATGGAGAAGCAGAACTTAACCAAATTGGCTAGAAAGGCTACCTTGAAGGACCCTTCTAAGCATGTGGGACCCTCTACTGAGAACCCCACTACAAGCCCTGGTGTTAGTAAGTTGACCTCTAACCCAGGCACATTTCAGGATAGTATGCTAGGAACATGGGCGCCCCAACCAAGCTCCATCATTGTTCCCCTAGTCTCAGAGTCTCTGCCTCCCCCTGCTTCTGAGGAAGAGGTGGCTAGACCAACTAGGCCCCTATCTGGACCTGAGAGAACTGGTAATTCTCAGTGCTGGTGGAAAACCAGAAAGGAAAAGTCTAAGGCCAAAAACCTTCAGACTGTTGGACCTTCTACTGAAGACCCCAACTCAACTCCTAATATTAGGGGGGAAACTCCTAAAATAGGTAAGGGTAGATCTAAGAGGAAGGGGAAGCAGGTGAATTGCCTAACCCCAACCCCTCCAACCAAGAGGCCTAAGACCCAACCTGCTCCCACAAGAGAGGTGGTGAGGAACCTTGGAGGCCCCTCTAGATCTAAGGGAATCCTTTATAAGGACCCCTTCAAAAAGCCTAACATAGGTTCAGAAGTTGTACCAACTTCTGAGGGACTGGTCAACCAGATCCCCTATAACAAAAAGACTGATGTTCCTCAAAGGGTTTGTAGGTCCTTTAGCTTGCAAAAGAAAACCTTTGAGTTCTCCCTTAAGCAAAGGTCAAGGTGTCACCATCAAAATGCTGATGGACTCTCTAGGATGTATATCATCGACTAGAGGTATGAGGTTCATCCAGGAGTGGATTAAATCCTCCTGTCCCTTAGTCTGGGGGGGGCGAGTGTTAGGGAGAATTCTCTGTTTAGGCTGAATTTCCCTACCTAGTGAGTCCCCCAGCAGCTTTGCTGGATTTCTGGGGTTTAATTTTTTTTCTCCTGCCAAGAGTGAGACTCTTTTACCCTCACTCTTGGACATGTTGAAGTGTGTTTTCTTGGTTAAACCTTGTGTTGAATGGGCTATGGGGTCTCTTACTCCATAGGGCCTCATGTATTTTTGTGATGTGGGTCACACAGCACCCTCTGTGCCGTGACCCAGGGGTGTCCTAGGGACTCCCCAACATAGACTCCATACCCTGGGACTGACTACTGTCTCCCAGGGCATGTAAAGTCACCAAAGACTTTGCTAGTCTTGAATCCTGAACAGAACCAGTACAAACCATCATATTGTGGACGTACTGGCTGGGGCAATTCGATTGCCCCAGGGTCTGTTAGTCGAGGGGGCACGTCTCCGTCCCCCCTGATCGAGTTTTGGCTGGTGGCAGTGGAAACTACTTTTTATATTCGACCGCGAATATTTCCCTATGGGATTTCCCATTGTTTTAGGCTAACACATTTAATTATTTATTTACGGTAGCCTTAAACATACCACCGGTTTATATATTTATTTTTATAACTCCGGTTGGGACTTTTTGCCAAAACTTGATTCTAAAATGGCGTTGGTGTTCGCCTCTGTAACTCTGACCCAAAGTGGAGCCCTTTGTTCCACTTTTGGCGGGCTTCTCCACAGAAGCCCTCCAAAGTGGTGCCACTCTGTCTGGGGTACTTAGGAGGGGTGGAGGGGGATTTAGGCACCCTGGACTGAGTTACCTTGGTAACTCAAGTCGCACTCCGTCCTGATTGGCCCAAGTGGTGAGCCGCCCGGCTCACCACTTAGCATGGTTGAGTGACAGCTAGGCTGGGTGAATGGGGGTTTGCTGCATAAAAGCAGGGCTTTGGGGACTGGGACTTCAGAAGTCGCCACAGGACCAAGAATCCGACGAGGGAAGAGCTGAGCCGACCTGCTTCGACGACACCACCCGGTGGAGCCCTGCTGAACCGTCTCACCACTTTTTCCCGACGACCGAGGAGAACTCTTAACGGAGTGGCTCCTTCCCTTGACTGGTGGGGACAACCAGTTTTCGCCTTCTTTCCGTTCTTTGAGGTATCTCGTGGCCGCCTTGCCTGTGCCAAGCACCCCGGCAACCGGAATACCACACTTTACCCCCATACCGCGAAAGTCGGCACCAACCCTTTAACCGGAGGACTCCGCGGCTGGTTTCTTCCCGGGCAGTGCAACGACCCTCTTCTTCTGCTCTTCAGCGAGAACTTCTTCTCCCCTGACCGACGTCGAGCCCTGCTGCCACTGCCTGGAACAACTGCCACCGCTGGAGGATCCTTTCCGCTTAAGGTACTGTGTTCTGCCTGGCTTCCCTTGCTACCGACTGTACGGGGTAGATTTAGTCCCCGGCTTTCGAACCTGGGAGTGCCTGGGACACTTTGGCTAAACTTTCTGAGCCACTCTAACCTCTTTTTGACTCTTTGCAAGACTTTGAATCTCTAACTAACAGTGTGATCTTGGGCACATTTTCGCTCCGGCTACTCTAAGAGTGGGCCCTGCCTAGTGACTTTTGCTCACCTGTGACTTTATTCTTCTTTAAGCCTATTGCAAGTGCTCTGGACCTTAGAGTGGTGTGTCTAACCCATTTCTGCTTTTTCTCTCCCTTTCTTGGAAACTACTAGAGTGTCATCTAACGTTAAGCACTCACCTCTGTTTTAATTAAGTGGTGTTTACCTAGAGTTGTCTAGATAGGAGAAAGGATTGAATCTACTTTCATTATAACTGTGTTGAAGTGCTTTTACTATATTTTTGCTAGAGTGTTTTTAACTTATGTGTATTTTAAATAAATAACTATATACTTTTGAAACCAAGCTCTGGTCAGTGTTTGCTTGTGCTATTGTGTTTTGGTACATATTGTGTATACTTTACATACTGCCTAACTCTTCTTGAGAGAAGTCTGACTGCTCAGCCACAGCTACCAGGTAAATCTGGGTGGTACAGACTGCTACCAAAGGGGTTTACTGCTCTACCTGTAGTCTTAAATCTTTTGCAGTGTTCCCCAAGGGAACTGCACAGGTTTCTGCCTAACATGCACCCACAGCTTGTGAGGTATTGTTTTCATCAGGACACCTGTGGGAACGCGTGACGGTAGGCCATGTGTTGTTGGGGGCGTGTTTCGATGGGTGCGTCAAGCAAAATGTGCGGAAAATGCGTTTTTTTCCCCAAATTTCGGACTTTGCGGGGGTGTCTGGGTAAAAAATTCTGGGGCGATGTGCGCAAATCATACCTCTGCGGATTCCCACGGGTGTCCTCTTTTCGAAAATGCATGGGGTTCCCCGTTTTCCTTGGTGGCTTGGACACCCGAGGCCCATATCTGTACATTGTGCCGGTCGGCAGAATGTCTGAGATTTCCCTCTGAAAACAGACTTGGGGTTACTTGTGTTTTAGGCTTTCCCCTTGGCGGCCAGGTAGGTGCACCCACACATGTGAGGTACCGTTTTCATCGGGACACCTGTGGGAACGCGTGACAGTAGGCCATGTGTTGTTGGCGGCGTGTTTCGATGGGTGCGTCGAGCGAAATGTGCGGAAAATGTGTTTTTTTCCCCAAATTTCGGATTTTGCGTGGGTGTCTGGGTAAAAAATTCTGGGGCGATGTGCGCAAATCATACCTCTGCGGATTCCCACAGGTGTCCTCTTTTCGAAAATGCATGGGGTTCCCCATTTTCCTTGGTGGCTTGGACACCCGAGGCCCATATCTGTACATTGTGCCGGTCGGCAGAATGTCTGAGATTTCCCTCTGAAAACAGACTTGGGGTTACTTGTGTTTTAGGCTTTCCCCTTGGCGGCCAGGTAGGTGCACCCACACATGTGAGGTACCATTTTCATCGGGACACCTGTGGGAACGCGTGACAGTAGGCCATGTGTTGTTGGGGGCGTGTTTCGATGGGTGCGTCGAGCGAAATGTGCGGAAAATGTGTTTTTTTCCCCAAATTTCGGATTTTGCGTGGGTGTCTGGGTAAAAAATTCTGGGGCGATGTGCGCTAATCATACCTCTGCGGAATCCCATGGGTGTCCTCTTTTCGAAAATGCATGGGGTTCCCCGTTTTCCTTGGTGGCTTGGACACCCGAGGCCCATATCTGTACGTTGTGCCGGTCGGCAGAATGTCTGAGATTTCCCTCTGAAAACAGACTTGGGGTTACTTGTGTTTTAGGCTTTCCCCTTGGCGGCGAGGTAGGTGCACCCACACATGTGAGGTACCGTTTTCATTGGGACACCTGTGGGAACGCGTGACGGTAGGCCAGGTGTTGTTGGGGGCGTGTTTCGATGGGAGCGTCAAGTGAAATGTGCAGAAAATGCGTTTTTCCCCCCAAATTTCGGACTTTGCAGGGGTGTCTGGGTAATAAAATCTGGGCCGATGTGCGCAAATCATACCTCTGCGGATTCCCACGGGTGTCCTCTTTTCGGAAATGCATGGGGTTCCCTGTTTTCCTCGGTGGCTTGGACACCCGAGGCCCATATCTGTACGTTGTGCCGGACGGCAGAATGTCTGAGATTTCCCTCTGAAAACAGACTTGGGGTTACTTGTGTTTTAGGCTTTCCCCTTGGCGGCCAGGTAGGTGCACCCACACATGTGAGGTCCCGTTTTCATCGGGACACCTGTGGGAACGCGTGACGGTAGGCCATGTGTTGTTGGGGCGTGTTTCGATGGGTGCGTCGAGCGAAATGTGCGGAAAAAGTGTTTTTTCCCCACATTTCGGACTTTGCGGGGCTGTCTGGGTAAAACATTCTGGGGCGATGTGCGCAAGTCATACCTCTGCGGATTCCCAAGGGTGTCCTCTTTTCGAAAATGCATGGGTTTGCCCGTTTTCCTCGGTGGCTTGGACACCCGAGGCCCATATCTGTACGTTGTGCCGGTCGGCAGAATGTCTGAGATTTCCCTCTGAAAACAGACTTGGGGTTACTTGTGTTTTAGGCTTTCCCCTTGGCGGCCAGGTAGGTGCACCCACACATGTGAGGTACCGTTTTCATCGGGACACCTGTGGGAACGCGTGACGGTAGGCCATGTGTTGTTGGGGGCGTGTTTCGATGGGTGCGCCGAGCGAAATGTCTGGAAAATGCATTTTTTTCCCCACATTTCGGACTTTGCGGGGGTGTCTGGGTAATAAATTCTGGGGCGATGTGCGCAAATCATACCTCTGCGGATTCCCACGGGTGTCCTCTTTTCGGAAATGCATGGGGTTCCCTGTTTTCCTCAGTGGCTTGGACACCCGAGGCCCATATCTGTACGTTGTGCCGGTCGGCAGAATGTCTGAGATTTCCCTCTGAAAACAGACTTGGAGTTACTTGTGTTTTAGGCTTTCTCCTTGGCGGCCAGGTAGGTGCACCCACACATGTGAGGTACCGTTTTCATCGGGACTCCTGTGGGAACGCGTGACAGTAGGCCATGTGTTGTTGGGGGCGTGTTTCGATGGGTGCGTCGAGCGAAATGTGCGGAAAATGCATTTTTTTCTCCAAATTTCGGACTTTGCGGGGGTGTCTGGGTAAAAAATTCTGGGGCGATGTGCGCAAATCATACCTCTGCGGATTCCCACGGGTGTCCTCTTTTTGGAAATGCATGGGGTTCCCTGTTTTCCTTGGTGGCTTGGACACCCGAGGCCCATATCTGTACGTTGTGCCTGTCGGCAGAATGTCTGAGATTTCCCTCTGAAAACAGACTTGGGGTTACTTGTGTTTTAGGCTTTCCCCTTGGCGGCCAGGTAGGTGCACCCACACATGTGAGGTACCGTTTTCATCGGGAGACCTGTGGGAACGCGTGACGGTAGGCCATGTGTTGTTGGGGGCGTATTTCGATGGGTGCGTCAAGCAAAATGTGCGGAAAATGCATTTTTTTCCCCAAATTTCGGACTTTGCAGTGGTGTCTGGGTAAAAAATTCTGGGGCGATGTGCGCAAATCATACCCCTGCGGATTCCCACGGGTGTCCTCTTTTCGAAATGCATGGGGTTCCCTGTTTTCCTTGGTGGCTTGGACACCCGAGGCCCATATCTGTACGTTGTGCCGGTAGGCAGAATGTCTGAGATTTCGCTCTGAAAACAGACTTCGGGTTACTTGTGTTTTAGGCTTTCCCCTTGGCGGCCAGGTAGGTGCACCCACACATGTGAGGTACCGTTTTCATCGGGACACCTGTGGAAACGCGTGACGGTAGGCCATTTGTTGTTGGGGGCGTGTTTCGATGGGAGCGTCAAGCGAAATGTGCGGAAAATGCGTTTTTTTCCCCGAATTTCGGACTTTGCACGGGTGTCTGGGTAATAAAATCTGGGCCGATGTGCGCAAATCATACCTCTGCGGATTCCCACGGGTGTCCTATTTTCGGAAATTGATGGGGTTCCCTGTTTTCCTCAGTGGCTTGGACACCCGAGGCCCATATCTGTACGTTGTGCCGGTCAGCAGAATGTCTGAGATCTCCCTCTGAAAACAGACTTGGGGTTACTTGTGTTTTAGGCATTCCCCTTGGCGGCCAGGTAGGTGCACCCACACATGTGAGGTACCGTTTTCATCGGGACACCTGTGGGAACGCGTGACGGTAGGCCATGTGTTGTTGGGGCGTGTTTCGATGGGTGCGTCGAGCGAAATGTGCGGAAAAAGTGTTTTTTTCCTCACATTTCGGACTTTGCGGGGCTGTCTGGGTAAAATATTCTGGGGCGATGTGCGCAAGTCATACCTCTGCGGATTCCCAAGGGTGTCCTCTTTTCGAAAATGCATGGGGTTGCCCGTTTTCCTCGGTGGCTTGGACACCCGAGGCCCATATCTGTACGTTGTGCCGGTCGGCAGAATGTCTGAGATTTCCCTCTGAAAACAGACTTGGGGTTACTTGTGTTTTAGGCTTTCCCCTTGGCGGCCAGGTAGGTGCACCCACACATGTGAGGTACCGTTTTCATCAGGACACCTGTGGGAACGCGTGACGGTAGGCCATGTGTTGTTGGGGGCGTGTTTCGATGGGTGCGTCAAGCAAAATGTGCGGAAAATGCGTTTTTTTCCCCAAATTTCGGACTTTGCAGGGGTGTCTGGGTAATAAAATCTGGGCCGATGTGCGCAAATCATACCTCTGCGGATTCCCACGGGTGTCCTATTTTCGGAAATGCATGGGTTCCCTGTTTTCCTCAGTGGCTTGGACACCCGAGGCCCATATCTGTACGTTGTGCCGGTCAGCAGAATGTCTGAGATTTCCCTCTGAAAACAGACTTGGGGTTACTTGTGTTTTAGGCTTTCCCCTTGGCGGCCAGGTAGGTGCACCCACACATGTGAGGTACCGTTTTCATCGGGACACCTGTGGGAACGCGTGACCGTAGGCCATGTGTTGTTGGGGCGTGTTTCGATGGGTGCGTCGAGCGAAATGTGCGGAAAAAGTGTTTTTTCCCCACATTTCGGACTTTGCGGGGCTGTCTGGGTAAAAAATTCTGGGGCGATGTGCGCAAGTCATACCTCTGCGGATTCCCAAGGGTGTCCTCTTTTCGAAAATGCATGGGGTTCCCCGTTTTCCTTGGTGGCTTGGACACCCGAGGCCCATATCTGTACATTGTGCCGGTCGGCAGAATGTCTGAGATTTCCCTCTGAAAACAGACTTGGGGTTACTTGGGTTTTAGGCTTTCCCCTTGGCGGCCAGGTAGGTGCACCCACACATGTGAGGTACCGTTTTCATCGGGACACCTGTGGGAACGCGTGACGGTAGGCCATGTGTTGTTGGGGGCGTGTTTCGATGGGTGCGTCAAGCGAAATGTGCAGAAAATGCGTTTTTTTCCCCAAATTTCGGACTTTGCAGGGGTGTCTGGGTAAACAATTCTGGGGCGATGTGCGCAAATCATACCTCTGCGGATTCCCACGGGTGTCCTCTTTTCGGAAATGCATGGGGTTCCCTGTTTTCCTTGGTGGCTTGGACACCCGAGGCCCATATCTGTACGTTGTGCCGGTAGGCAGAATGTCTGAGATTTCGCTCTGAAAACAGACTTGGGGTTGCTTGTGTTTTAGGCTTTCCCCTTGGCGGCCAGGTAGGTGCACCCACACATGTGAGGTACCGTTTTCATCGGGACACCTGTGGGAACGCGTGACGGTAGGCCATGTGTTGTTGGGGCGTGTTTCGATGGGTGCGTCGAGCGAAATGTGCGGAAAAAGTGTTTTTTTCCCCACATTTCGGACTTTGCGGGGCTGTCTGGGTAAAAAATTCTGGGGCGATGTGCGCAAGTCATACCTCTGCGGATTCCCAAGGGTGTCCTCTTTTCGAAAATGCATGGGGTTGCCCGTTTTCCTCGGTGGCTTGGACACCCGAGGCCCATATCTGTACGTTGTGCCGGTCGGCAGAATGTCTGAGATTTCCCTCTGAAAACAGACTTGGGGTTACTTGTGTTTTAGGCTTTCCCCTTGGCGGCCAGGTAGGTGCACCCACACATGTGAGGTACCGTTTTCATCGGGACACCTGTGGGAACGCGTGACGGTAGGCCATGTGTTGTTGGGGGCGTGTTTCGATGGGTGCGTCAAGCAAAATGTGCGGAAAATGCGTTTTTTTCCCCAAATTTCGGACTTTGCGGGGGTGCCTGGGTAAAAAATTCTGGGGCGATGGGCGCAAATCATACCTCTGCGGATTCCCACGCGTGTCCTCTTTTCGAAAATGCATGGGGTTCCCCGTTTTCCTTGGTGGCTTGGACACCCGAGGCCCATATCTGTACATTGTGCCGGTCGGCAGAATGTCTGAGATTTCCCTCTGAAAACAGACTTGGGGTTACTTGTGTTTTAGGCTTTCCCCTTGGCAGCCAGGTAGGTGCACCCACACATGTGAGGTACCGTTTTCATCGGGGCACCTGTGGGAACGCGTGACAGTAGGCCATGTGTTGTTGGGGGCGTGTATCGATGGGTGCGTCAAGCGAAATGTGCAGAACAAGTGTTTTTTTCCCGACATTTCGGACTTTGCAGGGGTATCTGGGTAAAAAATTCTGCGGCGATGTGCGCAAATCATACCTCTGCGGATTCCCACGCGTGTCCTCTTTTCGAAAATGCATGGGGTTCCCCGTTTTCCTTGGTGGCTTGGACACCCGAGGCCCATATCTGTACATTGTGCCGGTCGGCAGAATGTCTGAGATTTCCCTCTGAAAACAGACTTGGGGTTACTTGTGTTTTAGGCTTTCCCCTTGGCGGCCAGGTAGGTGCACCCACACATGTGAGGTACTGTTTTCATCGGGACACCTGTGGGAACGCATGACGGTAGGCCATGTGTTGTTGGGGGCGTGTTTCGATGGGTGCGTCAAGCGAAATGTGCGGAAAATGCGTTTTTTTCCCCAAATTTCGGACTTTGCAGGGGTGTCTGGGTAAAAAATTCTGGGGCGATGTGCGCAAATCATACCTCTGCGGATTCCCACGGGTGTCCTCTTTTCGGAAATGCCTGGGGTTCCCTGTTTTCCTCGGTGGCTTGGACACCCGAGGCCCATATCTGTACGTTGTGCCGGTCGGCAGAATGTCTGAGATTTCCCTCTGAAAACAGACTTGGGGTTACTTGTGTTTTAGGCTTTCCCCTTGGCGGCCAGGTAGGTGCACCCACACATGTGAGGTACCGTTTTCATCGGGACACCTGTGGGAACACGTGACGGTAGACCATGTGTTGTTGGGGGCGTGTTTCGATGGGTGCGTCGAGCAAAATGTGCGGAAAAGGCGTTTTTTTCCCCACATTTCGGACTTTGCGAGGCTGTCTGGGTAATAAATTCTGGGGCAATGTGCGCAAATCATACCTCTGCGGATTCCCACGGGTGTCCTCTTTTCGGAAATGCATGGGGTTCCCTGTTTTCCTTAGTGGCTTGGACACCCGAGGCCCATATCTGTACGTTGTGCCGGTCGGCAGAATGTCTGAGATTTCCCTCTGAAAACAGACTTGGGGTTACTTGTGTTTTAGACAGGGGCGTTGCTAGGGGGGGGCTACGGGGGCTATAGCCCCTGATCTTTTGGTTGTAGCCCCGGATAGAATCTCAGGAGCTACAGCCAAAAGACTAGCTAGCCCCCGGTCCCAACAGTTCCGACATCAGCTTAGCCCCAGGTCTTTTCCAGACCTAGCAACTCCCCTGGTTTTAGGCTTTCCCCTTGGCGACCAGGTAGGTGCACCCACACATGTGAGGTACCGTTTTCATCGGGACACCTGTGGGAACGCGTGACGGTAGGCCATGTGTTGTTGGGGGCGTGTTTCGATGGGTGCGTCAAGCGAAATGTGCGGAAAATGCGTTTTGTTCCCCAAATTTCGGACTTTGCAGGGGTGTCTGGGAAAAAAATTCTGGGGCGATGTGCGCAAATCATACCTCTGCGGATTCCCACGGGTGTCCTCTTTTCGGAAATGCCTGGGGTTCCCTGTTTTCCTCGGTGGCTTGGACACCCGAGGCCCATATCTGTACGTTGTGCCGGTCGGCAGAATGTCTGAGAGTTCCCTCTGAAAACAGACTTGGGGTTACTTGTGTTTTAGGCTTTCCCCTTGGCGGCCACGTAGGTGCACCCACACATGTGAGGTACCGTTTTCATCGGGACACCTCTGGGAAGGCGTGACGGTAGGCCATGTGTTGTTGGGGGCGTGTTTCGATGGGTGCGTCGAGCGAAATGTGCGGAAAATGCGTTTTTTTCCCCACATTTCGGACTTTCCGGGGATGTCTGGGTAAAAAATTCTGGGGTGATGTGCGCAAATCATACCTCTGCGGATTCCCACGGGTGTCCTCTTTTCAAAAATGCATGGGTTCCCCGTTTTCCTTGGTGGCTTGGACACCCGAGGCCCATATCTGTACGTTGTGCCGGTCGGCAGAATGTCTGAGATTTCCCTCTGAAAACAGACTTGGGGTTACTTGTGTTTTAGGCTTTCCCCTTGGCGGCCAGGTAGGTGCACCCACACATGTGAGGTACTGTTTTCATCGGGACACCTGTAGGAACGCGTGACAGTAGGCCATGTGTTGTTGGGGGCGTGTTTCGATGGGTGCGTCAAGCGATATGTGCTGAAAATGAGTTTTTTCAAAAAATTTCGGACTTTGCAGGGCTGTCTGGGTAACAAAATCTGGGCCGATGTGCGCAAATCATACCTCTGCGGATTCCCACGGGTGTCCTCTTTTCGGAAATGCATGGGGTTCCCTGTTTTCCTCGGTGGCTTGGACACCCGAGGCCCATATCTGTACGTTGTGCCGGTCGGCAGAATGTCTGAGATTTCGCTCTGAAAACAGACTTGGGGTTACTTGTGTTTTAGGCTTTCCCTTTGGCGGCCAGGTAGGTGCACCCACACATGTGAGGTACCGTTTTCATCGGGACACCTGTGGGAACGCGTGACGGTAGGCCATGGTTGTTGGGGGCGTGTTTCGATGGGTGCGTCAAGCGAAATGTGCGGAAAATGCATTTTTTTCCCCAAATTTTGGACTTTGCAGTGGTGTCTGGGTAAAAAATTCTGGGCCGATGTGCGCAAATCATACCTCTGCGGATTCCCACGGGTGTCCTCTTTTCGGAAATGCATGGGGTTCCCTGTTTTCCTTGGTGGCTTGGACTCCCGAGGCCCATATCTGTACGCTGTGCCGGTCGGCAGAATGTCTGAGATTTCCCTCTGAAAACAGACTTGGGGTTACTTGTGTTTTAGGCTTTCCCCTTGGCGGCCAGGTAGGTGCACCGACACATGTGAGGTACCGTTTTCATCGGGACACCTGTGGGAACGCGTGAGGGTAGGCCCTGTGTTGTTGGGGGCGTGTTTCGATGGGTGCGTCAAGCGAAATGTGCGGAAAATGCGGTTTTTTTCCACCAAATTTCGGACTTTGCGGGGCTGTCTGGGTAATAAATTCTGGGGCGATGTGCGCAAATCATACCACTGCGGATTCCCACGGGTGTCCTCTTTTCGGAAATGCATGGGGTTCCCTGTTTTCCTCAGTGGCTTGGACACCCGAGGCCCATATCTGTACGTTGTGCCGGTCGGCAGAATGTCTGAGATTTCCCTCTGAAAACAGACTTGGGGTTACTTGTGTTTTAGGCTTTCCCCTTGGCGGCCAGGTAGGTGCACCCACACATGTGAGGTACTGTTTTCATCGGGACACCTGTGGGAACGCGTGACGGTAGGCCATGTGTTGTTGGGGCGTGTTTCGATGGGTGCGTCGAGCGAAATGTGCGGAAAAAGTGTTTTTTTCCCCACATTTTGGACTTTGCGGGGCTGTCTGGGTAAAAAATTCTGGGGCGATGTGCGCAAATCATACCTCTGCGGATTCCCAAGCGTGTCCTTTTTTGGAAAATGCATGGGGTTGCCCGTTTTCCTCGGTGGCTTGGACACCCGAGGCCCATATCTGTACGTTGTGCCGGTCGGCAGAATGTCTGAGATTTCCCTCTGAAAACAGACTTGGGGTTACTTGTGTTTTAGGCTTTCCCCTTGGCGGCCAGGTAGGTGCACCCACACATGTGCGGTAACGTTTTCATCAGGACACCTGTGGGAACGCGTGACGGTAGGCCATGTGTTGTTGGGGGCGTGTTTTGATGGGTGCGTCAAGCAAAATGTCCGGAAAAAATGCATTTTTTTCCCCAAATTGCGGACTTTGCAGGGGTGTCTGGGTAATAAAATCTGGGCCGATGTGCGCAAATCATACCTCTGCAGATTCCCACGGATGTCCTCTTTTCGGAAATGCATGGGGTTCCCTGTTTTCCTCGGTGGCTTGGACAGCCGAGGCCCATATCTGTACGTTGTGCCGGTCGGCAGAATGTCTGAGATTTCCCTCTGAAAACTGACTTGGGGTTACTTGTGTTTTAGGCTTTCCCCTTGGCGGCCAGGTAGGTACCCCCACACATGTGAGGTACCGTTTTCATCGGGACACCTGTGGGAACGCGTGACGGTAGGCCATGTGTTGTTGGGGGCGTGTTTCGATGGGTGTGTCAAGCGAAATGTGCAGAAAATGCATTTTTTTCCCCAAATTTTGGACTTTGCAGTGGTGTCTGGGTAAAAAATTCTGGGGCGATGTGCGCAAATCATACCTCTGCGGATTCCCACGGGTGTCCTCTTTTCGGAAATGCATGGGGTTCCCTGTTTTCCTTGGTGGCTTGGAAACCCGAGGCCCATATCTGTACGTTGTGCCGGTCGGCAGAATGTCTGAGATTTAGCTCTGAAAACAGACTTGGGGTTACTTGTGTTTTAGGCTTTTCCCTTGGTGGCCAGGTAGGTGCACCCACACATGTGAGGTACCGTTTTCATCGGGACACCTGCGGGAACGCGTGACGGTAGGCCATGTGTTGTTGGGGCGTGTTTCGATGGGTGCGTCAAGCGAAATGTGCGGAAAATGCGTTTTTTTTCCCCAAATTTCGGACTTTGCGGGGCTGTCTGGGTAATAAATTCTGGGGCGATGTGCGCAAATCTTACCTCTGCAGATTCCCACGGGTGTCCTCTTTTCGGAAATGCATGGGGTTCCCTGTTTTCCTTGGTGGCTTGGACACCCGAGGCCCATATCTGTACGTTGTGCCGGTGGGCAGAATGTCTGAGATTTCCGTCTGAAAACAGACTTGGGGTTACTTGTGTTTTAGGCTTTCCCCTTGGCGGCCAGATAGGTGCACCCACACATGTGAGGTACCGTTTTCATCGGGACACGTGTGGGAACGCGTGACAGTAGGCCATGTGTTGTTGGGGCGTGTTTCGATGGGAGCGTCAAGCGAAATGTGCGGAAAATGCGTTTTATTCCCCAAATTTCGGACTTTGCAGGGGTGTCTGGGTAAAAAATTCTGGGGCGATGTGCGCAAATCATACCTCTGCGGATTCCCACGGGTGTCCTCTTTTCGGAAATGCCTGGGGTTCCCTGTTTTCCTCGGTGGCTTGGACACCCGAGGCCCATATCTGTACGTTGTGCCGGTCGGCAGAATGTCTGAGATTTCCCTCTGAAAACAGACTTGGGGTTACTTGTGTTTTAGGCTTTCCCCTTGGCGGCCAGGTAGGTGCACCCACACATGTGAGGTACCGTTTTCATCGGGACACCTGTGGGAACACGTGACGGTAGACCATATGTTGTTGGGGGCGTGTTTCGATGGGTGCGTCGAGCAAAATGTGCGGAAAAGGCGTTTTTTTCCCCACATTTCGGACTTTGCGAGGCTGTCTGGGTAATAAATTCTGGGGCAATGTGCGCAAATCATACCTCTGCGGATTCCCACGGGTGTCCTCTTTTCGGAAATGCATGGGGTTCCCTGTTTTCCTTAGTGGCTTGGACACCCGAGGCCCATATCTGTACGTTGTGCCGGTCGGCAGAATGTCTGAGATTTCCCTCTGAAAACAGACTTGGGGTTACTTGTGTTTTAGACAGGGGCGTTGCTAGGGGGGGGCTACGGGGGCTATAGCCCCTGATCTTTTGGTTGTAGCCCCGGATAGAATCTCAGGAGCTACAGCCAAAAGACTAGCTAGCCCCCGGTCCCAACAGTTCCGACATCAGCTTAGCCCCGGGTCTTTTCCAGACCTAGCAACTCCCCTGGTTTTAGGCTTTCCCCTTGGCGGCCAGGTAGGTGCACCCACACATGTGAGGTACCGTTTTCATCGGGACACCTGTGGGAACGCGTGACGGTAGGCCATGTGTTGTTGGGGGCGTGTTTCGATGGGTGCGTCAAGCGAAATGTGCGGAAAATGCGTTTTGTTCCCCAAATTTCGGACTTTGCAGGGGTGTCTGGGAAAAAAATTCTGGGGCGATGTGCGCAAATCATACCTCTGCGGATTCCCACGGGTGTCCTCTTTTCGGAAATGCCTGGGGTTCCCTGTTTTCCTCGGTGGCTTGGACACCCGAGGCCCATATCTGTACGTTGTGCCGGTCGGCAGAATGTCTGAGAGTTCCCTCTGAAAACAGACTTGGGGTTACTTGTGTTTTAGGCTTTCCCCTTGGCGGCCACGTAGGTGCACCCACACATGTGAGGTACCGTTTTCATCGGGACACCTCTGGGAAGGCGTGACGGTAGGCCATGTGTTGTTGGGGGCGTGTTTCGATGGGTGCGTCGAGCGAAATGTGCGGAAAATGCGTTTTTTTCCCCACATTTCGGACTTTCCGGGGATGTCTGGGTAAAAAATTCTGGGGTGATGTGCGCAAATCATACCTCTGCGGATTCCCACGGGTGTCCTCTTTTCAAAAATGCATGGGTTCCCCGTTTTCCTTGGTGGCTTGGACACCCGAGGCCCATATCTGTACGTTGTGCCGGTCGGCAGAATGTCTGAGATTTCCCTCTGAAAACAGACTTGGGGTTACTTGTGTTTTAGGCTTTCCCCTTGGCGGCCAGGTAGGTGCACCCACACATGTGAGGTACTGTTTTCATCGGGACACCTGTAGGAACGCGTGACAGTAGGCCATGTGTTGTTGGGGGCGTGTTTCGATGGGTGCGTCAAGCGAAATGTGCTGAAAATGCGTTTTTTCCAAAAATTTCGGACTTTGCAGGGCTGTCTGGGTAACAAAATCTGGGCCGATGTGCGCAAATCATACCTCTGCGGATTCCCACGGGTGTCCTCTTTTCGGAAATGCATGGGGTTCCCTGTTTTCCTCGGTGGCTTGGACACCCGAGGCCCATATCTGTACGTTGTGCCGGTCGGCAGAATGTCTGAGATTTCGCTCTGAAAACAGACTTGGGGTTACTTGTGTTTTAGGCTTTCCCTTTGGCGGCCAGGTAGGTGCACCCACACATGTGAGGTACCGTTTTCATCGGGACACCTGTGGGAACGCGTGACGGTAGGCCATGGTTGTTGGGGGCGTGTTTCGATGGGTGCGTCAAGCGAAATGTGCGGAAAATGCATTTTTTTCCCCAAATTTTGGACTTTGCAGTGGTGTCTGGGTAAAAAATTCTGGGCCGATGTGCGCAAATCATACCTCTGCGGATTCCCACGGGTGTCCTCTTTTCGGAAATGCATGGGGTTCCCTGTTTTCCTTGGTGGCTTGGACTCCCGAGGCCCATATCTGTACGCTGTGCCGGTCGGCAGAATGTCTGAGATTTCCCTCTGAAAACAGACTTGGGGTTACTTGTGTTTTAGGCTTTCCCCTTGGCGGCCAGGTAGGTGCACCGACACATGTGAGGTACCGTTTTCATCGGGACACCTGTGGGAACGCGTGAGGGTAGGCCCTGTGTTGTTGGGGGCGTGTTTCGATGGGTGCGTCAAGCGAAATGTGCGGAAAATGCGGTTTTTTTCCAGCAAATTTCGGACTTTGCGGGGCTGTCTGGGAAATAAATTCTGGGGCGATGTGCGCAAATCATACCACTGCGGATTCCCACGGGTGTCCTCTTTTCGGAAATGCATGGGGTTCCCTGTTTTCCTCAGTGGCTTGGACACCCGAGGCCCATATCTGTACGTTGTGCCGGTCGGCAGAATGTCTGAGATTTCCCTCTGAAAACAGACTTGGGGTTACTTGTGTTTTAGGCTTTCCCCTTGGCGGCCAGGTAGGTGCACCCACACATGTGAGGTACTGTTTTCATCGGGACACCTGTGGGAACGCGTGACGGTAGGCCATGTGTTGTTGGGGCGTGTTTCGATGGGTGCGTCGAGCGAAATGTGCGGAAAAAGTGTTTTTTTCCCCACATTTTGGACTTTGCGGGGCTGTCTGGGTAAAAAATTCTGGGGCGATGTGCGCAAATCATACCTCTGCGGATTCCCAAGCGTGTCCTTTTTTGGAAAATGCATGGGGTTGCCCGTTTTCCTCGGTGGCTTGGACACCCGAGGCCCATATCTGTACGTTGTGCCGGTCGGCAGAATGTCTGAGATTTCCCTCTGAAAACAGACTTGGGGTTACTTGTGTTTTAGGCTTTCCCCTTGGCGGCCAGGTAGGTGCACCCACACATGTGCGGTAACGTTTTCATCAGGACACCTGTGGGAACGCGTGACGGTAGGCCATGTGTTGTTGGGGGCGTGTTTTGATGGGTGCGTCAAGCAAAATGTCCGGAAAAAATGCATTTTTTTCCCCAAATTGCGGACTTTGCAGGGGTGTCTGGGTAATAAAATCTTGGCCGATGTGCGCAAATCATACCTCTGCAGATTCCCACGGATGTCCTCTTTTCGGAAATGCATGGGGTTCCCTGTTTTCCTCGGTGGCTTGGACAGCCGAGGCCCATATCTGTACGTTGTGCCGGTCGGCAGAATGTCTGAGATTTCCCTCTGAAAACTGACTTGGGGTTACTTGTGTTTTAGGCTTTCCCCTTGGCGGCCAGGTAGGTACCCCCACACATGTGAGGTACCGTTTTCATCGGGACACCTGTGGGAACGCGTGACGGTAGGCCATGTGTTGTTGGGGGCGTGTTGCGATGGGTGTGTCAAGCAAAATGTGCAGAAAATGCATTTTTTTCCCCAAATTTTGGACTTTGCAGTGGTGTCTGGGTAAAAAATTCTGGGGCGATGTGCGCAAATCATACCTCTGCGGATTCCCACGGGTGTCCTCTTTTCGGAAATGCATGGGGTTCCCTGTTTTCCTTGGTGGCTTGGAAACCCGAGGCCCATATCTGTACGTTGTGCCGGTCGGCAGAATGTCTGAGATTTAGCTCTGAAAACAGACTTGGGGTTATTTGTGTTTTAGGCTTTTCCCTTGGTGGCCAGGTAGGTGCACCCACACATGTGAGGTACCGTTTTCATCGGGACACCTGCGGGAACGCGTGACGGTAGGCCATGTGTTGTTGGGGCGTGTTTCGATGGGTGCGTCAAGCGAAATGTGCGGAAAATGCGTTTTTTTTCCCCAAATTTCGGACTTTGCGGGGCTGTCTGGGTAATAAATTCTGGGGCGATGTGCGCAAATCTTACCTCTGCAGATTCCCACGGGTGTCCTCTTTTCGGAAATGCATGGGGTTCCCTGTTTTCCTTGGTGGCTTGGACACCCGAGGCCCATATCTGTACGTTGTGCCGGTGGGCAGAATGTCTGAGATTTCCGTCTGAAAACAGACTTGGGGTTACTTGTGTTTAGGCTTTCCCCTTGGCGGCCAGATAGGTGCACCCACACATGTGAGGTACCGTTTTCATCGGGACACGTGTGGGAACGCGTGACAGTAGGCCATGTGTTGTTGGGGCGTGTTTCGATGGGAGCGTCAAGCGAAATGTGCGGAAAATGCGTTTTATTCCCCAAATTTCGGACTTTGCAGGGGTGTCTGGGTAATAAAATCTGGGCCGATGTGCGCAAATCATACTTCTGCGGATTCCCACGGGTGTCCTCTTTTCGGAAATGCATGGGGTTCCCTGTTTTCCTCGATGGCTTGGACACCCGAGGCCCATATCTGTACGTTGTGCCAGTCGGCAGAATGTCTGAGATTTCCCTCTGAAAACAGACTTGGGGTTACTTGTGTTTTAGGCTTTCCCCTTGGCGGCCAGGTAGGTGCACCCACACATGTGAGGTACTGTTTTCATCGGGAAACCTGTGGGAACGCGTGACGGTAGGCCATGTGTTGTTGGGGCGTGTTTCGATGGGAGCGTCAAGCGAAATGTGCGGAAAATGAGTTTTTTTCCCCAAATTTCGGACTTTGCAGGGGTGTCTGGGTAATAAAATCTGGGCCGATGTGCGCAAATCATACCTCTGCGGATTCCCACGGGTGTCCTCTTTTCGGAAATGCATGGGGTTCCCTGTTTTCCTTGATGGCTCGGACACCCGAGGCCCATATCTGTACGTTGTGCCAGTCGGCAGAATGTCTGAGATTTCGCTCTGAAAACAGACTTGGGGTTACTTGTGTTTTAGGCTTTCCCCTTGGCGGCCAGGTAGGTGCACCCACACATGTGAGGTACTGTTTTCATCGGGACACCTGTGGGAACGCGTGACGGTAGGCCATGTGTTGTTGGGGCGTGTTTCGATGGGAGCGTCAAGCAAAATGTGCGGAAAATGAGTTTTTTTCCCCAAATTTCGGACTTTGCAGGGGTGTCTGGGTAATAAAATCTGGGCCGATGTGCGCAAATCATACCTCTGCGGATTCCCACGGGTGTCCTCTTTTCGGAAATGCATGGGGTTCCCTGTTTTCCTCGATGGCTTGGACACCCGAGGCCCATATCTGTACGTTGTGCCAGTCGGCAGAATGTCTGAGATTTCCCTCTGAAAACAGACTTGGGATTAATTGTGTTTTAGGCTTTCCCCTTGGCGGCCAGGTAGGTGCACCCACACATGTGAGGTACCGTTTTCATCGGGACACCTGTGGGAACGCGTGACAGTAGGCCATGTGTTGTTGGGGGCATGTTTCGATGGGTGCGTCAAGCGAAATGTGCGGAAAATGAGTTTTTTTCCCCAAATTTCGGACTTTGCAGGGGTGTCTGGGTAATAAAATCTGGGCCGATGTGCGCAAATCATACCTCTGCGGATTCCCACGGGTGTCCTCTTTTCGGAAATGCATGGGGTTCCCTGTTTTCCTCGATGGCTTGGACACCCGAGGCCCATATCTGTACGTTGTGCCGGTCGGCAGAATGTCTGAGATTTCCCTCTGAAAACAGACTTGGGGTTACTTGTGTTTTAGGCTTTCCCCTTGGCGGCCAGGTAGGTGCACCCACACATGTGAGGTACCGTTTTCATCGGGACACCTGTGGGAACGCGTGACGGTAGGCCATCTGTTGTTGGGGGCGTGTTTCGATGGGTGCGTCAAGTGAAAGGTGCGGAAAATGCATTTTTTTCCCCAAATTTCGGGCTTTGCAGGGGTGTCTGGGTAATAAAATCTGGGCCGATGTGCGCAAATCATACCTCTGCGGATTCCCACGGGTGTCCTCTTTCTGGAAATGCATGGGGTTCCCTGTTTTCCTCGGTGGCTTGGACACCCGATGCCCATATCTGTGCGTTGTGCCGGTCGGCAGAATGTCTGAGATTTCCCTCTGAAAACAGACTTGGGGTTACTTGTGTTTTAGGCTTTCCCCTTGGCGGCCAGGTAGGTGCACCCACACATGTGAGGTACCGTTTTCATCGGGACACCTGTGGGAACGCGTGACGGTAGGCCATGTGTTGTTGGGGCGTGTTTCGATGGGTGCGTCGAGCGAAATGTGCGGAAAAAGTGTTTTTTTCCCCACATTTCGGACTTTGCAGGGCTGTCTGGGTAAACAATTCTGGGGCGATGTGCGCAAATCATACCTCTGCGGATTCCCAAGTGTGTCCTCTTTTGGAAAATGCATGGGGTTGCCCGTTTTCCTCGGTGGCTTGGACACCCGAGGCCCATATCTGTACGTTGTGCCGGTCGGCAGAATGTCTGAGATTTCCCTCTGAAAACAGACTTGGGGTTACTTGTGTTTTAGACTTTCCCCTTGGCGGCCAGGTAGGTGCACCCACACATGTGAGGTACCGTTTTCATCAGGACACCTTTGGGAACGTGTGACGGTAGGCCATGTGTTGTTGGGGGCGTGTTTCGATGGGTGCGTCAAGCAAAATGTGCGGAAAATGCGTTTTTTTCCCCAAATTTCGGACTTTGCAGGGGTTTCTGGGTAATAAAATCTGGGCCGATGTGCGCAAATCATACCTCTGCGGATTCCCACGGGTGTCCTCTTTTCGGAAATGCATGGGGTTCCCTGTTTTCCTTGGTGGCTTGGACAGCCGAGGCCCATATCTGTACGTTGTGCCGGTCGGCAGAATGTCTGAGATTTCGCTCTGAAAACAGACTTGGGGTTACTTGTGTTTTAGGCTTTCCCCTTGGCGGCCAGGTAGGTGCACCCACACATGTGAGGTACCGTTTTCATCGGGACACCTGTGGGAACGCCTGACGGTAGGCCATATGTTGTTGGGGGCGTGTTACGATGGGTGCGTCAAGCGAAATGTGCGGAAAATGCGTTTTTTCCCCCAAATTTCGGACTTTGCAGGGGTGTCTGGGTAATAAAATCTGGGCCGATGTGCGCAAATCATACCTCTGCAGATTCCCACGGGTGTCCTCTTTTCGGAAATGCATGGGGTTCCCTGTTTTCTTCGGTGGCTTGGACACCCGAGGCCCATATCTGTACGTTGTGCCGGTGGGCAGAATGTCTGAGATTTCGCTCTGAAAACAGACATGGGTTACTTGTGTTTTAGGCTTTCCCCTTGGCGGCCAGGTAGGTGCACCCACACATGTGAGGTACCGTTTTCATCAGGACACCTGTGGGAACGCGTGACGGTAGGCCATGTGTTGTTGGGGGCGTGTTTCGATGGGTGCGTCAAGCGAAATGTGCGGAAAATGCGTTTTTTCCCCCAAATTTCAGACTTTGCAGCGGTGTCTGGGTAATAAAATCTGGGCCGATGTGCGCAAATCAAACCTCTGCAGATTCCCACGGATGTCCTCTTTTCGGAAATGCATGGGGTTCCCTGTTTTCCTTGGTGGCTTGGACACCCGAGGCCCATATCTGTACGCTGTGCCGGTCGGCAGAATGTCTGAGATTTCCCTCTGAAAACAGACTTGGGGTTACTTGTGTTTTAGGCTTTCCCCTTGGCGGCCAGGTAGGTGCACCGACACATGTGAGGTACCGTTTTCATCGGGACACCTGTGGGAACGCGTGAGGGTAGGCCCTGTGTTGTTGGGGGCGTGTTTCGATGGGTGCGTCAAGCGAAATGTGCGGAAAATGCGTTTTTTTTCCACCAAATTTCGGACTTTGCGGGGCTGTCTGGGTAATAAATTCTGGGGCGATGTGCGCAAATCATACCTCTGCAGATTCCCACGGGTGTCCTCTTTTCGGAAATGCATGGGGTTCCCTGTTTTCCTTGGTGGCTTGGACACCCGAGGCCCATATCTGTACGTTGTGCCAGTCGGCAGAATGTCTGAGATTTCCCTCTGAAAACAGACATGGGGTTACTTGTGTTTTAGGCTTTCCCCTTGGCGGCCAGGTAGATGCACCCACACATGTGAGGTACCGTTTTCATCGGGACACCTGTGGTAACACGTGACGGTAGGCCATGTGTTGTTGGGGGCGTGTTTTGATGGGTGCGTCAAGCGAAATGTGGGGAAAATGCGATTTTTCCCCCAAATTTTGGACTTTGCAGGGGTGTCTGGGTAAAGAATTCTGGGGCGATGTGCGCAAATCATACCACTGCGGATTCCCACGGGTGTCCTCTTTTCGGAAATGCATGGGGTTCCCTGTTTTCCTCAGTGGCTTGGACACCCGAGGCCCATATCTGTACGTTGTGCCGGTCGGCAGAATGTCTGAGATTTCCCTCTGAAAACAGACTTGGGGTTACTTGTGTTTTAGGCTTTCCCCTTGGCGGCCAGGTAGGTGCACCCACACATGTGCGGTAACGTTTTCATCAGGACACCTGTGGGAACGAGTGACGGTAGGCCATGTGTTGTTGGGGGCGTGTTTTGATGGGTGCGTCAAGCAAAATGTCCGGAAAAAATGCATTTTTTTCCCCAAATTGCGGACTTTGCAGGGGTGTCTGGGTAATAAAATCTGGGCCGATGTGCGCAAATCATACCTCTGCAGATTCCCACGGATGTCCTCTTTTCGGAAATGCATGGGGTTCCCTGTTTTCCTCGGTGGCTTGGACAGCCGAGGCCCATATCTGTACGTTGTGCCGGTCGGCAGAATGTCTGAGATTTCCCTCTGAAAACTGACTTGGGGTTACTTGTGTTTTAGGCTTTCCCCTTGGCGGCCAGGTAGGTACCTGTGATGCTGGAAATGCATCAGAGGGACAGGGCCTCTGAATCCTTGTCCTTTTCTGCCTTTTATCGTGTGTTCTGTTATGTTTTCTGCCCAGGAGTCCATTTGCGACTCCTGGCAGTGCAGCTCTCTCTTTTGGTTTGGTGAACAGACCCATGGGATACCCTTATGGCACCCCTGGGTAGGGGTACAACCCTGTGCCCCTAGAGTATGTTTTTGGGCACCGGTGGGTGGCCCACAGAGCAGGGTATGGGCTGGTGGCAGCTCCATGCTGAATTGGACAGGTGCTCTGGGTGTCCTCCATTTTGGGATACCCAGGCCCTGCCATTGGGATCAGTTGATTCCTGATAGAAAACAAGATGGCCCCTGTGGCCTCTTGCTTTCTATGGCCTGTTGTCTTGTTTTTCCCAAAGTCCTGGGAAGCCCTGACTCTGTACCTTCCCCCTGACTGGCTGTTGGGTGGAAGTTCCATATATGGTGTTGTTGTGAAGGCCCAGCTAGACTGACTGGAGCCTTCCCTTTGACTGTATGTTGTGGGTACCTCCTGTGGGTGGGACCTGGGTGAATGGAGTGTGTGACCAATATACACTTCTTGTTGTGGTTGTCTGGTTTCTGGCATGTGAGACAAAGACTGAGACAGCCCTGCCCGAAACTGGCCTGAATGCAGTGTGTAGTGTTGAATGGCTGGGTACTTGTCCCAATCCACATTCCTTGTTGTGAGTGTCGGAAAGGGAGGAGTGTGGCCTGAATGCACTGTGTGCCTGATTGGCTGACTGACTGCATGAATGCCCTTCTGTGTGATTGGCTGCTGTGTGTGTGCCAGCAGTGTGGATGAGAGACAGAATAGTATATCTGGGGACCTCTCACCACTGGAAATTGTTCAGGAACGTTCAGGAACGTTCAGAAGCATTCAGAAGCTGAGTCTCCACTCAAGAGTAACTGGATTTGCTGATCCTCGACGTCCAGCTGGAAGAAGAAGACTTGCTGTGGCATTTGCTTCGACCGAAACTGAAGGTTGTCGAAATCGCCGAGGACTGACCCGAGAGAGGACCTGGCTAGGCGCCCTCTTCCCGTGCTCCGAGGGACCATCGAGCACCGCTGAATCTTCGCCGAAGCGCCCTGGAAGTCAGACCCTCGAAAGGCTGCCGACCCGAGACGGGACCGCCGAGGAGATCGAAGTGAAGCACCCGGACATCGACGCTGTCGAAGTCCATTGCCGTCGACCAGGGTTCGCAGGTCTGTGTAACCGCTGGAGGCCCGTCGAAGTTGTGTTGCCCAGCCGTGGGAACCACTTGACGCCGTGCCGCCGACGACCGGAGCCGTCCCCTCCTTGCCTAAGAACATTTGCCTTGAAGGACTCCCTCGTCCGCATCGTCGACCGCTTTGTCCCGCCGGAGAAAGTCGAGGACGACCAACGCGCCGAGGAGAATCCGCCGGTGGGTTTCCCGCCACCTCACGACCCCAAAGACTCGAGCGACTCGACGCCCTTGCTGGGCTTCCGTCTCTACAATCTTTGCGGTCCAGAACTATTGTCATCGAGGTGCCCCGCACACCTCCGCCTTGCAGGACGCCGACGCCCCGACGCCGACGAGCACCGCTCGGACGAAGCTGCCGCCTCTCCGACATCGTTCTACCTCGTTTGTCGACGGACGTTCGACGCCCCGTGCCTCCCGCTTGAAAGGGAAGGCATTCAAGAAGGGCCGTCGATTCCCCGTCGCCGAACCCCGAGGTCTTCGACGTCTCTCGACGCCTCTCGACGATCCGTGACTCCTGCCTTAAAGGGGGTCATTCAAGAAGGATCTGTCGACGCCTCCTCGAAGAACTCGACTCCACCAGGTACATTGGGGGGGTAAAAACATTGCAGGAGAGAATAAGACTATTGAACAATATATGGACTGGGCTTGTGTTATATCTCTTTATTTTACAGGTTGCCCAGGTGGGGGGATCTCCACACAGAACTGTGTCCAGTAGCAAGGGCCAGTATTCTGCCTATTGTTTCAACCATCTTTTATCTCTCCTCTCTCTATTGCTGGTTTCCTTCTTATTGATCTGTGTGCCATTTCTACAGTATTGTGAATGCACTTGAATGAGGTCTAATATTAGTGGTACCACTTTAGAATTGTAGATATTTACCATTATTGATTTTCCTGAGCACAAAGTGCGTTATTGTGATAAGTGTACATAACCCTTGAATATTAATTATATAAAGACTGTGTTTTCAGTAATACAGTGTGTGGACATTCCTTTGTGGGGGCGTGGGGATACACTGTACTTAAGAACCAGCCTGCATCACCTCCTGAGAAGCTAGGCCTTGATTGCTCGCCCATCGCTACCGTATTAGAGAATCTTGGCTGGGGTCCTCTGTGCCTCTCCTCTACCATATAGAGAGCAGAAGTACAGACCCCCCCACCGGTCTTTACAGTACCCCCACACATGTGAGGTACCGTTTTCATCGGGACACCTGTGGGAACGCGTGACGGTAGGCCATGTGTTGTTGGGGGCGTGTTTCGATGGGTGCGTCAAGCGAAATGTGCAGAAAATGCATTTTTTTCCCCAAATTTTGGACTTTGCAGTGGTGTCTGGGTAAAAAATTCTGGGGCGATGTGCGCAAATCATACCTCTGCGGATTCCCACGGGTGTCCTCTTTTCGGAAATGCATGGGGTTCCCTGTTTTCCTTGGTGGCTTGGAAACCCGAGGCCCATATCTGTACGTTGTGCCGGTCGGCAGAATGTCTGAGATTTAGCTCTGAAAACAGACTTGGGGTTACTTGTGTTTTAGGCTTTTCCCTTGGTGGCCAGGTAGGTGCACCCACACATGTGAGGTACCGTTTTCATCGGGACACCTGCGGGAACGCGTGACGGTAGGCCATGTGTTGTTGGGGCGTGTTTCGATGGGTGCGTCAAGCGAAATGTGCGGAAAATGCGTTTTTTTTCCCCAAATTTCGGACTTTGCGGGGCTGACTGGGTAATAAATTCTGGGGCGATGTGCGCAAATCTTACCTCTGCAGATTCCCACGGGTGTCCTCTTTTCGGAAATGCATGGGGTTCCCTGTTTTCCTTGGTGGCTTGGACACCCGAGGCCCATATCTGTACGTTGTGCCGGTGGGCAGAATGTCTGAGATTTCCGTCTGAAAACAGACTTGGGGTTACTTGTGTTTTAGGCTTTCCCCTTGGCGGCCAGATAGGTGCACCCACACATGTGAGGTACCGTTTTCATCGGGACACGTGTGGGAACGCGTGACAGTAGGCCATGTGTTGTTGGGGCGTGTTTCGATGGGAGCGTCAAGCGAAATGTGCGGAAAATGCGTTTTATTCCCCAAATTTCGGACTTTGCAGGGGTGTCTGGGTAATAAAATCTGGGCCGATGTGCGCAAATCATACCTCTGCGGATTCCCACGGGTGTCCTCTTTTCGGAAATGCATGGGGTTCCCTGTTTTCCTTGATGGCTTGGACACCCGAGGCCCATATCTGTACGTTGTGCCAGTCGGCAGAATGTCTGAGATTTCGCTCTGAAAACAGACTTGGGGTTACTTGTGTTTTAGGCTTTCCCCTTGGCGGCCAGGTAGGTGCACCCACACATGTGAGGTACTGTTTTCATCGGGACACCTGTGGGAACGCGTGACGGTAGGCCATGTGTTGTTGGGGCGTGTTTCGATGGGAGCGTCAAGCAAAATGTGCGGAAAATGAGTTTTTTTCCCCAAATTTCGGACTTTGCAGGGGTGTCTGGGTGATAAAATCTGGGCCGATGTGCGCAAATCATACCTCTGCGGATTCCCACGGGTGTCCTCTTTTCGGAAATGCATGGGGTTCCCTGTTTTCCTCCATGGCTTGGACACCCGAGGCCCATATCTGTACGTTGTGCCAGTCGGCAGAATGTCTGAGATTTCCCTCTGAAAACAGACTTGGGGTTACTTGTGTTTTAGGCTTTCCCCTTGGCGGCCAGGTAGGTGCACCCACACATGTGAGGTACCGTTTTCATCGAGACACCTGTGGGAACGCGTGACGGTAGGCCATCTGTTGTTGGGGGCGTGTTTCGATGGGTGCGTCAAGCGAAAGGTGCGGAAAATGCATTTTTTTCCCCAAATTTCGGGCTTTGCAGGGGTGTCTGGGTAATAAAATCTGGGCCGATGTGCGCAAATCATACCTCTGCGGATTCCCACGGGTGTCCTCTTTCTGGAAATGCATGGGGTTCCCTGTTTTCCTCGGTGGCTTGGACACCCGATGCCCATATCTGTGCGTTGTGCCGGTCGGCAGAATGTCTGAGATTTCCCTCTGAAAACAGACTTGGGGTTACTTGTGTTTTAGGCTTTCCCCTTGGCGGCCAGGTAGGTGCACCCACACATGTGAGGTACCGTTTTCATCGGGACACCTGTGGGAACGCGTGACGGTAGGCCATGTGTTGTTGGGGCGTGTTTCGATGGGTGCGTCGAGCGAAATGTGCGGAAAATGCGTTTTTTTCCCCACATTTCGGACTTTGCAGGGCTGTCTGGGTAAACAATTCTGGGGCGATGTGCGCAAATCATACCTCTGCGGATTCCCAAGTGTGTCCTCTTTTGGAAAATGCATGGGGTTGCCCGTTTTCCTCGGTGGCTTGGACACCCGAGGCCCATATCTGTACGTTGTGCCGGTCGGCAGAATGTCTGAGATTTCCCTCTGAAAACAGACTTGGGGTTACTTGTGTTTTAGACTTTCCCCTTGGCGGCCAGGTAGGTGCACCCACACATGTGAGGTACCGTTTTCATCAGGACACCTGTGGGAACGTGTGACGGTAGGCCATGTGTTGTTGGGGGCGTGTTTCGATGGGTGCGTCAAGCAAAATGTGCGGAAAATGCGTTTTTTTCCCCAAATTTCGGACTTTGCAGGGGTTTCTGGGTAATAAAATCTGGGCCGATGTGCGCAAATCATACCTCTGCGGATTCCCACGGGTGTCCTCTTTTCGGAAATGCATGGGGTTCCCTGTTTTCCTTGGTGGCTTGGACAGCCGAGGCCCATATCTGTACGTTGTGCCGGTCGGCAGAATGTCTGAGATTTCGCTCTGAAAACAGATTTGGGGTTACTTGTGTTTTAGGCTTTCCCCTTGGCGGCCAGGTAGGTGCACCCACACATGTGAGGTACCGTTTTCATCGGGACACCTGTGGGAACGCCTGACGGTAGGCCATATGTTGTTGGGGGCGTGTTACGATGGGTGCGTCAAGCGAAATGTGCGGAAAATGCGTTTTTTCCCCCAAATTTCGGACTTTGCAGGGGTGTCTGGGTAATAAAATCTGGGCCGATGTGCGCAAATCATACCTCTGCAGATTCCCACGGGTGTCCTCTTTTCGGAAATGCATGGGGTTCCCTGTTTTCTTCGGTGGCTTGGACACCCGAGGCCCATATCTGTACGTTGTGCCGGTCGGCAGAATGTCTGAGATTTCGCTCTGAAAACAGACATGGGTTACTTGTGTTTTAGGCTTTCCCCTTGGCGGCCAGGTAGGTGCACCCACACATGTGAGGTACCGTTTTCATCAGGACACCTGTGGGAACGCGTGACGGTAGGCCATGTGTTGTTGGGGGCGTGTTTCGATGGGTGAGTCAAGCAAAATGTGCGGAAAATGTGTTTTTTTCCCCAAATTTCGGACTTTGCAGGGGTGTCTGGGTAATAAAATCTGGGCCGATGTGCGCAAATCATACCTCTGCGGATTCCCACGGGTGTCCTCTTTTTGGAAATGCATGGGGTTCCCTGTTTTCCTTGATGGCTTGGACAGCCGAGGCCCATATCTGTACGTTGTGCCGGTCGGCAGAATGTCTGAGATTTCGCTCTGAAAACAGACTTGGGGTTACTTGTGTTTTAGGCTTTCCCCTTGGCGGCCAGGTAGGTGCACCCACACATGTGAGGTACCGTTTTCATCGGGACACCTGTGGGAACGCGTGACGGTAGGCCATGTGTTGTTGGGGGCGTGTTTCGATGGGTGCGTCAAGCGAAATGTGCGGAAAATGCGTTTTTTCCCCCAAATTTCAGACTTTGCAGCGGTGTCTGGGTAATAAAATCTGGGCCGATGTGCGCAAATCAAACCTCTGCAGATTCCCACGGATGTCCTCTTTTCGGAAATGCATGGGGTTCCCTGTTTTCCTTGGTGGCTTGGACACCCGAGGCCCATATCTGTACGTTGTGCCGGTCGGCAGAATGTCTGAGATTTCGCTCTGAAAACAGACATGGGGTTACTTGTGTTTTAGGCTTTCCCCTTGGCGGCCAGGTAGGTGCACCCACACATGTGAGGTCCCGTTTTCATCGGGACACCTGTGGGAATGCGTGACAGTAGGCCATGTGTTGTTGGGGGCGTGTTTCGATGGGTGCGTCAAGCAAAATGTGCGGAAAATGCGTTTTTTTCCCCAAATTTCAGAATTTGCGAGGGGTGTCTGGGTAAAAAATTCTGGGGCGATGTGCGCAAATCATACCTCTGCGGATTCCCACGGGTGTCCTCTTTTTGGAAATGCATGGGGTTCCCTGTTTTCCTCGGTGGCTTGGACACCCGAGGCCCATATCTGTACGTTGTGCCGGTCGGCAGAATGTCTGAGATTTCCCTCTGAAAACAGACTTGGGGTTACTTGTGTTTTAGGCTTTCCCCTTGGCGGCCAGGTAGGTGCACCCACACATGTGAGGTACCGTTTTCATCGGGACACCTGTGGGAACGCGTGACAGTAGGCCATGTGTTGTTGGGGTCGTGTTTCAATGGGTGCGTCAAGCAAAATGTGCGGAAAATGCATTTTTTTCCCCAAATTTCGGACTTTGCAGGGGTGTCTGGGTAATAAAATCTGGGCCGATGTGCGCAAATCATACCTCTGCGGATTCCCACGGGTGTCCTCTTTTCGGAAATGCATGGGGTTCCCTGTTTTCCTCGGTGGCTTGGACACCCGAGGCCCATATCTGTACGTTGTGCCGGTCGGCAGAATGTCTGAGATTTCCCTCTGAAAACAGACTTGGGGTTACTTGTGTTTTAGGCTTTCCCCTTGGGGGCCAGGTAGGTGCACCCACACATGTGAGGTACCGTTTTCATCGGGACACCTGTGGGAACGCGTGACGGTAGGCCATGTGTTGTTGGGGGCGTGTTTCGATGGGTGCGTCAAGCGAAAGGTGCGGAAAATGCATTTTTTCCCCAAATTTCGGACTTTGCAGGGGTGTCTGGGTAAAAAATTCTGGGGCGATGTGCGCAAATCATACCTCTGCGGATTCCCAAGGGTGTCCTCTTTTGGAAAATGCATGGGGTTGCCCGTTTTCCTCGGTGGCTTGGACACCCGAGGCCCATATCTGTACGTTGTGCCGGTCGGCAGAATGTCTGAGATTTCCCTCTGAAAACAGACTTGGGGTTACTTGTGTTTTAGGCTTTCCCCTTGGTGGCCAGGTAGGTGCACCCACACATGTGAGGTACCGTTTTCATCGGGACACCTGTGGGAACGCGTGACGGTAGGCCATGTGTTGTTGGGGGCGTGTTTCGATGGGTGCGTCAAGCGAAATGTGCGGAAAATGCGTTTTTCCCCCAAATTTCGGACTTTGCAGGGGTGTCTGGGTAATAAAATCTGGGCCGATGTGCGCAAATCATACCTCTGCAGATTCCCACGGGTGTCCTCTTTTCGGAAATGCATGGGGTTCCCTGTTTTCCTTGGTGGCTTGGACACCCGAGGCCCATATCTGTACGTTGTGCCGGTCGGCAGAATGTCTGAGATTTCGCTCTGAAAACAGACATGGGGTTACTTGTGTTTTAGGCTTTCCCCTTGGCGGCCAGGTAGGTGCACCCACACATGTGAGGTACCGTTTTCATCAGGGCACCTCTGGGAACGCGTGACGGTAGGCCATGTGTTGTTGGGGGCGTGTTTCGATGGGTGCGTCAAGCAAAATGTGCGGAAAATGCGTTTTTTTCCCCAAATTTCCGACTTTGCAGGGGTGTCTGGGTAATAAAATCTGGGCCGATGTGCGCAAAACATACCTCTGCGGATTCCCACGTGTGTCCTCTTTTCGGAAATGCATGGGGTTCCCTGTTTTCCTCGGTGGCTTGGACAGCCGAGGCCCATATCTGTACGTTGTGCCGGTCGGCAGAATGTCTGAGATTTCCCTCTGAAAACAGACTTGGGGTTACTTGTGTTTTAGGCTTTCCCCTTGGCGGCCAGGTACCGTTTTCATCGGGACACCTGTGGGAACGCGTGACGGTAGGCCATGTGTTGTTGGGGGCGTGTTTTGATGGGTGCCTCGAGCAAAATGTGCGAAAAAAGCATTTTTTTCCCTAAATTTCGGACTTTGCGGGGCTGTCTGGGGAATAAATTCTGGGGCGATGTGCGCAAATCATACCTCTGCGGATTCCCACGGGTGTCCTCTTTTCGGAAATGCATGGGGTTCCCTGTTTTCCTTGGTGGCTTGGACACCCGAGGCCCATATCTGTACGTTGTGCCGGTCGGCAGAATGTCTGAGATTTCCCTCTGAAAACAGACTTGGGGTTACTTGTGTTTTAGGCTTTCCCCCTGTCGGCCAGGTAGGTGCACCCACACATGTGAGGTACCGTTTTCATCGGGACACCTGTGGGAACGCGTGACGGTAGGCCATGTGTTGTTGGGGGCGTGTTTCGATGGGTGCGCCGAGCGAAATGTCTGGAAAATGCGTTTTTTTCCCCACATTTCGGACTTTGCGGGGGTGTCTGGGTAATAAATTCTGGGGCGATGTGCGCAAATCATACCTCTGCGGATTCCCAGGGTGTCCTCTTTTCGTAAATGCATGGGGTTCCCTGTTTTCCTCGGTGGCCTGGACACCCGAGGCCCATATGTGTACGTTGTACCGGTCGGCAGAATGTCAGAGATTTCCCTCTGAAAACAGACTTGGAGTTACTTGTGTTTTAGGCTTTCTCCTTGGCGGCCAGGTAGGTGCACCCACACATGTGAGGTACCGTTTTCATCGGGACACCTGTGGGAACGCGTTACAGTAGGCCATGTGTTGTTGGGGCGTGTTTCGATGGGTGCGTCGAGCGAAATGTGCGGAAAATGCGTTTTTTTCCCCAAATTTCGGACTTTGCGGGGGTGTCTGGGTAAAAAATTCTGCGGCGATGTGCGCAAATCATACCTCTGCGGATTCCCACGGGTGTCCTCTTTTCGAAAATGCATGGGGTTCCCCCTTTTCCTTGGTGGCTTGGACACCCGAGGCCCATATCTGTACGTTGTGCCGGTCGGCAGAATGTCTGAGATTTCCCTCTGAAAACAGACTTGGGGTTACTTGTGTTTTAGGCTTTCCCCTTGGCGTCCAGGTAGGTGCACCCACAAATGTGAGGTACCGTTTTCATCGGGACACCTGTGGGAGTGCGTGACGGTAGGCCATATGTTGTTGGGGGCGTGTTTTGATCAGTGCGTCGAGCGAAATGTGCGGAAAAAGCGTTTTTTTCCCCAAAATTCGGACTTTGCGGGGCTGTCTGGGTAATAAATTCTGTTGCGATGTGCGTAAATCATACCTCTGCGGATTCCCACGGGTGTCCTCTTTTCGGAAATGCATGGGGTTCCCTGTTTTCCTTGGTGGCTTGGACACCCGAGGCCCATATCTGTACGTTGTGCCGGTCGGCAGAATGTCTGAGATTTCCCTCTGAAAACAGACTTGGGGTTACTTGTGTTTTAGGCTTTCCCCTTGGCGGCCAGGTAGGTGCACCCACACATGTGAGGTACCATTTTCATCGGGACACCTCTGGGAACGCGTGTCAGTAGGCCATGTGTTGTTGGGGGCGTGTTTCGATGGGAGCGTCAAGCGAAATGTGCGGAAAATGCGTTTTTTTCCCCAAATTTCGGACTTTGCAGGGGTGTCTGTGTAATAAAATCTGGGCCGATGTGCGCAAATCATACCTCTGCGGATTCCCACGGGTGTCCTCTTTTCGGAAATGCATGGGGTTCCCTGTTTTCCTCGGTGGCTTGGACACCCGAGGCCCATATCTGTACGTTGTGCCGGTTCGGCAGAATGTCTGAGATTTCCCTCTGAAAACAGACTTGGGGTTAGTTGTGTTTTAGGCTTTCCCCTTGGCGGCCAGGTAGGTGCACCCACACATGTGAGGTACCGTTTTCAACGGGACACCTGTGGGAAAGCGTGACGGTAGGCCATGTGTTGTTGGGGGCGTGTTTCGATGGGTGCGCCGAGCGAAATGTCTGGAAAATGCGTTTTTTTCCCACATTTCGGACTTTGCGGGGGTGTCTGGGTAATAATTTCTGGGGCGATGTGCGCAAATCATACCTCTGCGGATTCCCACGCGTGTCCTCTTTTCGGAAATGCATGGGGTTCCCTGTTTTCCTCGGTGGCTTGGACACCCGAGGCCCATATCTGTACGTTGTGCCGGCCGGCAGAATGTCTGAGATTTCCCTCTGAAAACAGACTTGGAGTTACTTGTGTTTTAGGCTTTCTCCTTGGCGGCCAGGTAGGTGCACCCACACATGTGAGGTACCATTTTCATTGGGACACCTGTGGGAACGCGTGACAGTAGGCCATGTGTTGTTGGGGGCGTGTTTCGATGGGTGCGTCGAGCGAAATGTGTGGAAAATGCGTTTTTTTCCCCAAATTTCGGACTTTGCGGGGGTGTCTGGGTAAAAAATTCTGGGGCGATGTGCGCAAATCATACCTCTGCGGATTCCCACGGGTGTCCTCTTTTCGAAAATGCATGGGGTTCCCTGTTTAACTTGGTGGCTTGGACACCCGAGGCCCATATCTGTACGTTGTGCCGGCCGGCAGAATGTCTGAGATTTCCCTCTGAAAACAGACTTTGGGTTACTTGTGTTTTAGGCTTTCCCCTTGGCGGCCAGGTAGGTGCACCCACACATGTGAGGTACCGTTTTCATCGGGACACCTGTGGGAACGCGTGACGGTAGGCCATATGTTGTTGGGGGCGTGTTTTGATGGGTGCGTCGAGCGAAATGTGCGGAAAAAGCGTTTTTTTCCTCAAATTTCTGACTTTGCGGGGCTGTCTGGGTAATACATTCTGGGGCGATGTGCGCAAATCATACTTCTGCGGATTTCCACGGGTGTCCTCTTTTCGGAAATGCATGGGGTTCCCTGTTTTCCTTGGTGGCTTGGACACTCGAGGCCCATATCTGTACGTTGTGCCGGTCGGCAGAATGTCTGAGATTTCCCTCTGAAAACAGACTTGGGGTTACTTGTGTTTTAGGCTTTCCCCTTTGGCGGCCAGGTAGGAGCACCCACACATGTGAGGTACCGTTTTCATCGGGAGACCTGTGGGAACGCGTAACGGTAGGCCATGTGTTGTTGGAGGCGTGTTTCGATGGGTGCGTCAAGCGAAATGTGTGGAAAATGCGTTTTTTTCCCCAAATTTCGGGCTTTGCAGTGGTGTCTGGGTAAAAAATTCTGGGGCGATGTGCGCAAATCATACCTCTGCGGATTCCCACGGGTGTCCTCTTTTTGGAAATGCATGGGGTTCCCTGTTTTCCTTGGTGGTTTGGACACCCGAGGCCCATATCTGTACGTTGTGCCGGTCGGCAGAATGTCAGATTTCGCTCTGAAAACAGACATGGGGTTACTTGTGTTTTAGGTTTTCCCCTTGGCGGCCAGGTAGGTGCACCCACACATGTGAGGTACCGTTTTCATCGGGACACGTGTGGGAACCCGTGACGGTAGGCCATGTGTTGTTGGGGGCGTGTTTTGATGGGTGCGTCGAGCAAAATGTGCGGAAAAAGCATTTTTTTCCCTAAATTTCGGACTTTGCGGGGCTGTCTGAGTAATAAATTCTGGGGCGATGTGCGCAAATCCTACCTCTGCGGATTCCCACGGGTGTCCTCTTTTCGGAAATGCATAGGGTTCCCTGTTTTCCTTGGTGGCTTGGACACCCGAGGCCCATATCTGTACGTTGTGCCGGTCGGCAGAATGTCTGAGATTTCCCTCTGAAAACAGACTTGGGGTTACTTGTGTTTTAGGCTTTCCCCTTGGCGGCCAGGTAGGTGCACCCACACATGTGAGGTCCCGTTTTCATCGGGACACCTGTGGGAACGCGTGACGAAGGCCATGTGTTGTTGGGGCGTGTTTCGATGGGTGCGTCGAGCGAAATGTGCGGAAAAAGTGTTTTTTTCCCCAGATTTCGGACTTTGCGGGGCTGTCTGGGTAAAAAATTCTGGGGCGATGTGCGCAAGTCATACCTCTGCGGATTCCCAAGGGTGTCCTCTTTTCAAAAATGCATGGGGTTGCCCGTTTTCCTCGGTGGCTTGGACACCCGAGGCCCATATCGGTACGTTGTGCCGGTCGGCAGAATGTCTGAGATTTCCCTCTGAAAACAGACTTGGGGTTACTTGTGTTTTAGGCTTTCCCCTTGGCGGCCAGGTAGGTGCACCCACACATGTGAGGTACCGTTTTCATCGGGACACCTGTGGGAACGCGTGACGGTAGGCCATGTGTTGTTGGGGGCGTGTTTCGATGGGTGCGCCGAGCGAAATGTTTGGAAAATGCATTTTTTTCCCCACATTTCGGACTTTGCGGGGGTGTCTGGGTAATAAATTCTGGGGCGATGTGCGCAAATCATACCTCTGCGGATCCCCACGGGTGTTCTCTTTTCGGAAATGCATGGGGTTCCCTGTTTTCCTCAGTGGCTTGGACACCCGAGGCGCATATCTGTACGTTGTGCCGGTCGGCAGAATGTCTGAGATTTCCCTCTGAAAACAGACTTGGAGTTACTTGTGTTTTAGGCTTTCTCCTTGGCGGCCAGGTAGGTGCACCCACACATGTGAGGTACCGTTTTCATCGGGACTCCTGTGGGAACGCGTGACAGTAGGCCATGTGTTGTTGGGGGCGTGTTTCGATGGGTGCGTCGAGCGAAATGTGCGGAAAATGCATTTTTTTCTCCAAATTTCGGACTTTGCGGGGGTGTCTGGGTAAAAAATTCTGGGGCGATGTGCGCAAATCATACCTCTGCGGATTCCCACGGGTGTTCTCTTTTCGGAAATGCATGGGATTCCCTGTTTTCCTTGGTGGCTTGGACACCCGAGGCCCATATCTGTACGTTGTGCCTGTCGGCAGAATGTCTGAGATTTCCCTCTGAAAACAGACTTGGGGTTACTTGTGTTTTAGGCTTTCCCCTTGGCGGCCAGGTAGGTGCACCCACACATGTGAGGTACCGTTTTCATCGGGAGACCTGTGGGAACGCGTGACGGTAGGCCATGTGTTGTTGGGGGCGTGTTTCGATGGGTGCGTCAAGCGAAATGTGCGGAAAATGCGTTTTTTTCCCCAAATTTCGGACTTTGCAGTGGTGTCTGGGTAAAAAATTCTGGGGCGATGTGCGCAAATCATACCTCTGCGGATTCCCACGGGTGTCCTCTTTTCGGAAATGCATGGGGTTCCCTGTTTTCCTTGGTGGCTTGGACACCCGAGGCCCATATCTGTACGTTGTGCCGGTAGGCAGAATGTCTGAGATTTCGCTCTGAAAACAGACTTGGGGTTACTTGTGTTTTAGGCTTTCCCCTTGGCGGCCAGGTAGGTGCACCCACACATGTGAGGTACCGTTTTCATCGGGACACCTGTGGGAATGCGTGACGGTAGGCCATTTGTTGTTGGGGGCGTGTTTCGATGGGAGCGTCAAGCAAAATGTGCGGAAAATGCGTTTTTTTCCCCAAATTTCGGACTTTGCACGGGTGTCTGGGTAATAAAATCTGGGCCGATGTGCGCAAATCATACCTCTGCGGATTCCCACGGGTGTCCTCTTTTCGGAAATGCATGGGGTTCCCTGTTTTCCTCGGTGGCTTGGACACCCGAAGCCCATATCTGTACGTTATGCCGGTCGGCAGAATGTCTGAGATTTCCCTCTGAAAACAGACTTGAGGTTACTTGTGTTTTAGGCTTTCCCCTTGGCGGCCAGGTAGGTGCACCCACACATGTGAGGTACCGTTTTCATCGGGACACCTGTGGGAACGCGTGACGGTAGGCCATGTGTTGTTGGGGGCGTGTTTCGATGGGTGCGTCAAGCGAAATGTGCAGAAAATGCGTTTTTTCCCCCAAATTTCGGACTTTGCAGGGGTGTCTGGGTAAAAAATTCTGGGGCGATGTGCGCAAATCATACCTCTGCGGATTCCCACGGGTGTCCTATTTTCGGAAATGGATGGGGTTCCCTGTTTTCCTCAGTGGCTTGGACACCCGAGGCCCATATCTGTACGTTGTGCCGGTCAGCAGAATGTCTGAGATTTCCCTCTGAAAACAGACTTGGGGTTACTTGTGTTTTAGGCTTTCCCCTTGGCGGCCAGGTAGGTGCCACCACACATGTGAGGTACCGTTTTCCTCGGGACACCTGTGGGAACGCGTGACGGTAGGCCATGTGTTGTTGGGGGCGTGTTTCGATGGGTGGTCAAGCGAAATGTGCGGAAAATGCATTTTTTTCCCCAAATTTCGGACTTTGCAGGGGTGTCTGGGTAATAAAATATGGGCCGATGTGCGCAAATCATACCTCTGCAGATTCCCACGGCTGTCCTCTTTTCGGAAATGCATGGGGTTCCCTGTTTTCCTCGGTGGCTTGGACACCCGAGGCCCATATCTGTACGTTGTGCTGGTCGGCAGAATGTCTGAGATTTCCCTCTGAAAACAGACTTGGGGTTACTTGTGTTTTAGGCTTTCCCCTTGGCGGCCAGGTAGGTGCACCCACACATGTGAGGTACCGTTTTCATCGGGACACCTGTGGGAACGCGTGACGGTAGGCCATGTGTTGTTGGGGCGTGTTTCGATGGGTGCGTCGAGCGAAATGTGCGGAAAAAGTGTTTTTTTCCCCACATTTCGGACTTTGCGGGGCTGTCTGGGTAAAAAATTCTGGGGCGATGTGCGCTAGTCATACCTCTGCGGATTCCCAAGGGTGTCCTCTTTTCGAAAATGCATGGGGTTGCCCGTTTTCCTCGGTGGCTTGGACACCCGAGGCCCATATCTGTACGTTGTGCCGGTCGGCAGAATGTCTGAGATTTCCCTCTGAAAACAGACTTGGGGTTACTTGTGTTTTAGGCTTTCCCCTTGGCGGCCAGGTAGGTGCACCCACACATGTGAGGTACCGTTTTCATCAGGACACCTGTGGGAAGGCGTGACGGTAGGCCATGTGTTGTTGGGGGCGTGTTTCGATGGGTGCGTCAAGCAAAATGTGCGGAAAATGCGTTTTTTTCCCCAAATTTCGGACTTTGCAGGGGTGTCTGGGTAATAAAATCTGGGCCGATGTGCGCAAATCATACCTCTGCGGATTCCCACGGGTGTCCTATTTTCGGAAATGCATGGGGTTCCCTGTTTTCCTCAGTGGCTTGGACACCCGAGGCCCATATCTGTACGTTGTGCCGGTCGGCAGAATGTCTGAGATTTCCCTCTGAAAACAGACTTGGGGTTACTTGTGTTTTAGGCTTTCCCCTTGGCGGCCAGGTAGGTGCACCCACACATGTGAGGTCCCGTTTTCATCGGGACACCTGTGGGAACGCGTGACGAAGGCCATGTGTTGTTGGGGCGTGTTTCGATGGGTGCGTCGAGCGAAATGTGCGGAAAAAGTGTTTTTTTCCCCAGATTTCGGACTTTGCGGGGCTGTCTGGGTAAAAAATTCTGGGGCGATGTGCGCAAGTCATACCTCTGCGGATTCCCAAGGGTGTCCTCTTTTCAAAAATGCATGGGGTTGCCCGTTTTCCTCGGTGGCTTGGACACCCGAGGCCCATATCGGTACGTTGTGCCGGTCGGCAGAATGTCTGAGATTTCCCTCTGAAAACAGACTTGGGGTTACTTGTGTTTTAGGCTTTCCCCTTGGCGGCCAGGTAGGTGCACCCACACATGTGAGGTACCGTTTTCATCGGGACACCTGTGGGAACGCGTGACGGTAGGCCATGTGTTGTTGGGGGCGTGTTTCGATGGGTGCGCCGAGCGAAATGTTTGGAAAATGCATTTTTTTCCCCACATTTCGGACTTTGCGGGGGTGTCTGGGTAATAAATTCTGGGGCGATGTGCGCAAATCATACCTCTGCGGATCCCCACGGGTGTTCTCTTTTCGGAAATGCATGGGGTTCCCTGTTTTCCTCAGTGGCTTGGACACCCGAGGCGCATATCTGTACGTTGTGCCGGTCGGCAGAATGTCTGAGATTTCCCTCTGAAAACAGACTTGGAGTTACTTGTGTTTTAGGCTTTCTCCTTGGCGGCCAGGTAGGTGCACCCACACATGTGAGGTACCGTTTTCATCGGGACTCCTGTGGGAACGCGTGACAGTAGGCCATGTGTTGTTGGGGGCGTGTTTCGATGGGTGCGTCGAGCGAAATGTGCGGAAAATGCATTTTTTTCTCCAAATTTCGGACTTTGCGGGGGTGTCTGGGTAAAAAATTCTGGGGCGATGTGCGCAAATCATACCTCTGCGGATTCCCACGGGTGTTCTCTTTTCGGAAATGCATGGGATTCCCTGTTTTCCTTGGTGGCTTGGACACCCGAGGCCCATATCTGTACGTTGTGCCTGTCGGCAGAATGTCTGAGATTTCCCTCTGAAAACAGACTTGGGGTTACTTGTGTTTTAGGCTTTCCCCTTGGCGGCCAGGTAGGTGCACCCACACATGTGAGGTACCGTTTTCATCGGGAGACCTGTGGGAACGCGTGACGGTAGGCCATGTGTTGTTGGGGGCGTGTTTCGATGGGTGCGTCAAGCGAAATGTGCGGAAAATGCGTTTTTTCCCCCAAATTTCGGACTTTGCAGTGGTGTCTGGGTAAAAAATTCTGGGGCGATGTGCGCAAATCATACCTCTGCGGATTCCCACGGGTGTCCTCTTTTCGGAAATGCATGGGGTTCCCTGTTTTCCTTGGTGGCTTGGACACCCGAGGCCCATATCTGTACGTTGTGCCGGTAGGCAGAATGTCTGAGATTTCGCTCTGAAAACAGACTTGGGGTTACTTGTGTTTTAGGCTTTCCCCTTGGCGGCCAGGTAGGTGCACCCACACATGTGAGGTACCGTTTTCATCGGGACACCTGTGGGAATGCGTGACGGTAGGCCATTTGTTGTTGGGGGCGTGTTTCGATGGGAGCGTCAAGCAAAATGTGCGGAAAATGCGTTTTTTTCCCCAAATTTCGGACTTTGCACGGGTGTCTGGGTAATAAAATCTGGGCCGATGTGCGCAAATCATACCTCTGCGGATTCCCACGGGTGTCCTCTTTTCGGAAATGCATGGGGTTCCCTGTTTTCCTCGGTGGCTTGGACACCCGAAGCCCATATCTGTACGTTATGCCGGTCGGCAGAATGTCTGAGATTTCCCTCTGAAAACAGACTTGAGGTTACTTGTGTTTTAGGCTTTCCCCTTGGCGGCCAGGTAGGTGCACCCACACATGTGAGGTACCGTTTTCATCGGGACACCTGTGGGAACGCGTGACGGTAGGCCATGTGTTGTTGGGGGCGTGTTTCGATGGGTGCGTCAAGCGAAATGTGCAGAAAATGCGTTTTTTCCCCCAAATTTCGGACTTTGCAGGGGTGTCTGGGTAAAAAATTCTGGGGCGATGTGCGCAAATCATACCTCTGCGGATTCCCACGGGTGTCCTATTTTCGGAAATGGATGGGGTTCCCTGTTTTCCTCAGTGGCTTGGACACCCGAGGCCCATATCTGTACGTTGTGCCGGTCAGCAGAATGTCTGAGATTTCCCTCTGAAAACAGACTTGGGGTTACTTGTGTTTTAGGCTTTCCCCTTGGCGGCCAGGTAGGTGCCACCACACATGTGAGGTACCGTTTTCCTCGGGACACCTGTGGGAACGCGTGACGGTAGGCCATGTGTTGTTGGGGGCGTGTTTCGATGGGTGGTCAAGCGAAATGTGCGGAAAATGCATTTTTTTCCCCAAATTTCGGACTTTGCAGGGGTGTCTGGGTAATAAAATATGGGCCGATGTGCGCAAATCATACCTCTGCAGATTCCCACGGCTGTCCTCTTTTCGGAAATGCATGGGGTTCCCTGTTTTCCTCGGTGGCTTGGACACCCGAGGCCCATATCTGTACGTTGTGCTGGTCGGCAGAATGTCTGAGATTTCCCTCTGAAAACAGACTTGGGGTTACTTGTGTTTTAGGCTTTCCCCTTGGCGGCCAGGTAGGTGCACCCACACATGTGAGGTACCGTTTTCATCGGGACACCTGTGGGAACGCGTGACGGTAGGCCATGTGTTGTTGGGGCGTGTTTCGATGGGTGCGTCGAGCGAAATGTGCGGAAAAAGTGTTTTTTTCCCCACATTTCGGACTTTGCGGGGCTGTCTGGGTAAAAAATTCTGGGGCGATGTGCGCTAGTCATACCTCTGCGGATTCCCAAGGGTGTCCTCTTTTCGAAAATGCATGGGGTTGCCCGTTTTCCTCGGTGGCTTGGACACCCGAGGCCCATATCTGTACGTTGTGCCGGTCGGCAGAATGTCTGAGATTTCCCTCTGAAAACAGACTTGGGGTTACTTGTGTTTTAGGCTTTCCCCTTGGCGGCCAGGTAGGTGCACCCACACATGTGAGGTACCGTTTTCATCAGGACACCTGTGGGAAGGCGTGACGGTAGGCCATGTGTTGTTGGGGGCGTGTTTCGATGGGTGCGTCAAGCAAAATGTGCGGAAAATGCGTTTTTTTCCCCAAATTTCGGACTTTGCAGGGGTGTCTGGGTAATAAAATCTGGGCCGATGTGCGCAAATCATACCTCTGCGGATTCCCACGGGTGTCCTATTTTCGGAAATGCATGGGGTTCCCTGTTTTCCTCAGTGGCTTGGACACCCGAGGCCCATATCTGTACGTTGTGCCGGTCAGCAGAATGTCTGAGATTTCCCTCTGAAAACAGACTTGGGGTTACTTGTGTTTTAGGCTTTCCCCTTGGCGGCCAGGTAGGTGCACCCACACATGTGAGGTACCGTTTTCATCGGGACACCTGTGGGAACGCGTGACGGTAGGCCATGTGTTGTTGGGGCGTGTTTCGATGGGTGCGTCGTGCGAAATGTGCGGAAAAAGTGTTTTTTCCCCACATTTCGGACTTTGCGGGGCTGTCTGGGTAAAAAATTCTGGGGCGATGTGCGCAAGTCATACCTCTGCGGATTCCCAAGGGTGTCCTCTTTTCGAAAATGCATGGGGTTGCCCGTTTTCCTCGGTGGCTTGGACACCCGAGGCCCATATCTGTACGTTGTGCCGGTCGGCAGAATGTCGGAGATTTCCCTCTGAAAACAGACTTGGGGTTACTTGTGTTTTAGGCTTTCCCCTTGGCAGCCAGGTAGGTGCACCCACAGCTTGTGAGGTATCGTTTTCATCAGGACACCTGTGGGAACGCGTGACGGTAGGCCATGTGTTGTTGGGGGCGTGTTTCGATGGGTGCTTCAAGCAAAATGTGCGGAAAATGCGTTTTTTTCCCCATATTTCGGACTTTGCGGGGGTGTCTGGGTAAAAAATTCTGGGGCGATGTGCGCAAATCATACCTCTGCGGATTCCCACGGGTGTCCTCTTTTCGAAAATGCATGGGGTTCCCCGTTTTCCTTGGTGGCTTGGACACCCGAGGCCCATATCTGTACATTGTGCCGGTCGGCAGAATGTCTGAGATTTCCCTCTGAAAACAGACTTGGGGTTACTTGTGTTTTAGGCTTTCCCCTTGGCGGCCAGGTAGGTGCACCCACACATGTGAGGTACCGTTTTCATCGGGACACCTGTGGGAACGCGTGACAGTAGGCCATGTGTTGTTGGGGGCGTGTTTCGATGGGTGCGTCGAGCGAAATGTGCGGAAAATGTGTTTTTTTCCCCAAATTTCGGATTTTGCGTGGGTGTCTGGGTAAAAAATTCTGGGGCGATGTGCGCAAATCATACCTCTGCGGATTCCCACAGGTGTCCTCTTTTCGAAAATGCATGGGGTTCCCCGTTTTCCTTGGTGGCTTGGACACCCGAGGCCCATATCTGTACATTGTGCCGGTCGGCAGAATGTCTGAGATTTCCCTCTGAAAACAGACTTGGGGTTACTTGTGTTTTAGGCTTTCCCCTTGGCGGCCAGGTAGGTGCACCCACACATGTGAGGTACCATTTTCATCGGGACACCTGTGGGAACGCGTGACAGTAGGCCATGTGTTGTTGGGGGCGTGTTTCGATGGGTGCGTCGAGCGAAATGTGCGGAAAATGTGTTTTTTTCCCCAAATTTCGGATTTTGCGTGGGTGTCTGGGTAAAAAATTCTGGGGCGATGTGCGCTAATCATACCTCTGCGGAATCCCATGGGTGTCCTCTTTTCGAAAATGCATGGGGTTCCCCGTTTTCCTTGGTGGCTTGGACACCCGAGGCCCATATCTGTACGTTGTGCCGGTCGGCAGAATGTCTGAGATTTCCCTCTGAAAACAGACTTGGCGTTACTTGTGTTTTAGGCTTTCCCCTTGGCGGCCAGGTAGGTGCACCCACACATGTGAGGTACCGTTTTCATCGGGACACCTGTGGGAACGCGTGACGGTAGGCCATGTGTTGTTGGGGGCGTGTTTCGATGGGAGCGTCAAGCGAAATGTGCAGAAAATGCGTTTTTCCCCCCAAATTTCGGACTTTGCAGGGGTGTCTGGGTAATAAAATCTGGGCCAATGTGCGCAAATCATACCTCTGCGGATTCCCACGGGTGTCCTCTTTTCGGAAATGCATGGGGTTCCCTGTTTTCCTCGGTGGCTTGGACACCCGAGGCCCATATCTGTACGTTGTGCCGGACGGCAGAATGTCTGAGATTTCCCTCTGAAAACAGACTTGGGGTTACTTGTGTTTTAGGCTTTCCCCTTGGCGGCCAGGTAGGTGCACCCACACATGTGAGGTCCCGTTTTCATCGGGACACCTGTGGGAACGCGTGACGGTAGGCCATGTGTTGTTGGGGCGTGTTTCGATGGGTGCGTCGAGCGAAATGTGCGGAAAAAGTGTTTTTTTCCCCACATTTCGGACTTTGCAGGGCTGTCTGGGTAAAAAATTCTGGGGCGATGTGCGCAAGTCATACCTCTGCGGATTCCCAAGGGTGTCCTCTTTTCGAAAATGCATGGGGTTGCCCGTTTTCCTCGGTGACTTGGACACCCGAGGCCCATATCTGTACGTTGTGCCGGTCGGCAGAATGTCTGAGATTTCCCTCTGAAAACAGACTTGGGGTTACTTGTGTTTTAGGCTTTCCCCTTGGCAGCCAGGTAGGTGCACCCACACATGTGAGGTACCGTTTTCATCGGGACACCTGTGGGAACGCGTGACGGTAGGCCATGTGTTGTTGGGGGCGTGTTTCAATGGGTGCGCCGAGCGAAATGTCTGGAAAATGCATTTTTTTCCCCACATTTCGGACTTTGCGGGGGTGTCTGGGTAATAAATTCTGGGGCGATGTGCGCAAATCATACCTCTGCGGATTCCCACGGGTGTCCTCTTTTCGGAAATGCATGGGGTTCCCTGTTTTCCTCAGTGGCTTGGACACCCGAGGCCCATATCTGTACGTTGTGCCGGTCGGCAGAATGTCTGAGATTTCCCTCTGAAAACAGACTTGGAGTTACTTGTGTTTTAGGCTTTCTCCTTGGCGGCCAGGTAGGTGCACCCACACATGTGAGGTACCGTTTTCATCGGGACTCCTGTGGGAACGCGTGACAGTAGGCCATGTGTTGTTGGGGGCGTGTTTCGATGGGTGCGTCGAGCAAAATGTGCGGAAAATGCATTTTTTTCTCCAAATTTCGGACTTTGCGGGGGTGTCTGGGTAAAAAATTCTGGGGCGATGTGCGCAAATCATACCTCTGCGGATTCCCACGGGTGTCCTCTTTTTGGAAATGCATGGGGTTCCCTGTTTTCCTTGGTGGCTTGGACACCCGAGGCCCATATCTGTACGTTGTGCCTGTCAGCAGAATGTCTGAGATTTCCCTCTGAAAACAGACTTGGGGTTACTTGTGTTTTAGGCTTTCCCCTTGGCGGCCAGGTAGGTGCACCCACACATGTGAGGTACCGTTTTCATCGGGAGACCTGTGGGAACGCGTGACGGTAGGCCATGTGTTGTTGGGGGCGTATTTCGATGGGTGCGTCAAGCGAAATGTGCGGAAAATGCGTTTTTTTCCCCAAATTTCGGACTTTGCAGTGGTGTCTGGGTAAAAAGTTCTGGGGCGATGTGCGCAAATCATACCCCTGCGGATTCCCACGGGTGTCCTCTTTTCGGAAATGCATGGGGTTCCCTGTTTTCCTTGGTGGCTTGGACACCCGAGGCCCATATCTGTACGTTGTGCCGGTAGGCAGAATGTCTGAGATTTCGCTCTGAAAACAGACTTGGGGTTACTTGTGTTTTAGGCTTTCCCCTTGGCGGCCAGGTAGGTGCACCCACACATGTGAGGTACCGTTTTCATCGGGACACCTGTGGGAACGCGTGACGGTAGGCCATTTGTTGTTGGGGGCGTGTTTCGATTGGAGCGTCAAGCGAAATGTGCGGAAAATGCGTTTTTTTCCCCAAATTTCGGACTTTGCAGGGGTGTCTGGGTAAAAAATTCTGGGGCGATGTGCGCAAATCATACCTCTGCGGATTCCCACGGGTGTCCTATTTTCGGAAATTGATGGGGTTCCCTGTTTTCCTCAGTGGCTTGGACACCCGAGGCCCATATCTGTACGTTGCGCCGGTCAGCAGAATGTCTGAGATTTCCCTCTGAAAACAGACTTGGGGTTACTTGTGTTTTAGGCTTTCCCCTTGGCGGCCAGGTAGGTGCACCCACACATGTGAGGTACCGTTTTCATAGGGACACCTGTGGGAACGCGTGACGGTAGGCCATGTGTTGTTGGGGGCGTGTTTCGAAGGGTGCGTCAAGCGAAATGTACAGAAAATGCGTTTTTTTCCCCAAATTTCGGACTTTGCAGGGGTGTCTGGGTAAAAAATTCTGGGGCGATGTGCGCAAATCATACCTCTGCGGATTCCCACGGGTGTCCTATTTTCGGAAATTGATGGGGTTCCCTGTTTTCCTCAGTGGCTTGGACACCCGAGGCCCATATCTGTACGTTATGCCGGTCGGCAGAATGTCTGAGATTTCCCTCTGAAAACAGACTTGGGGTTACTTGTGTTTTAGGCTTTCCCCTTGGCGGCCAGGTAGGTGCACCCACACATGTGAGGTACCGTTTTCATAGGGACACCTGTGGGAACGCGTGACGGTAGGCCATGTGTTGTTGGGGGCGTGTTTCGAAGGGTGCGTCAAGCGAAATGTACAGAAAATGCGTTTTTTTCCCCAAATTTCGGACTTTGCAGGGGTGTCTGGGTAAAAAATTCTGGGGCGATGTGCGCAAATCATACCTCTGCGGATTCCCACGGGTGTCCTATTTTCGGAAATTGATGGGGTTCCCTGTTTTCCTCAGTGGCTTGGACACCCGAGGCCCATATCTGTACGTTGCGCCGGTCAGCAGAATGTCTGAGATTTCCCTCTGAAAACAGACTTGGGGTTACTTGTGTTTTAGGCTTTCCCCTTGGCGGCCAGGTAGGTGCACCCACACATGTGAGGTACCGTTTTCCTCGGGACACCTGTGGGAACGCGTGACGGTAGGCCATGTGTTGTTGGGGGCGTGTTTCGATGGGTGCGTCAAGCGAAATGTGCGGAAAATGCATTTTTTTCCCCAAATTTCGGACTTTGCAGGGGTGTCTGGGTAAAAAATTCTGGGGCGATGTGCGCAAGTCATACCTCTGCGGATTCCCAAGGGTGTCCTCTTTTCGAAAATGCATGGGGTTGCCCGTTTTCCTCGGTGGCTTGGACACCCGAGGCCCATATCTGTACGTTGTGCCGGTCGGCAGAATGTCTGAGATTTCCCTCTGAAAACAGACTTGGGGTTACTTGTGTTTTAGGCTTTCCCCTTGGCGGCCAGGTAGGTGCACCCACACATGTGAGGTACCGTTTTCATCAGGACACCTGTGGGAACGCGTGACGGTAGGCCATGTGTTGTTGGGGGCGTGTTTCGATGGGTGCGTCAAGCAAAATGTGCGGAAAAAGTGTTTTTTCCCCACATTTCGGACATTGCAGGGCTGTCTGGGTAAAAAATTCTGGGGCGATGTGCGCAAGTCATACCTCTGCGGATTCCCAAGGGTGTCCTCTTTTCGAAAATGCAAGGGGTTTCCCGTTTTCCTCGGTGGCTTGGACACCCGAGGCCCATATCTGTACGTTGTGCCGGTCGGCAGAATGTCTGAGATTTCCCTCTGAAAACAGACTTGGGGTTACTTGTGTTTTAGGCTTTCCCCTTGGCGGCCAGGTAGGTGCACCCACACATGTGAGGTATCGTTTTCATCAGGACACCTGTGGGAACGCGTGACGGTAGGCCATGTGTTGTTGGGGGCGTGTTTTGATGGGTGCGTCAAGCAAAATGTGCGGAAAATGCGTTTTTTTCCCCAAATTTCAGACTTTGCGGGGGTGTCTGGGTAAAAAATTCTGGGGCGATGTGCGCAAATCATACCTCTGCGGATTCCCACGGGTGTCCTCTTTTCGAAAATGCATGGGGTTCCCCGTTTTCCTTGGTGGCTTGGACACCCGAGTCCCATATCTGTACATTGTGCCGGTCGGCAGAATGTCTGAGATTTCCCTCTGAAAACAGACTTGGGGTTACTTGGGTTTTAGGCTTTCCCCTTGGCGGCCAGGTAGGTGCACCAACACATGTGAGGTACCGTTTTTATCGGGACACCTGTGGGAACGCGTGACGGTAGGCCATATGTTGTTGGGGGCGTGTTTTGATGGGTGCGCCGAGCGAAATGTCTGGAAAATGCATTTTTTTCCCCACATTTCGGACTTTGCAGGGGTGTCTGGGTAATAAATTCTGGGGCGATGTGCGCAAATCATACCTCTGCGGATTCTCACGGGTGTCCTCTTTTCGGAAATGCATGGGGTTCCCTGTTTTCCTCAGTGGCTTGGACACCCGAGGCCCATATCTGTACGTTGTGCCGGTCGGCAGAATGTCTGAGATTTCCCTCTGAAAACAGACTTGGGGTTACTTGTGTTTTAGGCTTTCCCCTTGGCGGCCAGGTAGGTGCACCCACACATGTGAGGTACCGTTTTCATCGGGACACCTGTGGGAACGCGTGACGGTAGGCCATGTGTTGTTGGGGGCGTGTTTCGATGGGTGCGTCAAGCGAAATGTGCAGAAAATGCGTTTTTTTCCCCAAATTTCGGACTTTGCAGGGGTGTCTGGGTAAAAGATTCTGGGGCGATGTGCGCAAATCATACCTCTGCGGATTCCCACGGGTGTCCTCTTTTCGGAAATGCATGGGGTTCCCTGTTTTCCTTGGTGGCTTGGACACCCGAGGCCCATATCTGTACGTTGTGCCGGTCGGCAGAATGTCTGAGATTTCCCTCTGAAAACAGACTTGGGGTTACTTGTGTTTTAGGCTTTCCCCTTGGCGGCCAGGTAGGTGCACCCACACATGTGAGGTACCGTTTTCATCAGGACACCTGTGGGAAGGCGTGACGGTAGGCCATGTGTTGTTGGGGGCGTGTTTCGATGGGTGCGTCAAGCAAAATGTGCGGAAAATGCGTTTTTTTCCCCAAATTTCGGACTTTGCAGGGGTGTCTGGGTAATAAAATCTGGGCCGATGTGCGCAAATCATACCTCTGGGGATTCCCACGGGTGTCCTATTTTCGGAAATGCATGGGGTTCCCTGTTTTCCTCAGTGGCTTGAACACCCGAGGCCCATATCTGTACGTTGTGCCGGTCAGCAGAATGTCTGAGATTTCCCTCTGAAAACAGACTTGGGGTTACTTGTGTTTTAGGCTTTCCCCTTGGCGGCCAGGTAGGTGCACCCACACATGTGAGGTACCGTTTTCATCGGGACACCTGTGGGAACGCGTGACGGTAGGCCATGTGTTGTTGGGGCGTGTTTCGATGGGTGCGTCGTGCGAAATGTGCGGAAAAAGTGTTTTTTCCCCACATTTCGGACTTTGCGGGGCTGTCTGGGTAAAAAATTCTGGGGCGATGTGCGCAAGTCATACCTCTGCGGATTCCCAAGGGTGTCCTCTTTTCGAAAATGCATGGGGTTGCCCGTTTTCCTCGGTGGCTTGGACACCCGAGGCCCATATCTGTACGTTGTGCCGGTCGGCAGAATGTCTGAGATTTCCCTCTGAAAACAGACTTGGGGTTACTTGTGTTTTAGGCTTTCCCCTTGGCAGCCAGGTAGGTGCACCCACAGCTTGTGAGGTATCGTTTTCATCAGGACACCTGTGGGAACGCGTGACGGTAGGCCATGTGTTGTTGGGGGCGTGTTTCGATGGGTGCGTCAAGCAAAATGTGCGGAAAATGCGTTTTTTTCCCCAAATTTCGGACTTTGCGGGGGTGTCTGGGTAAAAAATTCTGGGGCGATGTGCGCAAATCATACCTCTGCGGATTCCCACGGGTGTCCTCTTTTCGAAAATGCATGGGGTTCCCCGTTTTCCTTGGTGGCTTGGACACCCGAGGCCCATATCTGTACATTGTGCCGGTCGGCAGAATGTCTGAGATTTCCCTCTGAAAACAGACTTGGGGTTACTTGTGTTTTAGGCTTTCCCCTTGGCGGCCAGGTAGGTGCACCCACACATGTGAGGTACCGTTTTCATCGGGACACCTGTGGGAACGCGTGACAGTAGGCCATGTGTTGTTGGGGGCGTGTTTCGATGGGTGCGTCGAGCGAAATGTGCGGAAAATGTGTTTTTTTCCCCAAATTTCGGATTTTGCGTGGGTGTCTGGGTAAAAAATTCTGGGGCGATGTGCGCAAATCATACCTCTGCGGATTCCCACAGGTGTCCTCTTTTCGAAAATGCATGGGGTTCCTCGTTTTCCTTGGTGGCTTGGACACCCGAGGCCCATATCTGTACATTGTGCCGGTCGGCAGAATGTCTGAGATTTCCCTCTGAAAACAGACTTGGGGTTACTTGTGTTTTAGGCTTTCCCCTTGGCGGCCAGGTAGGTGCACCCACACATGTGAGGTACCATTTTCATCGGGACACCTGTGGGAACGCGTGACAGTAGGCCATGTGTTGTTGGGGGCGTGTTTCGATGGGTGCGTCGAGCGAAATGTGCGGAAAATGTGTTTTTTTCCCCAAATTTCGGATTTTGCGTGGGTGTCTGGGTAAAAAATTCTGGGGCGATGTGCGCTAATCATACCTCTGCGGAATCCCATGGGTGTCCTCTTTTCGAAAATGCATGGGGTTCCCCGTTTTCCTTGGTGGCTTGGACACCCGAGGCCCATATCTGTACGTTGTGGCGGTCGGCAGAATGTCTGAGATTTCCCTCTGAAAACAGACTTGGCGTTACTTGTGTTTTAGGCTTTCCCCTTGGCGGCCAGGTAGGTGCACCCACACATGTGAGGTACCGTTTTCATCGGGACACCTGTGGGAACGCGTGACGGTAGGCCATGTGTTGTTGGGGGCGTGTTTCGATGGGAGCGTCAAGCGAAATGTGCAGAAAATGCGTTTTTCCCCCCAAATTTCGGACTTTGCAGGGGTGTCTGGGTAATAAAATCTGGGCCAATGTGCGCAAATCATACCTCTGCGGATTCCCACGGGTGTCCTCTTTTCGGAAATGCATGGGGTTCCCTGTTTTCCTCGGTGGCTTGGACACCCGAGGCCCATATCTGTACGTTGTGCCGGACAGCAGAATGTCTGAGATTTCCCTCTGAAAACAGACTTGGGGTTACTTGTGTTTTAGGCTTTCCCCTTGGCGGCCAGGTAGGTGCACCCACACATGTGAGGTCCCGTTTTCATCGGGACACCTGTGGGAACGCGTGACGGTAGGCCATGTGTTGTTGGGGCGTGTTTCGATGGGTGCGTCGAGCGAAATGTGCGGAAAAAGTGTTTTTTTCCCCACATTTCGGACTTTGCGGGGCTGTCTGGGTAAAAAATTCTGGGGCGATGTGCGCAAGTCATACCTCTGCGGATTCCCAAGGGTGTCCTCTTTTCGAAAATTCATGGGGTTGCCCGTTTTCCTCGGTGACTTGGACACCCGAGGCCCATATCTGTACGTTGTGCCGGTCGGCAGAATGTCTGAGATTTCCCTCTGAAAACAGACTTGGGGTTACTTGTGTTTTAGGCTTTCCCCTTGGCAGCCAGGTAGGTGCACCCACACATGTGAGGTACCGTTTTCATCGGGACACCTGTGGGAACGCGTGACGGTAGGCCATGTGTTGTTGGGGGTGTGTTTCAATGGGTGCGCCGAGCGAAATGTCTGGAAAATGCATTTTTTTCCCCACATTTCGGACTTTGCGGGGGTGTCTGGGTAATAAATTCTGGGGCGATGTGCGCAAATCATACCTCTGCGGATTCCCACGGGTGTCCTCTTTTCGGAAATGCATGGGGTTCCCTGTTTTCCTCAGTGGCTTGGACACCCGAGGCCCATATCTGTACGTTGTGCCGGTCGGCAGAATGTCTGAGATTTCCCTCTGAAAACAGACTTGGAGTTACTTGTGTTTTAGGCTTTCTCCTTGGCGGCCAGGTAGGTGCACCCACACATGTGAGGTACCGTTTTCATCGGGACTCCTGTGGGAACGCGTGACAGTAGGCCATGTGTTGTTGGGGGCGTGTTTCGATGGGTGCGTCGAGCAAAATGTGCGGAAAATGCATTTTTTTCTCCAAATTTCGGACTTTGCGGGGGTGTCTGGGTAAAAAATTCTGGGGCGATGTGCGCAAATCATACCTCTGCGGATTCCCACGGGTGTCCTCTTTTCGGAAATGCATGGGGTTCCCTGTTTTCCTCGGTGGCTTGGACACCCGAAGTCCATATCTGTACGTTATGCCGGTCGGCAGAATGTCTGAGATTTCCCTCTGAAAACAGACTTGGGGTTACTTGTGTTTTAGGCTTTCCCCTTGGCGGCCAGGTAGGTGCACCCACACATGTGAGGTACCGTTTTCATAGGGACACCTGTGGGAACGCGTGACGGTAGGCCATGTGTTGTTGGGGGCGTGTTTCGAAGGGTGCGTCAAGCGAAATGTACAGAAAATGCGTTTTTTTCCCCAAATTTCGGACTTTGCAGGGGTGTCTGGGTAAAAAATTCTGGGGCGATGTGCGCAAATCATACCTCTGCGGATTCCCACGGGTGTCCTATTTTCGGAAATTGATGGGGTTCCCTGTTTTCCTCAGTGGCTTGGACACCCGAGGCCCATATCTGTACGTTGCGCCGGTCAGCAGAATGTCTGAGATTTACCTCTGAAAACAGACTTGGGGTTACTTGTGTTTTAGGCTTTCCCCTTGGCGGCCAGGTAGGTGCACCCACACATGTGAGGTACCGTTTTCCTCGGGACACCTGTGGGAACGCGTGACGGTAGGCCATGTGTTGTTGGGGGCGTGTTTCGATGGGTGCGTCAAGCGAAATGTGCGGAAAATGCATTTTTTTCCCCAAATTTCGGACTTTGCAGGGGTGTCTGGGTAATAAAATATGGGCCGATGTGCGCAAATCATACCTCTGCAGATTCCCACGGGTGTCCTCTTTTCGGAAATGCATGGGGTTCCCTGTTTTCCTCGGTGGCTTGGACAGCCGAGGCCCATATCTGTACGTTGTGCTGGTCGGCAGAATGTCTGAGATTTCCCTCTGAAAACAGACTTGGGGTTACTTGTGTTTTAGGCTTTCCCCTTGGCGGCCAGGTAGGTGCACCCACACATGTGAGGTACCGTTTTCATCGGGACACCTGTGGGAACGCGTGACGGTAGGCCATGTGTTGTTGGGGCGTGTTTCGATGGGTGCGTCGAGCAAAATGTGTGGAAAAAGTGTTTTTTTCCCCACATTTCGGACTTTGCGGGGCTGTCTGGGTAAAAAATTCTGGGCCGATGTGCGCAAATCATACCTCTGCGGATTCCCACGGGTGTCCTATTTTCGGAAATGCATGGGGTTCCCTGTTTTCCTCAGTGGCTTGGACACCCGAGGCCCATATCTGTACGTTGTGCCGGTCAGCAGAATGTCTGAGATTTCCCTCTGAAAACAGACTTGGGGTTACTTGTGTTTTAGGCTTTCCCCTTGGCGGCCAGGTAGGTGCACCCACACATGTGAGGTACCGTTTTCATCGGGACACCTGTGGGAACGCGTGACGGTAGGCCATGTGTTGTTGGGGCGTGTTTCGATGGGTGCGTCGAGCGAAATGTGCGGAAAAAGTGTTTTTTCCCCACATTTCGGACATTGCAGGGCTGTCTGGGTAAAAAATTCTGGTGCGATGTGCGCAAGTCATACCTCTGCGGATTCCCAAGGGTGTCCTCTTTTCGAAAATGCATGGGGTTTCCCGTTTTCCTCGGTGGCTTGGACACCCGAGGCCCATATCTGTACGTTGTGCCGGTCGGCAGAATGTCTGAGATTTCCCTCTGAAAACAGACTTGGGGTTACTTGTGTTTTAGGCTTTCCCCTTGGCGGCCAGGTAGGTGCACCCACACATGTGAGGTATCGTTTTCATCAGGACACCTGTGGGAACGCGTGACGGTAGGCCATGTGTTGTTGGGGGCGTGTTTTGATGGGTGCGTCAAGCAAAATGTGCGGAAAATGCGTTTTTTTCCCCAAATTTCAGACTTTGCGGGGGTGTCTGGGTAAAAAATTCTGGGGCGATGTGCGCAAATCATACCTCTGCGGATTCCCACGGGTGTCCTCTTTTCGAAAATGCATGGGGTTCCCCGTTTTCCTTGGTGGCTTGGACACCCGAGGCCCATATCTGTACATTGTGCCGGTCGGCAGAATGTCTGAGATTTCCCTCTGAAAACAGACTTGGGGTTACTTGGGTTTTAGGCTTTCCCCTTGGCGGCCAGGTAGGTGCACCCACACATGTGAGGTACCGTTTTTATCGGGACACCTGTGGGAACGCGTGACGGTAGGCCACATGTTGTTGGGGGCGTGTTTTGATGGGTGCGCCGAGCGAAATGTCTGGAAAATGCATTTTTTTCCCCACATTTCGGACTTTGCGGGGGTGTCTGGGTAATAAATTCTGGGGCGATGTGCGCAAATCATACCTCTGCGGATTCCCACGGGTGTCCTCTTTTCGGAAATGCATGGGGTTCCCTGTTTTCCTCAGTGGCTTGGACACCCGAGGCCCATATCTGTACGTTGTGCCGGTCGGCAGAATGTCTGAGATTTCCCTCTGAAAACAGACTTGGGGTTACTTGTGTTTTAGGCTTTCCCCTTGGCGGCCAGGTAGGTGCACCCACACATGTGAGGTACCGTTTTCATCGGGACACCTGTGGGAACGCGTGACGGTAGGCCATGTGTTGTTGGGGGCGTGTTTCGATGGGTGCGTCAAGCGAAATGTGCAGAAAATGCGTTTTTTTCCCCAAATTTCGGACTTTGCAGGGGTGTCTGGGTAAAAAATTCTGGGGCGATGTGCGCAAATCATACCTCTGCGGATTCCCACGGGTGTCCTCTTTTCGGAAATGCATGGGGTTCCCTGTTTTCCTTGGTGGCTTGGACACCCGAGGCCCATATCTGTACGTTGTGCCGGTAGGCAGAATGTCTGAGATTTCGCTCTGAAAACAGACTTGGGGTTGCTTGTGTTTTAGGCTTTCCCCTTGGCGGCCAGGTAGGTGCACCCACACATGTGAGGTACCGTTTTCATCAGGACACCTGTGGGAACGCGTGACGGTAGGCCATGTGTTGTTGGGGGCGTGTTTCGATGGGTGCGTCAAGCAAAATGTGTGGAAAATGCGTTTTTTTCCCCAAATTTCGGACTTTGCAGGGGTGTCTGGGTAATAAAATCTGGGCCGATGTGCGCAAATCATACCTCTGCGGATTCCCACGGGTGTCCTATTTTCGGAAATGCATGGGGTTCCCTGTTTTCCTCAGTGCCTTGGACACCCGAGGCCCATATCTGTACGTTGTGCCGGTCAGCAGAATGTCTGAGATTTCCCTCTGAAAACAGACTTGGGGTTACTTGTGTTTTAGGCTTTCCCCTTGGCGGCCAGGTAGGTGCACCCACACATGTGAGGTACCGTTTTCATCGGGACACCTGTGGGAACGCGTGACGGTAGGCCATGTGTTGTTGGGGCGTGTTTCGATGGGTGCGTCGAGCGAAATGTGCGGAAAAAGTGTTTTTTTCCCCACATTTCGGACTTTGCGGGGGTGTCTGGGTAAAAAATTCTGGGGCGATGTGCGCAAATCATACCTCTGCGGATTCCCACGGGTGTCCTCTTTTCGGAAATGCATGGGGTTCCCTGTTTTCCTCGGTGGCTTGGACACCCGAAGTCCATATCTGTACGTTATGCCGGTCGGCAGAATGTCTGAGATTTCCCTCTGAAAACAGACTTGGGGTTACTTGTGTTTTAGGCTTTCCCCTTGGCGGCCAGGTAGGTGCACCCACACATGTGAGGTACCGTTTTCATAGGGACACCTGTGGGAACGCGTGACGGTAGGCCATGTGTTGTTGGGGGCGTGTTTCGAAGGGTGCGTCAAGCGAAATGTACAGAAAATGCGTTTTTTTCCCCAAATTTCGGACTTTGCAGGGGTGTCTGGGTAAAAAATTCTGGGGCGATGTGCGCAAATCATACCTCTGCGGATTCCCACGGGTGTCCTATTTTCGGAAATTGATGGGGTTCCCTGTTTTCCTCAGTGGCTTGGACACCCGAGGCCCATATCTGTACGTTGCGCCGGTCAGCAGAATGTCTGAGATTTACCTCTGAAAACAGACTTGGGGTTACTTGTGTTTTAGGCTTTCCCCTTGGCGGCCTGGTAGGTGCATCCACACATGTGAGGTACCGTTTTCCTCGGGACACCTGTGGGAACGCGTGACGGTAGGCCATGTGTTGTTGGGGGCGTGTTTCGATGGGTGCGTCAAGCGAAATGTGCGGAAAATGCATTTTTTTCCCCAAATTTCGGACTTTGCAGGGGTGTCTGGGTAATAAAATATGGGCCGATGTGCGCAAATCATACCTCTGCAGATTCCCACGGGTGTCCTCTTTTCGGAAATGCATGGGGTTCCCTGTTTTCCTCGGTGGCTTGGACAGCCGAGGCCCATATCTGTACGTTGTGCTGGTCGGCAGAATGTCTGAGATTTCCCTCTGAAAACAGACTTGGGGTTACTTGTGTTTTAGGCTTTCCCCTTGGCGGCCAGGTAGGTGCACCCACACATGTGAGGTACCGTTTTCATCGGGACACCTGTGGGAACGCGTGACGGTAGGCCATGTGTTGTTGGGGCGTGTTTCGATGGGTGCGTCGAGCGAAATGTGCGGAAAAAGTGTTTTTTTCCCCACATTTCGGACTTTGCGGGGCTGTCTGGGTAAAAAATTCTGGGGCGATGTGCGCAAGTCATACCTCTGCGGATTCCCAAGGGTGTCCTCTTTTCGAAAATGCATGGGGTTGCCCGTTTTCCTCGGTGGCTTGGACACCCGAGGCCCATATCTGTACGTTGTGCCGGTCGGCAGATGTCTGAGATTTCCCTCTGAAAACAGACTTGGGGTTACTTGTGTTTTAGGCTTTCCCCTTGGCGGCCAGGTAGGTGCACCCACACATGTGAGGTACCGTTTTCATCAGGACACCTGTGGGAACGCGTGACGGTAGGCCATGTGTTGTTGGGGGCGTGTTTCGATGGGTGCGTCAAGCAAAATGTGCGGAAAATGCGTTTTTTTCCCCAAATTTCGGACTTTGCAGGGGTGTCTGGGTAATAAAATCTGGGCCGATGTGCGCAAATCATACCTCTGCGGATTCCCACGGGTGTCCTATTTTCGGAAATGCATGGGGTTCCCTGTTTTCCTCAGTGGCTTGGACACCCGAGGCCCATATCTGTACGTTTTGCCGGTCAGCAGAATGTCTGAGATTTCCCTCTGAAAACAGACTTGGGGTTACTTGTGTTTTAGGCTTTCCCCTTGGCGGCCAGGTAGGTGCACCCACACATGTGAGGTACCGTTTTCATCGGGACACCTGTGGGAACGCGTGACGGTAGGCCATGTGTTGTTGGGGCGTGTTTCGATGGGTGCGTCGAGCGAAATGTGCGGAAAAAGTGTTTTTTCCCCACATTTCGGACATTGCAGGGCTGTCTGGGTAAAAAATTCTGGTGCGATGTGCGCAAGTCATACCTCTGCGGATTCCCAAGGGTGTCCTCTTTTCGAAAATGCATGGGGTTTCCCGTTTTCCTCGGTGGCTTGGACACCCGAGGCCCATATCTGTACGTTGTGCCGGTCGGCAGAATGTCTGAGATTTCCCTCTGAAAACAGACTTGGGGTTACTTGTGTTTTAGGCTTTCCCCTTGGCGGCCAGGTAGGTGCACCCACACATGTGAGGTATCGTTTTCATCAGGACACCTGTGGGAACGCGTGACGGTAGGCCATGTGTTGTTGGGGGCGTGTTTTGATGGGTGCGTCAAGCAAAATGTGCGGAAAATGCGTTTTTTTCCCCAAATTTCAGACTTTGCGGGGGTGTCTGGGTAAAAAATTCTGGGGCGATGTGCGCAAATCATACCTCTGCGGATTCCCACGGGTGTCCTCTTTTCGAAAATGCATGGGGTTCCCCGTTTTCCTTGGTGGCTTGGACACCCGAGGCCCATATCTGTACATTGTGCCGGTCGGCAGAATGTCTGAGATTTCCCTCTGAAAACAGACTTGGGGTTACTTGGGTTTTAGGCTTTCCCCTTGGCGGCCAGGTAGGTGCACCCACACATGTGAGGTACCGTTTTTATCGGGACACCTGTGGGAACGCGTGACGGTAGGCCATATGTTGTTGGGGGCGTGTTTTGATGGGTGCGCCGAGCGAAATGTCTGGAAAATGCATTTTTTTCCCCACATTTCGGACTTTGCGGGGGTGTCTGGGTAATAAATTCTCGGGCGATGTGCGCAAATCATACCTCTGCGGATTCCCACGGTGTCCTCTTTTCGGAAATGCATGGGGTTCCCTGTTTTCCTCAGTGGCTTGGACACCCGAGGCCCATATCTGTACGTTGTGCCGGTCGGCAGAATGTCTGAGATTTCCCTCTGAAAACAGACTTGGGGTTACTTGTGTTTTAGGCTTTCCCCTTGGCGGCCAGGTAGGTGCACCCACACATGTGAGGTACCGTTTTCATCGGGACACCTGTGGGAACGCGTGACGGTAGGCCATGTGTTGTTGGGGGCGTGTTTCGATGGGTGCGTCAAGCGAAATGTGCAGAAAATGCGTTTTTTTCCCCAAATTTCGGACTTTGCAGGGGTGTCTGGGTAAAAAATTCTGGGGCGATGTGCGCAAATCATACCTCTGCGGATTCCCACGGGTGTCCTCTTTTCGGAAATGCATGGGGTTCCCTGTTTTCCTTGGTGGCTTGGACACCCGAGGCCCATATCTGTACGTTGTGCCGGTAGGCAGAATGTCTGAGATTTCGCTCTGAAAACAGACTTGGGGTTGCTTGTGTTTTAGGCTTTCCCCTTGGCGGCCAGGTAGGTGCACCCACACATGTGAGGTACCGTTTTCATCAGGACACCTGTGGGAACGCGTGACGGTAGGCCATGTGTTGTTGGGGGCGTGTTTCGATGGGTGCGTCAAGCAAAATGTGTGGAAAATGCGTTTTTTTCCCCAAATTTCGGACTTTGCAGGGGTGTCTGGGTAATAAAATCTGGGCCGATGTGCGCAAATCATACCTCTGCGTATTCCCACGGGTGTCCTATTTTCGGAAATGCATGGGGTTCCCTGTTTTCCTCAGTGCCTTGGACACCCGAGGCCCATATCTGTACGTTGTGCCGGTCAGCAGAATGTCTGAGATTTCCCTCTGAAAACAGACTTGGGGTTACTTGTGTTTTAGGCTTTCCCCTTGGCGGCCAGGTAGGTGCACCCACACATGTGAGGTACCGTTTTCATCGGGACACCTGTGGGAACGCGTGACGGTAGGCCATGTGTTGTTGGGGCGTGTTTCGATGGGTGCGTCGAGCGAAATGTGCGGAAAAAGTGTTTTTTTCCCCACATTTCGGACTTTGCGTGGCTGTCTGGGTAAAAAATTCTGGGGCGATGTGCGCAAGTCATACCTCTGCGGATTCCCAAGGGTGTCCTCTTTTCGAAAATGCATGGGGTTGCCCGTTTTCCTCGGTGGCTTGGACACCCGAGGCCCATATCTGTACGTTGTGCCGGTCGGCAGAATGTCTGAGATTTCCCTCTGAAAACAGACTTGGGGATACTTGTGTTTTAGGCTTTCCCCTTGGCAGCCAGGTAGGTGCACCCACACATGTGAGGTATTGTTTTCATCAGGACACCTGTGGGAACGCGTGACGGTAGGCCATGTGTTGTTGGGGGCGTGTTTCGATGGGTGCGTCAAGCAAAATGTGCGGAAAATGCGTTTTTTTCCCCAAATTTCGGACTTTGCGGGGGTGTCTGGGTAAAAAATTCTGGGGCGATGTGCGCAAATCATACCTCTGCGGATTCCCACGCGTGTCCTCTTTTCGAAAATGCATGGGGTTCCCCGTTTTCCTTGGTGGCTTGGACACCCGAGGCCCATATCTGTACATTGTGCCGGTCGGCAGAATGTCTGAGATTTCCCTCTGAAAACAGACTTGGGGTTACTTGTGTTTTAGGCTTTCCCCTTGGCAGCCAGGTAGGTGCACCCACACATGGGAGGTACCGTTTTCATCGGGACACCTGTGGGAACGCGTGACAGTAGGCCATGTGTTGTTGGGGGCGTGTTTCGATGGGTGCGTCAAGCGAAATGTGCAGAACAAGTGTTTTTTTCCCGACATTTCGGACTTTGCAGGGGTATCTGGGTAAAAAATTCTGGGGCGATGTGCGCAAATCATACCTCTGCGGATTCCCACGGGTGTCCTCTTTTCGGAAATGCATGGGGTTCCTTGTTTTCCTTGGTGGCTTGGACACCCGAGGCCCATATCTGTACGTTGTGCCGGTCGGCAGAATGTCTGAGATTTCCCTCTGAAAACAGACTTGGGGTTACTTGTGTTTTAGGCTTTCCCCTTGGCGGCCAGGTAGGTGCACCCACACATGTGAGGTACCGTTTTCATCGGGACACCTGTGGGAACGCGTGACGGTAGACCATGTGTTGTTGGGGGCGTGTTTCGATGGGTGCGTCGAGCAAAATGTGCGGAAAAGGCGTTTTTTTCCCCACATTTCAGACTTTGCAAGGCTGTCTGGGTAATAAATTCTGGGGCAATGTGCGCAAATCATACCTCTGCGGATTCCCACGAGTGTCCTCTTTTCGGAAATGCATGGGATTCCCTGTTTTCCTTAGTGGCTTGGACACCCGAGGCCCATATCTGTACGTTGTGCCGGTCGGCAGAATGTCTGAGATTTCCCTCTGAAAACAGACTTGGGGTTACTTGTGTTTTAGGCAGGGGCGTTGCTAGGGGGGGGGTATGGGGGCTATAGCCCCTGATCTTTTGGTTGTAGCCCCGGATAGAATCTCAGGAGCTACAGCCAAAAGACTAGCTAGCCCCCGGTCCCAACAGTTCCGACATCAGCTTAGCCCCGGGTCTTTTCCAGACCTAGCAACTCCCCTAGTTTTAGGCTTTCCCCTTGGCGGCCAGGTAGGTGCACCCACACATGTGAGGTACCGTTTTCATCGGGACACCTGTGGGAACGCGTGACGGTAGGCCATGTGTTGTTGGGGGTGTGTTTCGATGGGTGCGTCAAGCGAAATGTGCGGAAAATGCGTTTTGTTCCCCAAATTTCGGACTTTGCAGGGGTGTCTGGGTAAAAAATTCTGGGGCGATTTGCGCAAATCATACCTCTGCGGATTCCCACGGGTGTCCTCTTTTCGGAAATGCCTGGGGTTCCCTGTTTTCCTCGGTGGCTTGGACACCCGAGGCCCATATCTGTACGTTGTGCCGGTCGGCAGAATGTCTGAGAGTTCCCTCTGAAAACAGACTTGGGGTTACTTGTGTTTTAGGCTTTCCCCTTGGCGGCCACCTAGGTGCACCCACAAATGTGAGGTACCGTTTTCATCGGGACACCTCTGGGAAGGCGTGACGGTAGGCCATGTGTTGTTGGGGGCGTGTTTCGATGGGTGCGTCGAGCGAAATGTGCGGAAAATGCGTTTTTTTCCCCACATTTCGGACTTTGCGGGGATGTCTGGGTAAAAGATTCTGGGGTGATGTGCGCAAATCATACCTCTGCGGATTCCCACGGGTGTCCTCTTTTCAAAAATGCATGGGTTCCCCGTTTTCCTTGGTGGCTTGGACACCCGAGGCCCATATCTGTACGTTGTGCCGGTCGGCAGAATGTCTGAGATTTCCCTCTGAAAACAGACTTGGGGTTACTTGTGTTTTAGGCTTTCCCCTTGGCGGCCAGGTAGGTGCACCCACACATGTGAGGTACCGTTTTCATCGGGACACCTGTGGGAACGCGTGACAGTAGGCCATGTGTTGTTGGGGGCATGTTTCGATGGGTGCGTCAAGCGAAATGTGCAGAACAAGTGTTTTTTTCCCGACATTTCGGACTTTGCAGGGGTATCTGGGTAAAAAATTCTGGGGCGATGTGCGCAAATCATACCTCTGCGGATTCCCACGGGTGTCCTCTTTTCGGAAATGCATGGGGTTCCTTGTTTTCCTTGGTGGCTTGGACACCCGAGGCCCATATCTGTACGTTGTGCCGGTCGGCAGAATGTCTGAGATTTCCCTCTGAAAACAGACTTGGGGTTACTTGTGTTTTAGGCTTTCCCCTTGGCGGCCAGGTAGGTGCACCCACACATGTGAGGTACCGTTTTCATCGGGACACCTGTGGGAACGCGTGACGGTAGACCATGTGTTGTTGGGGGCGTGTTTCGATGGGTGCGTCGAGCAAAATGTGCGGAAAAGGCGTTTTTTTCCCCACATTTCAGACTTTGCAAGGCTGTCTGGGTAATAAATTCTGGGGCAATGTGCGCAAATCATACCTCTGCGGATTCCCACGAGTGTCCTCTTTTCGGAAATGCATGGGATTCCCTGTCTTCCTTAGTGGCTTGGACACCCGAGGCCCATATCTGTACGTTGTGCCGGTCGGCAGAATGTCTGAGATTTCCCTCTGAAAACAGACTTGGGGTTACTTGTGTTTTAGGCAGGGGCATTGCTAGGGGGGGGGTATGGGGGCTATAGCCCCTGATCTTTTGGTTGTAGCCCCGGATAGAATCTCAGGAGCTACAGCCAAAAGACTAGCTAGCCCCCGGTCCCAACAGTTCCGACATCAGCTTAGCCCCGGGTCTTTTCCAGACCTAGCAACTCCCCTAGTTTTAGGCTTTCCCCTTGGCGGCCAGGTAGGTGCACCCACACATGTGAGGTACCGTTTTCATCGGGACACCTGTGGGAACGCGTGACGGTAGGCCATGTGTTGTTGGGGGCGTGTTTCGATGGGTGCGTCAAGCGAAATGTGCGTTAAATGCGTTTTGTTCCCCAAATTTCGGACTTTGCAGGGGTGTCTGGGTAAAAAATTCTGGGGCGATTTGCGCAAATCATACCTCTGCGGATTCCCACGGGTGTCCTCTTTTCGGAAATGCCTGGGGTTCCCTGTTTTCCTCGGTGGCTTGGACACCCGAGGCCCATATCTGTACGTTGTGCCGGTCGGCAGAATGTCTGAGAGTTCCCTCTGAAAACAGACTTGGGGTTACTTGTGTTTTAGGCTTTCCCCTTGGCGGCCACGTAGGTGCACCCACAAATGTGAGGTACCGTTTTCATCGGGACACCTCTGGGAAGGCGTGACGGTAGGCCATGTGTTGTTGGGGGCGTGTTTCGATGGGTGCGTCGAGCGAAATGTGCGGAAAATGCGTTTTTTTCCCCACATTTCGGACTTTGCGGGGATGTCTGGGTAAAAAATTCTGGGGTGATGTGCGCAAATCATACCTCTGCGGATTCCCACGGGTGTCCTCTTTTCAAAAATGCATGGGTTCCCCGTTTTCCTTGGTGGCTTGGACACCCGAGGCCCATATCTGTACGTTGTGCCGGTCGGCAGAATGTCTGAGATTTCCCTCTGAAAACAGACTTGGGGTTACTTGTGTTTTAGGCTTTCCCCTTGGCGGCCAGGTAGGTGCACCCACACATGTGAGGTACCGTTTTCATCGGGACACCTGTGGGAACGCGTGACAGTAGGCCATGTGTTGTTGGGGGCGTGTTTCGATGGGTGCGTCAAGCGAAATGTGCAGAACAAGTGTTTTTTTCCCGACATTTCGGACTTTGCAGGGGTATCTGGGTAAAAAATTCTGGGGCGATGTGCGCAAATCATACCTCTGCGGATTCCCACGGGTGTCCTCTTTTCGGAAATGCATGGGGTTCCTTGTTTTCCTTGGTGGCTTGGACACCCGAGGCCCATATCTGTACGTTGTGCCGGTCGGCAGAATGTCTGAGATTTCCCTCTGAAAACAGACTTGGGGTTACTTGTGTTTTAGGCTTTCCCCTTGGCGGCCAGGTAGGTGCACCCACACATGTGAGGTACCGTTTTCATCGGGACACCTGTGGGAACGCGTGACGGTAGACCATGTGTTGTTGGGGGCGTGTTTCGATGGGAGCGTCGAGCAAAATGTGCGGAAAAGGCGTTTTTTTCCCCACATTTCAGACTTTGCAAGGCTGTCTGGGTAATAAATTCTGGGGCAATGTGCGCAAATCATACCTCTGCGGATTCCCACGAGTGTCCTCTTTTCGGAAATGCATGGGATTCCCTGTTTTCCTTAGTGGCTTGGACACCCGAGGCCCATATCTGTACGTTGTGCCGGTCGGCAGAATGTCTGAGATTTCCCTCTGAAAACAGACTTGGGGTTACTTGTGTTTTAGGCAGGGGCGTTGCTAGGGGGGGGGGGTATGGGGGCTATAGCCCCTGATCTTTTGGTTGTAGCCCCGGATAGAATCTCAGGAGCTACAGCCAAAAGACTAGCTAGCCCCCGGTCCCAACAGTTCCGACATCAGCTTAGCCCCGGGTCTTTTCCAGACCTAGCAACTCCCCTAGTTTTAGGCTTTCCCCTTGGCGGCCAGGTAGGTGCACCCACACATGTGAGGTACCGTTTTCATCGGGACACCTGTGGGAACGCGTGACGGTAGGCCATGTGTTGTTGGGGGCGTGTTTCGATGGGTGCGTCAAGCGAAATGTGCGGAAAATGCGTTTTGTTCCCCAAATTTCGGACTTTGCAGGGGTGTCTGGGTAAAAAATTCTGGGGCGATTTGCGCAAATCATACCTCTGCGGATTCCCACGGGTGTCCTCTTTTCGGAAATGCCTGGGGTTCCCTGTTTTCCTCGGTGGCTTGGACACCCGAGGCCCATATCTGTACGTTGTGCCGGTCGGCAGAATGTCTGAGAGTTCCCTCTGAAAACAGACTTGGGGTTACTTGTGTTTTAGGCTTTCCCCTTGGCGGCCACGTAGGTGCACCCACAAATGTGAGGTACCGTTTTCATCGGGACACCTCTGGGAAGGCGTGACGGTAGGCCATGTGTTGTTGGGGGCGTGTTTCGATGGGTGCGTCGAGCGAAATGTGCGGAAAATGCGTTTTTTTCCCCACATTTCGGACTTTGCGGGGATGTCTGGGTAAAAAATTCTGGGGTGATGTGCGCAAATCATACCTCTGCGGATTCCCACGGGTGTCCTCTTTTCAAAAATGCATGGGTTCCCCGTTTTCCTTGGTGGCTTGGACACCCGAGGCCCATATCTGTACGTTGTGCCGGTCGGCAGAATGTCTGAGATTTCCCTCTGAAAACAGACTTGGGGTTACTTGTGTTTTAGGATTTCCCCTTGGCGGCCAGGTAGGTGCACCCACACATGTGAGGTACCGTTTTCATCGGGACACCTGTAGGAACGCGTGACAGTAGGCCATGTGTTGTTGGGGGCGTGTTTCGATGGGTGCGTCAAGCGAAATGTGCGGAAAATGCGTTTTTTTCCGCAAATTTCGGACTTTGCGGGGATGTCTGGGTAAAAAATTCTGGGGTGATGTGCGCAAATCATACCTCTGCGGATTCCCACGGGTGTCCTCTTTTCGGAAATGCATGGGGTTCCCTGTTTTCCTCGGTGGCTTGGACACCCGAGGCCCATATCTGTACGTTGTGCCGGTCGGCAGAATGTCTGAGATTTCGCTCTGAAAACAGACTTGGGGTTACTTGTGTTTTAGGCTTTCCCCTTGGCGGCCAGGTAGGTGCACCCACACATGTGGGGTACTGTTTTCATCGGGACACCTGTGGGAACGCGGGACAGTAGGCCATCTGTTGTGTTTGTGTGGTTTTCATAATGTTTTGACCCATTTGCTGGTGCCCTTTGTCTCACGACCCTTTCTTTTCCCAAATGTGACCTACATTTAGTCGCTGCTTTAGCCACCATACACTTTTGTAACCTGCACAAGTCACCTACCATTGAAAAGGTCTGCCTGTGCTCTTTCAAAAAATGTATGGCTGCCATTCCTCACCACATTGGTTTTCCCAATTTACACATGCTAAGTGCGTCTGGTCAGGCCGTGAGCGTAAAACTCCTGGGTACCATGGCTCAGTGTTTGGCTTGTGGTTTTGCTTGTTTTGTAAAAACACTACAAAAATGGTATGCTCTCCTAACTGCAAGAGTCGGGGGAATGTAGCGGAGCATTGCTTTTCTCAAAATTCATAGAAGCCATTGCCGTACCAAGCCAACCATGTCCAACACATACCTTTTTTTTCAGTCATTTGCCCGCTTTTCCCCCATTCGATGGCAGTTTCCCCTACCTAGTTGTTGCCTGACCTATGCAAATCACCCCTTCCTAAACTTGGAATTTTGTCTACTTTTCAGAAATATATGTCTTTCTGTCCTCCAATTTGGCTTTCCTGCCCTTTTCTTCCATTCCGTCCATGCATGTCCAATTGGCAAAAATGGCAAAAATTGCCTACCTCTCACAAAACGGTTGATAACCACATCAAAATATTTTTTTTTCCATTTCCACTCAACCTGTTCCTGAAAGCCAACACATTGGGGAACTCAGCACAGCAAACCATTTGTTCCTAGCTCTTACAAGGAAAAAACCACAGGCTTCTTTGTACCTCATTTTATTGGCATTTTTTTAAAAAACCCAAAATGTTCACACTTTTTCCTTATTTTCTCTCACCCCCCTACAGCAACCTGGGATTCCTGGGTGGCGTTACGACCGCCTACATGTGGGAAAAAAAGGAGCCAAATTTGGCCAAGATATCTCATGTAACAAAAAAGTTACAAGCCATTGAATGGCCACATACCAAAATCACCAAAAAAGGCCCTGGCACTGGGGAGAAATACCCATGGCACTTAAAGGGTTAATCTTTAGTGGTGGCTTTGAAAAGAACCTGTTTGGGGGGTTAGTAAACAATCACCTTTTTTTTTAAATTTGCTTTTATGTTTTTTTTTTCCTTAAGGACACTCTTCAATGCATTCTAAACATTGTAAAGGAAATGTGCGTTTCCGACATCTGCGAAGTGAATTTTATCTGAACAAAGGAAATTCACACCCTGAGAATTGATATTATCATTCTCAAAAGATGACATTCCTGAAGCATACAAAAAAGCAGATACACCTTTATTGACAATCTGCCTTCATTGTTCAATTTGAGGACTGAAAAGGTTTGTTGGACATCTCCATGTGCGTCTCTGATTTATTTCTTAAAAAATAATCTAAGCAGCAGGAAAAAGTTGCATCAAGCTTTTAAAAACATCCTCCAGTGCATCTTGTAAAGACTGTCGCCTCCATAATTGACAATCACAATATCTGGACATTTAAAGTGAGCCACACTTTCACAGAATGAAAGCAAGCTTGCCCAGTTTGAGCCAGAAACTGCATGGCAGGAAACTTTCACTTCTGCCAATGCAATACTTCCAAGGATACCATGATCATCAGCATATGCTTTCAATGACTGGATTGAAGAGTTCCCCACAATCCACAATCTGCCTTTTCAAAGACATATGCCCTCATTCCGAGTTAGGACTACACTATGGAGTAAATAGATCCATGGTTGGCAACCATGGAGCTATTTACTCCATGGAATACCGGCATGGTGAATGGAGTAATTTCCGGTCCATTCCAAGGTTGGATGGACCGGTAATTCCCCATTCACCATAGCCCTTCCCCATCCCCATTTCTGCCCCCATAGGGCTCAATGGGAATGGGGAAGGAGGTAATTACGGCACCGTAAATTACGGTGCCGTAATTTACTCCAAGGTCACTTTGCGGGTCCCGTAATTTACTCCTGATAAAAGCAGGAGGTAAAGAGGGACCCGCAAAGGGAACTCGGAATACGGAGGTAAGGGATTACCGCCATCGGTGCCCTTACAGGCGCCGGTAATCCCTTACCTCCAACCTCGGAATGACCCCCATAGCCATAGCCATTATCCCTGCTCTCACAATGCCTGCAAACAAAACTCCTACTACCCTCTCTTCCAGTACACACACCCATTAAGCCTGATTGGATACTCCCGACAGTCTCCTTTCCATGCCAGGCATCCACAAAAGCCCTGGATGTGGCACGTGCTGTCTGAGGACCACCACAGGTTCTGCGGACCTGCTCACAGAGGGCAGCCCTTCCACCCTTTCCACTTCCATGTTCTCAACACTCCATCATTGATTTCTTTCAAAAAGGTACACATCCATCTACCAATCACATCCTAAACCTTTACACCTAACCCTGTCACCTAACTTCAACATTTCAGATGTACACTTGAACTTCCAGAGTACATATCTCCTGTTAATGAAAGACATCTTCATCAAAAACAACTGTGCAATTGCCCAATATTTCTTTTTCCAGATCCAACAAGATCTGCATCTAACAAAACATAGAACATCTATGCTTATATTTTATAAAAAAGTTTTCTTGAACTCTTTCACAAATATATATATATATATATATATATATATATATATATATATATATATATATATATATTATATATATAGAGAGAGAGAGAAAGGGCTCCTGCTACTTACCCTATAATAAGCTTCTCAATAAGCATATTCTCTTTTTTAACCACTCTAGCAAATGCCATGCAGTGCAGCATTCATCACCTGCTCACATGAAGCAGCAAACAATTAGAATGCTCTGCATTTCAAAACGTTTATTTTTACAAGCATTTTAATCAAAGTTAAAAAATGCATATGTGCATGTACAGCAGCACTGTGTCACGTTTCCATAAAATAGGGAAAACCAGATAAAATACACATATTTACCATTTTGAAGTGCCACTTAGTGTCCAATGTGTAGGTGCGTCTTAAGTCTTTCTTTTTTCCTTTGCATTCTGTCACTTCCAATTGACTTCTCCCATTATAAACCTGAAACTGCAAGTCGCAGACTGCAAAGAAAAAAAAAACAGGACAGAACTACGCAATTCAAAACTGTGACATGTATATCAAATAAACATATGAAATGCTGTACTTTTCTAAATATTTTTCAGATCCTTTTTAAGAAAGTTCTAAATGCATATCTGCATTTCCAGCACCACTGTGTCACTTGTTCATAAAACAAAGCAAAATCAGAACAATTAGATGTGTACACAATTTGTAACTGGCACTCGGTGTGTGCCAGTTTAATATATTAACAGTACATGTATACTTCCTAACATAACCAATTCCAATCTTCAGCTGCTTATTCAGTTCTATGTCTTTCTCTAGATACTGTGACTTGTATTCCAACACACAGATACACAGATTAGAATTCATCATGTTGGCAAGTATGCATATACTACTAACATAATAAACTTACGCACATCAACTGCCATTTAAAAGTGTACTACAAATATTTTCCATCAACTTTTCTTTGCTTTTACAACATGTTACAGAACTTCTACAAATGCACATACACATTTCTTAAATTTCATGAAAATGCTCCTAAAAGCAACCATTTTCAACTGTTCACCAATTTAATGAACTTTTTCCCCACCACTCCTCCTTTGATTAAAAATATATCCCTTCCTTCCTAATAGTACTTCATCATTACCACATATCCCCATTAACTATCTTTTACAATTACAGGAAAGAAGCACATCACTGCAATCAACAACCGAAAGATAAATAGCTTTTGCATCCAACAAAGTAAGTACATTAATGTACCGGGCGTATCAAGCACAGTGCCATTATATATATTACCCCAGATTACTTTTTTCTAAGAACATTTCTTTCACTCTAGCCCATTTTATTCCACCATTCACACTCCTACTTCCCATCTACACACCACCATTGCAACACACACTCTGTCCCTAAAACCAATGCAATTAGTGCACAGATTCCATCACACTACCACTGCCTTCTTCACTAACTCAACGCCATTGCACCTCTGTACATTTGTTTTCTCACAACCTTTCCAGCCACCCTTAATATACCAGCTCACACTCAAACAGCACTCTACTCATCTCTACAAACACACCCACACATCCATGCACAATACATTCATATACATAGCACAGCTTTCTAATACAACATTTCTATTTTCCAACAGACACAACAAATTGCCTTCTAAACAGTAGTAGAAAAAAAGAAAAACTAGAGCAAATATGACTAAAACTACACCATAGTCAACCACCTTTAAACAATTTATAGAACACCTTAATACAAAAGAGCTAGTAACCTCACTGAATAAAACAAAACCAACCATGATTAAAGAAGGCACAGCATACTGTGTACATACTTTTTGTAAACACAAAAAAGTATGCACAAAAAAAAGCAGACCTACTAACAAACCCAATCCTCTATCTACAAGTATTAATGTAGTCACGGTAAAGCAATCCAAAGAAATGATATTGCAAAAGTGTTGGCACCATAGAGTTCTTCACAATCTTAGAAAAACATCTCAAAAGTCACAATAATCCCTAAAAACTACTGCAGGAGAGTAATCCCGTAAGCTCTATTTGGCAGCGCTTTTCTACTAAAGAGAACATTATTTATATTGATTTAAAACAGAATGAAACCACTAACTAAATTAATCAATACATTACAAGAAGTACTTATAAACATGTGCAGTGTCAATATAGATACCTTTTCAAACTTCTATGATGGTGAATGGATTCACACAAGCATCACAGAACCACATTTCAATGAAAAAGCTTACAAACAAGAACAACAGAAAACAATTGCCATAGAGTGGTTGAGGGTATGAAATGGTGAAACAAAATATTTTGGCAAAAGAAAAGAAATCCCCAACACATTTTGAAACAAATGCTCGTTTCTCCCAAACAAACCATCCATTGTACAAATGGACATGCAGCTCAATGTGTAATGGATGCCAACAATCCCTTAACTATTTGCAGCAATTCCTCAATCGCTATATAAAAGTAAAAGACAAAATTAAAATGAAAACTTTACTAACCATAGACTCCTGTCCAGTGTGCAGCCACACTGGTCAGCAAGGACATTCATTAGCCTGCATTTTAAGAACTGCTTGCAAAAGCACTTTCCCCCACATCACAATGTTAGCAACACATTATTCTACTATACAGAATCTTGTGGATCGACTATACTATGAAAAAAGTCCTGCTCTAGAACTGCAACATTTAAATAATATTCTCCTACATGGAACAGCCAATTAACTCCTTCAAGAAACAGAGCATATCCAACATAAATACTTTTTGAACTGAAGGTGACTTAGAGAATTCTGTACCTTCAGAAAACATTACCGAAAACCTTATAAACACCAACATCCTTTTAAGCACATACAGAAAAGAAATAGCTAAGTTTCAAAATTCATCTGCTGCAATACCAGACAAAATATGTGTCTGTTGCCGCAGAGAGTGTCATAAAAAGATCACAACAATAGTAGATCTAGCTAAACAAAATAGACAAATAGACGAAAAAATGAAGAACCAAAAGGGTTCCAATTAGCTTCATATCTAACAGCAGAAGGTAAATACAAAACAACTAACCCCTTAAGAGTGTGCACACACTGCAACACTAAGCGTGACAATAACCACATTCCATTGAATGCTTTCACTAATAACTTAGAAACATTCCCACTTTCAAAATCTCTCCAACAGCTTCACTTGTAGAAGAGGATTATAATACAAACAGTGCACCCATTTCAAGCTAAAACACAACTTCAACCAAAATCAGTCTCCACCCGAGCTACTGAAGGGCATTTGTGGCAAAGTAGTAAATTTACCATTGGACCTAAAAGAAAGTGTTCAAACTCTAGGACTACAACGGCCAATAGATCAAAGTTTAATTATACGAAAGACAAAAACATGTGGCAACAACTATTCGACATAAACAAAGTTAGACAAACCCTACAATATCTAAAAGAAAACAATGAATACTACAACGATATAAACATAGAGGAAAACTTAAAAGAAACATCCCACATTATTCAAGAGTCACCAGAAACCGGCCAATTTGAACGTGTAGATCCTGTTACAGAAGCCAAAATTTTAGACCAGTATACCATTCACCCACTGCACTCCAAAAAACACAATTGATGATGCATTAGAAACATATCAAATGCATCAAGCAAAAGGATCCCCAATGAGCATATGGGGAAAAAATGTAGAAACACATTATTTTCCTCTACTCTTTCCTACAGGAAAAGGAGGAAGATATGATGAAAGGTCCACACAAATTAGCACATCTGAATTTCACTCTTTACAAATGTATTCTGAAGACCATAGATTCAGGTAAAATGTTGAATACATTTTCCACCTCCTCTTCAAAAGTGAACTAGCAACTCTATGTTATGGAGTTTCACACACTCTAACTTTGTAAACGTATCTGCTACACAAGTGCTTCAACAAAAAAAAGACAAAGATGAAGTTTTGCAGTCAAGCATCACAAATCTCTTGGCAAACATGCGTGGTACAAAAGAATACTGGTTCCAACGTCCCGCTGATGTACGTTGTATGCTAAGAAACATAGACTCACACAACTTCTAATGCACTGCAAACCAAAATAAAGGCGTAATAGACATAAAAACACTGTGAGAAATCTGTTCTCTTGACCCTGTAAATGTATCAAGGTACTTTCACCATCGCTTCATATCCATGCTGCATTTAATCTGCAATAAAACTGCCCCTCCACTTGGAGAAGTGCAACACTTATTTTGGAGAAAAGAATATCAATCCATGATGGTGACGCCGCTGTTTTACAGTTTATTGAAAAATATATTACCTGCGAAATCCCTTCATAAACCACAGATAGTGACCTACCTAGACAAGTGTTATGCTTTCAAAAACATAAATGTGGCAAATATTGCTGATGTAGATATTAAAAAAGCGGGAAATAATATACCAAATGTTGCTTTGGATTTGCATTATTGTCTATTATCTGCAGTAGTCAATCTCAACAACCAGAAACAGTTATCTGGCAGAGTATGTTACACAATGTCTGCCATACATATGAAACAGTTATTTTTACCTACACGTATAAACCTACACGTATAAGCCAATATTTAACCAAGCATTGAAATCACAACGTGAACAATTTATTTATATTTACTGCATTCAAGGGTTCAATTGTCATCTTAGACAATATGCGAAATATAGCATACCTTCAAAGTATTGTGTTTTATTCCCCTCGCTCCAACTCCATGCCTTATCAGATGGCAAGTTAGATTAAAGCCTTTACATTAGAAGGACAAATTTACAACACATTTTTGAACGAAAGTTTTGTGAACCTTATGTACCACAAGGTCAACACATTTTTGTATTATGTTAAATTTGACATTGTCAGCTATGTGTGACACTTTATTTTCCCACACTTTGATTGCCAAGACAGACCTTTTCAGTAAACTGGACTTTGAGATTCCAGCCACAGCAGTCAGAGAGCCAACAACTCTCTCTACACATCAATCTCCTCTTTCCTCTCTCTCCTTTTTCCTTTTGACTTCCTTTTTTCTGTCTCTACTCCCTTTTATTTCAATTCTACCCCACACTCTGTCAACACAACTGTACATTATTATTTACCTTAGGCGACCCTTTTCTATGTGATGTCATCTCTCTCCATGTGACGTAGCCTCGTCCACAACACCAGCTAGTAAACATGCCAGTTACATCTCGAGCGGATACTCGCATATGCCGATCATACCACTATGGGAATTCACCTCACTGGGCACCCAGTTTATTCATATGCTCACTGAAGGACCATCTGGTTACCAGCACCTATAATGCCCTTTTATCCAGCCATCTTTAGGCATGACGATCACTCATTCTAGCACCATTACGTGCACTTTTTAAACACCATTACATGCACAGCCAGCCGGCAACTAGCCATCACGGCCCCCTTGCACACTAAGAGTCTCTAGCATTGCCATCATGCACGGCCGATGATTTTACCTGCTTCTACCTTTTTAGCATTCCATCCAGAACTGTCACCCCATAGCAACACAAAGCATGCCTTTGAGCCACGGCATACTATGCCTGTGTTGCTATCTAATATAGATCATATTCATCTATTGGTAGATGATGTTTAGACGCCTTTTTGTCTTGCCATTCCGCAGACCTGAAACCAAAAAGGGCCATTAATAGGCATTTTGGTTCATGCTGGAATCCCTGGATCCAGGAACCCCAAGTCGACTCATTCCAGTGCATTGTACACACAATAGTCTCCTCCATGATGTCATGAGGGACTCCTAAGCACAGCCACACCGCCGAACTCTCAGTTGATGATTGAATGGGATTTCCAATCTATAAATGTTTTTAGACCAACATATATACTGCTCCAGAAACCAACTCAAAACCGAACTCTTCAGAAAACCGACGGACAGGAAGAGCCTCCTTCACTTTGCAAGATACCATCCACAAGGACTTAAATATAACCTGCCATATGGTCAATTTCTCCATATACGTAGAAACTGTACTGAAAAAGAGAAATTTGAACACCACACCAAACAATTGCAAACACGTCTCACTGAAAGAGGTTACCCAAATAAATCTATCAAAATGGCTAAAAAAAGAGCAGCAAACACAGACCGCACCATCTGTCTCACTCTGAAGACCAAGGATCCCATAGACAGGACTGTTTGTGTCACCACCTTCAATCACATCTGCAACCTGATGAAAACAGCAATCAGCAAACACTGGTCCCTCATCAAGAATAAAGGGAGTTTGTTAAAAAAAAACCTTCATGTTATGTGATTAGATCTACCTGGTAAAAAAAAAAAACAACATATGTTCATCCTTCATACAACAATTCAAATTGTATTGCTGTGTTACCATGTCAATGTACTAGGCTTGTCGCTTTTACCCATGTGACACCCGATGGCGAGCGTATCACATACAAGTTGCGAGAACGGAAGCCCCTGTCACACCCGCTCCTTGTGCACATTTAGTCCCGATACCATATGGCCACTACTGTAAGGGGTCTTGTGCACAATCATAGCTCATCGAACCACATCTCCCATGATACTCGGCACATGTCCCATACCCGTTTTTACCAGCTCTCTGACTATTGGCAGAGCCGCGAGCCCATCGAGTTCGATACAACCTGTGTTTAGTAAGCACGTCATCCGACGTGCACACCTCCATTCCAATTGGTCCACAACACTACTTGAGCCCGAGGGCGGGACCCAGTATTGTCTCTACTCCGATTGGCGGAGCCGCAAGCCTATTGAGCCTGGCTTCACTCTTATTGTGCAAGCACGTCACCCGACGCGCACACCTCCATTCCCATTGGTCCACGAGACCTACCCCCATAGGCTGCATAATTCCGAGGGCGGGGCCGCGCATTGTCTTTACCTTGATTACCACGGCAACCTCTCCACACTACACGCCGTGACCGCAGTGAGATTGCCTCATCCACAGCACCAGCTAGTAAGTGCAAGCCACATCTCGAGCGGATACGCGTGTATGCTGATCATACCACTATGGGCATGCACCTCACTGGGCACCCAGTTTATTCATATGCTCATTGAAGGACCATCCAGTTACCAACACCTATAATGCCCTTTTATCCAGCCATCTTTAGGCATGGCGATCACTCGTTCGGGCACCATTATGTGCACTTTTTAAACACCATTACGTGCACCTCCAGCCGACCACATGCCATCACGGCCCCCTTGCACACTAAGAGTCTCTAGCATTGCCTTCACGCACGACCAATGCTTTTACCTGCTTTTACCTTTTTAGCATTCCATCCATAACTGGCACGCCATAGCACCACATAGCATGCCTTTGAGCCTATGTTGCTATCTAATATAGATCATATTCATCTATTGGTAGAAAATGTTTAGACACCTTTTTGTCTTGTCATTCCACAGACCTGAGACCAAAAAGGGCCATTAATAGGCATTTTGGTTCCTGTTGCAATCCTTGGATCCAGGAACCCCAGGTCAACTCGTTCCAGTATATTGAACACACAGCAGTCTCCTCCATGATGTCATGTGGGACTCCTAAGCACAGCCACACCGCCAAACTCTCAGTTGACGGTAAGATGTACTCAAATACACACGACTGTGTATTTTCTAGGCATCATTCAGCCACTAATAAGTAACCTAAAATAATGAATAATAGATCACCGAGATCATTACAGCTTTCCTTTCCCCCACAGATAATACACACGGACAGAACTACACTTCACGTCTCTCCTGATGAAGGCCACCACACTAGCATGCTCAAAAAAAGCCCACGTTGGCCAAAACACTACAGTGTCGATGATCTGTGACACAACTGTTTGACCCTTGTTGTATGTTTATGTATAGTGTTGTGTACACTGTCTTGTAAACACCCACGGACCAAGAGTAGTCCTGGGTAGCACTCTCTCAAATTCTGATTGATTTGTCTAATTGTTGTATCCACATGTGCACTTATATGGGAACTTTACCTCCACAATCAAGAGGTTGGTACCTAGATGTACCCTCCATTGTTTGAATGCTTAACCTGTCTGTGTCACTTTCGTGCTTATCGAAAGAAATGTAACTACTTAAAATTTTGTATAAAAATTGTTTTGAGATCAAATAAATGTATCCAAAACATTACAGCTGTGTGGTGATCTCACTCATCTGTATGCATAGGTGAAAGTGTGATGAAGGTTCTCAACGGAATCCCTATTTGTCACAGAACACGCGCATCATTGTTGCTCTTCTAAAAGCATCATGTGACATATATATATGCATTGTTATCTTCACTGGGGGAGGTTGCTGCATTCTTTGCATGGTAGTTGTACTGAGATCCATCTGTCTTTGTACCAGATCCAGGGGTAAATTGTCTCTGTATGACCCCCATCTGCCAATGCAAAGCTCAGCACATTCCTACTGCAATTCATGTCCTTATATTTATGGTTCATATTTTTATTAATCTTCTTCTTGCTATTATTATATGTTTATCTGAAGGCATGTCTGGATTGGTGTGATATGTGCCAGGTATTGCTGTTGGCAACTTGTGTACTCACTTTCCTGGACAACTTTCTCAAGTTAGTGTGTGGAGCAAATGCATTTAGTCGTTGTTTGAAGCAAATCATGCACTGTCATGTTGCTGGTTTTGAGTCATTTGTGTTTTGTTTTCAGGGATATTCCCCTTTTGAATGCATGATTTCCTAACGGACGCGCCTTTTGTCCATATAACACAACCTATGCCCAGATTTTGTGTAGTTTCTTTGCGCTCACTCATCTCGTAGATATGCATGTCTTTTAAAAGATGCTCATCTATTCATTGGAGATTTCTTCGAATTTGGTGAAGCATCCTAAATGTGTGCCAGAGAAACGCTTTTGCAGGTGAGCAATGGAAGTAACTCCATTAGTCATGGATAGGATTATATGAATTCACCTAAAAAATGTATTTCTTTTATTTCAATTTTATTTGTATTAGTTCATACAAACTTTTACAAACAATTTAGGCAATCATACGTACAAACATTAAAACATATCACATATCCCGTGGAACTAATAAAAACGCTCCATATTTCATCATAAAATGGAATCTTAAATATTACATACATATTATGTTCATACGTTTTAACACATGACATTAGAAACATAAAAGGAGCATTAATGAATTGGTACATTATTCAGTTGCAAGTTAACACCACGCCATATATAATAAAGTAGAAATGTGCAGTGTGACCAAGTCCGAATTAATACAATCATTCCAAAATTCATCAGACTTAATCGAGTCCTAGTGGCTAACAAACAGGCTCAATACACACATGTAAACTGGACCGATTCTGCACCATTACATAAGAACATGTCTAGCTGTTTCCGGTATATCCTGTTTTTTACACAGTCAACAGAAACGCTGGGTACGAGGTATGTTTAATTGAGCCCCCAGCACCGCCCGCAACGGTAGTTGGCTAATTCTTAATCGTAAGATTAGGTTGTGAACAGCCAGGCTCGGGGAGTGTAGTAGGCACAGCTTTGGTTTAAAATAGTCATGGATGACTCTAGTGATATGTTTAAAACTGTTCAGGGTGCCTAAGTGGTCATAATTATGCATCCAATCCCATTGTTCAAGTTTCTTTGTCAGGGTGTAATTTAGTATTGAGAATCCCATACCCTTTGCAAAGGCAGACTGCAAATGTATTAGTGCAAAGCATGTCTCGTTTATTTTGCAAAATGTACCTTTCCTTTTGCTACACCGGGGAGGCTCCTGCAGGGCCCATAGGTTCTTAAGCATGGAGCAAGGCGGACTAGCTTTCCATGTGATATACAAAGTTCATCTTCACATCAGCATCTGGCTACTGAGTGAAACAAGACCCAACTACAGGTGCAGGTGTAAGAGTTCCATCGGGGTTGAAGGCAGGAGATTTAACATGTTTCGTGAAAAACTCCCTTTTAGTATGTCGAGTAATTTCGGGTCTTTCGTGGCTAGGAGTTCTAATCCGTAGAATATGGCTGGGCAGAATCTCTGCTTAGGCAGCATAATGATGGTTTTAATCGAGTATCCTGCAGTTCTCTTTGCAAACCTACTAATAGCAGCAGTCATTGGGCCTCATTACGAGTATGGCAGTAGGGGGTTAATGGCACCGGTAAGGATGTCGGTGCCGTTAACCACCTACCGCTGCATTCCGAGGTCCCTTAGCGGGTCCCACTTGGGCCGGCTGTTTTTACCATGAGGCCCATACTGTTTGCTTTTCTTTTTTTGGTCTCTTTGATGGTAATCTCTGGAGTTGTCAAATTCTAGGCCAGATAAGGATTGTGTTCTACATAGTCACTAAGACCCAACTGTGACCCCAATGCTGTACGATTATATTTTTGTCTGGACACCCCCATTCCCTTTGTCTTAGTCATGTCAATTGTCAAATCATTTTCTGACTTGTAATTTCTCAATTTGTCAAACTTTGCTGTAACCACACTGATCGTACGATCCATTAATTCAAGAACCTTCTGGGTATAACATGCCTACCAGTGGGGTATCACCAAGCTTGACAGGGTAGCCTGTGGTTTTCAGCAGTCTTGTCAAAAGATCTGTCAGAAACAAGTTAAACAGCAGGGGGTTCAGCACACAACCTTGTTTCACCCCCCTGCTGCTTCATATAGCACCTGAGAGAGCGCCCATTCCATCTAGCCTCACCTGAATACTTGTGTTAATATGCAGCATTATAATGATTTTTACAAGCCATTCCAGGCAGCCCGTTCTCGCAGCTTTTGCCAAAGGGTTGCTCTATTGACACAATCAAAAGCTGCTTAGAAATCTACAAAAATCAAGTAAAGCCCTGGGTTTCCTCACGTACTGGCCTCCAGCATTAGATTGTCTAGCAGCCTAATATTATGGGAGGTAGCCGACCAAGGCCTAAAACTGGTCTGCATAGGGTGCCATTTATTAAAGGTGGAACCCAATTTTCAAATGCTGCCAGCACAAAAGAACCAAATAATTTACCAGTCATGCCCATTATTGAGAGGACTCTGTAGTTTTCAGGGAGTTCTCTATCTCCCTTTTTGAACACGGCAGCAATATTGCTTGCTGCCATGATGCTGAGATTTCCGTGTCACCACAAACCTAACAAAAAGGACTTTCAATACTGTGGCCTGTTAAGATGGATTTCTGAACTCGGACCTGGAGGGGCAGAGGTTCAGAAGGCCAGCCTAGTTTCTTGGAACAGGGTAACCTCTGGACAAGCCAGACCAATCAGGGTAGCGATGGCGGCGGTCAAGACTAAGTCTCAAGAGGGGTGAGGGTGACTGAAAGCCCGCAATGAGCACACAAAGCAAGGAAACTTACAAATTACTCCAGACAGGTGTTATATTAAAAATATAGACACATTTATTACAAGGCCTTTGTAACATCGACCATAGCAAATAATCACAATAATACTAAAGTAAAGCAACACATCACAATCAATACAATATATATACAAGACCGAGCGGTCTAAGGAGATAGGAGCACGTAATATATAGACCACCTAGATGGGGAGGAAAACAGGCAGTGCAAGTAATCATTAGACCCACTTCGACATCTGAAATACACCTAACTAGGAGGAAGTCCGAGCCCTACGAAGAGAGGAGCCTTATGCTCAAAAGTACCTGCACGCGCTGGTGCCAATGGACAAAAGAGGGCCTCTTCCAGGATATCAGGCAGTTCAGGAAGGTGGATGAAGCGAGGCAGAACAAGTCTGCACTACTCAAGCAAGGCCTCCACTTGGGGGCAGAGACGGGGTGAGAGTGTGGGATAGATTTGCTATTTCGCAACAGCGGTAGAAAAGAAACAGACTCCTGTGCGAGGGGCCACCGGTTGGGGTATGGACTACTCACCGGTCCCCGACGCAGGCAGACCCAGACTTCTCCAGTTCATTTCACGTTGCTTGCAGGTTCAGCTGCGATTATCAGGACGTCTCGATGCCGTGTAGATTCTGCTTAGCAGGATGCAGGGTCGTGGGTGTCCCAAAGGCAGCGGACGTGCCCAGGTTGTTACCACAGCAGGGCAACACGGCAACTGCGTTACTCTGGTCCGGCCGCACTAGTCTCACTTCAGACCTGGGAATGCCAAGTGTACGAAATTCGGTGTGATGGTGCCATGGACGCAGAGCAAGCAGTAAACCAAGTTTCGAGGGCTTCCCCGAAACGGCGGTGGTGACAGAGCAAAGCGTCCTGCGTAAGCTGGTCAGCCCACTGGTTGGCCCAGGGACACTTCGGAAGAGGCTTACTTGCAGGGTTTGATGAAGGTGCCAGGAATAGTTGATCCCACTATTCCAATGGGTCGAAGCGCCTTCGCAGACCTTCTAGGACGATCAGATGCAGAGGGGTCTTGCAGGACGACAGCAGTTCAGGGTGCCAAACCTTCAGCGGGTCACCAGCGGTTCCTCGACTCAGCTTCTTGTTGCAGGATACTTGGCTCCTTATCCCTTGTTCGGTGTGAACTCTGGAGATCAACATGGTAGTGGTGTTTTCAGCCTCTTCTTATCCAAAGTTCCCTTCAGGCCAAAACGGAGAGGACCCAATGGGAGATCTGCTCACAAACACTCACACCATACGTGGACATATCACGGACCCCGGTGGTCCCAGGCATTCAGGGCACTCCAGACTCTCTGGCACCCAGGATGTGTATTGGGACCAGACATCCCAGCCCACATCCTGGAGGCACACACAAGGCATGCAGAAGCCCATGTTTCGTGGGAAAGTGTATGACCATATAAGGACAGCCCCGGGTCAGCGCGACCTGGGGGAAGGTGAAGGGGCAAGACAGTCAGTGGACAAGACAAAGAACCTTGTGGCATGGCCATTTTGGAGCCAGGCCACTTACCTGTGCCAAATGTGGTAAGCACAGATAACAAGGCAAAAAAAGGGTTCAAAACACAAAAGAAACGATAGCTGCCACCAGTCCTGTCCGTGACACACTTGCACAGTTCATAATAAGTCCAGCAAGAGGTTTCTAGGGCCTTTGGAATGACTAGAGACCCAAGAGTGTGGTAACTTAGGTTACAGTGCCCTCTTGTGTTATGTTGCACAAAGCTGCAACATGAGAAAAGGACTAAGGGAAACAAAGTCTCTCCGTACTGACTGTCTTAAGGGCATGTAGGTTTCCCCATAAGAATTGAGCAAAAGCCCAGAGGAGTGCCGTGGAAGGCTGCGCTTCTCTGGCAAAGTCTAGATCAGGGTGTAAAACAGTTGCAAAAAGTCTGGGGGTTGCCACATGGAGGGAAAATTACATACAATATGAAATCTTTCCTAACATGGCCCACTTGCCAGGGTCTCTTTTTAATACCGCATTTGATAACCCATTAGGTCCCGGGGTACAGGAGCTTTTCAACACACAAATGGCTGTAAGGATTTCTTCCAAGCCTATCGATAGATGCCATGGGTCGTTCCTACTCTTCTCATTTGTTTGAGGACAAGGGGCCTTGGACTTAGTACTTATGGGTTCTCGCCACTTTTCCTTACTAATGGGTTTCACAATGTTCTTACAGCTATCCCCTTTGGCCATAGAGAGGATTTGTCATATATTATGAGTGTATTACTTGGTATTACTTGGTAAAGCTTCAAGCATTTGTTGCAACCTTATATTGCTGGTGGAATATATCTATTAAGCAAAGCCCCATATTCTGCCTTGATTTTTTTTTTGTTTTGTTTATCATCAGTGGAATCCCCAGCCTCTTTGGCCCACCTGATTTTCCTGCACATGTCATGTTTTGTGTATCTAATTGCTTTGTCAAAGGGGTTTTGATGTTGCCTGTTTGTTACGGCCAATCCCCTTGGGACCACTTTCCCAGCACTAAAGGCCAGGGGTTTTAGGTGCTCTTCAAATGTATTTGCATTTACTCGAGCCAGTTCCCAAGTTCTAAAGATATTAAAAAATATATTTGCCACCACTGAAAGTGCATATTGCACTCCACATGCACCCCCCACTCTCCAGCTTGTGACTGTGAGTGCCTGCCTGGGGGCACCTTGGCTTCCTGGATTTTGTGCAGTGACATATCTCTTACCATCATTGTGGCCCATCAATCTGAAGATCTAAGGGGTTAAGACCCTTCCCCATGGACCTCCATCTCGGGCCTGTCACTTCTATTCAGACCTAAAGCATGTGTGACACTGGGCAGGGTGCTGAACCATAACGGAATCTAGGAAAAACAATTTCTACTGAAATGTTGCCCTGTATATTGCTATTTGATGAGGTCCCTGTGAGTTTCATCACTTCTTTTCTGAGGCTGTTCTCCCTCATTCAGCTACTTAGGCTGAGTGCCTACTGGAAAGAACATTGATTTCCAAGCTTTTGTGCAGTGGTGGCCCGCTCACCATCATGGCCATCATCTGAATTTATAAGAGGGGTTCTTACCTTTCCATCTGGTCTTCCATGAACCCGACTCTGACCTTTACTTGGCGCTGTGGCCTTGTGATACTGAGACACATGCAGGCCATTCAGGAAGTTGGGGAGCTCTATTTCTACTGAGAAGTTGCCCTATATCTTCCAATTATCCTCGATTTCATGTGCGTATTTTGTAATCCAACTATCCATTTATATCACCACTATCCCCATTCTCTCCCTTGCTGTAGGCTATTATCCAAGCCATTTTCCCATCGCTCCTTCCTACTCATTCCCTTCTTTCCGATTTTTCTCTCTTGCATTCTCTACTCTCATTATTTCTTCCCATATCTAGCACGCCACTCTGGCATCCATCCTCACCCAACTATTTATCTCCTTTGTTCTCTGCTGAGTGCTCTTTCCTTACTAACCAGAACTCCCTTCTTGTATTCTCCTCCTAGGCACTCACACTATGCTGGTGCCTTAACTAACACTGCTCCATCTCCTCCTACTTTCAACAAACAAAGCCAATGTACTAACCTTACTTCCCCTCACACCTATCCACCTTGCTTCGCTTCCTCTGAGATTCAACCTGTCTACTCTTCCGTACCGCATCAACTGAACATTGCACTCTGGAATACTCAACCTCTATGCAACAAAAATCCTTCATCACTGACTGCTGTCATGCCATTGCTCTTTCCGTAGAACCCCTTGATATTACTGAAACCTGGATTCTTCATCTGACGCTGCCACCCTGACAGCCCTACATGACTACAAACTAGTCTTTCTTCACTCTTTTTGTCTGATTGTCAGAGGTGGAGGTGTTGGATATCTAATCTCTTCCCGCCGCAATGCCTCACAATCCACCATCTCTACTATTGCTCTGTCTCACTTGGTTCATATAATCTCCATCTATCACCCGCCTGATCCCAGTGGACCAATCTTTGATGAACTTGGGCAACTCCTTGATTCTCTTTCCACTGAACATCAGGGTGTGTGTGTGTGGGGGGGGGGGGGTGTGGGTGTGTGTGTGTGCATGTTGTGTGAACAAGACAAAGAGAGATAGTCAAAAATCAGTAAAAAAAAACAGGCAAGACTATGTATTATCCTTTCCAGGAGTGCTGCTCTGACAGATTTCTTGTTTTCTAATGGGGCCCCATCTCTACCCCTGCCCTGCCAACACCACTGTTCCCTCAGATTCCTAAGGGGATAAGGGGAATACAAAAGACAAAGTGGAAGTTAGATGGGAAAGCGTGTTTGTGTATGTGTATGGGAAAAAGACAAAGAGAAAGAGTAAAAAAAAACAGTTACAACTAGGTTCTTATCCTTTCTTGGAGTGCTGCTCAGCCAGCTTCCTTGCCTTCTGGTGAGGCCCCATCTTCAGTCCTTGCCTGTCAATGCCACCACTTCCTCACGGTTGCTGAGGAGACAAAAAAAGACCAAGTGCTGTAAACATGTGCATGCATGTGTGTATAAAAAGAGAAAGATAGAGAGTAAAGAAATGGTCAAAACAGTCAAGACTAGGTACTTATTTCCTGGAATGCTGCTCTGCCTCCTCCCTTGTCTTCTGGTTTGGACCCAATCTCCACCTGTTGTTCATCCAATGCCACCAGTCTCTCATTGTTCTGAGGAGAGAGCAAAAGACAAAGTGGCAAATAGTTGGGAAAGCATGTGAGTGTGGATATGTGTATGTGAAGGAGAATCAACAAACAATACAAATATAGCTATAATGAAGTACTTAACCTTTCCTGGAGTGCTGCTCTGCCAGCTTCCTTGTCTTCTGGTGGGGCCCGATCTCCAATACTTGCCCAGCCAACGCAACCTTTTCTTCATGAACTGAGGAGAAAACAAAAGACAAAGTGGAGGTGATTTGGGAAAGCGTGTCTGTGTGTGTGCGTATCTATGTGAAAAAGTCAATGAGAGAGAGCCCAAAAACTGTCAAAACTAGGTAGGTATCCTTTCCTGGAGTATTGTTGTTCTAGCTACCTTGTCATCTGTGGGGCCCAATCTCCACCTCTTCCCCCAACAAGGCCACCACTGCCTCACAGTCCTGAGCAGAAAACAAAAGACAAAGTGATGGTCAGTTGGGAAAGTGTGTGTTTGTGTGTATCTGAAAAAGACAAAGGGAGACAGTCAAAGAACAGTCAATAAAAATAAAGACTAGGTACTTATCCTTTCCTGGAGTGCTGCTCTGCCAGATTCCTTGTCTTCTCACAGGGTCCCATCTCCACCCATTTCCCCACCAATGCCTCCGCACACAGTCCCTGAGAGAAAACAAAAGACAAAGTGGTGGCTAGTTGGCAGTCCTCTCCTCTATCTCCACCTCTACCTGTGGTGTACCCCAGGGGTCGAACCTCTCTTCCTGGCTTGTCAAACAATATCTGGAACTTCTTGCCCACTGCATTGCCGTTCTGTGCCCCAACTTTCAGTTCTATGCAGATGGCACTCAGCTCATTTTCAGGCTCCCTTCAGCCATCTCTTGTCCTTCTCTCATCTCTGACTGTCTGCCTGCTATCCATGAGTGGTGTGCTGTCAATGATCTCTGCCTTAATGCCAGTAAGACTGAGATTCTCCTCATCGGCACACCCGCTCCCTCCTTTCATGTCACTCTCTGGCTGGCCTCTCTTGCCCCTCTTCCTGCTCCCACCTGTGAGGCTAGAGGCCAAAAACCTCGTGGTCATCTTTACCTCCACACTCTCCTTCTCCCCTCATATCTCTGACATCTCTAAGACGGCACACTACCAGCTACACCTCCTCAGAGGTATTCTTCCTTTCCTCTCCTTCCCCCAGAAGCTCACTGTTTCCAGAGCTCTGGTTCTCTCTAGGCTGGATTACTGCAACAGCCTCTTTCTAAATCTACCTACTCTCCGCCCACTGTAACTCATCCAAAACAGGACTGCAAGACTTGTCCTCGGCCTCAAGCCGAGGGATCTTATATCTCCAGACTGAAATCTCTGCACTGGCTCCGAGTGGCTGCGAGGATTAAGTATTAACCCTCTGCATTGTCCACAAGACCTTCTGAGGCCCGGGGCCTCAATAGCTTCAACTCTCTCTTCCTAAATATCTTCCGTTTCAAGCTCTTCACTCATCCACCACCAACTCTCTCAGGGTGAATCGCTTCTCCATGCAATGAGTTGGTGGTAAATCTCTTTCTTCGGCTGGGGCCTCCCTCTGGAACAGCCTCCCTGCCTCTCTGAAAATTGACGAGAACCATCTCTGGTTCCGGAAGCATCTCAAGACCTGCCTCTTTACATCTCCTTTCTCTCCTACTCTCCCCTGCTGAACTTCTGGCTAAAACTGAAACTGCACTTTACACCTCACTACCCTCTGTTCTTGGGCCCAGGTCCTGTGGCTGTTTCTGTATCCCTGAAGCCCCCTCCCAGCACTTGACACCTAATGTCTTACCATTGCACCTGCCACCAGCTGGTCACACTTCTTATTTATTGTTTCTATTTATTGTTTTATTTATTTTCTGTTATCCTATGTACTGCACTTCCCCTTGCCCTTTCCCCTTGCACTTTTCACCTTCCCCCCTCCCCTGAACATGCGTGATCTCTATGTCACATGGCCTAGTAAGATTGCTATCTCTGTCTTCCCTCTGTTCCCCTCCCATGCTTCATCGTAGCGCCTTGAAACACTTGGGTATAGGCAGGTTATAAATGACTTATATCATATTGAAGCTGGTAGAGACAAAACGGGATAGAAAAATCAAATAAAAACCACATAATAAAGACAGGAAGGAAAGTACATAATAAAATGAAGGATGAATTCAAGGAATCTAAGGACTAGAGCGATAAACATGGATCCTGTGTTATATAAGTGTGTCCTTCAGGGTTCTTCATCATGAGTGAGCTCACTTATTGAGCTGAACAAATACCCCAAGAGTCCTAGTCACAACATTCCTGCAATCGTTATAATGATGCAAAAATAACAAAAAAGCTATAGAAATTCAAAAAGTCTCTGAAATGTAGAGTTCAATTCTACACCCATCATTCAGTGTGCTTATCACTTCTGACTGGTAATATGTTATGTCTCCACCTTTGATTACCTTTTACTAGGTTTATCTTCACAAAATGTTCAAATCACAGCCCTTCTCATTGGCTTGTGGTAATTATAATACATTGCAGGTTGCAATATCCATACATGACAGTTAAAACCTATAATTTTTGCTAATGATCTGGGGCTTCTTTATAGTTATCTTACCAGTTCACTATTTAGCTGTTGTACCTGTGGCTGATGCATCTACCTCTGACTGGAGTGCATAATAAACATATCACATCAAATCGTGGTGATAATATTCTTAATAATATATTGTATTGGCATCACTACTCACCCATGATAATACAACTATTGTGAAGCCAATAAGTCTGTCTTTGCAAATTTAGTGGGTAAGACTTAATGAGGTTTGGGTTTAAAAAAATAATAATAATAATTTCCCTTTACATTTCCCAATCTCCAGCCTAAGGCCACACAAGACTACTCTGGGAACACTAATCCGAAATAAATCACCTTGTCCAAGCAACACCAGGGAAAAGGCAGAGGGGCCAAACACTGGTGGACTTGGTATTCAGGTGATGAGAGTGTGTATCCGTTTGAACTCCCTAGAGGCTTACAGCCAGGGGCATCCCAGTTCAAGGCTGCACAATGCAGGGGGAAACTAGCTGTTGACCAGCTACTTATCCTACTACTTAGTGTAATTATCCATTATAGCTTCTTCTCAGTTTCACCCTCACCATGCACTTTTCATCCTATCTCTTCTATCTCCTTCTTCACTCTCCTCTTCTCTGAAAGCTCTTCTCATCTCTATCATCTCTTCTTCCCAATGCCACCTCTCATGTTGCTCCAGTACTGTCTCTATTCACAAAACCTACTCACATCTGAATTTCCATTACACTTCCTCTTCTCGCATCTACCCCCAGCGCCTCTTTATTTCTCAGACTCAACTTTGCTATGCTTCTACATCTCATGCTCTCTCTATTGCTCTTTGGAATGCACAGTATGTCCTTTCCCCCATGCATTCTTCCTTTCTCAATCTCGTTCTCTTGACCTCATTACCCTTACTGAAACCTGGATCTCTCCCTCTGGCTCTGCAACCCTTGCTGTCATTCAGGACCCTGACTACACCTTCACTCACTCTACTCCCTCCACTGGCAGGGGTGGTGGTGTATGACTGTTGTCATCCTTCAAATGTTCAATCATTCCTACTCCCCTATCTCCCTCTAATTCTCCCACATTCTAACACTTCCTCAACAATCACTGGCCTGTATGGGATACATATTATCGCTCTCTACTGGCACCTGATTTGGCAGGTCAATTTTTCAACCAAATATCCAAACTAATTGACTATTTCCCTCTTGATCACCACATACATATTATTGGGAACTTCAACCTCCTCTCTCTCAGCTGCTCTATAAACTGACTTTTACTCTCTTCCAATTAACCACTCACGCTCTTCTACCCACTCCTTGTCCACCCATTGAAATGGAAACTCCCTTGACAATATTCTCATCTCCCCTAACCTTTCTCCTACTATTATCTCCACCTCGCCTTATCCCTCTGATCACTCTATCGTCTTTGCCTGAATCTCCATTCCTGCTTCTTCCTCACTTCCTCACTATCTCCATCTACTACAACTACAACTACTTCTACAACTATTACTACATCTATTACTAAACACAAGTTGCCCTCCAACTAACTCCCTGACTACCTTTCTGACATACACCACTCTCTCTTACCCTATGCTGAGCTTACCTTTCATCCACTTAGGAATCCTTCATTAACTGCTTCTTCTGGTCCATTCTCTGCTCACTACTCTCTTTCTACACTCACTCTTAAATCCTCCTCTCCATGACCCTGGATTACCCCTCTCATGCACACCCTGCAAATAGCAATGCAGAACATGCTTCACACTAGGGAAAGGTCAAGACACTCCTCTGATCACCAACTCTATCTCACTGCTCTTCAAAATTACTCTTCAACTCTTGAATCTGCCAAACGTGACTACTATCCTTCTCTCATTTAATCTCAATCCTACCAGCAAAGGTGCCTCCAAAAAGTGCTCAACTCAATTCCCTCACCACCTGAACCCACATCAATTTCCTCTCCTCTTTCTGCAAGTGATCTTGCTCTCTACTTTGTTTCTAGAATATCTACCATTCACAATAGCGTGATAGTTACCATCTATCTCCTCCTCCTCCTCACTTTTCTTCACCACTCTCCATTTGCCCCCCTAACTCTGATGAGAATATTGCCCTTCTCTTCAAGGATAAACCTTTCTCTGCCGACAATGACCCAATGTCCCCACACATAGCTCCTAGTGTTGCTCCACATGGTGCTTCCCTTTGCAACTCCTCTCTTGACAATGCCACTTTTCCCTCATCCTATAAGACAGATTCAGGTATCCTCGTCTTAAGAAAACTGGTCTAGATCCTAACTGTCTTGCTAACATTCACTGTGCCTCTCTTCTACCACACTACTCCAAAATCCTAAGGTGAGTTGTATTCAATCAACTCAATGAGGTAATTGATACTCACAACCTATGGGAACCTCATCAAGCTTTCTTCTGACCTCTGCATTCATCCACGACAGCTCTCCTAAATGTTAGCATCTCTTCTGCTCGTTGTGCAAACCTTTAAGCTATTCTTATTCTTTTTGACCTCCCAGCTGCCTTTGATACTGTCGACCATTCTGAACTTCTCTCTACATTATGTCTTGTTGGCATTAGATATAAGGCCCTCTCTTGGTTCGCTTCATTACTTGTATTTGACACTTTCAAGTGTCCCAGAGAAGTCTTATCTTCCCACTCACCCCCCTTTACTTTTGGATCTCCAAACAGGGTCTGTCCTTGGTCCACTTCTCATCACTCTCTATACTTCCGTTTTCAGTGCCCTGATCTCCTCGTATGTCTTCACTTATCAATTCTTCACTGACAATGCTCAGATCTTCTTCTTCTTTCACATTGTATCTTATGGGATGTTGTCAAAAATGTCAAATTGTCTCTACACAGAACATATCGGATGGTGTTTCACTCACTCATGCTCAACTCCACTAAGATCTGAAGTTCTCTACATCTCTGCAAAACAGGCTTTCTCTTCATCTCCCCCTTTTCTTCTCTTCTGTCCTGACAACATTCTGCTCATAAACCTAGTGTCATCTTCTACCAATCACACAACTTCTCACTCTTCATCTCCAAATGTTCCACTGCAGCCAGATTCAGCCTCCTCAATAACGGAACAATCTGTCATTTTTATTTCAATACTGCCAAACAGCTAACTTCATCCTTAGTATGGTGACGCTCAGATCGTCTTCCCCTTTCACACCTTATCCAACAAGCTGTTGTCAAAAATGTCAAATTGTCCCTCCGCAATCAAATATCACTCGCTCATGCTCAACTCCACTAAGACTGAAGGTCTATAATAACCAGCAAAACAGGCTCTCTCTTCCTCTCCCCCTCTTCTCTCTTCTTCTCTTCTGTTCTTACTACCTTCCTTACTTTCCTTCTGCTCATAACCTTGGTTTCATCCCCAACCCATCACACAACTTCTCACCCCTCATCTCCAAATGTGCAACTGCAGCCTCCTCAGTCAACCTCCTCAATATCAGAACAATCTATCATCTTCCTTTCAGTACTGCTAAACAGATAATCTCCTCCTTAGATCTTTACAGATCTGACTACTGTGCCAGTCTCCTCTATGGCCTTCCCAACTGTGCTTTTTTTACCTCTGGATAAAGTCCTCAACTTCACCATATGCACACTTTTCACGCTTTACCTCTGCCTACTCTGCCTGTTGTCAGATTGGCTGTCTATCTATGAAGCAACGGGCTAAGTATAAATGTCTTCTCATCATCTTTAAAACTATCCATGGACTCGCCCCACCATACCTATCTGCTCATCTCATTCCCTACTCTCGTCTTCACTCACTACAATCATCATCAGCTCACATCTTTGTCACCAATTGAGTCCCCTGTGCTCCCTCTCGTTTCTGCACTCACTCTCTCCTCACTCTCCTACTCTGGAATGTTCTTCCACTCTCTCTCCGTACTACTACAATTCTACCACTATTTAAACCCAACATCAAAGCCCTCCTTTCTGAAGAACCTGTGTTCTAGCACTCTGCACTACTGCATCACCTGGTTTTCATCTTTCCCTACCTTTCAAAGACAAACTACCAACACTTTTCCGTCATCCATCCATCAATAATTTAGCACTGCCTTCTCCATCCTGTTCTTATGTCATTCTGCCCTGTCCTAATCCCTGGTTTTTGTTTCCACCTTCCCCTGCAACATCTGGTCTTCAAGTCCCATTCTCTCACCACTTTGTAAAAGACCCATTACCTCTCTGATCTGTAAACAATGGTAAATACTGCAAGAGTTTGTGTACCAAAAATGTAGTTTTCCCTGTAATTGTTATAAATAAATAAAATACATAAATAAAATATAAACATTTAAAAATGTAAAAAACATTTGTAAATACAGACCTACTGGCTTTTCCAATGCATGTCTGTAAGGGTGCGTCTGTGCTGTCACCGACAATTTTCACATGCTTAGATTAGCAGGAGGTATTTACTCTATCAGGCACATGCACCTGAAGTCTTTCACCCACTATGCAAATGTCACATATTAATTTTAGTTAGTGTTTTTATTTAGTAATGTTCGTGTGTGTGGTGTGACAGTGAGGTACCAGTTTACGAGACATGTTTTCAGTTACTGCTTCATTTAATCATTACTGCAAGCCTATAGCCATGCACACAGCCATTGATCCATCTACATATATCATATGAATTCCTGCTTTATAGACCGGTGCGTGTTGTGTGTGTCTTTTATGTGCATTGTCTGTGTGTGTGTCTGTGTTCGGTGTGTGTGGTGATGGTTGTGTCTGTGTTGTGGGTGTGGTTGTGTCTAAAATGTGCTCTATCAGTGGTGTGTGGGAATATGTGTCAATGAGTATCTGTGTCTGTGAGACATATGTGCTAATGTAGCTTTGAGTGGTACCTATTTGTACTTTCATCTATATGTGCATTGCCTGTGTGACATAAACACAAGTAAGGCAAAGAAAATGCTCAAACGACCCGCAAGCAACAAATGCACCTTTTGCTGACCTTGAAACCATCACAAACAAGCACCATTCAAACACGCACTCAACACATAATACACTCATTACAAAAACATAACTCAGAAACACTTAACAAACTCAGGAATATAGGTTTTGCAAATGGTTATGACTGTGGCATTTCTCACCTGGAATGTCTGAGTGAAATCTGTGCTTCATTGCACCACGCCATGCATGTGGTTTCTTCAAGTCTCGTTATTCTAAACAAAGCTGAAGTGAAACCGGTGACGGATCATCCTGGACAAGCGCCCACAGTACAGATTCCAGATACCACCGAAGGAGCTTGTTTTACACCACCATTTAAAAAGGCAAATGCGCGAAAATCCCCATGATTGATAGAACGTGCCAAGGCACATTACTCATTGCAGCACCAGCAGCAAAATAGCCTGGAAAGCAGTTAATTGTCTGTGTTTATTTTAGTATACCACCAAGGGGAATCATCAATAATTCACAAACTCAATGAATACCATCTAAATAAACAACGATACGGTACCTGCAACTTAAAGATAAAGAGTCTCGTCTGCTCCACTGCTGGGTGATGATGCATTTGCCGGATCAGCAAAATGTCTCTGTTGGTATCAGGTGGCTTGGTCAGACCGCTAAACTCACAACCGCATGCGCATGGAGCTTAAAGTAATCCATCCCTAAAAAGAGAAATAGAGTTCACCTTCCAGCTCTAATGAAGGGACAAGCTCGGGCAGCTTAAGAATGACCATGTAACAAGTTAAGCCAATCGGAGCAACGAGCCATATCATCCTCTTGCTAACCCAGGCATTTTGCCAATCATGCACTCTACTCTTGCCACTATTTCTGCCCAGCTAGTCTATTTACTTTGTGGATGACTCCAGTATGTGGGCAGTTAAAATCCGGCAGACACAATCTATCAGGACACTTCAGACTCTGGTTTAAAGAGAAGAGTACGTGTCTGGCGTCAAGAACCAGTAAAACGATTGGCAATGATTATCATGCAGAAGTCCAGAGACAGAAAATGGGGTCACTCATCACTAAGGCTAGACACCTCCTATGGAGAAAATAAAAATGTCCTATATGCATTTCATATATATCCAGTAAACATCAGACTGCCTCATGCTTCTACAGTTTAGGATAGAGCTCAAGACCCTCCTTTTCAAGGGAATGCTCATCCCTAACACATAGGTCCACACACCATCCACTCCCCACACTACCTGAGACTGGCTGACTTGATCCCCACTGTTCCTCCCCTGGCTGCTTTTAGACCCCTTGCTGACAAATTGCCCACCTTCCTCTTCCTCTGTTGTTAGCTCCCCACTGACGTATGTATCTGCTCCCACCAACACGTTCTTCCCCCCATGATAGTAAAGCACTGTGTTGCCTTCTTGATGCGATGGCTGAGCTCAATAAATACCCTGATAATAATACTAATCGTTTTTCTTATACAGCATTTCTAGAGGACCTGTGCTTTCAAATTTCGCATTGCATCTGCTTGTCAAATTTTGAAATAGTCTTGCATACTCTGTACCTGTAAATAAAACTGCCAAAATCCTGTAATTGTATAAATATAGTACACTGCCAAAAGTGTACTATATGTGTACAATTAACTCACACACATAATTAAATGTTCGTTTGCACCTTTTCGGCACAGTACTATGGGTATACACCTATAAGCAAACATGTGTACTGTTCCCTAACACATCATTTTTCAACAATTGGCGAGACCAGGAGTATAGCACATTAAGTCAAAACAGAAATGCAGCTAGAGCTCTGCTGTAAGGTTACGTTTCTAAAACTTTTCCAAACGGGGAAAATACAACTTTGAGATGGCACATTTAAAGCATTTTCAATCAGATGCACTCCTTGCACCCAAATGAGATTGTCCGATGTATTGCTTGATTATTCATATGTATATAGTGTGTCAATGCACCGAGGGGTATGGAGGCACTGGTCACAAAGATTCTAGGGGTGAAACACGCAATTAGACTGGATCCAAATGGGGAAAGGAAGCTGGTGTTCAATATATCTTAAAGGAAGAGTGTTGCATGTGTTGGGGCTTAAAACGACAAAACGTCTACCCAACTTTGACCTTTTGGTAAGAGAGTGCTAAGTTGTAAGTGTATTTCAAAGAAGTGCAGGAAGTTTGAAATGCACTGTATCTCTCACCCCAAGCCAGTGAAGAGACTTAACTATCTAGGGGCGTCTCATTACAATGTGAACAGCCACTCTGAGAATTCCCTGGCGCTTATCAGTAGGAAGGAAGCCCTGCTTAGTGTTTTTGCATAGTCAAGTCTTGAACTGACTGTTGCTGCAACAACCAATGTATGAGGAAAGAATAAGAGGAGAGGAACGTAGAGGTTTTCTTTAGTACCTACAAACTGGAAGGAGAAAGTATTCCTCACTGAGCTACCCCGAGATGTAAGACTCATGAGATAATCAAACATGACATGTAGGTCTGTTTAATGTAGTGATCATATGAAGTGCATGACATGGTCATGTCACGACGTCTTTTTCTGTTAATGGTGCTGGATAGAATGTGTTTATTCTTGGATCTTTTGGATTGAATTTGGGAATCTCTTGTCTAGGACTCACTGATTTGTAGACAGTTGTATAGTGAATAAAACTCATCATCTAATCCAGGCACTTCTCAATCGATCTGAGTGTCATGGATGCATGGACACTGGCAGAACAGTAACCATCTCAAGGAGCATCAGTAGATATACAGTGATGAGATTATGATGGATGTGGGGCAGCATTGAAGAACCCCACAAGAACCAAGGGCAGTGTTAAGGATAACATTCCCATTGAGACCTTTTGGGGTCTATAATTAAAAATCAATCCGCAATTGTTTAGTGTCTTACTTGATAACTGCCTTGTCGCTTGTCCCCATCTGGGTGCTAGGAGGTGGTGCGTATATATACATCGGGCGCCAGTCATCTACTTTCATATACTTTAAAAGTAGTTTTTTTCGAGAAATTGGACTGCCAAGCCCCACTCTCCCCAAAGTCATGACTAATTTGTAAATACATGTCTCACGTGTCACTGGGCCCATCTTACATATTCTTGGCGAAAAGTGCAGGTCTTTGTGAGACTCTTTGTTACCTTTGTGTAATTCATATCGGACAACAGAAAAAGCAGGGTCTACTCAAAGAAAATGGAATTTAATATGTATATTTTCTACACCGAATATAATGGCTATTATTGAGTTACTGGTGTTCCATTGTTTATCAAACCTATCATCACGATTGTTCAATACAATAATATCGCTAATGTTAATAACAGGGAAAAACACATTTTTGTTACAGATTTAAACTGAACAAGTGAACTATATTTGCCATTATATCTGGACAGGAAATAATTAGAATCACTGAAAATATTTTTAGAATGATTGTGTAATGTAATCCTAAACAATTTAATTAAGATACTCCACTGGAGACAGGATTCTGCACCATAGCTAAATTCCCACACCAGTGGTAGTGGTGTAGTAGTGGTGTAGTCGCTGTCACTCCTCTCCTAGCGAGGAAAGCATCAGTGGTCTGCCCTTACAGAGGTGATATGGTCTACTGTTATTTGTGATTTGTTTCCAAATGGCTTGTGTTTTTTTATTTGTTATATTCCTTAACAGGGTCTCTCTTTTGAGATACAAATGCACTGTGCTGGGCCTATTTTAGGACTGTTGATTAACTGGCCATATGCCTTCATATCAATTAGCTTGTAAATAGATTTCACTTGTGTGTTGCTGCTCCTTCTTTGAGTTGATAGGTCACTTTTTCATTTCATATTACATGTACATTATTCTATTCTCTGCCCTCTTCATGACCAATCACATTTGTTTCATGAATGCAAAGGATAATATTGTATATTTGTAACTGGTAGATAGCACAGATTTGTCATGATTGACATGCCATGCTTTTGTGAGGAAGGCAGAATGACACCCCAATGACGATGGTTGTTACAGCATCTGTTCTTTAAGAATAAGCACAATCTTGGGTCTTGTATTCGACATGTGCTGTGTTGATATCAAATAGTGTGCCCTTTCTGTAACATTTACAATGATTCAATGGAGGTGAAGATCTCAACAGAATGAATATGCACCCCTCTATTAAATTGGTGGCACCACTCAAACTACAGCCTCTTTTGATTTTAATTTGTTGTAATAGTCCTGTGAATGCTGGATTTCTCTGGTTATGTGTTTACTTGTTTGGAGACAACACAAAGTGCACTTGTCTGAAGGGCAGGGATTGGACCCCTTAAGCATGATTGCTTTATTCCAACCATGTCTGCACGTTTGCCTATAAAAGAGGCATTCTCCGACCCCTTCTGTGATTCACTTTTGGACCAACACTTTAGGAAGAATTAATGTGGACATCTTTTGGGAGAGTTGACCTTTCCAAAGCCTTCATACAATGAGGCAAAGAAGGAGCAGTCCAAGGCAGATGCAAACTCTGCTTCCTACCCACTCACAGAGCACATTGAGGTGACTCTTGCTAAAGACCAGGACCTGCCGCTCTACGTCAAACCTCCCTTTGGTGTGAGAGCAGAACTCCTGAATGCCCCCCCCCCTGTCCTAAATCCCCTGGAGTGTCTCTTACAGCACCTGGATAACCAGATCAACCAAAGCTCCCTGGAATGCCACATCTAACCAATCAACCCACATTTGAACTGTGTTCACCACACTTGTATCAGAGGAATGGCACCTTTGGCACTCCGCTGAACTCAAACTACTGGTGGGTTTTACCTGTCAAACCGGCTCTCTGATGCATCATGCCAAGTGAAGCATATCACCTGTTTGGCTCAAACAACCAGCTTGCTGCTATTGCTCAAACTTGAACAGCAGCTTCTTCTAACCCTGGACCGGAGCACCAGGGTTCACTGCATCAACCCAATAGACATCAAATTGAAAAGCTGCAACATTGCATAACTTGCTGACCTGAACCAGCAGTTACAAACAACTCAAATTGACTCTACTCCCGATCGTACCTTGGTGAGCCTTCTGAGCTGCATCACCTGAATACTGCATTCAAACCCCATTGAGTTCATGATTTGAACAAACTAAATGCTAGATCACCCCGCAGGGATGATGTCATATTACTCCTAGGTGTCCCCATAGAGTGGGTACGGTCATGGTTTCTCGTGGTGATCCAGTCAATCTATTTTTACTAACTATTATGTATTGTATGGATTGTTTTTTTCATAAGGCAATTATTGTTATATTTCAAGTTGTAATTTTCTTACTGGAAGACCCTCCATTGTTTCCATATTATGTTTCTGATTTTTAAACTCAGGTTCGTGAAGGTGGACACATAAAATAGTTGCTCTGTATCTGTTCTAGTAATGCCTCTCAATGGTTGTGAAATACTTTCTTAGCTGACTGTCCAACTCATTTTCTGGGGTTTCGTCATTTGTGCAATTTATTTTTAAATCTTTATTTATTACTGGCAGAGAAGCGTTACATATATTTGAAATGACTCAGATCGGTTTGGATACATCAGGATCACAGAGGTAAGAGCGGAAGGCTGCCCAGGCATCCCGGGGTCTGGAATGGGGGAGGTGGGTGGAGACATAAAGGTCTTTGCTTTCTTGAGCCCATGTCAATGCCACCAGCTAGTCTTTCACACGGGGGAGGGCAGGGTTCTTGTCCTTACACTTTAATAGAATGGCTCTCTTAGCGATCATGCATGCTATATACACAAATGCTCAGTGACTTTTATTATGCCGGGCAGATGCCAAAGAGTATTCCTAGAAGGTTGCACTCTAATGGGGTGGTCAGCATTTCCGAGATTATGTCTATGATTCGTTCCCAGTAGTCTCTTATCTGAGGGCTAGCCCAGAACATGTGTAGATGGTCTGCAGGAGAGTGTTGACATCTTGGGCAGCCCTGGGGTTGCAAATGAGCCATCTTGGACAGCCTAGCCGTTGTTTAATAGAGCCTATTCAAGAGTGTGAACTGCATGAATTTAAATCAGAGGTTTAGTGAGACTTTCTGGATATGATACACATGCAGGGTCCATTGGTCATCGGTGAATTTTGAGGCTAGTTCACGGGACCATCCATCACAGGCGCACGGTCTAAGGGGCAAAGCGGTGTCTATTAGCATTTTATATGGTGTAGAAAGGATATGTCTGCCGTCTCCAGAGTTTGCAATATATGCCAGAGAGGTGTTTTCTGTGGGTTCAGTTGGGTAAGAGGGCCATCTGGTCAATATTGCCATCCGTAGCCTGTAGTATTGAAGAAGATCAACCCTGGTGTTCATGTGACCCTGTTTCCAGGTGCAGGGTATGATACATTTGCCTTCAGGGAAGATGTCCGCTATGGTCCTGTAGACCAGTCGTTCCGATCTCATTTGGATAGCATTGTCCCATGCGGGTTTTAGGTTGGGGAATTTCCAAAGGAGAAGCCATTGGTTGTAGGGCTTATCTGTACCATTGTGGGCGAATAATAATCGCCATGTGCGCAATGTGGAGGCTACCGGGTCGAATGGGGAGTCATCCTTGTAGCGCTGATCTAGTATTAGTTTTTTTTTTTTAAATCTCAATCTGTTGCGGCTATTGTCTCCAGGTTTACATGTGGGGCAGCTATCCAGTACAGTTCTAGGTTAGGAGCAGTGAACCCGCCTTTGTCATAAGGGTGTGTCATCTCTACCTATTTCTTACAGACCGCTCTGCAATGCCACAGGACCTGCATGAATAGACCATGTATTTTGGCAAAGTATGGTTTTCCAGGACATAGTGGGAGATTAGTGAAAGTATATAGCAGTTTTGGGAGTATTGTCATCTTGATTAATGATACTTTAGCGGCAGGGGAGAGCGGGAGGGTTTCCCAGTTATGCATTCTGGTCTCTGTATACAATCTGAGTGAGGCATAGTTGTCTTGTAAAAATGGAGGGATGGGAATGCAACACCACCACCCACAAGTATGTGATGCGGTTCGGCGACCATCGTAGAGAAGTAGTTCTACGGCAGTCCAAAGTGCCATCTGTGAGGGGGAATCTTTTGGATTTCGAGAAGTTGATTGTGAAGCCTGAAAGTTCTCCAATACGCATGATGTCTTCAAGTATTGATGTCAAGTTGTGCAATTTATTTGATGGTTCTGGATATATTACTTTAAAAAAAAAATCCCAGATATACATTTGCCTTGGTGGGAGCCATAGTGACCCCCATGGCAGTCTGTTCAGTTGAGTAGGAATATTTGGAATGGTGACCAGATTTTCTCGACCCTTTAATGCTTTTTCTATCACCTCTAGAGTGGCTCCTTGAGAAATCTTCATATAGAGGGATACAATATCCAAACTTACTAAGGTGTTGGTGTCAGGATCTCAAAGGCTTGTTCTCGAACAACTTTATCAAATCCCTAGTGTCTGTAATATGGGATGACATTTTAGCTGCTAGTATGCTAAGGTGGTGATCTGAAAATTTAGATAGTGTATCAAGGACTGAATTGATCCCTGAGACTATTGGTCTCCCTGGTGTTTAAGATAGATTCTTATGTATTTTGGGGATACAGTAGAAGGGAGTCATAGGGTCCATGTTTAGTAAGAATGTTGCTTTTGTTTAGTGATTCAATTGCTATCAGCTGCGTTTTGAGTTTTCTCTTATCTGCTGTAGCAATTTCTCTGTAGGATCCACATTCAATCTCTCATGGTACAGAGTGTCCAAGAGTTGTCTATTACATTCTTCAATGTAATCCTATTTATTAAAAATAACAATCGTTCCCCCTTTGTCTGCTCTCCTAGTTATTGGATTTGGGTTTTGTGCTAAATCATGGAGCAAACCCCTTTCTATTTTTCTCAGATTACAATAGGAGGATTTTTGTTCAATTGTTTCAAACTTGGAAACTGCCTCAAACCATTTGCGTTCAAACACAAGCGATACTGGGGAGAATAAATTAGTTGGGGGCATGATGGTGAATGGTTTTCTGAACCCAGTGGGGTTCATATCTGTAGGGGGTAGACAGTCTTTGAAGAATTATCTTAGATGGATCTTCCTCATAAATTCTTTGAATTCACTTTGGAACTCAAAGGTGTCATGCCATTTTGTCAGAACATACCCTAAGCCCTTAGTCAAGAATTGTTCCTAAATTTGGCTTCGGGGATGATCGGAGATATTAATCATGATTGTTTCTTGCTCTTTTTCTGCTTTAGTTCTATCTCCCAATTGCCTTGATTTTGGCCTTGTTGTAAAAAAAGGGCATCCCCATTTCTATAATTGGTGTTCCGTCCATTTCTCAGGTTTAATCTACCTCTGTTGATCTCTCCTTTAGAAGTGATGGGACCTTTAGTTGATAATTCTGCTTTGCTACTATCCTCACTGCTGCTGTATGAGGTGTTTCTAAATATCTCCCTTCTATTCTTAAATTGTCCATTTTTATTGTTGTAAAAACTTACTTTGATAACCCACTTGTATATACGGGAAAACCTTTTCGTGTACACATTTTGAAAGATCCTTCCTTAGTCTCTTAATTGTAGTATTGATTTTGAATTCTTTAATTTCCTGCTCTATTTCTTCTAATCTTTTTGGTATGTATCAATAGAAATAGACTTCCATAGCTGTATCTATCATAAGGCTCAGCTAATTCTTCCACATTTATTTGCGATATAACTCCAATATGCCTTGAACTTTTCGTTATCTAGAAATAGCTGTGGTACATTGCAGACTAGTAGTCCTTGTGGGAGTCCCTATTTTTAAGATATTCAAGCGTTATAGCTCCATAAAGCTCTGTTCTTGTCAGCCTTTTTTTGAGTTGTGATATCTCTTCCCACGCATTATTACTAATCACTGTGCCAAGAGTTTCATTATCATCCATTTTGAGGGTGTAGTTCTCATTAGGGCCAACACATATACCTGTTTTACATTTATGAATTGGATCACTTTTGGTTTTGGAAGTGTGAGTGCTGGGTAGGCAGTGTACCCACTATTCATTCTTATACTCCTTGAGAGCATAAGGTATGTTACCATAATGACACCCTTAAATTCCAGTGCACAATTTACAACAAGGTAAGATGTCACATATTCAGCTCTCTCTCATCAACCAGCCCATTCATTCTCCAACCCAAAACATTCCACCACTGGCAACACCCTCACCCTTGCATATCCACCTCCTTGATTAACACCATTTCCTAGGTTATGGATTCATAAAATGCATCACAACATAATCCCACTCAGGATCTATCTATCTTACCTGTCCTCCTGTGTCGCTAAAACCATGTACCAAACAATTCCACCATGGGTAAAATAAAGGCAAACAAATGTATGTGATGCCTCGTATTTGTATTATTGCCTAGAATTATCACATACACACAGTGGCCAGGTAATGAAAGTGAATCACACAAGTGAGGTTTCTCGTTAGGGCACATGCAGGAGACACATCCCCACCCTGTCAGGGAATGTTAACTTGTTGTTACATGATATACAAAGGGCTCCATACACCAATGTTACTAAACTGATATGTACCTCAACTAAATAAGCACTGCTATACATCATGACACTCCCATCGCAGCCACACACATCACCTGTGTACTGTGTCCAAACACAGTAACTGCATGAGAAGTGAAAGTAGTCAAACCATACTGCAAGATGTCCATTTCAATCTATCGAAAAATCTGGTTCAAAATGTCACTGTCACTAGCTGTCATCCGAGATGCAGGCAATTGGCACAGGCCCATTGCATCATTGCATAATGCACATTCAGTGCCGATCCAAAAGTATTCCTGTGTATGCATCCTCAGACCACGTGTCCGTATGACATCTTGGCAGCTTCTTACAGTCTTCATGCAAAGGTTTACACGTTACACATATGCCCAAAGGGACACCATCTGCTTTCCTTCTACATATTCAAAGTTGTATCCATTAATTGCTCATATATCAGCATTTCCAGCACACTTTGTTAACACTTAAATAAAACACATTACTGGATTTATACATCCATTGTGCACACTCCTGCCCATATAAATAAAATGATCCCTGCAGGGAAAGCATGTTGGTTGCTTGTTCTCAAACTGATTGCTTTATACACAGATGTAATTGCCCATTTAATTCAATAGAGTGTTGTAAACATGTGTTACGGAAGTAGCATGAGTCCAACACACGTAGTTACAGGATCAGAATTAAAAGACCTCCAGCATATTACACAACATGTTTCAGCAAGTCTCTGTAGCCCTGGCAATATCACATTTAATCTCTGAAGGGCAACATAGATGACTGTGCACTGTAGTACCTAAGCAGTCACATCATGCCTTCTTTCCCAAACGTCAGCTCATACACATTTGTTGACCTACAATTACTCATAGTTAACATCATAACGACTCATGATCCAGCAGACAGACATGCAATGATCCCTACACAGTGCTTTACCCGTACAGCCAATACATCCACACATCACTGTTTCTCTAGTGAAATCACAGAATAGAAAATGAATATACCAGAAACATTACCACACTACGGTAGGACATCAATTACAATACCTAATGTTCTCAAATATATGTATACTTCTGCATTTCGTCAAATATATGCATACTTCTGAAATCACTGTCAAAGTAAAGGTTTATCTTCCAAGTTTCTACTTGTTGACCACTAAGGTAGAGGTTTTCTCTATGTGAGTATATTCTTGAGTCCTCTCTGGAATCACCACATAACAGAACATGTCTTCCTCTGGATTGACTTTCTACCTAGTAGACGCAGCACACAAAGAATCATAGAAGTACCTCTTCATTGAGCACATTAGTAACACCTGTAAAATACACCAATTCTTGTGTCCTTGCTCACGATCACACTTTACAGTCAACCCCATGTTGCCCTCCACACCCACTACTCCCTTCAACCATAAACAGTATGTTGGTAATACATGCTGTTGCAAGAACTGTTTTTGTTTTGTATTTTGTCATATATATGAAGAACAGGGATGCCAATTTCTATCAGTAATGACTACAATAACACATTTAGAGATGGAGAAAGTATTCCCATGAAGGGTGCTTGTACAATAGCATAAAAATGAGCACAATAAGTGAGCCAGTTTATGAGGGTGTACACGATTAGGAACACACTAGAGACAAAACCAAACAAACAGAAACAAATGTATATAAGAAAACAGATTTCTTGCAAAGGTAACATTAACCTAAGCAGAAATGTTTAAAATGAAAGAGTACTAATTAAATATACAACATTATTCTTATTAATCAACACTAGAAGCAATGGTGGGGTCAGTGAAGAGGCACGGGGATAGAGAGAAGGTGGAGCTCCTGACTAAGCAAGTAAGTGAAGTTTAAGCCAAGCTTTGAAGAGTTCCACAGTTGGGCTGGCTTTGACTGTTATGGGGAGTGGGGCAAGAAGGGAGAAAGAACGAAAGTGAGAGGAGGCACTAAGAGACCATGGGATTGTGGCAGGGAGTGCAGAGGAGGATCAGAGGGAACACGTTGGTGAATAAACTGAGATACAATAAGAGACACACTGATGAGCATAAACATTGATAACTTTGCAGACTAGGAAGACTGTAGAAGAGTGTGGTTGAGCACGGAGAGCCAAACAGCATGTTTCCGATAGTTTGAAGTGGGGGAGGATCTGGGTAGGTTGTAGAGAGTGTGAATAGCAAAGCTGAGGATTCATCTACAGGGAGGAAGGATAAGAGAGGAAAGCCACTGCAGAGTAGGTGTGATCAGTAGTCCTGCTGGTGGAGCACAGTAGTGAAGATTGATTTTGTACAGTGGTTATTAAGAACAGGACACATTTTCTGAATGTTGAGTAGGTTAATACGAACCGCAGAAGGAGTCTAGTGATGCAATGTTGCAGTCACATGTCCCTATCAAAGAGGACTCCAAGTTGCAAGCTTTCGGTGATGAAGCAAGATGGTCAGGCAGGAAGGAGATAGAAGAAGGGAGGGAAGGCATGTCATTGGAAGCTGCTAGAAAGATTACTACTATTTCTGAAGAATTCATCATGAGTCCTCAGAGAGCCATCCAGTGATGAATAGCAGTGAGAAAGTTTCTAATCTGTTTCGAGATATCCAGGCAGGAAAGGAGACACATAGTTGAGTGTCATAATCAAAAGGTGATAGTGAAAACAAAAGGAGAAATATGTTTTCCTAGGGCAGACAGATAGAGTTTGAAAAGCAGCAGTCCAAGGACTGATACTTGGAGGATGCCTACTTAGCTGTGTGAGCTCCAAGAGATTTTAAAGTATTGACCTTCCAGGTAGGAGGTTATTCAGGCAAAAGCAAATTTGTGAATCCCTGGAGAGTGAGCAAGAGAGAGGAGTGGTCGACAGTGTCAAATACAGCTGAAAGGTCAAAAAAGATAAGTATAGAGGAGAGTTGGAGTGGTGACCATTAGAGATAATTTGGAGACATGCTCACTGTTCCTCCATTCATAACCATCTAACGATGGCCCATAACTTCTACTGAATGCAGCAAGCCGTGTCATCCCAAATCTATGTGCGTGCTCAAAAATTCCCAAAATTAAATGAAACAAAATACAAGTGGGGACAATGGAATTTCTTCTGAATGTATGTTACTGTTATTCAAAAACATACCAAGTAGGCACTATTCCTCTCATGTCCATCTAGACATGTCCAGTCCATTTCATTCGTCATTACCGCCCTAGTGAACTTCAGAAATATTTTATCATTGTCTCAAGTGTGATCACTTATGACAAGCAACCGGGGTAGGCATGTGACACAGGTATGTATACTTTGTGCTGCCCGGATACCGAGCATCAAACGTGTTTTTTTTAATGTGCGAAGAGAGAAAAAGAGACAGGTGTGTCTTAATCAGGAATGCATTGATGCCAAAGCAGAGGTTGCGATAAAAAATGATCCCTCTGTATTATTACCACAGCATAGACATGTGCCAGCTCCTCTGGGTTTAGATTCCTGTGCTTTTTTTTTTATAACTGGCAGGGGAATTAATGGCCTAGTTGTAAACAAAGGAAGCAGACAGCGCTGGAAGATAAAGTGAGATGTATCAGAAAAGACCTGGTTCTTTACAATCTGCAATATAAGGTGCGTCACCGCCTGCAAAAACAAGTTGAAACCAGCCTGGCATCGTAGTCAGGCAAGATACGGCCTGTATACCAGTCCCAGTTCCCAGAGAGGCGACTCTATCACAGCATACATTGAATGCACTGATATATTTCATGGTCCAAGTACTTTAGATGGAATTCTACTTTCTGAGAGACCGACAGCATTCTGGCTGAAAAGATAGTGTCCATGTGCGAAATATGCTAGGCTATATCTACATATATTCATTTGTTATGGTGGCTAGTTTTCCCACAATAGAAAACAAAAATCAGCACATTTGCTAATTAATAATTTGCATCTGTAAGCCTTCGACTGTAAGATGTTTTCAGATGTGTAATTGAAGCTAGATGCAACCGTTGTTGACATCTGTCACATATCCATATGTGCTCAGACGTGACCAGTGACACTGTGACTGTATAAGCATCAGAGTCAGGATACGACATTCTTAAAGGTGCATACCCGCCTCATCTATTTCAACTCGATGTGTTGACTGTGTTTATGTCTCACGCAGATAATCTGTCGTTTCAGACGTCCCTCGCGAGAATGGGAGTACTCCAACACCAACACAAATGGAATTGAACGTTAGATTCACTGGCATACAGATAGCATGGGGTCCCTTCTCAACAGATGACACACAACTGGGCACGCTCTTGTAATAATTAACTGTGTGCCAAAAAATGCACATAGTTCTCTCAAACACCAACATGACATATAAGAAAACACCAAATGCACTCAAACTACAGGTTCACCCAAACACAACGCAGTGAGTTTACTCCGTCAAGTCAATTACGTTTGATCAACGTAATTGATTTTTACAAAAAGAGAATACAAGTGACTTTGTCATCCAACCTACACAATTATGACTGTAGGGTAGTAATCATGTACAGTTACTCATCTGAACACACCCAAAACCTACAGTACTTCAAACAATGTACATAGATAAAGGAGTTCTGATCACACTTTATCACCAATAGCCAACTTTAACACATCCAACATGTCTTATTATCTGAACATTACACACATTACATAAAATGTTAGACATACCAATATACAGACCTACACAAATCAATGCAGGGTTAAAATCTATACAGCACCCATAATTTTTCTGTTCAATATCACTTAATCAAAATATATTTAAAAACAAATATACATTTTTCACTGAATTTCATAGGTTTTTAGTAGCGCAACTTAACCATAACGTCCCTTTAACAAAGTTTTTTCATTGAATATATATATATATTCAGTGAAACAACTTTGTTAAAGGGACATTACAAAATGAAACAAAACAAAACAAAAGCTGCAAAACCATTATATTAAAAAAACAGTCACAAGTTATCTTGCTTACTTGAATATATATATATATATATATTCAGTAAAAAAACGTTGTTAAACGGACGTTATTGTTACGTTGCGCTACTAAAAACCTATGAAATTCAGTGAAAAAACTTAGTTAAAGGGACGTTATGGTACAAAGTAAAACCGAAAAACCCCTGAAATTCGACAATTATGGTAAGATAAGCAACCATAACTCGTGCCACCGTGCACTGCTAACACTAACACCCAAGACATTAAAGATGACATCACAAATGTCATTTATGACATCACTGATGACATCACATGTCTGGCTCTCCCTTTTTTCCCTCTACTGACATATCTAGGCCACATAGTTTTCTTCAGTAACAGTCAGGAAGTAAAAATTGAAAAGGTACTATATTTGTAGACTTAGGGTCAAGTCACATCATATGAAACATATGCATAGCGGAAGACACAGGCTTGAAAGAGAGCAATCGTTTCTGTGCATGAAGATAATCATTAGGGTTATCTGCACTTTCTCATAGTTTTATTTTTATTACTCTACCTTCCCTGTATATGCTCATATTTGTATACATTATACTCACTCTCCTTTCCTTCGGGTGCAGTCACATCATGTGATACGCATACATATGCTAAGTAGCAGCTTTGAAACAGAGCAATAGTTTCTCTGCAAAAAGACAATCAGTTAGGTTAAGAACTCTTTCTGCTACTACTTCTGCTTTTTTGTTTACTTCACTGTCCCTGTATATAGTCATATTTGTATGTGTTGTTGTCTCTTTGTGTTTTGTCTGTAATAATTATGTATTAAATGGGTTTTATTATCTACTTATTACATGTTTCACAGTACGCACAACTCTAATAAGAAAGTAATTATCATTTCACTATTCAACATGGCAAGATTATGAATATGGCACCTTCATCATGTATGCTGCACAAACTGCCCATGCTTCTGCATGAGTAGCTTGGTATACTGGATATAACTTCATAATAGATTGCTATTTATATCAATGCATTGCTTAATGCACTAATTAGCTCATGATATTTATCCCAATGATCCTTGACAGTTTTTGGTCAGCATTATAAGAATCCCTTGTACAGAGTTTTTATGAAAAGTAAATGCACATGTGATGTCATCAGTGATGTCATCAATGACATTTGTGATGTCATCTTTGATGTCCTGGGTGTTAGTTTTAGCAGTGCACGGTGGCACGAGTTATGGTTGCTTATCTTACCATAACTGCCGAATTTCAGGGGTTTTTCGGTTTTACTTTGAACCATAACGTCCCTTTAACAAAGTTTTTTCACTGAATTTCATAGGTTTTTAGTAGCGCAACTTAACCATAACGTCCCTTTAACAACGTTTTTTTACTGCAGTCACACAATACGGAGAACGTCCTCAGAACACCCCCATTTTGTTTATTTTCAAACATTTCAGGACACCGCGAGTGTTCTTATAACACATGCAACTTGCCAACGAACAATACGGACAACGTCCTCAGAACACCCCCATTTTCTTTATGTACGAACATTTCAGGACACCGCAAGTGTTCTTCTGGCTCACTCTTTTTATTTTGCTGACATATCTAGGCCACAAGGTTTTCTTCAGTAACAGTCAGAAACTAAAAATTGTATTTTATTTGTAGACGTATCCTACAAGTAGGTTCTTATAGTAATTCCCTTAGAGTCCAGTCACATCATATGAAACATATACATAGTGGAAGACACAAGCTTTAAAGACAGCATTATTTTCAAGCAAATAAATGATGATTTCTCTGTTTGAAAGTTGCTATTTACCCTATGTATATTGGTATGTGTTCTTGTCTCTTTCTGTTTTCTCTATAGTAATGCAATTATGTAATACATGGGTTTTATTAGCTACTTATTACATATTTCACAGTACACAAAAATCTATTAAGAAAACAATTATCATTTCATTATTCAACATATTAACATTACAAATATTATACCTTCATCTTGTACGCTGCACACAATGCTATGTTTCTGCATTAGTAGCTTAGTATACTAGATAGAACCCCATAATAGAATGCTATTTATATCAATGCATCGTTCAAAGCACTAATTAGGGTATGACATTTATTGCAATGATCCTTGACACTTTTTTCGCAACATTATAATAAGAATCCCTTGTACACATATTTCATGAAAAGTACATACAGATGTGATGTGATCAGTGATGTCATCAATGACATTTATGATGTCATCTTTGATGTCCTGGGTGTTAGTCTTAGCAGTGCACGGTGGTGGCGCGAGTTATGGTTGCTTAGCTTACCATAACTTGGGAATTTCAGGGGTTTTTCGGTTTTACTTGGAACCATAAGGTCCCTTTAACAAAGTTTTTTTTATTAGCACACAAACAATATACAAAGATGGAGTGTAAAAAGCAATTTCTCAGAGATGGCTGTACACAGAATGTTGCAAACTAAGAATTTATGGTCGTTTACAGTGAAGGTCAGCTGCTTCCATTTTTTGCTCGCGTACCGGAGAGGCCCACGACTCGCACTATAAGGTTCTATTGTTTTTTGACGTTGACAGACAGGGATCGTGCTAAAAGACTTCTTTTGAAGGAGTGTTGCAAAAACGTAAGACACGATAAGGATGACATTTCTGAAACAAAACCACTTGCATATATTAGATCACTATGAGAAAGATCATTGGCACAGACGGAGTCATATTTTGGGACTGCACTACGCTTAGACAATGGAAAATGGCAAAATAATGTAAGTAACCCTTTAGATTATTTTATACCGGAATATAATAACAATAGCGTGGCGTTAAAGCCCGGTTAAGTTGTACTTGTTCCTTCAATGTGGCATAGTGTTTTCTACCGCGCACTATCACTGCCGAATTTGTCCCCTGTTGCTTAGAGGGCTCTGAAAAAAGCAGAGGACAGAGGGTGGGTTAATGGGAATAAGTTAACATACTCAGTTGCACTATCCTCGCTAGCAAATAGTTTCACGTCCTAATAAATAAACAGGTATGTCCTCCCGTACTGTGAATGCCACGATTTTCATACCCCAGCCGACGGATTTTTTAACTGCCAAGTGCAGCTACTTCTAAACAACTTCATGACCCTCACCATTTTATGGGACAATCGCCAAGGACCAACGCGGTACTATCGGCTAGAAGAAGCATACTAACCATTATGGTGGTCTAATGCCTCGTTGTTGGAACTGCCGTCCGATTATCAGTGCCACCATAGTGCTTATTTTATCATAAACCAACACCCTGTGTACCGCAAAGGAACAGCGCGTGACTCAAGATGAACTTTTGCGGATCGACAGCAAAGACAAATGCAAATCGCTGAATATTCTCTAAACATTTGATGTCAAATAAAAGTACTTTACGAAATGTACAATCTTGCTGTTTGCTTTTAAATCACAGTTTCATATTCCGAATTGTGGCGCCCTGTGTTGTGAGATGATTTGTGTTGTTTTCCGGGTTCTGCGTAAAGTCGCGTAGGACTGGAGACGACTGGGCGCATTTGGCTACGCACCCTGTACCGTCACGGAGAGAGACAGGAAATATGAATGCTTTGATAATGTCAGGCTTAGGGGCGGGAGATATGATTTAGTGTCGCAAAAGCAGGTCAGCCAGGTCGATGGGGCAAGTGATATGATTTTCACATAATGTCGACGCACAGCAGCCTGATTTATCGTTTGTTTAGTGGACAAAAAGTCGGGTAAGGGCCATAGGAAATTGTAATATCAACGGACATAAGGAGGGTTCTTATAACACTTTCAACCTGATAACGAACAATACGAACAGCGTTCTCAGAACACCCCCATTTTGTTTAATTGCAAACATTACCTCCACATCCACTCTTCCTCATCCCAGTACTTACTTCATGAGGCCCCTGCCTCCGACACAGGACCTTCTTCTATTTCTTTAAAATTCCTATAACTCCTCCCCCACATCCACATCACTCAGTTTCATATTACCAAGCCGGAGCATGGGACCTTCCCAGCAGGGAGGGTGAGGAGGGTTGTCAGTACTGTGACGAGGAAGAGTAGGACTAGGAGTAATGAAGATTACCGGTAAGTAATCAGAGCATTTCAGGACACCGCGAGTGTTCTTAGAACATATTCAACATGCCAGAGTACAATACGGACAGCGTCCTCAGGACACCCCCATTTTGTTTATGTATGAACATTTAAGGACACTGCGAGTGTTCTTAGTTCAATTTTAGCTTGCTTGCGAACAAAACGGACACATACTCCGTCCTCAGAACACCCCACCATTTAGTTTATATAGAACATTTCAGAACAGCCGTGTTGTGCGCAGACAAATCGAACACAACAAAAGCGTCTAGCATATAAAAAAACAGAACATTGAACCTAACTCATACTCCCCCACGCTCCCCAATTACTCTTACACACCAACACACTCCACTAAATACAATTTTTAATCCAAGTTTCACGGCGCTGTCCGCGGTCGTCCGCGAATGCAAGATGGCGGGCGCCACAGAAAATCTGACGCACTTCACGCACCACGCTGTCCAATCAGCGAACACGTCGGGTGTCCGCGGACATTGGGCAAGCCGCTCGGCCAATCAGGGCACTGTCCGCGGAGCGAACAGGGAAGTCCGTCCGCGAAGCGAACGGAGATATCACTAATTTTTTTGCCTTACATTTTGGTCATTTTAAAAACAACTACTGGACGGATTTACACCAAATTTACAAAAGCACGCTTTCGGGACCAAGCCCCAGCTCCTGCCGCAAATTTGGTGTAAATCCGTCCAGCGCTTTGGGCTGTAGGCGTGCGCAAAGTTTTTCCCATTATGTCTATGGGAAAAAACAAAAGTTTTGGGACCCCCCCTATAACTTTGCCCCCCCTGGACCAAACCTCTCCAAACTTTGCAGAGTGGGCCATATACTTTTTTTGCAAAGTGCAAAGTTTGGTGAGGATTCGTCCAGAGGGAGCGAAGTTATAAGCCACCCAAAAAATGCTCTTCCTATGGAAACACCAATTTAACCATAACTACATGGATGCTACCGTGTCCATGTAATATATATATATATATATATATATATACCCCTGAAATTCGCCAGTTATGGTAAGCTAAGCAACCATAACTCACGCCACCACTGTGCACTGCTAAGACTAACACTCAAGATATCAAAGATGACATCACAAATGTCATTGATGACATCACATGTCTGTCTCCCTCTTTTTTCCTTTACTGCAATATGTAGGCCACATGGTTTTCTTCAGTAACAGTCATGAACTAAAAATTGTAAACGTACTATATTTGTAGACTTATCCTTCAAGTATGTTCTTAGAGTAATTCCCTTAGGGTCCAGTCATATCAGGGGAAACATATACATATGGGAAGACACAAGCTTGAAAAACAGCAATTCTTTCTGTGCATGAAGATAATCAGTAGAGTTATCAGCACTTTCTGATAGTTCTGTTGTTTTTTGTATCACTGTATTTTCCTTGTATATGCTCATATTTGTATACATTGTACTCACACTACTTTCCTTAGGGTCCAGTCACATCTTGTAATACATGTACATAGGGTAAAGAGCAGCTTTAAAACAGAGCAATCATTTATTTGCATAAATATAATCAGTTAGGTTATGAATTATTTCTGCTACTACTTCTGCTTTTTTGCTTACTTCACTTTCCCTGTATATACCTATATGTTTATGTGTTATTGTGTCTTTGTGTTTTGTCTGTAATAATGCAATTATATTATACGTCGGTTTTATTAGCTACTTATTACGGATTTCACAGTACACAAAACTCTAATAAGAAAACAGTTATCATTTCATTATTCAGCATATCAACATTATGAATATTATACCTTCATTATGTATGCTGCACACAATGCCTATGTTTCTGCATGAGTACCTTGGTATATTGCATAGAACTTCATACTATAATGCTATTTACATCAATGCATCACTGAATGCACTAATTAGCTCTTGATATTTATTCCAATAATCTTTGACACTTTTTTCTCAACATTATAATAAGAATCCCTTGTACAGACATTTCATGAAATGTAAATGCACATGTGATGACATCAGTGAGGTCATCAATGACATTTGTGATGTCATCTTTGATGTCGTGGGTGTTAGTCTTAGAAGTGCACAGTGGCGCGAGTTATGGTTGCTTAGCTTACCATAACTGGTGAATTTCAGGGGTTTTTTGGTTTTACTTGGAACCATAATGTCCTTTTAACAAAGTTTTTTCACTGAATTTCAAAGGTTTTTAGTAGCGCACTTAACCATAACGTCCCTTTAACAGCGTTTTTTCACTGAATTTCATAGGTTTTTAGTAGTGCAACTTAACCATAACATCCCTTTAACAAAGTTTTTTCACTGAATGTCATAGGTTTTTATTAGCACAACTTAACAATAATAACTCTGACTTTATGTACATGTATTATGGAACATACTGAACCCCTTCTACTGAATGTGATGTCCGCAAACTCTTTTAATGTCTGCGGACATCTTCGGACAACAGCACCACTACCCAAAAAGTCTGGGGGGGGGTATGTTTAATTGTTATATCATAACATATGAACATTTTACAAATTCACAAACCAGCACACATACACATCATATGTAGTAATAAATAAGAAGTGTAACCCATATATATATAACACTAACCATTCATTTAAATACAATATTTTCTAAAATGGAATATACCAAAAGAAGAAAGATAGGCTTCCAACATGATTACCTCACAGAAACTCCACAACTAAGAGCAACAGCAGATCTACAGACCACTCAGAACACACCTTACCTGAAATAGTAAGTGTACTGCATTCTACTCATATATGTGTAAACTTTCTGCATTAGGTACAAAAAAGAATGATATTATGTTTTTTTTCTCACAGAAATGTCTAGTACTCTGGAGAGGCTAGAGGAGCATTTCCCACGTGAGGAAATGTCAGAAGATAGTGAATCTAATGGTAGACACTTTACTATATAAACCAATTAATTATTATTTTATATACATTTAACATATATATTTCTTTTTGTACAGACCATACAAAAATTGAAAATACTAATGAAAAAGCTGTATTGACTCTTCAGCACATAGAAGAAAAAATGGACCTACTCTTGGCAAATTTTAATAATTTAAAAAACTTTGTGGAGGATCACTTCAAGCAAACAACTCCATACCATTGTCCCACATGTACCTGTCCCCCCTCACCATATCCCAGTCAATTATCCCCAAACCCTCTCCATGAACGAAAACGTTTTGATGAGACTTCCATCCCTTCTTCACCTCATATAAATCCTATTGCAACCCCTAATTCTCCTGTTTTTGTTTCAGTTTCTGCCTCACCTTCTCTGTCATAAATTTAACATACATGTAAAATAAAGTAAAATTATTATATTGTGTCCTTATTCATTTCTTGTTTTTGTTTTAAAAAGCAATTCTGGTGTCCGCGAACAGCGCGGATGTCCGAAATGTCTGTAAAGAAATGAAAATGGAGGTGTCCTAAGAACACTATACTTGTCCGTACTGTTCACTAGCAAGTTGAAACTGTTCTAAGAAAACACGCGGTGTCCTGAAATGTTCATCAATGGACGAAATGTAGGTGTCCTGATGACGCTGTCCGTATTGTTCGCTGGCAAGATCAAAGTGTCATGATGCATACTCCCGGAGAGCCAGTCCAAGACTGGCAGCCCCGGAAGCACACATCAGGTACCCAAGGGAAAGTCCAGCAACCCCAAATAGGGGCCCTTTGGACACAGTTCTGGCGCATTTGGCGCCAGGCTCATTTTGGACATCAGTCCTGGCGCCGTAGGCGCCAGGCTCATAAAGGGAGTGCTTTTGGTGGACTTACCTGATGCAGACCATGCTGCCAGATCCAGACCTCTTTGAGGCCTGTAAGGAACTACTTCACCTGTGGGACTATTTTGCCACTCGGGCGTGGTCAGGGAAGGATACATACCTGATTGGGGAAGGATACATACCTGGGACTTCTTTGGAGGCTATTTAAGCCACGCTCAGACAGCAGCTCACGCTTCGCGTTGCTCTGCTCCTAGGAGCTGGATGCTCACCGTGTCTGCTCCTGCATCCTGACTCCAGCCACGCCTGCTTCAGTCGTGGAACACCTAAAAGGAAGAAGAGAGGAAGAGAAGGTGAATAAAGGACATTACCTGATATTGCATGGGATCCGGAGCCAACACGCCGACGATCATAAAGGAAAAGACATTATTTTTGGATTCCTCGCGTTGCTCGTTGCAGCGCTGCGCTCAACTCACCTGTCCACAAGGAATTCCGTACTCCTACGACCATCTGCATGTTCCGCTGCATTCCAGCACCTAGGAAGGAAAAGAGAAGAACAAAAGGTGAGCCAGAGAAAACATTGGGAAAAGAACTGATTTGCCAGAAGGCTTACCTGGCGATTGGTGGGGGAGAATCCTTCCTCATCTCGGGTCGGCACGCCTTTTGGCAGTACTGCGCCACGGCCTCTATGGGGAAAAAAGAACACGCGCATTAGTGGGTGAACATACAGACATTAGAAAAACCACCCCAACATAAGCTCACCTGAATTATCCACAGCAAATTGTCTTCTCTACGTGGAATCTTCACTCTGCACCTGCGCTAAAAGACTAAAAGCAGTCCATTGAAAATAAAGGCCAAAAAGGAAGGGAGAACAACCCTTGAAATTGATAAGTCATATACTTACGAAAGCGCCTTATTCATCCAAAAAACCAGTGAAGCAACTGGACCTGAATGCCCGTCCGATAACCAGTGAAGTAACTGGATTCTACCGCACCCCTGCACCAGAAGCAGGATGGAGAGCTCGTCATTTCAAATCTTAAGGTGAGAATTAACGGGAAGGTTCAGAGGTGATTTGAAGAGAGAGTAAAAGGGGAAAGGAGGGGTTCGACTCGTCACTCCGCAGGTGATTAAAATCCTTTTCCCCATCTACAGAAAGATCTTCCTACGCATCAGACAGGCGAGGTTTGGGGGTCCGGCCCAGTCGGTGTTCCGAGTCCTGCGCATCACCTTAGAAGAGGCCGCCGCAGCCCAGGCCTGGTCAGCGTCTCCGTGGGAGTCAGGTGAGCGTTACATTAGAACATATTATGTGTCCTGGGATGTTCGTAAATAAACAAAATGGGGGTGTCCTGAGGACGCTATGCCTGTCCGTATTGTTTGCAAGCAAGTTGAAATTGTTCTAAGAACACAGGCTGTGTCCTAAAATGTTCGTAAATAAACAAAATGGGTGTGTTCTGAGGACGCTATGCCTGTCCGTATTGTTCGCAGACAAGTTGAAACTGTTCTAAGAACAAACGCCTGTCCGTAAATGTTAGTTTCACTTGTGACGCACTTTTAAACACTCCAGGACCCGAACAGTGTCCGTAGAACACCAACGCGCATGCGTAAAATAGTTTCAGTGCATTTGGTGCCCTGCGGACACCCGCTCCATTCGCGGACAGGTTCGTGAAGCTATCATGTGACCGCGACCACGATCAGCGTATGTTCTGATTGTGAACACTGTTCGTGTCCCCTAAGAATTTAAAACTACATTTTCAAGTAATCTACAATATTTTCCAACAAAACCTCACCAAAGAACAAGTCCCACATAGAAATCCTGAGTTTCTACATACTTTTGTGACATTTTGAACCCTTTTTTCTGTTCCATCTGTCCGCGGACAGTGCGCATGTCCATGAACTGCGCACAACCACCCCTATATAAGACCACGCCCTAGAGTTCATTCTCATTGTGTTTCTGGCTATCCTACAGAGCACAGCGAATTTTGCTGGCAATTTGCAGATTTTCATTGTGAACTTGATGGCATCCGTGGCTCGACTACTGCCACCTGGTGCTGCATCTGCCTCAGCACCACCCCCACCCCCACCCCCTCCACCAACACCCAGGAGGAAGAAGAGGATGATGAGAATGAGGTTGTGGAAGTCCCTACTACCAGCACTCGGCGTGAGTATGGCGGTTAGTTACCATTCGTGGTAATGGTCCTAAGGCATGTGCGAACCAAGTCACCTGCAATTAGTGAAAAATGGTACTCAGTCGCGGGTGGCATGGTTCATACAGCTTTAAGACAACTAAAATGAAGCGACACCTAAAGTCATTCCATTCGGGGGCCGTTCGCAAAGTTGTACCTTGCGAAGAGCGTGGCAGGTTGACTTCCTCTACTTCATCCTCTGTTTCCAATTCTGTCACCACAAGGAACACTCCTGTGGGACAGCATATTCCTCAAGCTGCCTCACAGGCCATACGCAATGCTGATGACCCTTACCTTTCGAGGGTCACAGTTGTGTGTATGTACTGCGACGCAGTACTGTGCAGGGGGAGGGACTTCATAGTGCGTTTCAGAGCACGAGAAGGTCTGCTCACTACCCATGTGAAACCCACTCTACATCTTCTTCTCTCAGCTCGCCCTTTTTTATCGCAGTGGTTGGTGTCCCCCTTACCCTCCTTTCCCCTCCTCTCCTAGTATGTGTTGTATAAAAAACCAAAATAAATTTTAAACAACAAAAATTAAAAAACGCTCTTTTCAGAGTCGCCTTTACAGTTAAAAAATAGAAGTGAAAATAAATGAAGCAGGACCTTGTGCATTTTTTAGAAGTCCGCGGACAGTCCTCGGACATATAAAATTTTGGGGTGCTACCCTATCATAACCATTGCAGTTTTATCTGGGAGGAAGTGGTGGCTCTGAAAAGAGCCTTTTGGTGGTGTTTATTTATGTTTGAAAAATTTGAAATGCTCAACACCTACTATAAAATGGATGCTGTAATTCCAAAAAAGGTTGCAATGCATTTTGTACATTTCTCCAAAAAATCTCATTGCCAGCATAAGTAAGATGGACTAAATCTCTGCGAAAAATGTATGTACTACGAAACATAATATTTTCATTGTGAAACGAGGACATGCCAAAATCTCTTAGAAAGGCACAAACAGCTTTATTGACATTGCACCTTGCTTTCTCCATTTGTGGACCAAATGAAGAAGAACAAAGCCACATTTATCTCTGAGCAATCCGTGAAAAAATTACGTGAGAATTTGGAAACATGTAGATGACCTTCCCAAGTCCTTCTTTCATTGGAAATTGCAAAGAAATTTCAGACACATGAACTAAACTGTTCCATCCACGATGAATTACAATTAAGTCTGGATGTTGCTCTGTCTACAAAGTAGCACAGAGGGGTAGCAAGTCCAACCACTTCATTTCAGGTACTCCATGCCAGTGCACTTCCACATGTGGGAATCCAAGATCTACAGCTACTCCACTGCTTTCTGCATGCACCTTCAACCAATATATCCATGAGTCTCCCAAAATCCAAACAATCCATTTTTTGAAACACACAGCCATAGCTATCTGTTCTTCTCTCAGCAAAAAGAGTATCTGAGAAACTCTCTCCTGGCACAACACACCCACCAAACTTTCCTGACCAATCCCTTCTCTGCTCATTCTCATTTGCATGGCTCCCCATCCCAAAAATCCCCAGATGTAACACCCGATGTCCGTGGACTACCGCCATGTCCGCGGACATATCGTAACATGAAAAGTCCTTCTACCATTGCCTTTTCACTTTCTGTGCCATTCCCTCATTGGATATAGCTAAGAAGTCACATGAACATCCACCAATCACATTCAAGACATCTACATCTAACTGCACCATCATAGATCAGCACTTTAAATGTACTGTTAATCTCTCTGAGTACAAGTGTCATATCATTGGAAAGCACCTTCTACCAGAAATACTGTACAAGCCTCCAAGATTTCTAATTGCAGCTGCATGCATATCCATGTGCATGACCACAAACTTCAGGTATACATATTTTCTATATAGCACATGTTCAATTTTTATAGATTCATAAAAACAGATTAACTGACTTTTAGCTTGTATAATCTATAAAATGAATTTACTGTCATTTTTTCCATCTGATGAAATCAACTGTCACTTCCAAACCTATCTGCTATTTAATTTCTTTTTACACACACATTTTCAAAGAATGTTGAACTAACATATTTAAAAAACAATATGAAGAGTTAACATACTCAAACAAAATTGCATGCACACAGTATGTTCAAAAATCAAACAACAATACTTGTACAAAAATATAAACATGTATTTACTTATATTTATATACTGCGGTGAGGCGCTGTTACTTACGAGAGCTTAGTTACAGAAATAGTGGTATTCAGTGGTACATTATGATTTTCACAAGGCATACAAATGATATTTTGGTTGGTACAGTTAGTCATTACAATACCGTTTATGCATTAAGAACATATGATATGTATTCAACTGGTGCAACGCATTTTATGTGAATAAGATAGTTTTCATGATTTTGAGGAAGGCGCTGAGGATCAATGTCAATTCAAAAAATCAATGTCTAAATTAAAAACAATACTATATACAAACACAATTCCTTATTTGTTTCCTTTACAATTGCAGTGAAGACCATTCTCCTGAAAAGAAGCAGTCGAATTTGAAGTACAAAGAACAACTAAGAAGGAACTAGGGGCGTGTCTAACTGGCCATGGAATAGGACGTGCTGCGTGAGGAGCTCCTGATGATCCGACTCTATTTTTGCCAAATTTACCTACTGAAACTGCAAGGAGCACCTAGAACTTTGAGGATCATGTGTCGGAAGTTGCAAGATAAGTGAAGCTCGCTGGAGAAGCTCATAGTCCCCGAGAATCGTGAGATATACATGGTTTTGTCGGTGCGATTGTGGGGCTGCTTCGACACCAAGATAGCGGCTAACAAAGGAAAGGCCTCCGAGGAGAAACAAAACTGATCCCCCGGACCTGCGGGACACGGCTGCGGTAAATTGCCTGGAGAAGCAGCACAATTGGGTGATATGGCAGAGTGGTCGAATCCATGAAAGCGCCCGGCCTGACATACGCGAATGGAGCCTCGGCGATCGGACCGCAAGAGGAGATGACATTGGATGCTTGGGTGACAAGGCCTATGGAAGTTGGATGGGGAGTGGAAGGCCATAGCCCATACGCAAGACAATCCGAAGTGCCATCTCGAATGTACGTCTGGCGATCTGAAAGCCTGACCATTGTCGGACCGAGGAAGGTGCGACAGCGGCACTAAAGCGGAAGCACACAGGAGCAGCGAGAAGCGCCATGTCGGCGAAAGGGTTGAGAGTTAAGACCAAGCAACCCATGATGGAGACTTTCACGAAAACGCAACGGACCCCCTCAACATCAGTACAGAGCGCGATCGAGACCCCCGCAGAGGATGCCCCCGAAGGGGGTAAGCACCAGATCCTAGAAGCTATAACGGGGCTAAGCGCTAAATGGGACTTGCCAATGGCAGATCTACGCACAGCTCTGGAGAATATGATCGATGCTTTAGGCACAGAACTCACCCTGCTTCGTCAAGATGTTAGGGCACTTCCAGAAAGGACTAGCGGTTTGGAAAGTGGGGTGAAGATTAATACCGATGTTAGCACGAGCAATGCGAAAGAGATTCATGTCTTAAAACAACAGGTCGCTAACTTGGAAAATCGTGTGGAAAAGGCGGAAGGAAGTGCGAGGAGAAACAACATTCGCATGGTTGGCCTTCTGGAGGGAGAAGAAGGCCAAGATCCCACAAACTATGTTGAAAACATGATCCTGCAAGGGATCGGAGCTGGTAATCTCTCGCAGGGATTCACGGTTGAGAGGTCACACCGCGCCCTGATGAGGAAACCCCGGCCGGGGGCCCCGCCAATACCGATCATCGCGAAGATCCTAAATTACAGAGATAGAGAGAAGATCCTCAAATACTTTCGTAAGGGCGGCACGATAGAGAGAGCATCCACCAACATCACAGCGTATCCGGACTACACAATGCTGGTACAGAGGCAGAGGTGCAGCTATGTAGCCGTCAAAAGGAGGCTGAGGGCAGCAGGAATCAGATATATTCTTCTGTACCCGGCACGATTGAAAGTGCTACATATGAACAAAGCGCTCTTTTTCGATACCCCTGAGGATGTTGTCGCATGGCTGGACCTGCAGGGCTGCCCGGAACAAGAAGCGGATCGGGATCGGCAGGATCATACCAAATGAAGATTCAGTAAGGAAAAGGACCCTGATTGCATGGAGAAGCTGTGACTAACTGAACTTTGCACACAATCTGAGCCTGGTGCTCTATTCGGAATGGAATATAGTGAGGGTAACTGTAATCGGTAACGGTTTGGCAATTGAATGTGTAATGTTTTTTTGAGAGGAGCAACAGAACGCGGACGTCCTACCCAATAGACTATCAGTTTCACAGCGGCCATTAGGGCGGCTATATCCTACTGAGCCCTGAGTAGAAGCTTGCGCTCGACAGGGCTAGATGTGGGGATGCCTGAGATCCAGGAATGGAGCTGGGCAACTGTTGGGGAGGGTATTGTTGGGGGAGGGGTGAGTGGGCAGAAAGTTGGGGGATGGGGAGTTGAGTGCGTGTGTGGTTATGGGGAGTTTAAGTTTTGTTTCGAGCCTATTTGGGAGAACCAGCTTGCGGCACGTGCGGTGCATGAAGGGACGTAATAGATGGAAGATCGGGTGGGTGCTTATTAACGACCTGTGGGGGACCTCAGGATAATAACGTGAAACGTCAGGGGCCTTAACAGCTACCTGAAAAGAAACAAGATCATGATGTATCTGAAAAAGCAGAAAATAAACATTGCATTACTACAAGAAACGTACTTGACGCGGGAGAAGTTGGACCTAGTTAAGAGAAAGTGGAAAGGGACTGTAGTGGGCTCGCCATACTCTGCATATGCCCGGGGGGTGCTAATCTGGGTGGCACCGCATGTCCCGTTCAAATTGACACAAGAGGTGGTTGAAATGGATGGAAGGATGGCTATATTGCGAGGGCTGGTAGAGGGCAGGGAGGTATGCATAGTAAACACGTATGCCCCCAACCAAAACACAGCAGCATATTTCAAAGCCCTGTGTGCCAATCTTAGTGTGTGTATGGGGAGCGCAGTGATCTGGGGCGGGAACTTCAATTGTGTGTTGGATCCGGCAGTGGACAGGTCAGATGACAGGGTGAATAAGCCTAGCCCAGCGGCGAGAGCGTTGCGGACGCTGCTAACAGATTTTGGTTTTACAGAGGCGTGGAGGATGAAATATCCCACTGAGAGGCAATACTCACACTATTCGGCCCCGCACCAACTGCACACTAGGCTCGATTACGTCTTTGTCACAGCAGATGTGATGGCCGAGATTACTCAAACCGAATACAAGGCCAGGGTCCTCTCGGATCATTCGCCCCTGATCCTTGGTTGGTAATATTGCCCCCCGAGGGCGGAAATCCCTGCATGGCGCCTCCGAGCAGAGGCGCTCAAAGATCCAATCTTTAGAGAAGATATGAGGGAGGAGATTACTAACTTTTTTGTGGAAAATACTGGAAGTGTTGACTCTGCGGGCACACTATGGGAAGCTTTTAAGATGGTGATGCGGGGGGCGGCCATTGCTAAGTCAAGAGGGTTACAGGGTGGGGTCTTGGCTGACCTACAGAGGGCGGAAACTGAGCTAGAAAGAACGTTGAAGAGGTAGACACGGAGCTGGTACTCCAACTACAGCAACAATGTGCAGTGCACTGGGAAAGACTCTGCAATCTTAATTATAAGAAATATGTCGAGAGGCAGCACGCAGGGGGAGACAAGACAGGCCGCTTTTTGGCCTGGCCATACAAAAGCGAGACCCCTAAGTCTCCGATTAGGACCATTATTAGGGAGGACGGAGAAGAGGTGGCCATGCAAGAGGGGGTTAACAAAGAATTTGTGGAATATTACAAAGTGCTGTATGGAGATGATGAGATAGGCGACCAGCGCACGATAAACGAAACGTTAGAAGACATAGGGCTGTCCAAGATAAGCGACGAAGAGAGGGAGGAGTTAGATGAGCCAATCACGTTAGAGGAATTAGAAGAGGTAGTAAAGCAGCTGCCCACTTGTAAGGCCCCAGGGGCAGATGGGTTCCCCAGCGAATTTTATAAAGTATACAAGGAGGAAATCCTCCCCCCAATGCTGGACATGTTGAATGAAGCGTTTGAGATAGGACGGTTGCCTGAGTCACTTAGAGAGGCGATTATAATACCGCTGCCCAAGCCCAATAAACCGGAGCACAGATGTGGTTCCTACAGGCCCCTGTCGATGCTCAATCAAGACAGCAAGATTCTCACAGCGGTTCTTGCGAATCGATTGCGGAAAGTTATTGGCAGACTCATACATCCTGATCAGACGGGTTATGTCCCGAACAGGAAAATTACACACAACCATAGGCGACTTCATCGGGTGGTCGAATGGGGTGTCAAAAACGAGGGTGAGATGGCAATAGTGTCTCTAGATGCAGTCAAGGCTTTTGACTCGGTCAAGTGGTCATGGTTATTGGCTGCTTTGGAAGGGTATGGAATGGGGCCGTGCTATATCAGGTGGGCCAAGATGTTGCATAGTGAGCCGCTTGCCAGGGTCCGAACTGGAGCGGTGATATCTGAAAGATGGCAACTTGGCAGAGGCACTAGACAAGGGTGCCCCTGGTCCCCGATGCTTTACATCTTGGCCCTGGAGCCTTTGGCAATATGCCTTAGGGCACAGTACGAGACGATTGACATTGAGGTGGGAGGGGAACGACACTTGATATTCTTGTACGCGGACGATCTGTTGCTGTACTTGCAATACCCAGAAGAAAACCTCTTATACATACTTGAAGTGATGGAAAGGTATGCAGAGTTGTCGGCCATCTCGGTGAACCCCCAAAAGTCTGTCATATTCCCAGTAGGTAGCTATAAGGGGATCCCTGCAGGAGGTCTATCGGTGCTACAGGTACCGTGGGCAATGCGCTCTTTTCGCTATTTGGGCATAGATATATATCACACGGCGCAGGACGAACACAGACACAATACGGAAGTAGCCGTTGCGAAAATCAGAAACAGCATGCAGTTCTGGGCAAGATTGCCCTTGGCGATGATGGGGCGGGGGGCTATGCTCAAGATGGTAGTTCTGCCCAGGCTTTTGCATTACTTTAGCAATATACCACACATGATACCCAAGAAGTTTTTTAGTAAATTGAACAGCATGTGTAGGGATTTGTTGTGGCACGGTACCCGAAATAGAGTGGCGTTCTGGAAACTGCAGAACTTTTATGAAAAAGGAGGTATCAGACTGCCCCATTTTGAGGTTTATTATTTGGCGGGACAGTTGCAATATGTGGCTAAGTGGCTCTCCGACGAAGTGACCCCTGAGCAAAGGGTGCTTGGGCAGGACTGTGCCCCGTTTTATTTGAAAGAAATGATCTGGCTGTCCGAAACTGACATGAGGGGGCGCCCTGCGGTGGTGAAGCTGGGGCGGAAAATTTGGCGTAGGGCTTGTCGCCTAATGGAGGTCCCATACCCGTGCCTCCCGCAGGTACCGTTGTTTGCTTTAACAGGAGGGGATGATCAGCTAAGGGCGATTGTTAGGAACTACTGGGAATCGGTGAGGCTGGCAACGCTAGGCAATGTTTGGCAGGAGGGATCCATTAAGGAGTTTATAGAACTCAACGAAGAGGCGGGGCTACACACGGGGCAATATGTCACATACATTAGATTGGTGCGAATGATTAAGAGCACCTGGCCAGAAACAGTTCTGATAGAAGAACCAGATGCAGTTTTGGAAGCAATGTATGATATGTCTGAAGGTGGTCATGAGATCTCGAGACTGTACAAGATGGTGATGCCTAAGGTGGGTAAAGATTTGACGCATCTGAGACTGGACTGGGAGATGGAAGTGGGGGCCCCGATGGAGGACAGGATGTGGGAGCGTGCCCTGGGCTACCACAAAAAAGTATCTAGAAATGCCAGACTAAAACAAATTCAGCTGTATGTAACACATAGGGCATACATGACCCCCTTGAGGATATCTAAGTTCCGAAACGCTGGCATACAAGGGTGTCCTAAATGTAACCTGGAAAACGCTGACATGACACATATGTTTTGGTCATGCCCGATTATTAGATGCCACTGGAGTGATGTGGAGCAGAAACTGGCCGATAAAGGGGTTACTCTTGTTATAGACATGGCTTGGGCCTGCTTACTGGGCGGGTTCCCTAGGCCATGGAAACTCAAACATATTGAGAAACTAAGAAATCTGGCGTATGTGCTTGCGAAACATAGGATCGCCATGGGGTGGAAGAAATGCCACAAACCTAAGGTGGATGTATGGTGGAAGGACCTACAGAAATGGGCGGAGGCTGAAACGGTGGCATGGCAAGATGCGAGTAGCCGAGCTGATGAGGGGGAGGTGGGCACCCTATTGGCCTGTAAAACGCTAATAACAGAATTGTTTGAAGTAACATGAAACCCAAAAGACTCCGGAGAGGACGAAACTCGGCCGCATGTGCCAAAAACTGAAAGAGATGGACAAATAGGCTCACGGGGGGAGGGTGGGATAATGGGAGCAGTGACCACGATCACTTGATGTGCAATTGAACCATTATGATTATGCTGCTTGTTTGGTTTTCATTGTTTCTGTGTGTATAAAATCAATAAAAAAAATTAAAAAAAAAAAAAACAACTAAGAAGAAACTAGCTCATTTCAGAAAAAAGTAAGTTGAATACCACCATATTATTTGCACTATTATTCAAACACAATGTAAGGTTAATTCATGCTATTTCTGTGTCTAAAAATAGAGATTGTGCACCATTCTGTCTACAAATCCCAATTTCTTAAACAGAGATTAACAGGCAGAATGACGCACAATTTCTTACTTTTTGACACACAAATAACCCAACTCAACCCCTAGAATTTTGATATTATAAAACAAACAACTATTTTAATTGTATAGCATTAGATTTACTATTTCTACTTCTCCACACCACCAGCTTACTTTCTAGTATCACCTGAACCCCAGTTTAGTAGCACATAAATTCAAGAATAGCCATCCCAACTAGTTGTAGTTGCCCAAGGCACAATCACACACCATTACATACATCTTTATCATCTTACTCAGACACTCATGCACACAGCACACATACATTAAGAACACCCCAACCCATACCTTCATTATTTTTTTTCAACAGACCCTAAAGAATGCCTACCAAAAATCAAGTCCGTAGAAAGCAACGCAGAAACAGAGCAAATGAAAATAGAAGTGTCCAAAACAAGCATCCATCTCTAGCAGAATTTGTAAAAAAAGTTAAAACAAAACAATTAATACAGTCATTTAGCGAAACAAAACAAGCTTCAAGTACAGAAACTTTGCCTCCTCTATCAAAATTTAAAACAAACCACAAAACAATTAACAAATAATCAGCTACCACTACAGATAAAACTGCTCCTATAAATCTTGATATAGTGCAAACTAAGCATACCAAAAAAAGTATTTTAGCAAAAATGTTCCGTCACAGAGTCCTGCAAAATCTTATAAAAACAGGAGAGAAATCAAACTCAACCCTTAAAACCTATCGTAGGAAATTAATCTTAGAAGCATTGATAGAAAGTGCAATCCTTCTCAAAAGAAAGTTATTTATTTTAGTGTTAAACAAAATGAAACCACTAACAAAACTAATGACTAAATTACAAAAAATGCTTCGCAATAAACAAAATGTCAACAGAAATAACTTTGTAGGTATCTGTGGAGGTGAATGGAGTCACACTACGAGCACAGAACTATACTTTAATGAAGAAGCATACAAACAAAAGCAAACAAATACAATTGCCATACATAGCAGTGGACGAGGTTATGAAAAAGTTAATTATACCATAATGGAACAAGAAATACTGCTTACAAAAATATCCCCAGAAAACTTAGAATTACCTCTCCATTCAACTGAATCAGAACGTCTAGTATACAAATGGCCATGCACGTCAATGTGTAACATTCCTAAAGAATCTTTCAAGTCTTTACACCAATTCCTCAATCAATATGTGAAAGGCAAAGACAAAATGAAAATTAAACTACTGCAAAATATGGATACCTGTCCAGTGTACAAGTACACAGGACTACAAGTACATTCATTGGACTGCATTTCAGGACCTACTTGCAAAACCACCTTCTATTATATCAAAATGATATCAACACATCATTCAACTATAAGAAATCGAGTCTATAAACTGTACTATGCCAAAAGGCCTGCTTTAGCACTAGCCAATTTAAATAACATTTTTCTACATGGTGCAGCAAAAGACCTACTTGAAGAAATCGACTATATCCAGAAAAAATATTTTGCAAGTGAAAGCCACTTACAGAATGAAATAGCTTTAAAGCAGATTAGCAACAATTCTATGCATGGCAACCTTCTACTACACACATACAAAAAAGAAATACTGAAATTTAAAAGTACATCTGCTGAAGTACCAAACCATGTGTGTGTATGTTGCCGTAGAACTTTCTATAAAAGTAACACAACAACTGTAGACCTAACATTTAAAATAGAAGACAATGAAGATTCCAAATGGTTTGAATTAGCTCTCTACCTTATAACAGAAAACAAATACAAAATAACTGACCCCTTAATACTTTGCAGTTACTGCACTACAAAACTTGAGAACAACCAAGTTCTATCCTTCATGTGCTATCAAAAATTATTTGGAATTATTTCCACTACCAAAACCCCTACAACAACTCAATTTATATGAGAGCATCATAATTCAAACAGTGCACTCCTTTCAAGCAATAAAACGCCTTCAACCAAAAACAGCCAAATTTCCTCCCTCTGATTTAGTGAAAAGTTTTCATGGAAAAGTAGTGTATTTACCATTAGATCTAAAAGAAAATGTGCACACTCTAGGAGTGCAACGTCCAATGGAGCAATCTTTAATTATCTTAGTAAATGGTGTACCTACAAAAGACAAAAAAATTTGGCAACAACTGGTAGATTTACATAAAGTTAGACAAGCTTTGCAATATCTAAAAGACAAAAATGAATACTACAAAGAAATTAATATTGAAGAAAACTTGAAGGATACCACTGAAATAATTCAAGACACACAAGAAGCTGGTCAATTTGAGCTCCTAGATCCTGCTACAATATCCAATACTTTAGACCATTATACAATTCACCCATTGTATTCTAATGACACCATAGAAGATGCACTAGAAACATACCAAATGCAGCAAACAAAAGGATCACCAATCAGCATATGGGAAAAAAGTACAGAAGCACATGCTTTTCCTCTACTTTTTCCTACTTGCAAAGGAGTAAGGTACGATGATAGACCTATTCAAATAACAGCATCAGAATATCGCTCATTGCGGATGTATTCTGAAGATCCCAGATTTAGTCAAAATGTGGAATACATATGCACACACATTAAAATCAGGATCCCACTTTCAAAATATGTCAGCTACACAATTATTACAAAAAGTGCAACAAAAAGATGAGATTTTATAATCAAATATTACAAATCTATTAGCAAATATGCATGGTACTAAAGAATACTGGTTTCGATGTCATGGAGATGTACGCTCTATGATAAGAAACCTTGGCCCACCCACTTGGTTTGTTACATTAAGTTGTGCAGAATATGCATGGGAAGATTTACATGATTTCCTACGCATATCAAACAAAAACAAAACAAACATAGATATACTAACACCTGGAGAACTTTGCTCTCAATATCCTGTTAATGTATCAAGATATTTTCACCATCACTTCATTGCTATGCTACACTTTATTTGTAATAAAACTGCTCCTCCCCTTGGAGAAGTGCAACACTTCTTTTGGAGAAAAGAATACCAAGCCAGAGGAGCACCACATATCCACATGCTTTTATGCATTAAAGATGCTCCTAGATTTGGTCAAGACAGTGACGCCACTGTTTTACAGTTTATTGAAAAATATGTCACTTGTCAAATTCCATCAGAAGCAACAAATAGTGATCTTCAAGCACAAATTTTACAATTTAAAAGACACAAATGTGACAAAATTTGTCACCGCAAATACAAAAACAAAGGGAAATACTACACCAAATGCCGCTTTGGTTTCCCTAGACCGGTTACAAAAGCAGGTCAAGTGAACAACTTCTTGTCTTCAGATAGACATAGTGTTAAAGCATACCATTTTCAGAATATGCATCGGAAGCGGCCTCCTGTAGAGTCTTGCAGCACGGCTCACGTGAGGTGCGGCTTGATGCAAGGTCCTTTCCTCGATTCCTCGATTCCTCGATTCACCCTTTCTGCCGATTCGGAAGCGGATGTGGGCTGAGCGTCGACGGGAGCCTGGAGCTGCTGTGGCTGAGGCAGTGTGCTAGAGAAGCCGCCAGCTGATCCCGACGCGGACCGCGTTGAAGTGTGCTGCGACTCGGTGTGGAGCAGCAAGTGGCTGAGGCTGTGAGGGAGAGAGCTCTCCGGCTGTCATCTATCCTGCTGAGGGCTGTAAGTGGTGTCTTGCGGACCCGGCCTGCAGCGTCAGCGTGAGCGACTTGTAGCAGCTTCGAACGGTGATGGCCGACATTGTGCTCAGGAGTGCCCTGCCTGCTGGCCCTTGATTGTGTGTGCCAGGCTAGCTGCGGCGATGCCAAGCGGTGTTGCCCTGCCGAAGACGTGAGGGCATTGGAAGTAAGTCACCTAGCCCATTCTGCATTGGGATAAGATCTCCGTGCACACTTGCTACGGGCACAGGAGGTTTTCTGTGATACCGGAGGGTGTTTAGGTGCCCCTGTAATTACTCTTTTCGGCAGATATTGATCCAGAAGGGTCTGTGGCGAGGGTGGCTGCCAGTAACATATTTGAACTCATTGAACAGCCTTCCTGCCTCCCTGAAACTTGAGGAGAACCATCTCCGGTTCCGGAAGCACCTAAAAACTTTCCTCTTTGCTTCTGCTTTCTCTCTCCCTCTCCCCTGCTGAACAGCTAATATTCTTCACTGAAACTGCACTGATTCTGCAACTGGACCACTCTTAACAGCCTCGGTCCTGGGCCCAGCCACTCTCCACTGGCACTGATGCCCTGGAACCCCTCTGCACTGCGGGACTGTCTCTGTATCCCTACAGTCCCCCCCCTTTTCCAGCACTTGTTCTGCACTTACCTTGCACTTGCCACCAGCTGGCCCTATTTATTTATTACTTTACGCCACTTACCTTGTACTGCACTTCCCCCCCTCCCCTTCCCCTTGCACTTTTCCCCCTCCCCCACCCCTGCACTTGCGCGATCTGAATGACACCTGGCCTAGTAGGATCGTTGTCTGTCTCCCCTTGTTCCTCCCCTCCCTGCCTCGTCGCGCCTTGAAACACCTGTGTATAGGCGCGTTACAAATGCCATATCATATCATATCATATTGGGCCTATTAGTTGCTACTGCTGCTTACGTCCCTTTTTTCTACAAACACCAAACATAGTTTGACGCTGGACTTTGGAGATTTGGGATAGTAGCCGCTCCTGTTCTAAAATACCGATTTATCAGGAGACTGCGGGGATTTATTCCCTTTGATCCTGAAATCAGACTTATCTAGCTTTGTTGGCCTGAAGACAACATATATAGACCAGAGTGCACCGTCCAAAAAGCCCGCAATCTCCAAATACAATCTAAGAAAAAAGAAACAGGAGTTAGCTATGGGGCCTATAATGGAAGAAACTAAAAGTAAGAGGAATAAAGCTAAGAAGGGAATACCTGTAGATCAAGGAAAGATTACAGGTGTTTTTTCCCCTAAACATGCCACCGGAAATTAATTCCACAGCCCTTGAGATACCTATGGAACCAGTGACTAACATCTCTAATTTGGGCAGTTTGCTGAAATTTGTAGACATTGGTAATAATTCTTTACTGGATTTATGTTTAAATGTAACCTCCTCTATCTACCCCTCCTTGTACTGAAACTAAGTCATTATCTTGCAACAGCGCCCCGATGCCTCTGGGCTGTGTGGCGCTTTACAAATGTAAAAATAAATAAATAAAATAAATAAATATTCAGAGAAGCAGGACCCCCCAGGCAGCGGTACCTTTGGAAAATGTGAATCTCTCATTGATGGAGAGTCAGGCTAAAGATCATGGCAACCCATCCCACCAAGTTGGGACTTCGGCTAGACTATCAGCTTCACCTAATTTAATTATTGACACCTCCTCGGTCACTGAAACAGAGAAAGTTTGCAGTAATTATCCGGGTGTGACGGAAATTGTTGAATTGCAAGCATCTGTGGTATCCCTGCAGTTTGCAATAAAAATACTGTTGCAGATGTTGGTGCGCATTTTGACAAACACAGATGCATTGATTAATGACTATGCGCAAAGACAGAACCTGGCTGAGGAGGTGGACGATAATCTATCCGAAGAAATCTTAATAGCTAATGAGATACATGAACAACAAACTTCAGCCCCAAATACAGATATATCGGCACACTCAGATATACAACCCTCACTTAAACTGTGTAAGCAACGCAGGCTGGCCAAGCAAGCATCCTGTGGGGCCAGAGTTAGCAGCCATGGGCCTTCTCCATCAGTGATTGGGAAGCCTTTTCACCGTTCTAAAAAAGCAAAAAAAAGAGCTGCTCGGGCCAAGAAATGGAAGGACTCAGGGAATGGCCGACTAACGATTTGGTTGATTGCTGAGAATGCAGAAGCCCCGGATTGGGTTGTTGAATTAGAAAACTTAACGATTGAGTCTTTATCTGAAGATGACATTATTCCAGCAAATACCTCTATGATAGCGAGCGACCATGGTAGTCCCCATAATTCCGTACTCCCCATATTAGACTCTACAAAAGATAAGGACGCAGCCTGGGGAAATCAAACTTGTATTATTAAAAATCTATACCAATCTGACAAATGTGCCTGGCTTTCTCGTTCTGAATTCTTGAAGAGACTGTTCTCTGTTCCTCAATTAAGAGTTTTGCAATCTGAAGACTTTCAATTTCTAGAGCCCTTGTCAGGATCATATCCCAAGGTGTCAGCTTAGCTATTACGGACATGCAAAAAAGAATTGACAATGGTTGATATTGAGATAGATGCCGACCTGAAGTATAATGAGCCATGCGGTACAGAGGTGGAAATTGCGATAGATAGTCCTGTTGCTGCTCGCCTTAACTTGCCAACTAGAAAGAAGGTGGACATGACAGAGGTGCAATCTGTATTGAAATGGCTGACGGAGGCTTTGCCTAAGGTTTCAGACAGCCATTGAAAATTATCGTTGGCCTCATGGAACTGCAGGGGCTTTGACAATCTTTTAAATGGAGAGGGGCCGATTGCTCAATTATCTCAATACAATTGTATTTGCCTACAAGAAACTTTGGCGATGAACTCCTTATTTTTGGACAGTTACAAGGGTCACCAGGTACCAGCTAAAAGAGGAGAAAGGGGACAGCCCTATGGTGGATTATGGATTGGGGTATCCAATAGGTTTTGGTCGAAGGGAGGATTGACGTGAGTCAAGATGAACAAATGGTGGCAGTTGAAATAGTATATAAAGGCAAGGAGCTCATTGAAAAGCTGCTAGTCATTTGTCTGTATAATCCTCTGGGGGCAGTATATAGAGAGTCCCTGCAGGAAGCGCTGCATGAGCTACTGGCCAGCTGGTTAACCTTAATTCTTGAAGAGAATGCTGATGTGTGTGTAGTTGGAGATTTTAACACCCAAATGTTAGGGGGAGAATGGGAAACGGCCAATCCAAAGTTATATCCTAAATGCGAAATGGAGCATCAGAAAGTAGAGGGTGAAGGATTAGACTGGGTGTATTTTTTTCGTAATTGGGACCTTGAGATTTCAAATGGTCGCACCAAAGTGATCATCCGGGCAGACATACATGGAAGAATGGATAGGCGTTAGTACCTTGGATTATATTTTTGTTTCCCCAGGCATGTTGCTCTTGGTTGATGATATGATAGTAATATTAAATAATTGGAGCGACCATGCTATCCTGGCATGTTCATTTGACATCCCAGAAGAACATACACAATTATGTAACTCAGGGGATCTAAAAATTAATCATGCAGGGACTTGTATTCGATGGTCTGATAGGAATGTGATATGAGCAGATGAAACCCTTTATAAAAACTGTTACCCCAATCTAGAAGAATTTAAAGAGATGTCCATCGATGAAGTAGAGAATTGGATCCACCTGTTCTCGGATAAACAAGCTTCAACTTCTGTTGGAGGTATGACCAGCGAACAAGTGAAATGTCCTATCTATGACAGATATATCCGAGATGCTAAAAGATCATTGAGGGCGAATTTAAGACGGGCCAAGAAAACTAGCACAACCTGGGAGGTATATAAGTCCATTTCTAAGAAACTGAAGAATAAATATTGGCTAGATATCAAGGCAAAAAGAAGTCTTGATAGAAATAAATCCTGGCAAAGGTTAGTGCAGACTATCTGCTCTCAGAAAACTAGTAGCATATGGGCACTCCGTAACAAAGCCAGGGGGAATAAGTCTCGGCAGTTGGCTAACCCCATCTCTAGTGCAGAGTGGTCCAGGTTTCTGGAGAACCGTAATGCAGTACTTAAATGTGAGGAGATGACTGCAATGGGAAACAAACCATCTGATCCCACCATAGACATCTCCTATGATTCCATCTTGTCTATGATCAAACTATTGAAATCCTCCAGGGCATCTGGTCCAAACGGCCTAGCCAACGTTGTAATAAAGAGCAACCCGGATTTTTGGGCCATTCTAATGAACATCCTGTTTTCGAAGATTCTGAGAGCAGGGAAAATCCTGAGTTCTTGGCAATCGGCCATCTTAATACCTATATTTAAAAAGGGAAATCGAATGGATCCCAATAATTACAGATTGCTCTCTATGTTAGACATCACGAGCAAAATATTTGCCTCACTTTTATTGAAAAAACTTCAGCAGTGAATTGATCAGGCCAACATTCTATGTAAGTTTCAATGCGCCTTTAGACAAGGCTACTCTACTACCCACAACCTTTTGGTTATGGATTATATGCGCAGTAGGGCCCTACAGAGTGGGCAACCTCCCCTTTATGCACTCTTCGTAGATTTCAAAGCAGCATTTGATTACATTCCCCGTGAAAAACTTTGGTTGAAGTTACAAAAACTAGGCTGCCCAGAAGACCTGCTGTATTATCTTAGGCTGTTACACCAGAACACTAAGGTGAAATTAAAATTAGATCAGGAAGGCCGTATGTCGGAAGTCTTACAAAATAGAGGGGTTAAAGAGGGATGCGTGACTGCCCCTTTAGTATACAATCTTTATGTACATGACATCCCTTCGAAAATAGTTGTGGCAAAAAATTGCCCTCCCAACATTGGCAAAACCCCTTGTTTGGTACTTGCATATGCTGATGGTTTGGTTTTACTCAACCATACTATTAGCGGCTTACGTCGATCAGCTATAGCCCTTTGGGAATATTCTGACTACAATGGGCTCAATATTAATGCTGAGAAAACACACGTGATGAGATACACAAGCAAAAGATCTACACGTGTCACCTTGGGATAGAGTTTGAACCGAAAGGTGATTACTCCATATGCAAACGTAATCGGAAAACAAGAGCGGCTCAAATGACTGCCCTCTTCAAAACTTCACAACTAAACAGGGAGGTTTTACCCTATGGGGAACCCGTCATCTTTACATCCAAGTTCTTTCTCCCATGATGGTGAATGGCCTTGAATCCTTGATTACAATGGAATTAAAATGGCCTCAACTTATAAAGGGAACATTTTGGAGGAAGATATTGGGACTTCCGACAAGTATTCCTATGTCCCTGCTAAGACTCGAGCTGGGACTAATATCGCTAAAAGCACAGGTACTGAAGAAGAGAGCTGGGCTTTATTTAAAAATGGTGAACGAGATGGGAAATGCCCTACTAATGTCATTTGCTTTCAAAAGCAATAAAGAAAGCACCATTATTGAATTCAAAAATCAAATGGAACAGCTGCTTAAGGATATTTGCTGGAGGCACCGAGAAGGGATTTATACGGAAGCTATGCAGACTCTCATGGGGAGAAGGGTAGAGCTATGGGACTGGCTAGAGAATTACGAACACCTTCGTAAACTAAAAAGATATAACTTTGTGCACACTAGGTTATATTAATTTAAGAAACCACAGAAATATCTGTTATTATGCCCGTTCCTTAGACTTAGAAGATTTATACTTCTATTAAGAATCGAACATCTTCCCATAAAGATGGCTATGGGGGTGAGAGATAAGATACCCGAAGAACAACGCTATTGTCGTCTTTGTAAGAACCAGGAATTTCTCAAGACAGCTAAGCATGTACTCACGGAATGCTTGGAAATGTTGGACGATATAACATCACATCTGGGAAAGTATGTACATAATTGGGAGACTATAGGGAATATGCTGTTCTGGAATTACTGCGTCAACACCAATAGCATGCGTTTGTTAACTGCACTCTATACTATCTGGTTAAGGGTGGAAGTCAAGCTGGGTATATCTATATGAGGACTGTTAGGAGTTTGCAAGGCCTTATTCTATTATGGAAATTGAGCTATTGCTAAGGAGGCTATACCCTGTGATACTATTTCTCTATGATTATGAGATAACGATGTATGGCTTGAATCGACGATAAATTTAAGAGACAACAAATGATTTATTTTTTTAATGTAATTATATTGTATTGTTTTTATACAAAGATCTTTTATACTATACTGCAATTTTATTTATCATATGGTTTATATTGATAAGATGTATATGTGTAAAGTTTAATTTTTTAAACTAAATCACATTAAAGATATTATTATAGTGTTAAAGGTAAATCACCTAAAAATACATGTTACATAAAAAGAACAGAAGAAGAAAAATATATCAATGGTTACAATGCAATCATTGCCCACTTATGGAATGCAAACATAGATGTGCAGTACATTGCAGACAATTCCACTGCAGTTGCACAATATGTTAAAACATACTTAACCAAAGCAGAAAAAAACAGAGCTACAAGTCCTCTGGAATGACCTGTCATCAGACAAAACACTGTCTCAAAAATTATACAGCTTGGGCATAAAAATGCTCTCCCATAGAGAATGTGGCTCCTATGAAGCTGCAGCTCGTTTAACTGGTACTGCTTTGTATGGAACATCTGAAAATATAGTATGGCTAAGTCATGGTCCTGCTAAATCTAGAAAAATAGTTCTAAAATCATACGAAGATATAGAAACAATAGCCAAACATGATCCCAACAACCAAGATATTTTAAAAACAATTTTCTGGACACATACTACCCAAACAGAAGTACCACTTTGGAAACCATGTGTCTATACCACATAGCCCAAAACTTCACATACAAAAATAATATAAAACCAGATGAAAAAAAAGGTAGCTATAAAGTGACACTTTGTGAAGGCAGCTTAGTAAAACTCACCAAACCAAATGTAATTAATCATATCAAATTGTCATTAAAGAACTATACTACATGTCCCTGCTAAACCATGGAGAAAAGAAGAAGAAATACTAGGTAACTATGACTCCTATGAAGACGCTTTCAAAGCAAATGAAAGCACTATAACTGATGTAAACGTTACACAGTACAAAACAATGTTGCACAATGAACAGCAACATGAAGAAGAACTGCAGGCCCAACTAGATAAGGACACTCCTGACAGTAGTCAACCTTCTGTAACAGGAAGCCAAGAACCACTGGGAGAGCCACTAATAACAAATGAGGCAGAATTAGCTATGACAGAAGTAGAAAACCCCATGTGTCAGTATGAAGATAAAGAAGACTTAACTATTCTACAATCAAAACTAAACTATGAACAACATAGCATTTTTGAAGAAGTACTAAAAGAAATTGCACATGGTGTACAACATGAAAACAAAGAATGCACCTGCCAAAATTACAAACCTATACTACTGTACGTCAGTGGTGAAGCTGGTTCTGGCAAAACATTCTTAATCAAAATCATCAGTAAATTCCTTCAACAATTGACAAACAACAAACTGTCAGCTGTTGTCACTGCCCCCACAGGTTTAGCTGCCTACAACATAGGCGGTGTCAGTTTACATCGAGCACTACTCCTGCCTGTAGAACACCAAAACAGATTAGACTATTACAAACTTTCTACAGAAGCTGCAATGGAACTATACAGAGTATTAAAACAAATGAAAATGCTACTAATAGATAAAGTGAGCATGGTCTCCAACCTAATGTTGGCCTTGATTCACCTCAGATTACAAGAAGTACTCAAAAAAAAACTACAAAGAGCTCTTTGGAGGAAAACACATTATTATTTTCGGAGATCTTCTTCATTGACACCAGTGAAAGGTGAGCCTATTTTTAAAACCTTAGGACACAAACTCTGCCATAAAACTGTTGGCAGCATTGGAAATGTCAACCTTTGTCAACATTTCCAATACAAAGAATTAACAGAAAACATGAGGCAATCTGCATATCTCACTTATGCCAACATCTTAAAAAGTATTAGAGTTGGTATATTATCTCAAGAAGCACAAACAATATTGAAAACCCATCACATTCATGCACTTTATGGCCATAATGCATGTGCTACGGATGTTATGGAACAATTAGCCCAAAAAAATGTCAATTGTATGGCCTTAATGCCAACTCTTGCAAGCTGTTTAAAATTCAATGAAACAATGTTAAAAAAAGAAATGCAACCAATAATTGAAATTAGCGCCACAGACAAACTAGACATACATGGTATGACACTACCTACCTATGTGTGAACAAGCCACAGCGAGACTAAATAGTTTAGAAAATTCAATCTCCAACACAGCTGGATTGGAACAAATATTAAAATGATCCTTAAATTGCAGAGCAATGCTTAAACGTAACCTTGACGTGGATCAAGGACTAGTTAATGGAGCACTGGTTACAGTTGTTGGATTTCAAACATACCCACGTGACAACAACATTCAGTTTGTCAATATTCTCTTTGACAAACTTTCAGGAGTGAAAAGGATAGAACTCTCAACAGCTCGATTCCTTCTCTTCAAAGACATGTATGTATGAAGAGAACAATTTTCTCTAACTCTTGCATACACAGTCACTATTCATAAATCACAATGTCTTACCCTAGACAAAGCATTGATAGACATTGGTAACACAGTCATTAAAGAAGGCATGAGCTACGTAGCACTATCACGCTTACGTACACTTGACAGTCTATTCTTAATCAACTTTGATGCAAGTAAAGTAAACGCTGATATTCCTTGCATTTCAGAATACAATAGACTTCGTTCACTATACACCCCCATCTAAAAACATATCCCATTCGACAAAAAGTAAAATGTTTTAAAAGAAAACTAAATCAAACAGAAATGCAACAGGATGTCACTGCAACTCCTCCAAAGAGATTAAAAGAAACTGATACTTCATCAAGTACCACAATCAGAAAATAACCTATTAGGGAAAGTAAACCAGTACTTCTTCAAAGAAGGAAGACAAACTCCAAAAAAAGCACTCAGATACAGAACAACCTGGTCCATTTAAAATTTCAAATGTAAATGGTTTAAGTTGATACGCAAATGTAGCAATGAATATTCTATTTCAATCACCACCAATAGTTGACAACATTTAGTTACACAGTACAGACCAATTGTGTTTGCAAATGTTAGTACTTCATAGAAACGCAACAAATAATCCTGACAACACGTATAGTGTTTATGGAATAAGATAACAATTGGACTACTGTGCTGGAACTGTGAAATTCACTATAAACTCGCAGGAAGATCCACAAGAAATTCTAATGTACTTACTACAAGTACTGGAAAACAAAAACATACCTATAAATTACATTTTCCAGATTTCATACATGTGGAAACATACATGCACTCTGTGCAACAATGTGACACAAGAACAAATCCCCAATGAGCGCTTTGTGTATGTATCAATACCTAATTGTGAATCTGTTCCATTTTAGCAACTTGTACAAAATGCAAACCATGATAGATCATGTACTACCTGCAATTTGGATAATCACTCCACCTTACTAATACAAACACATAGTAAATACGTAATACTAATGCTTCTACGTTACAATGCAGATGGTACCAAAACCTACTGCAAGCTGACTGGATTCACACATGGTCAAGTATCACTTGGTAAGAAAACCTTCACAACAATAGGTATAATCTACCACACAGGAGCCACAACCAATGCAGGTCACTATACTGCATATATTAAAAATGAATTGTGGATGGTTCGAATGTAATGATAGCACCATTACTCTAAAGTAGAGATTACCTGTAAATCTTACTAACGCTTATTTAATCTTCTTAAAACCAAAATTAATTAACTAAACTGTACTTAAACATTAACTGAACTTTTATTAGAAAACTACAAACTGTTACAATATGCCAACGGCTATATAACTGCCCCAAGATTCTACAACAACTAAACAGATAAATGAATCCCACTAAATTATATAAAAAAATAAATAGTTTGAATAAGCCAACTGGTATCTAACTACCCCAAGATTTTCAATAACCAAACAGATAAATCAATACCACTACATTATAACAAAAAATAGACAGTTAGAATAAGCCAAATGGTATCTAACTACCCCAAAATTTTACAATAACCGAACAGATAAATCAATACCACTTCATTAAAATTTCTTAAAACCAAAATTTATTAACTAAACTGTACTTAAACATTAAGTAAACTTATATTAGAAAACTATAAACTGTTACAATATGCCAACAGGTATATAACTGCCCCAGGATTCTACAACAACTAAACAGAAAAATGAATACCAATAAATTATATAAAAAATAAACAGTTAGAATACGGCAACTGGTATCTAAAAACCCCAAGATTTTCAATAATCAAACAGATAAATCAATACCACTACATTATAACAAAAAATAGACAGTTAGAATACGCCAAATGGTATCTAACTAACCCAAAATTTTACATTATCCAAATAGATAAATCAATACCACTTCATTATAACAAAAAGTGTTAGAATATGTCAACAGGTATCTAACTGCTCCAAAAATCTGCAACAAGCTAATATATAGAGCATTAGACAGAAACAACAAGTGAACACTGAAAACAAACAAACAAATAGACTGTAGCATAACAAAAAAGTTTTTTTTTTAATCCAACATGGATTTTTTTTTCTCCCACAGACCCAATGATTTTAGCAACACACACAGAAACTGAGCAAATTGCACAGTACACTGGTTTGTAATCTACTAAATATGAGGGTAAAAAAAAATGTTGATTTTTCAATGTTATAAGTTGGTAAAAAACACCAATACTAACATGATCTGTTCTTTTAACACAGAAATAAACGCGAAATACATGTACTCCAGTTACTAAACCAAACAGTAAGTATATTATATATTTAGTACAACCATCACAGCAAATCACACCCATATTGACTTATAACTTTGCTGCCTATAAATTTGGTCTTGTCCATGCACCCAAGACTATAGACCCTGCCCACAACCACCACAGCATATCACGCCCATAGTGGCTTATAACTTTGTTGCTTATAAATTTGTTCTTGGATCCAAAAGTTATAAGCCACTATGGGTGTGATATGCTGCGGTGGTTGTGGCCAGGGCATAGAGTCTTGGGTGCATGGCCTGCTGCGGTGGTTGTGGCCAGGGCATAGAGTCTTGGGTGCATGGCCATATGGCCATGCTCCCAAGACTCTATGCTCTGGCCACAACCACCACAGCATATCACACCCATAGAGTCAAACATTTTAACTATGCCACGCGGACATCATGAGTGTCCTTAGAACAGTTTCAACTTGCCTACGGACAGTATGGACAGACATAGCGTCCTCAGGACACCCTCATTTTGATTATTTACGAACATCCCGGGACACATAATGTGTTCTAAGAACACTTTGAACGTGCTTGCGAACATGTGTTCTTAGAACAATTTAAAATTGCTTGCGAACAGAACGGACAGGCATACCGTCCTCAGTACACCCCTATTTTATTTATTGACGAATGTCCCAGGACACATGATGTGTTCTTAGAACAGATTCAACTTGCCTGCGAACAAAACGAACAGGCTTACCGTCCTCAGAACACACCCATTTTGTTTATTTACGAACATCCAATGACACATAATATGTTCTAAAACACTTTGAACGTGCTTGCGAACATGTGTTCCTAGAATAATTTGAAATTGCTTGCAAACAGAACGGACAGGCATACCGTCCTCAGGACACCCCCATTTTATTTATTGACAAACATCCCAGGACACATGATGTGTTCTTAGAACAGATTCAACTTGCCTGCGAACAAAACGAACAGGCTTACTGTCCTCAGAACACACCTATTTTGTTTATTTTCGAACATTTCAGGACACCGCCAGTGTTCTTAGAACACTTTCAGCTTGCTTGCGAACAATACGGACAGGTGTAGTGTCCACAGAACACCCCCCTTTCATTTATTTAGAACATTTTAGAACATCGGTGTTGTCCACGGACAAAGCAAACACAACAGGGGGGTCTACCACCTAAATAAATAAAACATTTAACCCATCTCTTACTCCCCCACCCTCCCCAAACACTTTCACACAACAACACACTCTACTAAATAGTATTTTTCAACAAAGTTTCACTGCGCTGTCCGCGGATGTCCGCAAGTCCAAGATGGCGGGCGTTCCCGAAAATCTGACGCGCTTCACGCTCTTCACCGTCCAATCAACGAACACGTTGCATGTCCGCAGACATGACACAAGCCGGTTGGCCAATCAGGACACTGTCCGCGGAGCTGTGTAATAACACAGCCACGGTATGCTGTTTAGTTTAGCTTATAACTTTGCTCCCTCTGGAGGAATCCTCACCAAACTTTGCAAAAAAAGTATATGGCCCACTCAATTTTTCTGCACAGTTTGGTGAAGTTTGGTCCAGAGGGGTCAAAGTTATAGGGGTATCCCAAAATGTCTTTTTTTCCCATAGACTGAATGGGGAAAAAACTTTTCTACAGCCCAAACCGCTGGACTGATTTTCACCAAATTTGCGGCAGGAGAAGCAGCTTGGTCCCAAAAGCGTGCTTTTGTAAATTTGGTGAAAATCCATCTAGTAGTTGTTTTTAAAATGATCAAAAAGTAGGTCTAAAAAATTGGTGATATCTATGTCCGCTCCGTGGACACACTTCTCTGTTCGCTACACAGACAGGAAACCGATTAGCTGATCGGCTCGCGTCATGTCCGTGGACATGTGACATGTTCGCTGATTGGATGGTGAAGAGCATGAAGTGCATCAGATTGTTCCGATGCGCCCGACATGTTAGATCCGCCAAGAGCGCGGCGGCAAAACAGATGCAAAACACAGTTTTGTGGAGTGTGTGAAAGAGTGCTTGGGGAGGTTTGGGGAGTAAGAGATGGTTCAAATACTGTATTTGTTTAGGTGGCAGGTGCCTCTGATGTATTCGCCATGCCCACGCTTTCTGTAATTAGTCAAAATGAGGGGTGTCCTAAGGACACTATTCCCGTCCGTGCTGTTCGCAGGCAAGTTGAAACTGTTCTAAGTACACGTGCGGTGTCTGCGGACATAAAAAATGACCATATGGCACAGTTAAAATGTTCGATTCTATGGGTGTGATCTATGGGTGTGATATGCTGCGGTGGTTGTGGCCAGGGCCTAGAGTCTTGGGTGCATGGCTATGAAGAACGCGGATACCGCATGTGACCATGGGGGAAGAGAAATAGGCCATGAAAAGGGCCGCGGACACAACACGGCGAGCAAAAAGACAAATAACATGGTGCCAGGAGACTTGGTGATAGTCCGCCAGCCCCAGCCTCGGAAAAACGTAGCCCCATTCAGCGAGGAGCCTCTCATCATCATCCGCTAGAAAAGATCATTCATCACAGCGGAAGGAGACCAGAGAATCATAACAAGAAACTCATCCCATTTCAGGCGGATATCGAGAGTACCAGCCATAGGAGACACAAACCTGAGTGACGAGATCATTCCATGGGATACTCCCTATGAAGGAGACAGAGAAGACTCCGAAGGAGAAGTGACTCCCGAGACATGGACAGATGTTCCGGCAAGGACGGAAGGTCGACCAGCGAGGACGAGGAAAAAGCCCCACCGCCTCATTGAGGAAATGAACTAAGCAGGACCAAATGTTTAGTAATGGGAGGGTGTGATGTCCTCACCTTCCTCATCTGTTTGGACGGAAGTCCTATGTTTATGTTTGCCCACGGGCTGCGACCCGTGTACGTAGAGGGGCGGGGTTTACCGCCTATGTGGTCAGTTAGATGCAGGGTCTTATAGAATAAAGACGTGTTGCACCCCAGCTCCGTGTCCGACTCTCTTCCTGGTGTGCATGAGTGAGAGGTCGGAACGCAAGCGTTAGGAGGTCCACGATCGACCACATCACACTGGGCATCAGACCAAGTGTCGGATCGTGCAGCGCTGCCGAGGTATCGTGTCTCGTTCAGTCGGGCCCGCAGTATCACACCGTCCGATCCCGGTTCGATAGTCTGCGTCAACCTTCAATGATCTGGCATCAATCTTGAGGGTCCCTATTCGGGCACCAACTCTGAAAACAAAAAAATAATATGAGGCCGGGAAGCCCAAAAAGAAACACACCAACACAGGTTACAAAGAACATACAAGTGCTTTATTTAAAAGCTACAACAGTTACCAAAGTCAATTGACAAACGGATAGCTATTCGGGTCTCAGAGTAAAGTAATGAACTTCAACGAAGGTTCGATGCATTAGTAAGAGAGTACATTGGAATACTTGGGCTTTTTATATTCTTTTTCCAGTCCTTGGCCAACCCCCTTGCGGGTTAACCATTCTAGGAATTGGGCCTATGGGTTCCTAGCCAGGTCAATCCTATAATATATGCATTTTGATTAGTTTCGCTGATATAGTTGTGCATTTACACATAGGTCAACAATAGGACAAGGTCTCAGTTCGCGACCCCGACAAGTGGCCTGCAGGCATATTAATTATTTGTGTGTACGGAGGTCACAACGGCCAGAATCTTACTCAGAATGCCATTCGGCCTCCATTTTGATGTTCAGGGTGACTTCCATATTACAACAGAACCTAAAATGGCAGCTTAATCCAAGATGGCGACTTACATTACATTCTCTAAGGTTAAGACCTTGCCGCGGAGTTTGTTCACATACGATGTTTAGACAACTTGGCGTAGGCCAATACACATACAATTGCTGCGATAGGAGGCATAATATTGTTTCAATTCCGACAAACCCTCCTTTTGTCCTATGCCAAGTGCTAATATCATTTCTAATACTTCTGTAAATAACTCCATGCATTGTCGTCTATACATCCTGAATCATAGGTCGTTCATCAGAACCTCTTGTAACACAAACTCTTTAGATGCTGTATCTGGGGCATACATTTTGTGCCCTACTGTGCTCACCGCTTGAGCGCAACACCCCCCTAGCATTGCAGATATACTAGGTAGACATTGGAAACAGCAACAAAGGAATAGCAGGATTCCCAAAATAACCAGGATAACAGAAAGCACCTTCCAACCCCAGGATCGTAGAGAATCTCAGAACCAGGCGCTAATATTCCAATCTCCCACAGGAACATGCACTTCAAAACTAAGGATGTGCAAGTTCTGTATTGCTTTGAAAATGTCGGTGAGGAGTCTGGTACGAAAACACAGCAAGCGGACCCCACTAATTTGCATACTCCACCACGTTCTGCCAGGATGACATCTAATGCAATCCGATTTTGGAGCGCTACCAATCTTATTGCCTTTTGTTCTAATGTCATATTGTAGAGTATATCCGTGGTCCGGTTGATGGTTCTCTCCAGTACTCTTGCTAGTCCCCTAATATTTTCAGAGTTTGCTATCTGTCCCCAAAATGGCACAACTGATTTCGCTATATCTCCCAATACTTGCCCAGGGGTATCCCCGTTCTCGTCCCGCCGTGGGCGAGCCTTAGAAACTTCCAATGTACTAGCTACAAATACCCCAGGTAACAGGATTCCTAAATAACAGGTTCCCTGCCAATTCTTGGGCAACCAGGGAAATGCTGAACTACCACAAACGAAATAGACAGGCCCCCCTACATACAGAGGCCTGTTCTCCCTGGTCAAATTTACAATGTTCACACAACCTTCAAAATCTCCCATTGGCCGAGTGCCATTTCTTTGTACACAAAAGGGGACTGAATCAGGGCTATGATTAATAGAGTAGGAAGGGGGCACAGCGTCCTTATTGCCTATCGGAGCCATTTTAAAGGAAATTAGAGTTTGGAAAGGAAGAGATAATTTATCAGATGGCCTAATAGAAGCGACATTTGGTCTACTTCTATTTGCAAAAAGCGAGCATCCCAGGGGAGTCAATTCACGTTTCTCAAAATCATTTAAATTAGTTCCATCAAAGTTCCCTGAGACGCTACATTCCAACGGCCAAACAATAGTGCTCTAAGAGAAGCATAGCAAGCAGTCGTTAAAGTTAAAGGGTGAATATACCATCTTAGCCCCTTGTTCCCATGTTGCGGTAAATGGGTACAAATCCAGCAATTACTCTTATTAAAAATGGCATGCGTTGCATTCATTACTATCATTAAAGTGTTATTATGATACTTTCGTCTATGCTGGGAGTCTCTAGGTGACATGGTGTGAAGGTGTACAGAGGGAGTCAATGCAGTAGGTACAATCTCAATTGGCAGTAGAGGTTTTAGAGGTTAAATTTCTTCGAAGTACCAAAGTCCCACAGCAGTAATTACACAAATTCCAATTATTATTAACACAACACAGCAATATGTTTTCGGGGCCCAGGCACATTGTTCGTTGTCCGACTTGGTCACCCCCTTATTTACAAGTCCAGTACGGAGAGCAGCGGTGGATGTGGCAGGCATCGTAGTTTCTCAATCGACGACCCCAATGTTCGTTGCTGGCGACACTACGGTCGCATGACTTCTTAGTCCTTCCCAACCCTAGCCAGCAGAATCCCTTTTTTTCCTTTTGTTCGAAAGGAACTTTCTTTTACAAGAGGAAACTTTCAATCACTTCTTCTTTCCAAATGCAAATCCAATCTATTTTCTTTGTCGAAGGTCGTACCTGGTGGTACTCAAAACTGTTGGATCCGTAAACAAGGTAACGTCACTTCCTGAGGGAAGCAACGTATCGGAGGCGACGGAGGTCGCAGAACTTGAAACAATGTTTTCCGGAAATGACTTTTTCAAAGAGTGCGGAGACGAAATTGACTGTTCCCCAAGCTCCACAGGCTCAGGGAAATTCTCCGACGCACTCACAATGCTGTTTGCTACTCCATGATCAGAGATTGTAGCATCAGCGAGGGGTTCTGCTTCTTCTGTAACGTGTGGCGTCGGGTGAGGAAGTTTCTTGACATGCGTCGCGTGGATCCAATGTTTTTTTCCAGCCACCCGCACTGCTGTCTGAGTGACCAACAGCACCTGGTAGGGTCCCCTCCAGCGAGGATCGAGACAGGAAGACCTTTCGTAGGCCTTCACTAGGACCCAACTTCCAGGCTGAATATCGTGTCCTGGGCCCGTAAACCGTACAGGTAAAGCTGATTGGACCTGATGATAAATGAAATACAGGTTTTTAGTCAACTGGTTGCAGTAGTCTACAAGCAATACATTTTCTACCTCCCTCAATGCTTTAGGCTTTGGAAGACCCCAAATGTTAGCAGGTCTCCCCATCACTACCTCAAATGGAGAAAGCCCAGTCTTAGTTTGAGGTGTGGTACGCATGGCTAACAATACAATAGGTAAGGCATCTGGCCATTTCAATTTGGTGTCGGCACATGTTTTTGCAAGCTTATTCTTTAAGATACTGTTATGTCTCTCTATTAACCCAGTACTTTGAGGGTGTCTAGCCGAGTGGAATCGCTTTTCAATGTGTAACGCTGTGCATATCTGCAAAATTACTGCTGCAACAAAATGGGGACCATTGTCCGACCAAATTACCCTTGGAAGCCCAAATCGTGGAAAGAATTCTTTTCCCATAGTCTTTGCAGTGGACATGGCAGTAGCATCTTTAACGGGGAAAGCCTCGACCCATTTACTAAAAGCACAAATAATCACAATAACATATTTTAGATTGTTACACCGTTCCATCTCAATAAAATCAAAGTGGATGACCTCGAAGGGAACAGAAGGGGGCCCAAAGCTACCCCTCGGAGTTACTGTCCCCTTCCCCACATTGTGCTGTAAACAAATCATACAATTCTGAACATGTCGCTGTGCAGTCTTCAAAATGTTATCATTCACCCAGACTTGTTCTAGCATTTTCGTGATCTGTTGAGCACACACATGCGTAGGACCGTGTGCCATCGTAACCATTGGCAGCACATTTGAATCAGGGAGAAACCATTTTCCTTCAGATGTATCCACCCAACACCCATCATCATCCAGTTTCCCCATTCCTTCGGCCCACCTTTTAGACTCTTCTATTGTGGCATCAGTTTGAATATCTCGCACAGACCCAATACCCTCCTCCATTACATAGGCATCTTTTGTTTCCCTTAGAGCATACATGTCTGCGCTAAGGTCTGTAGCCCTTTGCCTGGCTATCTGGTCAGCAAAAGCGTTCCCTTTTCCCACATCATCTATGACCTTACGATGTGCTGCACATTTCATGATCGCTAACTGCCTAGGGAGTGAGAGTGCCCAGAGCAATTGCACTATCAGGGGACCATGCTGGATCTTGGTCCCATGTGAGGTTAGGAACCCTCTTTCCGACTAGAGCCTCCCAAAGTTGTGAGCCACCCCAAAGGCGTACTGGCTATCAGTATATATGTTTACTATACGCCCTTCGGAGAGTTCCCAAGCTCGGGTCAACGCTATAATCTCTGCGGCCTGCGCTGAGTTATGCGGAATTCTATTAGTTTCAACAACCGTACTCAACGTAGTAACTGCGTAAGCAGCTGTAGATGTACCATCTGGAAGTTTGAAGCAGGAGCAATTACATTCTCTGATATAGTTGTACATTTACACATAGGTCAACAATAGGACAAGGTCTCAGTTCGCGACCCCGACAAGTGGCCTGCAGGCATATTAATTATTTGTGTGTACGGAGGTCACAACGGCCAGAATCTTACTCAGAATGCCATTCGGCCTCCATTTTGATGTTCAGGGTGACTTCCATATTACAACAGAACCTAAAATGGCGGCTTAATCCAAGATGGCGACTTACATTACATTCTCTAAGGTTAAGACCTTGCCGCGGAGTTTGTTCACATATGATGTTTAGACAATCCTATAATATATGCATTTTGATTAGTTTCGCTGATATAGTTGTACATTTACACATAGGTCAACAATAGGACAAGGTCTCAGTTCGCGACCCCGACAAGTGGCCTGCAGGCATATTAATTATTCGTGTGTACGGAGGTCACAACGGCCAGAATCTTACTCAGAATGTCATTCGGCCTCCATTTTGATGTTCAGGGTGACTTCCATATTACAAGAGAACCTAAAATGGCAGCTTAATCCAAGATGGCGACTTTAATTACTTTCTCTAAGGTCAAGACCTTGCCGCGGAGTTTGTTCGCATATGATGTTTAGACAACTTGGCGTAGGCCAATACACATACATTTGCTGCGATAGCAGGCATAATATTGTTTCAATTCCGACACTGATGCTCATCCAACTCGACATGATCGTCAGAGTGTTCTTCAGAGCTGGACTCATAGGCAGCCAGAGACAAGATGGACTGTAGCACTTGGGAGTTTTCGTTACCTAACACCCCACTACCCCCACTTGTGCTGGGTTGATGTAGTGATAACAACCCTGTGCCTGGCATGACAACACCATCCTCCTGCTCCATTGCGTCATCATCTGAAAAATAGAGAGAAAATAGGTCATTACACATGTTAGAAGCACACAACACACACCGACAACAAACACATCAGGCACACATGTGACACACAAAATACAACCTGGCATGCATGCTGGGTCAACTTGGAATTGCTTCTGTGATCAGACCTGTTGAAAGGTGGCAGTCTGCATTGAAGTGGGTCTATGCAGTGCAGCAAATATGTATGTTACTCACTACCTACATGTACAAGGACACCATGGTGTGTGTCAGAAAATGGGAAGGCAGTGCAAGGTCAACTTCAGGCATCACGTGCAATGTGCATTCAATGGGTAGCATATCTAGAAAAGCACCCCTCCACCCAAGTGCAAAAGCAGGGATGCCTAGCATGGTATCAAAAGGCTGACCATAGACTTGTGTATTGACAGACAGTGTTGACTAGCATCCACAGCTTCATGTGAGTCAAGTGACACCACTGCAAATGATGATGGGGCAGTAAGCAGGACACGTGATGAAACCTCTGGAGTCCACCCACGTGTGAAGAAGACACTACACCAGTTGGACAGAGTCATTGGCCATTAAACAGGCTGAGGCCTGTGACCCTCACAGATTGTAAGACCCTAAACATGTGTGCAACGCAGTACTGAGCCACAGTTGACATGGGAAGGCAGATGAAATGCCATGCAATTTGGGTCATCATGGACTTGTGTAACAGTGATCATCCAGTCATGGACACATATGGGCATGCGTGGAATGCACATGGAGCATGAATGGGCACTCATGTCCCTGTGGGGAATCTGACCTCTGCACAGTCCAAGTGAGACACCCTGCATCAAGTACTAAGGGTGTACCACAATGGATATGTCTGGCAGATTGGCCGCGTGATGTTAGAATGTACACAAGAGGCATGACAAGGGAAGTAACCAATGACAATATTGTAGCAGACCAGTGCTAAGATGGAATTGGGGTGCAGAGCAGGAGGTTGAGGGGCAAGGGAGCATGCCTACATTGGCTACCCCCTTGCAGGCAGAGGACACATGCACGTCAGTCATGCTATGCATAGTTCCTGGGCTGAGAGGAGGCTCACCCCACGCTACATACAGAAGTGCCAGTGAGCTGGAACATGGACCGGAGGGGCATACTGGTAACCAGCATGTGACTACGGTGCAAAAGTGATGATGTGGACAGTCCCCGTCTGCTCCACATGTCCACCATCCAGCAGAGTAGACATGCATCAGGGAAGCATTGCATTACTCACACATCATAACCATGTACACGTGACATGTAGTGGCAGTCATGCACAACACATCACACAAGTAAAACACACAAGTCCTTGACAAACACGCATCAACACTCACCGGACTGGGCATCAAAGTCCGACATCTCTCCCACTCCTTCGACCGATTCAGATGGTATGAACTCCGCAACGAGTGACTCATGCAGAGTGAGGTCTTCCTCCTCCGGTGCAGGCCCACCACCAGTCACCAGAGTCAAGTTGTAATTTGAGGCACGCTTAGCCTTAGCGCTGCGTTTGAGGTCATTCCAATGCTTTTTGCACTCTTGCACCGTGTGCACCTCATGGCCGAATGCACTCACATGTTCCGCAACTTGCTTCCAGTGGGTATCACGGTGGGCAGCCGTAGTCTGACAATTAGCACCCACTAGCATGTCACGGCTGTGTTTCCACATATTGCCCACGAGGAATCCAGTTCCTGGTTGCAGAAAGGGTTCTTCCTCGACGTGTAGGAGGTCGTGGCTGTGTGTGGGGTCCCAGCCTGTGCTGCAGGTGCAACCTTCCTCCTCTTGGATTGTGGCGCAGACCCTGGCTGGCTGATGCCGCCCTGATCAGTATGGCCAGTGGGAATGGTGGATTGAGCCAAGGGAGTGGCAGGTGGAGGGACGACCAAAGGGCTGACTTGTGTCAGTGGCAGCTGGGTGCCCTCTAATGGACCCTGCGCATCAACATCCACTGTGGCAGGGTCATTGATCGCAACTGTCCTGGTTGGCAGACTCATAACCAGTGTGTTGTTGGCTGCATCTGCCCTTGCACTTGCCAACACCCGGCTGTTCGGGGCAGCAGATGACATTACTGCCCCAGGGACACGTGTCTTGGTCAGGGCAACCCTGCGTGCCCCTACGGTTTCCCTCCGGTCCTGTTGGAAATCTTCCAAAGGCTCTTCAATTGCCAATGCAGCCTGTGCTGGCAGACCCTGAGCCTTGGTGGTGGTGTCCACAGCTGCACCTGCAGCTACCACTACCCTTGGGCCCGTGGCAGTCGATGAAACAGACTTCTGGGTCACATGGCGTGCCAGCTGCATCTCCCGGAACCACAGGGGGTGGTGGCATGACTGCACCGACACATGGCACAACATCGTGCTAAAGTGGCACACCCCTGCCTCTTCCCCCTCTGCGGCCACCCTGGACACCCTGAAGTCCCCCGACTCCCTGGTCACCCACCCACATCCCTGACCATGCCCGCCACGAGGAGTACGCCCAGCTGAGGCGCTCCTCACCTTTGGTGGCCTCCCATCCATGTCACAGATGGAGTAGTGCCGGCACAGATGGAGTAGTGCCAATGGGAGGTGTACACCACAATTGACCTGGGCAATTGGGGTGAAGGGGGTGGGATGCAAGATGTTATCAGCCCCCCTGCACCTGCAAGGCTGTATGTGACCCCAGGGATGTAGTGACGGGTCACGCTATGCTCAGGCACCCCGAAACTGCAGTAAAACCGTGCACGCAACCCTGCAGCCTATGTGCATGGAATCAACCTCCCGCAGTACGCGGTGGCACCCAGTAACAAGAAAAATGCGTACGCATGGGACACGCAGGCTACTATGACCTCGAAAATGGGTGCGATACACAGGGGGACCCGCAGTGGGAAAAATAGCGTGCGCGACTCACCGTCTGACTAGCGTGATGATGAAAAACACACGTAGCCTATACCCTCGCCAAAAGAAGAGATACGTCCTCGATCGCTGTGAAGATGTGATGGCACGCGGAACAACATGAAGTAGCTACACACGTCGGTCTCCACGAACGGCACGTACAGCGAACTGCTGGCCCCGCTCACCTTTAACCCATGCTGAGGGAAACGCCTGTGGCGTTACGTCACTTACGCGCGTAGGCCCTTTCCTCGGATTACACGCATACGTGCAGTTTTTTTTTCACGCGTGCTGAACCATTATGCCCACGTCACGAGGGAAACGCCCGCACACGTAACATCAGGGAAGTGCTTACGTGCTAAGGGCCTTTGGTCCAATGAAAACGCGTACGTGTGCTGACGCGCTTACACGCTAAGGGCCTTTCCTCGAATTACACGCTGACGTGCAATTTTTTCATGTGCCAAAACACTCCGCATCAAGCTGGCCACACGAAAACACACGGAAGACCACGCTCCTGCCCAGAAGTCCAAATTACTGCCCCCCAGAACCCCAAGCACGCTCCCACCTGCCATCTGCTGCTGCCTGACTGCCTGCTGCCCATGTGCCCTGCTATTTGCTGCCTTCACCTCAGCCAGGGGTGCAGTTGCTGTGACCACCCCTGCTGGAACCGAAGACTCCCGACTGGGATACCATCGCTCCACAGCCCAGCCCCAGTTGCCCACCCACTCCTGCCTCTGGGGTTGCCATGTCGGGCACAACACCATCTGGCACCACTGGCAACCCCCAGCCAGAGAGGCATAGGGCCACCAGCTTCAGTGCCAGGGAAGTTGGTGTCCTGGTGGAGCAAGTCCTGGGGCAGTATGATGCCCTCTTTGAAAGTTTGCGTGCCGACAATGAAGGACGGACCAGGATCAGGATGGACATCGAGACTGCCATCAACGCGGAGGGGGTGGCAGTCTGCGACTTACACCATGTCAATAAGCGCTGAGAGGACTTCAGGTCCAGGACCCTCAACAAGGCCCGGCGCTTCTTGAAGGCAGCAGATGCCAAGGGGCGTCGGGGCCACCTGTCCGACCACCAGATGAGAGAGTCCTGGAACATATATGCCCAGCGCTCCACATCCAGGTCCTTGAGAGGCAGACCTATCTGGAATCGAGCGGTAAGTGTACATGCATACTGATTGGACGCTGTGCGTGTGGTGGTGTGCCAGTAGTGTGCAGGTTGCACATGTATTTTCGTAGGGCCATGTAGGGATGTGTATGAACAGGGGCGTGAGGCTGCCACATGTGAGTCCTCTTAGGTGTGAGACACATTGATGGTGTATGTGTTGGTAAGCATGCTGTGCAAATGCAGGTGTGGTAGCACACATGTTTGAATTTCTGTGTATGTACGTTGGCATGGTTGTGGTGTCACACATGGATGGTGGTTCCTGCTGCATGTATTGGCACTGTATACATGTGCATGTGTGTGTATTTGACAAGTGTGCAACTGTGATGCTACATGGATGTACGTGACACTGATATGTAGAAGGCTGAATGCCAGATGGGACATGTATGGCTATCGCATCACTGCGACAATTGGAGGAGATGTAGGCATGCATGTAAGTGTGGTGGTGTGTGCATGTCTAGTGCACCCCCTGTGTTTCATGTGATATCAGGGTCACCTTCGGCTGTTCATGCTGTTGTATGTGTATGGATGTTGCTGCCTGGTGCAATATTGCTGTGGAAATGCTCATGTGTGTGAGTTGAAATGACATGTGTGTCGTGGAGTGTGATGACATGTCTGAAGTTTGTCACTGCCACTCATGTGCAACTGTCATGTGTGTATCAGTCCATTGTACAGTGCCCTGATGTCTGTGTTTTATCTCTCCCTGTCTGCAGCGTCAACTGATGAAGAGTCTGGTGTTGCGTCCCAGGCCACAGCTGCTGAGGGTAGGTCCAAGAGGCAGAGGTCAGAGGTGGACTCCTCTGCAGCAGAAGGGGCAGCTGAGACCCCACAGGGTCCAATGGAGGAAGATGGCACAGAGTCATCCAGGTTGGTGGGGGGTTTGGTGGAGGAGGAGGCCGCGGAAGGGGCACACACGGTGTCTGGAGGTGGGGATTCCACTGGTGCTAGTGGTGCAGTTCAGGGACAGGAGGCAGCACAGGCCGCCGTGGAGGTGCCTGTGTGTAATCCTGTCCCTGATCCTGTCACTACATCATCTGGCACCAGCAGGGATGCCTACGTCCAGACCCGTTTTCAGGGAGGGGATGAGCACATGACAACTGGCCTTCCACTCCCTGCGGACGTGGCTATCCGGAAAAGTGTTGAGCCTGTCCCTGTGGGATAGCGTTGCGTCAACGGGGCATGCAAGGTGACCTGCAGTCTTTTTGTGGAGAGACTGCACGTCGTCTTGCATGCCTCTTTGACCACGTTGACCTACTGGGACGGGTCACCGGTGTTGCATTCCTCCGTGTGCTGGACCTTCTTGCGACCCCCTCCTCACCTGAACCCCCTACGCGCCAGTCGTCCTCCATGCCATCTTCCCACCCATGTGTCACCTGGGTACCCTGTGGAGCTGCCCCTGACCCAGCGGCCAGGCTGGTGGAGCACACATCCCTGCCACAGTCGGGAGTCGGACGTCCAGCAGGGGCGGCAACCACGACAACTGCACCTCAGCCGGAGGAGGACATTCAGGCAGCAAGAGCCAGGGCGCAGGCACAGGCACAGCAGCAGCAACATGGTGGGAGCAATGATGGCTAAGGGCCTTCAACATCGGAGGGGCAGGCATCGGCCATAGGGCAGGAGGACCCCGGATTTCAAGTGTCTTCCGTGTTGCAGGGAGTTGGAGGTGAACATGTCGTTGTCCCTGCGAACCCTCAGGGCCATGGAAGAGGACCGCCTCCAGGACATTGAGCGGGAGTTCGATGATGCCCTGGCGCGGGACATCAATAAGTGAGCCGTCAAACTAGCCCACTGAAATTGTAAATAGTTAGATAGTGTTAGGTTTCCTTTCTGTTTTTGTTTATTTTGGGGCGATTGGACAATGGACCATGTTTTTGCATATATTTCTTTATTAGGTAGGGCCTCATTACACGGATGGCGGTAATGGTTAACGGCCACCGTTAATGGTAACGGTGACCGTTAACCATTACTGCCTTACTACGAGGTCCCTTAGCGGGTTGGTGCTTTAACGCCTGCTTTTTGCAGGCATTAAAAACCAACCCGCTAAGGGACCTCGGAGCTAATTACGGCACCGCAAAATTGCGGTGCCGTAATTAGCGCCTTCCCCATTCCCACAGAGCCCTATGGGGCAGAAATGGGAATGGGGAAGGGCAATGGCGGAAGGGGGATTTACCGCCCCTCCAACCTTGGAATGGGGCGGTAAATCCCCTTTCCGCCAAGGCGGTGCCGGTATTTTACCGGCATGAGCCATGGCGCTAATAGCGCCATGGCTCTCCGCATTCCGTGTAATGAGGCCTGTAGTCTTTTTTGTAGGTTTCATTTCATTTGTTGGGCTTGTGGACCCAGGATTGGTGATTTGTATATAGTTTTTTTCATTTCACCATGGAGCAATGGATTTCACTTATTTTTTTCCCTGGGATTTGCTTTGTTGGACTGAGACTTTGGACACATTTTCATTTGGATTTCTTTGGATTCTGATTTCATATTTTTGATTATTTTCTGGATATGCTGTGTTTTATTTCTTCTTCACATTATTCTGTGTTTTCTATTCATTACATTAATTTTGGATTCAATACATTTTTGTTTCATACTTCAGTGTGTGGTATTCTCTCATTGATTTCATGCATGTCATGATGTGGGTTTTCACATTCACTTGCACCCATTGTGTGTGCGTGACGGACATGTGTTCATTTACATACTTGCCATTCGGGTTGTATCATGTAATGGCCATTTCTATGTGGGTGGATGCAATACTTGGTTGGGTCTTTGGGCTGCGGTGGCATGGGGTGTGATGTGGCTGGCCATTAGGCCCATGATTGAGGATCGTCATGGCGTGGGGGCAGGGGGACATGAGAGGGGGCCTGCTGGAGGGTGCCCCTGACTGCTGGGGGGTGGGGGTGATGGGGGACATGTGTGGGGGCTTGCTGGCAGGTGCCCCTGACTGCTGGGGGTTGGGGGTGCTGGGGGACATGTGTGGGACATGAGTGGGGGCCTGCTGGCAGGTGCCCCTGACTGCTGGGGGGTGGGGGTGCTGGGGACATGAGTGGGGGCCTGCTGGCAGGTGCCCCTGACTGCTGGGGGGTGGGGGTGCTGGGGGACATGTGTGGGGGCCTGCTGGCAGGTGCCCCTGACTGCTGGGGGTGGGGTGCTGGGGGACATGTGTGGGACATGAGTGGGGGCCTGCTGGCAGGTTCCCCTGACTGCTGGGGGTTGGGGGTGCTGGGGGACATGTGTGGGGGCCTGCTGGCAGGTGCCCCTGACTGCTGGGGGGTGGGGGTGCTGGGGGACATGTGTGGGACATGAGTGGGGGCCTGTTGGCAGGTGCCCCTGACTGCTGGGGGTGGGGGTGCTGGGGGACATGTGTGGGGGCCTGCTGGCAGGTGCCCCTGACTGCTGGGGGGTGGGGGTGCTGGGGGACATGTGTGGGACATGAGTGGGGGCTGCTGGCAGGTGCCTCTGATTGCTGGGGGATGGGGGTGCTGGGGGCCATGAATGGGGGCCTGCTGGCAGGTTCCCCTGACTGCTAGGGGGTGGGGGTTCAGGGGGACATGAGCGGGGGCTGCTGGCAGGTGCCCCTGATTGCTGGGGGGTGGGGGTGCTGAGGGCCATGAATGGGGGCCTGCTGGCAGGTGCCCCTGACTGCTAGGGGGTGGGGGTTCAGGGGGACATGAGCGGGGCCCTGCTGGCAGGTGCCCCTGACTGCTGGGTGGTGGGGGTGCTGGGGACATGAGTGGGGGCCTGCTGGCAGGTGCCCCTGACTGCTGGGGGGTGGGGGGCTGGGGGACATGTGTGGGGGCCTGCTGGCATGTGTCCTTGACTGTTGGGGGTGCTGGGTGACATGTGTGGGAGCCTGCTGGCAGGTACCCCTGACTGCTGGGCGGTGGGGGTGCTGGGGACATGAGTGGGGGCCTGCTGGCAGGTGCCCCTGACTGCTGGGGGGTGGGGGTGCTGGGGGACATGTGTGGGGGCCTGCTGGCATGTGCCCTTGACTGTTGGGGGGTGGGGGTGCTGGGTGACATGTGTGGGGGCCTGCTGGCAGGTACCCCTGACTGCTGGGCAGTGGGGGTGCTGGGGGACATGAGTGGGGGCCTGCTGGCAGGTGCCCCTGACTGCTGGGGGGTGGGGTGCTGGGGGACATGAGTGGGGGCCTGCTGGCAGGTGCCCCTCACTGCTGGGGTGTGGGGGTGCTGGGGGACATGAGTTGATGATCAGTAGTGCAAGGTACCATGTGGCTTGGCTGGGGATCATGCCCATGGTGGATGGACTGCCTGCGGGACATGACCAGGGGTGCAGGGGAGTCCCCTGTGGTGTGGGCTGCCTGCAGGGGCCGTGGAGGGCGTAGAGGGAACACCTGGGAGGACCCACACTGCCAATTCATGGGTAGGACTCCCCGCGCACCTCCGAAATTCACATACCCCGCTCTGACAGCAAAATCGCATGTGAAACTTCCCATGCACCCCAGGAAAACACGTACCCCACTCGCACAGGGCCAATCGCATGTGAAGCTTCCCACGAACCCCAGGAATACACATACCCTCACTTGCACAGGGCCAATCCCGTGTGAAACTTCCCGCGTACCCCCGATTTACACGTACCCTGCTCCATTCGCATGTGAAACCTCCTGCAAACCCCAGGAATAGATGCACCCCACTCGCACAGGGCCTATCGCGCGTGAAACCTCCCACGCACCCCAGTTATACACGGACCCCACTTGTACAGGGCCAATCGCGTGTCAAACTTCCCGTGAACCCCAGTAATACACGTACCCCACTCGCACAGGGCCAATCACGTGTGAAACTTCCCACGCACCCCAGGAATACACGTACCCCACTCCCACAGGGACAATCGTGTGTGAAACTTCCCGCGAACCCCAGTAATACACGTACCCCACTCGCACAGGACCAATCGCATGTGAAACTTCCCGTGCACCCACGAATTACACATACCCCACTCTGATCGTGTATGGAGCCTCCCGCGCACCCCAGGAATACACGCACCCCACTCGCACAGGGCCTATCGCGTATGAAACTTCCCGCACACCCCCGAATTACAAGTACCCCGCTCCGATCGTGTGTGAAACTTCCCGCCCACACCCAAAATACACATACCATGCTCTGATCGCGTGTGAAACTTCCCGCGAACCCCAGTAATACACGTTCCCCGCTTGCCGTGTGCTGTGTGGCGGCCCTGTGTACTGGTACAGGGTTAGCGCAGCCCTTTGCGCTGGATTGGGGATTTTGATGGCTTTTCCTTGTGCGATAGGCGTTCTTGGGGGCGTAACTAGCGCTGCTGCAGGGTCGCTGCATCACTGTGCGCCACAGCTGGTTTTGGTAGCTAAAATCCATGAATACGCTGTGCGCGGAAATGGATTTTAGCTCACGTGGCTGGCGCACAGATTCGCACGCGCACACTGTGCGCCAGCCGCGTGTGCCACTTGTGTGCAGAATTCTATGAATTACCCCCTTAGTTTTGTTGTGGCTTGTTGACACATGAGTAGTGTCATACCATGTACGTAGAGTTTGTCTGTGGAGCAAATTTCAATTATTGGTTGCATTTCTTTTTTCAACATTGTTTCATTGAATTTGGAACAGCTTGCAAGATTTGGCATAAAGGACATACAATTGACATTTTTGTATGCTAATTGTTCCATGAAATCAGTAGCACATGAGTTATGACCATAAAGTGCACGGACGTGACAAGTTTTCTGTATTGATTGTGCTTCTTGAGATAGTACACCAACTCTAATACTAATAATGTTGGCATATGTGAGGTCTTCTGATTGGCGCATGTTTTCTGTTAATTCTCTGTATTGAAAATGTTGCCAACGGTTGACATTTCCTATGCTGCCAACAGTTTTACAGCAGAGTTTGTGTTCTAAGGTTTTAAAAATAGGTTCACCTTTCACTGGTGTCAATTGAAGTAGATCTCCGAAAACAGTAATGTGTTTTCCTCCAAAGAGCTCTTTGTAGTTTGTTTTAAGTACTTCTTGCAATCTGAGGTGAATTAAAGACAACATTAGGTTGGGGACCATGCTCACTTCATCTACTTGTAGCATTTTCATTTGTTTTAACACTCTGTGTAGTTCCATTGCTGCATCTGTAGAAAGTTTGTAATATTCTAATTTGTTTTGGTGTTCTACTGAAAGGAGTAGTAATCAGTGTGAAGTGACACCACCTATGTTGTAGGCAGCTAAACCTGTGGGTGCAGTTACAACAGCTGACAGTTTGTTGTTTGTCAATTGTTGAAGGAACTTGTTGATGATTTTGATTAAAAATGTTTTGCCTGAACCAGCTTCACCACTGATGTATAGTAGTATAGGTTTGTAATTTTGGCAGGTGCATTCTTTATTTTCATGTTGTTCACCATGTGTAATTTGTTTTGTTACTTCTTGAAAAATGGTACACTGCTCTTTGTTCAATTTTGATTGAGGTACAGTTAAATCTTCTGTATCTTCTTCATTGTGGCACATGGTGTTCTCTACTTCTGTCATAGCTAATTCTGCCTCATTTGCTATTAGTGGCTGTCCCAGTGGTTCTTGGCTTCCTGTTACAGAAGGTTGACTACTGGCGGGAGTGTCCTTCTCTAGTTGGGCCTGGAGTTCTTCTTTGTGTTGCTGTTCATTGTGCAACATTGTTTTGTACTGTGTAAAGTTTACATTGGTGATAGTGCTTTCATTTGCTTTGAAAGCGTCTTCATAGGAGTCATAGTTTTCTAGTATCTCTTCTTCTTTTCTCGATGGTTTAAAAAGCAGGGACATGTAATATAGTTCTTTATGTTGAGGCGGTTTTAATGACAATTTGATATGATTAATGAAGCTTCTTTTGGTAAGTTTCACTAAGCTGCCTTAACAATTTGTCACTCTATATCTACCTTTTTTTCATCGGGTTTTATATTATTTTTGTATGTGAAGTTTTGGGCTATGTGCTATAGACACATGGTTTCCAAAGTGGTACTCCTGTTTGGGTAGTATGAGTCTAGTATTTTGTTTTTCAAAATGTCTTGGCTGTTGGGATAATTTTTGGTTATTGTTTCTATGTCGTCGTTTGATTTGAGAACTCTTTTTCTAGATTTAGCAGGACCAAGACTTAGCCATACTATATTTTCTGATTTTCCATACAGAGCAGTACCGGTTAATCGATCTGCAGCTTCATAGGAGGCACATTCTCTATGAGAGAGCATATCTATGCCTAAACTGTACAATTTCCAAGATAGTGTTTTGTCTGATGAAAGGTCATTCCAGAGGTCTTGAAGCTCTGTTTTTTCTGCTTTTGTTAATTAGGCTGTAACATATCGTGCAACTGCAGTGGACTTGTCTGCAATGTACTGCACATCTATGTTTGTATTCCATAAGAGGGCAATGATTGCATTGTAATCATTGATATATTTTGCTTCTTCTGTTCTTGTTATGTAATATGTGTCCTTAGGTGATTTACCTTTAACACTATGTCTAACTGAAGACATGAAGTTGTTCACTTCACCTGTTTCTGTAACTGGTCTAGGGAAACCAAAGAAGCATTTGTGTAGTATTTCCCTTTGTTTTTGTATTTGCCACATTTGTGTCTTTGAAATTGTACAATTTGTGCATGAAGATCACTATTTGTTGCTTCCGACGGAATTTCACAAGTGACATATTTTTCTAAAAATTGTAAAACAGTGGCATCACTGTCTTGACCAAATTTAGGAGCATCTTTAATCCATAAAAGCAATTGAATATGTGGTCCTACTCTGGCTTGGTATTGTTTTCCCCAAAATAAGTGTTGCACTTCTCCGAGGGGAAGAACAGTTTTATTACAAATAAAGAGTAGCATAGCAATGAAATGATGATGGAAATATCTTGAAACATTAACAGGATCTAGAGAGCAAAGTTCTCCAGGTGTTAGTATATCTCTGTTTGTTTTGTTTTTGTTTGATATGCGTAGGAAATCATGTAAATCTTCCCACGCATATTCTGCACAACTTAATGTAACAAACCAAGTGGATGGGCCAAGGTTTCTTATCATACAATGTACATCTCTGTGATGTCGGAACCAGTACTCTTTCGTACCATGCATGTTTGCTAACAGATTTGTAGTCTTTTTCTTGCACTTTTTGTATTAATTGTGTAGCTGACATATTTTGAAAGTGGGTTCCTGATTTCAATGTGTGTGCAACTCCGTAACATAGAGTTGCTTGTACACTCTCAAAGAGTAGGTGGAATATGTATTCCACATTTTGTCTAAATCTGGGATCTTCAGAATACATTCGTAATGACCCGTATACTGATGCTGTTATCTGAATAGGTCTATCATCGTACCTTCCTCCTTTGCCAGTAGGAAGGAGTAGAGAAAAAGCATGCACTTCTATACTTTTTTCCCATATGCTGATTGGTGATCCTTTGGTTTGTCGCATTTGGTACATTTCTAGTGCATCATCTATGGTGTCATTAGAGTGTAATGGATGAATTGTATAATGGTCTAAAATATTGGATGCTGTAGCAGGATCTAGAAGTTCAAATTGACCAGTTTCTGGTGGATCTTGAATTATTTCAGATGTTTCCCTTAAGTTTTCTTCAATATTTATTTCTTTGTAGTATTCATTATTGTCTTTTAGATATTGGAAGGATTGTCTAATTTAATGTAAGTCTACGAGTTGTTGCCAATTTGTTTTGTCTTTTGTAAGTACACCATTTACTAAGACCATTGAAGATTGCTCTATTGGACGTTGCACTCCCAGAGTTGCACATTTTCTTTCAGATCTAATGGTAAATAAACTACTTTGCCACAAATGCCTTTCACCAATTCAGAGGGAGGTCATTTTGCTGTTTTTGGTTGAAGGCGTATTATTGCTTGAAATGTGTGCACTGTTTGCATTATGATGCTCTCATATAAATTGAATTCTTGTAGGGGTTTTGGTAGTGGGAATAATTCCAAGTTATTTGTGATAGCACGTGAAGGAGTTTGGTTGTTACGAAGTTTTGTAGTGCAGTAAATGCAAAGTATTAAGGGGTCAGTTATTTCATATTTGTTTACTGCTATAAGGTAGAGAGCTAATTCAAACCATTTGGAATCTTCATTGTGTTCTATTTTGTATGTTACATCTACAGTTTTTGTGTTACTTTTATCAAAAGTTCTGCTGCAACACACACACACATGGTTTGGTACTTCAGCGGATGTACTTTTAAAAGTTAGTATTTCTTTTTTGTATGAGTGTAGCAGAATGTTGCCATGTGCAGAATTGTTGCTAGTCTGTTGTAAAGCTATTGCATTTTGTAAGTGGTTTTCTTTTCCAAAATATTTATTCTGGATATGATCGATTTCTTTGAGTAGGTCTTTGGCTGTACCATGTAGAAGATTGTTATTTAAATTGGCTAGTGCTAAAGCAGGACTTTTAGCATAGTACAGTTTATAGACTATATTTCTTCTAGTTGAATGATGTGTTGATATCATTTTGATTGATGGAAGGTGCTTTTTCAAATAGGTCCTGACATGCAGGCTAATGAATGTCCTTTCAGTCCTGTGTATTTTCGCACTGGACAGGTATCCATATTTTGCAGCACTTTCATTTTGATTTTGTCTTTGCCTTTCACATACTGATGGAGGAATTGTGATAAAGATTTGAAAGATTTTTTGGGAATGTTACACCTTGATGTGCATGGCCATTTCTATACTGGACGTTCTGGTTCAGTCGAATGGAGAGGTAATTCTGAGTTTTCTGGGGATATTTTTGTAAGCAGTATTTCTTGTTGTATTATGGTATTATGAAGTTTTTCAAACCTCGTCCACTGCTATGCATGGCAATTGTGTTTGTTTGGGTTTGTTTGTATGCTTCTTCATTAAAATATGGTTCTGTGCTCGTGGTGTGACTCCATTCACCTCCACAGATATTTAAGAAATGATTTTTGTTGACATTCCGTTTATTGAGAAGTCTATTTGTAATTTAGTAGTTAGTTTTCTTAGTGGTTTCATTCTGTTAACACTAAAATAAATAACTTTCTTTTGAAAAGGACTGCACTGTCTATCAAAGCTTCTAAGATAAAATTTCTACGGTAGGTTTTAAGGGTCGTGCATGATTTGTCTACTGTTTTTATTAAATTCTGAAGGATTCTGTGGCAGAACATTTTTGCTATAATAGTTTTTTTGGTATGGTTACTTGCTAGTATATCAAGATTTATAGGAGTAGTTTTAGCAGCACTGGTAGCTGAATTCTTGTTAATCATTTTCTGTTTTGTTTTACATTTTGATAAAGGAGGAAAAGTTTCTGTACTGGAAGCTTGTTTTGTTTCGCAAAATGACTGTATTACCTGTTTTGTTTGAACTTTTTGTGCAAAATGTGCAAGATATGGATGCTTATATTGGACACTTTTATTTTCATTTGATCTATTTCTGCATTGCTTTCTATGGACTTCCTTTTTGGTAGGTATTCTTTGCCTGCAATGTATGTGTGCTGTGTGCATGAGTGTCTGAGTATGATGGTAAAGATGTATGTGGTGGTGTGTGATTGTACATTGGCCAGCTACAATTAGTTTGGAAGGCTAATCTTCTATGTGTGTGTTACTATACTGTGGTTCAGATGACAGTATAAACTGAGCTATTGGTGAGGAGAAGCACTAATATTAAATGTAATGGCATAAAATTAAAACAGTTCTTTGTTTTGGAGTACTAACATTCTAGGGGATGAGTTATGTGATTTGTGTTCCAAAAAACAGGGATTTATGTGACATTCTGCCTGCTAATCCCTGTTTAATAAATGGGGATTTGTGGGTAGAATGGTTCAGAAATCTCATTTTTGTTGGTGCGCAAATTACATGAATGAACTACACAGTGTGTTTGAGTAACAGTAAGAATAGTACTCACTCTTTGTTTGTGGAATGAGCAGGTTTCTTCGGATATACTGTTTGTAATTCAGATGCTGCTGCTTCTTGAGGAGAGTGGTCTTCACTGCAATTGTAAAAGAAAGAAGTTAGTAATTTTGTGTGTTTATGGCTCTGATGTTAATTTAGACATTGATGTTTATATTTTTGTATTAGTAGTCTTGTTTGATATCTGAACATATGTATGGATGCATTTCATTTGACTATGTGCAGCCTTTATATTTTATTTACAATATGTTAGTTCAACATGGTTTGCAAATGATTAGAATTTTAAGTGTATGAAAATCACTTGTAGGCTGATTTATGGAATTATTTGCACCAAAATACTGAGATTTGTGCGCCATTCTGCCTGCAAATCCTTGTTTAACAAATGGGGATTTGCGACAAGATGGCGCATAAATCCCTGTTTTTCGGCGCAAACATTCCATGATTCAGCCCCTTGGTTTTTGAAAGCTGTGTTGAAGATAGCAGACTGGTTTTCGAAGTGACAGTTGATTATAGTAGATGGGAAAAATTGCATTAAGTTCATTTTATAGGTTATGCAGGTTTAGTGGCATTACTCTGTATGCATTCATAAGAGTTGTACATGTACTGTGAATAAGATATGCATACCTGTAGTTTGCATTCATGCATGTGGATATGCATGCAGCTGTAAGTAGAAATCCTGGGGACTTGTAGAGTAGTTTTTGTAGTAGGTGCTTTCCAATGATATGAGACTTGTACTCAGAGTGATCAACAGTACATTTGAAGTGCGGAACTCTGATGATGGAGTTAGATGTAGAGGTTTTGGATGTGATTGGTGGATGGTTGTGTGACTGCTTAGCTGTATCCAAATAGGAAATAGCACCGAGAGTGATGTGGAAAGGGTAGAAGGGCTGGCTAAGAGTTACGTGCTTCACGGACACCGCGGCTGTCTGCGGGCAGGACGTGCCACATCTGGGGATTTCCAGCAAATCCAGCATGGAAAGAGGACTGTAGGGATCAGCCAATCAGATGTTGAGGTTGTGGATTTGTGGTGAAAGAGACTGTGTGTAGTGAAGATGGCACAGGTGGAGAAAGTCAGGGTGTTGGTGCTTGGAGATATGTTTGTGCATGGTTTACAGCAGAATGCTCAATGCAGGCATGTGGCAAACAATTTCAATGTTATAGGAGTGGAGGTGGTGTGGAGCATTGTGCCTGATTGCATTGTACAGGGAATTTTACAAGTTTGTAAGATATGGGCATGATAAACTGTCTGCATCTGGTAGCTTTGCACCATGGTCCTTTCCATTTGGGCTACGTCGGTGCCATTACTTTGTTGGCAGATTTGGAACACTTGGTTCAAGCAGTAATGAACATCCTTCTGAATGTCAAAGTCATTTTTTCTGGATTACTACCTAGGGAAATATGGGACAATAGTTCTGTTTTTTGTCCTCAGCAAAACATTGGTAGGTGTGCAATCAATCGAGGCATGTGTGCAATCATGCTTAGAGCTGGTATGTTTTTGTGTAATGATGAGAATATTGATGTCAGTAATGATGTTTATTTTAATGAAGATGACATTTTTTTTGGGAAACACTATGCTCTTTTGGAATATAAGGGTTGAAAAATACAAAATCACAGGTGTCTGCCAAGCATCTGCAAAAAAAACCAAAAGAAGGCTCTTTTCATAGTCAACCTCAAAGGGGAAATGGGGCACATCCTTTAAATTTACATTCACCACGCTCAGGTTTTCGATATGTCCGCGGACATGGTGGTAGTCCGCGGACAGCGCGTATCACATACTGGGGTTTTGGGGTAGAAAGGCATGCAAATGAGAATGAGCAGAGCTAGGGATTGGTCAGTAAGGTTTACTGGGTGTGTTGTGTAAGGTGAAAGTTTGTCAGAACATCTTTTTCCTGAGAGAAGAACAGGTAGCTATGGCTGTTTGTTTCCGACAACAGATTATCTGGATTTTGGGAGACTCATGGATGCATTGGTTGGAGGTGTATGCAGAACGCTGTGGAGTAGCTGCAGATCTTGGATTCCCTCATGTGGAAGTGCACTGGCATGGAGTGCGTGGAATGAAGTGGCTGGACTTGGTACCTCTCTGTGCTACTTTAGAGACAGAGCATCATCCAGACATAATTATAATTCATTGTGGAGGGAACAGTTTAGGACATGTGTCTGGAATTTCTTTGCAATTTGCAATAAAAGAAGGACTTGGGAAGGTCAGGGAAATGTTTCCAAATTCCCAAGTAATTTTTTCTCGTATTGCACAAAGACAAATGTGGCTGCGTTCTTTTTCATTTGGTCCACAAATGGAGAAAGCGAGGCACAATGTCAATAAGGCTGTTTGTGCCTTTCTAATATATGTTGGCATGTCCTCTTTTCACAATGAACATATTATGTTTCGTAGCACATACATTTTTCGCAGAGTTGGAGTCCATCTTACTCATGCTGGCAATCAGATTTTTCTGAGAAATGTACAATAAGCATTGCAACCTTTTTTGGATTAGAGTGATCTATTTTGCAGCAGATGTTGACGATTTCAAGTTTTTGAAACACACAAAACCACCACCAAAGGCTCTTTTCAGAGCCACCACTTCCTCCCAGAGAAAAGTGCATTGGTTTTTCTAGGGCCGCACCCTAAAATTTATACATCCTAGGACTGTCCGCGGACTTCCAAAAAATGCATAGGACCGTGCACTGTTTATTTGCCACTTCTATTTTTAAACTTTGAAAGGCGGCTCTGAAAAGAGTTTTTTTTAATTTATGTTGTTTTATATTTTTTTGGGTTTTTTACACACAGCACACTAGGAGGGGAGGGAAAAGGAGGGTAATGAAGGGACACCAACCACAGGGATAAGAAAGGGCAGGTGGAGAGAAGAAGATGTAGGGCGGGCATTACTTAGGTAGGTAGCAGGTCTTCTGGTGCTCCGTGACCATAGTCTCGAAAGCACTTCAAAGACTCTCCCCCTGCAGAGTACTGCACCGCAGTACATACACAATATTGTGACCCTCGAAAGGTAAGACTCAACAGCATTGTGAATGGCCTGTGAGGCATCTGGAGGGATGCGCTCTCCCACAGGAGTGTTTCTGGTGGTGAGAGGATCACAAGGTACAACCTTGCGAATGGCGCCACTGTGGAACGTCTGTTTGTGCCCTCCCCGTCTTTGACGTGCAAAAGAATAAAACAACACACCCATGAGGGGGAATAAAGCAAAGAGAGCAGGCTGCGAGAGTTCAAGAAAAGCTTTTATCTCTGGTGAATAGTATTCAAGAGATATATGAGAGCGCTCTCCACAAGTTATCATTACATTATGTTTTATAGGGTGAATGATGCAACTAACATGGGATACTACATTGGTCCCGGATAGGTCAGTTCACTCGATGCCTCATGTGGGGTGGCATCTCTTCATCCGGTTTGGTCGCTTGGTTGGCGGGAGGATTGACATCAGTCATCTGTGCTCCGCATGGGTGAAGGTCAGGTCGCTGGGAGGTAGGAAGGTCACTATCTAAGCTAACATAATATATTCTCAAAGAATGCATGCACTAAATAATAATTGTTCAAAAGACCTTCAGTAGTTTATCACATCTCTATAAAAGTCACACATATATCTATGCTATCAATAATATAGGATTATACAAGTCTTAGGTTAGGGGTCTTGACCGCTACAATACACTGGTTGAAATTAGGGTCCGTACATATAAGAATCTCTGGTATGTGGCATTTGTTAGTGGTAGGCAAGGATATATTGCAGCAGAGGCCTAAGGTTAGTTGGGGATCTGCTGGGAAGGCATCATGGCATGGTTAGTGGTCTGGCACATGAAAAGACTATCTTGCGGGGACACAGGGTCACAATGGTAGTACGTTTCCACTGGCGAGGGTGCGGGAGGGGAAATGACACATTCGTGGGAGATGGATGAGCTATGTGCTTAGCTCATGCTGGTTCATATGCAGGACATTGATCTCAGAGGAAGAGCGATGTGTTACATATATTATTGTGTTGCGAGCATCTCCGGCTTCAGCGAGAGAATGGACCTGCAAAGTTTTCCAGTCAGAGTGAGAACGGGGTGGGGGCCCTGCGCACCTGGCCGGGCTTCTGCGAGAAAAGGGAAGATAAGCATTTTTGTACTATCGCATTGAGGCCTAGTCACCAAGATGGAGTCGAAAGGGGGTACAAAAAATGGATGCCCCGTGTCCTGCTCAGTGGTCCCATGTACGCGAAAGTCAACCAAGGTTAACATCGAATAAGGGCAAGGGGCGAACCAACTACTGGAGGCAATTGGTCCGAGTTTCGTGCTGAGAAGTAGAGGACGCGAGGGGCCTGATGGCCCATCGCTCCCACACATTCCCCCCTTTCGTTACATCTAAAATAACGGATTATGACACTTTATTATTTTCATTCTCCCTTCTTCCCAGGCAGGGGTACCCTTTATTGGCATCCATGCTCTGCATACACTTCTCAAACTATTCCCTCTCCTTGCATATTCGTCTGGAGTGCATGTTAGGTATATCCCACCATCCCCATCTAAGTCTACCCATACCTCGTTATACCATTGCAATTCTGTTGGTTCCTTTATTGTGGTGTGGTATAAATTATCGACCCTGTCACCGTATTGCCTGTAGATGGCAGTCAGCCTGTACTTTGGAGGGTTATGTTCCCCTGTTTGTATTTAGGCGTCTATCATGGCTGTTACTGTTGTTGGTCGGCCCATTGTTACCATCATCATAGGCGAGGTAGGCATACTTTTTGCTCAACACCGGAGTCCCAGTACGCACACGCAGAAGAACAGTAACACAAAGACGGTGATAGGAACTAGTATTTTCATCATCACATTTACCCATGATGGTATCCAGCTGAACAAGTTGTCAAACCATGTACTTTCTTCCGCTACACCCTCTGTTCTCATCTTCTCTCCTAGATTGTGGACTGCTGTTATCACATGTGAGAGTTGTCGTGATAAGCTTCTAGGCGCTTGCAGTAAACTGCACTTGCACTAACCTACTGAGCTATCTTGAGTACATTAGAGCTTATTCGAAGCGTGGAGGAAAATGCTGAAATCAGCCAGGCCTCTCGAACTGGGTGAGCCCACATGCTTGTAAGGGGTTAACTGCAAAGGACCTTCATGAAGACATAAACATCTAGACTTTGCAAGAAGCTCTACGCAGCCCTTGGGAGTCAGGCACAGCTTTGCACAGCCTTGCTCATCTTCGCTCTGCGAGTCAGGTGCACTGATAGTGCAGGAATGCCAGACCTTCCCCAAAACAACGTGCACGAAGCCTGGGAGCAAGACTGGCTGTTTCCAGTCTTGTACCTTTCCAGGGGAAAATATGTGTACTGCCCGGAAGGATGGGCCCAGAAGCTTCTCGAAGAGCTGGTACGTCAAAGTGATTGAGGTGCAGCCCCTAATAAGAGAACTATACCAGGGCCAGTAAGGGAGGGACTCATCCTGGGCTGTTTGGTGAAACGCGCGCACAAAGAGGAACAGCGCCTGGACGACCAGCCGTGCACTATCTGGGCCGAGACTCCTAACATCACATCCCCGCTCTGGTGTAGGACTGTGGGGGCCTTGGCCAGTCCTCCCCTCCACTCTCGAGGAGTGCCGGGCACCTGTAGCGGCAAGGGTCCCGGGTGTGATCTGACCTTATCATCTACATTTTCTAGGAGCGTAAGATAAATAATTGCATATTCATCTGTGACTGATAATTGGCATTATTCAGCTTGCACTTGTATTCCCATATTATTGTAAATTGCTGCTTAGTTCTCACTAGACATTATAGAAATAAATGCAAGCATCGTATATTCTGTGTGATTGGGTTTCTTCCAGACTGAGTTCATCATGCTTCATATAAACTTACTTGTGTGGGAAGGTGATTAGGAGTGATTATAGCACCAAGGGCTGGCCCCAAGAGAGGGTGCAGGATTTCCCTTTTCACTACATTTGGCGTAGTTGGCAGGATTTATGAGCACGATGCCTTTCTGGAAAAAACATTCTAGGATGGCCGGCATCAAATGCTTGGTTGGGTGTGGCAGACATTTTGCATCGGTACTCGGCACCGAGGGCATGGGACATGCTTGAAAATGATGTTTCCCCGGCGGTAATTAGTGAGTGCTTGGAGAGTTTGCCGCTTGGGAAATGCAGACAGGAGCTAAAGGCAGCAGGAAACATAGGCTGGTTATTCCTGCAGGCGCTCAGAAAGTTGCATGAGAATGAATTGCTTAAAGATGCGCATATTCGCAAATTAACTGATGAGATTTCCCTGATCCAGGAGCAACAAATAATTATGAGAGAGACCCTTGAATCGTCCGTTAAGCGGCCCGATCAGATGAAGGACAGGTGTGCCTCTTTAGCCTGTGTGTGTAGCCATGCACAAGCGCAGAGAGCGGCGGGGCAATCCGTCAAAGATAAGGATTCGAGCACTAATTAGGAAAGAAAACTGGGACCCAAATTTATGGTCGGGTGAAGTCAGTGACAGCGAAACTGAACAAACATTTGACTGGGATGAATCTGTTGACGACAGATGAAGCACTTCTGAAGTGGTATCTTCGTTTATGGGATACGGGTGCCGATGCGATCTTCTTAACTGCAGAAGAACTGTTAAAGATGGGTTCACTCACTACTAATATAATGTTGGGGCAGATAGTGCACGGTGCACTCGGGCAGCAAGGCTCGGATTCCTTGTTTAATTGGCTTCAGACTGCCCTATTGAATTTTTATGGGAGTCCGATGGATATGGAAGAGAATTGGGGCATTTTTGGATCAATAACAGAAGCAACAGATCAGCTTAGAGAGATGGGTTTACAGTGTGCACTGTACAGTGCAAATTTTGCAGGGCCTGACATTGAGTTATTTACAGCTGGAATGCGCGCTCGCTTGCTGAGAAACGCTCCGAGCCATATGAAGGGAGCATTGCTTTCATTGCTGGGTCCAGCGCAAGGCAAACCCATTGGTGAAGTGGCACTTCTGTTAGGGCAATTAGAAGGGCTGGATGTGCGCAAAGCGGCGCGCCTAGTGGCTGCGAGTAATGACTCAGAGAAAAAGCGTGGCAAAAATGTAAAGTCCAAAGAGAAAACTTACACTATCGAGGTCACACGCAGACAAATGTGGGTGGACCTGCTAAAAGCGGGAATTCCAAGGGAAGAGATAGACAGTAAACCCACACCTGTGCTGCTTGAGAAATGGAAGAAATTGAGAAACAGGGATCAGGAAAAACTAAGCCCTCTGCACCCTCTGAAGAAGAGGTGTTGAAGCCCAAAGTGCAAGCAAAAGGTTACCCTGATTTAGCAAAGGACAAGTGGTAGGTCCCAGACCCTATTTTTGATTGAAGGGCTGGCTCTGTCTTTGAGGTACGGTTAATAAAGAGAACCAGTCCCAGAGACAGACGCCCTTTTGTGCCACTTACATAGTATTTGGATGAGAAAGTAAAACACATCTTGGCTCTATTAGACACGGGAGCTGAGGTAACCATTTTGAATGACAATCGCAGTAAATTATCTCATCCCAGAGTTCTAGTCAATGGTTATTGGGGAGCAGAAACTGTTGCAAAGGCTTTCAAATGTAAAAATGTCAATTGGCGAGGGATTGCCTTTCACAGCAAATGTCTTGATTGTAGATATACCGGAATATATCCTTGGCATGCATGTGTTGTTGGGCAAAAGTGTGACTACAGATTTAGGTGAATTTGTTTTTGGCAATCGAAAAGTCCATGTAAGAGTTGTTAACCCCTTGGTGGTTGGGCATGCCAAATGGTCCCCCTTGCATTTACCTCCTCCTGCTGAGCCAGTGTGCGTGAAACAGTACAGGTTGCCAGGAGGACATAAAGAGATCGGTGAAACTATTGAATCATTGATAAAAGTTGGCATAATGAGGCCGGCAGTCAGTCCATTCAACTCGCCTATCTGGCCTGTCCGCCTCCCTGATGGGGCGTGGCGCCTGACAATTGATTACCGCATTTTGAATAAGAAGGTGCCACCCTTAGCTGCGGCGGTGCCAGACATCATTACTCTGAATGAAAACCTTACGAAAGAAGTGGGTGAATGGCATGTGGTCCTTGACCTGGCCAATGCATTTTTCTCCATTGATATTGACACTGAATCACAAGACCAATTTGCTATCACTTGGGGAGACAGACAATTTACCTTTACTAAATTGCCCCATCGGTATTTGCATAGTCCCACTCTGTGTCGTGGATTGACTGCCAGAGACTTAAAGATGGTGCAGTTGGATGATGTGTATGTTGCTCATTACATTGATGACATCATGCTGACCAGTGCTGAGAAAGAACATGTAGAAAAAGCTGCTGAAAAGTTGATCACACACATGCAAGACCGGGGGTGGGCCATAAATCCCAAAAAGGTACAGGGGCCTGCTCAAGAGGTGACATTTTTAGGTGCAATCTGGTGTGGGTCAGTAAAGAAAATTCCCGACCCTGTAATTGACATGGTCATCAGATGGCTCCACCAGCAGATAAAAAAGAGGCACATAGATTTATTGGGTACGCCACTCATGTCAAATAGAAATGGTATTTACAGCAACGTGCGAAAGCTGGCCGCACAGGGGTTTCCAGACTGCAGGAACAAATACTGGAGGCAGTGAAATTGGAAGCAATGCCTGAACGGAGCACCCCTGTGGCGCTGCCAGAATCTCCTTTTAAAGGCGCACCGGCCTATGATACATTGACGGAGGAAGAACAAAAGTCTGCATGGTTCACGGACGGCACCACAAAATATGATAAAGGGCAAAGACACTGGCAAGCTGTTGCATTCCAGCCCCACCGAGAAACACTGCTAATGAGAGAAGGTGTGGGAGGATCCAGTCAATATGCTGAACTGCAGGCGGTGGCCTCCGTGATTGAACAGGTGAAAGAGACAGAGACTGCATACATATACACTGACAGTTGGGCCACGTATCAAGGCCTGATGCATTGGGCACCGGCATGGAGAAGAGACGGCTGGCAGATCAAGAACACTCTGATCTGGGGAGGGCCAGACATCTGGGAAGAGATGTGGTGCAAAGGTGAGAGGTGCAAAATCTGCATTGGGCATGTCGATGCACGCATGCCCCCTGACACCCCACTGGCTGCTCTGTTTAACAACGAAGTGGATCAAATGGCAAAGATTTGCCCAGTGACAACACCTGAAGAAGCTGAGGTATTGCAAGGAATGGCGGACTGGGCACACCAAACCTCAGGGCTTCTTGGGCAAACAGGAACATATCAATGGGCTAAAAGGAGACAATTGCCCATTACCATGGATCAAGCCACACAAGCTGCCTCCCAATGTTCCGTGTGCTGTGAAGTGAAGCACTACCCTCTGGAGAGGAAGCCTCAAGACCCTTTGAGAAGTGGTGAAAGAGCTGCTACCGTACGGCAAGTTGACTACATTGGCCCTTTACCTCCTGAGAATGGAAAGCACTATGTGTTGACCATGGTAGACACATACTCTGGACTACTGTTAGCTTATCCAGTCACCCATGCAGATCAATGGGCTGCCTTGCAAGGAATGGAATACCTCATCAGGCACTATGGCATCCCGGATGAAATCCAATCAGACCAAGGCAGCCGTTTTGCTGGACACAATGTGCAAGACTGGGCGTTAGAACACGGCATCAAATGGACACTGCACATCAGCCGGTACCCAGAATCCTCTGCTCTGGTGGAACGCAGCAATGGGCTGCTCAAGCAACAAATAAAGAAGCTGACTAAGACTCACACCCTCAAGGGGTGGTCCAAACACCTGGCACAAGCGCTGTTTGAACTGAACAATCGTCCGCTGGGAAACCGCCAGACACCCTTTGTGAGACTGACAAGTGAGAAAGTGGAATCCACAAAGACTCTTGTTGTGTGGAAAACCGACAAAGAAGCAAAGCTGCCTGTGCAAGCCATCCTGTGAGGATGATGTTATACCAGCGGGGCAAACCAAATCCAGATCACTGGGTATTGGCATCAAATTGCCAGCTGGCACTTATGGACGCATTGCTGCACGTTCCAGCCTGGCGAAAAAAGGCATTGGCATTTTGGGAGTTGTGATTGATCCTGACTATAGAGGGACTGTTTCGGTACTCTTACATAACAGTGGTGCATCTGCAGTACCATTAACCAAATATGACCAAAATGCACAATTGATTTGTGAGCAAGCAGTTGTTCCCCTAGTGGTTGAAAGTAAGCAAGCCCCAGACACTACACTGAGGGGGGAAGGAGGCTTCGGTAGCACGGGGAAAAGGGTGTGGGTTCACCATCCAAACAAAAAACCTGAGGCTGGGAAAGTGTTAATTCAAGGTGTTGGAAGTACTTATGTTGTACTTTTGCAAGATTCTGACATGCCTGTTTATATTCCCGCTACTAGGCTGACACCACGAACGTAGAGGAGTATGCAGGGGATGGGATATACCTTTCTGTGGGTGCTCCTGGCCTGCCAAGCAAACCCACTCTCTGTAAAGAATGGGCTGATGCAAGACGCTACATGGACTCTGAGAATCGCATGCACTACACCTGATGCTCCAGTCCTGCGTGATAACTACAACCGCACCGTAACCTGTGAGAAAAACGCTACAAATGAGTATCCACATGGAACTGGGAAAGTGATAAATTGGCATATTGTCAGACACCTTTTGTCACTGACACATATGACTGGTGCTTATGAAATCTTAGGCCCAAACGTTTCAGTGAATGGATCCAATAATTTGTTTGATGTTTCATGTTTCTTGTGTCCCAAGAACTGCAGCGAGTGTACTCGCCAAGATTTTTTGGACCATAACTTGACCAAATGCATTTCATAAAATTGTACGTTGAAACAGCCACCGCTGGATGGTAGCATGGTGTTTGTAACTAAAATGGATATTGTATATGGCAGGCATCCCACTTGGAGAATGGTTTTCCTCAAATCACACAAAGTAGAAATTGTAAACATGCTAGATTTTCCAGTAGTTTGACAACACTTAAACTGCAGACACGTGATGCACGCGTCTATCATTACAGAGGTGCACTTAGACATAAATTTATCACAAGGCAATGTTTCCTTAGTACTACCAAGCTGCTACAAATGGAGTCAATTTCTATGGCCCATCGCCAAATTGCGCGTAGCTAGGGGGTTAGATTAATTGATTGCGCGGGCAGCAGGGGTGGGGACAGGAGCTTTAAATGCTTTTGACATAGAAACTGTGCGCAATAAGTTAGCCACTATGGGTTCTGATGCCAGCGCCGCTATAAAACTCCTGGCCCAGTTGGGCCCATTGATAAGCCCTACCCTGCGCAACACTGCTACACGTATTGGCAACCAATGAAAATGGCAGAATTTTAGCTATGAAGACATTTTTTCTGCCATAGGGCAGGTCAACAAGACTGCTAAAGACACACGATGCATTTTATGGCAAACTTTGTTAAATCAGCAGGTGTTGGCTTTCCGCTCCGAATGTGGGCGACTATTCTCAACCCACTGGCACACAAAGCTACCGTTACCAGCAAACATATGGATTAAACCACTTGCTTTTCATTGCATGAATAACACATGCCATGAGTTAATGCAAATTAGTAGAACCGCTTATGCTTTAGAAATATGGTGTCATTTTATAGAACTGCCTATGAAAATCAATATTTCTTGGTGGGTGCCCCAAATACGAGGGAAATGGTTAGACAGCCAAAACCACACCATCCACAGTCACACCTGCATGCCCTGGGATCAGGGGTGGGTGTGTCCCCAAATGGGGAGGATTCCTGACCCATGCATGCATCCCGTAGCAGGGGAGTGTACCTGGATGCAATATCACATTAATGGGACTGACATTTTCCAAATAGATCAGCATAAAGCTTGCGTAGTTACTAATCATTCCTTGCTTATTAACAATTACAGATTATTATGGAATCTTCAAGTATTTTGCGTAGATCAGGTTGTGACTATCTTAGACATTGTTACTCACACCTTATATTCATTGACCCAGTGGTCTCACACTACTTTGCATGCCAAGCTCACGCATTTGCTTAACTGGACTCTACTCTATGGGGTGATTACTGCCCAGCTTCAAACTATTAGACAATTTGCCCGAACTGCTTGGAAAGATTTCCAGACGCTAGCTTCCTCAGTTATTTCTGCAGAGTACAAGCTGATAATAGACAAGAACCAATTAATCAAAACTGCTGACCATCTGCAATCAGTTACTACTCAACACTGGTGGGATGTATTCACTGGATTGTCTCCCTCCTCCACTAAGCTGCTTAATATAATGCTGCATCCATTGCTGTGGCTGCTGATTTCCCTAATATTCATTCTTATCATTTTCATTGGGCTCTTGCGCAGAATGTCTTTCCTTTATACTAGAATGACTGCTCTATAAAAATGCTTAATCGGCCTACAGCACACCGTACATGCTTCTAAATCATGGAACTGAGTCAGCATTTTCAGGCCTCACTTCGAAAGGGGTGGAATGTCGTGATAAGCTTCTAGGCGCTTGCAGTAACCTGCACTTGCACAAACCTACTGAGCTATCTTGAGTATATTAGAGCTTATTCGAAGCGTGGAGGAAAATGCTGAAATCAGCCAGCCCTCTCGAACTGGGTGAGCCCACTTGCTTGTAAGGGGTTAACTGCGAAGGCCCTTCATGAAGACATAAACATCTAGCCTTTGCAAGAAGCTCTACACAGTCCTTGGGAGCCAGGCACAGCTTTGCACATGCTTGCTCGTCTTCGCTCTGCGAGTCAGGTGCACTGATAATGCAGGAATGCCAGACCCCCAAAACAACGTGCACGAAGCCTGGGAGCCAAGACTGGCTGTTTCCAGTCTTGTAACTTTCCAGGCGAAAACATGTTTACTGCCTGGAAGGATGAGCCCAGAAGCTTCTCGAAGAGCTGGTACGTCATAGTGATTGACGTTCAGCCCCTAATAAGAGAACTATACCTGGGCCAATATGGGAGGGACTCATCCTGGGAATGTTTTGTGAGACACGCGCACAAAGAGGAACAGCGCCTGAACGACCAGCCGTGCACTATCTGGGCGGAGACTCCTAGCATCACATCCCCACTCTGGTGTAGGATTGTGGGGGCCTTGGCCAATCCTCCCCTCCTCTCTCGAGGAGTGCCGGGCACCTGTAGTGGCAAGGGTCCCGGTTGTGATCTGACCTGATCATCTACATTTTCTAGGAGCGTAAAATAAATAATTGCATATTCATCTGTGACTGATAATTGGCATTATTCAGCTTGCACTTTTATTCCCATATCATTGTAAATTGCTGCTTAGTTTTCACTAGACATTATAGAAATAAATGCAAGCATCGTATATTCTGTGTGATTGGGTTTCTTCCAGACTGAGTTCATCGTGCTTCGTATAAACTTACTTGTGTGGAAAGGTGATTAGGAGTGATTATAGCACCAAGGGCTGGCCCGTTATCTGGATCTTCGGATGGCACAAATGTGCAACAGGCCCCCCTTTTTTTCGGCAAACACCACCATCCATCACCGTGAGGAGATCTAGAACATATCTGTTTTTCATTGTCATTAGGCGTAGGGCACGGAGCTCTATTTTTATAACGTTGAATCATTCTTCAGTGTCATTGGCCAGTTGGATGCCAGGAGCGATGCTAAACATGTCTCTGCAGTTGAGAACAGCTTGTATTTTTGCGGGATCTCAGCAAGGAGTTTTGATGATTCGGATGAAATGCCGTTGGATGATCTTTTACTTCGTGACAACTTTCTTTTCAGCTCGTATTCTGACAATAGTTCATAAGCTGGAAGTTCAGTGTTTTCTCGTTGGGGCGCTGTCGATGGACCAGCCGATTGCCCTGCTGCCGATTTGCCAGCCGAATCTCCTGCCGCCGACCTGCCAGCCAAATCCCCTGCTTCCCCTTGGATATGGCTTTCTGGTATAACAATCAGTGCTGTATGGAGAGTGGCTAAGGCGCAAGTACCCTTCCAGGATGTGGGTTGATGCAGGTATGCTTGCTTGCCGCAAACCCAGTACATGTCCATGAGGGCTGCGGTGCCTTTTTGCATGTCTGGTATTATTACTGTCTTGCATTTTCTTGCTTCCCCCATGTTCACCTTCCCTTCTCCACGGAAGAATAGTTTGTGCGTTATTTCCTTTTGCATTTTAATGGGCTTCTCCTTCGCTGTAATCTATGTTAGTTTAGCAACATGCTGTGACCAGACAGGCGTGCACACTCCTTTTATCCATTGGAAAGCATCTTCGGCCAGCCCCCAGAGTGCTTCTGCTCTGCACTCAATAGTTTCATCGTGCCATTTGTTCTCAGCATACCTCGTTCCCTTTATGACAAGGAAAGGTTCTTGGAGGCTGACTCGCGCATGTTCTTTCACTTTCCATTCTTTCTAGGCTGACGGTGTGTGCCTGGAAGGTGCTTTTTATCTTAAACAGAAACAAATTAATTAAACACTGGGCCTCTGACAAGGGCACTTCCTGCGGTATCAACATTTTTGGTGTCTCTGATGCATGAGGAATGAGTGAACAGACATAGCAGCTTTCATTTGTTGCTTGCTTTGCCGTAGCACTCATGTCCGAGTATCATTTGTTAGATTGGTCAGGGTGGCGGGGATCTTCTATTTCATCTAACCCCAGGTCATGATAAATGTTGTATCTTTTCCCTCCCGCCCCCCTTTTCCTTCTCCTTCCCTCCTTGTTGCTTCTCACTCTTTGGTAATGTATTGGAAACATTCCAGCCCAGGTCGTGTCATTGCTGTTAAACATGGCATGTGTATCTTCACTAGTGGTAGCAGCGTAATATGAGGTAGGTTCTATAGCTGACTGTGTATATGCACTTGTATTAGCTAAGTCTTTCGGCCAATAATAGTCGCCATCATATTCATTTGATTCATAATCATTACTCATATTTATGCCAGGATGTAGCAATGAGACAATTGTTGGACCTGCAATGGTGTGTTCTGAAGATTGCATTACATTTTTACCAGTAATGCGAATGTTATAAGTTTCTTCCAACATTTTCTTTACTACAGTCCATATTGGGCAAATCATTAACCAGAGATAAGAGAGTATAGTACCAGGCCATGAAAAATAGCATCACTGAAAACAAAATTTCAGCACATTTCAGAACACATTCAACATTGCTAAACCTTTTTGCCCTGATGGCATCCCTATAACTATCTAACATAATTGCATTTGCCGTAATTGTACTTCGTTGGGCCATATGTCACCTGGAGGGGCGATATAAAATTTTTAAGTCACCATAATACATACATTTATTTATATATTTACATTTCATATTTACTCATTATTTTCATTTTGTGCTTTCATTTTTATATGCATTTCTTAGCCCTGTGTGCCAATTACTTTCTCTGTTCGAGGCATTTCTATTGAGAGAGAGAGAGAGAGAGAGAGAGAGAGAGAGAGAGATGGGGGCAGTGAAAGGAAATTGATACGAACATATGGCAGAGCAAACCAGAGGGCATAACATCTTTTCATGTTTTATTGAATAACAGTGTCATTGTTTCTCAATATCGTTTGTAGTACCAGTTGCACATTCCTATTCGATCTGAGGGAGTGTACTATTGCGTGCCCTCCTCATATCTGAGAGGTGCACCCAATATTTCAGTCCCTTTACTTTGACTGCAGTCGGTGTACTATATATGACCTCTTAGGGGCCATGAAACCTAGGTGAATTCCATCTCCTCACAAAGCTTCGGACGTACACCTGTGACCCTGGCATCAATGGCCCACTGGGGCTGTCTGTGGCTGGTGTGGTAGTATCAGTTTCCACATTTTCAGTGAATGGTGGTGCTATTTGGCACGCTATGCTGCGAACTGCGCGCGTCAGCTGGGTTAAGTATTCCCTCAATTCTTCCCCTAGCACTGTGGCAGCCCTGTGTGCGTCTGACACTCTTCTAATTTGAGAGAGCGGCGTGTGTATTCGACGCCCAGTCACAATTTCATGGGGGCTCAGATGGTGGTCCTTTCATGGTTGTGTTCTGAGTTGGAACAGTGCTAGGGGCAGGCAATACACCCAGTTCTTTTTTAGTGTGTTGCATAACTTTGATAATTTGCTCTTGAGCAGGCCGTTGATCTTCTCCACAACTCCATTGGCCATCAGATGATAAATGGAACACGGTTTGTGCTTTACCCCCAAGAGTGTCGTCACTTCCTTGAAGAGGTCATTCACAAAGTGTGTGCCATTGTCTGACCGTATCACATCACATATTCCCCACCGGGAAAACACATCTCGTACTAGAAATTTTGCCGCACACTTTGCGTCTGGGTGGGGACATGGACCCGCCTCCACTCACCTTGAGAAGGGACATATCACCACAATTAAATATCTTGCTCCGTTACATCTCTCTCCCATGTCGGCGTAGTCAATATGGAGTTCTCTAAATGGCCCTACAGGTAGTGGCAAAGTACCTCGCAATGTCCTCAGTGTCATCCCTGAATTGTATGTTTGACATGTCGTACACTCTATGACAAATGCTCCTGTAGGTTAGGGACAAAGCAATGTTCCTGAACGTCTCCTGCGATGTGTTGTTTCGCCACATGGGCTGGGAAGTGCAGCTGTTGGAATGCTACTTCTAGTAATTCTACCGGCATTACTACTTTTCCTGTTGTCTCCAGTCTCCATATGAGGTCTGTGGCTGATTGTTTGCACCCCCGCTTGTTCCACAATTCTTGCTCCTCCGGTGGTGCTCTCTTTTGTAGCTCTATTAGCTGTGCTATCGGTGTGTTACTACAAGCTTTTTTTAGTGGTTCTGTAGTAGCTGCTTTTACAATGCCTTCTGTTGCTGGTGTTTTATTGAAATATGAGGCCTCCTTCACTGCTGCGTCGGCTTCCGCGTTCCCCAATGAGATCACATCTGAGTTGTTGGTATGGGCCTGGCATTTCACCACTGCCACTACCGATGGCTCCGCTAATTCATCTATCAATTCATTCAATAGTGCAGCGTGCTGTACTGGCGAGCCATCTGCTCGTCTGCACCCCCTCCTACACCAACGAGTGGTAGTTGTTTATGTTGAATCTGAATATATTTTCACTGTGCTTCCTTTGGCTGTGCGTAATGCTTCAATTAATGCAGTTAGTTCCGCCACTTGTGCGGAGTAATGGGACGGGAGGCGCTTTTGGACAATTGTTTCATAGCTATTTTCTTCCATTCGTACTACTGCCAACCCTACACATTTTCCCCCTGTTTCTGGATTTATTGATGCTGAGCCATCAATGAAGTATATTTCTCCTTCCTTCAGGGCGTTTTCACTTGCTTTGGGAATATCATCACCCTCCCCCTTATACGTTGCACAGTCATGTTCCTGCATGTCCTCCATTGTGCATGGCTCTGTTATGAACGTTGCTGGGTTTACCGTTTTACACCTAACTACATGTACCTTGGGGCTAGAAATTATTATTTCATATGCTTTTGCTCTTTGTGTTGTCAGTGTCGATTTTTGTTAGAGAGAATTCTCTGTAAAGGCTAATTTCAAAAACCTAGTGAGTCCCCAAGCAGCTTTGCTGGATTTTTGGGGTTTATTTTTTTCTCCTGCTAAGAGTGAGATTCTTTTCTCCCACTCTTAGACATGATTTGAGAATGTCCTTTGACTTTGTAATGTGTTTTATGGGCTATGCGGTCTTTTACTCCATAGGGCTTCATGTGTTTTTGGTATATGTGTTACACAGCACCCTCAGTGCAGTAACACAGGGGTGTCATAGTGACCCCCAAACATAGACTCCATACCCTGGAACTGACTACTGTCTCCCAGGGCATATAAAGTCACCATTGACTTTAATAGTCTTAAATTGTGAACAGAACCAGTACAAACCATCATATTGTGGAAGTACTGGTAGGGGTAAATCGATTGCCCCTGGGTCTGTTGTTCAAGGGGGAACTGTCCAGTCCCCCCTTGTCGAGTTTCTGGCTGGTGGCAGTGGTTACCACACAAAATATTCCACCGGAATATTTCCTATGGGATTTTTCCATTCATTTTAAACACACCACATTTTTGGTGCAATGTTAAAGATACCGCCAGGTTAGTTATTAAATATTTATTCCCCGGTTGGGTCGTTTTGCCAGGACTCGGTTTTAAAATGGCGTTTGTGTTCGCCTCTGTAACTCCAACCCAAGTCGAGCCCTTTGTTCCACTTTTGGCAGGCTTCTGCACAGAAGCTTCCAAAAGTGGTGCCACTCTGTCTGGGTCTACAGGATGTGTGGGAGGGGGGAATAGGCACCCTGGACTGAGTTGCCTTGGCAACTCAAGTCACACTCTTGTGTGATTGGCCCAGTGGTGAGCCACTTAGCATGTTTGATTGCCAGCTAGGCTGGTGAATGGGGGTTTTGCTGCATAAAAGCAGGGCTTTGGGGACTGGAACTTCAGAAGTCGCCACAGGACCTAAGGAATCCGAAGAGGGGAGAAGCTGAGCCATCTACAACGACGACACCACTGGTGGAGCCCTGATGTACGAAACTCACCACTTACCCGACGACAGAGAAGATCTTCTTCCAGGAGAGTCTTCTTCCCTTTGAGCTAGTGGGACCAACCAGTTTGCCTTTTTCGCTTACCTGGATCGTTTTATGGTCGAATTGCCCATGCCAAGCTCCCCGGCGGCCGGACAGCCATGCTTCACCACTACCGCGAATATAAGGGTAGTACCTTTTAACCGGGAAACTCCGCGGCTGGTTTCTTCCTTGGCAGTGCAATGACCTCCAGCTTTCCTCCACATCGTGACCTTTTCTTCCCCTGGACGAAGCACCAACTTGCACCCGCTGCCCGGAACAACTGCCCCGCTGGAACTTTCTCACCATTTCAGGTTCTGTGTCCCGCCTGGTCTCCCTTGCAACAGACCGTCCAAGGTGTCCCGTAAATCCTTGACTCTCTATCCTGGGGTGACCTCGGACCTGTTAACATTACCTTTCTATCTTGATCCGACCTCTTTTTGAATTTCCTGCAAAGACATTTAGTGCATTTCCACTGTGTAATCTTGGACACATTCCGCCTTGCTCTCTCCAAGAGTGGGCCTGGCCTATGAACATTTTGCTCTACAGTAGACCCTGCCTTTCTTGACTTGCTGTGGTTCTTTTAAAGTGTTGGTATTGTGTGTTTTTTTACTATTTCTGTCTTTTCTCTCCCTTTTAAAATAATTATTAGAGTGCGATCTATGGTTACGCGCTCACCTCTGTTTTGCTAAATAAGTGGTGTACTAACCTAGACTTGTCAAATAATTAATTAGGGAGGTGTATATATTTCTAGTGACTGTGTTTGAACTTGCTTGACATATTAGTGCCAGTGTATTTTTACAAGCGTGTTTTTAAATAAATAATTATATACTTTTATACCAAAGCTCTGGTCAGTGTTTGCTTGTACTACTGTATTTCTAGCCCTATTGTGTATACTCTATATACTGCCTAACTCTTCTTGAGAGAAGTCTGACTGTTCAGCCACAGCTACCAGGTAAATCTGAGTGGTGCAGACTGCTACCAATTGGGTTTACTACTAACACCTGTAGTCTTAAATTTTTTGCAGTGGTCCCTAAGGGAACTGCACAGGTTTCTGCCTAACAATTTTGGCCGCTTGAGAATTGCAAATAATGAATGCTCAGCATATAGTGTTACTGAACATCCCATCACAATTATGGCAGTCTTTTCAATGGTGAAGGCCGCAGCTGTGAGGGCCTGTTCGCACGCGAAGTGACCCTGCATCACTGCGTCTAGTGTTCCACTGTAATAGGCCAATGGTTTGTGGCCTAACATGTTCCATTGCAGTGTAAAAACAGGAAAAATTCCCTCTCATAATCTGGGTTCGCGAGGACTGGAGCATCTGCAATGAGGTATTTTAGCCTAAAGTACTGGGTCATCATGTCATGTGTCCATTTCATTGGGGCTCTGTTCTTCTGCACTTCTTTTAGTGCTTGCAGTAATGGACGTTTGTATGCTGCGTAATCAAGGATCCATGCTCGGCAATAGTTACATATGCCAAGAAATTTTTTGCATGTCCTTCACTGTTTTCTGTATTATTATATTACGTATATCAGCTGCTCTGTCTGGGAGTATTTGTTTCCCGTCTTTCGATATCAACTGTCCGAGGTATACAACTTCTCAAGGCAGTATTGTAATTTCACTTTATCCACCTTGTACCCCTTTGTAGCTAACACATTTAGTAGTCTTCCCTGCATGTTTCCTCTGTTTTGCTGCAGAAGAGTATATTATCTACGTATTGTATAATGGTGCTCTCTACATTTTTGTTCCCAATTTCTTCACGTAGTACCCTGTAAATATGCTGGGGCTTCCGCAGTACCCCTGTGGGAGTCTGCGATGCTCATATCTGTTGTTTTTCAGTGTGAATGCTGTGAGGTACTGTGATCCTGGATGAAGTGGTATGGAGAAGAAAACATTCTTCATGTCAACCACAGTGAAACATGTCGATTATTTGGGTATACTGCACAGTATTGATGACGGGTTAGGCACTAACGGAAATTCTTTTTGATGACGTCATTGAGTGGGCGGAGATCTTGGATCATCCTCCACGCGCCTTCTTTTGCTTTTTTGATCGGGAATATGGTTTGATGGCACTATGATACCTTGGCTCAAGGAGTGCATTTATTGTTTCCCTAATTCCTTCCTCTGCTTCTCTGGATATTGGGTATTGTTTCTCTCTCTCACTTTGTAGTCCAAATTTCTGGCGCCACCTTGGCCATTTCTTCCTCAAATACTGTTGGTGGGGCACTAACACTGGCCATAAGCGGGTTGTGTACCTCTCTGTACTTGATCATAATGTCACATGGTATACTTATTTCCATTATTATCTCTCCATCGTCTTCGTTATCAGTGAATAATTATTCATCAGTTATGTCTCTGAGCATTATGTTGGATCTATACATAGCACAGTTCTCCACTCGCACCCATGCGTGTCCAGGCCTATGACCACAATACATTTACTCAATACCTGAACTGCCTCAATGTCTATGGACATTATCGTGCCTTGCACGACATCTACACTTGTGATTGGGCAAAATATAAAGTCTGATCGTGTCCTCCACTCTTTTATTGTTATTTCAGGCACTACTCGGGCTAACACCTTCATGCCATAGATAAACATGTCTATATCAATGGGTATCCCTCGCACTACAACTTCATTCATCATTGTACTGATCATCAACATTGCTCGTACTGGGCACACTCCTGGGGTGGAACACACAATTCCCCGTTCTGTAAATGAAATGGTCATATTCAATTTGCTTAACAGGTCTCTTCCCAGCAAGTTGATTGGCGCTTCTTCTTGGTACAGTAAGGGTGCGCGCACTGTTTTTCCCCCCACTGTTATATCAAGGTCTTTCATGTAAGGAACTTTTAAAATAGCCCCAGAGAACCCCTGTGTTTCCAAATTCCTGCCTGAGAGCGGAAACCGCCCTCCCATAAGACATGATTTTTCTGCTCCTGAGTCTACCATGAAAATAAACTGCTTGTTTCCTATCTTTGCCCCCACTAGTGGTTCCTCTTTGGCATGTAGGGTGGTAGATAGGACTGGACACGCAAGTGCTCCCTGTGGGCTGTCCTAATCTGCGTACCTTTCCTGTCTTGGCACTGAAAAGGCATTATCTCCAACTACTGTTACACCACGGAATGGGGCAGGTGCACCGTTTGCAGCCATTGTAAAGTTGTTATTGCTGGCGTTCCCTACAGTGTTTTGTCGTGCCATGGGCTGTGATGCACTGTGATGTGGCTGTGGGGGTGGCTGTCTTTGTTGCATTTGGGTTTGTTATAACATTGGTCCTGTGATCTTCCACTCCCCATTGGTAGTCCATAGGGACTACCTGGGTGTGGGCAGCCCCATACCTGTTCATTGTCCATGGGCGGTTTCCCTTGAAAGTACCCTGACGCCCTCATTCTGCAATCTCTTGAATAGTGTCCCCATCTTCCACAATTCCAGCATGACCCTTGCTGTCCCCCTCTCCCACTTGCTTGCCCACCAAAACCTCTGTTTCCCATATCTCCGAACCCCCCTCTCTGGCCGCGGTACCCACCTCTTCCTCTGCTTGGTCTTTCTTGCCACTGCGGTACTCTCTGTGGTTCTTCTCCATTCTCCATTCCACTGTCCTTGTTCTCCTGCTGCCCACAGCGCTGCTATTCAACTGGTCTGTTTCCCACACTTTCGTCTCCCTCGTTCTCTCTATCAGCAGTTACGCTGGCGTTTATGGCGGCGACCTTCACCAATTTGTTCTGCTCTAGTTTTGCTTCGTCTGCCAACCTTTTTTGTGCTATCTCCTTTTTCTCTCGCTTTGATCCTCCTATAGTGGTGTACAATTATACTCTGAATTTATGGCCAACCCTTGGCTTCTATCCCAGCTATTTTATCCAAGGCCTTCTGTACCTCCTTCGGGAGCCCTTTTTTGATAATAAAGTAGAACAGGGCAGTGGATTTATTCGGTTCTAGGTCATTTGGTCGAAAACCAACTGATCGAATGCCATTTGATCGAGAGTCAAATGGTAGATTTTTTTTTTTATTATTATTTTTTTTTTATGGGGGGTTCCTCCAAAAATATATAAATAAATAAATAAAAAATGCGACCATTTTTTTTCGACCATTTGACTTTCGATCAAATGGTCATTCGATCTTTTATTTTTGACCATTTGACCGGACAGCGATTGATTCCACGCCGTGCCAGTTTCGCTTCTCCACAAATCTTGCACTCGCATTATGAATTGCGTAGGATCCTCATTTTCCTCCATTGTACATTGCATCACTAAATGTAAATCTGGAATATGTGGAAATGTGCGCCGTAATGCGTCCCATACTTGCGCTCAAACATTGTTGAATGGCGATCCATTGTGGTGGTCACAACTCATTGTCACTCCTGGAAACCCTGCTTTTTCCCACACAGCGTCTGTCTGATCGCCGACAGCAGACACTAGCAAACTCTTTACGTCACCCATCGCTAATGGAACTCCTGCTCTGTTTTTCTCAAATGCATGTATCCATTTGCTTGCCCCTCGCGCAAGTGGGGGGAGGAGCTTCAACAGGTTGTTTTTGTCAATTTTGGCCCATGGAATATAGTGTGGCCTACCTGCTCCCTTATGTATCAGTGGCATCTGCAACTTATGTTTCTTCCCTGTCTTATTTACCATCCCTTTTTTTATCTTACTCACCAACATGTTCCCTACTCGCTGCCTTAATCTGCCCTGCCATCGTGGTGGCGATTGTTTGTCAAAATCATCGAGCTGAGATGGTAATGGGGGCCCCACAGCGGCTGCTCCCTCTTCATACTCATCTAGATCACTCCATACCTCTTCTACTTCCTCTTCTTGCTCGCCATTCTCTTCGTATCCTTCCCCTCGCTGACTTTCTGGGGTGGCTGGGCGTATAATTTTCACTGGTTTATCATTCAGATAGAACAAAAATTCTCCTGACCGCCATTCTTTTTCTTGCCCCTGTGACATTTGTGTTCCATGAGATGATATGGATCATGCTGGCTCTGATGTCGCTGGTGCCAATTCCCCTGTTGTGCTTAATGAGGGTGTAAGATCTGCCACAGATAATGGTGGTACTTCCCCTCCCCCCGGCAGCATTTGGCCCTTATCATACAATGCTCTCAGCCGTGTTATTTCCATCTGTGCTTGTGCTAGCTGGCAGTCTAGATCTCCAGTTAATCGCGCAAAATTTACCAGGGTTGCACTCTTAGGGCAATACAGGCCTCCTTTGTCATATGGCGGTGGTGCGGTGGCTATTGCTCCGTGAGAGTGAGTGGGGTTGGGGCATGGCGGTATGTACAGGGGCTTGCTATATCCTACTGCTGGCCTTGTCATTAAGGGGTATATTTTGGTTGTGTCATTCTCAGCTGTGGTCGTTGTGCACTCACCCTTCAGTGTTCCGCCTACCTCTTTCTGCGTTTTCTCCTTTTCAATCGCCTTCCCTGTACTTACCTCTACTGTGGGAGCTATTTCCTCAAACATTTGCCAAAGATCTATCACTTCCCTTCTGTTCTGCAACTGTTTTCCCTTATATCTCACCAATAAGTGCGTGGACACTAAATCTAACACCTGTTTGTCGAACGACCTGCCAACTGGCCAAATTGGTGTCACGATATCCCCTTTTATCTCTGTCACCCACTGATCGTGGTATTTTTGTATTCTATCACTATATAGCAGGAGGAGTTGGCAAATATGGGCTAGTGGTGTTATTCCTCCCATGATGATATTACTCCCTTCCCTTGTACGTGCACTTGCACCTGAGCCTCTCTTCTGATCACGCCCCCTCCAACCACTTGTCCTCTTGTACAGATCAGCAATGTCAAGTATTTCTCAATTATAGGCAATTATTGTGTACCAATATTCAATGTTAGCCTTTTACCTATTGCATTTCTAAATTCAATAGTTCACTTTTAGCATGTATGACTTTTCACCAACAAATCACTTACAATATTTCAACATAAGTGACAAAAAATGGACAAGTTTTACCCACTCTTCTCTTTCACTCCCCACTTCTTACATCCTCTTACTTGTTCCCAAAGAGACCTTGCTTACACAGAAAATGAATATTCTAAATAATTACTCCGAGTCTATGCAATATACGAGACCCCTACTATTTTCTCTTTATCTTCACTTATTTATCTGCACTGGATGAGACAATGCTAGGTGGTGCCGCCTTCTACCGCGTTCGGGCTAGGATACTTCTTCTCCTTTTCTTCTCACTTTTTCACAAAACCTAATGGCCATATAAAGGACAGATCAGAAAAGCCTCAATGTCAGTCATTCTCACAGTCCCTACTTCTGGCTTTTAACCCACTATCACCTGTTCCCTTGTTCCTGTATTTTTCTCCCTTACGTTTCCTTGGAAACATTTGCAACCGCACTCACGTGTTCGGTCAGATACTCCGAGGGTCACTGTTCTCGGTCTGACCCCAGTCAGGTCCGCGCCCCAACCAAGCCGTGGCACGCCTCGGCGAGCAGCTTTTCAGTCGGGCATTCGTCAACCGGGAACCCTTGAACCTTTCTTGTAGTGCGCACAGGCTGGTCGGCTGTGGAGGGGATGGTTTTGCTGAGCGGCGTCCCGGATCTACCGCTCGGTGTGGGGCTCGAGGCACCTCTCCAAATCAGGTTGCAGGGGGTCACCAAATCTTTGTGCCCTCCCCGTCTTTGACATGCAAAAGAATAAAACAACACACCCCTGATGGGGAATAAGGCAAATATAGCAGGCTGCGAGAGTTCAAGAAAAGCTTTTATCTCTGGTGAATAGTATTCAAGAGATATCTGAGAGCGCTATCCACAAGTTATCATTACATTACGTTTTATAGGGTGAATGATGCAACTAACATGGGATACTACGTTGGTCCCGGATTGGTCAGTTCACTCGATGTCTCAGGTGGGGTGGCATCTCTTCATCCGGGTTGGTCGCTTGGTTGGCGGGATGATTGACGTCAGTCATCTGTGCTCCGCATGGGTGAAGGTCAGATCGCTGGGAGGTAGGAAGGTCACTATCTAAGCTAACATAATATATTCTCAAAGAATGCATGCACTAAATAATAATTGTTCAAAAGACCCTCAGTAGTTTATCACATCTCTATAAAAGTCACACATATATCTATACTATCAATAACATAGGATTATACAAGTCTTAGATTAGGGGTCTTGACCGTTATAATACACTGGTTGAAATTAGGGTCCGCACATATAAGAATCTCTGGTATGTGGCATTTGTTAGTGGTAGGCAACAATATATTGCAGCAGGGGCCTAAGGTTAGTTGGGGATCTGCTGGGTGGGCATCATGGTTAGTCGTCTGGCACATGAAAGGAATATCTTGCGGGGACACAATGTCACAATGGTAGTATGTTTCCACTGGCGAGGGTGCAGGAGAGGCAATGACACATTTGTGGAGATGGATGAGCTATGTGATTAGTTCATGCTGGTTCACATGCAGGACAGTGATCTCAGAGGAAGAGCGATGTGTTACATTTATTATTGTGTTGCGAGCATCTCCGGCTTCAGCGTGAGAATGGACCTGCAAAGTTTTCCAGTCAGAGTGAGAACGGGGGTGGGGGCCTTGTGCCCTGCGCGCCTGGCCGGGCTTCTGCGAGAAAAGGAAGAGAAGCGTTTTTGTACTATCGCAGTGAGGCCTATTCACCAAGATGGAGTCGAAAGGGGGTACAAAAAATGGATGCCCGTGTCCTGCTCAGTGGTCCCATCTAGGCGAAAGTCAACCAAGGTTAACATCGCATAAGGGCAAGGGGCGAACCCACTACTGGAGGCACTTGGTCCGAGTTTCGTACTGAGAAGTAGAGGACGCTAGGTGATGGCCCATCGCTCCCACACACAACGTTAGGTGTCGCTTCATGGATGTTGTACCAAAGCTGTATGAACCACGTCTCCCATGACTCAGCACAATTTTGCACTGTTTGCAGGTGACCTTGTTCGCACGTGCTTTTGGTACGTTACCATGAATGGTAAACAACTGCCACACCAAAGACTCCAGGCGAGTGCTGGTTGTAGGGATTTCCTCTACCTCATCCTCTACCTTATCTTCATCCTCGTTTTCTACATCCTCACGCCTGTTCCCCTCTGCAGGCCCTTGGGGAGGTGGTGGTGGTGGAGTGTTTGGGGGTGGTGCTGAGCCAGAAGTACAATGAAGATCAGCTCTGGGGTGTGGCCTTTTATAGGGGTGGAGGGGTACGCCTCGCGGACAGATCGAACACTCTGAAAAGGTTCACAAAGTTCCAAAAAGTATGTGGAAAGCCAGGGTCATTGTCTGGGATATGTGCAATGGCGAATTTTTACTGTAAAATAATTTGGATTGTCTGAAAAAGTTGTTTTAAAATGTTGGGGAACCGGACAGTGTCCGCAAATTATGACACACGCTCAGCATGGCTGCGGTCACATGATTACGTTGGGAACACGTCTGCAAAGGGAACGGGTGTCTGTAGGACACCAAATGCACGGGAACGGTCGTGCACATGCGCACAGGTGTTCTACGGACAGTGTTTGGGTCCTCAAACAAATTAAAAGTGCGACACAAGTGAGACGGACAGTTACAGACAGGCGCGATGTTCGCAGGACTTATGGGTGTGGTGCGCATGTGCATAGATGTTCTGCAGACTGTACGGACAGGTATGGTGTCCTTAGGACACCTCCATTTTGTTTACCTATGGACATCCTGGACACCGTGTGTGTTCTTAGGACAGTTTCAACTTGCCTGCGGACGGTACGGACAGGTAAAGTGTCCTTAGTATACCTCCATATTGTTCACTTACGGACATCCCGTACATCAGGTGTGTTCTAAGAACAGTTTCATCTTGGTTGTGAACGGTACAGACAGGTATAGGGCGTCATTACGACCCAGGCGGTAAGTTACCGCCTGAGCCGTGACTTTACCACCATGGCGTAAACTACGTGTACGCCATGGTGGTTGGCGGACTTACCGCCCCATTCCGACCTTGGCGGGGCGGTAAGTCCCCAATCCCCATTTACCCTTCCCCATTCCCATTTTTGCCCCATAGGGCATAATGGGAGTGGGGAAGGCGTTAATTACGCCACCGTAAATTACGGTGGCGTAATTAACTCCATGGTCCCTTAGCGCCATGGATTTTAACACCTGCTAAAAGCAGGTGTTAAATCCGCCATGGCGCTAAGGGACCTCGTACTCAGGCGGTAAGGGTCGGCGCTGTTTACGGCGCCGTAAACCCCTTACCGCCTGAGCTGTAATGAGGGCCATAGTGTCCTTAGGACACCCCCATTTTGTTAATTTACGGACATCCCAGACACAGAAGGTGTTCTAAGAACATTTCCATCTTGGTTGCGAACGGTACAGACAGGTATAGTGTCCTTAGGACACCCCCATTTTGCTAAATACGGAAATTCCAGACAGGCGTGCTGTCCGCAGACACCCCAGCTGAGTTTGAAAAAAAAATAAGACTGATATACAGATTCACAATTTATGAAAGAGAGGTGGAAGCAGAAACTTTTACAAATATCAGTCCAATATTAGAACCCTCAAAAAGCATGATGGTACCCTGCGAGAACCATGCGAGGAACTCTCCAGGAGATAATGAAAAAAGATATCACTCCTGCTCCACTGGAATTGTCAGCTGCTGTCTCAAAGAAATCAGAAGCAAAAGGGAAACCTAAGACTTCTATACCGAAACCAGCAGCCAGCATTTCAGTGCAGCCAACAAGGACTTCCCCGCGGTTGTCCAAAGTTAGACCCGTAACTCCCCCTCCAGCGGAGGCTGAGAGGGAGGTACAACCCTGCGTGTTGGAATTAGACTCTGAAGAAGAGCTAATGGAAGGCCAGGAACACATTGGAGATCTGGATCCTGTTGACCATCCTGAACTGCAGTCTTTACTGGCAGAAGGTGGACCCAGCAGGGCAGACTTCAGTAAGGGACAGAGAGAATGTCCAACTCTGGAAGGTCTTCGCCACCAGGCAGAAGCTCAGGCTGAAGGGCAAGAGCGTGTTAAATACAGGTTGCACTGGGAAGATGGCCTCTTCTACAGTGAACCGACCGAGTCTGCACCTGGAGACTACAAACGACTTGTAGTACCCCAAGAGAACAGACCACAGTTCTTGCAGTTAGCCCACGAGATTCCTTTGGCTGGTCACTTGAGTTTCAAGAAGACTAAGGAATGGCTCTCTCTCTACTTTTATTGGCCGAAGATGGGGGCCGAAGTAGAAAAACACTGCAGGAGCTGCCACACCTGCCAGACCTCTGGTAAGGTTGGCTTCAAGAATGTGGCACCTTTAGTGCCTCTCCCAGTTGTGGGAGTCCCATTTGAGAGAGTAGGGATTGACATTGTTGGTCCCCTTGATTCTCCAACCTCCTCAGGCAACAGGTTTATACTTGTTGTAGTAGACCATGCTACTAGGTATCCTGAGGCAATTCCTATGAGGACTGTTAAAGCTCCGGCTGTGGCTAAGGCCCTCCTTGGTATTTTTACCAGGGTCGGGTTTCCTAAGGAAGTAATCTCTGACAGGGGGTCACACTTTATGTCCCACTACATGAAAGCCATGTGGAAAACCTGTGGAGTTACTTACAAGTTCTCAACAGCCTACCACCCCCAAACCAATGGGTTGGTAGAACGGTTCAACCAAACCATGAAGAGCATGATAGGTGCTTTAGAAGAACCCCTTAAACGAAAGTAGGATCTTCTACTGCCATGCCTTCTCTTTGCTTATAGAGAAGTCCCTCAGGAGGGAGTAGGTTATTCTCCCTTTGAGCTTCTCTATGGTCATCCCGTCAGAGGTCCATTGGCCCTGATCAAGGAGGGGTTGGAGAGTGCTCCTTCCCCCAAGCCAGTCAGAGTGACTGACTACATGATAGGTCTCCGAAGGAGAATGTCGCACATGATGACAGAAGCAAGCGATAACTTGAAAGCTGGACAAGCATTGGTCAAGCACTGGCATGATCAAAAGGCTAACATGGTTGAATTTGCTCAAGACCAGCTCGTTCTCGTTATGATCCCAACAAGGCAGAGGGCCATGCAAGACAAATGGATGGGACCCTTCAGAGTTGTGGGTAAACTCGGAGAGGTCAACTATCTGGTGGACTTGGGCAATCCCAAGGAGGCTCCGACAGTCTTCCACACCAACCGACTCAAAGAGTATGTCTCATGACCTGATGTAGGAGCGTTGCTTCTAGCATCATCAGAGGAAGAAGAATAGAGTGAAGCTCTTCCGGATCTCCTCAGAGGCTTACCTTTAGACGAAAAAATTGAAGGAGTGAATCTCTCTTCAAATCTGACACCTGAGCAACAAGAAGAGTGCAAATCTATGTTGAATCAGTTTGCCTCTCTGTTCTCGCTTTCACCAGGCTTGACCCCTTGGGGCCAGCATGACATACTCACTGGTGACTGTCTGCCAGTCAAAAGCAGAGGATGCCGAATGTCAGAAAACATACAAACCCACATCAAAGGTGAGGTCAGCAAGATGCTTGATCTTGGGGTAATAGAGCCCTCTACTAGTCCATGGTCTAGCCCAGTTGTGTTAGTACCAAAGGCCGGATCTAAAGAACTTCTGCGTGGATTATAGAGCTCTTAATGCAGTCACCAAGACTGATGCCCACCCTTATCCAAGAACAGATGAGTTGGTGGATAAACTTGGTGCCGCCAAGTTCCTCAGCACATTTGACTTGACGTCAGGCTATTGGCAAATAGCCCTGACAGACCATGCCAAGGAGAAAACTGCATTTTCTACCCCCGTTGGCTTATACCAGTTTAAGGTAATGCCTTTCGGATTGAAAAATGCACCTGCTACATTTCAACGGATGGTAAACCAGGTTCTGAATGGGATGGAGGACTTCTGCATGGCATACTTGGATGACCTAGCAGTGTTCAGCAATTCCTGGGAAGAACATGTAACCCACCTGAGAGATGTTTTGCAGGCTCTTGGACGATCCAATCTGACCATAAAGGTGAGTAAATACCAAATTGGACAGAGTAAGGTAGTCTATCTTGGACATGAGGTAGAAGGTGGAGAAATAAGGCCTTTTCTCAGTAAGATTGAAGCTGTGTGAAATTGGACAACACCTACTACTCAGACCCAGATGAGAGCCTTCTTAGGCCTCACTGGGTATTACAGGAATTTCATTGAGAACTATGGGACCATAGCTTCGCCTCTGAATGTCATCTCCTCGCCCACATTTCCTAAAAAGGTTAGATGGAACGAGGAGTGCCATCAGGCTTTTGAAAACCTGAAAAAGGCTCTTTGCCAAGCCCAAGTACTCAGAGCTCCTGATTACCACCAAACTTTCATTGTGCAGACAGATGCTTCTAATGTAGGATTAGGTGCCGTACTCAGTCAACTGGATGGGAAAGGTAGGGAGCAGCCCGTTTGCTTCATCAGCCGCAAGCTGAAGGATCCTGAAACAAGGTGGGCAACAATCAAAAGAGAATGCTTTGCTATTGTGTGGGCTCTGAAGAAGTTTAGGCTATACTTGTATGGTTCTACTTTTGTCATTCAGACTGACCACCAACTCTTGAGATGGTTAATGCAAATGAAAGGGGAAAACCCAAAACTACTGAGATGGTCAATCTGCCTGCAAGGGTTTGATTTTACCATTGAGCACAGGTCAGGGTGTCACCACCAAAATGCTGATGGTCTCTCTAGGATGTATGTCATCGACTAGAGGTATGAGATTCAACCAGGAGTGGATTAAATCCTCCTGTCCCTTAGTCTGGGGGGGGCGAGTGTTAGGGAGAATTCTCTGTTTAGGCTGAATTTCCTAATCTAGTGAGTCCCCCAGCAGCTTTGCTGGATTTCTGGAGTTTGTTTTTTTCCATCCTGCCAAGAGTGAGACTCTTTTTCTCCCACTCTTGGACATGAATGTGGTTAATTCCTTTGAATGGCAATGTGTTCTATGGGCTATGGGGTCTTTTACTCCATGGGGTCTCATATGTTTTACTATGTGTGTTACACCACACCCTCCGTGCCATAACACTGGGGCGTCCTAGAGGATCCCCACCATAGACTCCATACCCTGGGACTGACTACTGTCTCCCAGGGCATGTAAAGTCACCATTGGCTTTACTAGACCTAAATTTACTAACAGAACTAGTACAAACCATCCTATTGTGGACGTACTAGTTGGGTTAATTCGATAACCCCATGGTCTGTTATTCGAGCGGGCACTGTCCCGTCCCCCCTCGTCGAGTTTTGGCTGGTGGCATAGGAAACTACTTGTTATATTCGACCCTGAATATAACTCTATGGGATTCTTCCCATTGTTGGAGGTTAATACTTTTTCTCTTTTTCTTGTTAGTCTCTAACATACCACCGGTTTATTTATCTTAAAATAAATCTATCGGTTGGTATTTTCTGCCAGAACTCAGTTTTTAAAATGGCGTCTGTGTTCGTCTCTGTGACTCCTAAACCAAAGGTTGAGCCCTTTCTTCCACTTTTGGCGGGCTTCTGCACAGAGGCCCTCCAAAGTGGTGCCATTCTGTCTGGGCACCACAGGGGGTGTGGGAGGGGGTTTAGGCACCCTGGACTGAGTGGCCTTGCCAACTCAAGTCGCACTCTGGTGTGATTGGCCCAAGTGGTGAGCCACCCCGCTCACCACTTAGCGTGTTTTGATTGACAGCTAGGCTGAATGAATGGGTGCTTTCTGCATAAAAGCAGGGATTTTGGGACTGGATCTTCAGAAGTCGCCACAGGACCTAAGAATCCGACGAGGGTAAAGCTGAGCCGACCTGCAACGATGACACCGGTGGAGCCCTGCTGAACCGACTCACCAATTCCCAACGACAGAGGAGATCTCCCGGCTGGAGAGTCTTCTTCCCCTGACTGATGGGAACAACCAGTCTCCCTTTGCTTTTTCTTCGCTTCCACGGCGTAGTCGTCGAATTGCCCGTGCTGAGCACCCCGGCAACCGGATAGCCACTAACCTGTACCGCGACCAAAAGGTGGTGCCTTGTGACGGAGCACTCTGCGGCTGGTCTCTTCCCTGGTGGTGCAACGATCTTCAACTTTCCTTCGACGACAAGAGCATCTCTTCTTTTGGCAAAGCCCTGACTTGCATCCACCACCAAGAACAACTGCCCCCGCCGGAGCTGTCTATCCATATACAAGGTACTGTGTCCACCTGGCTTCCCTTGTGACGGTTACCGTGAGGTGTCTTAATCCTCGCCTCTCGATTGGGTCGCCTCCAAGCCTTCTTAACTTTCTGTTCTGAACTGGTCCAATCTTTCTGTGACAATTTGCGACAAAGACTCAAAGTGCATTTCCACAGTGATACTGTTTGGGACATATCGCCTTGCCTCTCTCCTCGTGGGCCTGGCCTCTGAACTTTGCGATCTACAGTAGACCCTGCCTTACTTGCCTTGCATTTGTTCGTAAAAGTGTTGGTACCGAGTTGATTTCATACCCTGCCTTTTCTCTCCCGTCCTAACGAATATTAGAGTGCCATCTAGGTTAACGCATTCACCTCTGTCTGCAAATAAGTGGTGCCGTTGAACCTAGACTTGTCGAACTATTGTTAGGGGGATTGATTTACTTATAGTCATTGTAATTGAAGTTGTTTGCCGTATTAGTGCCAGAGTGTTTTCCATAGATGTGTTGTTATAAATAAATACCTATATATCTTTACACCCAAGCTCTGTTCCGTGTTTGCTTGTTCTATTGTGTAAATTGCCCTATTTTGTATTCTCCACATACTGCCTAACTCTTCTTGAGGGAAGTCTGACTGCTCAGCCACAGCTACCAAGTGAATCTGTGTGGTACAGACTGCTACCAAGTGGGTTTACTGTCAAACACCTGTAGTCCTAAATCTTTTGCAGTGGTCCCAGAGGGAACTGCACAGTTTTCCGCCTAACACAGCCTTCCTGAGGGCCCTGGACCTGAAGTCCTCCCAGCGCTTCAAGACACAGTCATAGTCGCGGGATGCCACCTCCTCCACGTTGACAGCACCCACAATGTCCTTCCAGATCCTCCTCCGTCCATCCCTGTCGAGGCGTGAACTTGAGAAGAGAGCATTATAATTCATAAAGGGCCTTAGCTCCTTAGGGCCTTAGCTCGTATGCACGCTAGTGACATTATTCATTCGGGCAATGCCTTCAGCATGAGTTAAAGGTCCAGCGGGGAAGCAGTCCACTGTACGTGCTTTTCGCAGAGACGGACGTGTCTGTTTACTCTTCTGGATTCACAAGCGATCACTTCACAGCATTTGAAGTTTGTACCTGGCGGGGTGTTGCCTATGTTGTGTGTTTATATTTTTATTTTCCACGCAAGGCAGACGGTGAGTCGCGCACGCTATTTTTCCCACTGTACTTCCCATTGTGCATCACGTACCATTTTCAAGGTCATAGTAGCCTGCAGGTTCCATGCGTATGTGTTTTTTGTGTCCCTGGGTGCCACACTGTACTGCTGGTGGTTAAATCCACACACATGGGCTATCGGGGTCACGTGCACATTTTTCTTTAGAATATTTACTTTATTTTTTAAATTTTTGACATTTTTTTTTTGAAAATTTAAATTTGTCTTTTTTTGGGGGCCTGAGCATTGTGTGGCCCATAATTTTGTGCAACTCGAATCATCTATGTACCATCTGTGCCATGGTTGGGAGACCACCAAAGGGTAAGGGCAGAAAAGTGGGGTGTCCTCCCGGGGTGTGCGTGGTTGGGCCCGTGGGTGCAGAGACCAGAGGGGACAGGGAGTCCAGGGTGGCCATGGAGGCTACAGAGGGGGAAGAGGCAGGGGTGCCCAACTGGGGCAGGATGCCCAGCCACGTGCTGGTGCAGACATGTCACCACCCCCTGTGGCTCCTGGAGATGCAGCTGTTGCATCACAACCTGTGGCCCATATGACCCAACAGCAACTTTCATCTGCTTTCACGGGCCCACCGGTGGTGGTAGCTGCAGGTGCAGCTGTGGGGACCACCACCCAGGCTCAGGGTAAATGCAGCACATGTTGCATTGCATGATGGGGACTCCCTGAATGATTTCCATCTTGTCAGGATATGTGGGTCACATGTGTCCAGTGTAGCTGTGACTGGGGCACACGTATCTGGGGCCATTACGACATCTGCCTCAAGCAGCCGGGTGGTGGTAACTGCATGGGCAGATGCAGCCAACACCACGCTGGCCTTGACCCAAGCCAGACCTTCTGTCCTAATTCCAACACCAACTCCCTTGGTCCCGTCCACCAGCGCCACTGCCCCCACTGATCAGGGCCACATTGGCCACTCAGGGTCAGTACCACCACACAAAAGGAGGAAGTGTGCTCCTGCGCAAGAGGCTGAGACCCCAGACACGACTCTGGCCTCCAGCATGTCGAGGAAGAAGCCTTTCGGCAAGCAGGAACTGGACTTCCTTGTGGACTATGTGTCGGCACATCAACGCGATATGCTTGTTTGCCCACAGTGCCATACAACGCCTCACCAGTGTTGGGTCCACTGGCAGCATGTTGCGGATGGTGTGACAGCCATGGGATTCCAGGTGCGCATGGCTCAGGACTGCTACAAGCATTGGAATGGACTGCACCTCCTTAGAGGTATTCTTCCTTTCCTCTCCTTCCCCCAGAAGCTCACTGTCTCCAGAGCCCTGGTCCTCTCTAAGCTGGACTACTGCAACAGACTCTATCTACATCTGCCTGCCTCCACTCTCCGCCCTCTGCAATTTATACAGAACAGGGCTGTGAGACTTTTCCTTGACCTCAAGCCCAGGGATCGTATATCTATCCTGGACTGAAATCTCGGCACTGGCTCCTAGTGGCTGTGAGGATTAAGTTCAAAACCATCTGCATTGTACACAAGGCCTTCTGAGGTCTGGGGCCGCATTACCTTGAACTGTCTCTTCCTAAATATCTTCCTTCTCAAGCTCTTTGCTCATCTGCCTCCAACTCCCTCAGGGTCAGTCGCTTCTCCAAGCAACGAGTTGGTGGCAGATCACTCTCTTCGGCAGGGGCCTCTCTCTGGAACAGCCTTCCTGCCTCCCTGAAACTTTAGGAGTACCATCTCCGGTTCCGGAAACACCTCAAAACCGTCCTCTTTGCTTCTGCTTTCTCTCCTCCCCTCCGCTGCTGAATTCCTGACTGAAATTGCACTGTTTACCTGGCCAACCTTTCTGATCTGTCCCAGGCCCCGTCAATTGCCCACCAGCACTGCCTCCCTGGCAACCCCTGCACTTGGGGACCGTTTTCTGGATCCCTTCAGTCCCCCTACCAGCACTTATTGCTGCACTTACTTGCACTTGCCACTAGCTGGCTATTTTATTTGTCTTATTTATCTTATTTATTCCACTTTCCCCTTTCCCTTCCCCCTACGCACTTTTCCTGTCCCCCCTTCCCATGCATTTACACGATCTGAATGACACCTGGCCTAGTAGGATTTTTGTCTGTCCTCCCTTTGCCCCCCCTTGCCTTGTCACGCCTTGAAACACTTGTGTATAGGCACGTTATAAATGCCATATCATATCATATCAATGACCTCCAAAGCTGTGCAAAACAAAAACGTGCCTCCAATTATGCCATGTCTCAGGTGACTGGTGGTGGGCCAGCACCAGAGGAGGATGAACTCACTCAGCACGAGGAGATTGCTGCAGAGTTCATCCCAGCAGAACAAATCCGTGGAGTGGGAGAGAGGATGGATTATGATACATCGTCCAGTGAGCAATGATGCATGTTACTCAATGACAAGTGTGTTTGGCGTGTGTGACCCTCCCAGCTGCAACTTGTGTCCTTCCTTTCAACAATCTCCCTCTCTACCTGTGGTGTTCACCAGGAGTCTTACCTCTTCGCCTGGTAGCTCTCGCCTACTGCATTTTTTAATTTTCTGCTACAATGCCCAGTGCTATGCTGATGACACTCAACTCATTTTCAGGCTGCCCTCGACCACCTCTTCTCCCTCCCTCATTTCTGATTGCCTAATTGCCATTTGAAATTGGTGTATTGCCAACAATCTCTGTCTAAATGCCAGCAAGACTGACATCCTCCTCATCGGTACACCTTCACCATCCTTTCCCCTCACTCTCTGGCCAGCCTCCCTTGGCCCTCTCCCTACCCCCACCTGCAAGGCCAACAACCTCGGGGTCACCTTTGACTCCACACATGCCTTCTCCGAACACATTTCTGACGTCTCTTGAGATATTAACTTCTTGCTTAACCTCCTGAGGGGTACTTTGCTTTTCCTCTCATTCACATACAAGCTCACTGTCTCTCAAACTCTGGTTGTCTCAAGGTTGGACTACTGTGACAGGCTCTTTCAAAATTCTACCTGCCTCCACACTCCGCCCTCTATCATTAATCCAGTACAGGACTGCAATACTTGTCCTGGCCTCAAGCCCTGGGATCCTATCTCTCCAGCTCTGAAATCCCTTCATTGGCTACCAGTGCATGCAAGGATAACATTTTAGACCCTCTGCATTGTGCACAAGGATTTCTGGGGCCTGGGTCCAAAATACCTTCAACAATCTGCCAATACTTCCCCTCTCAAGTCCTTTGCTCCTCTACCTCACACTCCCTCCAGGGCTGTAGTTTATCGAAGAAACACGCTGGGGGCAGATCTGTGTCTACAGCTGGGACCTCCCTTTGGAACAGCCTACCTGTCACATTGAAACTTGAGGAGAAACATCTCTGCTTCCAAAAGCACCTCAAGACCTTCCTATTTGCTCCTGCATTAGCCCCTCTTCTCCCCAGCTGAACTGTTTCCTCTCTTGGCACTGTGCATCTGGACACCCTCTGTCCTTCGGGCCGAGGTACCTGCTCATCCTGCCTCCCTGCTGCACTACATCTAGGCCTCCCATTGCAATTGGTCCTGTAAGTGTACCCATACAGCCCACACTCTTCTGCGCGCATCAGATTTGCGCTATCCAAATGATCTTGCACTTGTCGCTTGCTGGCTGCACTACCACCTTTTGTATGCCTATTCTTTCATTGGACTTCATTTTCATTCTTTGGTGTCCTCTGTTTGGGACTTTCCACTTCTCCCCCTTCCAGGGACTTTACCCCCTTTTCCCTTCTCCATGCACTTGCATGTTCTCAATGTCACTGTGCTCAGTAAGATTGTTGTTTTCATTTTCTTTTCTCCCTTGTTCCCCTCCCTTTGCTTGGTTGCACTCTGAGCCACCTGTGTACGAGGGCAATCTTGATGAGATGTCATTTGTCCTTGGTGCAGGGTGTCTCACTCCGAGTGTGCCGATGGCAGTGGTGCCCTGTGCACATGTGTGCACAATCATGCTCCATGTGCATTCCATGTATGCCCCTAGGTGTCCTTGACCACCTGCTCATTGTAGTATGTCTCCAGGATGATTCAAGTGTCATGTTATTTGGACAGCCATTTCATGCTCACTGTGGGTCTGTGTGCCATCACGCATGACTTTAGGATTTGCACATCTGTGTCATGCACATGGCTCCCCCTGTTACAGCCCCCCTGCCTCTGTTCAACTGGCGTTGTCTCTTCTGCATGTATGGGTGTAATACTGATGGTATCTCATCTGTCCTGCATCATGTCCTCTTCTCATCGGCTGTAGTGACATTTGACTGATGACATGCAATAGACGCATGCCAACACTGCCTGCCAATGCACAGTTCTGTGGTGAACCGTTCATTGCCATGCAGTGCCTCCCTGATATTGCCCAGAGAGTGAGTGTTTCAGGGTATCCATGCTACATAGTGCATGCCATTTGCACATGATGGCTGCAAATGCCCTTACACTGCCGTAATGTTTGGAGATTGACATCACTACATACGTGTTGATGTTGGAAGTTGAGGGGGTGTACATGCACTGTACCGCACACACCCACTCCTGTGCCAGTTTAGCCCTTTAACATGCCAACACAATGCTTCTGTGCGAGAGTGACCTGCTATGTATGTACCCAAGTCCCTCCTTTCACTGTATCAAAATGCAGTAGCATAGGTGCATCCTGTGCCTCATGTACTATGCATAGTCAATGGTTGTTGAGTGCTGCACGTGAACATGCATGTTACATGTGTCATGGTGTGTTTGGTGCGATTGCCATTGGCTATTTGTGTGTTCCCACATGCTTATGCTAAATGCCATCTATTTGTTGCCATCTCTCATTTCAGCCTTGGATATGTGCCTGCTAGAGAATGTGTGTGATGCAGGTGATGAGCAACATGCAAGACATGTGTTGGCTTCACATTTTGCACACATCCTTTTCTGCTTTCGGGATACCCTTGCATTGAAATGCCACTGGATGCATGTTGGGGTTTGAGTTGCATGTGACATGTCTGCTTCATCTGTTGGCTGTCAATGTTGTGATCTGTATGTGTGTGGTATGTGCTACTGACATGCGTGTTCATGATTCTTTTGTTTATGTTGCAGGTGATGAAGCACTGGAGGCAGAGGATGAAGATGTCATCCCAAACATTGTGGTCAGTTCACATGACCAACCAGGCACTAGGGGTGGTTGTGGGATGGCAGCCCACGAGAACCCACTGGTGCTTCAGGACATCGTGTCCAGAGCAGACTCTGATGGATCCTATGACCACTATGTTGAGCTGGATCTGCATCATGATGTGTTGTCGCTGGTAATCTTCTGTCCGTGACACATGCAGTAGGAGGCCAGGCGGGGTTGGAATGTCCACATGTGGTGGTTACAGGTGCAGGGTCACACTCCACAACAGTTGACAGAGAAATGCAGTCCAGCAGCCACGGGCGGCACCAACCCAGCAAGGACCATGGCTCCTTGGGCCTGGCCGGTGTCATGACCGGCAACGCGGTGGCTGTATGCCACCAGGGTAAACTGAGTGGGAGCATGCCATTATTGCCATAGCACAGCAACAGGGGGGAGCAGTTGAGATGATGGCTCAAGGTATGTAAAGTGTGGCCCGTTCCATCCTCCCCCCTGAAAGGGAAGTGGAGCTCTAGCAGCAGGCTACGCGGTCCACGTGCCACTCACTCTGGCTGGGCATGGCAGCCTCTGACAGGACGCGCTGGGCTGAAATGGTGGCTCTGCGTCAAACACTTGCTGCTCAGGCAGAGGCACACCGTGAGGGCCTGTGGGTCGAACACCAAACCCTCCGATCTACTCTGGGTGTGCTCATGATGGACGACAGTAGGCGGGCAAAAGACAGGATGGAGCGGCTTGAAAGAACCATCTCACCTGAACTCCATGCATGCTGGGAGGTGCTCCATATGTCATGTGAGGCCATGCAGGCAGAAATCTGTCTTACACGTGAGTCCTTGCAGGAGGATGCATGTGTGACATGTGAGGTAATGCATGCAGACCTACATGTTATTGCCATGCAGGACCTGGTTTACCAGACTAGCATGCTTGCTGCTGCTGAGGGGAAAGCCGCGGATTGGTGTGGTCAGGCAACTGTGCCGCGTCCACCTTCTGATTTCCATCCAGAGGGTGACGACGACAACCTATCTCCCACATAGGTTGGGCCGTGCAGGCGCTGAGCCCATTGAGATTTTTTTTTAATCTCAACATCTATACATGTGGGTGTTGAGGTGCACCCTGTACCTCTCCCCTCCTGGGTGACCCTCCCACCCCCCGGGTCATATGTGGCCATTTTCTTCCCCCTGCAAATAATGGTTTATTTTTTTATTTTTTGTCTATTGTACATTAATGCGACAGTGTGGTGCTTTGTGGCATTTGAAGGCATCCACTGTGTGGTCCAGCAAGGCCCATTCAAGCTTGTCTCGTGTATGTGTTTTGTTTTGGGTCCTGACACATATGCTACTCCTGCTTCCCCTTTCTATGGGCTTGCAAGGATGGCTCAGTGTCACAGCATCTTACACAGGGCCATTGGGCTTCCATCACATCTGTGGCCAGCCTGCAGTCCCACTTTTGTGTACACCCCTAGTGGGCATTCTGGATGGCTTCTGTAATGCATTTTTGCACTTCATTTTGGTGAGTATTCTGTTGACTGTGAATTTCATCATGTTGCTTATCTTTTTTTTATGACTTGACAGTCTATGTTCATGCACTTCCTGCTGCAGGCAGTGCCATGCACCATTTGACTGTGTAAAACACACTGATGGTGGGAGGGGTCCGAGTGCTGACAATGTTGCATCAGGACACTTGGCCTACAGTGATTTTGATATGCCGCATGAATGCTGCACGCTGAGTTATCCTTGTGACCACGTGTTTCATCGACCTCCATTTGGCTGTGTAAAACACACTGATGGTGGGAGGGGTCCGAGTGCTGACAATGTTGCATCAGGACACTTGGCCTACAGTGATTTTGATATGCCACATGAATGCTGCACGCTGAGTTATCCTTGTGACCACGTGTTTCATCGACCTCCAATTCCTTGCTTCCCCTGCTTTGGCCATCTTGCAGCCCTGCCTGGTGTTTTGTTGTGCCATTTGAAATATGTCTGAAATGCTTTTGACTTGACTGTCCTGTTTGTGGCCTGGCCCTGCTCCCCCTCCCATTGGTTGCACTTGGCCCTTGTGACAATCCGGACAACCAGTAGGCTTGAGCCAGCAACCACTACCAAAGGCCCACAATGGAGGCCCTGTCTACCCCTGTCCACCAACCTTATGGTTCCCTTGATTGCCCCCCTGTCTCCCCTGCCCCTGCCTGTCTCCACCTGCCCCCTGCCAGTCTACCCCTGTCTCCCTTGTCCCCCGCCAGTCTCCACCTGCCTCCCACCTGTCTCTACCTGCCCCCTGCCAGACTCCCCCAGTCTCCCTTGCCCCCACCAGTCTCCACCTGCCCCCCGCCAGTCTCGCTCGGTCTCCCCCCTTCACCGCCACATCCCTTCCCATTCTGCACCCTCTTCTTTCCCTATGCCCCCTGTGTGTGCATTCTTTGCCCCTCTCCCCCTACCAGCCTTTACACCTTGGCACCCTCCTACCTGCTCTCCTCCCTCTCCCTCTCCACCATCCTTTGCCTCCTCGTCCTCTGTCTGTCTTTTTCCGGCACTACCCCAGTTGCTGTCAGGCATAGTGATACGTAGCCACTTGTTATTTGCAGACACTTCCCCCTCTGCCTCCATCCACCTTCACCTTTTTTAGTTTTATTTTGGCACCTACTTTTATCATCAATCCCTCCACCACTGATTACAGCTCGTCTGTTACCCCTTTCCCTTCTGTGTTCCTTCTCCCCCTCCCCAGCACTATCTTGATTATTCATCGACCTTCCATTGTTTGTCACTTATTTTGTTACTCTCCTCACATCTTCCCTCCTCTTCCTTCACCCCCCCCTCCTTATGTGACTCTTGCACTGCAACTATTGCTGTTAGGCATAGCAATGTTGATGCTAGTTTTGTTTTCCCACATTCCCTCCCTAGACTCTCCCTTATTGTTACAAGCACTTGTACATTCAACTTTCATTTGATTGTTATTTCTCACATTCTCGACTGATTGAAGGACTTATAGGAAGGTACTGTTATTCTCTGTTGTTCCCTCCCTCCTTGAGGTGCTTTTATGCACTTTGTGTGTAGGGCCTATACAGATTTTCAATGAATCAGTGATTGCTCACTGTCTGCCATTGTCGATGTAGGGTACTCTGTACATGATATGTTCTGCTGGTCAATGGCTGATCCTATGTTGGGTTTGATTTTGAGGTGTCAGGGGATTGGTGTGGTTTAACACACAGAGGGGTCCTTGAGTCCAATGTTCACATGTGTTTTGTACAGGACACTGAGGCTCACTTGATTTCACATGCATGTATTCGATGCATGTCCCTAGTGAAACAAACACTTAGGCAACGCCACCCACACCAACAACGGCGACACCATGTACACACGTGCACCCAGATTGCCTTCTCAGGCATGCTGTGTCCCTCCAATCCATGTTCACTTCCAATTCATTGATCGTGTACTTGCATCACAGGGTACTATTTTGTTGATTGTACTTATTTTTCATGATGCTCAAGGGGTTTCCCCAACGCAATGCACACTCACTGTGCTGTCTGGTGAGCGGTGGGTTGCAGGGGACACACACGCAGCACACAGTGTTTGTAATGGCAATTTGCTATTGTCCAATGTGCATGGCAACAGGTATTCTGACTTTTGTTGCTTGCACCACTCGTGGCATGCATTTGTGCCACAGCTTTCAGGGTGTGAGGTTTTGGTCAGTCATTTCTTCAGATTCCATGTCAGGTGTAATTGTCTGGTGCCTATTTACATTTCTCACGCCACACTTCATGACTATTGTATCATATGTTGTGCATATGCTTTGATATTTTGCTATTGCATACCATGGCATGGTGTGGCAGACGGGGGTCATGGGGTTGTGTGGGTTTGTGTGTCATATCAGTACTTTCATGCCCTGTTTTTCAGTGGGGTGGGTGAGATATGCACCTTGCATGTGTTCCTTTTCGTCACACAGGATTGGTTGTGTTTAAGTAGCTAGGGATGCACACAATGTGGCAGTTCCGTGGACACATTCTCAGGGTGGTAAGGTTGTGACAGTTAACTGTCCCTTTCTTATCATCAATTGTTACCTGGTATGTGCCAGGGCTGTGCTGTCATGATGCCTACCCCCGGAGCACCAGGCCAGGCCCAGCACCCCCGGAAGCAGGCATCATACCCTCGGGTAAAAGCCCAGCGGCCCCTTATAGGGGCTCTTTGGACTCAGTCCTGGCACCTTTGGCGCCAGGCTCATGTTGGACATCAGTCCTGGCGCCATAGGCGCCAGGCTCATAAATGGAGGTGTTTTGTGCACTTACCTGATGCAGACCATGCTGCACGCTTCAAGCCTCCCTGAGACCTGAAAGGGACTAATTTTTCATAGGGACTGTTTTTTCACTCGGGCATGGCCAGGGAAGGATACATACCTAGTTGGGGAAGGATACATACCTGGGACTTCTTTGGAGGCTATTTAAGCCACGCCCAGACAGCAGCTCATGCTTCGCGTTGTTCTGCTTCCTGCAGCTTAAAGCTCACCGTGTCTGCTCCTGCTCCTGCTCCTGGACTCCAGCCACGCCCTCCTTGAACCTGGAAGACCTGCAAGGAAGGAAGAGAAGAGAAAGGTGAAAACCAAGGACTATTTCAAACTTCTTACCTGCATCCGGAATCTTCTCCCCAGCATCCCTGAAGAAAGACTTCCATTTAAAAGCATTGCGTTGCTCGCTGCAGAGCCACGCTTCACTCACCTGTCCTCGAGACATCTCCCGGCTCCATCGCGGCTGTCAGCATCGGACGCCACATCTCTGCACCTAGGGGAGAGGAAGAAATAAAAGGTGAGCAGAAGGAACACAGAAGGAAAGCCTGATTAACAGCCATAATACTTACCGGCTTTTCTTCCACATTTCGGGTCGGCGCCGCCCCGTTGGAGGGTACCGTACCCCGGCCCCTATGGGGAAAGGACAAGAGACATTTCTGGGGAATGATAAGGACATTTAGAGGGATCGCCCTCATCACTAATCACCTCGACAGTTTAACCCCTCAACGCATCACCTTCATTCTGCACCTGAAATAAAGGACAGATCACAGGTTAGAAAGACAGCATAAAGGGGGCCTCACTTGAACTTTGAACTTTCATACTTACGGCGCATCACTCAGGAAAGTCAAGTGGATTTTGCCAGCGCCATTCTGAAAACCAGTGAAGTAACTGGACGAATGCACGCCCCTGCACCAGAAGCATGATGGAGAGTTCATCCTTCCAAACCATAAGGTGAGCTTAAACAGGGGTTTGGAGGAAGTTAGAGAGGAACAAAGGGGGGAAGGGGGGAGCTAGCACACTATTCTGCAGACTGTTAATCCCCTTTCTCATCTGCAGAAGGATATTCCTACGGGCCAGGCAAGCACGATTTGGAGGTCCTGTCCAATCGGTGTTCCGGGTCCTGCGCATCACGCTAGAAGAGGCCACAGCAATCCAGACTAGACCAGCGCCCCCGTGGGAACCAGGTGAGCGTTACAGAACGCGAAGCCTTCCTACAAATTCCCACCCAGGCGCTATGGAAACTTCCGAAACTAATCAGTTGGCCCAATTACTGGGGGAATTACGGGCCGAAGTACACGCCGCTCGTCAAGAGACTAGTGCCCTCAGGAGGGAAGTGATTGTAATAAAGGATAGAGCTGATGACCTGCCTAGACAGCTTTTGCAAGGTCAAGCTGGACAAACTCCTTTACCTGGTTCCGGGGGGAACCCCGCTCCTGTGGTTTCCAGTAACCCGGTGCAGATTAATCTACCTGGAAACATGCCGCTGGCCCCACCTGAACGCTTTGCTGGGGACCCCAAACGATTCGCCGTATTCATGAATCAGTGTCGTTTGCACTTCCTATGCAGACCTGGGGCCTTCCCTAATGATCAGACCAAGGTAGCCTTTGTGTTGTCATATCTCAGCGGCTGTGCTGCCGATTGGTCAGTCCCACTGGTAACTCAAGATGACCCAATTCTTCATGATTTTCAAGGATTTCAAACAAGCATGGAAAGGTTATTTGCTTGACACTCCCAGGGACAGGCTCTGGATGACGAACTTCTATCTCTGCGACAGGGCAATCAAGACCTTCTATCCTACATTGCAACCTTTAATAGACTAATTGTGGAAACTGGTTGGCCAGAGGATAAAAGAATCACGTTATTCTATCGAAGTCTACGCGGAGAACTTAACGATGTCCTGGCACAATTTGTAAATCCGCCCCAAGAATGCACTGAATATATAGACTTAGTGGTCCAATTGGATCACAGGCTGCAAAACAGAAAAGCAGATCGGTCCAAGTTTGAAAGCCGGGTGTTGACCAAGACCCACGCTAACCCCAAGGGGGCTGATGGCTCGGAGCCTATGCAAATCGGAGGGGTTAAAGGACCCCTAACTCAAAAAGAACGGGAAAGAAGATGACAGATGCAATTATGCCTTTATTGTGGGTCCTCTGGACACTTTCTACGAGATTGCCCGGTTAAGCCGCCCAAGAAGGTGGTAGGAGCCGCTGATAAAATCCATGGAAACTCTGTATCGGGAAACGACCATGCCCGGCAAGCGTAGGGGTCCGCTTGCCGAGCTTGAAAAACTAACTCTCAGACCTCGCATTTCATTGTGCCAATGGTCCTCGTAGATCCGGAACAGCCTAAACGGTTGAATGCTATAAAGGCATACATCGATAGCGGGGCTATAGGAAACTATGTGGATCGAGAATTGGTCTCTAGGATAAACCTCCCTCTGCGTCCTAAAACCAACAAAGATGTCATCAGCACAGTAGATGGAACCGAAATTGCCTCTGGACCGGTAACACATTCCACAGCTGAGGTGACACTTGTAGGTCCGGATGGCCATCGGGAGGCAGTTGTGTTTGATGTAATCAAGGCTCCACAGTTTCAGCTTATTCTCGGAATCCCTCGGTTAGAGACACATAATCCTCAAATTGATTGGCGAGCAAAGAGAATAACCTTCCCAGATTGTGCACAAACCTGCTACAAAGAGAATCCAAAGATTAATCTAGCATCAGTAACCTCTGTCCCCGTGCAACTACCTCCAGAGTACCAAGACTTTCCGGACGTCTTCCAAAAGGAACAAGCCAACACGTTACCTCCCCACAGATCGTACGATTGCCAAATCGATCTGGTGCCCGGTGCACAACCCCCTTGTAGCAGGATTTACGCCCTTACTGAACCAGAGAATCTGCATTTGAGACAATATTTAGATCAATACCTCGCCAATGGTTTCATTCGCCCGTCAAAGTCCCCGGCATCCTCAGCTTTGTTCTTCGTGCCTAAAAAAGAAGGTGACCTTAGTACTTGTATCGATTACCGCGCATTGAACCAGATAACTGTTAAAAATCGTTACCCTCTGCCTCTGATCCCTGAACTCCTTGACCAGGTGAAGGACGCTTGCGTATACACCAAGTTAGATCTCCGGGGGGCTTATCATCTGGTACGAGTAAAAGAAGGCGGCGAATGGAAAACGGCCTTCCGTACAAAATATGGACTATTCGAATACCAGGTGATGCCTTTCGGGTTGTGCAACGCGCCTGCAGCCTTCCAATTCTTCATGAACGATGTCCTTCGGGAACTCATCGATGTCTGTGTTGTCGTGTATATCGATGACATTCTTGTGTACTCCTCTTCGGAATCTGATCACAGAAAGCATGTCAGGGCCGTCCTAGAGAAACTGCGCCAGCACAAACTGTTTGCCAAGCTGGAAAAATGTGTTTTCCATACCACCGAGGTTGAGTTTCTCGGATTCATCCGGACACCTAAAGGGGTCCGAATGGATTCACGGAAAGTGGATGCCATCCTCAAATGGCCATCACCTAGTTCGGTGAAAGGTGTCCAAAGCATGCTTGGTTTTGCCAACTTTTATCGCAGGTTTATCCCGGAGTTTTCACATGTGGTGCAACCCATCACTGCACTCTTGCGAAAAAATAAACGTTTTGAATGGGCCGAGGAAGCCGAACAGGCCTTTCAGGAGTGGAAAGCTAAGTTCACGTCCGCACCTATTTTGAAGCACCCGCGTCCTGATCTCCCATATATAGTCAAAACCGACGCGTCCAGCTTAGCCATGGGAGCTGTCCTGTCTCAGAGAGACCCTGAAACCAACCAACTACACCCCGTAGCATTTTGGTCCAGAAAGTTCTCGCCGCCGGAGATAAATTATGCGATCACCGATAAGGAACTATTAGCTATTAAGTCGCCTTGAAGGCTTGGCGGCATTATCTCCTCGGCGCCCGGCATACCATCACAGTGATCACTGATCACCGAAATTTACAATATTTAAAAACTGCCAAGGCTCAATCGTCTCGACAGCTCCGATGGGCTTTGTTCTTTGCTGAGTTTGATTTTGTAATCACCTACCGCCCCGGCTATAAGAATGGTAAGGCGGACGCTCTATCCCGAATTGGAATTTAAGAAATAGACAGAAACTCAGAACCTGTGCCGATAATTCCCGAACAAAGAATTTTGGGGATAACCACTTTACAAACCCTTGAAGACATTCAAGCACGAGTGAAACAATTCCTGGACTCTTCAGCCTTGCAGGATTGGATCAAAAGGGGGTCTAACTTTTCAGTCAAGGATGGCTTACCTTACTTCCAAGGACGCTTATTTTTGCCAGAAAAGGAATTGCAAGAACTGGTTATTTCCCGTCATCATGATATCCTGATGGAAGGACATCCTGGCATTGCCAAAACAGAGGAAAAGGTTAAACGACAATTCTGGTGGCCTTCCTGGCGAAAGGATATTAAATCTTTCGTGATGTCCTGTGGAGTTTGTGCCCAAAACAAAGGTCAAAAGACAAGACCCGCCGGTCTTCTTCAGCCCTTAGACATTCCACCAGCACCTTGGCACACCCTGTCACTAGATTTTATCACGGACCTGCCCTCTTGTAATGGTTACAATACTATTCTGGTCGTGGTGGATTTATTTTCCAAAATGGCCCACTTTATTCCGTTGAAAGGATTACCTTCAGCCTTTGTTCTTGCCAAGGAATTCCTCGAAAATATCATCCGTTTGCATGGATTCCCGTCCATACTAGTCTCCGATCGGGGAAGCCAATTTATTTCTCATTTTTGGAAAAAGTGTTGTCAACTGGCACAAATCGACGTAAGACTCTCAACCAGCCACCACCCACAGACCGATGGTCAGACGGAGAGAACGAACCAAACCCTTGAACAATATCTACGATGTATGTTGCACCAATCGGAGGGTAATTGGAAGGACATTTTATGGGTGGCTGAATATGCATACAATAACTCGATACACTCTGGAACTGATCAGAGCCCCTTTTATACCCTATATGGACATCACCCTCGTACTTCAGACTTGGACTCACCTCTGAGCCTTGAAATGCCCACAGTGGACCATTTGCATTCTACGATTACTCAAGCCTTCAAGGATGCAACTGCACATTTGCAACATGCGAAAGGGAAATACAAAAAGAATGCGGATCTGCATCGAAGAGAGGTGCCTCCATACCAAATAGGGGATCAAGTATGGTTGGCTACCAAACACCTATCACTCAAGGGGCCTCGAACTTTTAATCCAAGGTATTTAGGCCCTTACTCGATCAAAGCTATAATCAACCCAGTGGCAGTCAAGCTCGATCTACCAGCTAACATGCGAATTTACCCCGTTTTTCATGTGTCACTTTTGAAACCAGTGCACCCAGGAACCAGATTAACAAAGCCACCAGAACCGATTCAGATAGATGGGGAGCCTGAATTCGAGGTGAAGAACATTTTGGATTCTAAGATCTCAAAATCAAAACTTTTCTATCTAATTGATTGGAAAGGGTACGGGCCTCAGGAAAGGTCTTGGGAACCCAGTGATCACGTACATGCACCTCGGCTGACAAAAAGGTTCCATCGGAATTTCCCAAACAAATTGAAACCTCCAGAAGGAACGACCTTGGGAGGGGCCTTGCGGGGGAGTGCTGTCATGATGCCTACCCCCGGAGCACCAGGCCAGGCCCAGCACCCCCGGAAGCAGGCATTATGCCCTCGGGTAAAAGCCCAGCGGCCTCTTATAGGGGCTCTTTGGACTCAGTCCTGGCGCCTTTGGCGCCAGGCTCATGTTGGACATCAGTCCTGGTGCCATAGGCGCCAGGCTCATAAAGGGAGGTGTTTTGTCCTGAGACCTGAAAGGGACTATTTTTTCATAGGGACTATTTTTTCACTCGGGCGTGGCCAGGGAAGGATACATACCTAGTTGGGGAAGGATACATACCTGGGACTTCTTTGGAGGCTATTTAAGCCACGCCCAGACAGCAGCTCATGCTTCGCGTTGTTCTGCTTCCTGCAGCTTAACGCTCACTGTGTCTGCTCCTGCTCCTGGACTCCAGCCACGCCCGCCTCAAACCTGGAAGACCTGCAAGGAAGGAAGAGAAGAGAAAGGTGAAAACCAAGGACTATTTCAAACTTCTTACCTGCATCCGGAATCTTCTCGCCAGCATCCCTGAAGAAAGACTTCCATTTAAAAGCATTGCGTTGCTCGCTGCAGCGCCACGCTTCACTCACCTGTCCTCGAGACATCTCCCGGCTCCATCGCGGCTGTCAGCACCGGAACGCCACATCTCTGAGAGAGGAAGAAACAAAAGGTGAGCAGAAGGAACACAGAAGGAAAGCCTGATTAACAGCCATAATACTTACCGGCTTTTCTTCCACATTTCGGGTCGGCGCCGCCCCGTTGGCAGGTACCGTACCGCGGCCCCTATGGGGAAAGGACAAGAGACATTTCTGGGGAATGATAAGGACATTTAGATGGATCGCCCTCATCACTACTCACCTCGGCAGTTTAACCCCTCGACGCATCGCCTTCATTCTGCACCTGAAATAAAGGACAGATCACAGGTTAGAAAGACAACATAAAGGGGGCCTCACTTGAACTTTGAACTTTCATACTTACGGCGCATCGCTCAGGAAAGTCAAGTGGATTTTGCCAGCGCCATTCTGAAAACCAGTGAAGTAACTGGACGAACGCGCGCCCCTGCACCAGTAGCAGGATGGAGAGTTCATCCTTCCAAACCATAAGGTGAGCTTAAACCGGGGTTTGGAGGAAGTTAGAGAGGAACGAAGGCGGAAAAGGGGGAGCTAGCACACTATTCTGCAGACTGTTAATCCCCTTTCTCATCTGCAGAAAGATATTCCTACGGGCCAGGCAAGCACGATTTGGAGGTCCTGTCCAATCGTTGTTCCGGGTCCTGCGCATCACGCTAGAAGAGGCCACAGCAATCTAGACTAGACCAGCGCCCCCGTGGGAACCAGGTGAGCGTTACACTGTGGGCACTCCGCAGGGGTTGGAGTTTATGTGAAAAATGTGGCCACAAGCTGGGTACGGGCTGCCTTGCCAAGTGCCCTTTTCCCTCCCATGTGCAGCGGCCTTGCGTGTGGTTGAGGATGTGGGGGCATCGCCATGTCCACCGGTACGCCCCGCTGTGTTGCAACGTTGTGCAAGACACATGCTGCCACAATGATCCTGCACACTACTGGGGGTGCATATGGTAGCTGTCCGCCAGAGCAATCAAGGGAGTGGAAGCGTGACTTGAGCACTCCAAATGTGCGCTCTACTATGGCCCTCGTTGCAATATGGGCTGTATTGTATCTTACCTGGGGTGGTGTGGTGGGATTCCATATTTGCGTCATCATGTAGGTGCTCAGAGGGTGGGCACTGTTCCCTGGTAAGGTGATTATGGTTGTCAGTAGTTGGGCTTGTGAATTTGTCTGTGTGTGACATGCATGCATGTGCACATGCATTTGTACTCACCTATGAGCCACGTGTCGCCATGTTTCTCAGCTTCCAGGACCCGTCTCAGGGCGGACATTTAGTATATGAAACTGTCATGGGTGGACCCTGGATAGTTTGCATAGACAGAGGTGATGATTCCTTTGGCATCGCATACAACCTTCAATGTTGATGGAATGCCAATGCATGCGGTAGATGTTTTCAGTGGCCCTAGGTGGATGTAGGGCCACACATGTGCAATCTATGGCACCAAGCACTTTGGGGACGTGTGCCACTCTGTAGAAGTCCAGGACCATGACCTGCCTTTCTGCGGGTGTTCTGGGCATGTATATGTGCCTGCGGATTGAGGGGTACGCAGTGATGATTGCCAACTCCGTGGTAGGCAACTTGACTGCATGGGTTGTGAGACACCCCCCACTATGGCAGTTGTCCGCTGAAATTACCCAGTGGTCAAAAAATGCAGTACATTGAGCATCTTCTCCAAAGGGTTCAATGCTTGGGAGCACAGGGTAGGTGATGTGAGTTCATCATCCCACTCAGTGACCAGTTCTATGATGATATGAGGTGGAAACCTATACGTGCCATAGACCTCGTCATGAGGCATCTCAAAAAGGCTGGTCCTGGGTAAAAAAATGTGGTGCCTGGCTATTATCCTCCTCCTGCTGTGTCCCAGGATCACTGCTGTGAGGAATGGAACATTCATCATAGCTGTATATGCTGGTTTGTTGTTTGCACATACTTTTATGCTCCGTGAGGGCGCTTCCGCCTGCTTTTGTGTGGCGGACATATTTGAGCGCGTGTGTGTTTTTTGAACTGCTCAGGTTTTCCCTATACGATTCAATGAATATGTGCTGTTCACTGGCATGTGGGCGTTGTGTGGGTTTCCCAGTGGTACTTCACACGTTACACCTACATTTTAACGCATTTTAACGCATTGTTCCCTGTGTTCCACCCCCTTTTCAGGTGTGTGCGTAAGAAGTTGTGCACTTTCCCTGTTCTTGTCGTGTACGCGTTTGGAAAGTCGCAGTGACGTGTAAGGTAAGCGCGCATTTGGCACACATCCAGGCCAAAACACGCACAGTGCCTTCCATGAATTGCACGCATGCGAATTGCACGCGTGCGTTACCTTTTTCTCGCTTGCGCCACAAATTTCTGTGCACAATTATTCCATAAATTAACCTTTCTATCTGCAACACAGCTGGTTTGGCGAAATATTAAAATTATCTTTAAACTGTAGAGTAATGCTTAAACGTAATATTGACGTGGAGCAAGGACTAGTTAATGGAGCACTTGGTACAGTTGCTAGCTTTCAACCATACCCACGTGACAACAAAATTCAATTTGTCAATATTCTCTTTGACAAACTATCAGAAATTAAAAGGATAGGACTCTCAACAGCCCCCTTCCTTCTTTTCAAAGATATGTATGTACGTAGAGAACAATTTTCACTCGAGCATACGCAGCGACCATTCACAAATCACATGGTCGTACCCTAGATAAAGCATTCATAGCTATTGGTAGCACAGTCTTTAAAGAAGGCATGAGCTACATAGCACTATCACGCTTACGTACACTTGATGAGCTATTTCTAATCAACTTTGATGAAAGTAAAGTAAATGCTGATATTCCTGCATTCTAGAATACAATAGGCTGCGTTCACTCCACACCCTATCTGAAAACCTATCCTGTTCCACAACAAGCAAAATGTTGTAAAAGAAAACTACTACAAACAGAAATGATACAGGATATCACTACAATTCTTCCAAAGGAAAAAAAAAAGAAACTAACACTTCTTCAAGTACCACAATCAAACAAGAATCTAGTGGTCAAAGTAACTCAACTACTTCTTCAAAGAAGCAACACAAACTCCAAACAAATGACTTTTAAATTACTTCCACACAGAACTATCAGGTCCATTCAAATTTTCAAATGTAACTGCTGTAAATTGCTACGCAAATGTAGCAATAAATATTCTATTCCAATTGCCATCAATTATTGACACCATTTACTCACACAGTACATACCAATCGTGTTTGCAAATGTTAGTCCTTCATAGACATGCAACCACCAATCCTGACAACACTTGTTCATGGATCGAGAAAAGAATTGGACGACTACTGTGCTGGAATTGTCAAATTAACTATAAACTCACAAAAAGATCCACAAGAATTTCTAATGTACTTACTACAAGTACTGGAAAACAAAAACAAACCTACAGTTTTCATACATGTGGAAACATACATGCACTCTCTGCAACCATGTGGCACAGAAAGAAGTCTCTAATAAACACTTTGTGTACACCTAACTGTGAATCCATTCCATTTCAGCAACTTGTACAAAATGCAAACCATGGCAGATTATGTACTACCTGCAATTCATATAATCACTCCACCTTACAAATACAGACACATAGTAAATACGAAATAGTAATGCTTTTACGTTACTGTTAGGCGGAAACCTGTGCAGTTTCCCTCTGGGACCACTGCAAAAGATTTAGGACTACAGGTGTTTGGCAGTAAACCCACTTGGTAGCAGGCTGTACCACACAGATTCACTTGGTAGCTGTGGCTGAGCAGTCAGAGTTCCCTCAAGAAGAGTTAAGCAGTATGTGGAGTATACAATAGAGGGCAATTCTTCACAGTAAGACAAGCAAATACGCAACGAGACTCAGTGTAAAGATATTAAGGTATTTATTTATAACGGAACATCTATGGAAAACACTATGGCACTATCACGGCAAACACTTCAATCACAATTACTCCACGAAGAAGAAACGATCAATCCCTCTAACAATATTTCGACAAGTCTAGGTTCTAACAGCATCACTTATTTGCAGACAGAGGTGTATGCCTCAACCTAGATGGCACTCTAATATTAGTTAGGACGGGAGAGAAAGAAAATAAGCAGGTTACGAAATCAACACAGTTCAATACTTCACGGGAAAAGTGCAAGGCAAGAAGGCACGAACCACAATAGATCATAAAGTTCAGAGGCCAGGCCCACTCGGAGAGAGGCAAGGTGATATGTCCCAAAAAGTCTCTAGTGGAAATGCGTTCGAGTCTTTGTAGCAAATTGTTATCGGCAGATTGAACCAGTTGAGAACAATACGTGAGAAAGCTTGGAGGCGACCCAACGGAAAGGAGAGGATTAAGAAACCTCACTCGAACCGATCGAAAGGGAAGCCAGGCGGACACGGTACCTTGTTTGTGGAGAGACAGCTGCGGCGGGGGCAGTTGTTCCTGGTGGTGGATGCACGTCGGTCTTTGCCAAGAGTAGAGATGATCTCGTTGTCGAAGAAAAGTGAAGTCCGGTGCACCACCAGGGAAGAGACCAGCCGCAGAGTGCTCCGTCACAAGGCACCACCTTTTGGTTGAGGTACAGGGGCAGTGGCTATCCGGTTGCTGAGGTACTCTGCACGGGCAATTCGACCACTGCATCCTGAGGTGAAGAAAAAGCAAAGGGGACTGGTTGTTCCCACCAGTCAGGGGAAGAGACTCTCCGGCAGGGAGATCGCCTCTGTCGTCGGGAAGTGGTGAGTCGGTTCCGCAGGGCTCCACCGGAGGTGTCGTCGTGCAGGTCGGCTCAGCGTTACCCTTGTCGGATTCTTAGGTCCTGTGGCGACTTCTGAAGATCCAGTCCCAAAAGCCCTGCTTTTATGCAGAAAACCCCCATTCATTCAGCCTAGCTGTCAATCAACACGTGCTAAGTGGTGAGCGGGGAGGCTCACCACTTGGGCAATCACTCCAGAGTGCGACCGGAGTTGGCAAGGAAACTCGGTCCAGGGTGCCTAAACCCCCTCCCACACCCCTGTGGTAACCCAGACAGAATGGCACCACTTTGGAGGGTCACTGTACAGAGGCCTGCCAAAAGTGGAACAAAGGGCTCAACCTTTGGTTTAGGAGTCACAGAGACGAACACAGACGCCATTTTAAAAACCGAGTTCTGGCAGAAAATACCATCCGATAAACTTATTTAAGATAAGTAGACCGGTGGTACATTTAGAAATTAACGAGGAAAAGTATTAATCTCTAACAATGGGACGAATCCCATAGGGTTATGTTCGGGGTCGAACATAACAAGTAGTTTCCACTGCCACCAGCAAAAACTCAACGAGGGGGGATGGGACAGTGCCCCCTCGAGTAACAGATCCAGGAGTAATCGAATTACCCCTACTAGTACGTCCACAATAAGATGGTTTGTACTAGTCCTGTTAGTAAATTTAGGTCTAGTAAAGCCAATGGTGACTTTACATGCCCGGGGAGACAGTAGTCAGTCCCCGGGTATGGAGTCTATGGTGGAGGACCGCTAGGACGCCCCAGTGTTACGGCACGTAGGGTGCGGTGTAACACACATAGAAAAACATATAAGACCCTAAGGAGTAAAAGACCCCATAGCCCATAGAACACATTGACATTCGAAGGAATTACACACATACATGTCCAAGAGTGGGAGAAAAAAGAGTCTCACTCTTGGCAGGATGGAAAAAACAAACTCCAGAAATCCGGCAAAGCTGCTTGGGGACTCACTAGGTTAGGAAATTCAGCCTAAACAGAGAATTCTCCCTAACAGTTACAATGCAGATGGTACCAAAAACAACTGTAAACTGACTGGATTCACACGTGGTCAAGTATCACTTGGTTAGAAAACCTTCACAACAATAGGTATAATCTACCACGCAGGAGCCACAACCAATGCAGGTCACTTGACTGCACATATATAAAAGAATTGTGGATGGTTCGAATGTAATGATAGTACAATTACTCTAAAGAAGAGATTGCCAGCAAATCTTGTAAATGCTTACTTAATATTCTTAAAACCAAAATTTAATACGTAATCTGTGTATGAACATTAGCACAACTTTAGCTTCAAAACTGTGCACAGTTAGAGTACACCCTCATGTAACTAACTGCCCCAAGATTCTGCAACAAGCTGAACTTAGCTTACCATAACCTGCACATTTCAAGGGTTTTTCGGTTTTACTTGGAACCATAACATCTCTTTAACAAAGTTTTTTTCACTGAATTTCATAGGTTTTTAGTAGCACAACTTAACCATAACGTCCCTTTAACAAAGTTTTTTTCACTGAATATACATATAGATAATATAAATTTGATAAATGGTTACTAGGATTCCCTTAGTTTACATACATATAACATATGAAAATACTGAACCCCCTTCCCCCGCTAGTGATTTTGATATCCGCAGACTGTGCGCATGTCCACAGACGGACGTGATCACCATCAACACTATCCAAAAACTCAAGGGGTGTCTTACTTTATTGTATCATACAATAAAAACACAGAACATGTTCAAAAAGCAGCACATAAATACATCACATTTAATAATAAATAAAATAAAGTGGAAACTGTATATGTAAGACACCAACTATCCACTGAAATAGCGTTTGCAATATGATGGAATATACCAAAACAAAATAAATATGCCTCCAACAGAATTACCTCACAGAAACTGCACAGCAAAAAGCAAGAACAAACCTACACAGCAGTAACACCAAGGGGGTAATTCATAGAAGTTAGCGTAGAAGCAGCGCACGCGGGCAGTGCAGAGAGGGAGCGTGCGCCAGCATGCACCAGCCACCTGAGCCAAAACCCATTTTCATGCACAGCATATTCATGGATTCATAACCACCCAGGGCGCAGCCTGGTGCGGTGACCCTGCAGCAGTGCCAGTTATGCTCCCAACCCTGCCCCGTGGACTAAAAACATTGCACAAATCCCGTACATGGCACAAAGGCCAGTGGACCAGCATACAGCCCCCCAACCACGAAAATGCACTAAAAACACCACTCAGCCCTCACACGACAACCAATCACGTGTAAAACTCCCCATGCACCCCTCAGATTACACATACTCCACTTGTGCCAGCGAAATCGCATGTAAAACTCCCCGCGCAACCCCTGGATTATGCATACCCCACTCGCGCCAGCGAAATCGCATGTAAAACACCCCTCACACCCCTGGAATACAGGTACCCTGATCGCGCCAGCGAAATCGGGTGTAAAACTCCCTGCACACCCCTCGGATTACGTGTACCCCGCTCGCGCCAGCAAAATCGCGTGTAAAACTCACTGCACACCCCTCGGATTACGCATACCCCGCTCGCGCCAGCAAAATCATGTGTAAAACTCCCTGCACACCCCTGGAACATGCATACCCTGCTCGCGCCAGCGAAATCATTTCTAAAACTCCCTGCGCACCCCTCGGATTATGCGTACCCTGCTTGTGCCAGCCCATTTGCGTGTAATTCTCACTCCCGTACCCCCCAGATTCACGCAGCAGTGTGGTAAGAAGCCACATGCACCCCCTGCAGCCAGACCACGCCAAAGGGGTTCACCCTACACCCCTCCACATGCCCTGCAGGCAGCCCATCACCCCTCCTCATGCCCTGCAGGCAGCCCATCCACCCTCCCCATGTCCTGCAGGCAGCCCATCCACCCTGACCCTGCCCCGCAGGTAGCCCATCACCCCTCCCCATGCCCCGCAGACAGCCCATCCACCCTCCCCATGCCTTGCAGGCAGCCCATCCACCCTGACCATGCTCTACAGGCAGCCCATCACCCCTCCCCATGCCCCACAGGAAGCCCATCCACCCTGACCATGCCCTGCAGGCAGCCCATCCACCCTGACCATGACCTGCAGGCAGCCCATCACCCCTCCCCATGCCCCACAGGCAGCCCATCCACCCTCCCATTGCCCTGCAAGCAGCCCATCCACCCTCCCATGCCCTGCAGGCAGCCCATCTACCCAGATCATGCCCTATAGCCACCCCATCCACCCTCACCATGCCCCACAGGCAGCCCATCCACCCTCCCCATGCCCTGCAGGCATCCCATCCACCCTGACCATGCCCCACAGGTAGCCCATCAACCCTTCCCATGCCCTGCAGGTAGCCCATCCACCCTCCCCATGCCCTGCAGGCAGCCCATGCACCCTCCCCATGCCCCGCAGGCAGCCCATCTACCCTGACCAATCCCCGCAGCCAGCCCATCCACCCTCCCCATGCCCTGCAGGCAGCCCATCCACCCTGACCGTGCCCCGCAGGCAGCCCATCACCCCTCTCCATGCCCTGAAGGCATCTCATCCACCCTGACCATGCCCCGCAGGCAGCACATCACCCCTCCCCATGCCCCGCAGGCAGCCCATCCACCCTCCCCATGCCCTGCAGGCGGTCCATCCACCATGACCAAGCCCAGCAGGCAGCCCATCACCCCTCCCCATGCCCCGGAGTCAGCCCATCCAACCTGACCATGCCCCGCAGGTAGCCCATCCACCTTCCCCCATGCCCTGCAGGCAGCCCATCCACCATGACCATGCCCCGCAGGCAGCCTATCAACCTATTCATACCCCACAGGCAGCCCTTCCACCCTCCCCATGCCCTGCAGGCAGGCCACATGGCACCATGCAGTTGGGAAACCCGACTCATGCCCCTCCACCCCCCAATTGACAGGCACCTGCCAGCAGGCCCTGACTCCTATCCTCCCATCCCCAAAATGACAGGCACCTGCCAGCAGGCCCTAACTCATGTCCCCCCTACCCAGCCCCCATTGACAGGCACCTGCCAACAGGCCACGACTCATATCCCACCCACCCCCATTGACAGGCACATGCCAGCAGGCCCCGACTCATGTGTCCCCGTCCAGCAGGCCCTGACTCATGTCCCCCCCATTGACAGGCACCTGCCAGCAAGCCCCGACTCATATCCCGCCACCCACCCCCCATTGACAGGCACCTGCCAGCTGGCCCCGACTTATGTCCCTCCCACCTACCCCCAATTCACATGCACCTGTCAGCAGGCCCCGACTCATAAAACTCCCGCCCACCCCCAATTGACAGGCACCTGCCAGAAAGCTCCAACTCTTGTCTTCCCTCATTGACAGGCACCTTCCAGCAGGCCCCGACTCATGTCCGCCCCACCCACCTCCCATTGACAGCACCTGCCAGCAGGCCCTGACTCATGTCCTCCCTCATTGACAGGCACCTTCCAGCAGGCCCCGACTCATGTACCCATTGATAGGCACCTGCCAGCAGGCCCCGAGTCATGTCCCCCCACCCACCCCCAATTGATGGGCACCTGCCAGCAGGCCCCGACTCATGTCCTCCCTCATTGACAGGCACCTTCCAGCAGGCCCTGACTCATGTCCCCCCCACCCACCCCCCATTGACAGGCACCTGCCAGCATGCCCTGACTCATGCCCCCCCACTCACCCCCAATTGACAGGCACCTGCCAGCAAGCCCAGACTCATGTCCTCCCTCATTGACAGGCACCTTCCAGCAGGCCCTGACTCATGTCCGCCCCACCCACCTCCCATTGACAGGCACCTGCCAGCAGGCCCCGACTCATGTCCTCCCTCATTGACAGGCACCTTCCAGCAGGCCCCGAATCATGTCCCCCCACCCACCCCCCATTGACAGGCACCTGCCAGCATGCCCTGACTCATGCCCCCCCCCACTCACCCCCAATTGACAGGCACCTGCCAGCAAGCCCAGACTCATGTCCTCCCTCATTGACAGGCACCTTCCAGCAGGCCCCGACTCATGTCCCCCCACCCACCCCCAATTGACGGGCACCTGCCAGCAGGCCCCGACTCATGTCCCCCCAAACACCACGTCATAACTATACAGACCCATGGCCCTAATGGCAACCCAAATCCCACACACCCACCCTCCAGTACAAACACCCAATGATCCAACGCACCCACTCCCTAGTAAATTACCCATTCCATGATAGTCTGAAAAGAACGAGCATGCCCATCAACAAATGTCCTACAGAGCCATACAGTGGCAATACATGACTTAGCCACCACATAGTACAGACATGCACAAAATAAATCATAGTACACCACACCAATAATGTTGACCCATGAAATGTATTAAAAAGTAAAACAAATGACAAAATGGAAAGCACACGTGCAAATGAAGAAATAAATAGTGCAATAGAAAAAGAAAGTCTAATCCAAGGGAAAAAACAAATCCAAAACATAAAAAAATATAAGTGCTCCATACCCAAAGTCCATTGAAAAAAATCACATGTTGAAAAGCAGAAAAAAACATTAATCTATGTGAAACTCTAAAAAAGAAAATATGTACATGTCTGGAAAAATTGGAAACAAAAGTCTGAAGGGTCCATTATCCCAAAACAAAAGGAAACCTACCTAAAACCCTATCTAAAGTACAACTATATACAGAAAGAGGAGCAAAGTCTGTGAACTCCAAATCATAATAAAAACCAAATGAAACCTAAACCTAAAAAACTATATACAAAAGTGGCAGGCTAGTCCAACGGCTCACTTATTGATGTCCTGGGCCAGGGCATCATTAAACCACATGCATATGTTCTGGAGGCGGTCCTGTTTCCTGGCCTCAAGGTCTTGCAGGGATGCAGCCATGGCCTCCTCCAACTCTCTGCGAGATGCCTCGAGGCACTCAGCTTGCCTCAAAGCCCGGTGCATGGAGTTCTCTGCCCTGACCATTGTGAGCCGTGCCTTCTCCGCCCACTGTCGCTCCGCCGCTCCGCATCTATCCACTGGCCCAACAGCTGCCACATGGAAGACACTCCCAATCCTGGGTCCTCCTGCCCACCAGCAAATGCCTGCCCCAATGATATAGAGGGCCCCAAGGCCACATGCCTCCTACGCCGAGCCTGCCACCACCTTTATGCTGCCTACTGCTGCCACCACGACTGCCACCGGGTAGATGGCACACCTGGGGCCATCATGTAGGTGCCCTGCTTGTATGTGCCTGTACATCGTCCGTTGCCAGGGGTCCAGTTGCTGGGGTGACATGTGCTGGAGCTCCGACTCCCAACTGAAGCAGATGTTAAGACTGATTTCCTATACTCTGGCCTGGTGGACAGATGTATAGAATGCCAGCCTATATTGTGACAGGGACAACTCTGGGAAGCTGTAGCCAAACCAGTTTAAGGTAGCAGTGACATGTGGTGTAGACGAAGTTCTTCAGAGGCGTGAGAGTGTAAAGAGTCCTCAATGAGGTCACACAATGGGAGTCACAAATTGCACTTAGACAGGATGTGTAAAAATACAGTTATTTAATTATGGCCAAACACACTATAAGAAAAATGAATACAAACAGATAGACGTATCAACCAATACCATCAAACTAAAATACATATATACAGTCACAGGTTCAAGTACATAATACAAATCAAAATACTCCTGCAAGGGAATGAATAGGTAAGTATCGCACACAAAAAGGTCCACAGAGAGGGTCCCTAACTAATATTGTCCAACCCTAAATTGCCTGGGTCCTTGTGCCCTATTGTTCAGGACACAAGGACACAGCACTCAGGAGGCAGGAGAAAATGTAGATAGGGTCTCTGGGGTCCAGTGATGGATTCTTCGAGCCAGGGTTCAAGACAGACAGTGTCCAACATTACCCCCAACAGTTAGAAGTCTTGCCAAGGCAAGTATGGCAAAGACAATAGGTTTTAGATAAAGGATATTTTAAGTCCATGTCTTACAATGGGAGTATAGGGGTATGTTAAAAGCTCGGTAACTTACCCCCACTCACTCTGCATCTTCCCAAGACTTTCCAGAACAAAGGAAGGGTGTCCTGGCTTGCTTTTCCCACCGAATTCTACGGTCCTTGATTTTCATCGGTTGCACATTCGAGTGATTCCCCGGGTTAGGATCTTCTGCTGGTGCAAGGACTCTTGATGAAGAAATGCAGAAGCAAATGATGCAGCACCCTTCTTGGGACTGGAGGTGGGCCAGAAAAGCAGGTTTCAGACCATGCTCGCCGTGCACAGCGATGCAGCAGGACTCAGTAGCCGCGGTCGGACTTTCCGCTCTTTGTCGGGGCCCCTTGATGTTAGGATGCATACATTTCATAGAGGGTGTCGTTGCAGTGGCAGCTGGGGGTGTGCCAAGTTTCAGACGGGAACTTGGAACAGCAATGAACATAACCCGGTAGCCCAAAAAGGAAGCTGGTCAGCCACAGGACGATTCTCAGGCACTTCCGAAGGCAGTTTTTGTGCTGGGTTCCGAGTAGGCTTTGGGAATGGATGGTCCCTCTACTCCAAGGGTCGCAGCACCTTCACAGGCCTACTGGAAATCACGAGTCAGACAGAGCTCCACCAGGACTGCAGCAGAAGTTGGTTGCCAGGCCTCCTTCAGACAGGTTAGAGGTTTCTTTGCGAGTCTTCTCAGCTCGACGGATTCTTGGCTCCTTCAGGCTCTTCCAGGATCTCTGAGAAATGCATGCAGGGGCCCTCTTCTTATCCTAAAAGCCAGGCAGGAGTCAAAACTACCACTAGCCAATGGCAGAACTAGCCCACACACCCCACATGGGTAATACTGGGGCAGCCCTTCTACCCTTTCCACTTCACTCTCTCCACCATTCCCTCATTGGCTACTGTTAAGCAGTCACACAACCATCCACCAATCACATCCAAGAAGTCTACATGTAACTCCGTCATGACAGATCAGCACTTTAGATGAACTACTGATCATTCTCAGTACAATTGGACTGTGACTGCAAAGGACCTACAGCAAAAACTATTATAAAACACCCCAAGGTTTCTACTTGCAGATTCATCCACATCCACATGCATGAACACAGACTACATATATGATTATTTTCTACACAGTACATGTACATATGTTCTATGAATATATATAAACAGAGTAACTGCCACTTACCCTGTATAAACTGTAAAATGAATTTACTGTCATTTCTCCCATCTGCTATGATCAAGTGTCACTTGCAAACCTGTCTGCTTTCCAAATTGCAGGTTTGCACCCACAGCTATCTAATAAAGTGTAATTTCATATTAACAAATTGGAAAAACAATAGTACAATTATGGAAAAAGACTTTCTAGTGTGTTATAAAATTACACAAAGCAAGGATGAGTACATGCATCGTGATTCATGCACAGAGACAATATCATTAGAAAGACTCCCACCTGAAACAACACGAATGCCTTTACATCAAATCCTTCTGCTTTATTTCCCACACCTTCACAACTGCATACATTGCATGCTTTTCTATACACTATCTGCCATTTACCTTGTAAAAATAGCAAAAAATGCACATGATTATTTCTTCTATCTCCTAACATCCAATAAATAATATAGCCTTAGAAAGCCAACGGTGCTCTATACATTTACTATTATACTTATTTGTAAAATATACAAGATGCACATAGGCAAAGGAAAGTGCATGTGCATACTATGCTCAGTTATCAGAAAACACTACAACTACAAAAACAAAAAAAAATTCACATTAGCAAAAGTGCTATAAACACACATTTCACTAACTTCCTTCTGTTACAAGTGCAGTGAAGACAACTCTCCTGAAAAGCAGCAACGTCTGAAGTACAAACAAGAACTTAGAAGAAACATACGCTTTCCTTACAAAGAAGTAAGTACAATACTACCATAATGTTCTAACTGTTACTCAAACACTCTAGTATTTTAGTATTGTAGAGCAAACATTTCTATTAACCCTCTACCATTAGATTTCATATTAGTGCTTCCCCTCACCAGCTGCATACTTATATTGGCATCTGAAGCCCAGTATAGTAACACAAATACAAAACATAGCCTTCCAAACTTGATGTAGCTGCCCGTTGCACAACCACAAACATCCTTACCATCATACTCAGACACTCATGCACAAAGCATGCATACACTGCACAACAGCCCAACCCACACTTTCTTTTTTTTCCAACAAACGCCAAAGAATGCCTACCAAAAAGTTACTCCGTAGAAAGCAACACAGAAGAAGAGCAAATCAAAATAAGTGTCCAAAATAATCATCCATCTCTAGCAGATTTTGTACAAAAAGTTCAAACAAAACAGCTAATACAGTCATTAAGCGAAACAAAACAAGATTCCAGTACAGAAACATTGCCTCCTCTATCAAAATGAAAAACAAAACAAAATGTGATTAACAAGACTTCAGCCACCACTACTGCTAATAGTGCACCTATACATCTTGATGTAGTGACAAGTAACCATACCAAAAAAATATTTTACAAAAAATGTTCTGCCACAGAGTCCTTCAGAACCTTATAAAGACAGGAGAGAAATCTTGCAAAACCCTTAAAACCTACTGTAGAAAATTAATCCTAGAAGCTCTCATAGACAGTGCAATCCTTCTCAAAAGGAAATTATTGATTTTGGTTTTAAACAGAATGAAACCACTAACAAAACGAAATACTAAACTACAAAAAAGACTTCTCAATAAACGGAATATAATCAAAAATAGCTTCTTAAACATCTGTGGAGGTGAATGGAGTCACACAACAAGCACAGAACCATATTTTAATTGGGTTTGCTTTTGATAATATGCTTATATTAACAAAAGCAAACCCAATTGCCATACATAGCAGTGGATGAGGGTATGAAAAACACCATTACGGAACAAGAATCTCTGCTCACAAAAATATCCCCAGAAAACTCAGTATCACCTCTCCATTCTACTGAACCAAAACGTGCAGTCTACAAATGGCTGTGCACATCAATGTGTGACATTGCCAAAAAATCTTTCAAATCTTTACGCCAGTTCCTCAATCAGTATGTAAAAAGCAAAGACAAATTCAAAATAAAACTACTACAAAATATGGATGCATGTCCAGTGCACAAATACACAGGACTACAAGGACATTCATTAACCTGCATTTTAGGACCTATTTGCAAAAGCACCTTCCATCATATTAAAATGATATCAACACATCATTCAACTATAAGAAATCTGGTCTGCCAATTTAAATAACAATCTTCTACATGGTAAAGCCAAACAATTACTCGAAGAAATAGAGCATATCCAGAGAAAATATTTTGGAAGTGAAAGCCACTTACAAAATGCAATAGCTTTACAACAAGCTAGCAACTACTGTACAAATAGCAACCTTCTATTACACACATACAAAAAAGAAATACTAAAGTTTAAAAGTACATCCGCTGGAGTACCACACCTGTGTGTGTGTGTGTTGCTGCAGGACTTTTTTTTAAATAAAAGTAGCACAAAAACTGTAGACATAACGTACAAAATTAAAGACAATGAAGATTCCAAATGGTTCCAATTAGCCCTCTACCTAATAGCAGAAAACAAATATGAAATTACTGATCCCTTAATATTTTGCAGTTACTGCACTGCAAAACTTGACAACAATAAAACTCCTTCACGTGCTATCACAAATAACTTGGAATTATTCCCACTACCAAAACCCCTGAAACAACTCAATTTTCTATGAGAGCATCATAATTCAAACAGTGCACCCATTTCAAGCAACAATACGCCTTCAACCAAAAACAGCAACATTACCTCCCTCTGAATTAGTGAAAGGCATATGTGGCAAAGTAGTTTATTTACCATTAGATCTTAAAGAAAATGTACACACTCTGGGAGTGCCACATCCATTCTTTAATTGTCTTAGTAAATGGCGTACCTACAAAAGACAAAAAGAAATTGGCAACAACTTGTGGACTTACAAAAAGTTAGACAAGCCATGCAATATCTAAAAAACAACAATGAATACTACAAAGAGATTAATATTGAAGAAACTGGTAAATGTCAACTTCTAAATCCTGCTACAAAATCAAACATTTTAGACTATTATACAATTCATCCTTTACACTCTAAAGACACTTTAGATGATGCACTGGAAACGTACCAAATGTGACAAGCCAAAGGATCTCCAATCAGCATATTGGAAAAAAGTATAGGAGCACGGGCCTTTCCTCTACTCTTTCCTACTGGAAAGGAGGAAGCTACGATGATAGGCCCACACAGATCACAGCATCGGAATATCTCTCTTTACAAATGTATTCTGAAGACCCCAAATTCAGAGAAAACATGGAATACATATTCCACCTTCTCTTTGAAAGTGAACTAGCAACTCTATGCTACAGAGTTGCACACACATTATAATCAGGTACCCATTTTCAAAATATGTCAGCTATGCAATTATTACAAAAAGTGCAAGAAAAAGATGAGGTTTTACAGTCAAGTATTAGTAATCTTTTAGCAAACATGCGTGGTACAAAAAAATACTGGTTCTGACGTCATGGAGATGTACGCTGTATGATAAGAAAACTTGGCCCATCTACTTAGTTTGTTACATTAAGTTGTGCAGAATATGCATCGGAAGTTTTACACAATTTCCTACACATAGCAAACAAAAACAAAACAAACATAGATATAAACACACCAGGAGAACTCTGCTCTCTAGATCCTGTAAATGTATCAAGATATTTCCATCATCACGTCATTGCTATGCTACACTTTATTTGTAATAAGTCTGTTCCTTCCCCCTGAGAAGTGCAACACTTCTTTTTGAGAAAATAATACCAATCCAGAGGAGCACCACCCATCTACATGCTATGATGGATTAAAGATGCTCCTAAATTTGGTCAGGACAGTGATGCCACTGTTTTGCAGTTCATCCAAAAATATGTCACTTGTGAAATCCCTTCACAAACAACACATAGTGACCTTCCGGCCCAAATTTTTCAATTTCAATGACACAAATGTGGGAAATATTGTTGTCGCAAATATAAAAGGGAACTAATACACCAAATGCCGCTTTTGTTTCCCTAGACTAGTTTCAACAACAGGTCAAGTAAACAACTTCATGTCTTCAGTTAGACATAGTGTCAAAGGTAAATCACCTAAGAACACATATTACATGAAAAGAACAGAAGAATCAAAATACATAAATGATTACAATGCAACCATTTGCCTCATATGGAATTGCAACATAGATGAACAGTACATTGTAGAAAATTCCACTGCAGTTGCACGATATGTCACAGCCTACTTAATGAAATCAGAGAAAACAGAGCTTCAGGTCCTCTGGGATGATATATCATCTGATAAAACACTATCACAGAAATTGTGCAGCATAGACATAAAAATGCTCTCTCATAGAGAATGTGGTTGCTATGAAGCTGCAGACCGTTTAACCGGTACTGCCTTGTATGGACATGCTGACAATATAGTATGGCTAAATCTTGGTCCTGCTAAATCTAGAAAAAGAGTTCTCAAATCATATGAGGACATAGAAACAATAGCCAACAATAATCCCAATAGCCAAGACATTTTGAAAAACAATTTACTAGACACATAATACCCAATCAGGAGTGCCACTTTGGAAACCATGTGTCTCTACCACGTAGCCCAAAACTTCACATACAAAAATAATATTAAACAAGACGAAAAGAAAGGTAGATACAGAGTAGCAAATTGTGAAGGCAGCTTAGTGAAACTTTCCAAATGCAGTTTAATTCATCATATCAAATTGTCATTAAAAACTCCTCAACATAAAGAACTGTATTACATGTCCCTGCTACAACTTTTTAAACCATGGAGAAAAGAAGAAGAGTTACTGGATAGGATGTCTCCTATGAAGATGCTTTCAAAGCAAATGAAAGCACTATAACAGATGTAAACTTTACACAGTACCAAACAATGTTACACAATGAACAGCAACATGAAGAAGAACTCCAGGCCCAACTAGTAGTGGACACTCCTGACAGTACTCAACCTTCTGTAACAGGAAGCCAAGAACCACTTGGACAACCACTAATAGCAAATGAGGCAGAATTAGCAATGACAGAAGTAGAAAACACCATGTGTCAGTATGAACAAGCTACAGACGACTTTGCTGTACTGAAATCACAACTGAACAATGAGCAATGTAGCATTTTCCAAGAAGTAACAAAACAAATTAAAAATGGTGTGGAGCATGAAAATAAAAACTGTACCTGCCATGACTACAAACCTATACTGCTGCACATCAGTGATCAAGCTGGTTCAGGCAAAACATTCTTAATCAAAATCATCAGCAAGTTCCTCCAACAATTGACAAACAACAAACTGTCAGCTGTTGTAACTGCCCCACAGGTTTAGCTTCATACAACATAGTTAGTGTCACTTTTCACCGATTAATACTCCTTCCATTAGGATACCAAAACAAATTAGACTATTACAAACTTTCACCAGAAGCTGCAATGGAACTATGCATTGTTTTGAAACAAATGAAAATGCTGCTAATAGATGAGGTGAGCAAGGTCTTCAACCTACTGTTGGCTTTGATTCACCTCAGATTGCAAGAAGTACTCAAAACAGACTACGAAGAGCTCTTTGGAGAAAAACATATTATTGTTTTTGGAGATCTTCTTCATTTGACACCAGTGAAACGTGAACTTATTTTTAAAACTTAAGGGTACAAACTGTGCGATAAAACTCTTGGCAGCATAGGAAATGTCAACCTTTGGCAAAATTTCCAATACAGAGAATTAACTGAAAACATGCGCCAGTCTGCAGACCTCACATACGCCAACATTTTAAAAAGTATTACAGTTGGTGTACTATCTCAAGAAGCACAAACAATATTAAAAACCAGGCATATCCATGCACTCCATGGCCATAGCTCATGTGCAATTGTCATGGAACAATTAGCACACAAACATATCAATTGTATGTCCTTGATTCCAACTCTTGCAAGCTGTTCAAAATTCAATGAAACAATGTTAAAAAAAAGAAATGCAATTATGCAATTAATAATTGAAATTTGCTCGACAGATAAACAGGACGTAAATGGTATGGCACTACCCATGTGTCAACAAGCCACAACAAGACTAAATACCTTAGATAACTCTATCTCCAACACAGCTGGTTTGGAGAAAATATTAAAATTATCTTTGTACTGTACAATAATGCTTAAACGTAACCTTGACGTGGAGCAAGGATTAGTTAATGGAGCACTTGGTACAGTTGTTGGCTTTAAATCATACCCATGTGACAACAACATTCAGTTTGTCAATATTCTCTTTGACAAACTATCAGAAGTTAAAAAGATAGGAAGTTCAACAGCCCGCTTCCTTCTCTTCAAAAACATGTATGTACGCAGAGAACAATTTTCACTAACTCTAGCATACGCAGTTAGCATTCACAAATCACAAGGTTGTACCCTAGATAATGCATTGATAGATATTGGTACCACAGTCTTTAAAGAAGGCATGAGCTACTTAGCACTATCATGCTTACGTACACTTGACAGGCTATTCCTAATCAACTTTGATGCAAGTAAAGTAAATGCAGATATTCCTTGCATTCTAGAATACAATAGACTGCATTTACTCTACACCCCCCTCTAAAAACCTATCCTGTTACGCAAAAAGCATAACGTTGTAAAAGAAAACTACTTCAGACTGAAATGATAATGGATCTCAATGCAATTCCTCCAAAGAAAGTAAAAGAAGTTAATAATTCATCAGGTACCACAACCAAAGAAGAATCTACTGATCAAAGTAACTCAACTACTTCTTCAAAGAAGCAACACACAATCCAAACAAATGACTTCAACACCGAACTGTCAGGTCCATTAAAATGTTCAAATACAACTGGTGTAAATTTCTACGCAAATATAGCAATAAATATTATATTCCAATTGCCACCAATTATTGACAACATTTACTTACACAGTACAGACCAATTGCGTTTGCAAATGTTAGTCCTTCATAGAAATGCAATCAACAATCCTGACAATACTTAAAGTGTTTCTGGAATAAGTCAAGAAGTAGACTATTAGACTACTGTGCTGGAATGGTTAAATTCACTATAAACTCACAAGAAGATCCACAAGAATTTCTAATGTAATTATTACAAGTACTGGAAAACAAAAACATACCTATAAATGAAATCTTCCAGATTTCATACATATGGAAACATACATGTACTCTCTGCAGCCATGTGGCACAGGAACACGTCCATAATGAACGCTTTGCGTATGTCTCCATGCCTAACTGTGAATCCATTCCATTTCAGCAACTTGTAAAAAATGCAAACCATGGCAGATTATGTACTACCTGCAATTCATATAATCGTTCCAATTTACAAATACAAACACATAGTAGAAACTTAATATTAATGTTTTTACGTTACAATTTTACTAAAAACAACTGCAAGCTGACTGAATTCACACATGGACAAGAATCACTTGGTAAGCAAACCTTCACAACAACAGGTATAATCTACCACACAGGAGCCACAGCCAATGCAGGTCACTACACTGCATACATAAAAAAGAAATGTGGATGGTTTGAATGTAATGATACTACCATTACTCTAAAACAGAGATTACCAGCAAATCTTGTTAACGCTTATTTAATATTCTTAAACCAAAATTGAATAGCTAATCTCTGCATAAACATTAACAAAACTTCAATTTCAAAACTATAAACAGTTAGAATATGCCAACAGGTATGTAACTGCTTAAGATTCTGCAAGAAGAAAACAGATAAATAAATACCACTAAAATGTAACAAGAAATATACAGTTAGAATACGCCAACAGTTATCTAACTGCCCCAAAAAATCTGCAACAACACAATAGATAGATGAATAGCATAAAATCAGAAATAAACAATTAGAATATGCCAACAGGTATCTGACTACCCCAAAAGTCTGCAACAAGCCAACAGATACAAGATTAGCAAGAAACAAGAAATAAGCACTAAAATAATGAAAGAAATATATTATACCACAACATAGAAGTTTTTTTTTTTAATCCAGCATGGATTTTTTTTTCCCACAGACCCAATGATTTAAAAAACAAACACAGAAACTGAGCAAATTGCGCAGTACACTAGTTTGAAGTATAGTACTTCTAAAGTACAAAATATGAGGCACGAAAACATACAGAAATGTCTATTATGCAACGTAATAACTCATTATGAACTACCTACATTAACATATGATCTTTTCTTTTATCATCGAGATCAAAAAAGAATGTCTGCTCCAATTACCATTGTCATGAAAAAACTGCATACAACCACAAAAAAGTTAACCAGTAAATATATAATAAAGGGACTCACAAACACTGCTGCATAACACACCCATTCAAGCAAACATCTAACCATATACCACAATCCAAAATGTTTACTTCGATGGGTATCTTATGCCACAGTGCTTGTTACAAACTGTACAATCTTAACTCCATAGCCTAGCCAAAACTTCACATACAGACTCTACAATGAAACAGTACGCAACATTTTGAAAACATATATCCCCTATAAGGAGCCCACATACTACAGTCAAAAAATGTTGGTAGCATGGGTGTGTTATGCTGCAGTGGTTGTGGCCAGGGCTTAGAGTCTTCCTGGGTGCATGGCACAGCCGTCCATGTGGTTTGAGCTGTAGGCATGAGCAAAGTTTTTCCCCCATTCACTCTATGGGGAAAAAAGAAATGTTGGGACCTCCCCTATAACTTTGCCCCCCCTGGACCAAACCTCAACAAACATTGCAAAAAAGTTGGCGAGGATTCATCCAGGGGACCAACATTATAAGCCACCCAAAACGTGCTCTTCCTATGTGATGAGCAACTTAACCATAACTACACGGCCCCTACCATGGGCTGTGTAATATATATCCACAGAAAACAGATTAGTTGCAGGGACATTAAGGTGAGAATGTAATGCAACAAAACCCCTGAAATTCAGCTAAAGCGAGATTAACTTCACACCCTCTGTTGTGCAGTCTATGATCACATCAGTGATGACATCACTAATGATATGATATGATATGATGTGGCTTTTATAATGTGCCTATACACAAGAGGTTCAAGGCCCGTCGAGGCAAGGGAGGGGAACAAAAAGGGAGGACAGACAATGATCTTACTAGGCCAGGTGTCATTTGGATGGCATAAGTGTGTGGGATGGGGGCAGGGATAGTGCAGTACAAGTGAAAAAGATAACAATGAGTAAATAACTGTCAGATTCAGGTGTTCCCTTCACCCCTTCCGAGTCACTCCAATCCCCTTCCTCCTCACCTGTGAGTTCTGAGTGTAAGGTTCCTCCGAACCGCTTCTTACACAGCTCTTCTTTCTTCTTTCCTTTTTTTTGTGGAAGGGATCTGCCCCAAAGGGAAGCCACCCTGACCTCAAAATAGAAGGTCTGGGGGGGCCCCTCCTCCGGTTCAGACCAGAGGGGAAAAAGCTGTAGGCATAAAAAACCCCTGGGTGATGGTCTGTGATGGTCTTCAACTTGAAATAGCAGAAGGTAAATTCATGGATGGGATGCCGGCAGGAAAGTAGCATACGGTAAAGAGTGGATTGGAGAGCCTATAGAGGAACCCGGGGGCAGCCTCAGAGACAGACCGCGAAACACTGTAGCAAGACAGAGGGGGAAAGCTGGAGGAAAAGGGAAGGGAAATAAGGAATAAACTCCCTGCGAAACCTGGCGAGAGCCTGCGAGTCCCAGGAGAGAGGACAAAAGAAAGACAAGAGGAAGGGCGCCAGCAGCAGGGAAGAGAAGCCGGCACCGAGAAAAGGCGCAGGGCAGGACACAAAGGGAGAAAAACCTACGAACGCTCCAACCCGAAAGCCTGACGCGAGTAGGTTGCAACGCGCAGACTTCCGGGTTGGAGCGGCTAAAAAGCGGTCTCCCCCGGCGGCCGGCCGAAAGACTAGACCGCCACTGAGCGTTGCATGGGGACGTGGCGGAACGGCTAATGGCCGCTCCAACGCCATCGGCTCCATGCACGCCAGTCGCGGCGGTGTGTGACAGTAACAGCCAGCTTGTGGCAAGTGCATGGGTAAGTGCAGACATCAGGTGTCAAGGGCTGGTAGGGGGCACTGTGGGGATACAGAAAAAGTCCCCAAGTGCGGGGGTTGCCAAGTGGGCAGTGCAAGTGTGTGACGCTGGTGGGGGGGAACTGGGCCCAATGTCAGGTGGCCAGTGCAGTTCTGGTTACAGCCAGGAGGCCAGCAGAGGAGAGGAGGAGAAAAAGCAGAAGCAAAGAGAAAGGTTTTGATGTGTTTCCGAAACTGGCGATGGTTCTCCTCAAGTTTAAGGGAGGCAGGGAGGCTGTTCCAGAGGGAGGCACCAGCTGAAGAAAGAGATCTACCATCAACTCGTTGCTTGGGGAAGCGACTTACCCTGAGGAAGTTGGAGGCGTATGAGCGGAGAGCTCGAGAAGGAAGGTATTTAGGGAGTGAGAGTTGAAGGTATTGAGACCCCAGGCTGCAGAAGAGTAGAGGATGCATAGGGTTTTGAACTTAATCCTCACAGCCACTGGGCGCCAGTGCACAGATTTCAGTCCTGTAGAGATACGATCCCTGGGATTGAAGCCAAGGACAAGTCCCGCAGTCCTGTTCTGGATAAGTTGCAGACGGCGGAGAGGAGAAGCAGGCAGATTTAGAAAGAGGCTGTTGCAATAGTCCAGCCTAGAGAGAACCAAAGCCCTGGAGACAGTGAGCATCTGGGGGAAGGAGAGGAAAGGAGGAATACCTCTGAGGACGTGCAGCTGGTAGTGTGACTTCTTAGAGACGTAAGCGATGTTAGGGGAGAAGGCGAGTGTGGAGTCGAAGATGACGCCGAGGTTTTTTGCCTTGTAGTAGGGAGCAAGAAGAGGGCTGCGAGAGGCCGGCCAGAGAGCTGCAGGAAAGGAGGGAGCGGGTGTGCTGATGAGGAGAATCTCAGTCTTACTGGCACTAAGGCAGAGGTCATTGCTGGCACACCATTCCTGGATAGCAGACAGACAGTCAGAGATAAGGGAAGGAGAGGAAGAGGACGAGCGTAGCCTGAAAATGAGCTGGGTGTCATCCGCATAGCACTGAAAGTTTGGACAAAGAGCGGTGATGCGATGGGCAAGCAGTGCCAGGTATTGGTTGAACAGCCAGGTAGAGAGGTTATACCCCTGGGGTACAATACAGGTAGAGAAAAAGATAGCAGAGAGGAAGGACCCAAGTTGGACCTGAGAGGGTTGGTCAGAGAGGAAAGAAGTCAGCCATGCCAGAGCCTGATCAGTGATACCCAGGTTATCACAGAGACGGTTGAGCAGGATGGCATGGTTGACAGTGTCAAAGGCAGAAGAGAGATCAATCAGGATGAGGACGCATGGGGTGTTAGCGTCAAGATTGGAGAGCAGGTCTTCACAGATTTTCAAGAGAGCAGTTTCCGTGCTTCTGGCAGCTCTGAAGCCAGACTGATGATCTCAAAGACAACCAACAGATTCAGTGTGGCGATTAAGCTGGGAGATGGCCAGTTTCTCCAGGAGCTTGCCCAGAAAGGGAGTGATGAAGATTGGGTGATAGTTAGCTGGGCAGTAGGGGTCGGTAGAGGGTTTCTTAAGAAGAGGGTGCACAAGGGAGTGCCTCAGCGGGGATGGGAAGACTCCAGTGGCAAAGGAGTGATTGCAGAAATCAGCCAGGGAAGGAACCAGGGAGTCAATGTGGTCCTTGATGGTTTTGGAGGAACAAGGGTGAACCTGTTTAGACAAGAGTTTCATAGATCATACTTGTCTAGAAGCCTTGCCTGCATAGAACAGGGGAAAGGCAAAAAAGGAGGGAGGAGAGGTGGCTGCAGAAGGGTTAGAGGAAGAGCAGGGAGTAGGGGGAGGGAGGGGATAGGAGGAGAGTGAGGACAGAATGTCCTCAGTTTTAGAGATGAAGTGAGAAGCCAGTGCCGTGAAGAGGACCTGGGAAGGGACAGGAGAGGTAGAGACTGCGGCAGGATTGGCCAGTTCCTTGCAGATTTTAAAGAGTTCAGCCGAGTTTTTAGATGCCGCAGAAACCCAGGCTTGGATATGAGCTCTCTTCTTGGTTAGGACAGGGAGTCAATATTACCTTTGGAGCAGGCGGCAGGCTAGTTTGTCAGAGGATGCACACGAAACACGTCATTTCCTCTCAGCCACCCTGCACTTGCGTTTTAGCGTGACAAGGTCCGAGTCGTACCATGAGTTGCACTTGGCTTTGGGCTTCAAGCGGATTCTCATGACAGGGCCAAGGATATCAAGAGTATCAGATATAGCAGAGTGGAGCGTGGAGAGGCCTGTGTCAGGGTGAGAGTCAGCCAAAGGGGGAAGAGGGTGTGAGAAGGTGCTGGCAAAAGCCTCAACTGACATGTGCTTCATGTGTCGGATGACCGAGAAGGTGGGTGGCAGTTCTGAAAGTGGCTTGACCTGAGCAGTAGGGAGGGTGAGGTTGGAGGTGAGGAGAAAGTCATCACTCCAGGAAAGAGGAGTGGCGAGGGAGACAGAGAGAGAAAGGTCTGAGGAGATCAAAACATCCAGAGTGTGCCCTGCAGAGTGAGTTGGGCCAGTGGGGAGAATAGTGAGTGAACATGTTGTATGAGAACATTGATGACATTACAAATCGCATCACTGATGACAACACTAATTGCATTACAAAAATAACTGACCTTAAGCATGGCCTTCAGCCATGGTAGTGTGCATGGACAAATATATTTTAACACATGAATGGGTACTATCAGTTATGGACAGGGGTGACAACATTCACTCATGTGCACTAAATATTTTAAAATACTAACAGTCTACCGACCATAGATTTTGGCTTTTACCAGTGGTATAGCTTTCAACCGTGTCCACTGTTTATTATATACACTGGTCAGGTACTAGCCATGGACATTAGCAAAATACAGGATAGTGGCCACTATCTTTGGCTGTGCCCACTATATATTCTAACATAATAAAATACAACGAGCGATGGCCTTTGGCCGTGCCCACTGTGTATCATACAATAATAACCAGCCACTAGCTATGGCCTTCAACTGTGCCCACTGTATATTATATAAACTAACCAGCCACTAGCCATGGTCTTCAACAGAATACTGGCCAATGTCCAGGGCTTTGAGCTATGCAGAATGTTTATGGTATCATATTAATGGGCACTAGCTATGGCCTTTAGCCATGGCCACTGACTACAACTTTGAATGTTGCCCACTGTATATTTGAAAACAGTGATGGGCTACTAGGCATGGCTTTTAACCATGCACGTTGGTATTTTTGAACAGTAACCAACTACTAGCAATGGACTTTGGTACTGGCCAGTGACCCCAGCCTTTATTATGGCCAATACAAAAAAGGGTAGCAGGCGCCCCTCTCTCTAAAGAGCAAGGCATGATAACCTGTTCAGTGGTTATTAACCACATTGAGAGTTCGCAGCCATTGCTTTTTGCTCACTGTACCTTCACAGATGGGAAATATCCATTTGCATATCAGTCTTTGTCCTGCCCACAAGGGCAGTCCAGCACCGAAATGCTATGGCAATTCCTCTCTGAACAAGAGTACCATCAGCAACCCCATACACGTGTTTCAGCCTTGTTGGGCATCATCAGTGAGGTGAAGCTGAGCCTCTCTAAGCACAGTGAGCAGGGAGTCCACGTCTGATTGCCCCCAAGTAACCTAGGGTGACCAACCCCAAGTTCCTTTCAACAATACAAAAAAGGGTAGCAGGCGCCCCTCTCTCGAAAGAACAAGGCATGATAACCTGTTCAGTGGTTATTAACCACATTGAGAGTTCGTAGCCATTGCTTTTTGCTCACTGTACCTTCACAGATGGGAAATATCCATTTGCATATCAGTCTTTGTCCCGCCCACAAGGGCAGTCCAGCACCGAAATGCTATGGCAATTCCTCTCTGAACAAGAGTACCATCAGCAACCCCATACACGTGTTTCAGCCTTGTTGGGCATCATCAGTGAGGTGAAGCTGAGCCTCTCTAAGCACAGTGAGCAGGGAGTCCAGGTCTGGTTGCCCCCAAGTAACCTAGGGTGACCAACCCCAAGTTCCTTTCAACAATAAAAAAAGGGTAGCAGGCGCCCCTCTCTCGAAAGAACAAGGCAGAATAACCTGTTCAGTGGTTATTAACCACATTGAGAGTTTGCAGCCATTGCTTTTTGCTCACTGTACCTTCACAGATGGGAAATATCCATTTGCATATCAGTCTTTGTCCCGACCACAAGGGCAGTCCAGCACCGAAATGCTATGGCAATTCCTCTCTGAACAAGAGTACCATCAGCAACCCCATACACGTGTTTCAGCCTTGTTGGGCATCATCAGTGAGGTGAAGCTGAGCCTCTCTAAGCACAGTGAGCAGGGAGTCCACGTCTGGTTGCCCCCAAGTAACCTAGGGTGACCAACCCCAAGTTCCTTTCAACAATACAAAAAAGGGTAGCAGGCGCCCCTCTCTCGAAAGAACAAGGCATGATAACCTGTTCTGTGGTTATTAACCACATTGAGAGTTCGCAGCCATTGCTTTTTGCTCACTGTACCTTCACAGATGGGAAATATCCATTTGCATATCAGTCTTTGTCCCGCCCACAAGGGCAGTCCAGCACCGAAATGCTATGGCAATTCCTCTCTGAACAAGAGTACCATCAGCAACCCCATACACGTGTTTCAGCCTTGTTGGGCATCATCAGTGAGGTGAAGCTGAGCCTCTCTAAGCACAGTGAGCAGGGAGTCCACGTCTGGTTGCCCCCAAGTAACCTAGGGTGACCAACCCCAAGTTCCTTTCAACAACACAAAAAAGGGTAGCAGGCGCCCCTCTCTCGAAAGAACAAGGCATGGTAACCTGTTCAGTGGTTATTAACCACATTGAGAGTTCGCAGCCATTGCTTTTTGCTCACTGTACCTTCACAGATGGGAAATATCCATTTGCATATCAGTCTTTGTCCCGCCCACAAGGGCAGTCCAGCACCAAAATGCTATGGCAATTCCTCTCTGAACAAGAGTACCATCAGCAACCCCATAAACGTGTTTCAGCCTTGTTGGGCATCATCAGTGAGGTGAAGCTGAGCCTCTGTAAGCACAGTGAGCAGGGAGTCCACGTCTGGTTGCCCCCAAGTAACCTAGGGTGACCAACCCCAAGTTCCTTTCAACAATACAAAAAAGGGTAGCAGGCGCCCCTCTCTCGAAAGAACAAGGCATGATAACCTGTTCAGTGGTTATTAACCACATTGAGAGTTCGCAGCCATTGCTTTTTGCTCACTGTACCTTCACAGATGGGAAATATCCATTTGCATATCAGTCTTTGTCCCGCCCACAAGGGCAGTCCAGCACCGAAATGCTGGGGGCAACCAGACGTGGACTCCCTGCTCACTGTACTTAGAGAGGCTCAGCTTCACCTCACGGATGATGCCCAACAAGGCTGAAACACGTCTATGGGGTTGCTGATGGTACTCTTGTTCAGAGAGGAATTGCCATAGCATTTCGGTGCTGGACTGCCCTTGTGGGCAGGACAAAGACTGATGTGCAAATGGATATTTCCCATCTGTGAAGGTACAGTGAGCAAAAAGCAATGGCTGCGAACTCTCAATGTGGTTAATAACCACTGAACATGTTATCATGCCTTGTTCTTTCGAGAGAGGGGCGCCTGCTACCTTTTTTGTATTTTTGAAAGGAACTTGGGGTTGGTCACCCTAGGTTACCTGGGGGCAACCAGACGTGGACTCCCTGCTCACTGTACTTAGAGAGGCTCAGCGTCACCTCACTGATGATGCCCAACAAGGCTGAAACACGTGTATGGGGTTGCTGATGGTACTCTTGTTCAGAGAGGAATTGCCATAGAATTTCGGTGCTGGACTGCCCTTGTGGGCAGGACAAAGACTGATGTGCAAATGGATATTTCCCATCTGTGAAGGTACAGTGAGCAAAAAGCAATGGCTGCGAACTCTCAATGTGGTTAATAACCACTGAACAGGTTATCATGCCTTGTTCTTTTGAGAGAGGGGCGCCTGCTACCTTTTTTGTATTTTTGAAAGGAACTTGGGGTTGGTCACCCTAGGTTACCTGGGGGCAACCAGACGTGGACTCCCTGATCACTGTACTTAGAGAGGCTGAGCTTCACCTCACTGATGATGCCCAACAAGGCTGAAACACGTGTATGGGGTTGCTGATGGTACTCTTGTTCAGAGAGGAATTGCCCTAGCATTTCGGTGCTGGACTCCCCTTGTGGGCAGGACAAAGACTGATGTGCAAATGGATATTTCCCATCTGTGAAGGTACAGTGAGCAAAAAGCAATGGCTGCGAACTCTCAATGTGGTTAATAAACACTGAACAGGTTATCATGCCTTGTTCTTTCGAGAGAGGGGCGCCTGCTACCTTTTTTGTATTTTTGAAAGGAACTTGGGTTTGGTCACCCTAGGTTACCTGGGGGCAACCAGACGTGGACTCCCTGCTCACTGTCCTTAGAGAGGCTCAGCTTCACCTCACTGATGATGCCCAACAAGGCTGAAACACGTGTATGGGGTTGCTGATGGTACTCTTGTTCAGAGAGGAATTGCCATAGCATTTCGGTGCTGGACTGCCCTTGTGGGCAGGACAAAGACTGATGTTCAAATGGATATTTCCCATCTGTGAAGGTACAGTGAGCAAAAAGCAATGGCTGCGAACTCTCAATGTGGTTAATAACCACTGAACAGGTTATCATGCCTTGTTCTTTCGAGAGAGGGGCACCTGCTACCTTTTTTGTATTTTTGAAAGGAACTTGGGGTTGGTCACCCTAGGTTACCTGGGGGCAACCAGACGTGGACTCCCTGCTCACTGTACTTAGAGAGGCTCAGCTTCACCTCACTGATGATGCCCAACAAGGCTGAAACACGTGTATGGGGTTGCTGATGGTACTCTTGTTCAGAGAGGAATTGTCATAGCATTTCGGTGCTGGACTGCCCTTGTGGGCAGGACAAAGACTGATGTGCAAATGGATATTTCCCATCTGTGAAGGTACAGTGAGCAAAAAGCAATGGCTGCAAACTCTCAATGTGGTTAATAACCACTGAACAGGTTATCATGCCTTGTTCTTTCGAGAGAGGGGCGCCTGCTACCTTTTTTGTATTTTTGAAAGGAACTTGGGGTTGGTCACCCTAGGTTACCTGGGGGCAACCAGACGTGGACTCCCTGCTCACTGTACTTAGAGAGGCTCAGCTTCACCTCACTGATGATGCCCAACAAGGCTGAAACACGTGTATGGGGTTGCTGATGGTACTCTTGTTCAGAGAGGAATTGCCATAGCATTTCGATGCTGGACTGCCCTTGTGGACAGGACAAAGACTGATGTGCAAATGGATATTTCCCATCTGTGAAGGTACAGTGAGCAAAAAGCAATGGCTGCGAACTCTCAGTGTGGTTAATAACCACTGAACAGGTTATCATGCCTTGTTCTTTCGAGAGAGGGGCGCCTGCTACCTTTTTTGTATTTATTATGGCCAATTCCACAGCCTAAATTGTTATTAAGGTAATCAATCTTTTCATGAGCTAACTTATAAATGTTGTTATGTCTAATTCAATGTTTGATGTAATCAGTTATATTCAATGTAATTAGTGTTGTCACCAGTGATGGCATCTGTGATTTGATTTGTAATGTCATCATTCTTCTCATACAACATGTAATTAGTGATATCATCACTGATGTGATCTGTAATGTCATCATTGTGGTCATAGATTTTGCAACAGGGGGTGCGAAGTTAAGATGGATTTATCTGAAATTCAGGGGTTTCGTTGCATTACATTCTCACCTTAACGTCCCTGCTACTAAAGCTTTTTGTAATTTCAGGGGTTTTGTTACAAGGTTTTGTTCACCTCACTTCCCTACAACTAATGGTTTTTCCTTAAATGTCAAGGGTTTTGTTATTCTATACACACAGTTACGTTTTTTTCATTATTATTATTTGTAGCCCCAGCTACAGCATCAACCAATTAATTGCAGGATTTTAGGTGTGAATCTAACATGAGCAACTACTGGAGTGCCTTCATTCGCAGCTAAAATACTGCCCCTGTTAACAGTGCCAACACATTAATAAACCAACTCTTGGGAGATTTTAATTATTGAAACTGCATAAAATAAATTACAATAGATATTGTATTGCAGTCTGTGTTCAATATTATCTATCATTGTAACTTAAAAGGTGACCCATAAAAGGGCTGTTTCAGATGACGGAAAGAGGGCGATGGAATAGGGGATTAAAACACATAAGAATAAAACATCTAACAAAGGAAATAAACATAAAAAACAACATTACACGGCATGCGGCAGCGGCCGTTTAGTTATGGCTAAGTTGCTCAACTCAAAGGAAGAGCACTTTTTGGGCGGCTTAAATCTTCACTCCCTCTGGACTAATCCTTACCAAACTTTGGAAAGTTTGGTGAGGTTTCGTCAAGGAGGGGGCGAAGTTATAGGGGGGTCCCAAAACATTTTCTTTTTCCATAGACGCGATGGAAAACGTGACTTGCTCACGTCTACAGCCTAAACCTCTGGACGGATTTTCACCAAATCTGCGGCAGGAGCAGCGGCTTGGTCTGAGTACGTGCTTTTGTAAATTTGGTGTACATCTGTAAAGAGGATTTATTTAAAACAGACTAAAATCAGGTAAAAATTAAATAGTGATATCTGGGTTCGGTCCATGGATGGCCATCCGATTGGCATAGAGGGCAACGTGATGTCTGCAGACATCAGATGCGCCCACTAATTGGATGGTGAAAAGCATGAAGCGCGCCACATTTTTGGTAACGTCCGCCATGTTGGATTTGCGGACAGCGACCAGTGTCTGCATACTTTGTGATAAAAGCATATTAAAAAACACAACAGTGCACTTGTCAAACTTATCAAACAATCTCTGGGGACATGAGGGGTGATGAGGATGGGATGGGCTATGGCGATAAAAAGCCAAAACACAGGCTTTTTTCACCCCCAAAGACTGCAAACAGTCCGGATGTTCGGGTACAGTCCTGTGATGTCCGCGAACACTTCAGATGATCAGGGGCATCTATGCCTCTTTCTTCATTACAGGGTTGGTGAAAAGCAGTTTTTGGATGGCTTATAACTTTGGCACCACTCAATGAAACTGCAAGTGTGGTGGGATTCTGTCAAGAGGTGGCCAAATTAGAGGGGGTGCCAAAATATTGTAAAGGCTAATAAATGTGGTGCCATTTGACGAATCTACACACATGTTTGTAAAAACATTTTAGATCTAGATATAAATGTTTTTGAAAAGTTTGGTGGGGTTTTGTCAAGAGAGGGCTAAATTAGAGGAGGGGTATCAACATTTTTAAATGGCTTATACCATTGTTGCCGTTTGACGAATGTGGACAAACGTTTCCAGAAAGATTATAGGCCCAACCTTGAATGTTTGTGTAAAGTCTGAATGGGTTTTGTGAAGTGCGGCTAAGGTATATGACTATTGTATGTACATACATTATGACACTTTTGAAAAAGTAAAACATAGGCAGATTTCCAGCAAACTCATTTAAGGAGTATTGGCAATGACATTAAAGTATGGCTTTGAAAATGTGCCTGTGTTTTATTTTTTGACAAGTGTCATAATGTATGTACAAAAAATAGTGATATACTTTTGGTGACTGAGGTAAAGCCTGTGGCCATGGGCAGTAGCCAGATTATCCGGGTCATGGCAAAAGGTCAAGACCCAGACATCCTGGCTACTGGCCATGACCACAAGGGATGACAAATGGGGTTAAAGTGGCCATGTCTACCTGGAACCGGATATGGGGTAAAGTTATTCGAAAGTAGGATAGGTTTGACAAGGAAAATAAATTCTGCTTGTGTTGATATGGTCATAGGGTTTTCTCTTCACCTTCTGCAGGCTGCCATTGAAAGGGAATAGGGGCTCTGTACATAGCCGCACCTTCTCTTTCCATGGTGGCCAACGTGGAAAAGGATTTTCCGTCCTTTCTCTTTTTAAGCACCCTGTGTTACCGCTTTGGGAACCAGGGGTGCTAATGGTCTTCATCCCCCACTGCAGGGACTGGAATGGGGGATAATGATCCAGAGCCCTCATTATCCACCCTCCCTTTGCTTGGGCAGAAAAATTGGACTGCAGGGCCGTTGTCCATCATTACAGTCCCTGGAACAGGGGATGAACCCCACATTATCTCAACACGTCCATCCCGCTTACAATCCCCCCCAGTCACCTCAGAACCACATCTCATGTGCGCCATGGTCAATGCCCGGTCCATTAACGCACATGCCCTAGGCATAAACAACCTCCTCACCACCCGCAAGCTCAACCTTCTCATGGTCACTGAAACATGGCTGCATGAAACCTCAGGCCCTGCACTCTCTCTTGCACTCCCCCCAGGCTACTGTATCACCAGGCAAGATCACCCATATAAAGGTGGAGGTGTAGCACTAATTGCCAAAGATTGCCTATTTGCTGGAAAGATTGAGAAATCCATGAACAATAACAGTGACTAACTTCAATTTAAACTTAACCTCTCTCATCATTGCATCATTCCCATACACCTTGTCTACCGCCCTCCAGGTCCCTTAGGTGACTTTTAGGCTTCCCTCATTCACCTACTGTCAGATAACCTCAAGAAACCATCCAAAGTCATCCTACTCGGTAACATTAACCTACGCCTTAATGACACTAAGTATCCAGCAGCCAAATCGCTCAATTCAGTCCTTGAGACCATAGGGTTCAGGAACACTATCTCTGGCTCTACCTTCACCTTAGGCAGAACTCTGGATTGGATTGCCTAGCACAACAGCCCACTCCTCATCACGGGCAATACTCCCGCCCCATGGTCTGACCACCACACTATCACATTTAGCATCCCCACCACCAACTCTTCTTCCCCCCTCCTCAGCCTCTTCCACCAGGCATGGCAAGAAGTTCCTGACAACTTACTAAAGAAAGGCTACTACCCTTACGCCAGGGCCCAGCCTTTAGACCACCATTCTCCACTGACCCAGAGGCCCTCGCCCTATCCTATGATGTTGCAATCAAACCAGCAGTAAACACCATAGACCCACTTAAACCTCACAAAACTAAACCTACCAGCCACTCCAATACCTGGTTCACCCCTGAACTCCTCACACTCCGCATGGAAAAACAATAAGGCTATTATTCATGCTAAAGCTAAATACTTTGAATCTAGAATCTCCTAAGCAAAATCCAATACGAAAGAAATTTTCTCTCTCTTCAGAGAGTTACAGACCCCGACCCCTGCCCCCCAGAACTTCACCAAAGATAAAGCATGGTGCGATGAAATCCAAGCAGCCACGTGTAACAAGCTGAGCTCACTCCAAACTAAAATACAATCCACTAAACACTTGCTTCCCAACTCTCCAACCCCCACCACTTATCCCTCCCCGGACTCTTCTCAGATATTCTCATTCAAAGCCATATAGGAGCAAGACATGATCAACCGCATGAGAACCATAAAGCCATCCAGCTGTAAGGCTGACTCCTGCCCTGCCACGATCATTAAGGACTATGCTGATACCCTCGCACCATTTCTAACAGCCATCGTCAATGCCTCTTTTGCAATGGGGAAAGTCCCTTCCTTCCTCAAGGAAGCCTGAGTCTGCCCCCTCTTAAAAAAAAACATGCTTGAACCCACCTCTCTGAACCACTACAGGCACATCACCCATCACCACCGTCCCATTCTTCCTCAAGATACTGGACAAAGCAGCCTACCTGCAGGTGCAACACTTCATTGAAGAAAACAAGCTCCTAGGGCTACTTCAATCTGGTTTTCTCCCTAGGCACGGAGCTGAAACTGCCCTACTAGACTTAAAAAAACACATGGGCAATGCCAGAGACTTAGGTAAACCAGCACTACTCTTACTTCTTAACCTCTCTGCGGCATTCAACCTTGTAGACCACAACGTCCTATGCCACCACCTCTCCTTCATGGCTAAAATCTCCCCTGACGCCATGGCATGGATCAACTCCTTCTTGCAAGGCAGGACCATGCAAGTATTCGCTGACCTGGCCACCTTTTCACCCACCATCATCCTATGCGGAGTACCCAAAGGATTGTGCCTCTCTCCCACGCTCTACAACATCTTTACTCGCCCTCTTTTCCTCACCCTTGATGCACTTGGTATCTCCTACACCAGCTACGCGGATGATACCCTGATCCTCCTCACCCTCACAGACAACTATGACACAGACTCCAAAACCCTCAACAACATCTACACACCATCCAGGCATGGATGGCATCCAACAAACTATGCCTCAACTCTGACCAGACTAAACCCCTCCTGGTAGGATCCTCTGACGCACTAAAAAACCTTGACACACAGTTTAGCCATTTCATTATTAAAATACCAGTATCTGACACAGTAAAAACCCTCAGAGTCTATCTGGATTCTAACCTATGCATGAATAGACAAGTCAATGCAATCACCTCCACAGCGGCATCCCATGCTAAACTCATTAACGCAGCTAGGCCTTTTCTATCCAAAGAGAACTGGACCAGCATAGGCAGAGCCATTACTGGCTCAAGGCTAGACTATTGTAATGTACTCTTCTTCGGGACATCCACAAAAACCTGGAAATACTTCAAGTCATCCAGAACAATGAGCTTCACCCATTCCAAGGTATCTCCAAAAGGGAACACATTATGGCTGCCAGAAAATCAGCACACTGGCTCCTTATAAAAGAAAGGATCATATTCAAAACATTGACACTGACCCACAAGTGCATCAACCTCTCTGCACCTGACTACCTATCGCAAAGGATACACCCCTCCACCTCCACAAGGCCAACTAGAACACCCCACGCTAACATGCTTTGTGTGCCCATGATAAAGAGAGCTACGGCAGGTGGCGCTAGCTTCCCTTATCTAGCATCTTCACACTGGAATGCCCTACCTCCTACCCTTCGAAGTGAGGTATCCGGAAAGCCGTGAAAACTGCCCTTTTCGCCTGATGTACGCCACAATCACCTGCTCAGTCTGATAAGCTTCAAAATGTAATTATAAATAACTATGTACCACAATGTATGAAAGTAAAATGTGTAAATGCATTTCCCAGCTGTACCTACCCTGTAACTAAGCTCCCCGCAAGTAACAGCACCTTGATTCCCAAGGGCTGTTGTGCGCTATACAAATGTAATACATAAATAAATAAATAAATAAATAAACAAATAAACAAATAAATAAATAATAAAAAAAACAATTATTCCCATAAGCATAACACAAAATGCTAATGGAAATGTTGGAAAATCTTATTGTGTATATGTACTGTACTGAGAAATGTAAAGTAGATGGAGTCTATAAGATTATTTTGTTTAGTTCAATTTTTTATCTGTGAAAGGTTGTTCCTAAAGGAACCTTCCTTTTGTTGTTGTTTGATGTTTTTTTTCTTTTTTTTTGCAGGAGCAGTTAGAATGTAAGGTGGGGAGGGAAATGAGGGAAGAGGCACCAAGCACTAACATGGAGGGTCAGGTGGGCATGGAAGATGTTGTGCGTGTGTTACTTCTATTGTAGGGGCAGTGTTTCTCATGCTCCTGGATTACAGCTTTCAAAGCGCTGAAACTGCAATACAGAGCAACACACCTGCAGAGTGGCGTGTTGCAGTATATACAGAGGCGTGTCTTCGAAAGATATGGATCAACAGCCACTTTAATTTCTTGCAAGGTAGCTGCTGGGATTTTGTGTCCCACAGAAGTAGGTTGTGTGGTTACAAGATGAGGTGCAGGAAGACAGCATACTACTTGGTAAGAAAGGAACAGCCTTTCTGAGAGCATTGCAGTGGTTCGATTTGGTGTGGCGTGCATAGAGGTGGTCCCATAGGAGTACTGTCAAGGTAGTCTGTGACTGAGTACATTTCACTTTGGTAGCTTTAGCCTTTGATACATTCCCAACAGTGGCAAATAACTGCCACTCCCATGATTCTCTCTGGGTGCTAGAGGTAGGCACTTCCTCTACCTCATGTTATTGGTTGTCTTCAGTGTCTTTGGAAGTACTGCCCTTTTTTCGTTGTGTAGGTGGTGGTGGCTCTTGGGGAGGAGGGATGGCAATAGCTGATGCCATTTATAAGCTATATAGCAGTTTTGTGCTTTGTACTAGATTGTTAATGGCTAATGAGTAAGTTTAGGTGTAGGAGCTGTGCAAGGGTCCATTTTTTGCTTGAAAGTTTCTAGATCGGTAGAAAATGTAGTTTCTAACTGTCCTCGAAGCACGGACCCGATCACGTAGTGTGGATGCATTTGTGGACACCTTATCATGTTGTGCACAAGTGCACGGAAACATGACACTGGGCCTCATTACGACCCTGGCGGTAAGGGGTTTACGCCAGCGTTAGCTGCGCCGACCCCTTACCGCCAATTACGAGGTCCCCTAGCGCCATGGTGCTCTTAACACCTGCTTTTAGCAGGTGTTAAAATCCATGGCGCTAAGGGACCATGGAGTTAATTACGCCACCGTAATTTACGGTGGCGTAATTAACGCCTTCCCCTCTCCCATTATGCCCTATGGGGCAAAAATGGGAATGGGGAAGGGTAAATGGGGATTGGGGACTTACCGCCCCGCCAAGGTCGGAATGGGGCGGTAAGTCCGCCAACCACCATGGCGTAAACGTAGTTTACGCCATGGTGGTAAAGTCACGGCCCAGGCGGTAACTTACCGCCTGGGTCGTAATGAGGCCCACTGTCCGGAAGGTCATCAGAGGTTGGCGGATATCGACGGATGCAAAAATTGTCGGAAAATTTTCAAATTGTGCATAGAAGTGTTAAAGATTATGCTAAAGGTGGGACATGGCAGAGTTTTAAGGTGACATTTTGTAAGTTGGATATAACTGTTGCTATATTGGGGCAAGTATGATATTAGTAAGTTGTAGGAAAATAACATGCGCTGGTAAAAACCCTTCAAATTTACTGAAAAATCTTTGTTAAAGGGACGTTATGGTTAAGTTGCACTAATAAAAACCTATAAAATTCAGTCAAAAAACTTTGTTAAAGGAACGTTATGGTTAAGTTTCATTAATAAAAACATAACCATAACACCCCTTTAACAAATTTTGCGTGAATTCATACACATATATATATACAAATATATTTATTTTATGTTTTGAAAAAAGGGGGGAAACTGCCACTTATAACAAGACATTATAATTGCAGGTAATCAGATATTCTGTGATTAACTTCTAACATTCCACAAATATAGCACCTCTCTTGACTACAGATTCAAGACATTGGTAAGCTCACCAGCACCCTTGATTCTGGACCGGCAAACTATGAGTCTGCCTGCTGGAGCCACTGTGCCCAACAGGTTTCATCCTGCTGGGTGTGGCGGCCATGGTAGGCCATTGGTAACGGCGCTGGAATTTCTGAGTTCCGACTCCCATAGAATCCTATGGGACTCTATGGGAATGGAGACGTACATTTTTACCGGCGCCTGAATTCCCGGCAGCTAGACTCATAATGAACCGGTGGCACCAGGAAGTCAGGCACCAGGCAATCATTAAGAGTCTGCCAGCAATCCGCTGGTAGCACCGGCAGGTTTACCGCTGGGATCGTAATGAAGTTCATCATCTACACATGACTTGCATCATGGAAAGATCGGGAGTTGTTAAAACAGGAATCTGTGCAGTTGACACCATTGCTGAAGTTGAAGCTTCATTTGTAGTTTGTAATATTGCACTGGTGAATGGAAGTGCTGCAAGTGGTTCTGATGTCCATCTATGCAACAAATGGAACCTATGCATTTTTCTTGTATAATATTTGTACGCTTTCCGATAATCATTATCAATGTTATCCCAGTGGACTCACACTACATGATTAATTATAATAGATATTCCCAGGCTTTCAGATGGGACATTGGAAGACTCAAAGCCTACAGTTTTGTTGCAGAATGTGCAAGGTACTTTCACTGCCTCTTTTCTAGAACAGTGTTGTCTAACTTTAAAGAAGCACCAACTGTCAGCAGTGATTTCCATCCCAGTTGCCTTCTTCCTCTGTGGCAATGGATTCGGAACCCAAATGATAACATCGTCACTGCTGGTACTCTTGTGGTTGGACATGGTGGAAATGTCCAACTAAGAAGGAATATGTAAAACAATAATAAATACAACATGAAAAAGACAATGCCTCAAAATAAGGGCATATTAGAAGGGCTTCATCTTACTGTTTTCTTGCACAATTTTAGACATAGTCAAATGTCCAACTGGCGACGAAAATATAAAATAACAAAAATTAAAACTCCAAAAGGAAAATGCCACAAAAAATAACGCCTCCTCTTTGAACATCTGTAGCATTTCTAATGATTATTCAAATACAGTGCGCCAGTGCTACCAGTGTTTGAAAACTCTGGCTGTTGCTAGCAGCACCTTTAATGGGTGGAGGTAAATGATGTACAACCACCGCTCACAGTTACAATAAATATATCAGACCACATATAATCCAAACAAGACTGCAGCCCAGTACGGTCCAGACCATCTCATACATTTCCAATACACATCATCCCAAGTGACTTGCACTAAATGCTTTATCATAATTGATGTTGCCAAGCTTCTTCCCACAGCTTTTTCTTTTCTTTTCTCAGTTCTGAAATGCTGGTGTGTCTTCAACCAAATAAATACAGTATTAGTACAACATAATGAAGTGCGTGAAAAATTCTGACAGATGCATGGCATCAGAAAGAAAAGATCATAGGAATACCTCTCGCTCATCCAAGTCCTAATACTTCAGATAGGATCACCACATCTGTAAAAACTTCATGAAAAGCTTCCTCTTTGAACCTAGCATTTCTAATAACTCTTCAGATAGAGTGTTTCAGTGCTGTCAGTGTTTGAAGACCCTGCCTATTGTTGGCAGGACCTTTAATGGGGAGCTTGATTCTGCACAACCACTGGTCACAACTACAGTAAAGATGCAACACCACATATAAGCCAAAAAAGACTGCCTTCGGGTATGAGCCTCAACATCTCATGCAATTTCTAATAAACATTATCCACATCATCCAAGGCCACTCATCCCACATGATTTGTTATGATTGATGTTCCCAAGCTTTCCATCAAAACATTAGAAGGGCCACATCTGAGAGTTTTAATGATCAAGGTTACACATATTCAAATGTCCAACTGGTAACAAAAATATAGATTAACAAAAATGACAACTCTAAAAAGACAATGGCCCTCATTACGATCCTGGCGGTAAGTGAAAAACGATGCCGGTAAAGGATTACCGGCATCGCTTACCGCTAGGTCCTATTATCATCCGAGGAAGTGCAATTAGCAGCACCGTAGTTAACAATGTCGCTAACAGCACCAAGGGCGCGGGCACACGACCCCCCATGCCTTAAATAGCGGCATGGCGCATATTGGGGAACATCACGAGTCGAGTGGACATGCTCTTAACGCCCTTGCAAAGGCCATAAAGTACCTTACTGCCATGGTACTAATACCGCCATCGCAGACCACCTGTAAATGGCCATGTGCAGTGTTCTCAGCTGTCACAGGTGCACACAATCAGCACAGGTGGAGGCAATACAGACTGGCCAAGTACAAAAGGAGCACACCCCACCCCTTCCCACACTCCACAATGATTCCAATACGACTAGAATGTTGGGGCTGGAGGACCTGATTGCAATGGAAGTGCTACAGCAACAACAACTACTACGACAACAGGCAGCACACAGGAGACACAGGAGGAGAACGGGGGCAAAGCAGGGCCAGCAAGCCCCACCAGCACAGCCAGTGCCACCACGCAGGCAGCTCTCAATCCCACGCATCAGAGCCAGTCCATTCAACCTCACTGTTGAGCAGATCCACACCCTGTACCGTTTGGACCGGGACACCATCACCACCATTGTGGACATGATACACAATGACATCGTCAGCATGATGGAAACACCCACCGCCATCAACCCCCTACTGATGGTAGTGTCTGTGCTCCACTTCCTGGCCACAGGCACCTACCAGCACACAGTGGGGCACTTGCATGGCATTTCACAACCATTATTCTTACGTACGCTGAACCAAGTGCTCAATCCCCTCCTCAAGCATACAGACAACTACATTACCTTACCATGGACTGCCCAGGAGATGGCAAACACCAAAGTGGGTTTCCATGCACTGGCCGGCATACCTGGTTGCATTGGTGCCATCGACTGCACCCATGTGGAATTGGTGGTCCCACATGCCATGGAGGTAGTGTACCGCAACCGTAAGCAATACCACTCAATTAACGTACAAATGGTATGTGACTCAAACAGGATCATCACACATTGTTGTGCCCGATACCCTGGATCAACCCATGATTCAATGGTCCTGCGGAACTCCACAATACCACGCTACATGGAGCGACATACAGGGCCGATATCCTGGCTACTTGGTGAGTCTCATGTCATGGCCATGGAATTGTGAAGTGGATAGGTGATTGACGTGCCAATGCATGCTTTACCTGGCTGACAGGGGGGGAAGGATGCATCCTTCATCTGGGTGACAGCGGGGGAGGAGGATGCATACTTCATCTGGCTTACAGGGGGGGATGCATACTTCATCTGGCTGACAGGGGGGGAGGATGCATACTTCATCTGGCTGACAGAGGGGGGATGCATACTTCATCTGGCTGACAGGGGGTAAGGATGCATACTTCATGTGGCTGACAGGGGGGGATGCATACTTCATCTGGCTGACAGGGGTGGACGGATGCATACTTCATCTGGCTGACGGGGGGGAGGAGGCATACTTCATCTGGCTGACAGGGGGGGAAGGATGCAAACTTCACCTGGTTGACAGGGGGGGAAGGATTAATACTTCATCTGGCTGACAGGGGGGTAGGATGCATACTTCATCTGGTGACAGGGGGGAGGGTGCATACTTCATCTAGTTGACAGGGGGGGGGATGCATACTTCATCTGGCTGCGAGTAGCAGAGGTAATGGAGCCAGCTCATACCCTAAAGCAGTCCAGACTTTAGCTGACACCTGACCACATAATGCCAGATGTAGGCAGCCCCACCATGTGAATGAGATGTGTCCCAACCATGACCCAACCAAATGCATGTGCACTGTACAAAATCAGACCACATCCACCTCAAAGAAATTCACCTACATGCAATGATTTCAGCCAATACACGGCACCAGACGCCATCAATTGGAAGGGCAGTCCACCATAACTGCGCACAAAGGAGCAGCATGACGGACATGAACATCAAAACACCAATACATGGACACAGAGGCCCAAATGAATTGCATAACAACATTTGAAGTGCTCAGTGAGGTCATCATGAGGCTGACAGCAATGGTGCCATGATAAGAGCATTGATAACACATGGACATTGGCCAGATCACCAACACAACCGCTATGTACTAACACAGTGAATGGGCACTCATAAGGTACTGGACCCCCCTGCATACAGTGGTTGAAGGCATGCAAAACAGTCCATAAGAGGAATACACATATAGCGGTCACATCGTGTGACTCCATTCGTGCATGGAAATGGGGTTCAAAGTAAGAGATGAATGCATGCCATGGTGTCACGTCATGATTTGAAATCTGATGTCATGACTGACACATACATTGTTGCCCACATACAGGTGATGCAGGCTATCCCTTGAACAGGTGGCTACTTACCCCAGTCCGGAACCCACAGAACCGGCATGAGGAGGACTTTAATCGTGCACATACACGAACCCGTGTGGTGATTGAGCAGACATTTGGCTTCTTGAAGGCACGGTTTCGCTGCCTCAGCAGGTCTGGTGGGGCACTCCTGTACCACCATGAGAAGGTGGCAAAGATCGTCATGGCATGTGTAATGCTACACAATATGTGCATCAGACGGAATGTGCCCCTGCCCCCTGACGCTGAACTGCAACCACCTGACGATGAGGATGAGGATGGTGGGGATGGGGCAGCACCTCAGGGAGGAGGCGATGCACAGGAGGGACGTGCCATGCGTCAGACTCTCATTAACCAATGCTTCTAGCACACATGGACGGTGGGTGTCACATGGAGATGTCACTTGGGGCACTGTGTGTGTCTGGGACATGCACACTGTGGACTGTTCACCAATAAAGCACACGTACACAATGAGCAATGTCCACACATGTGATTTGTGCATAACCAAAAAGTGTATTGAAATTGTGATTTGCATGAACACACCCCATCCCCCCTCCCCTCTCAAGTCCCCAACACACCCCATCACCCCTACCCCCTCCCCCCTCAAGTCCCCAACACACCCCATCCCCCCTCCACCCTCAAGTCCCCAACACATCCCATCCCCCCTCAAGTCCCCAACACACCCCATCCCCCCTCCACCCGCAAGTCCCCAACACACCCCATCCTCATCCCCCCTCCCCCCTCAACTTTCCACAAAAGTGTGTGGATGCATCATGTGGGATTGTCCCATTGTGCGGACTCTATTGCCCCCCCCTCCCTGCACCCGGGGCACCCCTGCCTGTACTCTGCAGGTTCCTGGCAGATCTGCGGATGGGGCTAGATGGGGCAGAACTGGCAGCCGAGGAGGTACTTGGCCCCTCACAAGGACGCATTTCCCTCAGAACCTGAACAAGGTTTGTGAGCATGTGCCACACCGCGGCTAATTCTGTACATATGTCCTTGGTTGAGGATTCTATTGCCGCCTTCACTGTATTAGCACATTTTTGCATTTCGGCCCTAGCACTCCCACATTCGGCCACATGCTGGTTCATCAGTGAGGACAGTTGTTGCCGCTGGATTATCTGTTCCATTGATTCCTGGTTTCTCTGGGCCAACGAGGATGCCAGTGGCGTGTCGAATGTGCTGCTCCCCTCCTGCACAATTTCAACTGGGGATGGAATGGTTGGCCAAGAGTTATCAGGGGATTGACCCTGTATGGCTTCATCGTGCAGGCTGCATGGGGACAGGTAGGGGGAATGAAGGTGGCCAGTGGGGGGTCCTACAAATGCATCTGCATTCCCTGCATCTTCGTCCGAGCCACCTGCAGTGGCAGCAGTCTCGCCCATTGTGCTGCTTCCGGCAGAACCAGTGCCTTCGCTGGGCAACACTTGCTGGGTGTCTGATGATGATACAACCAGGCTTGGCCTGGTGGACATCTGTGCCCCTGCCTGTGCTGTCACCGATGGTTTTGGCTTCTGAGGGATTTTGTGTTTTCCAGCAGAGGTGGAGGGTTTCTGTGTGGGGACATCGGGCCTGGCTTTCTTTGCAGGTGTGGTGGCAGTGTCTTCCTCGTCACTGTCCGAATGAGAGCCTGTGGTGGAGCAAAGGGGGGAAAGGGTTAGTGATGCCTCTGTGGACTTTGAGCAGGCATTGTGATGGCTGCATTCAATTTGATTTCTACATGTTGCACGTTGGAGGCAGTGACATATTGTAGGTGGTATAAACATGGAGGCATGTGTGTGGCTACAGGAAGGGTGTGCATACTGCATGTGTACAAGGTGGAGGTCAGAACTGCCTGTTGGCAGTATTATGCAGATGTGTTGTGTTAACCCTGTCAGGCTTCATTGCAATTCCCATCAAAGTGGACTTCAGTGACTTTGGCATGGCTGGATTTGAGGCACCTACCTGCGTCACATGAGGTTGGGGCTCCTCTCTCCATGTCTCAGACCCCCTCGATTAATTTGGTGCCAATGAGTGTGGCAGATGTCTCCTCCCATGGCTGCATTTTTATTGGGGACTGTGCTCCTCCACCAGTTTCCATGGCCAGGTTCCTGTTGGCAGAAAGAATGCTCCTTAGGCGGAGCCGTAGGTCACCCACCTCTTCCTGCACTGTCGTGCATTGCGGGGTGTAGTGCCAACTGCACTTACCTTCTGTGCAACCATGGCCCATATGGCCTTCTTACGGGCTATTGCTGGCCTTGTAATCTCAGTGGAGAACACCACATCTGCGTGTTCCTGAAGTGTGTCGTCCAACATGTTCAGCTCCTCCTTGGAGAAGTGCTCCTGCCGCAGCCGCGCTCCACTTTTTTTTAACAACTTTTGGCATTGTGGTGAAGGTTTGAGGTAGAGGAAGGTTTGCCGAGGTTGGGGGGGTCAGGTGTCCACTGGTTGCGGCGGATGGCAATGGATTGTGTTTTTGAAGATGGCCGCTGTGCTCTTTCCTGTTCCTGTGCATTGACGCAACTTCCGGATCCGCTTATTTGCGGTCACCGCTAATGGCGGTGATCGTTGATATCGATGGCTGAGGTGGCGGACGCGCTATTTGCACGGCATAAGATGCCGGTAAGTGGCGTTTTTAGTGCTTTACCGCCATGGCGATTGTTACATTACCGGCATGGCACAATGCTCGTGCCCGAGAGGTCGTAATGTGCCGCTTTTAGCGCTATATGGCCAGCACGGACACGTTGATTGCGCCATGCCGGTAATGTCCGCAAATTACCGCCAGGGTCGTAATGAGGGCCAATGCCACAAAAAAGCAAGCCACCTCTCACGAATGTCTATGAACTCTTTAAATCGAGTGTGTCAACAACCACAGCTCTGAGCTACAGCTACAGTAAAGATGTAAAACCACATATATATATCAAAAAAGACTGCAGCCCAGTATTGGCCAGACCATCTTGTCCAATTTCCGATTCACATCATCCACATCATTGAAGAAGGCTTGCACCAGATGACGTGTCATGATTAATGTCCCCAAGCTTGGATGCCAATAACGGATACCCCAGCGTGGGACGAAGCAGTTGCGGAAGCTGAGTACTACCGAAGGGAGAACAAAAAGAATAAAAAATAAATATTCGTTACTTTAGATGTAATGAAAGGGGGGAATGTGTGGGAGCGAGGGGCCAGCAGGAGACAGTGTAACGCCAATTTGGCCAGAAGGAGGGTCATTTGATAAGAGAGTGTTAGATTTAGGGCCCGATTCATGGAACAAATGTGCGCCGCAAATCCATGCGCAAGCAGGCGCAAGGGAGCGCAAGCATGAGAAACGCAGCGCACGCGCACGCGTGCGATTCAAGGAAGACGCTGCGCGTGTTTCCCGCTGTCCGTGCGCCCAATCCAGCCATGGCGCACGCAGGCATACACGGCTTATGCTACGCGCACAGCAAAAGCACACATAGTGCGGCGCACACAACCAAAGTGGGCGGAACAGTGGGCGTAACACGCGGAATGGGGAACAACGCGTGAAAAAGAAGGCGTAACTGGGGAAGTACTGCAGGGAACTACACGGAACGCCCACACGCACGCGAACAACCCGTATTCATGGATCCGAATATGGGAAACCCGCGCACGGCAAAAGACGCGCACAGGCGTCAACGCGTCCGCCACACGAAGGCAGGCGGAAGCGTCCCCGCGCACAGTATAAAATTGTGCGCAAACAACAAACACGTATATACAGCTACGATGAATGCCCCATTTGTTGCAGCACTGATCGTGGGACACCGCAGGAGGAGGAGAATAGCCAGGGCACGCATTTTCGCACCACGGACAAGTCTTTTTGGGATGCCTTACCACCAGGTCTATGGCAGGTATAGGTTTCCACCCCATATCATCCTAGACCTGGTCAGGGAGTGGGAAGATGACCTTACATCCCCCACACTTTGCTCCCAAGCATTGAGCCCCTTGGAGAAGCTGCTCAATGTCCTGCAGTTTTTGGCCACTGGGTCATTTCAGCGGACTACTGCCATAGTGGGGAGGGGTCTCACAGGCCACGCAGTCACGCTGCCTACACCAGGTACTGGCAATCATGACAGCGCGCCCCTCAGTCCGCAGGCACATATACATGCCCAGAACACCCACAGAAAGGCAGGCCGTTGTCCTGGATTTTTTCAGGGTGGCACACTTCCCCAAAGTGCTTGGTGCCATAGATTGCACCCATGTGGCCCTACGTCCACCTAGGGCCACTGAGCACATCTACCGAAACTGCAAGCACTGTCATTCCATCAATGTAGAGGTGGTATGCGATGCAAAGGGAATCATCACCTCTGTCTAAGCAAACTACCCTGGCTCCACCCATGACAGTTTCATATACAGAATGTCTGCCCTGAGACGGGCCCTGGAAGCTGGTCAGCATGGCGACACATGGCTCCTAGGTCAGTACAAATGCCCTTGCACATGCATGCAAGTCACACACAGACAAATACCCAAACCCTAATAATCTCAACTATTATCACCTCCCCAGGGGACAGTGCCTACCCTCTGAGCAACCACATGATGACGCCAATCCGGAACCCCACCACACCACCCCAGGTAAGATACAACGCCGCCCATATTGCAACCAGGGCCATAGTGGAGCGCACATTCAGAGTGCTCAAGTCACGTTTCCGCTCCCTTGACCGCTCTGGCGGGCAACTACTCTATGCACCACCAGTAGTGTGCAGGATCATTGTGGCAGCATGTGTCCTGCACAATGTTGCAACATGGCAGGGCGTCCCGGTGGACATGGTGGTGCCCCCACATCCCCAACCACAGGCACAGGTGCTGCCCATGGGAGGGGACAGGGCACGTGGCGAGGAAGCCCGGACCCAGCTTGTGGCCACATTTTTCACCTAAACTCCCACCCCTGCGGAGTGCACACAGGCCTGGAACATAGCAGGTGACAATCGATGATGACAAAGAGACAGTCAACTGTCACAACCCTGCCACCCTGAGATAGTTGCCATGGAAGTGCCACATCGTCTGCATCCCTAGCTAATTAAACACAAGCTATCCCGTGTGACCAAAAGGCACACATATGACATATGACATGATATGCCCTATACACAAGTATTTCAAGGTGCGATGAGGCAGGGAGGGGGGAACAAGGGAAGACAGACAACGGTACTACTAGGCCAGGTGTCATTTAGATTGTGCAAGTGCAGGGGTAGGGGAAGGGAAAAGTGCAAGGGGAAGGGGAGAGTGCAGTACAGGGGTAGTATACCAAAAAACAAATACATAGGTTGGCTGGTGGCAACTGCAAAGGTATGTGCAGACAAGTGCTGGCAAGGGTGGGCTGTAGGGATAGAGAGACAGTAGCGCAGTGCAGGGGTTGCCAGGGAGGCAGTGCAAGTGGAGAGTGGCTGGGCCAGGGACCGAGGTCGGTGAGAGTGGCCCAGTTGCAGCTCCAGTGCAGTTCCAGTGAAGAATTCCGCAAGGGAGAGGCAGAGAGAAAGCAGAAGCAAAGAGGAAGGTCTTGAGGTGCTTCCAGAACCGGAGATGGTTCCCCTCAAGTTCAAGTGAGGCAGGAAGGCTGTTCCAGAGGGAGGGCCCTGCCGAGGAGAGAGATCTACCCCCAGCTAGTTGGTCTGAGAAGCGGATGACCCTGACATGCAAGGTGTGCATCACACACACCTGCAAAACAGGCTATGGCCATCACTGTCATGTCACTCAAACCCTCCCAAGCCACAACATGACATGGCAAGCAATACCCATACACCAACACAGTAACAATAAGGTACACATTGCCATGTCCTAAATCTACAGTGGCATCAGACAATGATGCCTGACCCGGAATCAGATGAAATGACAAACCAACAAAATCTCCCACCCAAAATAAGCCATTTCCAAATGCATTACAAGAGTTGTAGACGTAACATAACAATGAATGCTTGTCTACATGCACATTGTGCATTGCAAAATCAACACTGCAGCTCATGTGTGCTGTGTCCTACTCCTGCAACACACTGCTCAGCGCACAGCACAGTGAACAGCCATTGTGTGTGATGCACACCCTGAGCATCACATCTAAGTGACAGACCACATCAAACAGCAAATTAGGCATGTACAGGATCCATAATCGGTCACAGAACATGTGCTGCAGGGACACAGTGGGCACCAGAAGGCAAACAGTGTACACGTGGATATGCAAGGGTGGGAGTACATGTAGTGCATCAGAGTGCAAGTGTGTGGTTCTGCAAGGACATGCACTCCACATATGCATGTGCACTCAAGTGGCCATTAGTGTTCTCTACACATCACATGTGAACATTCACCATGTGTACACCCCAGCATGTCAAACCACAACTATCCCCTTGCACCTGAAAGGTAAACACAACACATGAACAGGCATTGATCAGCAGAACACAACATGTACATAGGATACCACCATTACAATGTCAGAGTTCCCATCACACTGCAGGGCAAGGCAACTATCAACAACAACCCCCCCCCCTCCCTCACAAATGACCATGACCCACTGAACAACTGCACCTGGGTCATGGAGCCTTCAAACCTCAATTCCACCTGGCCACAGGATCACCTTTACCCTTCGTCACCATCTCCCACCTTGTGTGTAAAAAGGTGCCTGCACCCTCATAATCCACACTCATATCCAAAAGCACAAAATCCAAGCCAGAAAAACGAACCAGAACACCCTCCAGTAGATGACTTGACGTAGCAGTACCTCACAAAGGCCAAGTACTACCACAATGATGCAACAACCAAGCTAGCACAGTAAAACAATGTCACAACAGGATGTGAAACATGTGTGGTACATGACATAGGATGATGCACCATGAACGGATGTGTACTGTCACAGGTCCCCTGTACAGGCATGGGAGTGTCACGAAACAACCACCCCCACCATGTCCCGGGTGCCTGCAAGGTCAAACTCACACAGGCCCCTGAGACCCTGGTGGGGAAGGAGATTCAGGGATATGCAGTCGGGACAGGTGTTGACACACTGGATGACTGGAATGAGTGGAAGGAGAGGGGAGGAGGAATGACACATGAAACTAGGGAATGCACGAAAATGTACTACCTGCATGAACACATACACAATCCAAACAAACTTGGACATCATTGTCATGGCCTTCTGTAGTCCAGGCTCAGGAGTGGTATGAACCAACCACCCCCTCTAGGGTTTTGGCGCCTGCAAGTTCGGGGCTTACACAGGCATCCGCAACCTCAGCGGGGAAAGAGGGTCAGGGAACGTTGCTTGGATAGGTACGGGAAGCAGGAACACCGAGTAGAGGGTACAGGGTTCAAAATTGCATAGGATTACGGGTGATTAGGGGGAAAAACAGACCAAATTGAACCACACATACATCCATGCATTAGTACACTCCCCAGCAAGCCTATGCAGAGCAGTTTGAAAGAAAAACAACAAGACACTTAGCTCTGGTTTTGAGTGCTGGCCTCCTGCCTGCGCACTCTCAGGTCCGGTTACAGAAGCACTGCAATGCTGCAAAGAGAGCCACAGTCAACAACCTGTATGTGCCAATTACACAAAAACACAACACCAAACATGCCCCATAGCAACAAACTACTCTACAAACAGACAATCTGGTGTAGATGCTTCGTACCCATATATAACATCACCCCTGTGACGGGTCATACACAGTCAATGCAGTAAGTCAGCCTCCGGTGGGTGCGTGGCAAATGGAACACCAATGTGTCACAATTCACACAACATGCAATGTTCCCTGGGTAAGCAGACAGACCCATATAGCAAGCCATGACTTCTGAGCAAGTTGCGTACCACCATGACCGAAACAAAGTTGGCAGTGCAGTTATCATAAAGTACATGGAAAAGACATGCACTGCACCCGAGTATGTCCCTTGTTGTATGTCCCTGTGAGCTGCCCCTTTCCATGTCTCGGAAGGCTACATGGTTGATACAAGTGCCTCAATGGACCTTGGTGTACCGGAGGGTATGTGCCACTGCCCCTGCATGTGTCCCAGACAACCTTACAATCAACAGCCATCAGTCCACCAACACATCTGAGCTGCATTGTGTGCTTCAACACCAATATTCGTCTAAGCTCACCCTCAGTGCTGTGACTAAGCCTGCATGTGCAACTCGCCTGGTGCAAGCTTTGCTGTGTCGTGGCCCCCCTGTGCTGCTCACCTTGCCTGGAGTTCCTTGGAACATGTCAGCAGTTCTAAGATGTGGGTCTACAATGCCTGTGCCTCTGCTTGTGCACACATGTGCATGTGGACACCAACAAACGTGTCCAGAATTCCGTCGTCCAATGGGCCATGTCTGCTGGCAAAGGTGCTCTGGAGGCTCATCCCCCTGCAGAAAGGGCATGAAACACATGATTAATGCTTCAAAGTCATCTGTGTGTGTCTCATCAGGCATCTCATTACTTGACCATGTCAGAGAGTCACATCACAAATCACACCATCAGTCCATCTTTCACATCCAAAGTGTGGAACACTATCTACATCATGAATTGCAACAAGCACGTGTACAGTAAAGATATGAAACATACTACACAATGCATAACAATTAATGTACACATTAATCATGACACACCCCATCTAGCAAAAGCTACAAAAATCATCCCCACTAGGGGTGTCAACCCAAGTCACACAGCACCAGACATGCCACAGATATGACAGTCCAAAGACCTTGTGTAAAATTCTGTAACACCGAACCATCCTTGCGAGCCCATGGATAAGGGAGGCAGGAGTGGCATATGTGAGTCAAGGACCCCAAGCAGCAAACACATACACAAGACAAGCCTGAAGGGCCCAGCTGGAACAGACAGTGGATGCCTTCAAAAGCCACAAAGCACCGTACCGTCACATGAAAGCACAATAGACTAGCAATTTTAAACTAAATCAACTATTAACTAATTACACTAACAATGGAAAACCTACATTACCTAATTAAACTAACTATCAAACAGAAACTTAACTAACTAAACTAAAAGAAAAATCAAAAATGGCCACATACGACCCGGGGGGGAGGGGAGGCACCCAGGAGGGGGGAGGTACAGGGTGCTGCTCAACATCCACATGCGATGATGCTGAGCCAAAAAAAAAACCTCCATGAGCTCAACACCTGCACAGCCCGACCTATGTGGGAGATAGATGGTCGTCCGAGTCTGGCTCATCCTGTAAAGGAGGACGTGGCACAGTAGCCTGGCCATGCCTAGCCACAGCTTGCCCCTCGTCGGCAGCAAGTCTGCCGGACGGGTGAGCCTGGTTCTGTGTGGCGATGTGACGTAGGTCTGCATGCAGAACCTCACGTGATACATGTGCTTCCTCTTGCAAGGTAGCACGTCTAACACGGAGTTCCTCCTGCAAGACCTGGCTGGACAACCGCTGCACCTCCCGGCAAGCCTGTAGCTCAGCCGAGATGGTACGCTCAAGCTGTGCAAACCTCTCCTCTGCCTGCTGCCTCTGGGACATCATAAGGACACCCAGAGTGGATCTGAGGGAAGCATACTCCTCCCTCAGGGCATCCATGTGCGCCTCTGCGTGAGCAGCAATTGCTTGACGCAGAGACGACATTTCAGCCTGGCGTGCCCTGTCTGAGGCCGCCATGCCCAGCCTGAGCGAGCGGGCCGTGGACCGTGCCGCCTGCTGCTGGAGAAGCACCTGCCTACCAGGGGGGAGCACAGATCGGGCCACACGCTCCATGCTCTCAGCGATGTTCTGCATTGCTGCCCCCTGCCGTTCGGAATTGGCAGTCATGTCTTGCTCCCACCCAGTATACTGCGGTTGCACGCGGTGACCACGTTGCCAGGCTTGACCCCTGCGGGACCCAAGGACCGGGGGTCCTCGCTGTGTTGGCACCGCCCGCGGCTGCACGACTACATGCCCCCGTCGACGTGATGTCCCAGGCACATCAGTGACTGGTGTGGAGGGTGACCCTGCGTCCCGATCCACCACGGGCGTAGGAACCAAGACTGTCTGATCCCTCAGTGCAGGGGTCGCAGACAGAGGAGTGTCCACATCAGAATCACTCACCCCTGACACATGGACTTGATGCTCATCCAACTCAACATGGACGTCAGAGTCGTCATCAAGACTGGACTCATGGGCAGCCAGAGACAAGATGGACTGCAGCACTTGGGGGTTTTCGTGGCCTACCACCCCACGACCCCCTCTAGTGCCGGGTTGATGTGGTGGTACCAACCCTGTGTCTGGCATGACAACACCATCCTCCGCCTCCATTGCGTCATCACCTGAAAAATAGAGAGAAAAAAGGTCACTACACATGTCAGAAGCACACAACACACACACACACCGACACCAAACGCATCCGGCAGACATGTGACACACAACATATAACCTGGCATGCATGCTGGGTCAACTTTGAATAGCTTCTGTGATCAGACCTGTTGAAAGGCGGCAGTTTCCATGGAAGTGGGTCTATGCAGTGCAGAAAATGTGTACGCCACTCACTACCTACATGTACAAGGACTCCATGGTGTGTGCCAGGAAATGTGAAGGCAGTGCAATGTCAAATTCAGACATCACGTGCATTGTGCATTCAATGTGTACCATATCTAGAAGCCAAGCACCACTCCACCCCAGTACCAAAGCAGGGATGCCTAGCATGGTATCAAAAGGTTGACCATACACCTGTGTATTGACAGGCAGTGTTGACTGGCATCAACAGCTTAATGTTATTCAAGTGACAACACTGCAAATGATGCTGGGACAGTAGGCAGGACACATGATGAAAACTCTGGAGGCCGCCCACGTTTGAAGAAGACACAACAAGAGTTGGACAGAGTCATTGGCCATTGAACAGGCTGAGGCCTGTGAGCCACACAGATTGTCAGAGCCTAAACATGTGTGCAACGCAGGACTGAGCCACAGTTGACATGGGAAGGCTGATGAGATGGCAGGCAATGTATGTAACCAAGGACTTGTATTACAGTGATCATCCAGTCAAGGACACATAGGGGCATGCGTGCAATGCACATGGAGCATGAATGGGCACTCATGTCCCTGCGGGACATGTGACCCATGCACAGTACAAGTGAGATACCCTGCATCGAGTACTAAGGCTGTACCACACGGCATTTGTCTGGCAGATTCTACGCTGGAAGTTAGCATCTACACAGGACACATGAACAAGAAAGTACACATTGGCAAGATTGAAGCAGACCAGTGCGAAGGTGGAACTGGGGTGCAGAGTGGCGGAGGAGGGGCAAGGGAGCATGCCTACATGGAGTCCCGCATGCAGGCAGAGGAGAAATGCATGACGGAAGCATTGCATTACTTACACATCAGAACCATGTACAAGTCACATGTAGCGGCAATCATGCACAACACATCCCACAAGTGAAACACACACGTCCTCAACAAACACGCATCAACACTCACTGGACTGCACATCAAAGTCCAGCATCTCTCCCACTCCTTCGACCAATTCAGGTGATATGAACTCCGCAACGAGAGCCTCATGCGGAGTGAGCTCTTCCTCCTCTGGTGCAGGCCCACTGCCAGTCACCAGAGTCAAGTTGTAATTAGAGGCACGCTTAGCCTTAGTGCTGCGCTTGATGTCATTCCAACGCTTTTTGCACTCTTGCGCCGTGCGCACCTCATGGCCGAATGAACTGACATGTTCCGCCACATGCTTCCAGTGGGTCTCACGTTGGGCAGCCGTAGTCTGACTATTGGCACCCACTAGCATGTCACGGCTGTGGCCCCGCCCGTAGTCCACGAGGAAGTCCAGTTCCTGCTTACAGAAAGGCTTTTTCTTCGACGTGCAGGAGGTCGTGGCTATGTGTGTGGGTCCCAGCCTGTGCTGCAGGTGCAACCTTCCTCCTCTTGGACTGTGGCGCAGACCCTGGCTGGCTAATGCCGCCCTGACCAGTGTGGCCAGTGGGTTTGGTGGATTGAGCCAAGGGAGTGGCAGGTGGAGGGATGGCCAAAGGCCTGACTTGTGTCAGTGGCAGCTGGGTGCCCATTAATGGACCCTGTGCAGCAACATCAGCTGTGGCAGGGTCATTGACCGCAATGGTCCTGGTTGGCAGACTCACAACCGGGGTGCTGTTGGGTGCATCTGCCCCTGCACTTGCCAACACCTGGCTGTTCGGGGCAGCAGATGACATGACTGCCCCAGGGACACGTGTCTTGGTCTGAGCAGCCCGGCCTGCCCCTATGGTTTCGCCCCCTGGCCTGTTGGAGATCTACCAAGGGCTCTTCAAGTGCCAACGCAGCCTGCGCTGGCAGACCCTGAGCCTGGGTGGCGGTGTCCACAGCTGCACCTGCAGCTACCACTACCCTTGGGCCCGTGGCAGTCGATGGAACGGACTGCCGGGTCAAACGGGTGCCAGTGCCAGATGCAGGAGTTGCATCTCCCCGAGCCACAGGGGGTGGTGGCATGACTGCACCGACACATGGCACAACATTGTGCTCAAGTGGCGCACCCCTGCCTCTTCCCCCTCTGTGGCCGCCCTGGACACCCTGGAGTCCCCCTACTCCCTGGTCACCATGGCCACGTCCTCGACCACGCCTGCCATGAGGAGGACACCCAGCTGAGGCGCCCCTCACCTTTGGTGGCCTCCCAACCATGGCACTGATGTAGTAGTGCTGGCACAGATGGAGTGGTGCCAATGGGAGGTGTACACCACAATTGACCTGGACAATTGGGATGAAGGGGGTGAGAAGCAAGATGTTAACAGCCCCCCTGCACCTGCAAGGCTGTATGTGACCCCGGTGATGTGGTGACGGGTCACGCAACGCTCAGGCACCCCAAAACTGCAGTAAAACCGTGCCCGCAACCCTGCAGCCTACGTGCATGGATTCAACCTCCCGCAGTACGCAGTGGCACCCAGTAACACGAATAACGCATACGCGTGGGACACGCAGGCTACTATGACATCGAAAATGGGTGCGATACACAGGGGCACCCGCAGTGGGAAAAAGAGCGTGTGCGACTCACCGTCTGACTAGCGTGATGCAGAAAAACACGCGTATCCAATACCCCCGCCAAAAGAAGAGATACGTCCTTGATAGCTGTGAAGTTGTGATGGTGCGCGAAGCAACAGGAAGCAGCAACAAACATCGGTCTCCACGAAAGGCACGTACAGCGAACTGCTGGGCCCGCTCACCTTTAACCAGTGCTGAGGGAAACGCACGCGCGCATCACATCACTTACGCGCATGGGCCCTTTCCTCGTATTACACACGGACGTGCAGTTTTGCACGCGCGCTGAAATGCCCATGCACGCCTGTGCGTGTCACGTCACAGGGGCGCTTGCGCTTCAGGGGCCTTCTGTCCAATGAAATTGCGTATGCGTACAGACGCGCTTACGCGCTAAGGGCCTTTCCTCGAATTACACGCTGGCGTGCAGAATTTTCACGTGCCAAATCACTCCCTATCAAGCTGGCCACGCTAAGCACACGGAAGACCACGCTCCTGCCCAGACGGCCGAACTACTGCCCCCCAGAGCCCCGAGCACGCTCCCACCTGCCATCTGCTGCTGCCTGACTGCCTGCTGCCCACGTGCCCTGCCATTTGCTGCCTGCACATCAGCCAGGGGTGCTGTCGCTGTGCCCACCCCTGCTAGAACCGAAGACTCCCGACTGGGATTCCATCGCTCCACAGCCCAGCCCCAGGACCCAGTTGCCCACCCACTCCTGCCTCTGGGGTTGTCATGTCAGGGCAAACACCATCTGAGACCACTGACAACCCCCGGCCAGAGAGGCAGAGGGGCACCAGCTTCAGTGCCACCGATGTTGGTGTCCTGGTGGAGCAAGTCCTGGGGCAGTATGATGCCCTCTTCGGAAGTTCCCGCGCCGACAAGGAAGGACGGACTCGGATCTGGACAGACATCGTGACTGCCATCAATGCGGAGGGGGTGGCAGTCCGCGACTTCCAACATGTCAAGAAGCGCTGGGAGGACTTCAGGTCCAGGACCCTGAACAAGCCCCGCGCCTCTTGAAGGTAGCGGATGCCAAGGGGCGCCGGGGCCACTTGTCGGAAGAACAGATGAGGGTCCTGGAACGCATAGCCCCAGCGCTCCACGTCCAGGTCCTTGAGAGGCAGACCCGTCTGGAGTCGAGCGGTAAGTGTACATGCATCCTGATTGTGAGCTGTGCGTGTGGTGATTTTTCAGTAGTGTGCAGGTTGCACATCTGTTTGCATGGGGTCGAGTATGGGTGGGGGTGTACAGGGCCGTGGGGCTAACACATGCAAGGGCTGGAATGTGTGAGACATGGATGGTGCTTGTGTGTGTAGGATTGCATGCCAAATGCAGTTGTGTGGGCACACATGTTTGGATGAATGTGTATGTAAGTAGACATGTCCGTGATGTCACACATGTATGTTGTTTTCAGCTGTATGTATCAGCACTGTGCACATGTGCATCTGTGTGTATTTGAAAAGGGTGCAACAGTGATGCAACATGGATGCATGTGACAGCGGTATGTGGAAGCCTGATTGGCAGATGTGACATGGATCCCCATCTGAACACTGCGACACTTGGCAGAGGTGTACACATGCATGCAAGTGTGGTGGTGTGTGTACATGTGTGGTGCACTTCCTGTGTTGCATGTGATGTCTGGCTCACCTTTGCCTGCTCATGCTGTTGTATGTGTATGGATGGTGCTGGCAGTTGCGATATGGCTGTGGTATGGCTCATGTGTGCGAGTTGAAATGACATGTGTGTTGGGGATTGTGATGGCATGTCTGAGGTTTGGCAATGCCACTCATGTACAACTGTCATGTGTGTATGTGTCCATTGTACAGTGCCCTGATGCCTGTGTTTTATTTCTCCCTGTCTGCAGTGTCAACTGATGAAGAGGGCGGAGAAGGTGCTGTGGAGCACAGCGGCGGGGATCCCACCGCCAGCCGGAGACGCAAGGCCCGGCTCCCCTCCCATGTTGTCATCTCGTCAGGGAGTGAGGAGTCCGGTGCCGCGTCCCAAGCCACAGCTGCCGGGGGGAGGTCCAAGAGGCGGAGGTTGGAGTTGGACTCCTCGGCAGCAGAAGGGGCAGCTGGGACCCCACAGGGCTCAACGGGGGAAGATGGCACGGAGTCATCCAGGTTGGTGGGGGGTTTGGTGGAGGAGGAGGCCGTGCAAGCAACAGAGACGGGGTCTGGAGGTGGGGATCCCACTGGTGCTAGTGGTGCAGTGCAGGACCAGGGACAGGAGGAAGCACAGGCCGCCGCGGAGGTGCCTGTGTGCAATCCTGTCCCTGATCCTGTCCCTGCATCATCTTGCACCAGCAGGGATGCCTACGTCCAGACCCGTTTTCAGGCAGGTGATGAGCAAACGACAACTGGCCTTCCTCTGCCTGCGGACGTGGCTATCCGGGTCCGGGTTGAGTTGTTCTGACTGGTGTGGCGTTGCGTCAACGGGCCATGCAAGGTGACCTGCAGTCTTTTCATGAGGAGACTGCACGTCATCTCGAATGGCTCGTTCACCACGTCAGCCTGCTGGGACAGTCACCCAGGCCGGATTCCTCCGTATGATGGGGCTTGCTACGACCCCCTCCTCAACTGAACCCCCTACGCGCCAGTCGTCCTCCGTGCCATCTTCCCACCCATCAGTTACCTGGGTGCCCTGTGGAGCTGCCTCTGACGGTGCGGCCAGGCTGGTGGAGGAGGCATCCCTGCCACAGTCGGGAGTCGGACGTCCAGCAGGGGTGGCCACATCAACGACTCCACCCCAGCCGGCGGAGGATGTGCAGGCAGCAGGAGGCAGTGCACGGGCAGAGGCACAGCAGCAGCAGCAACGTGGTGGGAGCCATGAAGGCTCGGGGCCTTCAACATCAGAGGGGCAGGCATCGGCCGGAGGACAGGAGGACCCAGGACAGAGAGTGTCTTCCGTGTGGCAGCGGTTGGGTCACGCCATAGATGCGGAGCGGCAGCGGGCGGAAGAGGCACGGCTCACGATGGTCATGGCGGAGAACTCCATTCAGAGGGCCCTGAGGCGGGACGAGTGCCTCGAAGCAATCCGCAGGGGTTTGGAGGTGGAGACGTCGATGGCCCTGCGGACCCTCGGGTCCATGGAGGAGGACTGCCTCCGGGACATTGAGGAGGAGTTCGATGATGCCCTGGCCCGGGACATCCAAAAGTGAGCCGTCAAACTAGCCCGCTGCCCTTGTACATAGTTATGTAGATAGTGTTAGGTTTCTTTTTTTTTGGATTTATTTTGGACCTTTTGGACATTGGCCACATTTTTGTATATAGTTTATTTTATTAGTTAGTGTAGTTAGATAGGTTTCATTTCTTTTGTTGGGATAATGGACCCTGGCTTGTTCGTATGTACATAGTTCACTGTTGGATTGTATTTTTCTTTCACATTTTAACCATGGAGCAATGGCTTTCAATTTTATTTCCCATTGGATTGTGTGACTTTGGACACCATTACTTTGGATTATGATTTTTGGTTTTGCTTTTTTTCAAAGACATGCTTCTTTTCATTTTTGTACATTCCCATTTCTGTTTCTTTATTTTTGATTCTATTTATGTTTCCTTTAATACATATTTTTTTATTGAACTTCAATGTGTAGTATCTCATTGGTTTCATGCATATCATGATATGGGTTTTGAGATTCACTGACACCCATTGGGTGTATGTGAGGGAAATGTGTTTGTTTCGGAACTTGCAATTGGTGTTCTGTCATGTAATTGCCAATTATGAGTGGGTGGATGCAATACTCGGGTGGGTGTTTTGCATTTGGAGGCTGACCATAGGGACCAGGGATCTAGATTGTGATGACATGTTGACTGGTATGAACATCGCAGATTCCCACAGGGGTATTGCGAAAGCCCCTCCATTTTCAACAGAGAATTGCGTGAAGATATTGGAAACATAGATGTAGAGAGCACCATTATATAATACGTAGACAATTTATTTGTCTGCAGCTCCACAGAAGAAAAGTGCAGAGAAGACTCCATAACACTATTAAATGGGTTGGCTGCAAAGGGGTATAAAGTGGACAAAGGAAAATTGCAAAACTGCCTGGCCGATGTTGTTTATCTCCGACAGCTAATATCAAAAGATGGGAAACAAATACTCCCAGACAGGGCAGCTGCTATACACAACATGATCATACCTAAAACAGTTAAAGAAATGCAAAAATTCAGCGGTATATGTAATTATTGCCGAGCATGGATCCTTGATTACACAGCATATACACGCCCACTGCTACAAGCATTGAAAGAATCACAGAAGAGTAGGGCCCCAATAAAATGGACACATGACATGATGGCACAGTACTTTAGATTAAAATACCTCATTGCAAATGCTCCAGTACTTGCGACCCCAGATTATGAGAGGGAATTTTTCTTATTTTCACACTGAAATGGAACACTGATGACAGCAGTGCTTACACAGAAACCATCATTAGGGCACAAACCATTGGCCTATTACAGTGGAACATTAGATGCAGTGATGCAAGGACACTTCTAATGAGAACAGTCCCTCGCTGCAGCAGCTTTCGCCATTGAAAAAAGTGCCACAATCGTGATGGGATGTATGGTAACTCTATATGCAGAACACTCATTATTTGCAAGTCTGGAGAGGTCAAAATCAACATTAACAACACAGAGAGCAACAGCGTATGAGATAATAATTTCGAGCCCCAACATGCACGTTGTAAGGTGCAAAACAGTAAACCCAGCAACATTTATCACAGAACCATGCACCACAGAGGATATGCAGGAACACGACTGCGCCACCTATGAAGGGGAGGGCGACGACATTACCAAAGCGAGCGAAAACGCCCTGAAGGAAGGAGAGATATATTTCATAGATGGGTCAACATCGATAAAACCTGAAACGGGGGAGAAGCACGTAGGGATGGCCGTAGTATGCATGGAGGAAGATGGCTATGAAACAATTGTCCAGAAGTGCCTCCCGTCCCATTACTCCGCACAAGCAGCAGAATTAACTGCATTGATTGAGGCACTGCATACAGCCAGAGAATGCACAGTAACAATATACTCAGACTCAGCATACGCGACAACCACAGTCCATTCAGGGCTATCCCGCTGGCGTAGAAGGGGGTTCAGAAGAGCGAATGGCTCACTAGTACAGCACGCCACACTATTGACTGAGACATGGGTGGGGGCCTGGTGGAGGGTGACCCTGCACTGCTGGGGGGTGGGGGTGGTGGGAGACATGGGTGGGGGCCTGGTGGAGGGTGACCCTGCACTGCTGGTGGGTGGGGGTGGTGGGAGACATGGGTGGGGGACTGGTGGAGGGTGACCCTGCACTGCTGGGGGGTGTGGGTGGTGGGAGACATGGGTGGGGGCCTGGTGGAGGGTGACCCTGCACTGCTGGGGGGTGGGGGTGGTGGGAGACATGGGTGGGGGCCTGGTGGAGGGTGACCCTACACTGCTGGGGGGTGGGGGTAGTGGGAGACATGGGTGGGGGCCTGCTGGCAGGTGCCCCACAGTGCTGAGGGGTGGTGGGAGACATGGGTGGGGGCCTGGTGGAGGGTGACTCTGCACTGCTGGGGGGTGGGGGTGGTGGGGAACATGAGTTGGACATGGGTGGGGGCCTGCTGGCAGGTGCCCCACAGTGCTGGGGGTGGGGGTGGTGGTAGACATGGGTGGGGGCCTGCTGGCAGGTGCCCCACAGTGCTGGGGGGTGGGGGTGGTCGAAGACATGGGTGGGGGCCTGGTGGAGGGTGACCCTGCACTGCTGGGGGGTGTGGGTGGTGGGAGACATGGGTGGGGGCCTGGTGGAGGGTGACCCTGCACTGCTGGGGGGTGGGGGTGGTGGGAGACATGGGTGGGGGCCTGGTGGAGGGTGACCCTGCACTGCACGGGGACATGGGTGGTGGGAGACATGGGTGGGGGCCTGGTGGAGGGTGACACTGCACTGCTGGGGGGTGTGGGTGGTGGGAGACATGGGTGGGGGCCTGGTGGAGGGTGACCCTGCACTGCTGGGGGGTGGGGGTGGTGGGGAACATGAGTTGGACATGGGTGGGGGCCTGCTGGCAGGTGCCCCACAGTGCTGGGGGGTGGGGGTGGTGGGAGACATGGGTGGGGGCCTGCTGGCAGGTGCCCCACAGTGCTGGGGGGTGGGGGTGGTGGGAGACATGGGTGGGGGCCTGCTGGCAGGTGCCCCACAGTGCTGGGGGGTGGGGGTGTTGGGAGACATGGGTGGGGGCCTGGTGGAGGGTGACCCTGCACTGCTGGGGGGTGGGGGTGGTGGGAGACATGGGTGGGGGCCTGGTGGAGGGTGACCCTGCACTGCTGGGGGGTGTGGGTGGTGGGAGACATGGGTGGGGGCCTGGTGGAGGGTGACCCTGCACTGCTGGGGAGTGGGGGTGATGGGGAACATGAGTTGGACATGGGTGGGGGCCTGCTGGCAGGTGCCCCACAGTGCTGGGGGGTGGGGGTGGTGGGAGACATGGGTGGGGGCCTGGTGGAGGGTGCCCCTGTTGGCTGGGGGTGCACGTTGACATGCGTTGGTGGGCAGTAGTGCAAGTTGACATGTGGGTTGGCTGGGGGGCATGGCCATGGTGGATGGGGTGCCTGCATGACATGTGCAGGGTAGGCACCTGTGGTGTGAGCCACCTGCAGGGGCCGTGGAGGTTGTAGAGGGAACACCTGGGAGGACCCACATGTGCAATTCACGTGTGGTGCTCCCCGCGCACCCCTGTAATACACGTTCCCTGATGGAATCGCGTGTGAAACTTCCCGCGCACCCCTGTAATACACGTACCCTGATGGAATCGCGTGTGGAACTTCCCGCGCACCCCTGGAATACACGTACCCTGCTGAAGTCGCGTGTGAAACTTCCCCCGCACCCTGAAATACACGTACCCTGATGAAATCGCGTGTGGAACTTCCCGCGCACTCCTGTAATACACGTACCCTGATGGAATCGCGTGTGGAACTTCCCGCGCACCCCTGGAATACACGTACCCTGCTGATGTCACGTGTGAAACTTCCCTCGCACCCTGAAATACACGTACCCTGCTGAAATCGCGTGTGGAACTTCCCGCGCACCCCTGAAATACACGTACCCTGATGAAATCGCGTGTGGAACTTCCCGTGCACCCCTGTAATACACGTACCCTGATGGAATCGCGTGTGGAATTTCCTGCGCACGCCTGGAATACACGTACCCTGCTGATGTCGCGTGTGAAACTTCCCCCGCACCCAGAAATACACTTACCCTGCTGAAATCGCGTGTGGCACTTCCTGCGCACCCCTGAAATACACGTACCCTGATGAAATCGCGTGTGGAACTTCCCGCGCGCCCCTGAAATACACATACCCTGATGGAATCGCGTGTGGAACTTCCCGCGCACCCCTGAAATACAGATACCCTGATGGAATCGCGTGTGGAACTTCCCGTGCACCCCTGAAATACACGTACCCTGCTCGCACGGGGCCAATCGCGTGTGGAACTTCCCGCACACCCCAGTGATACACGTAGCCCGCTTGCCGTGCTGGTACAGGATTAGCGCAGCCCTTTGCGCTGGATTGGGGATTTTGATGGCTTTTCCCTGCGCGAGAGGCGTTCTTGGGGGTAACTGGCGCTGCTGCAGGGTCGCTGCGCCACTGTGCGTTTTGGTGGCTGGAATCCATGAATACGCTGTGTGCGGAAATGGATTTTAGCGCACGCGGCTGGCGCAGGGATTCGCACGCGCACACTGTGTGCCAGCCGCGTGCACCACTTGTGCACTGAATTCTATGAATTACCCCCTTAGTGTCTACGCACTTGCTAGCAAGATATAAGGGAAAGCAGTTACAGAATAGAAGGGAAGTGCTGGATCTATGACGAATGTTCGAGGAAGTGACCCCCACAGCAGAGGTAGGTAAGGAAGGACAAACTGAAAAACAAAAATCACAGGAAGAGGTAAGCGGGACGCCAAAGGGCGAGTGCACAAACAACCACATCTGAGGGTGATACAACCAAAATATATCCGTTAATGACTAGACCAGCAGTAGGATACAGCGAGCCCCTGTACATACCAGCATGTCCCACCCCATCCCTCAAATGGAACGGTAGCTACAGCACCACCACCCTATGACAAAGGAGGTCTTTATGGCCCAACGAGCGCACCTCCCGTGAATTTAGCACACTTGACAGGGGAATTAGACCGCCAGTTAGCACATGCACAAATGGAGATAACACGGCTGAGAGCACTCTGCGATAGGAGCCAAATGCTGCCTGGGGGAGGGGAGGTGCCTCCATTATCCGTAGCAGATCTCTCACCCCCACCAAGCACGACAGGGGAACTAGCACCAGCCACATCAGAGCCAGCACGATCCATATCGTCTCAAGGGAAACACATACCACAAGGGCAACAAAAAGAATGGAGATCAGGGGAGTTCCTGTTCCATTTGAATGACAAACCAGTGAGGATTATACGCCCACCCACACCAGAAAGTGAGCGAGGGGAAGGACACAATGAGAATGGTGAGCAAGAGGAGGAAATAGAGGAAGTGTGGAGCGATCTAGACCTATACGAGGAAGGAACGCAGCCGTGTCCCCGCAATCCGCATCATTTTAATGACATGGATCAACGGTCATGCCCACGATGGCAGAGTAGATTAAGACAGCGAACAGGGAATATGTTGGTGAGCAAAGTCAAGAAGGGGACAGTAAGTAAAACAGGAAAGAAACATAAGTTACAGATGCCACTGATACACAAGGGAGCAGGTAGGCCGCACTATATCCCATGGGCCCAAATGGACAAAAATAACTTGTTGAAAGTTCTCCTTCCACTATCGGGAGGGGCTGGGAAATGGATACGCGCGTTCGAAAAACACACGGCAGGTGTGCCACTGGCAATAGGCGATGTAAAAAGTTTGTTAGTATCGGCAGTCGGCGATCAGGCAGACGCAGTATGGGAAAAGGCAGGATTCCCAGGAGTGACATTGAGTTGTGACCGCCACGACGGATCACCGCTCAACAACGTTCAAGCGCAAGTATGGGACGCATTGTGGCATATTTTTCCAGACATTACAGATTTACATTTAGTGATGCAGTGTACAATGGAGGAAAACGAGGATCCTACGCAATTCATACTGCGGGTGCAAGATTTATGGAGAAGCGAGACTGGCACGGCGTGGAATCAGTCCACCGCCTTGTTCGATTTTATCATCAAAAAGGGGCTTCCGAAGGATGTGCAGAAGGCCTTGGATAAAATAGCTGGGATAGAAGCAAAGGGCTGGCCTGAGATTCAGAGTATAATTGTACACCACTGCAGGAGGATCAAAGAGAGGGAAAAGGAGATAGCACAGAAAAGGCAAGCAGACAAAGCGAAACTGGTGCAGAACAAATTGGTGAAGGTCGCCGCTGTTAACGCCAGCGTAGCAGCAAATCAAGAAAATGAGGGGGATGAAGGAGCAGGAATTAGGCCAGTGACAATAGCAGCATTGCGGATGGCAGGAGAACAAGGAGCGTGGAACGGAGAGGATTCATACAGCGGATCACAATGGCAAGAAAGACCGGCAAGAGGAAGAGGTGGGTATCATGGCCAGAGAGGAGGATTTGGAGGTATGGGGAATAGAGGATTTGGTGGGCAGGGGATGCGAGGTGGACTGCAAGGGTCTTGGAACTGTGGTAGATGGGGACATTATTCAAGGGATTGCAGAATGCGGCCTTCAGGGTATTTCCAAGGGCAGCAGCCCATCGAAAATGAACAAGGATGGGGATGCCCACATCCAGGTAGCCCCTATGGATTACCAATGGGAGGGGGAAGACAACAAGACCGGTGCTATAACGAACCCCAAATGCAGCCAAGACAGCCACCCCCACAACCGCATCACAGCGCACAGCAACCCATGGCGAGACAAAACGCTGTAGGCAATGCAAATAGTAACTGTTTCGTAACAGCTGCAAATGGCGCACCTGCGCCATTTCGCGGCGTGACAGTGTTCGGAGACAATGTCTTTTCAGTACCAGGGCAAGAAAGGTATGCAGACTAGGACAGCCCACAGGGAACACTTGCGTGTCCAGTCCTATCCACCACCCTATGTGCAGAAGAGGAACCACTAGTGGGGGCCGAGATAGGAAACAAGCAGTTTATCTTCATGGTAGACTCAGGAGCAGAAAAATAATGTCTTATGGAAGGGCGATTTCCGCTCTCAGGCAGGAATTTGGAAATGCAGGGGTTCTCTGGGGCTATTTTAAAAGTTCCTTACACTAAAGATCTTGATATAACAGTAGGGGGGAAAACTGTGCGCGCACCCTTACTGTACCACGAAGACGCGCCAATCAATTTACTGGGCAGAGATTTGCTAAGCAAATTGAACATGACCATTTTGTTTACTGAGCGGGGAATAGTGTGCTCCACCCCAGGAGTATGCCCTGTACGAGCAATGTTGATGATTCATACAGTGATGAATGAAGTTGTGGTGCGAGGGATACCCATTGACATAGACATGTTTATTTATGGCATCAAAGTATTAGCTTGAGTGGTACCAGAGATAACGAAAAAGGAATGGAGAACACCATGAGATTTTATATTTCGCCCAATTGCGCACACAGATGTTGTGCCAGGCACAATCATGTCCATAGACATCGAGGCAGTTCAAGTATCAAGCAAACGCATTGTGGTCATAGGATTGGACGCGCATGGGTGTGAGTAGAGATCTGTGTTATGCATAGACCCCAACATAATGCTAAGAGACATAACTGATGAGGAATTATTCACTGACAACGAAGATGACGGAGAGATAGTAATGGAAATAAGCATACCATGTGACATCATGATTCAGTACGGAGAGGTACACAACCCACTTAGGCCAGCATTAATGCCCCGACGACAATATTAGGGGAAGACATGGCAAAGGTGGCACCTGAAATTTGGACTACAGGCCCTCACGATGTAGGATTACTCCATGAGGTGACACCAATAAAGATAAAACTAAAACCAGGTGCCATACCGCCACGAGTGAAACAATATCCCATATCCAGAGAAGCAGAAGAAGGGATTAGGGAAACAATAAATGCAAACAAGGTATTATAGTACCGTCAAACTCCCCCTGTAACACGGCTATCTTTCCGATCAAAAAAGCAAATGGAGGGGCGTGGAGGATGATCCAAGATCTCCGCCCACTCAATAACGTCATTCAAAATGAGTTCCCATTAGTGCCTAACCCAGCATCAATACTGTGCATCAACCCAAAGAATCCACATGTTTTACTATGGTGGATTTGAAGAACGCTTTCTTCTCCATACCACTCGACCCAGGCTCGCTGTACCTGACAGCATTCACACTAGGAAACAACTGGTATGAACAGATAGATGCATTTGCAGAACCATTGGTAGTGGCAGTGGTGAAATGCCAAGCCCATACCAACAACACAGACGCAGTCTCATTGGGAAACGTGGCAGCCGACGCAGCAGCGAAGGAGGCCTCGTATTTCATTACAACACCAACAATAGAATGCGTTGTAAAATCAGCCATTACAGAGCCATTGGAAGAGGCGTACAGTAACACACCAATAACGCAGATAATAGAACTACAAAGGAGAGAAAAACAGGAGGAGCAAGAATTGTGGAGCAAACGGAGGTGCAAACAATCAGCCACAGACCTAATTTGGAGACTGGAGACAACAGGAAAGGTAGTAATGCAGTATAGTTACTAGAGGTAGCATTCTAACAGCTGAACTTCCTAGCCTATGTAGCAAAACAACATATTGCCGCGGACATCTCAGAACATTGGTTTGTCCCCAATTTACAGGAACATTTGTCAAAATTTGTAGTAGAATGCACGTCATGCCAAACATACAATTCAGGAATGACATTGAGAACACTGCGTGGCACCCTGCCACGACCAGTAGGACCATTTAGAGAACTACACATAGATTACGCTGACATGGGAGAGCGATGTAACGGAGCAAGGTATTTAATTGTAGTGGTATGCCCCTTTTCCAGGTGGGTGGAAGTGGGTCCATGTCCCCACCCAGACGCGAAGTGTGCAGTGAAGTTCCTGGTGCGAGAGGTCTTTTCTCGATGGGGGATATGTGATGTGATAAGATCAGACAACGGCACACACTTTGTGAATGACCTTTTCAAAGAAGTGACGTCACTCTTGGGGGTGAAACACAAACTGTGTTCCATTTATCATCCGATGGCGAATGGAGTGGTGGAAAAGATCAACGGATTGCTCAAGGTTAACTATCAAAATTGTGTAATACACTGAAGAAAAACTGGGTGTATTGCTTACCCCTAGCACTGTTTTGACTCAGAACTCAACCATGTAAAGATCATCATCTGAGCCCCCATGAAATTGTCACTGGGAGGCAAATACATACCCCACTCTCCCCGATTAGGAGAGCATCAGATGCACACAGGGCTGCCACAGTGCTGGGGGAGGAATTTAAGGAATACCTGACCCAGTCAACGCGGGCAGTACGCAGAGTAGCGCGGCACATAGCACCACCTTTTACTGAGAATGTGGCAACTGATACTACCACACCAGCCACAGACAACCCAAGTGGGCCACTAATGCCAGGAGCACAAGTGTATGTCTGGAATTTAGTGAGAAGATGGAATTAATCCAGGTTTCACGACCCTTACAAGGTTATATATAGTACACCCACTGCAGTGAAAGTCAAGGGATTGAAATATTGGGTGCACTTATCAGATGTGAGGCAGGCACACGATAGTACAATCCCCCAGGACGAACAGGAAAGTGCTAGTAGCACTACAAATGAGATTGAGAAGTAATGGCAAAATTGTTTGACAAAAAGGAATATGCAAAAAACAAAAGTTATAATATATGCCTTGTTTTCTCATGATCTATCTCTCTCTCTTCCTTCCTTTCTTTCTCCCTTTCTTTCTTCCTTCTCTTTCTTCCTTCTCTTTCTTTCTTCTCTTTCTCTCTCTCTGTCTCTGTCTCTCTTTTTCACAAAGGACTTAATAAAAATAGATGTGTAATGAAAACAAGCAAAAGCGAATGCTGATCAAGTATGAAACCGAAATGTAAATAAATGTTTATATTGTGGTGACTTAACAAATTTGTATCGCCCCTCCAGGTGACAAATGGCCCAACGAACCACAATCGCGGAGAATCAATTAATGCTAGATAGCAATAGGGATGCCATTAGGGCTAATAGTTTTAGCAATGTTGAATGCATTTAAAAATGTGCTGCAGTCTTGTTTTTAGTAATGTTGTTTTTTATGGCCTGGTACTACACACTTCTATCTTTGGTTAATGACATGCACAAGGGGGGGATCAGGGCTAACTTGATACGAGAAGGCTTGCACTTGATATGGACTGGAGTAAAGACAATGTGGAAAGAAACATATGACATTGATGCTAATGGTACAAATGTAATGCAACCTCCAGAACACTCCACTGCAGGCCCAACAAGTTTCTCCTTGTTACTTCCAAGTATAAATATGAGTAATGATTATGAACTTAATGAATATGATGACGATTATTATTGGCCAAATAATGTAACTAACACAAGCACACATGCACAGACAACCATACAGCCTACCTCACATTACGCTGCTGCTACTGATGAGTATACACATGCCATATTGAACAACGACACAGCCTGGGCTGGAATGTTTCCAATATATTACACAAAAGTGAGAAACAATAAGGAGGGAGGGAGAAGGAGAAGAAAAAGGGGGGCGGAAGGGTAAAGATACAACATTTATCATGACCTGGGGTTAGATGAAATAGAAGACCCCCGCCGCCCTGATCAATCAAATAAATGGTATTCAGGCATGAGTGCCATGGCGAAGCAAGCAACAAATGAAAGCTGCTATGTCTGTTCACTCATCCTGCATGCATCAGGAACACCGAAAATGCTAGTACCCCAGGAAGTACCCTTGTTGGAGGCCCAATGTTTGATTCATTTGGTTTTGTGCAATATAAAAAGCAACTTCCAAGAGCACACCGTCTCAATGGAAAATCTGGAAAATGAGAGAACATTCACAAGCAAGCGCCAAGGAGTAATTTGCCTTAAGGAGCCATTTCTTGTTATCAAAGGGACGAGGTATGCAAAAAATAAATGGCACAAGGAAACTATTGAATGCAAAGCAGAAGCACTCCGAGGGCTATCCAATGACACCTTCTAATGGATAAAAGAAGTATGTGCCCCCATCTGGTCGCAACATGTCACAAAGCTAACGTGGGTCACAGCGCTGGAAAAACCTATCAGAATACAGAAGGAGGTACCACATGAACTGTGTTTCCATGGGGATGGATGAGTGAACATGGGAGTAACAAAGAAATGCAACAAGACGGTAATCATACCTGACATGAAGAAAGGCACCACTGCACTAATGGACATGTACTGGATTGGCGGCAAACAAGCCTATCTACACCTCCCAACAACATGGAGAGGTACTGTGCCTTAGCCACCCTCCATACAGCCCTGATGTTAATACCAGAAATCCATATCCAAGGAATGACGGGCGAATCGGCTGGCATATCGGCACCAGGGCAATCGGCTGAACCATCGTCAGCGCCCGAAATAATGATAACAGATGCTCTAGGTAATGAACTTTTGTCAGAATATGAACTGAAGAAAAAACTATCGCGAAGTAAATGATCCTCCAACTATATCTCATCCAAATCATCAAAACTCATTGCTGAGATCCCGCAGAAGTACAAGCTCTTTTCATCAGCAGAGACATTTTTCACCTCACTCCTTGTCCCGGGACTCCATGCACGAACAAACGCCAAATAGTTGCAGATAGTGTGCTGGGAGCTCATCCAACTGGCTAACGACACTGAAGAAGGGTTCAATGTTATAAAAATAGAGCTCCGTGCACTGCGCCTAATGACAATGCAAAACAGATATGTCCTAGATCTACTCACGGCAATGGTAGGTGGTGTTTGCCGAAAAATTGGGGGGGCATGTTGCAAGTTCTTGCCAACTGAAGGTGCTGATAACGGGACACTCTCATATGTGATAACAGCAGTACACAATTTAGGAGAGAGGATGAGAACAGAAGGAGGCGCAGAGGAAAGCCCATGGTTCGACACTATGTTCGGCTGGATACCATCATGGGTAAACGTGGCAATGAAAATACTCGTCCCCATCATCGTCTCTGTGCTCCTATTCTTCTGTGTGTGCCAACTGGGACTCCGGTGCTGTGAAAAGAGCATGCCTACTTCGGCTATGATGATAGTAACAATGGGCCGACCGACAACGGTAGCTACTATGATAGATGCACAAATACAAACAGGGGAATACACCACACCGCAACACAGGATGACAGCCATTTACAGGCAATATGGGGACATGGTTGATAATTTGCATCATACAACGATAAAGGAACCAAGGGAGTTGCAATGGTACAGAGAGGTATGGGTGGACTTAGATGGAGATGGTGGGATCTACTTGATGTGTATACCAGACGAATATGCAAGAAGAGGGAATAGCTTGAGAAGCGAATGCAGGGCATGGATGCCAATAAAGGGGACCCCAGCGTGGGACGAAGCAGTTGCGGAAGCTGAGTACTACCGAAGGGAGAACAAAAAGAATAAAAAATAAATATTCATTACTTTAGATGTAATGAAAGGGAGGAATGTGTGGGAGCGAGGGGCCAGCAGGCCCCTCTCATCCTTCATTTCTCAGTACAAGACTCGGACCAAGTGCCTCCAGTAGTGGGTTCGCCCCTTGGCCTTATGCAATGTTAACTTTGGGTTACATTCGTGTAGATGGGACCACTGAGCAGGACACAGGGCATCCATTTTTGTACCCCCTTTCGACTCCATCTTGGTGACCTGGCCTCAATGCGATAGTACGAAACGCTTCTCTCCCTTTCCTCGCACTGCCTAGGCGCAGGGCACATGGCCCCCACCCTCGTTCCCACTCTGACTGTAAAACTCTGCGGCTCCATTCTCACGCTGAAGCCGGAGGTATTTGCAACAACTAATAAATGTAACACATCACTCTTCCTCTGAGATCACTTTCCTGCATGTGAACCGGCATGAACTAAGCCCATAGCTTGTTCATCTCCACAAATGTGTCCATGCCCCCACACCCTCGCCAGTGGAAACTTACTGCCATTCTGACCCTGTGTCCCTGCAAGGTATTCCTTTCATGTACCAGACCACTGACCACGCCATGATGCCCACCCAGCAGACCCCCAACTAACATTAGACCCCTTCTGCAGTATATCGTGCCCAGTACTAACAAACACCACATACCTGAGATTCTTGTAAGCATAAACCTACACTCTGGTCATTGTATTATAGTGGTGAAGATGCTTAAGCTATGACTTATATAATCCAAAGGTTACAGATGATATAAATACCTGTGTGACTTTTATAGAGACATGACAAATTACTGAGAGTCTTTGAATCACTATTATTTAGTGCATGCATTATAGAGAATGTATTATGTCAGCTTAGATAGTGACCACCCTGCTTCACAGCGACCTGACCTTCACCCGTCCGGGGCACGGATGTCTTGACATCCACGCTCCCGCCAACCCAGCAACCTACCAAGAGGACGAGATTATGCCCACACCTAAGATACCACCCTGGCTGACCAATCCGGGTCTAACGTAGTATCATATGTTAGACGCATCATTGTACCTATAAAATGTACTGTAGCATTAATTTTGCCAGAGCGCTCTTAGAGATCTAGATAAACGTTTCCTTGAACTCTCGCAGCCCGCTCTCTTTTGCCTTATTCCCTGTCTGGGGAGTGTCTGTTTTATGTTCTTGCACGTGTAAGACAGGGAGTGCACAAACATGTGAAAAGTTCCTCCTCTGCCTCTTTCATGGAACAGTGTTTTTTAACTTAAAAGAAACGGAAACTCTAAGCCGTGCTATTCATGTGAGTTGCCTTCTTCCTCAGTAGCAGTGAATTCAGAAACCCAGTTATAAGCCAATTATAACATCATCACTGCTAGTACGGACAAGAAATATATAAAACAATAAAAATAAAAACATAAAAAATACAATGCCTAAAAACATACAAAAGGAAATATTAGAAGGGCTAAGTCATACTGTTTTCTTGCACAATGTTAGACATATATATGCATTTTTTAATTGAATTAGCTGAAATAAATCAACTTTTTCAATCTTTACAAAGTATACAAATGGAGAAATAAAACAAACAAATGAAATAGTAAAATGTAGCAGAAACAAATATAGTATCACATTATTATATTACATTATTCACCTATTATAAAAGAACTCACTCGGAAGTATAAAACAGCAACGAAAGGAAATTGAGACATCAGGAGATTAAGAGGTAAAGGAAAATAAAAAGATAGAAAAATAAAAAGATAAGATGAACATAAACTACATCAGGTAATTTCAAATTCTAATAAGCAAAACATAGAAAAATAGGTAGAGTAATAATTTCATATAGTCTAACTACTCATTACTGTAAACATTCTTGGCAATTGCCTCAATGCATTTTATATCAGCTACTTCTGAAGCATTTTTCGAACTCCGACTAATTATCGAGATCACAGATTTCCATTTTCTTATTCTACAACAATGCAGGTGCCTTAGCTCTGTCAATTTCAAAACAAGCTTACTTCTATGTTCCTATCGTATGCCATTACAAATCAATTGATTCCGCCAATTTCAAGGCATTCAGAAAGTGCACAGTAGCAATACGGATGCTCATGCTCTTTGTGGCCACCACCGCCAACAATCGATATTTGGGATTCATATTAGCAAAATAGGCCATATGTTTGATGAAATGAATTTGTCTTAAGCCCGTAAGCATAGGGCATTCTACTATTAAATGCTCTAAGGTCTCTTTTTTTTGATGATCATCACAGAACCGACAAAAGTTGTCAACAGTATTAATAGGTTTCCTACAAGCTAGAACATCATGAGTAGGCCATAAATTAAAGCGTACTCGGAGTATTGCACTTCTCATCTGAGGTGATGGAGCTCTAAATAAGTACTTCTCCGTGTCTCTATACCTTTTGGGGCCGAACCAGAGATTATTAAAATCTCTGTATTTGAGGCATGATGCTCTTGTCCATGATGCTCTTGATGATCCAGTCCATCATGTATAATTTTGCTTTAGCGCAATCTAGATTTGAGACAAGAACAACGTTATGTCAGCGCATACCATGACAGATATGACGTGGCTAGACCAATTTTGTGGAAAGGTGTGTGAAGAGGAAAGTATATAATATGAAATAATAGCTAATGTGGTACCATTCTGATCCGCAAGTACACACTTCCGAAACAGGGCGCACAAACGCCAATTGTACATAGCCCCTAAAGATGTTAACCCCAGTTCATAGCGCAGCCAAGAACCTGGAATGCTTTGTGGTAACTGTAAGACTGCCTGCCAAAATTTGGACTCTAACTTGTTAAAGTAATTGATTTGGATAATTTTTTTGGTACAACATTTTGACTCTAATACATTATCGCAGATTTTGGGGGTAATTCATAGAATTCGGCGCACAAGTGGCGCATGCGGCTGACGCACAGTGTGCACGTGTGGCATTCTGCTCCAGCCGCGTGCGCCAAAACCCATTTCAGTGCACAGCGTATTCAAGGATTTCAACATCCATAACCAGCCGTGGTGCAGAGTGGTGCAGCGACCCTGCAGCAGCGCCAGTTATGCCCCCAACCCCGCCCCGTGCCCCATGAACAGCACACAAATCCTTTACATGGCGCAAAGGCCAGTGGACCAGCATACAGCCCCCAACCACGAAAAGCGTGTAAAACTTCCTGCGCACACCCCAGAATGCACGTACCCCTCCTGCAGCAGTGAAAACATGTGTAAAACTCCCTGCGCACCCCTCTGAATACTTGTACCCCACTCGCGCCAGGTAAATAGCATAGATAAAGCAACCCCCCTGTGGTGTGGGCTGCCTGTGGGGCATGCCCAGGGTGGACTGGGGGCCTGTGAGTATTAGGGGGGTGCGCGGGAAGGATCACATGCGATAGGCCTTGTGCGAGCAGGGTACGTGTATTTCGGTGGTGTGCAGGGTGTTGCACACGCGATAGGCCCTGTGTGAGCGGGGTACATGTATTCTGGGGGTGCGCAGGAAGTCGTACACGCAATAGGCCTTGGCCGAGCAGGGTAGGTACATTCTGAGGGGTGCGTGGGAAGTTTTACGCACGATAGGCCTTGTGCGAGCGGGGTACGTGTATACTGGGGGTGCGTGGGAAGTTTCACATGCAATATGCCTTTGGCGAGTGGGGTACGTGTATTTCGGGGTGCGCGGGGTATTGCACACACGATAGGCTTTGTGCGAGCGGGATACTTATATCTTGGAGGTGCGGGAGAAGTTTTACACACAATAGGCCTTGTGCAAGCGGGGTACGTGTATCTGGGGTTGCACGGGATGTTTTACATGCGATAGGCCTTGTGCGAGCGGGGTACATGTATACTGGGGGTGCGCGGGACGTTTTACACGTGATAGGCCTTGTGCGAGCGGGGCACGTGTATTCTGAGGGGTGCGTGGGGAGTTTCACACGCGATAGGCCTTGTGCGAGCAGGGTCCGTGTATCTTTTAGGTGCGGGGGAAGTTTTACACACGATAGGCCTTGTGCGAGCGGGGTACATGTATACTGGGGGTGCGCAGGAAGTTTTACACGCAATAGGCCTTGGGCGAGCGGGTACGTGTATTTCGGCGGTGCGCGGGGTATTGCGCACGTGATAGGCTTTGTGTAAGCTGGGTACATGTATTCTGGGGGTGCGCGGGATGTCTTAAACGCGATAGACCTTGGCTGAGCGGGGTACGTGTATTCTGAGGGGTGCACGGGGAGTTTCACACGCGATAGACCTTGGCCGAGCGGGCTACGTGTATCTTGGGGGTGCGTGGGAAGTCTTACATGTGACAGGAATTGTGCGAGCAGGGTACGTTTATCTTGGGGGTGCGCAGGAAGTTGAACACGCGATAGGCCTTGGGCGAGTGGGGTACATGTATACTGAGGGGTGTTCAGGGAGATCCACACACGATTTCGCTGGCCGAGCGGGGTACGTGTATTCCTGGGGTGCCCCAATGCGAATTAGCAGTGTGTGTCCTCCCAGGTGTGCCCTCTCCCCCCTACCCAGGCCCTGCAGGCAGCCCACAACACAGGGGACTACCCTGCACCCCTGGCCATGCCCCACAGGCAGCCCATCCACCCTGGCCATGCCCCCCAGCCAGCCCACATGTCACCATGCACAAGTGAGCACCGCCACATGTCCCCCTGAACCTCCACCCACCCAGGAGTGACAGGCACCTGCCAGCAGGCCCAAACTCATGTCCCCCTGCACCCCCACCCACCCAGCAGTGACAGGCACCTGCCAGCAGGCCCTGACTCATGTCCCCCTGCACCCCCACCCACCCAGCAGTGACAGGCACCTGCCAGCAGGCCCCGACTCATGCCCCCCTGCATCCCCACCCAGCAGTGACAGGCACCTGCCAGCAGGCCCCGACTCATGTCCCCCTGCACCCCCACCCACCCAGCAGTGACAGGCACCTGCCAGCAGGCCCTGACTCATGTCCCCCTGCACCCCCACCCACCCAGCAGTGACAGGGACCTGCCAGCAGGCCCCGACTCATGTCCCCCCACCCACTCACCCACCCAGCAGTGACAGGCACCTGCCAGCAGGCCCCGACTCATGTCCCCCCAACACGTCATCACGATCCCCAATCATGGGCCTATGGCCACCCAAATCACAGCCCACGCCACCCAAGTCCAAACAAACAAGTATTACATCCACCCCACATTGAAATCCCCATCACATGATACATCCCAAATAGAAAGTATGCACATCAACACATTTCTGTCACACACACACAATGGGTGCAAGTGATTGAGAAAACACACATCGTGACATGCATGAAACCAAAGAGAGAATGCCACACATTGAAGTATGAAATACAAATGTATTAAACACAAAAGCAAGGGAATTAAATGAAACACACAATAATGGAAATAATAAAGAAAAAGCTGCATGTCCAAAATATAAAATAAAAATGTGTGAAAGCAGAATCCAAATCAATCCAAAAGCACCTGGGTCCAAAGTGTCTGTCCGTCAAAATAAATCCAAAGTGAAAAAATAAGACAAAACCATTGATCCATGGAAGAAAAAAAAAGAAGTGGAATCCAGTGTTGAACGATGTCCAGTGGATCGAATGCAAAAGGTGAGAGTTCATTCGACCGAAAACCAAAGGATCAAATTTCTTTTTTAATGTTTTTTTTTTGCTCTAGTTTTGCTTTAAATGGGTGTTTTTACACCAAAAACAGGGGTTTGGAGTGGGGGAACAACCCCCAAAAAAAAAATGTAGATCCTTTCTTTCCGGTCGAATTGACTTGACCCTTTTGTTATTCGATCCTTTTGATTTGGCACTATGACCTATAACCGTGTTGAACTATATTCAAAGTATAAATCCAGGGTCCATGAGCCCAACCATCGAAAGGAAACCTACAAAAAACCCTACCTAATGAACAACTATATACAAAAAGGTGGGGCATTGTCCAAGCGCCCCAAAAGAAATAAAAACAGAAAGGAAACCTAACACTAATTAACTATATACAATGGCGGCGGGCAAGTCCTACGGCTCACTCTGTGATGTCCCGGGCCAGAGCATCATCGAACTCCATGTCGATGTCCTGGAGGTGGGTCTCTTCTCTGTCTCCGAGGTCTCGCAGGGATGCAGACATGGCCTGTACCAACTCCCCGCCCGCCGCCGCTCTGCATCTATCCGCTGGCCTAACCGCTGCCACACAGAAGACACTCCCATTCCAGGGTCCTCCTACCCTCCGGCCGATGCCTGCCCCTCTGATGTTGATGGCCCCGAGACATCATCGCTCCCACCTTGAGCCTGCTGCTTCCGTCCATGTGCCCTGCCCAATGATGCCGGCACATCCTCCATCTTCTGGTCTCCAGTTGGTGGGGTGTCCACCCCTGCTGGACCTCTGACTCTCGACCGTGGCAGGGATGTGATCTCCACCAAGCTGGCTGCCTTGGTCGGGCCAAGTCCACAGGGGGCCCTGGTGGAATCTGGGCTGGAAGACGGCAGGGAGAACGACTGGTGCATAGTCTGCACAGAGGAGGAGAGGGCAGGCAGAGTGGTCGACACATGTAGGAACCCTCGACCAGGGCCCCTCCCAACTGGGCCATGTTGCCACGCATCTCTTCATGATGGCGTACGTGCTCCCCCCAGGAAGCACGCACGCCATCACGAAGGTCACGCGTGCACAATGCGACACCAATCAGGACGGACTCCATACGGTCATGGTTCTCCTCGTCCGCAGGTAGTGGAGTGCCAGATGAAATGGGCCTCCCCCTACCTGCGGACGGGCCTGGTACGAGGCATCCCTGCTGGTGCATGGTGGTGCAATCACAGGGTCAGGGACAGTGACATGCACAGGCCACTCCGCGGTGACCTGTGCTGCCTCCTGCCACTGGCCCTGGACTGTACCACTTGCACCAGTGATACCACCCCCACCAGGCCCCATGTGTGGATCAGTAGTGGCCTTCTCCTCCTCTGTGTACACCACCAACCTGGATGGCTCTGCACCGTCTTCTACCATCGCAAGCCCCTGTGGGGGCTCACCCGCCCCTTCCGGTGCAGCCGTAGTGGCAGACATGGCACCAGTCCCCTCACTCCCAGATGATGGTAATTCCAGAGAGGGTGGCTGGGCCTTGCATCGCCGGCCGGTGGAGGCATCCCTGCCGCTTTGCTCCACAGCGCCGTCTCCACCCTCTTCTTCACTCGATGCTGTGTAGAGGGAGACATAGAACACAAGCATCAGGGTACTGTACAATAGTGCCATAGACAGGAAGCAATAGCACATGAGTGGCACTGTCAAACGTCACTTCCATCATGTCCCTCCAGAACACGTGGGTCAATGCAGGCAACACACATGCAGAAACAGGCACGGCACATGCAATCAACATTTGCATCCATGTCCAAGTGCCTCTGTTGACATACAATGTTGTCTTTAAACTCACATGCATCATGGGTCATACTGAACGCATGCACACACATCACCGGAGGCTCATGTATCTGGCCTCGTACACCACAGACACAGTGGATACAAGGATGACTAGACTGCATCAGTGAATCAACACATCGTCACGGACATGTGTCATGCATCCATGGCATTTCAAAGTCACACACACACTACTCAGAGACACAGACATGTACACCATACATGCCCATGACAGGAGCATCCATCTCTCACACCCCATCCATGTCCAAGAACAGATACAGGCATGCATTCATGTGTGCATTCTGCATGCTTCTCCCCATGTTGCATTGTAACACATGCACTGTCCATGTGGTTCACGCATGACTGGTCTCACATGCAGCACCATGATGTCCCTGCACACACACATCCATACATGGCCTATGTCACACATACATGCAAGTAGATGACTACCAGCACACTGCTACATGCCCTGTTTCACACAGCAATGCATGGCCACTTACCGCTCAACTCCAGACGCGTCTGCCTCTGAAGGATCTGATGTGGAGCACTGGGCTTATGTGTTCCAGGGCCCTCATCTGGATGTTGGTCAGGCTGACCCGGCACCCCTCTGCATCCTCTGCCTTCAAGAGGTGCCGGGCATTGCTGAGGGTCCTGGACCTGAAGTCCTCCCAGCGCTTCCGGACATGTTTGATGTTCCGGGGTCCCACCCCCTCCGCGTTGATGGCACCCACTACGTCCTCCCAGATCCGCTCCCGTCCTTCCTTGTTTGCGCACGATGGAGTGAAGAGGGCATCATAATTCCCCAGAACTTGCTCCACCTGTGAAATCAAACAGAAGATATTGAGGCTGAGGACCCCAAAAGAAAATATACCAAACGCGGGTTACAAAGAAAGATACAGAGATCTTTATTCTATACTGAACAGTTTCAAAAGACAAAGCAACAGATAGCTATCGGGCGCTCAGTACAACACAGCAAACTCCAGCCCTGTTCGGTGTGCTCAGTGAGTTGGAATGTACATTAGAATAGTCATACCTTTTATACAATTTGAAACATGATGTTCAGCCCACCTACAAGTTAATACATCACAGATCTAGGGTTCATGCCGAGTTCATGCATCTATACATTTAGGGTTTAACATTAATACATTCACCAACAAGTTACAATGGCAACAGTGTGTCTTAGGATTTCTCGTTGAGCCTTCTCATACATCTTTATACAATGCATTTAAACAAGTGTTCACCTTTCAGTATTTGAATATATTATGTTTAACTGTGCTCGCGGATTAACTTCATTGGCGCAGGTAATCCTCTATACACAAGTCAACGAAGGACAAGGTCTCCCCAACATGTGGCCTGCAGGCAAATTACATATTAGTTTGTACACAGAGGTCAAGACGGCCATGTTACATTCGAAATGACACTGTCCACCATCTTAGAACACAGGGTAACTTTAGAGAGAGATTCTAAAATGGTGGGTGAACCTAAAATGGCGGCTTACACTGATCTAAGGTCAAGACCTTGTAACGCGGATTTCTTCGCAAAGCAGCTTGGCTTAGGCCAATATACATATATTCATACTGTATAGGAGGCACAATATGATTTCCCGTTCGACACACCAGGATACCAACTTCCTTATCGCTGAAGCTGGTAGCCCTCTGCCTCTATGGCTGGGGCTCTCCAGTGGTCTCTGATGGTATTTGCCCCGACATGGCGACCCCCGAGGCAGGTGTGGGTGGGCAACTGGGTCCTGGGGCTGGGCTGTGGAGCGATGGTATACCAGTCAGGAGTCTTCTGTTCCAGCAGGGGTGGACACAGCAACTGGACCCCTGCAGATGGCTGACGTGCAGGCACCAAATAGTAGGGCACGTGGGCAGCAGGCAGGCAGCAGCAGATGGCAGGTGGGAGCCTGCTCGGAGCTCTGGGGGGGCAGGAAAATGGCCTTCTGGACAGGAGCATGGTCTTCTGTGTGTTGTCACGTGGCCAGCTTGATACAGAGTGATTTGGCACGTGAAAAAACTGCACAACAGTGTGTAATTCGAGGAAAGGCCCTTAGCACGTAAGTGCGTCTGTGACAATATGCGCGCGGGCGTTTCCCTCGTGACGGGTGTATAGTGATCCAGCACGTGAAAAAACAGCACGTCCATGTGTTAATGCGTGGAATCCGAGGAAAGGGCCTAAGCACGTATGTGACGTGATGCGCGCAGGCATTTCCCTCAGCATGGGTTAAAGGTGAGCGGGGCCAGCAGTTCGCTGTACGTCCCTTTCGTGGAGGCCGACGTATGTGTTGCTACTTCATGTTGTTTCGTGCACCATCACAACTTCACAGTGGATCAAGGACGTATCACTTCTTTTGTGGGGGTTTTGGCCACGCATGTTTTTCATTATCACGCTAGTCTGACGGTGAGTAGCGCATGCTATTTTTCCCACTGCGGGTGCCCCTGTGTATCGCGTTCCCATTTTCGGGACAATGTTGTGCCACGTGTTGTTGCAGTCATGCCATCACCCCCTGTGGCTCCGGGAGATGCAGTTCTTGCATCTGGCACTGGCGCCCATGTGACCTGGCAGTCCGTTTCATCGACTGCCACAGGCCCAAGGGTAGTGGTAGCTGCAGGTGCAGCTGTGGACACCACCACCCAGGCTCAGGGTCTGCCAGCGTAGGCTGCGTTGGCACTTGAAGATTTCCAGCAGGTCAGGAGGCACACCGTAGGTGCATGCAGGGCTGCCCTGACAGAGCACCCAGCTGCCACTGATGCAAGTCAGGCCCTCGGTCATCCTTCCACCTGCCACTCCATTGATTAAATCCACTGGTGCCACTGGCCATACTGATCAGAGTGGCATTCGCCAGCCAGGGACCGCACCACCATCAAAGAGGAGGAAGGTTGCACCTGCAGCACAGGCTGGTACCCCAGACACAGCCACGGCCTCCGGAACGTCAAGGAAGAAGCCTTTCTGTGCGAAGGAACTGGACTCCCTTGCTGACTACGTGCGGGACCACAGCCGTGAGATGCTAGTGGGGCCGAATTGTCAAACTACGGCTGACCATCGGAATACCCACTGGATGCATGTCGCGGGTAATGTGAGTGCATTCAGCCATGAGGTGCGCACAGCTGCCGTGTGCAAGAAGCGTTGGGATGACCTCAAGCGCAGCGCTAAGGCGAAGCATGCCTCTAATTGCAGCATGACTCTGGTGACTGGCAGTGGGCCACCACCTGAGGAGCATGACCTCACTCTGCACGAGTCACTCATTGCGGAGTTCATACCGGCAGAATTGGTCAAAGGAGTGGGAGAGATGCAGGACTTTGATGCCCCATCCAGTGAGTTTTGTTGCGTGTTTGTCGAGCCCATGTGTGTTTTACTTGTGTGATGTCTTGTGCATGACTGCCACTACATGTCATGTGTACATGGTTGTCATGTGCAAGTCATGCAATGCTTCACTGATGCGTGCATGCTGTGCAGGATGGTGGACATGTAGGGCAGACGGGGACTGTCCTCTCACCACACTTGCACCCTACTCACATGCTAGTCACCCGGATGCCCCTCCGGTCAATGTTCCAGCTCACTGGCCCTTCTGCATGTAGCCAGGGGTGTCTTTTCTCTCAGCACTGGGACTATGTCATTGCATGACTGACATGCATGTGTCCTCTGCCTGCATGCGGCTACTCCATGTAGGCATGCCCCCATGCCCCTCCACCCCCCCTGCAGCCCAATTTCAACATTGCACTGGTGTGCATCATTTTGGCATACTACAATGGCCTGTTCAAGCCTCCTGTGTACATGCTAACTTCCACCAGCCAACCTGCCAGACACATGCAGTGGGGTACATCCTCTGCCCTTCATGCAGGGTGTCTCACTTGGACTGTGCAGATGGTAGATGCTCCGCAGGGACATGAGTGCCCATTCATGCTCCATGTGCATTCCATGCATGCCCCTGTGTGTTCTTGACAGGATGATCATTGTAGTACGTGTCCAGGATGACCTACATTTCATGGCATTTCTTCAGCCATCCCATTTCCACTCTGGCTCAGTCCTGCATCACACACATGTTTAGGGTGTTTCAGTATGTGTGGGGCACAGTCCTCCCCCTGTTTCAGGCCCACTGACACTGTCTAACTGGTGTAGTGGCTTCTGCAAACATGGGTGTACTACTCAGGGTTCATCCTGTGTCCTGCTTACTGTCCCATCATCATCTGCTGTGTTGTCAGTTGACTCAGTTGATGCAATTGATGCTAGTCAACACTGTTTGCCAATACACAGGTCTCTGGTAACCCTTTTGCTACCATCAGCAGTTGGCCTGTCAATGTCACACTGATGGTGGGAGGAGTTTGCATGTAGGTCTGTAACCTGGCCCAGTGACAACCAGCATGTAGACACACACACAGGGAACTTTCCAGCGTTATTAATATCTGTCATGCCCTCTCTGCAGAAAATGAGCCTCCACACTACCTTTGCCAGCAGACACAGGGACGAGTAATCCTGATAACTGGCCATGTTCGGTGGTGCAGAAGTGTGCATGTGTGCGCACGCAGAAGCACAGGGCTTGTGCTCAGACGTCCGACAGAAGCAGACGTGTTTCCAGGAGCTCCAGGCAAGGTGAGCGGCACAAGTACCCACACCGGAGTCAACCTTCCACCAGACCACTTGCACATGCATGCTAAGTAGCACCAGTGCTGAGGAGCTTTGCCAGGCATTGTTGGAGAAGCGCACAGTACAGCTGACATGCGTTGAGGACCAAATGTCAAGTGGCTTTACAAGTTGTCAGTGGCATACGCAGGGCCCATCAAACATATACTCGAGTACCCCCTGCTCCATTGAAGCAGAGTTATTAGGGCAGTAGCGTTCCTAGCCAGAAACTGATACAGCGCACAGGGACACCCAGCGAGGCACAGGCTTGTGTGCAGTGCATATCATTTGCATGTTTGACCTTGCAGGCGCCCAGACCATGGAGGGGTGGTTGGTTCATGCCACTCCTGTGCCTGGACACCAGAGCTGTGACACTACCCATTAGTTGTTGCATCCTCATTGTATGTTATGTATGTTATGTACCCTAGGACCATTGTTCAACTGTGCTACCTTGGTTGTTCTATCATTGTGCTTGTACATGTGCTTTGACATTTCCTGCTACTTCAAGGCATCTAATGGAGACTCGTCCAGGGTTTTTTGGTGCCTACAGTCTTTTTCCCTGGTTTGGGGGTTTGGCTCCTTGGAGTTCTCCATGCGATTTGGTATTTTTACCAGTCAAGGTGGCCTCTGAGGGGGCTGGACCCTATTTACACGCAAGCTGGAACATGGAGACCAAGGGGTAGGGTGATCCTGTAGCCAGGTAGACTTGAAGGAAGAAGGCTACATACCCCTGACACAGTTGTTCAGAAGGTCACAGTGATGTGTAAATGAGGGAGGGCCTTTTGTTGTTGGACAGTTGGCTTGGGCTACAGTGTTTTGGGCACTCTGACATTGTAGGGTACTATGTACATGATGTGTTCTGCTGGTCAATGCCTGTTGCTGTGTTGTCTTTACTTTTCAGGTGTCAGGGGATTGGTGTGGTTTGACATGCTGGGGTGTTCACATGGGCAATGTTCACATGTGATGTGTACAGGACACTGAGGGTCACTTGATTTCACATGCATATATTGAGTGCATGTCCCTAATGATACACACAGTTGCACAATGATCCACCACACGTACAACCACCCTTCCACGGCCAAAGGTGCACACAGATTGCCTTCTCAGGCCAGCTGTGTCCCTGCAGCACATGATCTATTACCATTTGGGTATCCTGTACATGCGTCATTTGGTTATTTATTTGATTTGTCATTTTCATGTGATGCTCAAGGTGTACCTGCAACACAATGGCTTCTCACTGTGCTGTGTGCTGAGCAGTGTGTTGCAGGAGACACACACAGCACATGGGTTCGGGAGTAGGTATTTTGCAGTGCCCAATGTGCATGTGAACAGGCATACAGAGTTGTGTTCATGCTACGACTGGTGGAAAGCATGTGTGTCTGACTTTGTATGTGTGGGAGGTTGTTGGTCAGTCATTTCATCTGATTCCATGTCAGGCATAATTGTCTCAGGCCAGTTTTCATTTATGACATATCACTTCGTATCTTATTGGACATGTGTTGGGCTTTGCTATTGCATGCCATGTCATGGTGTGGCAGGCAAGGGTGATGTGGGTTGGGGGGTTTGGGTGACATACCAGGGATTGTGATGGCCTGTTTTGCGGTGAGGTGTGATACACCTTGTATGTGTTCCTTTTGTTCACACAGGATTGGTTATGTTTAAGTAGCTAGGGATTCACACAATGTAGCACTTCCATGCCAACATTCTCAGGGTGGTAAGGTTGTGACAGTTGACTGTCTCTTTGTCATCATCGATTGTCACCTGGTATGTGCCAGGCCTGTGTGCACTCGCAGGGGTGTGAGTTTAGGTGAAAACTGTGGCCACAAGCTCAGTTCGGCCTGCCTTGCCACGTGCCCTTTCCCCTCCCATGGGCAGCGCCAGTGCAGGTTGTTGGGCATGTGGGGGCACCACCATGTCCACCGGTACGCCCGGCCGTGTTGCAACATCGTGCATGACACATGCTGCCACAATGATCCTGCACACTACTGGGGGTGCATATAGTAGCTGGCCGCCAGAGCAGTCAAGGTAGCGGAAGAATGACTTGAGCACTCCGAATGTGCACTCTACTATGCCCCTGGTTGCAATATGGGCAGCATTGTATCTTACCTGGGGTGGTGTGGTGGGGTTTCGGATTGGCTTCATCATGTGGTTGCTCAGAGGGTAGGCACTGCCCCCTGGGGAGGTGGTAATGGTTGTGATTATTGGGGTTTATGTATTTGTCTGTGTGTGACATGCATGCATGTGCACAGGCATGTGTACTCACCTACGAGCCATGTGTCGCCATGCTGCCCAGCTTCCGGGGCCTGGCTCAGGGCGGACATTCTGTATATGAAACTTTCATGGCTAGAGCCAGGGTAGTTTGCATAAACAGAGGTGATGATTCCCTTTGCATAGCATAACACCCTGATGATAAATGTGCTCAGTCTCCCTAGGTGGACGTAGGGCCACATGGGTGCAATCTATGGCACCGAGCACTTTGGGGATGTGTGCCACCCTGTAAAAGTCCTGGACCACAGCCTGCCATTCTGCAGGTATTCTGGGCATGTATATGTGCCTGCGGACTGAGGGGAACGCAGTGATGATTGCCAACACCTGGTGTAGGCAGCGTGACTGCGTGGCCTGTGAGACCCCCCCATTATGGCAGTTGTCAGCTGAAATGACCCAGTGGCCAAAACATGCAGGACATTGAGCACCTTCTCCAAGGGGCTCAAGGCTTGGGAGCACAGGGTGGGGGATGTAAGGTCATCTTCCCACTCCCTGACCAGGTCTAGGATGATACGCGGTGGAAACCTATACCTGCCATAGACCTGGTCGTCAGGTATCCCAAAAAGGCTAGTCCAGGGAAAAAAAATGCGGGCCCTGGCTATTCTCCTCCTCCTGCGGTGTCCCACGATCAGTGCTGCGACAAATGGGGCATTCATCGTAGCTGGATATACGTGTTTGTTGTTTGCACACACTTTTATAAAGTGCGCAGGGACGCTTCCTTCGTGTGGCGGACGTGTTGATGCCTATGCGCGTCTTTTAGCGTGTGCGAGTTTCCCGTATTCGATTCCATGAATACATGTTGTTCGCGTGCATGTTTGCGTTCCGTGTATTTCCCTGCAGTACTTCCCCAGTTATGCCTTCTTTCTCACGTGTTGTTCCCCATTCCGTGTGTTACCCTCCGTGTCCCGCCCTCTTTTTGGTGTGTGCGCCAACATTGTGCACTTTCCCTGTGCGCGTCGCGCATGGCGTTCGGGATGTTGCAATGACATGTGTGTCCGTGTGCGCCACGCACGGGTTTGGCGCACATCCCAAGGGAAACACGTGCAGGGACTTCCATGAATCGCCAGCTTGCGCCAAGATTTCTGGCGCACGTTTGTTCCATGAATCGGCCCCTTAATGGAGAATTTCCCATATCTATACAAAATAAGTTTTGTCTGCGATATGGCTGAAGACAACTTCTGATCAATCTTTTGGAATTGAGACGTAGCAGATGGGTGTCCATCGAAAATCATACCCAGATGTACATAATTTCGCATCACATCAATTCTTGAATTTTCCATTTTCCAAAACATCCTATTTCTCACTGTTGTCTTTGGAACATACAAAACAATCTGAGACTTTTTCAAGTTAACAACCAGTTCATTGTGTGAGAAATAAGCACCCAGAGCCGTCAACAAGTTTTGTAGTCCTACTGGAGTCTTGGAAACTAACACCAAATCATCCGCATACCACAGGGCTTTAACTTCCAAGAAGTTTAATTTTGGAGAGTCGGCCCTTACACCAAGAAAAGCCAATCTGAAATCATTAATAAAAAAATTGAAGATGGCTGAAGCTAGGATACAATCCTGCTTCAGCCCTCTTAATGTGTTAATGGCAGATGACAAAAGGCCATTGGAGGATAATCTTACTTGTATTGAAGTTTCAGAGTGTAATGCATATATGATGTCACACAGAGATGCTGGACATTTGGCCTCCAGTAGTTTTGTCATGAGCTTAGTTCTCGATACTGAATGAAAAGCAGAGTGAAGATTGGCTGCTTTTCGTTCTTCAATTGGTAATTTGCCTAGCCACCTAATCTCCCTATGATGGGCTGCTTTTGTCTGTTTAAGGAGGAGATCAAACCCATGAGTGTGCTTTTGCCCCGTGCTAGTGTTGGTATTCTGAATGTTTTTAAAAATGTCCAGGATATCAAGGTATGAATCAAAGTTGTTCATTAGTTGACATTTCATGAGGGAGACATTTAAAGCAGTTAAATTATTGACAGACCATCTAAAACGCGTTTTAGCATTATTTGCAACTAGTGTCTGTCTGGACCATGCTTGTTTGTTAGTGTGTTGTTGCACTGTTGTTGTCCAGAATAAAGTTAGTAGATGGTGATCACTGGATGATTTTTTAACAACTTCGAATTTCGTTGCACTTGAGAAGATGCCCTCACTCATATAGATGTAATCTATTATAGACATTGATTTACCTCTCTTCCAAGTGCTACAAGCCGGAATATCTCCTTGAATAGCCCCATTTGCCATTCTTAGATTTACGTCTTTCATGAAATTCATCCATCTTCGAGTGCTCTGATTAACATTTCCTTTCTTCTGCTCAACACAATTAAGATTTATGTCACCCATCACCAATGTAGCAGAAATATTAGGAGTCTTTGCTACAATTTCCAATAGGCCTGTCAGATCCTTATAAAAAACATCATCTGCAATTGCAGCGGGATTTCGATATATATTTATCAAAGCCAGCGATTGATTGGCATGGGTAATTCTGACCAACTGAAGAAAGTTATTTGGAGTAGACCACGAAGAAAGTTGTAGGCCCTTACTTATTTTGACAGCTATCAGTAGTTCAGAGGTCGTGTTCCTTTGTCAGCGGTGACCGCTGGTACTAGGGCAATGGCATGATCATCCCATACTGGGAGCTGCCCCATCCACATTTCCTGGAGAGCTACAATGTCGAAATCATTTAACATACTGTCTTTTACCCATTTCAGATGTGAAAACCCCCTTGTATTCCAGCTTGCTAAGGAGAGGTGGTTTTTAGTTTCCTCAGTTAATGGTTATAATTGCCCCCTTGAATCAATCGCTCGCTGGGATTTTGTGGTCGTATTACAAAATGGACATTGGCATGCAGGTTCAGATTGCTTAGCTGTCTTAGCTTGTTCTAATGTGGAGTTAATTTCTTTTGTTTCTTGAACCACATGCTCAGGGTATTGTGCTATCAGAAAACCCATCTGGAAGAGATCCATCTTTGCCTTCCATATTGTATTAAGTACGAGTCCTGATTTGATCCACAACCGTACTACAGATAAATTGCGATCACAGAGGAATTCAATTTGATCTAAGTCACTCGAGGTAATGTCTTCTAGGGCAGCCACATCTCCAAATATGTTTAGAACACTTGCTTGTGACAGGTCATATTTCTCATGTGGGTCATCGCCGGCATTTCATGATCAATGTGTGAAAGTTTTGAAGATTGTTTTTATTTTTGTTCCTGTATTCTCTGCTCTTGCATTTAGCAATTAGCTCATTGACCAAGTTGTTCACAGTAGACCGATTAATGTTTGCGCTCCGGGCGACCTTTGAATTCGAAGCTCCAAGAGGAGCATCTGATTTTGCTTTGCATATACTTTCTGCATAAGATCGCTGCTCCGGAGGTTCCTGGAGGGAATCTGAACATTGCATTATTTTGGTCAAGTCAGTCTTTGTTGTTGCCTCTATGACGCGTTGTAGTAAATATGCATCAACCACAGCTTTTATCTCCGTCATGCATTCTTTACACCCTAGGTCCATTTGTACCACAGAACTGCTCTTTCTCTCTGCTGGTGGATTTACTAATGGAGCAATCATACCTCCATCAGAACCCGGCATTTGGCCTTTTTGACCCAGCAGGGGAAGACTAGCTGGGTTTTGATGCAGCAACTCGACCAGGTCATTCAGAGGTTCATGCGTGGAGGGCAAGGAAGGAAGGAATGAGTTAGGGCAAGTTTTGGCCGGACTTCTTAGTAGAGCTGTTCTTACACATAACCCTCCTGAATGGTTCATCACTGCAGAGGGATTATTTGTGTGGTCAGCATTGGCGACATTGACGACATCAGCAGGGTGTGCAACCATGACTTGGGAGTTGTTACGGTTTGACACACCAAGCTTTACACCAGCAGTTGTTTTATGTACTGCAGCTTTCGTTTTTTTTTACTTAAGGGTTTTCTCTGGCTTTTATTGGGAGGATGCCGCGAAAAGACATCGAAATGACCAGCACTTGTCACTGGTCGAGTATCATCAGAATGAGATTCTACACTGGCCCATGAATCGTTTATCTTTATGGTTTCAGCGTCATCTGCCTCCACCGGATGTATAACCCTTGCATAAATTGGCACAGCCATCGACATCGCCAAAGCCGAGCCAGCATTAATATGCTCCAAACTTTGTTCTATCACTGCTAGTCTCTCCATTATATTTTTATTCAGATTAAACTCTCCTGTGTTGTCTCTTGCATTTCTCATCCAGACTGAGATTTGATCAATTTTTAATGGCTGTTGCGTTAATTTCATATCGAGACCTTCAAAAAGTTTGAAGAGACTGGCTATTGTAGTGTTCACAGCACCTAACGTAATTTCCATTATAGCTAGATTTTCAGAAACAAAACCACCTTTGGTACTTGATAAACAACGCTGGGGAGTAGGTTGAATATATGATTCATCTATAGCATGGGTGGTTGTATCCATTGAACATGGGGCATAGTAATCAGAAACATTTGACGCGCAAGAAAGCCTTGAGCTTTCAAGGCCTCCATACTAGCATGCATAGAAATATCAGCAGACGGTTTACACTTTTTGATGTTATTTGTAACCTCTGGCCAAATTGTGACTTCCTCTTCCACTATAGAGAAGGTCCTTTTTTGCTGCGTGCTTTTGACAGGGGTCTGAGGTATGGTCAAAATAGTTTGGTCGGATACTCCTGCTTTTGGGCGCCAATTTGTATAGTTGGCTCCCTATTGATCTTAAAGTGCTCCAAGTCAGTAATAACTGAAGAAGAATTATTAGACTTTTGGGTGCTGTGTGTCGCTGGTATGACATCAGACTTTTTTTGCACAGAACAAGCGGATGTCACGGTTAACAGGAGGGGTGCGACTGAGAGGAGTCAAAGTAATGGCTTTTTGAGACGTGCAAACTGCACGTTTGTTTTTTTCATTAGTTTTTGCAGCCGAGCTGCATGGAAGCCCTGTGTCATTAGTCAAGTTGGATTTAAGAGTGTAAGGCAGGAAACACATAAAAAAAAGATCGTACACAAACTTCAGCCTCCCAAACTCAGACGCCCACTTCGTTAAACAAGCGCTACAAAAGGGCGGTATACGATCTTAGTTGCAAAAAATGTACAAATATTTTAACGAATATTCTAATCCAACTTCCACGGGCTCATGTACAAGATAGTGAAAAACGTATCACTTACGTGCCCGAGGCCTGTGGGCAGGCTTTCACTTCGGTAGTGTGTGTTAGTTCAAGAACAGGGAAACCAAATCAGGTCAAAGTCCAGAATTCAATGGTAGAAACATAAACAAAAGAACCGCCTGACACCCCGCTGTGACGCCGTGGCTAAGCGGCCAAGCGCAACATATCGGTACTTGCTCGGTGCGCGCGTGCAGGTGCGCGCGCACTCCCAATATATAAACCTTCCCCCTCAGTGGGCGTAGAGTTCTTAGTAAGGAGCCTAAAAAGAAGAAAGAATGGGCTGTAAATGCGGCTGTAAATACGGCAGCACCGGCAGTCCTCAGCAGAGGTCCAATTGACCTTGTGGGGCTCATAGTGAATGCGTAGTCCAAAATCCTTTTCTTAGATAGCCAGGAGAGGAGGATCTTGCAGCCAAGCGGTACTTATCGGTACTTGCTCGGTGCGCCATATTCAAATGTCCAACTGGTGATGAAAATATAAAATAACAAAAACGTACACCTCTAAAAAGACAATGGGCCTCATTCCGAGATTGGAAGAAGCCATGGTGCTATTAGCACCATGGCTGCCTCCGATACCAGGGCCCTCATTACGACCCTGGCGGTAAATGAAAAACGATGCCGGTAAAGGATTACCGGCATCGCTTACCGCTAGGTCCGATTATGACCCGAGAAAGTGCAATTAGCAGCAACGTAGTTAACGGTGCCGCTAACAGCACCAAGCGCGCGGGCATGCAACCTCCCATGCTGTAAATACCGGCATGGCGCAAAGTGGGGAATATCACGAGTCAAGGGGACATGCTCTTAACGCCCTTACGAAGGTCGTAAAGTACCTTACCGCCATGGTGCTAATACCGCCATCACGGACCAACCGTAAATGGCCATGTACAGTGTTCCCAGCTGCCACAGGTGCACACAATCAGCACAGGTGGAGGCAATACAGACTGGCCAAGTACAAAAGGAGCACACCCCACCCCTTCACACACCCAGTCACACTCCACAATAATTCCAATACGACTAGCAATGTTGGGGCTGGAGGACCTGATTGCAATGGAAGTGCTACAGCAATAACAACAACTACAACAACAGGCAGCACAGAGGAGACGCAGGAGGAGAAGGAGGGCAAGGCAGGGCCAGCAAGCCCCATCAGCACAGCCAGTGCCACCACGCAGGCAGCCCCCGATCCCACGCATCAGAGCCAGTCCATTCAACCTCACTGCTGAGCAGATCCACACCCTGTACCGTTTGGACCGGGACACCATCACCACCATCGTGGACATGATACACAACAACATCGTCAGCATGATTGAAAAATCCACCGCCACCCCCCCTACTGAAGGTAGTGTCCATGCTCCACTTCCTGGCCACAGGCACCTACCAGCACACAGTGGGGCACTTGCATGGCATTTCACAACCATTATTCTCACGTACGCTGAACCAAGTGCTCAATGCCGTCATCAAGCACACAGACGACCACATTTCCTTACCACGGTCTGCCCAGGTGATCGCAAACACCAAAGTGGGTTTCCATGCACTGGCCGGCATTCCTGGTTGCATTGGTGCCATCGACTGCACCCATGTGGAATTGGTGGTCCCACATGCCATGGAGGAAGCGTACCGCAACCGTAAGCTATACCACTTAATCAATGTACAAATGGTATGTGACTCGAACAGTATCATCACACATTGTTGTACCCGATTCTATGGATCAACCCATGATTCAATGGTCCTGCGTAAATCCACAATACCACGCTAATTGGAGCGACATGTGTGATGCCGGAAATGCATCTGAGGGACAGGGCCTCTGAATCCTTGTCCTTTCTCTGTTTTTACCGTGTGTTCTGTCATGTTTTCTGCCCAGGAGTCCATGAGGGACTCCTGGCAGTGCAGCTCTCTTTTGGTTTGGTGAACAGACCCATGGGATACCCTTATGGCACCCATGGGTAGGGGTACAACCCTGTGCCCCTAGTGTATGTTTTTGGGCACCTGTGGGTGGCCCACAGAGCAGGGTATGGGCTGGTGGCAGCTCCATGCTGAATTTGACAGGTGCTCTGGGTGTCCTCCATTTTGGGATACCCAGGCCCTGCCATTGGAATCAGTTGATTCCTGATAGGAAACAAGATGGCCCCTGTGGCCTCTTGCTTTCTATTGCCTGTTATCTTGTTTTTCCCAAAGTCCTGGGAAGCCCTGACTCTGTCCCTTCCCCCTGACTGGCTGTTGGGTGGAAGTTCCATATATGGTGTTGTTGTGAAGGCCCAGCTAGACTGACTGGAGCCTTCCCAGTGACTGTATGTTGTGGGTACCTCCTGTGGGTGGGACCTGGGTGAATGGAGTGTGTGACCAATATACACTTCTTGTTGTGGTTGTCTGGTTTCTGGCATGTGAGACAAAGACTGAGACAGCCCTGCCCGAAACTTGCCTGAATGCAGTGTGTAGTGTTGAATGGCTGGGTACTTGTCCCAATCCACATTCCTTGTTGTGAGTGTCTGAAAGGGAGGAGTGTGGCCTGAATGCACTGTGTGCCTGATTGGCTGACTGACTGCATGAATGCCCTTCTGTGTGATTGGCTGCTGTGTGTGTGCCAGCAGTGTGGATGAGAGACAGGATAGTATATCTGGGGACCTCTCACCACTGGAAATTGTTCAGAAGCATTCAGAAGCTGAGTCTCCACTCAAGAGTAACTGGATTTGCTGATCCTCGACGTCCAGCTGGAAGAAGAAGACTTGCTGTGGCATTTGCTTCGACGGAACGGAAGGTTGTCGAAATCGTCGAGGACTGACCCGAGAGAGGACCTGGTAAGGCGCCCTCTTCCCGTGCTCCGAGGGACCATCGAGCACCGCTGAATCTTCGCCGAAGCGCCCTGGAAGTCAGACCCTCGAAAGGCTGCCGACCCGAGACGGGACCGCCGAGGAGATCGAAGTGAAGCACCCGGACATCGACGCTGTCGAAGTCCATTGCCGTCGACCAGGGTTCGCAGGTCTGTGTAACCGCTGGAGGCCCGTCGAAGTTGTGTTGCCCAGCCGTGGGAACCACTTGACGCCGTGCCGCCGACGACCGGAGCCGTCCGCTCCTTGCCTAAGAACTTTCAATCGAAGGACTCCCTCGACCGCATCGTCGACCGCTTATCCTGCCGGAGAAAGTCGAGGACGACCAACGCGCCGAGGAGAAACCTGCCGGTGGGTTTCCCGCCACCTCACGATCCCAAAGACTCGAGCGACTCGACGCCCTTGCTGGGCTCCCGTCTCTACAATCTTTGCGGTCCAGAACTATTGTCATCGAGGTGCCCCGCACACCTCCGCCGTGCAGGACGCCGACGCCCCGACGCCGACGAGCACCGCTCGGACGAAGCTGCCGCCTCTTCGACATCGTTCTACCTCGTTCGTCGACGGACGTTCGACGCCCCGTGCCTCCCGCTTGAAAGGGAAGGCATTCAAGAAGGGCCGTCGATTCCCCGTCGCCGAACCCCGAGGTCTTCGACGTTTCTCTACGCCTCTCGACGATCCGTGACTCCTGCTTAAAAGGGGGTCATTCAAGAAGGATCTGTCGACGCCTCTTCGAAGAACTCGACTCCACCAGGTACATTGGGGGGGTAAAAACATTGTAGGAGAGAATAAGACTATTGAACAATATCTGGACTGGGCTGGTGTTATATCTCTTTATTTTGCAGGTTGCCCAGGTGGGGGGATCTCCACACAGAACTGTGTCCAGTAGCAAGGGCCAGTATTCTGCCTATTGTTTCAACCCTCTGTTATCTCTCCTCTCTCTATTGCTGGTTTCCTTCTTATTGATCTGTGTGCCAATTCTACAGTATTGTGAATGCACTTTAATGAGGTCTAATATTAGTGGTACCACTTTAGAATTGTAGATATTTACCATTGCTGATTTTCCTGAGCACAAAGTGCGTTATTGTGATAGGTGTACATAACCCTTGAATATTAATTATATAAAGACTGTGTTTTCAGTAATACAGTGTGTGGACATTCCTTTGTGGGGGCTTGGGGATACACTGTACTTAAGAACCAGCCTGCATCACCTCCTGAGAAGCTAGGCCTTGATTGCTCGCCCATCGCTACCGTATTAGAGAATCTTGGCTGGGGTCCTCTGTGCCTCCCCTCTACCATATAGAGAGCAGAAGTACAGACCCCCCCACCGGTCTTCTTTACAACATGCAGGGCCAAGATCCTGGCTACTCGGTGAGTCTCATGTCATGGCCATGGAAATGTGAAGTGGGTAGGTGATTGACGTACCAATGCATACTTTACCTGGCTGACATCGGGGGGAGAGATGCATACTTTACCTTGCTGACATGGGAGGGGGGGAGAGATGCATACTTTACCTGGCTGACATGGGGGGGGAGAGATGCATACTTTACCTGGCTGACATGGGGGGAGAGATGCATACTTTACCTGGCTGACATGGGGGGGAGGCATACTTTACCTGGCTGACATGCGGAGGGGGGGAGATGCATACTTTACCTGGCTAAAATGGGGGGGAGAGATGCATACTTTAGCTGGCTGACATGGGGGGGGTGCATACTTTACCTGGCTGACATGGGGGGGAGAGATGCATACTTTACCTGGCTGACATGGGGGGGGATTCATACTTTACCTGGCTGACATGGGGGGGATGCATACTTTACCTGGCTGACATGGGGGGGGGAGATGCATACTTTACCTGGCTGACATGGGGTGGGGTGAGATGCATACTTTACCTGGCTGCGAGTACCAGAGGTAATGGATCCAGCTCATACCCTAAAGCAGCCCAGACTTTAGCTGACACCTGACCACATAATGCCAGATGTAAGCAGCCCTACCATGTGAATGAAGATGTGTCCCAACCATGACACAACCATCTGCATGTGCACTGTACCAAATAAGACAGCATCCACCTCAACAAAATGCACCTACATGCAATGACTTCAGTCAATACACGGCACCAAACACCATCAACTGAAATGCCAGTCCCCCATAACTGCGCACAAAGGAGTCACATGACGGACATAAACATCAATACTGCACTACAATGACACAGAGGCCCAAATAAATTGCACAACAACATTGGTAGTGCTCAGTGAGGTCATCATGAGGCTGACAGCTATGGTGCCATGATGAGAGCATTGATATCACTGGACATCTGCCAGATCACCAAAACAACTGCTATGGACTAACACACTGGATGGGCACTCACAAGGTACTGTACCCCCCTGCATGCAAAATAGTCCATAAGAGGAATACACATATAGCGGTCACATCGTGTGACTCATTCGTCCATGGAAATGGGGTTCAAAGTAAGAGATGAATGCATGCCATGGTGTCACGTCATGATTTGAAATCTGATGTCATGGCTGACACATACATTTTTGCCCACATACAAGTGATGCAGGCTATCCCTTGAAGAGGTGGCTCCTTACCCCAGTCCGGAACCCACAGAACCGGCACGAGGAGGACTTTAATCATGCACATACACGGACCCATGTGGTGATTTAGAAGACATTTGGCCTCTTGAAGGCACGGTTTTGCTGCCTCAGCAGGTCTGCTGGGGCATTCCTGTACCACCATGAGAAGGTGGCAAAGATCGTCATGGCATGTGTATTGCTACACAATATGTGCATCAGACGGAATGTGCCCCTGCCCCTGACACTGAACTGCAACCACCTGACGATGAGGATGACGAGGGAGGGGATGGGCAGCACCTCAGGGAGGAAGCGATGCACAGGAGGGACGTGCAATGCGCCAGACTCTCATTAACCAATGTTTCTAGCACACATGGGCGGTGGGTGTCACATGGAGCTGGCACTTGGGGCACTGTGTGTGTCTGGGACAAGCACACTGTGGACTGTTCACCAATAAAGCACACGTACACAATGAGCAATGTCCACACATGTGATTTGTGCATAACCAAAAAGTGTATTGAAATTGTGATTTGAATGAACACACCCAATCCCCCCTCCCCCCTCAACTCCCCAACACACCCTATCCCCCCTCAACTCCCCAACACGCCCAATCCCCCTCCCCCCTCCACTCCCCAACACACCCCATCCCCCCTCCCCCCTCAACACCCCAACACATCCCAGCCCCCCTCCCCCATCAACTCCCCACAAAAGTATGTGGATGCCTGTGGTCAAGTGCATCATGTGGGATTGTTCCACTGGGCGGCCTCTATTGGCACCCCCCTCTCCCGGCACCCGGGGCACCCCTGCCTGTACTCTGCAGGTTCCTGGCCGATCTGCGGATGGGGCTGGATGGGGCAGAACTGGCAGCCGAGGAGGTACTTGGCTGCTCACAAGGACGCACGTCCCTCATAGTTTGAACAAGCTCCGCGAGCACGTGCCGCACCACGGCTAATTCTGCGCAGATATCCTTGGAGGAGGATTCTATTGCTGCCTTCACAGTTTCTGCACATTGTTGCATTTCCGCCCTTGCACTTGCACATTCGGCCACATGCTGATTCAAGAGTGAGGACATTTGTTGTTGGCGCATGATGATTTGTTCCATCGACTCCTGTTTTTTTGGTATAAGGATAATGCCAGTGGGGTATCCATTGTGCTGCTCCCCTCCTGCACATCTTCCACTGGGCATGGAGTGGCTGGCCAAGAGTTATCAGGGGATTGCCCCTGTATGCCATCACCATGCTGGCTGCATGGGGACAGGTAGGGGGAATGAACGTGGCCAGTGGGGGGACCCACAACAACATCAGCATCCCCTACATCATTGTCCGAGCTAGCTGCGGTGGAGGCAATCTCGCCAATCGTGCTGCATCCTGCAGACCCAGTGCCTTCAGTGGGCACCACTTGGTGGATGTTTGTTGCTGGTGGTACCGTGGTGCTTGACTTGGTGCACATCTGTGCCCTGGCCTGTGTTGTGCTTGTAGATTTCGACTGCAGTGGGGGTTTGGTTTTTGCAGCAGAGGTGGAGGGTTGGTGTGTTGGGACATTGGGTGCTGATATCTTGGCAGGTGTGGTGGCAGTGTCTTCATCAGCAATGTCCGAATGAGAGCCTGTGGTGGACCAAAGGAGGGAAAGGGTTAGTGATGGATCTGCAGACATTGAGCATGCATTGTAATGACTGCATTCATTTTGATTACTAGATGGTGCACATACAGGTTGTCTCCCTTTAAGGTGGTAGAAGCATGGAGGCATGTGGGTGCCTACAGTAAGGGTGTGCATACTGCATGTGTACAAGGTGGAGGTCAGAACTGCCTGTAGGCAGTCTTCTGCTAATGTGTCACATTAACCCTGTCAGGCATCATTGCACTTCCCAAAAATCTGGACTTCAGTGAGTTTGGCATGGCTGGATTTAAGACACCTACCTGCGTCACCTGATGTCGCGGCTCCTCTCTCCATTTCTTTGACCCCCTCTATGCTCTCTGTGCAATGGTTGCGGCACATATCTCCTCCCATGGCTGCATTTTGATTGGTGACTCTGCTCCTCCACCAGTTGCCATGCCCAGGTTTCTGTTTGCAGACAGTATACTCCTTACCCGGAGCCGTAGATCGTCCCACCTTTACTGCACTGTCTTGTATTGCGGGGTGTTGTGCCAACTGCACTGACCCTCTACTATGGCCCATATGGCCTTCTTTCGTGCTATCGCCGGTCTGGTAATCTCTATCGAGAATACTACGTCGGCATGTTCTTGTAGTGTTTCAGCCAGCATGTTAAGGTCCTCCCGAGAGAAGCGCTCCTGCCGCAGCCGATCACCACTTTTTTTCATCCGCATACCATAGGGCTTTAACTTCCAAGAAATTTAATTTTGGAGAGTCGGCCCTCACACCAAGAAAAGCCAATCTGAAATCATTAATAAAAAAATTGAAGATGGCTGAAGCAAGGATACAATCCTGCTTCAGCCCTCTTAATGTGTTAATGGCAGATGACAAAAGGCCATTGGAGGATAATCTTACTTTTATTGAAGTTTCAGAGTGTAATGCATATATGATGTCACACAGAGATGCTGGACATTTGGCCTCCAGTAGTTTTGTCATGAGCTTAGTTCTCGATACTGAATCAAAAGCAGAGTGAACATTGGCTGCTTTTCGTTCTTCAATTGGTAATTTGCCTAGCCACCTAATCTCCCTACGATGGGCTGCTTTTGTCTGTTTAAGGAGGAGATCAAACCCATGAGTGTGCTTTTGCCCCGTGCTAGTGTTGGTATTCTGAATGTTTTTAAAAATGTCCAGGATATCAAGGTATGAATCAAAGTTGTTCATTAGTTGACATTTCATGAGGGAGACATTTAAAGCAGTTAAATTATTGACAGACCATCTAAAACGCGTTTTAGCATTATTTGCAACTAGTGTCTGTCTGGACCATCCTTGTTTGTTAGTGTGTTGTTGCACTGTTGTTGTCCAGAATAAAGTTAGTAGATGGTGATCACTGGATGATTTTTTAACAACTTCGAATTTCGTTGCACTTGAGAAGATGCCCTCACTCATATAGATGTAATCTATTATAGACATTGATTTACCTCTCTTCCAAGTGCTACAAGCCGGAATATCTCCTTGAATAGCCCCATTTGCCATTCTTAGATTTACGTCTTTCATGAAATTCATCCATCTTCGAGTGCTCTGATTAACATTTCCTTTCTTCTGTTCAACACAATTAAGATTTATGTCACCCATCACCAATGTAGCAGAAATATTAGGAGTCTTTGCTACAATTTCCAATAGGCCTGTCAGATCCTTATAAAAAACATCATCTGCAATTGCAGCGGGATTTCGATATATATTTATCAAAGCCAGCGATTGATTGGCATGGGTAATTCTGACCAACTGAAGAAAGTTATTTGGAGTAGACCACGAAGAAAGTTGTAGGCCCTTACTTATTTTGACAGCTATCAGTAGTCCAGAGGTCGTGTTCCTTTGTCAGCGGTGATCGCTGGTACTAGGGCAATGGCATGATCATCCCATACTGGGAGCTGCCCCATCCACATTTCCTGGAGAGCTACAACGTCGAAATCATTTAACATACTGTCTTTTACCCATTTCAGATGTGAAAACCCCCTTGTATTCCAGCTTGCTAAGGAGAGGTGGTTTTTAGTTTCCTCAGTTAATGGTTATAATTGCCCCCTTGAATCAATCGCTCGCTGGGATTTTGTGGTCGTATTACAAAATGGACATTGGCATGATGGTTCAGATTGCTTAGCTGTTTTAGCTTGTTCTAATGTGGAGTTAATTTCTTTTGTTTCTTGAACCACATGCTCAGGGTCTTGTGCTATCAGAAAACCCATCTGGAAGAGATCCATCTTTGCCTTCCATATTGTATTAAGTACGAGTCCTGATTTGATCCACAACCGTACTACAGATAAATTGCGATCACAGAGGAATTCAATTTGATCTAAGTCACTCGAGGTAATGTCTTCTAGGGCAGCCACATCTCCAAAGATGTTTAGAACACTTGCTTGTGACAGGTCATATTTCTCATGTGGGTCATCGCGGCATTTCATGATCAATGTGTGAAAGTTTTGAAGATTGTTTTTATTTTTGTTCCTGTATTCTCTGCTCTTGCATTTAGCAATTAGCTCATTGACCAAGTTGTTCACAGTAGACCGATTAATGTTTGCGCTCCGGGGGACCTTTGAATTCGAAGCTCCAAGAGGAGCATCTGATTTTGCTTTGCATATACTTTCTGCATAAGATCGCTGCTCCGGAGGTTCCTGGAGGGAATCTGAACATTGCATTATTTTGGTCAAGTCAGTCTTTGGTGTTGCCTCTATGACGCGTTGTAGTAAATATGCATCAACCACAGCTTTTATCGCCGTCATGCATTCTTTACACCCTAGGTCCATTTGTACCACAGAACTGCTCCTTCTCTCTGCTGGTGGATTTACTAATGGAGCAATCATACCTCCATCAGAACCCGGCATTTGGCCTTTTTGACCCAGCAGGGGAAGACTAGCTGGGTTTTGATGCAGCAACTCGACCAGGTCATTCAGAGGTTCATGCGTGGAGGGCAAGGAAGGAAGAGATGAGTTAGGGCAAGTTTTGGCCGGACTTCTTAGTAGAGCTGTTCTTACACATAACCCTCCTGAATGGTTCATCACTGCAGAGGGATTATTTGTGTGGTCAGCATTGGTGACATTGACGACATCAGCAGGGTGTGCAACCATGACTTGGGAGTTGTTACGGTTTGACACACCAAACTTTACACCAGCAGTTGTTTTATGTACTGCAGCTTTCGTTTTTTTTTACTTAAGGGTTTTCTCTGGCTTTTATTGGGAGGATGCCGCGAAAAGACATCGAAATGACCAGCACTTGTCACTGGTCGAGTATCATCAGAATGAGATTCTACACTGGCCCATGAATCGTTTATCTTTATGGTTTCAGCGTCATCTGCCTCCACCGGATGTATAACCCTTGCATAAATTGGCACAGCCATCGACATCGCCAAAGCCGAGCCAGCATTAATATGCTCCAAACTTTGTTCTATCACTGCTAGTCTCTCCATTATATTTTTATTCAGATTAAACTCTCCTGTGTTGTCTCTTGCATTTCTCATCCAGACTGAGATTTGATCAATTTTTAATGGCTGTTGCGTTAATTTCATATCGAGACCTTCAAAAAGTTTGAAGAGACTGGCTATTGTAGTGTTCACAGCACCTAACGTAATTTCCATTATAGCTAGATTTTCAGAAACAAAACCACCTTTGGTACTTGATAAACAACGCTGGGGAGTAGGTTGAATATATGATTCATCTATAGCATGGGTGGTTGTATCCATTGAACATGGGGCATAGTAATCAGAAACATTTGACGCGCAAGAAAGCCTTGAGCTTTCAAGGCCTCCATACTAGCATGCAGAGAAATATCAGCAGACGGTTTACACTTTTTGATGTTATTTGTAACCTCTGGCCAAATTGTGACTTCCTCTTCCACTATAGAGAAGGTCCTTTTTTGCTGCGTGCTTTTGACAGGGGTCTGAGGTATGGTCAAAATAGTTTGGTCGGATACTCCTGCTTTTGGGCGCCAATTTGTATAGTTGGCTCCCTATTGATCTTAAAGTGCTCCAAGTCAGTAATATTTGAAGAAGAATTATTAGACTTTTGGGTGCTGTGTGTCGCTGGTATGACATCAGACTTTTTTTGCACAGAACAAGCGGATGTCACGGTTAACAGGAGGAGTGCGACTGAGAGGAGTCAAAGTAATGGCTTTTTGAGACGCAAACTGCACGTTTGTTTTTTTCATTAGTTTTTGCAGCCGAGCTGCAGGGAAGCCCTGTGTCATTAGTCAAGTTGGATTTAAGAGTGTAAGGCAGGAAGGACATAAAAAAAAGATCGTACACAAACTTCAGCCTCCCAAACTCAGACGCCCACTTCGTTAAACAAGCGCTACAAAAGGGCGGTATACGATCTTAGTTGCAAAAAATGTACAAATATTTTAACGAATATTCTAATCCAACTTCCACGGACTCGTGTACAAGAAAGTGAAAAACGTATCACTTACGTGCCCGAGGCCTGTGGGCAGGCTTTCACTTCGGTAGTGTGTGTTAGTTCAAGAACAGGGAAACCAAATCAGGTCAAAGTCCAGAATTCAATGGTAGAAACATAAACAAAAGAACCGCCTGACACCCCGCTGTGACGCCGTGGCTAAGCGGCCAAGCGCAACTTATCGGTACTTGCTCGGTGCGCGCGTGCAGGTGCGCGCGCACTCCCAATATATAAACCTTCCCCCTCAGTGGGCGTAGAGTTCTTAGTAAGGAGCCTAAAAAGAAGAAAGAATGGGCTGTAAATGCGGCTGTAAATACGGCAGCACCGGCAGTCCTCAGCAGAGGTCCAATTGACCTTATGGGGCTCATAGTGAATGCGTAGTCCAAAATCCTTTTCTTAGATAGCCAGGAGACGAGGATCTTGCAGCCAAGCGGTACTTATCGGTACTTGCTCGGTGCGCCATATTCAAATGTCCAACTGGTGATGAAAATATAAAATAACAAAAACGTACACCTCTAAAAAGACAATGGGCCTCATTCCGAGATTGGAAGAAGCCATGGTGCTATTAGCACCATGGCTGCCTCCGATACCAGGGCCCTCATTACGACCCTGGCGGTAAATGAAAAACGATGCCGGTAAAGGATTACCGGCATCGCTTACCGCTAGGTCCGATTATGACCCGAGAAAGTGCAATTAGCAGCAACGTAGTTAACGGTGCCGCTAACAGCACCAAGCGCGCGGGCATGCAACCTCCCATGCTGTAAATACCGGCATGGCGCAAAGTGGGGAATATCACGAGTCAAGCGGACATGCTCTTAACGCCCTTACGAAGGTCGTAAAGTACCTTACCGCCATGGTGCTAATACCGCCATCACGGACCAACCGTAAATGGCCATGTACAGTGTTCCCAGCTGCCACAGGTGCACACAATCAGCACAGGTGGAGGCAATACAGACTGGCCAAGTACAAAAGGAGCACACCCCACCCCTTCACACACCCAGTCACACTCCACAATAATTCCAATACGACTAGCAATGTTGGGGCTGGAGGACCTGATTGCAATGGAAGTGCTACAGCAATAACAACAACTACAACAACAGGCAGCACAGAGGAGACGCAGGAGGAGAAGGAGGGCAAGGCAGGGCCAGCAAGCCCCATCAGCACAGCCAGTGCCACCACGCAGGCAGCCCCCGATCCCACGCATCAGAGCCAGTCCATTCAACCTCACTGCTGAGCAGATCCACACCCTGTACCGTTTGGACCGGGACACCATCACCACCATCGTGGACATGATACACAACAACATCGTCAGCATGATTGAAAAACCCACCGCCACCCCCCCTACTGAAGGTAGTGTCCATGCTCCACTTCCTGGCCACAGGCACCTACCAGCACACAGTGGGGCACTTGCATGGCATTTCACAACCATTATTCTCACGTACGCTGAACCAAGTGCTCAATGCCCTCATCAAGCACACAGACGACCACATTTCCTTACCACGGTCTGCCCAGGTGATCGCAAACACCAAAGTGGGTTTCCATGCACTGGCCGGCATTCCTGGTTGCATTGGTGCCATCGACTGCACCCATGTGGAATTGGTGGTCCCACATGCCATGGAGGAAGCGTACCGCAACCGTAAGCTATACCACTTAATCAATGTACAAATGGTATGTGACTCGAACAGTATCATCACACATTGTTGTACCCGATTCTATGGATCAACCCATGATTCAATGGTCCTGCGTAAATCCACAATACCACGCTACATGGAGCGACATGCAGGGCCAAGATCCTGGCTACTCGGTGAGTCTCATGTCATGGCCATGGAAATGTGAAGTGGGTAGGTGATTGACGTACCAATGCATACTTTACCTGGCTGACATCGGGGGGAGAGATGCATACTTTACCTTGCTGACATGGGAGGGGGGGAGAGATGCATACTTTACCTGGCTGACATGGGGGGGGAGAGATGCATACTTTACCTGGCTGACATGGGGGAGAGATGCATACTTTACCTGGCTGACATGGGGGGAGGCATACTTTACCTGGCTGACATGCGGAGGGGGGGAGATGCATACTTTACCTGGCTAAAATGGGGGGGAGAGATGCATACTTTAGCTGGCTGACATGGGGGGGTGCATACTTTACCTGGCTGACATGGGGGGGAGAGATGCATACTTTACCTGGCTGACATGGGGGGGGATTCATACTTTACCTGGCTGACATGGGGGGGATGCATACTTTACCTGGCTGACATGGGGGGGGAGATGCATACTTTACCTGGCTGACATGGGGTGGGGTGAGATGCATACTTTACCTGGCTGCGAGTACCAGAGGTAATGGATCCAGCTCATACCCTAAAGCAGCCCAGACTTTAGCTGACACCTGACCACATAATGCCAGATGTAAGCAGCCCTACCATGTGAATGAAGATGTGTCCCAACCATGACACAACCATCTGCATGTGCACTGTACCAAATAAGACAGCATCCACCTAAACGAAATGCACCTACATGCAATGACTTCAGTCAATACACGGCACCAAACACCATCAACTGAAATGCCAGTCCCCCATAACTGCGCACAAAGGAGTCACATGACGGACATAAACATCAATACTGCACTACAATGACACAGAGGCCCAAATAAATTGCACAACAACATTGGTAGTGCTCAGTGAGGTCATCATGAGGCTGACAGCTATGGTGCCATGATGAGAGCATTGATATCACTGGACATCTGCCAGATCACCAAAACAACTGCTATGGACTAACACACTGGATGGGCACTCACAAGGTACTGTACCCCCCTGCATGCAAAATAGTCCATAAGAGGAATACACATATAGCGGTCACATCGTGTGACTCATTCGTCCATGGAAATGGGGTTCAAAGTAAGAGATGAATGCATGCCATGGTGTCACGTCATGATTTGAAATCTGATGTCATGGCTGACACATACATTTTTGCCCACATACAAGTGATGCAGGCTATCCCTTGAAGAGGTGGCTCCTTACCCCAGTCCGGAACCCACAGAACCGGCACGAGGAGGACTTTAATCATGCACATACACGGACCCATGTGGTGATTTAGAAGACATTTGGCCTCTTGAAGGCACGGTTTTGCTGCCTCAGCAGGTCTGGTGGGGCATTCCTGTACCACCATGAGAAGGTGGCAAAGATCGTCATGGCATGTGTATTGCTACACAATATGTGCATCAGACGGAATGTGCCCCTGCCCCTGACGCTGAACTGCAACCACCTGATGATGAGGATGACGAGGGAGGGGATGGGCAGCACCTCAGGGAGGAAGCGATGCACAGGAGGGACGTGCAATGCGCCAGACTCTCATTAACCAATGTTTCTAGCACACATGGGCGGTGGGTGTCACATGGAGCTGGCACTTGGGGCACTGTGTGTGTCTGGGACAAGCACACTGTGGACTGTTCACCAATAAAGCACACGTACACAATGAGCAATGTCCACACATGTGATTTGTGCATAACCAAAAAGTGTATTGAAATTGTGATTTGAATGAACACACCCAATCCCCCCTCCCCCCTCAACTCCCCAACACACCCTATCCCCCCTCAACTCCCCAACACGCCCAATCCCCCTCCCCCCTCCACTCCCCAACACACCCCATCTCCCCTCCCCCCTCAACACCCCAACACATCCCAGCCCCCCTCCCCCATCAACTCCCCACAAAAGTATGTGGATGCCTGTGGTCAAGTGCATCATGTGGGATTGTTCCACTGGGCGGCCTCTATTGGCACCCCCCTCTCCCGGCACCCGGGGCACCCCTGCCTGTACTCTGCAGGTTCCTGGCCGATCTGCGGATGGGGCTGGATGGGGCAGAACTGGCAGCCGAGGAGGTACTTGGCTGCTCACAAGGACGCACGTCCCTCATAGTTTGAACAAGCTCCGCGAGCACGTGCCGCACCACGGCTAATTCTGCGCAGATATCCTTGGAGGAGGATTCTATTGCTGCCTTCACAGTTTCTGCACATTGTTGCATTTCCGCCCTTGCACTTGCACATTCGGCCACATGCTGATTCAAGAGTGAGGACATTTGTTGTTGGCGCGTGATGATTTGTTCCATCGACTCCTGTTTTTTTGGTATAAGGATAATGCCAGTGGGGTGTCCATTGTGCTGCTCCCCTCCTGCACATCTTCCACTGGGCATGGAGTGGCTGGCCAAGAGTTATCAGGGGATTGCCCCTGTATGCCATCACCATGCTGGCTGCATGGGGACAGGTAGGGGGAATGAACGTGGCCAGTGGGGGGACCCACAACAACATCAGCATCCCCTACATCATTGTCCGAGCTAGCTGCGGTGGAGGCAATCTCGCCAATCGTGCTGCATCCTGCAGACCCAGTGCCTTCAGTGGGCACCACTTGGTGGATGTTTGTTGCTGGTGGTACCGTGGTGCTTGACTTGGTGCACATCTGTGCCCTGGCCTGTGTTGTGCTTGTAGATTTCGACTGCAGTGGGGGTTTGGTTTTTGCAGCAGAGGTGGAGGGTTGGTGTGTTGGGACATTGGGTGCTGATATCTTGGCAGGTGTGGTGGCAGTGTCTTCATCAGCAATGTCCGAATGAGAGCCTGTGGTGGACCAAAGGAGGGAAAGGGTTAGTGATGGATCTGCAGACATTGAGCATGCATTGTAATGACTGCATTCATTTTGATTACTAGATGGTGCACATACAGGTTGTCTCCCTTTAAGGTGGTAGAAGCATGGAGGCATGTGGGTGCCTACAGTAAGGGTGTGCATACTGCATGTGTACAAGGTGGAGGTCAGAACTGCCTGTAGGCAGTCTTCTGCTAATGTGTCACATTAACCCTGTCAGGCATCATTGCACTTCCCAAAAATCTGGACTTCAGTGAGTTTGGCATGGCTGGATTTAAGACACCTACCTGCGTCACCTGATGTCGCGGCTCCTCTCTCCATTTCTTTGACCCCCTCTATGCTCTCTGTGCAATGGTTGCGGCACATATCTCCTCCCATGGCTGCATTTTGATTGGTGACTCTGCTCCTCCACCAGTTGCCATGCCCAGGTTTCTGTTTGCAGACAGTATACTCCTTACCCGGAGCCGTAGATCGTCCCACCTTTACTGCACTGTCTTGTATTGCGGGGTGTTGTGCCAACTGCACTGACCCTCTACTATGGCCCATATGGCCTTCTTTCGTGCTATCGCCGGTCTGGTAATCTCTATCGAGAATACTACGTCGGCATGTTCTTGTAGTGTTTCAGCCAACATGTTAAGGTCCTCCCGAGAGAAGCGCTCCTGCCGCAGCCGATCACCACTTTTTTTCACAACTTTATGCATTGTGAGGATTGATGGATGTAGGTGAAGGTTTGTAGAGGTTGTGGGGGTCAGGTGACCACTGGTTGAGGAGGATGGCAATGGATTGTGTTTTTCAAGATGGCCGCCGTGCTCTTTCCCGTTCCTGTGCAGTGACGCAAGTTCCGGATCCGCTTATTTGCAAAAACTGCTAATGGCGGTTTTCGCTATTGGCGGTCACCGCTATTAGCGGTGATCGCTGCTATCGATGGCTAGGGTGGCGGACGTGCTATTTGCATGGCATACGATGCCGGTAAGTGGCGTTTTTTGGATGTTACCGCCATGGCGGTGATTACATTACCGGCATGGCGCAATGCTCGTGCCCGAGAAGTCGTAATGTGCCGCTTTAAGCGGTATGTGACCAGCACGGACACGTTAATTGCGTCATGCCGGTAATGTCTATTACTTACCGCCAGGGTCATAATGAGGGCCCAGGTCTGGGTCCGGTCTGGCTGAATGGGTTAAGGGTCATTCCGACCCTGGAGGAATCCGGTAAGTCCCCATTCAACCAACCATTCCCCATTCCCATTGGAGCCCCCATAGGGCTCAATGGGAATGGGGAAGGCACTAATTACGAGCCTGCAAATAGCGCGCCCGTAATTATCACCCTGGTCCCTTAGCGGGACCCGCTAAGGATGTGTGTTCTAAAATAGAGTGCAGCAGTGCTACAAGTGTTTGAAAACTCTGGCTGTTGCTACCAGCACCTTTAATAGATTGGATGTTGATTATGCACAACCACAACTAACATCTACAGTAAAAATATAAGACCACATATAAGTCAGAAAAGACTGCAGCCCAGTATGGACCAGCGCATCTCGTCCAATGTCCAATACACATCATGAGCATCATCCCAGGACATTTGCACCAGATAATTAATCATAATTCATGTTTACAATTTTTGTGACAGAACATTAAAAAAGCCACATCTTCATGTTTTCTAACTCAATGTGATTTTTACTGTCCATAATTTCTCTTAAATTTTCAATATCCTTTTTAATTGATTGTACTTCTTTTCCAACATTAATAGTCAATTTAATTGTTTTAATTAATCCAGGTTTAGTTTTGTGAGTAGCTGTTGTAGTGCTTCTTCTTTCATTCATTGTCTTAATACTATTCTTCACCAATATTTTGAATCAATTGAATATATAATACACTTTACAAATAATCACGTTGGTTGTATAAACTATTTATAGTAAACAGACAATCTATATGTGTTTGGTGACTAATATTTCTCTCTTAAAATATTATTGTTAGTCTCATTTTACATATACATAAGAGTGATGTGTAGTTTTACAAGAGTGTGCTATTTTTAGGTGTACATTCATTCTTGGATTAGGTATTTCAAACATACAGCCCATTTTTGAAATAGATGATTTTATTGTTCAGAACACTTAGACATTACCTAACGGAAAAACTGGAACATGTAAAGTAGACACTGTTGTCAAAATCAATGGTTCATTAATTATTGGTGGCATCGCACTGGAGGAATCACCTATGAGCAGCCAATTTCCATACAAATAACAAATGAGCCGCAAAAATGTTATTTTCTGTAGTGCTCATGCAATTTCCAATACGCATCATCCACATAAATTCAGGTCCTTGCCAATGCTCTTTACGCAGCTTAGCTAGAAATCTGCCCATGTTTTATTTTTTCAAAACTGTCAAACTGTACGTATATACAATAGTCACATGTCTCAGTCCCCATTTCACAAAATACATGCAGACTTTGCACAAGCATTCCAGGTTGGTTCTATAATCTTTCTGAAAATGTTTCTCAACATTCGTCAAACGGCAAAAAAGTTATAAACCATCTAAAAATGTTGAAACCCCCCCTCTAATTTTGCACACTCTTCACAAAATCCCATTGAGCCCCATGCATTTTTTTTTTTGTAGTGCTCATGCAATTTCCAATACACACTATCCACATTATTTCAGGAAACTTGCACCACATAATTGATCATAATTAATATTCCCACAAATTAAAACAGCACTTTCGATGGGCCACTCTTCACATACATAAAATAACTATAAAGCTCTGTTAAGAAACAGATTTGTTGCAACACATAATTATGACTGTTGTTATAAGCAGTCCGTGCCAGGGATGGAAATCATTCAATTGCCCATGCCATAAGGCTGACCTCAACCATACCATGCAACCCAAATTATTCACTGCACCTACCCTGCTTTCTAGTTCAGTGCCCACTGTACCATAATAATGTAACCAATGGCCACTGCTCATGACTTGCAACCATGGCAAGTCTCCAAATCCATGGAGCATAGGCATCAGCCATGCTGCATTCCCAAATAAGCAAATAAGAGTACACATTTGCGTTTGCCGAGGGTCAGGACTACCCTGACACCAAATGTATATCACTTGTTTTTCTATCTACTTACATTCTTACACTTTGGAATAATAAAACACAACTCATATTTTCAAAAACATGCCTGCAGGTCCTTGTAAATGCTCGTCACTCAGGTTTTTTTGTAATCTAGTCCACCAATTAAGGCTGTAACCACAAGCTAAATATGTTTCTCAATTCAAACCTAACACTTTGGCCATACTGCATGCCACAATTAGCAAATTACAGTACACATTTCTCCTTGCTAAAACCTACACCCATTGCCCAGTCACCAGAGTTATATCACTGTGTTGTGTACTTACTATTTATACTTTAAATAAAATAACAAAGGCCATGTCTGCAAAAACATGCTTTCCAGTTCTTGCTGACCCCCCTCGTACATATTTGCTGCAATCCCATCGAGCACTTCAACCTGTGCCCAAACGCCCATTTGTTTTTCCCTTTCAAACCTATCCCAATTTTAAAAAACCTTGTCACATAGCCAGTCCCTTGTGCACATGGCCACTTTAACCCCAATGGTCATCTCTCGTGGTCATGGGCATTATCCAGATTGTCTGGGTCATGACATTATGCCATGACGCAGGCAATCTGGCCACTGCATATGGCCACATGTTATATCTCAATCATCATAGATATATCACTATTTTATGTACCTACATTATGCCACTTGTCAAAAAATAATCATGCTTTCCGGACTTTGCCAAAGATCTTTACACGATTTTGCTGGAAATCCGCCCATGTTTTATTTGTTCAAAACTGTAAAAATGTATGTCTATACAATAGTCATAGGGCTTAGCTCCACTTCACAAATTCCATTCAGACTTTGCACAACCATTCAAGGTTGAGTCTAACAAATGTTATATCACCCCAAAAATCACATTAATAATACATTTATGGGATTAAGAAAGCATTGTAGATAAAACAATACAGTAAAAAGAAAAGAAAACCACAGAGACCCATTATGAACATATTATCAAAGTAAACTTTCAACACAACAATCCCAACAACTGATTAATGGCAATGATATTTTATCACAGGTAACACAAAATGCACAGTGTGAGTTCTGCAGTGAAAATGAGAAAGGTGGACGCAAACCGGAGTTTCATACTTTCCAAAATCAAAACCACAAAAAGAGAACTTTGTTATGAGATAACTAATAACATGGCCAACATGTTCATTGCAACCTATAACAATGAAGTACACATTAACAAATTTAACACTACCCAACAAACACCAAAACACATACAAACCCTGCTCAGCATCAAACGTAGCTGCTGATATTGAACGCGGCTACAAAGCTCACTTGTAATCACTGTAAACATACATTTTTCTGCAAGCCCCAAATCATACTAAATTGGCCTGGAAACGTTCAAATCAAATAACAAGTACATGAAATAACATACACAAATAGAAATCTGTACTGTATCATCCACATAAAAGTATGATCATTGTACAGAATATGTATACTTATAGACGCAGCTTTAAATATACCCGCGGCTCCAGCCACAATGAATGAAACGCAGAGTAGTATCAACACAACTACACAAACGCTTTTTTATAGACACGGCTATGTGGCCACCCCCATCTCAAACAGTAAAAAACCTAGGCCGCACTATGGACTCAGGCCTGGCCACCTCCCGTCAGATCAACAACGTGTCAAAATGCTGTCACTACCATCTCAACCTTCTCAGATGCATGTTTCTCTACCTCTCCTACCCAAACAGACTTGCCGCAGTTATGTCTATTGTGATGGCGAGACTGGACTATGCCAGCTTCCTATACCTAGGAGCCCCAGCATACCAGCTCAGCAAGCTCCAAAGAGGCCAAGACACTGCTGCAAAGCTGCTCCTTGCCCTGGGTCAAAGACACCATATCTCACCATCTCTCCGAACCCTCCAATGGCTTCCAGTTGGATGAAGGGCCACCTTCAAGACCCTATGCAACACCCACCAAGCAGTGCACAAGACTGCCCCATTATACCTACAAGAAAATATGAAACCATGCCTCCCATCCCGCACGCTAAGATCAAGCACTGCCCTCCTTCTAGTGATTCCAACCTCTAACTCTGTCTGGATCGGAGGATCCGCCTTCTCAACCTTGGTCGCAAATCTGTGGAGCTTGCTTCCCCCTCATATTCAACATACCCAAGACTATATGACGTTCTGCAAAGCTCTAAAAACGTGGCTCTTTCTGTAATACCAACCACGACCTTCTGAAAAGATTGCACCCTAGCAATCCGATGACCAATGTTCTATGAAATCCTGAACAATGTCATCACTGAATACGCTTACTAAATCGCTATTACGCAACTGCATGCCTGAAATGCAGAATATCGATCTTCTTAGATCTAAACTGCACGCAAACACCCTCCTACAATATCACTATGCTTACTCTCTACTCTAAACCATCTCACAATTAGAGTTCAGCTAAAACCCTCGATCAATTTCGACCTAGCTGCTCACATAAGAATATTACCCCCTTATACACCTCATCATTGTAATAAAACACAGCTATATCTCATGACAAACCAGCCTAGCTGCACACATAAGCGTCCCTTAGGCCTAACGCAGACAGAACCCAGTCTTGGTGTCCACCCGCCACACTGCACACATTGAACTGATATCAATACCACCAAACCTAATGCTAGGATGCAGCTACCATAAGGCAATTACATCAGCTACACACATACCTGGTGCACCCAAGCACCCTTTCACACCCTACTCCCTCAACTGAACTGGACTATGGTCTCCGAGGGTGTCCAACTTACTAGTACTTTGAGGTCATACCAATGACCTATAGAGCGCTATATAAATTCCAAATAACATAACATAACCTAACATACAATATCCATTCTTTGACTATTTTTCTTTAGGAGAGCCCTGAAGACACATGTGTTAAACTGTTTCCTCTCGTCTTGCTAAGCCACTGGCATTTAGTACCTTGATCCTGCCCCCCATTCACATTAGTGAATAGACGCCCTTTTTGGGTCTTAGTTGCGTTTTATAAATTTTAAATATAATTCTAAATATATGACACATCTGTTGATGGCCGCAGTTATCTGCAAAAACTTTGAATTCAAAATTGCATTTCCACTACAACATACTCCCCAAACTGTCCCCAGCATGCCTACCAGTCCCCCCTCCACTCCTCATAATCCTCCTGCACTCCCCTAGTCTTTTATAATCCCCTAAAACACTCAATGGTTTTAACATGCTTCCACACCGAAAAATGTGGATAACAGCAACTACCACTCTTCCAAAAACACATGATGTGTCACTTGCTCTAATATAGCCATGGCTGCAATGGGGGAGGTGTCTACCCGTGACTAGCAATTCTACACGCTGGGCCGGTGTTCATTAGCCACACATACTAACAATAGCACCATCCACCAATTAAAAAGCACAGCCCACACACATCATACTTACCATACTCATACAGACTACTAGAAGTTCAATGAAGGAATCATTTTCCTGGAAACAGACAAATACTGCAGATACTGCAGATATCATGACTGCTTTCAAAACTGTGTGGCTGACTGGAGACAGTTGGCTGTTGGTTCAATTTTTTTTCCAAATTGTTAAGTCTGAGAAGGCAATGATTGGGGAATGTACGCAGGGTGTCTCTTACTTTAATGATGAAACAAGACTTGGAAACACTAATGGGACTATTTCCTCACACCATCTTCATCTTTTCCAATCTAACTCAGAGGCAAAAATGGAGATGGACCACCAGATTTAATGGTAAAATTGAGAAATCCCAAATAAATGTTAATAAAGCAGTTCAGCATTCATGAGAGACCACAACCAATTACGGATGTCGTACACCATACAGTTCTACATGACCAATTTCTATAGACATGACATAGCACACCTAGCTGATGAAGGAAATGCAGTGTTCCTTGATACCATCAAACCAGTACTCCTGATGTGCTAACTTTTCACACTCAGTGTTACCCCAAACAGTCCTTTTAAGGACTACTTATCGTATATAAATACACAACTACAAAACAAATAGTATGATACTGGCGGCTACATTTCATTGAGTTTTATCATAGCCGCAGTTAGATAAAGTTAGTTGAGAAGGGGACTAACTTTAACTTTTATACTACTATACAACTTGAATAATCAATACAGAACAGCAATGGTCATGTCCTTGTAGGAAATAACTGAAACATAACAGCAATAAGTAAAAATAAATTAGGTAAGCTAAAATTCCACAGCCACACAACATAAAACCATAATTGAAAATACACACCCTTAAATACATTCTAGTGTACGTCTAAAATTTCACTACAATTCCTCCTTTTCATATTAATTTTGTCAAACTACTTTCTTCTGTTTCTCTCCAAAGTCTCACATGCTCAATAGTCTGAAAACACACATCCAAAATAAAAAAAGACTCTCTAATACCTATCAAGTCTCTTTGTTTCATTTTCCCATAACCTCAGCTATAGCCCCAAATACCAAGATGGTGGTCAGTTCATTTCTGAAAACCATGATCCTGCAGTGCACCATGGCTGATATAAATATAATTTTTGTCGGGACGGGAGCACCCCCTTCTCTGTAAAATTTTAAAATAACCTTTGCACGGAATAACCCCAAACCACAAAAGTATTGTGAGTCAGAGCTTTGTGTCCAAGTTGTTTTGGACCTGGTCTAAATCCGTCCAACGGTTTAGGCTGTGCGCTTTGGCATAAATTGACCTTTTTTTGTCCTTGGGAAAATGAATGAGAAGTAGGCTGCACTTTTGGAGAAAAAAAAAACTTTGACGCTTAATTACTTTTTCATTTTTTAACAAATATTTATGAAACTTTGCAGTCTTGGGGGGGGATCGAGACGTTTAATCACTTACGATATTTTGGCCAAATCCATTACTCGGATCTAAGGTTATTAAGAATATAATTTTGAGGAGTTGCTATATGTCTCCGACTCACCTTATGCCAAATAGCCATTGCAGCAAACACATATACACAACATATTCCATTACTTAATTAGACTGACAAAAAACATACTCAAATGCATTCCATAACAAAATACCCCATAGAACACTTACACGTAAAAAAGAATCAGCTACATTTCATTTGATATAGTATATAATAGTCAATAATTTCACTTTGTGAACATGAAAACATAGAGCTATGCACTCCGAGCGTGTACAACTTCCGGACCATGACACAACACTTACTGCCCAATAAAATACACGCTCTTTTAAAAAAAATAAGCATATTAGCTAATGCTCGATAATCGCAGATAGAGCCTGTCTCCACAAACTAACCCTTCCAGATATTCAAAACAAAGAGAGCCTTTCAAGATTAATGGAGAACAAAAATGAAAACGTATTTGTTTAAAAGCTTTTTAATCAGAATGTTCTCACTTTTCTTTGAACTTCCATACAGAGCTTCCAAGGTGACAACCCAAAAATGCTAGATGTGTGCCATGCCTTCAAATGATGCTACTCCCTTTATGCAGGGATGTCATTTAGGGGTGGCCAGGGGTCACAACTGTGACCCCTAAGGTCTCCCTTGCTACCTCTAAAAAAATAACAGAATAAAAACCTACAATTTTCTGAAATGGAAGCTGCTGGGCTGGGGCCAGCACTATGTGGCTCTTTGTTTCTGGAGAGGCTGGCTTTCTTGTTCAGGCCTCTTAAAAAAAACAAGGGATTCCAAAAGTGTACCACGTTGAGTCATGACACTAAATAAGTAAGAATAGGAATAACAAATAATTTGTCTTTTGGGAATTCTATACAATAATTGCTAGACTCATTAAAGGTTTATTTCAGGCACACGTCAAGGGGTGAGTCACTGATGGTGTCTGTTCTTAAACACCTCAAATTCACAATGCAGAAAAAAATGTCCAAAGACCAAAAAGTAGAATAAGCATCCATTTCGGACCGTGTGTTTTGCCTTTTGCAAGTTGCACTTATAGCATGTTCTCTTCTGCTGTTATCTCTCTCATGATCATCACAAGACATTCCATCTCAGTGTCCTCGGTCACTTGACACAATCCTTGTGCCTAACATGTTGTTTACAGTGTAGAAATGTTTGATCATAGCACATAAAATGGCCCTTGATGTATGAGGTAATGAGTGCCCAGAGTACGGGATGCCATGTGAGGCCAACCTCTGAACCCTCAAAAGGAGATCCACGCAGGCTTGACATGTGACCAACTTTGCGCCAGACCAGTAGATACACTGGCCTGCTGTTAACTCTGTTAAATCTGTTACCAGTTTAATGTTATCCACAAAAGAGCATTATTTTCTTTCTGCCAATTGCTCATTTTTCTATAGTCGGTGAGATAACTATAGCCTCTAAGATAGCTCAGTGGGTTGAACGCTTGCTGCAGCAATGTGTGTGTGATCGACAGGTTGCAGTCTCGAATCCTGACAAGGCCAACTCAGTCTTTCATCCTTCTGCGGTTGATAAATGTGTACCCACACAGGATGGGTGATATTGTATGTATGTTTGTTCTATATAACGATTTTGTCTTTTGGCATCTCACTGTTCGTAGGCGATTATTCACAGACTGCAAGAATACTATCAATGCATTATTGAGGATGTAATTACAGAATGGTTGGGCTCTTCTTTGCCACCTCATCTGACAAGCTGACTTCGTTTCGTAATTATACAAGGTTCTCTCTCATCCGCTTCCAGGGCTTGAATCATCATTTCATCCACAACTTTCTGTTGCATCATCACAATGCATATTCCAGTACAGGAAACCCTCTTATTGATGCAAAGTGATGTAAAGTAGTTTAATTATGAATTTGATAATGTATTAATTAAATAATTAGATATATTTATAATAAAAACAACATACATGACTTCCCTATGTGTTTTTATTATCTGTCTTTAACCACCACTGCTAGGGGCAGACCTTTGGAAACTAAAAAAGACACCAATGAGATTAATTAGAACATATAGATAGGGTGCCTGATTCATGGAAGTTTTAGCGTGATGCAAAGTCACTGCACTGCCAACAAACACACTGATTCACAGAGCGGTGCAGAGTGTATTTTTGCAGTGCACAGTGACTTTGCACTGGCGCCAAACCGGTGCAAAATCACTCTTCACTGCAAAAATACACCTTGCACCGGTCAGTGAATCTGGGTGTTTGTTGGCAGTGCAAAGTCACTTTGCACTGTGCTAAAATGTCAATGAACTGGGCCCAAAGTGTTATGGGAGAGTAACTGACAGGAGCTCAAATGTTTGCATCATCTGAGTACTGTACAGATGATAGCACAGGGGCAACTCGCTAGTCTTGAAAGCAAGACCATGCAGAGCAAAAGAAGTTTGAATCCCAAATCCACGCTTAGAAACCAAACTCAGGTATGGTATTAGGCGTGTTCTAAAAAAAAAAAAATGAATACAAATAAATTTAAATCCTACAACTCCCATCAACCACATCCAGCATAGTCACTTGTGAGGAATGATTGCAGAGGCAGGTCAGCATGTTTGGAGAGCCACAGGTAGCCCTTCTGTTCAGAAATATATTGCATGGCTGTTGTTTCTGCCACTCCCAGAATCACCGTGCTCTGAGAACTACAAGGAATATAACCTCCCTCAAACCACTTGCAAAATTGGAAGAATGAAAGAATAAGAGAACATAGACGGATACAGGAGCAGGCCTGGCCAGAAACACCCCACCCAGTGAACCAACCATGCTGTGAAGCAAACCATTTTGTGGCCCTCATCCACAGCACTCTCCTCAGTCTGGAAAAAAGGATCTGTAAACACATGGGGCCCGATTCATGGAATTATATGGCCCGGGAAATAGGGAACTTGTGTGCCGAACTGCATGCAAAGTCCCGTTTGTCGATTCATGAAATCGAATGCGTAGGACTTTTTGGAGTCTGTTCAGGCTTGGCAAGTGTCTGCAAGCTGTCGAGCCCTTTGCGCAAGACACCACAGAGAGTGTGGGTGTGGCTTGCGCAGAGGGCTGGGAAGAGGCTGAACACAGGAAATGAGGCAGAACATGCGAAAAAGTGGGCGCTACAGGGTAATGCAGGCAGTCGCTTGCACACCCACAATTACACCGAACAACTCGTATTCCTGGAACCACCCACGCAGCCCCTCAGCATAGTAATGGCCCCGCAAATCCCTCGATCTCTATGCCACCGAAGGCAGCCAAAAAGACACATGCTCATAGGAATCGAAGCGTGGATGTGCATTTGCATGTCTAATTAATGGGTGCGTATATGCACCCAGGCTTCCGATCTAACTTAGGGGTGCATGCGCATAGTGTAGTGGGGTGCAGGAATGGTTTACAGGATTTTGCATGCAGATTTTCTGAGTTGTACACGAGTTACGTGGTTACATACGTAAGTTGTCGGGGTTCCGGCAACAGTTACGGGGACACTAAGGAAGGACCCAGAGATGCAGGCCTGCTTGCAGGAGACGACACACACTATTTGAGGGGTGCAAAGGTAGCTGTTCTGGCTGTTTATCATTTATGGGAAGGTGTGTCGGGGGCGTTCCGGCAATAGCAGGATAAATGCACTTTTTTCCATGAATCGTGTCCCTAACGTTTAACATCTGTTAGACCAAGCATTCTCTGGTTCTAGTGGCAGAATAAGGTGTAACTTTTGTAAGAATAAGGTTGGCTCACGGGCAGTTTGGCATCAAATTGAGGAGGACTAGCATGTGTACTATTGGAGTTGTAAAAGTTACATGGAATATTAAATAATAATTGCCATGCATGATAATGCTTCATCATTGGCTGTATGCATTGCAATCGGTTTTGTCAGATTTTAGAATAATGGGGCTCTAAAATGATACCCTCACATATGCAGAAGCTTTGCAATATCTTGCTCTATATATGAGGTGGGATTTCTGGTGTATCCTGTCTAGAATTGGTACATATCAGTAAAGTACTGCAAAATGAAGAGACCGAAGGACAGACAGCATTTGTAAAATGGCACATTTGCCTGTAATGGTTTATATGAGAGTCTACCCTCAACACAGTGAGCTCTTTCCCTCCCCAAGATAAGTGTCACACAATAAAATGGTTAATGTCAGTTTTTGTATTCTCCAATTCATTTAATACCCCTTGGATCCTTCCCCCTAAGCTATCAATGAGCCAAGAACCAGGCCAGTGCACAGGAAATATATTTATTTTATTTGAATGAGATGTTAAGAAAAAATCATACTAAAATGTCTAACACCACTTTATCCATGGTACAAAACAACAAACTTCTCTCAACATAAATAAATCACATAAGTCAGTTGAAAAGAACACAAATCACAATTCTTTACGTTTCACAGATGTCACTTCAAGAAATAATTAAAATGATCAATAGACAAAAACAATTATGTGTGCAATGCTGTGCAATTTTGATTTTTATGCACGCTTAAAAGGATAGCAATTTAGTTTTACAAATTTGTGCAAATGGATATGCCAATTATTATTTCACCAACACGTTCACTTTAATATAAAAACAGGTTGATTTAGCAGTTTGTTTTTCAGACCTCCTGCTACTTTGGTCTGTTTTGGGGAAGTCAGACAGAACATTTTGAATTATTTGGAAATGTTGGATTTCAGATGCCCCTCCACTTAAAGGCCCGTGTTGGGGAAGCAGACCCATAGGATTACCCAATTCATTTGCAGTCTATAGTTTTCAGTGCACACCAGAATGAGCTTTCTTAATTTCAAATGTTCACAAAAAAACCCCATGAGGTACTGCCAAGGCTAAGGATCTGCATAGTTTTGCCATCCCTCTCCGCCCGATATAAAAGGAAAGCATTTAAGATCAGCACTCCCACCTTTTGGTTGAAAAGGGTTCAATTCTACTTACATAGAAAACCTCTGTTTATAGTTCAGGAAAGACAGCTGCATGTCAGGACCCTCTGGAAGGACAGGGATTGGTAAGGACTCCCTAGCAATAGACAGCTCCACCCAGATGCAATAGCCTTTGGTAATTCCTTGCAGCTGTCAGGTGGTAAGTTTCAGCAGCTCTCCCCTTCCTCATAGTGCATCCACTTTATATAGCAGTGATGAGACTTACAATCTTGAGGGGAACCCTGCAAGAGTTCTCGCAAATAGGATTGGACAGTTACCCTTCACTCTCCTCCCAAATCCAGCCTCTCTATAAGGATTGGCTTAAAAGTTTGAAGAAGACATATGGCAGCTTCTGTTTGCAATCCCCTTTTGATATTATGACACAATTTTGGGAAAAAATAGTTATTTGTCAAAAACCTAGTGATTTACTAGTAACAGACATTATGGGCCTCATTACGACCCTGGCGGAACGGGTTAAACGGCGCCGTAAAAGGCTGCGGCGCCGTTCAACCTGTTCCGCCACATTACGAGGTCTAGCGAGGGGAAGAGGGAGCAAACAACGGGCCATCTCGTAATGGCCCGTTGTTTACTCCCTCTCCCATTCCCATTCAGCCCTATGGGGGCCGAAATGGGAATGGGGATGAACCGTGTCCGTGTCCTCGAGTGAGGAATTACCAGGCCATCCGAACTCGGAATGGTCCGGTAAGTCCTCATTCCGAGGACACGGACACGGATGTGGTTTTGCCGGCAGCCATGCCGCCAATAGCGGCATGGCTACCGGCATACCTCGTAATGAGGCCCTATATATTTTTTCACTGAATTTCATAGGTTTTTAGTAGCACAACTTAATCATAATGTCTATTTAACAACGTTTTTTACTGAATTTCATAGGTTTTTAGTAGTGCAACTTAACAATAATATCTCTGACTTTATGTACATGTAACGTAGAACATACTGAACCCCCTCTACTGAATTTGATGTCCGCGAACTCTTTTAATGTCCGCGGACATCTTCGGACAACAGCACTACTACCCAAAAAGTCTGGGGAGGTATGTTTAATTGTTATATCATAACATATGAACATTTTACAAATTCACAAACCAGCACACATGTACATTATATGTAGTAATAAATAAGAAGTGTAACCCACATATATAACACATTAACCATTCATTTAAATACAATATGTTCTAAAATGGAATATACCAAAAGAAGAAAAATAGTCTTCCAAAATGATTACCTCACAGAAACTCCACAACTAAGAGCAACAGCAGATCTACAGACCAGTAAGAACACACCTTACCAGAAACTAGTAAGTTTACAGCATTTTACTCATATATTTGTAAACTTTCTGTATTAGATACAAAAAAGTGATATGTTTTTTTTCTCACAGAAATGTCTAGTACTCTGGAGTGGCTAAACGCGCATTTCCCTTGTGAGGAAATGTCTGAAGATAGTGAACCTAATGGTAGACACTTTACTATATAAACCAATTAATAAATATTATTTTATATACATTTAACATATACATTTTTTTTGTACAAACCATCCAAAAATTGAAAATAATAAAGAAAAAGAAGTATTGGATAAGACTCTCCAGCACATAGAAGAAAAAAATGACCTACTCATGGTAAATTTTACCAATTTAAAAAACCTTGTGGAGGATCACTTGAAAAAAACAACTACATACCATTGTGTCACATGTACCTGTCCCTCCTCACCATATCCAAGTCAATTATCCCCAAACCCTCTCCATGAACCAAAACGTTTTGATGAGGCTTCTATCCCTTCTTCACCTCATATAAATCCTATTGAAACCCCCAATTCTCCTTTTTTTGTTTCAGTTTCTGCCTTACCTTCTCTGTCATAAATTTAACATCCATAAAAAATTAAGTAAAATTATTATGTTGTGTCCTAATTTATTTCTTGTATTTTTTTAAAAAGCAGTTCAGGTGTCCGCAGACAGCGCGGGTGACCGGAATGTCCATAAAGAAACGAAAATGGGAGCGTCCTAAGGACACTATATCTGTCCGTAATGTTTGCATGCAAGTTGAAACTGTTCTAAGAACACAGCTGGTGTTCGGGATGTCCGCAATCAAACTACCACATGCAGTGTTCTGAAATGTTTGTCAATAAACAAAATCGATGTTTCCTGAGGATTCTATGCCTGTCTGTATTGTCCCAAGCGAGTTGAAACTGTTCTAAGAACAAACGCCTGTCCGTAACTGTTAGTTTCACTTGTGAGGCACTTCTAATTAGTTTCAGGAACCGAACAGTGTCCGTAGAACAAAAACGCGCATGCGCAAAACAGTTTCAGTGCATTTGATGTACTGCGGACACCCGCTTCCTTCACGGACATGTTCGCGAAGCTATCATATTGTTTGCGCCCTCCCTGTCTCACACGTGCAAGAAAATAAAACAGACACTCCCCAGACAGGGAATAAGGCAAAAGAGAGCAGGCTGTGAGAGTTCAAGGAAAAGTTTATCTAGATCTCTGAGAGCGCTCTGACAAATTATCGTTACATTACATTTTTATACAGTAGTATGACGCACTTAACATAGGATACTATGTCGATCCCGGATTGGTCAGTTGCATGCTGTCTCAGGTGTGGATAGCATCTCTCCGGGTTGGTTGCTTGGTTGGTGGGAGGATTGACGTCAGACATCTGTGCTCCGGATGGGTGAAGGTCAGGTCGCTGTGAAACACGGTGGTCACTATCCAAGCTAATATAATTCATTCTCTATAATGCATGCACTAGAAATTGGTGGTTCAAAAGGACTGTCAGTAGTTTATCATGTCTCTATAAAAATCACATCACACAGGTGCTTATATCATCCATAATCTTGGATTATACAAGTCATAGGTTAGGGGTCTTGACCACTCTAATACAATGACCGGAGTGTAGGTTCATGCTTACAAGAATCTCAGGTGTGTGGCATTTGTTAGTATTGGGCACAATATACTGCAGCAGAGGTCTAGTATTACTCGGGGGTCTGCTGGGTGGGCATCATGGCATGGTCAATGATCTGGCACATGAAAGGAATACCTTGCAGGGACACAGGGTTAGAATGGCAGTAAGTTTCCATTGGCGAGGGTGCAGGGGCAAGGATACGTTTGTGGAGATGGACGAGCTATGTGCTTAGCTCATGTTGGTTCACATGCAGGATAGTCATCTCGGAGGAAAAGAGATGTGTTACATTTATTATTTGTTGCAATCACCTCCGGCTTCAGCGTGAGAATGGAGCTGCAGAGTTTATCAGTCAGAGTGGGAACAAGGGTGGGGGCCATGTGCTCCGAGCTGCTGCGAGGAAAGGGAGAGAAGCATTTTGCACTATCGCAGTGAGGCCTGGTCACCAAGATGCAGTCGAAAGGGGGTACAACAAATGGATGCCCTGTGTCCTGCTCAGTGGTCCCATCTACGCGAATGTCACCACAAGTGTCCCGTTATCAGCATCTTCAGTTGACATGAACGTGCAACACGCCCCCGCAATTTTTCGGAACACACCACCGTCCATCGCAGTGAAGAGATCTAGGACATATCTGTTTTGCATCGTCATCAGGCGAAGTGCGCAGAGCTCTATTTTTATAATGTTGAACCCTTCTTCAGTGTCATTAGCCAGTTGAATGAGCTCCCAGCGCACTATCTGCAACCATTTGGCATTCGTTCGTGCTTGCAGTCCCGGGACAAGAGTGCTGATGAAAAGAGCTTGTATTTCTGCGAGATCGCAGCACAGAGTTTCGATGATTCGTATGAGAAGTAATTGGAGGACCTTTTACTTGGTGCTAATTTTTTCTTCATATTCTGACAATAATATGTAAATTGGAGCTTCTGTTATCATTTGTTGGGGCGCTGTCGATTGTTCAGCCGTTTACCCTGCTGCCGATATGCCAGCTGATTGCCCTGCTGCCGATATGCCAGCCCATTTTCCCGTTGTCCCTTGGATATGGCTTTCAGGTATTACCAGGGCTGTGTGGACGGTGGCGAAGGCACATGTACCTTTCCATGCTGTTGGGAGGTGTAGATAGGCTTGTTTGCCGCAAATCCAGTACATGTCCATGAGTGCAGCGGTGCCTTTCTTCATGTCAGGTATGATTACCGTCTTGTTGAATTTCTTTGTTTCCCCCATGTTCACTCTTCCTTCCCAATGGAAACACAGTTCATGTGGCACTTCTTTCTGTATTTTGATAGGTTTTTCCAACGCTGTGACCCACGTTAGCTTCGTGACATGTTGCGACCAGATAGGGGCACATACTTCCTTTATACATTGGAAGGTGTCATTGGATAGGCTTCGAAGTGCTTCTGCTTTGCATTCGATAGTTTCTTTGTGCCATCTATTTTCTGCATATCTCGTCCCCTTAATGACAAGGAATGGTTCCTTAAGGCAAATTACTCCTTGGCGTCGGCTTGTGCATGTTCTCTCATTTTCCAGTTTTTCCATTGTGACAGTGTGCGCTTGGAAGGTGCTTTTTATCCTGCACAGAACTAGATGAATTAAACATTGGTCCTCTGACAAGGGAACTTCGTGGGGTATTAACATTTTCGGTGTTCCTGATGCATGCGGAATGAGTGAACAGACGTAGTAACTTTCATTTGTTGCTTGCTTTGCAATGGCACCCATGTCCGAATACCATTTATTTGATTGATCAGGGTGGTGGGGATCTTCTATTTCGTCTAGCCCCAGGTCATGATAAATGTTGTATCTTGTCCCTCCCCCTGCCCTTTTTCTCCCCTTTCCTTGTTATTGTTTCTCACCTTTTTGTAATGTATTGGAAATATTCCAGCCCAAGTTGTATCATTGTTATTAAATATGGCATGTATATCTTCATCAGTAGCAGCAGCGTCGTGTGAGGTAGGGTGTATGGTTGTCTGTGAACGTGTACTAGTGTTAGTTAAATCATTTGGCCAGTAATAATCGCCATTGTATTCACTGAGTTCATAATCATTACTCATATATATATTAGGAAGTAGCAAGGAGACACTTGTTGGGCCTGCGGTGGCGTGTTCTGAAGGTTGTATTACAATTTACAATTGTACCATTGGCATTAATGTCATATTTTTCTTTCCACATCGTCTTTACCCCAGTCCATATCAAGTGCGACCCTTCTCGTATCAAGTTAGCCCCGCTTCCCCCCTTGTGCATGTCATTAACCAAAGAGAGAAGGGTATAATACCAAGCCATAAAGAACAACATTACTGATAACAAAACTGCAGCACATTTTAAAACACATTCAACATTACTGAACCTATTAGCCCTAGTGGCATCCCTATCACTATCTAGCATTAATCGGTTCTCCGTGATTGTGGTTCGTTGGGCCATTTGTCACCTGGAGGGGCGATATAAATTCGTATAATCACTACAATATATACATGTATTTACATTTCTGTTTCAACTTCATATTTAATCATCATTTATATTCATGTTTGCTCATTTCTCCATTACACATTTATGAGAGAGAGAGAATAGAGAGATACAGAGAGGATATTAAAGAATCAAAAAAGGAAGAACGGAAAAGAAAAAAGTAGGAGATAAGTCATGCAGAACAAGACGCATATCATAACTTTTATCTCTGCAGGTTCTGTTTGCCGACAATTTTGTTATCCCTTTTCAACCTCATTTGTGGTGCTAGTAGAACCATTTTGCTAATCCTGGGGGATTGTACTATTGCGTGCCCTTCTCACATCTGATAAGTGCACCCAATACTTCAATCCCTTCACCTTCACTGCAGTGGGTGTACTATATATGACCTCGTAAGGGCCATGAAACCTGGGTGAATTCCACCTCCCTACAAAGCTACGGACGTACACTTGTGCTCCTGGCATCAGTGGCCCACTTGGGTTGTCTGTGGCTGGTGTGGTAGTATCAGTCGCCACGTTTTCAGTAAAAGGGGGTGATATTTGTCGTGCTATGCTGCGTACAGCGCGCATTAACTGGGTCAGGTATTCCTTAAATTCCTCCCCCAGCACTGTGGCAGCTCTGTGTGCATCGGATGCTCTCCTGATTGGGGACAGTGGTGTGTGTATTTGCCTCCTAGTGACAATTTCATGGGGGCTCAGATGGTGGTCCTTACATGGCTGTGTCCTGAGCTGGAACAGTGCTAGGGGTAAGCAATACACCCAGTTCTTTTTCAGTGTATTACACAATTTTGATAGCTTACTCTTCAGTAATCCATTGATCTTTTCCACCATCCCATTTGCCATCGGATGATAAATGGAACATAGCTCGTGTTTCACCCCCAAGAGTGACGTCACTTCCTTGAAGAGGTCATTCACGAAGTGGTGCCGTTGTCTGATCTTATCACATCGCATATCCCCCATCGGGAGAACACTTCCCGAGCAAGGAATTTCGCTGCACACTTCGCGTCTGGGTGGGGGCATGGACCCACTTTCACCCATCTTGAGAAGGGACATACCACTACAATCAAGTACCTTCCTCCGTTATATCGCTCTCCCATGTCAGCGTAATCTACGTGTAGTCCTTTAAATGGTCCTACTGGCCGTGGCAATGTGCCATGCAGAGTTCTCAATTCCATTCCTGAATTGTATGTTTGGCATGTTGTGCATTCTACTACACATTTTGACAAGTGTTCCTGTAGATTGGGGACAAACCAGTGTTCCTGGATGTCAGCTGCAATGTGTTGTTTTGCTACGTTCCCTGGAAAGTGTAACTGTTGCAATTCTACTTCTAGTATTTCTACTGGCATCACTACCTTTCCCGTTGTCTCTTGTCTCCAAATCAGGTCTGTGGCTGATTGTTTGCACCCTCGTTTGCCCCACAACTCTTGCTCCTCCTGTGGTGCTCTCTTTTGTAGTCCTATTATCTGCGCTATTGGTGTGTTACTGTACGCCTCTTCCAATGGCTTGGTAATGGCTGCCTTTACAACGCACTCCACTGCTGGTGTTGTATTGAAATACGAGGCCTCCTTCGCCGCTGCGTCGGCTGCCGTTTTTCCCAATGAGATTGCATCTGTGTTGTTGGTATGGGATTGGCATTTCACCACTGCCACTACCGATGGTTCTGCTAATGCATCTATCAGTTCAGTCAATAGTGCGGCATGCTGTACTGGTGAGCCATCTGCTCTTCTGAACCCCCACCTACACCAACGGGATAGGCCTGAATGCACTGTGGTTGTTGCGTATGCTGAGTCTGAGTATATTGTTACTGTGCATCCTTTGGCTGTATGCAGTGCCTCAATCAATGCAGTTAGATCTGCTGCTTGTGCAGAGTAATGGGATGGGAGGCGCTTCTGGACAATTGTTTCATAGCCATCTTCCTCCATGCGTACTACAGCCATTCCTACATGCTTCTCCACCGTTTCAGGGATTATGGATGCTGACCCATCTATGAAATATATCTGTCCTTCTTTCAGGGCGTTTTCACTCGCTTTAGGAATGTCAACGCCCTCCCCTTCATAGGTGGCGCAATCGTGTTCTTGCATGTCCTCTGTAGTGCATGGTTCTGTAATGAATGTTGCTGGGTTTACTGTTTTGCATCTGCCAACGTGTACGTTGGGGCTCGAAATTATTATCTCATATGCTGTTGCTCTCTGTGTTGTTAATGTTGCTCAAGAATGGCAAATACGGAATGTTCTGCATATAGCGTTACTGAACAACCCATCACAATGGTGGCACTTTTTTCAATCGCAAAGGTTGCAGCTGCGAGAGCCTGTTCACAAGCGAAGTGGCCTTGCAGTACAGGATCTAGTGTCCCGCTGTAGTAAGCCAATGGTCTGCGACCAAGTGATGTTTTTTGTGTCAGTACTGCTGTCATCAGTGTTCCATTACAGTGTGAAAACAAGAAAAATTCCCTCTCATAATCTGGGTTCGCGAGAACTGGGGCATCAGCAATGAGGCCTTTTAGTTTAGAATACTGTGTCATCATTTCATGTGTCCATTTTATTGCGGCTCTATTTTTCTGTGCTTCTTTTAATGCTTGTAGCAATGGACGTGTGTATGCCGCGTAATCGAGGATCCATGCTCGACAATAGTTACAGATGCCAAGAAACTTTTGCATGTCCTTCACTGTTTTTGGGATGATTATTTTGCGTATGGCAGCTGCTCTGTCTTGGAGTATTCGTTTCCCATCTTTTGACATTAACTGTCCGAGGTATACAACCTCGGCGAGCCAGTATTGCAATTTTCCTTTGTCCACCTGGTACCCCTTGGTAGCTAACACATTTAGCAGTGCTATCGAATCTTCTCTGCATTTTTCTTCTGTATTGCTGCAGACGAGCAAATCGTCTACGTATTGAATAATGGTGCTCTCTACATTTATATTTCCAATGTCTTCACGTAATACTCTGTTAAAAATGCTTGGGCTCTTGCAGTACCCTTGTGGGAGTCTGCGATGTTCATACCTGTTGTTCCCTAATGTGAATGCTGTGTGGTATTGAGATCCTGGGTCGAGTGTTATGGAGAAGAAAGCATTCTTCAAATCAATTACAGTAAAACATGTTGATTCTTTCGGTATGCTGCACAATATTGATGCGCGGTTAGGCACTAATGCGAACTCTTTTTGAATTACGTCATTGAGTGGGCGGAGATCTTGGATCATCCTTCACGCCCCTCCTTTTGCTTTTTTGATCGGGAAGATAGCTGTGTTACAGGAGGAGTTTGATGGTGCTATAATACCTTGCTTTAGGAGGGCATGTATTGTTTTCCTAATCCCTTCTTCTGCTTCTCTGGAGATGGGCTATTGTTTCACTCGTGGCGGTATGGCACCTGGCTTTAGCTTTATCTTTATTGGTGTCACCTCATGGAGTAATCCTACATCATGGGGGCCTGTAGTCCAAATTTCAGGTGCTACCTTTGCCATGTCTTCCTCAAATATAGTCAGTGGGGCATTGACGCTAGCCATGAGTGGGTTGTGTACCTCTCTGTACTGGATCATGATGTCACATGGTATGCTTATTTCCATTATTATTTCTCCGTCATCTTCATTATCAGTGAATAATTCCTTGTCTGTTATGTCTCTTAGCATTATGTTTGGGTCTATGCATAACACAGTTCTCCACTCACACCCATGCGCATCCAATCCTGTGACCACAATACGTCTGCTTGATACCTGAACTGCCTCGATTGTCTATGGACATGTTCGTACCTGGCACAACATCTGTGTGTGCAATTGGGCGGAATATAAAATCTGATGGTGTTCTCCATTCTTTTCTCGTTATCTCTGGTACCACTCGGCTAATACCTTGATGCCATAAATAAACATGTCTATGTCAATGGGTATTCCTCGCACCACAACTTCATTCATCACTGTGCTGATCATCAACATGGCTCGTACAGGGCACACTCCCGGGGTTGAACATTCTATTCCTTGTTCTGTAAACAAGATAGTCATATTCAATTTACTTAACAAATCTCTCCCCAGCAAATTGATTGGCGTGTCTTCGTGGTACAGTAAGGGTGCACGCACAGTTTTTCACCCCACCGTTACATCAAGATCTTTAGTGTAATGAACTTTTAAAAGTTCATTACACTAAAGAACCCCTGCATTTCCAAATTCCTGCCTGAGAGCGGAAACCGCCCTTCCATGAGACATGATTTCTCTGCTCCTGAGTCTACCATAAAGATAAACTGCTTGTTTCCTATCTCTGCCCCCACTAGTGGTTCTTCTGCACGTAGGGTGGAGGATAGGACTGGACATGCAAGTGTTCTCTGTGGGCTGTCCTAATCTGAGTGTCTTTCTTGTCCTGGTACTGAAAAGACATTGTCTCCAACCACTGTCAAGCCGCAGAATGGTGCGGGTGCACCATTTGCAGCCGTTGCGAAACAATTATTGTGGCGGTGGCTGCTGTCTTTGCTGCATTTGAGGTTTGTTAAAGCACTGATCCTGATGTCTTCCTCCTCCCATCGGGAGTCCATAAGGGCTACCTGGGTGTGGGCACCCCATCCTTGTTCGTTCTCTATGGGCTGCTGCCCTTGGAAATACCCTGAAGGCCGCATTCTGCAATCTCTTGAATAGTGTCCCCATCTCCCACAGTTCCAACAAGACCCTTGTGGTCCGCCTCTCATTCCTTGCCCACCAAATCCTCTACTCCCCATTCCTCCAAACCCCCCTCTCTGGCCACGATACCCACCTCTTCCTCTTGCCGGTCTGTCTTGCCACTGTTGTCCGCCGTATTGCTCTTCTCCGTTCCACGGCTCTTGTCCTCCTGTTGCCCGCAGTGCTGCTATTGTAACTAGTCTGTTTCCCACTCCTTCATCCCCCTCATTTTCTCTATCTGTGGCTACGCTGGCGTTGATGGCGGCGACCTTCACTAATTTGTTCTGTACCAGGTTTGCCTCGTCTGCCAGCCTTTTTTGTGCTATCTCCTTTTCTCTCTCATTGATCCTCCTGCAGCGGTGCACACTTATGCTCTGAATTTCAGGCCAACCCTTGGCTTCTATCCCAGCTATTTTATCCAAGGCCTATCTATGTTCGGTGACGTGTCTGCTGATTGGATGGTGAAGAGCGTGAAGTGTGTCAGATTTTTGGAAACGCCCGCCATCTTGAATCCGCGGACATCCGCGGACAGCGCGGTGTCAAATGGTGGGGAAATACAATTTTGGCAAGTGTGTTGGTCTGGGGATGGTGGCAAGTGTGTTGGTCTGGGGATGGTTGGGGGGTAAGAGATGGTTCAAATATTGTATCTATTTAGGTGGTAGGCACCGCTGTTGTGTTCATTGTGTCCGCGGACAGTAACGCTGTCCTTGATGTCCACAATAGTCCCATATGAGGATGTTCTAAGGACACTATACCTGTCCATACTGTTCGCAGGCAAGTTGAAACTGTTCTAAGAACACACGCCGTGTCCGGGATGTCCGCAAATAAATTAAAATGGAGGTGTCCTAAGGACAGTTTACCTGTCCATATTGTTCGCAGGCAAGTTGAAACTGTTCTAAGAACACACACCGTGTCTGGGATGTCCGCAAATAAATGCAAATCGAGGTGTCCTGAGGACACTAGACCTGTCTGTATTGTTCGCAGTCAAGTAGAAACTGTTCTAAGGACACCTGCGGACATAAAAAATGCCATGAGGCCTAGTTAAAAATGTTTGATTCTATGGGTGTGATCATAGTTAGTCCATGCACCCAAGACTCTAGGCCCTGGTTGCAACAACCGCAGCATATCGCAGCATATCACACCCATAGATCACCCGATAGAATCAAACATGGGTGTGATGTATGGGTGTGATATGTTTTGGAGTTGTGGCCAGAGTGTACCCAAGACTGAAGTTATAAGCTACTATGGTGTGATGTGTTGTGGTGGTTGTGGCAGGTGCATGGGTGAAGGCTGTAGGCTGTAGGCTATCCACCCAAGACTCTAGGTCCTGACCACAACCGCTACACCATATCACAGCCATAGATCACACTATAGATTTGATTATCTTTCAAATGGTTTCAATTATACTTACTGCATGATTTGTTGAGATTTGATATATTTTTTACATGAGTTTGGAACCTGGAGGAAGTATTCTTTTTGAAGTTTGGTGATATAAGAAAAGAGCATGTTAGTGAATGTATTCTATAAAGACTTATTACATTTCTAGCTTTTTTTACCCTCATATTTAGTTTACAAACCAGTGTGCATTTTGCTCAGTTTCTGGTTTTTTTCAAATCATTGGGCATGTGAAAAAAAAAAATCCATGTCGGATTAAATAAACCCTTTTTTTGTTATGCTGCAGTCTATTTCTTTGTTTCCTTTCAGTGTTTACTTCTTGTTTGCAGATTTCTGAAGCAGTTGGATACCTGCTGGAGTATTCTGTCTATTTTTTGTTACAATTTATTGGTATTCACTTATCTCTTTGGTTATTATACAATCTTGCGATAGTTAGATACCTGTTGGAGTATTCTAACTGTTTATCGTTTTTTCATTTAATTTTTTTTAATGTTGAAGTACAGATTAATTATTACATTTTGGATTTAAGAAGATTAAAAAAGCGTTTGTAAGATTTGCTGGTAAACTCTGCTTTAGAGTAATGGTAGTATCATTACATTCGAACCATCCACATTTTTGTTGCAGATTTTTGAAGCAGTTAGATACCTGTTGGCGTATTCTAACTGTAATTATATTTTTTTATTTAAAGATATTCATTTATCTGTTTGGTTGTTATAGGCCATGCACCCACGACTCTAGGGCCTGGCCGCAACCACCGCAGCAAATCACACCCATAGATCTTGTTGCATATTTTTGAAGCAGTTAGATATCTGTTGGGGAATTATAACTGTCTATTTTTTGTTATAATTTAGTGGTATTGATTTATCTGTTTGGTTGTTGCAAAATCTTGGGACAGTTAAATACCTGTTGGCATATTCTAACTGTCTATTTTCTGTTATAATTTAGTGGTATTGATTTATCTATTTGGTTGGTGTCAAAATCTTGTGGCAGTTAAATACCTGTTGGCGTATTCTAACTGTTTTTTGTCTTGTTATAATTTAGTGGTATTCATTTATTTGTTTGGTTGTTATAGAATCTTGGGGCAGTAGGATACCTGTTGGCGTATTCTAACAGTTTATCGTTTTTTAATTGAAGTTTTGTTAATGTTTAATTACAGATTAGTTATTAAATTTTGGATTAAATAAGTGTTTGTAAGATTTGCTGGTAATCTCTGCTTTAGATTAATGGTACTATCATGACATTCAAACAATCCACAATTCTTTTTTATATATGCACTGTAGTGGCCTGCATTGGTTGTAGCTCCTGCGTGGTAGATTATACCTATTGTTGTGAAGGTTTTTTTTTTACCAAGTGATACTTGACCATGTGTGAATCCAGTCAGCTTGCAGTTGTTTTTGGTACCTTCTGCATTGTAACGTAGAAGCATTAGTATTATGTATTTACTATGTGTTTGTATTAGTAAGGTGGAGCGATTATCTGAATTGCAGGTAGTACATAATCTGCCATGGTTTGCATGTTGTACAAGTTTCTGAAATGGAATGGGTTCACAATTTGGTATGGATACATACACGAAGCACTCGTTAGGGGTTTCTTCTTGTGCAACATTGTTGCAGAGAGTGCAGGTATGTTTCCACATGTATGAAACCTGGAAGATTTCATTTATAGGTATGTTTCTGTTTTCCAATACTTGTAGTAAGTACATTAGAAATCATTGTGGATCTTCTTGTGATTTTATAGTGAATTTCACCATTCCAGCACAGTAGTCCAATTATTGTCTTATTCCGTGAACACTATACGTGTTGTCAGGATTGTTTGTTGCGTTTCTATGAAGGACTAACATTTGCAAACACAATTGGTCTGTACTGTGTAAGTAAATGTTGTAAACAATTGGTGGCAATTGAAATAGAATATTCATTGCTACATTTGCGTAACAATTTACACAAGTTACATTTAAAAATATGAATGGATCAGATAGTTCTAAGTCCAAGTCATTTTTTCGGAGTGTATGTTGCTTCTCTGAAGAAGTACCTGAGTTACTTTGACTAATAGGTTTTTCTTTACTTATGGTAAATGATGAAGTATTAGCTTCTTTTACTCTCTTTGGAGAATTTGCAGTCAGATTCTGTTGCATTTCTGTTTAAAGTAGTTTTCTTTTACAATGTTTTCCTTTTTTGTGGAAAAGGATATGCTTTTAGATTGAGGGTGTATAGTGTACGTAGTCTATTGTATTCTAGAATGCAAGGAATATCAGCATTGACTTTACTTGCATCAAAGTTGATTAGAAATAGACCGTCAAGTGTACGTAAGCGTGATAGTGCTACATAGCTCATGCCTTCTTTAAAGACTGTGTTACCAATATCTATCAATGCTTTGTCTAGGGAAAGACATTGGGATTTATGAATGGTGACTGCATATGCAAGAGTTAGAGAAAATTGTTCTCTGCGTACATACATGTCTTTGAAGAGAAGGAATCGAGCTGTTGAGCACGCTATACTTTTTACTTCTGAAAGTTTGTCGAAGCGTATATTGACAAACTGAATGTTGTTGTCACGTGGGTATGTTTGAAAGCCAACAACTGTACCCAGTGCCCCATTAACTAGTCCTTGCTCCATGTCAAGGTTATGTTTAAGCATTACTCTACAGTTTAAGGATAATTTTAATATTTTCTCCAAGCCAGCTGTGTTGGAGATAGAATTTTCTAAGGTATTTAGTCTTGTTGTGGCTTGTTGACACATTGGTAGTGTAAAACCATGTACATCCAGTTTACCTGTGGAGCAGATTTCAATTATTGGTTGCATTTCTTTTTTTAACATTGTTTCATTGAATTTGGAACAGCTTGCAAGAGTTGGCATTAAGGCCATACAATTTGCATTCTTCTGCACTAATTGTTCCAAAACATCAGTAGCACATGAGTTTTCGCTATAAAGTGCATGGATGTGCTGGGTTTTTAATATTGTTTGTGCTTCTTGAGATAGTACACCAACTCTAATACTTTTTAAAATATTTGCGTAGGTGAGGTCTGTAGATTGGCGCATGTTTGCTGTTAATTCGTTGTATTGGAAATGTTGCCAAAGGTTGACATTTCCTATGCTGCCAATAGATTTACGGGAGCGTTTGTGTCCTAAGGTTTTAAAAATAGGTTCACCTTTCACTGGTGTCAATTGAAGAAGATCTCTGAAAACAATAATGGGTTTTCCTCCAAAGAGTTCTTCGTAGTTTGTTTTAAGTACTTCTTGCAATCTGAGATGAATCAAAGCCAACATTAGGTTGGAGACCATGCTCACTTCATCTATTAGTAGCATTTTCATTTATTTCAAAACTCTGCGTAGTTCCATTGCAGCTTCTGTAGAAAGTTTGCAATAATCTAATTTGTTTTGGTGTTCTACTGAAGGAGTAGTAATTGCTGTAAAGTGACACCGCCTATGTTGTAGGCAGCTAAACCTGTGGGGGCAGTTACAACAGCTGACAGTTTTTTGTTTGTCAATTGTTGAAGGAACTTGCTGATGATTTTGATTAAGAATGTTTTGCCTGAACCAGCTTCACCACTGACTTATAGTAGTATAGGTTTGAAATTTTGCCAGGTACATTCTTTAGTTTCATGTTGTAAACCACGTGCAATTCCTTTTGTTACTTCTTAAAAAATGGTGCGCTGCTCTTTGTTTAGTTTTGATTGTATTGCAGTGAAGTCTTCTGTATCTTCTTCATAGTGACACATGGTGTTTTCTACTTCTGTCATAGCTAATTCTGCCTCATTTGCTATTAGTGGCTGTCCCAGTGGTTCTTGGCTTCCTGTTACAGAAGGTTGACTACTGTCGGGAGTATCCTTATCTAGTTGGGCCTGGAGTTCTTCTTCATGTTGCTGTTCATTTTGCCACATTGTTTTGTACTGCATAAAGTTCACATCAGTGATAGAACTTTCATTTGCTTTGAAAGCGTCTTCGTAGCAGCATTCTGCCTATAAATCCCTGTTTAACAAATGGGGATTTGTTGTCTAGAATGGTGCAATAATCATTTTTTTTGGTGCACACATTCCATGAATCAACCGCACAGTGTGTTTGAGTAACAGCAAGAATATTGTGGTAGTATTGTACTTACTTTTTTGTGTGGAATGATTAGGTGTCTTCTGAGTTGTTGTTTTTACTTTGGATTCTGCTGCTTTTCAGGAGAGTATTCTTCACTGTAATTGTAAAGGAAAGAAGTTAGTAATTTTGTGTGTATATAGTATGCAGTTTCCTTTGAGTATGTGCAGTCTTTATATTTTAATTAAAATATGTTAGTTCAACATGCTTTGCGAATGGGTAGAATAGGAAGTGTATGAAACTCGCTTGGTTTCTTAAGGCTGTGTTATTGGATGTTAGGAGACAGAAGAAATAATGATATACTTATTTTGCAATTCTTATAAGGTAAATGGCAGATACTGTATAGAAAAGCATGGAATGTATGTATTTGTGAAGGTGTGGGTAATAAATCAGAAGGATGTGATTTACAGGCAGTGGTGTTATTGCAGTTGGGAGTTGCTCAATGTTAGTGTCTATCTGTGTGAGTGTATAAAGGTACATGACCTTATCCTGGCTGTGTGTAATGTTATAATACACTTCTTAGTGTTTTTCTACAATTATACTGTTATTTCTCCCATCTTCTAATATTATAATTTTTTAGATAGCTGTGTGTGTAAACATTTGTTTAGATAGCAGACAGGTTTGGAAGTGACAGCTGATTATGGCAGATGGGAAAACTGACAGTAAGTTCATTTTATAGGTTATACAGATTAAGTGGCAGTTACTCTGTTTATATGCATTCATAAGAGTTGTACATTTACTGTGCAGAAAATATGCATACCTGTAGTTTGTATTCATGCATATGGATATGCATGCAGCTGCAAGTATACATCTTGGAGACTTGTACAGTAGTTTCTGTAGTAGGTGCTTTCCAATGATATGAGACTTGTACTCAGAGTAATCTACAGTACATTTGAAGTGCTGAACTCTGATGATGCAGTTAGATCTAGAGGTCTTGGATGTGATTGGTGGATGGTTGTGTGACTGTTTAGCTGTATCCAATGATGGAATGGCACAGAGAGTGAAGTGGAAATGGTAGAAGGGCTTCCTAGGTTACAATATGTCAACGGACATACAGGGATTTTGGGGTGGAGAGGCATGCAAATGAGAATGAGCAGAGGAATTGATTGGTCAGTAAAGTTTGGTGGGTGTGTTGTTAAGAAGACAGTTTGTCAGAAGGTCTTTTTCCTGCGAGAAGAACAGTTAGCTATGGCTGTGTGTTTCAGAAAACAGATTGTGTGGATTTTGGGAGACTCATGGATACATTGGTTGGAGGTGCATGCACAGCGCTGTGGAGTAGCTGCAGATCCTCATGCAGATCCTCATGTGGAAGTGCACTGGCATGGAGTACGCGGAATGAAATGGCTAGACTTGCTACCTCTCTGTGCTAGTTTGCAGACAGATCATCATCCAGACATAATTATAATTCATTGTGGAGGGAACAGTTTGGGACATGTGTCAAGGATTTCTTTGCAATTTGCGATGAAAGAAGGATGTGGGAAGGTCATGGATATGTTTCCAAATTCCCAAGTAATATTTTCTCGTATTGCGCAGAGACAAATGTGGCTGCGTTCTTCTTCATTTGATCCACAAATGGTGAAAGTGAGGCGCAATGTCAATAAGGCTGTTTGTGCCTTTCTAAGAGATGTTGGCATGTCCTCTTTTCACAATGAAAATGTTATGTTTCGTAGCACATACATTTTTTGTAGAGATGGAGTCCATCTTACTTATGCTGGTAAACAGATTTTTCTGAGAAATGTACAAAATGCATTGTGTCCTTTTGTGGAATTACAGTCATCTTTTTTGCAGTAGGTGTTGATTTTTTCAAGTTTTTCAAAAACAAAAAAAAACACTGCAAAAGGCTCTTTTCAGAGCCACCATTTCCTCCCAGAGAAAATTGCAATAATTTTGATAGGGCAGCACCCCAACATTTTTGATGTTCGTGAACTGTCCGTGGACTTCTAAAAATAAATACACAGGAGCATGCTCAATTTATTTCCCACTTCTATTTTTTGACTGTGAAAGGCGGCTCTGAAAAAAGCTTTTTTAAAAAAATGTTATTGTTTTATAATTTCATTTGTTTTTTACACACAACACACTAGGAGAGGAGGGGAAGGAGGGGAAATGGGGACACCTACCATGGGGATAAGAAAGGGTGGGTGGAGAGAGGAAGGTGTAGGGTGGGCCTTACGTAGGTAGTGAGCAGATCTTCTCATGCTCTGAGACTAGAGTCTCAAAAGCACTCAGAAGTCTCTCCCCCCTGCAGAGTACTGTGTCGCAGTACATACACAAAACTGTGACCCTCGAACGGTAAGGGTAATCAGCATTGTGAATGGCCTGTGAGGCAGCTGGAGGGATGCGCTCTCCCACATGAATATCTCTTGTGGTGAGAGGAGCGGAAACAGAGGAAGAAGTAGAGGAACTCAACCTACTACGCTCCTTGTAAGGTACAACCTTGCGAACGGCCCCACCGTGGAACGACCTTAGGTGTCGCTTCATAGTAGTCGTACCAAAGCTGTACGAACCAAGCCTCCCGCGACTCAGTACCATTTTGCACTCGTTGCAGGTGACTTTGTTCGCACGCGCCTTGTATACGTTACCATGAATGGTAAATAACCACCACACCCAAGATTCACAGCGAGTGCTGGTGGTAGGGACTTCTACTACCTCATCCTCATCATCCTCTTCATCCTCCTCTGCATCCTCATGCCTGTTTGCCTCTTCAGGCCCTTGGGGAGGTGGTGGTGGTGGAGGTGGCGCTGAGGCAGATGTAGCACCAGGTGGCAGTAGAGGAGCCATGGATGCCATCAGGATTCAGAAGAAAATCTGGAAAATTGGCAGCAAAATACACAGTGTTCTGTAAGGTAGCCAGAAACACAATGAGGATGAGGTCTGGGGTGTGGCCTTTTATAGGGGTGCTGGTGCACGGGTCGCGGACACCCGTGCTGTCTGCGGACAGGACAAACAACCCAAAAGTGCTCAAAAAGTTCTAAAAAATATGTAGAAAGTCAGGGTTATTGTCTGGGACATGTGCTATGGTGCATTTTTAGTATAAAATACTGTGGACTGCCCAAAAAGGTACTTTTAAAATGTTCGGGGACCCGAACAGTGTCCGCAATTCAGGACAAAAGCTCAGCGTGGGTGCGGTCACATGATGGCGTCACGAACATGTCCGTGAACGGAAGAGGTGTTCGCAGGACATCAAATGCACGGGAACGGTTGTGCGCATGCATGCGGGTGTTCTACAGACAGTGTTCGGGTCCTGAAATTAATTAAAAGTGCGACACAAGCGACGCAACCACTAACAGACAGGCGCGATGTACAGAGAATTTACGGGTCTGGTGCGCATGTGCGTAGATGTTCTTAAGGCAGTCCGAACATGTATAGTGTCCTTAGAACACCTACATTTTGGTTAATTGGACATCCCGGACACCGAGTGTGTTCTTAGAACAATTTCAACTTGCCTGCGAACAGTGTGGACAGGCATAGTGTCCTTAGGACACCTCCATTTTGATTAATTGCGGACATCCCGGACAACGAGTGTGTTCTTAGAACAGTTTCAACTTGCCTGCGAACAGTACGGACAGGTATAGTGTCCTTAGGACACCTCCATTTTGATTAATTACGGACATCGCGGACACCGAGTGTGTTCTTAGAACAGTTTCAACTTGCATGGGAACAATACGGACAGGTATAGTGTTCTTGGGACACCTCCATTTTGGTTAATTGCGGACATCCCGGACACCAAGTGTGTTCTTAGAACAGTTTCAACTTGCTTGCGAAAATTACGGACAGGAATAGTGTTCTTAGAACACCTCCATTTCGGTTAATAACGGACATCCCGGACACCGAGTGTGTTCTTAGAACAGTTTCGACTTGCTTGCGAACAGTACGGACAGGTATAGTGTCCTTAGGACACCCCCATTTTCATTTGATTACTGACATCTCGGACACCCGCGTTGTCCGTGGACACCTCAAGTGCTTTAAAAAAAAAAGAACTGAATTAGGACACATATAATAATTTTGCTTTATTATATATAGATGTAAAATTTATGAAAGAGAAGGGGAAGCATAAAATGAGACAAACACAGGTGAATTGGTGGTTTCAAGAGGATTGATAGGAGGAGATGAAGGGATGGAAGTCTCATCAAAACGTTTTTGTTAGTTCAGAGGGTTTGGGGATAATTGACTAGGATATGGAGAGGGGGAACAGGTACATGTGGGACAATGGTATCTATTTTTTTCTTTCAAGTGATCCTCCACAAAGTTTTTCAAATTGTTGAAATTTGCCATGAGCATATCCATTTTTTCTTCCATACGCTGGAGAGTCTTATCCAATATATCTTTTGGTGTACTATTTTTAATGTTTGTATGGTCTGTACAAAAAAAAGCTATATATGTTAAGTGTATATAAATGAATTCTTATTAATTGGTTTATACAGAGAAGTGGGTACCATTAGGCTAACTATCTTCAGACATTTCTGTTGTGATGTTTCTTTATGCAGAACTATTAGATGGCTTGGAACACTGAGTGTGCCTGGAATGTTTTACTATGAGCTTCGCTCCAGTGTTCCAATGCTGTCAGTTGAGCCTGGGTGATGGGGCCCGGTGGTCTCTCATAGATAACATCTTATGTAACTTAAATAAAGTATTTACTTAATTAACCTAAGACGACTACAGAGGCTACTTTACAACAATGGCGACGAGGATGGGATAGTAAGAACCCACGCAGAGATGAAGAAAGCTGTGGTGGGGGAGCAGCAGAAGAAGGAGAGAGACCACTGCCCCCAGCCATCCAGAAGTAAGTCCCATCACCCAGGGGCGCAGAGCGTAGGGGGTTAGAAAGAGACAGGGAGTTGAAGAAGTTAAGCTCTTTAAGAAAATAAAACCCTAATGCGAAGCGAGGGCCCCGTAAGAATGAAGTGTGAAGTACATTCAAGCAAATTAGAAACAGAAGCCAGTGGGCGAGAAGTGCAGTAACCCCTGTTGGACCACAAGCAGAGGTGGAGTAGGGGCTGTTAAAGGAGCCCCGGCGCCCTTATGAATGGACGTGGCAGTCTGAAATTTGAAGTGAGCAAGCTGTATGAGGAAGCCCCGGTGCGAGCAGAGCGGTCCCTGAATTACAGGAAGGGGAGAAGCTCCTTAGTGAGCCCTAGCGCCGCATTTTCCACAGAGAAGCGCAGTAGCCACAAGGGGTGAAGGTGAATGGGGAATCAAAGCGGAGCCCTGATAGTGTGAAAATAGTTCTGTGTGTTCACAGTAAAAGAGACACAAGAAAGACTGAAAGTGAGAAGCATGAATTGCTCCATCGTGCCCAGAGATGTAGGGCACGTAATGCTAGAGAAGAAAGCAATCAACAGTACCAAGTTTTTTGTGGTACGTTTAAAATCACCTGGGAGCTGTCGGTGATTTGTGTTGGGGCGAGACGCAGAGTGTTACCGTATAAATGACGGTTGGCCGGAGGAGATCTGCATCGCTCAAGTACAGAGCAGTGACTGGTGACGTCACACAACAAGCAACTGGGGATGGCGAAACTGGGATAGTCACGTCATAGTGGCGATGCGAACCATGGTTGCCATAACGGTCTTGATGATCATGGTGGAGGGTCAGTGAAATGGCCACTCAGTGATACGGGAGGAGCTGAAGTCGACGTGGAGGAAGAGGAAAGGACCCTAAATTGCGTGAGCCTGCAGACGTCGTCATACAAAAGAAAGCTTAAACGCCGAGCGTGGATTAACGACGAGCGACAAGCATATAGTAGAAGCGGAAGTAAGCCAAAGCGGAAGTTATGAAAAGATGTGATTGCAGGAACTATGGAAGATTGTAAAGTGGCGATAGGTCCGGTTCCCGATGGCGAAAGTACAAAAGACCCGTGTCTGTTGGACGATGGGGGAGAAATAATCTGCAAGACCCGTGTCTGTTGGACGATGGGGGAGAAATAATATGCAAGACCCGTGTCTGTTGGACGAAGGGGGAGAAACAATCCGCATATGGTCAGGAGCTAGTGACATCTGGACCGGCTTGTTTTGTTTTGTCTTAATACCTTGGAAGCCGCACTGGAAAAGTGGTAAGCAGTTGACACAGAACAATTTGCAGATTGGATATGTTGAGGTGAACGGGATTTGGAGACTTTGTGAAAGGCTCAGTACGCCTCAACGTTTGAGCAGAAAATGAAGTTTACTCCTGATTTGTCAAGTGAAGTTAACCACCACGAGCGTTTCACACGTGGGAACAGTGCAAGTTTCAAACTGAGCTGAACGTTCGTGGTGTAAGTGAGGTTTCAAGCATTGAACCACGAGCATGTGGCTCAGAAGGGAAGTTCGCCATGTATCCTTTACTGTTTCATGATATAGGATGAAGTTTCAGTGTGTACTATAAACAGTATATGGATGAAAGTGAGCATGGACATTGTACTAGAGAGGTGTGTGTCTGGAAGAAGTGTGGTGGATGGTAGAAAGTGTTTGAGTTTAACCTTTTGCAGGATTTGCAGCTGAACATGAACTTAAATGGACTTATTCATAAGAATATGGTTCTTATTTATGTGAGTGTCGGAAAGGCATGAGCAACATTTAGTGTGTAGAAAGAGTGTGGAAATGTGCTAGGAGTAACCCGTTTTGAGGCATTTCAGGATAAATTGCAATTGCAACAATGGACTCTTAGGAATATAAAGTGACTATGTAATGTTTACAAATTGAAAGGCAGCCAGAGAATGTGAGTGTGTGCGTCCCATAAAGAGTTAGGGAGATAGCGTCTCCAAGTGAGTGTGGGTGAGCCCCACAGTGTGTAGGGAAGGAGCTACTCCTAGTGTGTGGGTGAGTGCCACAAAGTGTTAGGACAATTGTGCTAGAGAATATGGGATAGCGTCCCATTGCGAGGGGTTGTAGACCCATTATTTGTAGGGGTAGCGACCCATTGTGTGTAGGAATAGCGTTCCATAGTATATAGTCATGTGAAAAAGGCACAGGACTAAAAATACGTAAGATTTGAGTTTAAGTGATGCTTTTCAGAAAAAGGGACAGTGTATGTGCAGTGAAGGTGGTCCCGACATCGAGTTATCAAGAAAGCAAATGGCCATAATGTGTATGCGTTAAAGGTAGTGGCGTTATTGGTGGCAATAAGCATTGAGGAAGAATGACGGTTGGCAATCGGGAGATACAACATGTTCCCAAGTAAGATAGAAAGTTATGATGTCACTGTGTTGAGGGGCGTGTTAGTGACGGAACAGAAAGTTGTGAAAGCTTTCATGCCAGCCGTTACGTTAGTTCGGGGCAGGCAAGATGACACTGAGGACAGGCAGAGCATAGTACCTACAACGTAGATACAGATGGGCAAGAAGTAGTGAGTACACCGGTATAAGCGGTATAAGGGAAGCTATGCCGATTATATATGTCGAGAAGAGTTATGTAAAAGCAATAGGGAGCCTAAAGAAAATATAGCGTTTAGAGTAATAATGTTGGTCATCCAGTGCTGCAGCGCGAAGTACTTTCTGTAGGAGCAAATAAGCTCGTAATGAGGAAAATAATACTCCGATTAAGCGGGAAGAGCACCGCTCATTTGGGACTGATACTTACGGGTACAAGTGAAGGTGTCAGTTGACAGGGAAAGTAACCTAATTTGCCTCCGTTGATGTAAGAAGTAAAAATGCCCACGCGTAAAGATATTGTCGGTAGAGAGTACAGGTTCCTTTTGTACAACCCATGGAAAATGTTGGTATTAAATAGAACCATTGCAGATGAACCCAAAAATATGCGAATGTGTATAGAGCTGGAGATGCCGAAGGCAGAGTGTGCAATGTAGTGACATCTTTTAAGGCTGTATTAGTCTAATTCATGTGTGATGGAACAGAAGCGTCAAAAAAAAAAAAATGTGAGTGTTTGATCATGAGAGGTGAGCGCACGGTGAAGATATCTTCATATATGCATCCTGTTGACATATATTCTTGGAAGTTTTGAAACGTGAGCTTATGGTTAACGTTCATGTTACGGCTGTGTCATCACATTGGCTTTGTAGAGAGTTGATGGAGGTTCTCGTGATGCTGTATGAAAGAGAACAAGAAAGAGATCCCTAATGTGCAGGCACTAACACGTTTGAGGCATTTCAGGGTACGTTACTAAAAGCAACATGGACTTATAGGAGTTAATTCCTGTGCACTAAAGTTTGCAGGAAGAGAGTTTATGCGAATGGTAGTGTGAAGATATGAACTAGTACTAACACGTTTGAGGCATTTTAGGTTTGCGGCTGGAAAACAGCATGGACTTTTAGGATTACTTTACCCTGCAAGATGTCTTAAAGGGTATATGTAGTTATATGTGAATACGATGGCACAGTTATGAGAGTGCATGAAGTAGGAGTGGATCTCCATGGTTGCGTGGTGCGGACAAGTATGGATACTTTTCCATTTGAATAGGGATAGCAACCCATTTGATTAGGGATAGCGTCCCATTTAAGAGTAGCGATAGCGTCCCACTGTGTGAAGTTTGAAGGGATAGCGTCCCGTTGTATGTAGGGATAGCGTCCCATTTAAGAGTAGCGATAGCGTCCCACTGTTTGAAGGGATAGTGTCCCGTTGGAGAAGGGATAGCGTCCCGTTGTATGTAGGGATAGCGTCCCACAGTTTGAGGGGATAGCGTCCCGTTTGAGAAGGGATAGCGTCCCGTTGTCTGAAGGGATAGCGTCCCGTTATATGTAGGGATAGCGTCCCACTGTTTTGAAGTCTGAAGCATGTGTAGGGATAGCGTCCCACTGTTTGAAGGGATAGCGTCCCGTTGTATGTAGGGATAGCGTCCCGTTGTATGTAGGGATAGCGTCCCAAATTTGAGGAGGGATAGCGTCCCACTATATGAAGGGATAGCGTCCCATTGTGTGAGGAGTTAGCGCCATGTTTTGAGTAGGCCAAAGTATATGGAGGTGGCTGATTATATACCCCAAGTCTTTTTGGTTAGTATCACGTTGGTAGGGAGGATCCTTCCACATGTGTGTGGGTGACCGATACCATGTGGACATTGGTGCCGCCCAGATGTTTGGAGTTGCATCATCTCTAAAAGATGATGTTTCATCAGTATAGTCCACCTTAGTGACATGTCCATGAAGGTTTACCTTGGGATGGGTCCTTCCTGGAAGTGTTATGTGAGGAGAGGTATGCATACAGTGATATGTTCAGTTGATCCTCCAGCAAAGCGTTTTTTTAAGGTTGACCAGTGAACGAGCTAAACATCTCCCTGACAGGTTGCCATCGGAAAGGGAAGAGATATTATGCATGATGTTGAGTGCGTTGGACATTTCATCTCTGATTTGTCGATAGAAAGGGAGATGTGTTGTGATGTTTCTTTATGCAGAACTATTAGATGGCTTGGAACACTGAGTGTGCCTGGAATGTTTTACTATGAGCTTCGCTCCAGTGTTCCAATGCTGTCAGTTGAGCCTGGGTGATGGGGCCCGGTGGTCTCTCATAGATAACATCTTATGTAACTTAAATAAAGTATTTACTTAATTAACCTAAGACGACTACAGAGGCTACTTTACAACAATTTCCTCACATGGGAAATTCTCCTCAAGCCACTCCAAAGTATTGGACATTTCTGTGAGAAAAGAAAATTATATCTAATACAGAAATTGTACAAATATATAAGAAAAATGAAGTACACTTACTAGCTTCTGGTAAATTGTGTTCTTACTGGTTTGTATCTCTGCTGTTGCTCCTAGTTGTGCAGTTGCTGTGAGGTAATTATGTTGGAAGCCTATCATTCTTCTTTTGGTAAATTCCATTTTAGTACATATGGTATTTAAATGAATGGTTGATGGATTACACATATAGGTTACACTTCTTATTTATTACTACATATAATGTGTATGTGTGCTGGTTTGTGAACTTGTGCATTGTTCACATGGCATGATATGACAATTTAAGATACCCCCTGAGTTTTTGGGTAGAGTTGCTGTTGTCCACGTCTGTCTGCGGAAATACGAAGTGTCCGCGGACAACAAATTCAATAGCAGGGGCTTCAGTTTGTTCTATGTTACATGTATATAAAGTCAGGGATATTATGGTTAAGTTGTGCCACTAAAAACCTATGAAATTCAGTAAAAAAACTTTGTTAAAGGGATGTCATGGTTAAGTTGCGCTACTAAAAACCTATGAAATTCAGTAAAAAAACTTTGCTGAAGGGACGTTACGGTTCCAAGTAAAACCGAAAAATCCCTGATTGTTATATTTTTTTTCTGTTGGAGCCCATCCAGCTCAATTTCTTTCATTAGGGAGTGGGCACTCCAGTCGCTTCCTCTGTCTCTGGGTTGAGGGTTGTATCATGGCACCCCTTTCTTCCTTCATCAGGAAGTTGGCACTCCAGCATCCGCTTCCATCTTTGGATTTGGTGTAGCATGGCACCCCCTATATTCCTTCCTTCCAAGGTGGGTGGTGCCTCTCCTGACTCCCCTTTTGCCTTCAGGCTGGAAGTTAAGGAGGCCAGTTATCTAATAAAAATATTTTTTTACACACCACATTTCCCCGGAAGATGGACACTGCATTTGATAGAACATATTTACATAGAAATAGACATCAATGTTAAGCTTCCATTCGAAAGAAGAACATTGCATAAAACTATACACACTATTTGAAAACATGAACTTTGCATATTTTTTTCTGCAAAGGATATTAATTAAAATACTCACCTGTTATAATTTACCATCCAAGGTTTTCACTCTTTGGATGGTTCCTCTGATTGACTTTAATTTGGCTTCTCAATCAGTCATAAATCATGTCTGGAATGACAGCTTTTCAACATGGTGTGGGTCCCTTTTTCTTGTGTCTGTTCTCCTTTTGGGATGCAGATCGTGTAGGCAACAGGTGATATTACATCTACATTTTCAAAGGCCCCACATCAAGACAGGAGAAACGTCTGCTCATTGGCCTGGTTCCTTTGAAAAATGTACAGTTAAAACTTGTGACCTACTTCATATTATTTATTGGTGGTCTTTAAATCATAATAGGTCTTCATTCAGCCAACTTATCTAAATTGAGCTGAGCATTAACAAAAGTGTGATGGAGGTGCTTTCTTAAATTCTCAATGTATTCATAAGTAGTGGACACATTTATCAGTGTCTGCTCCTAAATTCTATTGATCAGATGCTGAGGTAACACCATCTTTCGTCCGGTCATGAGCTCAAATGGAGCTATCTTTGTTGTAGAAGATGGTGTAGACCTAATAGCCATCAGGACACACAGTGATTGGATGTCCCAACTGGGCCCAGAGTCTGCCACAAACTTCTTTCAGATACTCACAATTTTCTTGTTGTATCAGTAAAGTCTAACTTATATTGTGGTCTTCATTTTTTAACCCAGAGTTTGCCAATGCTATTTTACTACATTGGCTACTTTCATCGAACGAATTGTGGATATGTGAGATTTCACGTGTGACAGTTATTTCATCATCCTCCTAAAGTAAATAGTGGATGACCTAAAGCCTAAAAGTGCATTCAATCAAAGTGATAGAGAATGTCAGTATTCAGAACTAAAATGTTTAATGTACCATATGCAGGGCCATAGATTTCACATACCTTGAAGCAACACCTCAGAGCACTTAAACATAGAGATGTTAGCATGGAAACAGATATCACAATCCTTAAAAGAAATGTTGAGACAAGCGTAATTTTCATAGTTTGTATGTGGTAAGTTATCTCAATGTGGTGCACACTTCTTTTTTATTTTTTTTTATTTGGATTTTTTTTTATTAATTGCATTTTTAAAATGCACACACAGCCTGGTGGCATCTAGGCGCTGTTACAGGAATATGTCTCTTAGTTGCGTATTAATAATGCACTTAATACCCAGAGTTTTTTTTGTTTTTTTTTAAGCACGGACACAGGGATCGAACTTGTGTTGCTTCATGTCGTCTTGTTTCCAAGGCAAGCACGTTGCCATTGAGCTATCCTCCCGGGACTTCTTGACCAATGAGTTCAGGCATTTTGCTGTACCAGAAATCATGAAAGCTGAATAGTATAGCAGGAGTATGAGTTACAGTGACTAAAGAACTAAAGTTGCCCTCCAAAGGAGCCCTTTAAAGGCTGTATTGGGTTGGAAGAGGTGGGTCACATGGTGGTCTAAACTCAGGGGAATGGAGGTTGATGTAGAATAACCAAGAAAAACCTCAGCGACTTCATCTCCCTCACCTTCCTACTCGGTACAGTACCGCATCTACCTTTGGGCATTCCCCTGAGCATAACCCGGGCTCCCCTACCAAGGTGACCCTCCCTCACTCATCCACACCCAGGGTTGGGTTCTGAGAGTGCCAGTCCTCCCCTGACCACCTGAATAAGGGAATTCACAAGGTCTGCTTGGGAGAATACCCTCATCACTCATCAGTACCAGTGAATTTGAAAACTGAAAAGATGCACTATATCTACACGTTAACCTTGTTGTATATTCTTAAAGTGCTTTCCTTAGGATTTGGTCTCAGCTCATGGTGCACATACACAGGGCAATAAGCAGACCTCAAACACACAATTCATTTGTATACATGATGAACTTTATTGTTATTGTCATTTCGGTTGATGTAGTTTATTTCTGCCTTACTGTAGTTGTCCTGTGTGTGCCTATGATTTCTATGCATTATGGGTCTTCATATGTATAGGTTAAACTAACAAAAGTGTATTAAGTCTTCAATTGTTAGCTATCTTTTCCAAGTTTAACATTAGTCAACATTTTCCAAGTTTAACATTAGTCAAAATTCATCATTTTACTGGCCAATATAACCAGATTTAAAATGCCAAAAATAATAATTTCTTCTTTTCTTACATATTTATTTATTTTGTATGTATTTATTTTAATTTTTATAAAGCACCCCATGCCCATGGCCCTCAGAGCGCACATAGAAGACAAACAAGGGGTCAGTCTTCAGCAAGGGTCAGTGATCAGGGGGAGTGTGCAGGAAGGTATTGAGTTCAGCCTGGGTTAAGCTTCTTGAATAGTGCAAGCTTGTTAGCCAGACATATAAGCATGGGAAGTGAGTTCCATTGTAGAGGGGCCTGGATGTCAAATGAATTACCCCCAAAATGTTCCAGCTTGTATCGAAGCTGTGTGAGGGGGAGGTAGGCAGAGGAACATAGCTGTCTACCTGATGTGTGGGTCTTCACTCAATCAATTTGATATGTTGGACAGGCATTGGTAATCAGGATCTTGTGAGTGATGTGTGTACTGGCAGCCAGTGTAATGTCCTCCTAGCGTTGGATACATGAGCGCATTTAGACATGTCATGGATGGCCCGAACTGCACTGTTCTGTGCAACCTGTAACACCTTGCTTGTATGTTTGAGTGTGTCATTCCAGCTAGAAGGCTATTACAATAGTCAAGTCTGGAGTTTATTAATACAGGGGCTAATAGCACGCAATTCTTGGCAGTGAACAATGGGCAAATGTAGTTTAATAGCTTGGAGATGAGGGCACAAGAGGGTCAGATGTACGTGACATGAGATCTCATTATTAGTTCATTGTCAAGAACAACCTAGTTCATCATCAAGAAAAACATAATTTTTCGTACATAGTTTACATGAAGAAACTACACCACAGATTAATTATGGAGAATTCCAACAATCAGAAAGGCCATCCCAAACTGTACACAATGAAATATTGATTTTGTCTTGAATGATGGATGAATTAGCAATGATTTTAAGGAATTCTAAATTAAGTTAAAAATCATGTTATTAAAAATGTTGATTATCACTATCCTACTTGTACCTGTCCCCCTTCGCCCCAGCAATCACCCCAATCAAATTCACAAAATATAAATCAAAGAATGTTTGATGAAACCTTGCTCCCTCCCTTCCTGATGATTATTTTGTACAAATTCCAAATTCTCACTTTTATGTTTCCCATTCTGATACCCCATCCCTTTCACAAATACATGTATTTTGTATACTATAAATATCCTGTATATTACTGTGTCATAACATCCTTTTAAAAAGAAAAAAAAAACAATCAATGGTCCACAGAATACATAGGTCTGTTTACAAAAAGGTGTGTTTGTGGACATTGCGTCCTGCCCGGACATGTCCGGTCTCACATGACGCACTTTCATATGCATACGAACAGTTGCATCCAATTGCTGAGGTCCATGGACACCCGCCGCCACCACTGGCAACCTCGGACTTCATCATGTGAACGCACCCATGTGAAGTGACAGCATGTCCGCTGCGGTGTCCAACACTGTGGACAGTTTGAAACTGCATTTTCAACCAATCTAAAATGTTTCAAGTTTAAAGTTTACCCTTCCTGAGCTTCTAGACACATTCTAAGTTGACCTGTCTACTTTTTACATCTTTCCAAGGCCTATTTTTGACCCGGTAGTCCACGGACAGTCGCGTGGCCCGTGGACAGTTCCTCTGAAGGGACCCACCAATTACGTTTAGTCAATCTCAATCTGGTTATCCAGGAGAGAGCATCAAGAATGGCACCTGCTTTGCAGACTAGCTTTATTTGCACCAATGGCATCTGTCCTTCCCAGGGACCACCACCACCACCACAAGCACCAGCTGGAGGGCCTGCACAGGTGAACAGGTGCAGTGATGAGGAGGAGGATGATGAGGACCAGAAAGAAGAGGCAAAGTAAGTGACTACCTCCAGCACCCAGAGAGAGTCACGGTCATGGCGGTTTTATATCACTGTTGTGGGTGTACCAGGAGCTTGTACTGGCCAGGTGAAATGCATTGGGTGCGGGGTCCGACTCAGTCGCGAGAAACCTGGACAGTACTCTTTTGGGACCACCTCCATGTGTGGCCTCACTCGATCCAACCACTCGGGTGCTCTGAGAATAGCAGTTCCTTTCTCAGGGAGAAGCAGGTTAACATTATCTACCCCAACTTCGTCAACCGCTCCTGCCACCACACATGGTATTCATCTAGGACAGAGGATTCCACCGGCTGCCTTGCAGACCATACATGATGCAGTTGATCCTTACATTCAGAGTGGCACAGTCTTCTGTTTGTACCGTGACACACTGCTCTGCAGGGGGGATCAGTTTCGGACTGCTTTTGTGGCTTTGGTTAAGGAGAACGAGGAATACTGCCCCTACCTAAGATTTAAGGCATGCCCAACATCTTCCCCTGTCCACCTGCAACTCTGTATCTTTGTTTGGTGACTCTTCCCTCACTCCCTTCCCTGCCCTCCTTTACCTTAACCCCTTGCCTCTCCCACTAAAAAAACAACATCCACAAAAATATAGAAGCCATAAAGACAAAAACAGGTTCCTTTTGGAGCCACCTTTCAAAGTTAAAATAGAACAAAAATAAAAATCAAAGGGCCTTTTGCAGCCTGCATAGTCTGCGGACAGTACGATAGTCTGCAGACACCTAGGACATTCCAGGCATGGGGTGGAGGATTTACAATCAATTTGTCTGTTGGTGAGTGTCGGAAGCGGCTGTTGTTTCTTTCAGTGGTTTCGGAAAGTTAAGGTGCAGCTTGATGCTCGACACTGAGAGGTCCTTTCCTCAAGCTTTGCCAGAGGCTCTCGCTGTTCTTGGAGACCACGGAGAACACTGCAAATGTTGTGAACACTGCAGAGAGCACTGCAGTAAACACGGTGGTGGAGACAGCAAGCTGCTCATCTTGGCAAGTTTTGGCAGGTGTTGGCTGCACTCTGTGGCGGTGGAGGCAAGCAAGCATTATTTGGTAGAGAGCGGCAAGCAGTAAGGCAAACTTTACTAACCTGACAAACTTTGTTGGTACCTGGACTTGTACTAGTACATGTACTTGCACTACCCCCCACAAGTACTTGTAAGTATTCACTACACTGCCTTCTTAAATGCTTAGTTGGGATTAATATGGATCACTTCTTGATATCGGTCACATCCAGAACGTAACAACACCAGCCTTCAGGGCTTAACGCTCGAAGCTGAGGTGCGGTTTGGCACTAATAGACACAATTGAGTGAGTGACAACCCTTTTACTATTCAGAGCGGCAAACAGGGAGTGAGTACTATGATTTGCCACCCTTGAAGGCTTCAGTTGCTCATCCTCAAGGGCTTTTGGGCACTTTTGAGGGCAGTTACACATTGTACAATAAGAGTTTAGGGTGCATGTGTTGGGGAATTGCAGACACCTGACACCTGAGACCCTGATATCCTGATACCCTGACATCTGATATCAGTCAAAATGGGCCCCATTCATAATAACATCAAATAGTCGTCTGGTGGTGGTGTAAACAGGATTTTGAGTCTATTGACCGAGGTAAACAAAATAATGGGAATCTACCAACTGGTCGGGCCGGCCTGAGGAGCCTGAGGAACTGTAAATCTCCTCCAGGAATGAACTGCATCGGCCTGTCTGAAGTCCTAGTTGCTTCTAGACAGACGGATCCATCCCATTCAGGCAACTGTGTGTCCTTTCAAGAAGATGCCATAGCGGCTGACTTAACATTTAATTTACCTATGGGAGCCCAACATCAACAACATATATGGAGGACGGCAATGAAAATGTAAGTGGAACTGATATCTAAAGATAATGATTTGCCCCATTTGCCATCAATGTCTCAAGGTGAAACTTATAAAGAGGCAACTGATTAGTGACTTCTTCAAAAAATCTGTTTCTAGCATGAAGACCAGATTGGCGGAAAGACCAAAAGCCACCCCAACTGTGGATCGTGTGAATGATCTCAGTTTGATAGACTGTGGCACTCTATGACGATGTGTACAAGGAAGTGAAAGCTCATTCAAGTTATTTGGATGCCATAGCTTGAAAACTGGACATCATTGGTGACGTGACATGCTGGTCCCGACAGCTGCACCTCTGTTGCATCAGGAAGCACGGCAAAATTTGCCTGACGCCATTATTATAGAGTGTTCTTATGAAGAGGCCGTGCACATGCTTAAAGTCATGTACACTCAGGAAAGCAGAGGGAAAAAGGCTTCATTCGAGGGATCCAAATGTACAGGAACTAACTGCGCCAGACGCAGAGTTGGCACCCTGTGCAGCGGTCCTGCATAGGAATGATCACAGGTCCCTCGCAATTAAGAACGAAATGTGACAAACCAAAAGTGACCAAAAAGGAATACAGCATCGTCAAGGAAATGTCTACAGAATTTTCCCATTGCAGACTTGCTGCTTGGACATCCTTCTCAGAGAAAGCAAAAGGCTCTGGATCAAGCTCGTGTAGAGATGTAGGTGGAGCAGCTCCCTCAATAGAAGATACTAAAACTCTGGGAAAAAAGGCAGAAATGCAACCAGTACCAGTAGGGATGTAGGAGTTCAGTTCGATACACCTGTTTAACTAAGCACTCAAACTAATATGATTATAAACCATCAACAAAGGGAAAATCTGCATTGGGGTCATGTGAGTACACCATTGGAGGACAAGATGCATTGTGAGGAGGGCATGGAGACTAGGTGCTGAAGTAAGGCCTTTTGAGCCACCTCCAGGATGAATTTGACACATGCTCAGGAGTTACAGTGGCTTCAACACGTAATCAAGAGGCAATCCCTTCGGGAAGTACTGATGTTGGACATTGGGGAAAAGAGAGAAGCAACATCCAAATGGCATAATGAAGGGAAATAGGCTCTTTGAACTTCAAAAGTAGCACCACACTTTTCATTTCAAATAAATATCATATTTTCCAACCTTTCTCAATACATCCATGAAAGCACCACCATTCTCCACCTGCTCATTCATATGTGTATATTAGCAAAGTATTACATATACATTAATGTTCTTTTCCAACCACTACTATAAAACACCAAACACTGCTCCAACTACAATCTGCCATTTTATTACCACTAGGCAGGCCACAGTTTCCCTTTTCTTTAAAAAATACTGCACCACAAACTCAGCACTTATACAACTAAGTAACCATATCAAGTATTATTCTATTTTTTATTTCCACAAAGTAACGCATACTTATTCCATAAACACTATCATCAATTGTACGACAATCATAAATACAGTATGCACTTCAATTATATAATATGCTTATATCATGCCACTACATATCACTATAATGTGTGTGGCCAGTAACCCGATTCTTGAGTGCATGGCCTACAACCACCACAATAGAATTAAACCATTTAACAAGTACATAACATACATCTTCAAATAAAAAGACTCGACCAGAACTCCCCCACCCCCAATGACGTCCGCAGACAGTAAAACTGCCCAGGGACTCAGCAGCACCTGTACAGCTTCAATTCACCTAGGAAAAGATCTCTGTACCAACTTCTTTCCACTCCTCCTCCCTTTTCCAGAACTCTTTTGGTCAGAAAATACACTAAATGTAATTTCCATACTTTTTGCTCACCACGCTGTATGTGAACAATGGTGGCTGTCCGTGGATCCAATATGGTGATCGTTTCAAAAATTATAACGCACCTCATGTTTTTGAACATCCAATCAGCATGCACCTTTCATGTCTGTGGACATGACGCCACCCTCTGGTCCAGAGTTGTCAACAGACTCCGAATCAGGAAATAAATAAGACCCAGCTATCACCAATTTAGTTTTCCCAACTTTTTGCCAATCAAAAAAAACAACTACTGGACAGATTTACACCATAATATACAAGAGCTCGAATTTCGGGGCCAAGTTGCCACTCCTCACAAAAGTTTGGTCAACATCTGTGTAGCGGTTTGGACTGTAAGCGCAAGCAAATATTTTTTTTACATTGTGTATGTGAGGATTTTAAACAATTTGGCACCCCCCTGTACAATTCTGGACGAAACTGCACCAAACTTCGTAAAATTGTTGCAAGATGGCCATATACTTTTTTTTGCCAAAGTTCAGAGAGGATTTGTCAAACGGTGATAACGTTATAAGTTGAGCAACTTAACCATAACTATAGGGCAGCTACCACAGGCATTGTAATATACATTACACAGCCACAGTGGTGGCTGTGTAGTTATGGTTAAGTTGCCAATCCCATAGGAAGAGCACTTTTTGGGTGGCATATAACTTCGCTCTCCCTGGACGAATCCACACCAAACGTTGCAAAAAAAAGTATATGGCCCACTCTGAATTCTTTTTGCAAAGTTTGGTGAGGTTTGGACCAGGGGGGAAAAGTTATAGGGGGGTCCCAAAATGTCTTCTTTTCCCATAGACTGAATAGGGGAAAAGCTTTGCACATGCCTACATCCCCAACCGATGGACGGATTTTCACCAAATTTGTGGCAGGAGCAGTGGTGACACTTCCCTGTTTGTACCCGCGGGCGGGACACCGATTGGGTAATTGGCTCGTGTCATGTCCGCGGGCATGCAACGTGTCTGCCGATTGGCTGGAGTGAGGTGTGAGGTGCGTCAGATTGTTTCGATGCGCCTGCCATCTTAGATCCGCCAACAGCGTGGCAGCAAACAGAGGCAAAATGCAGTTTTGGGGAGTGTTTCGGTGTGCAAGAGTGGTTGGGGAGGTTTGGGGAGTAAGAGATGGGTGAAATACTGTATTTGTTTAGGTGGCAGGTGCTACTGATGTATTTGCCATGCTCACGCTGTCCGGGATGTTCGGAATTAGTGAAATTGAGGGGTGTCCTAAGGATAGTATTCCCATCCGTGATGTGCGCAGGCAAGTTGAAACTGTTCTAAGGACACGCGCGGTGTCAGTGGACATTAAAATTGACTATATGCCCCAGTTAAAATGTTTCATTCTATGGTTGTGATACTGAGTTATTAGCCACCACGGGTGTGATATGCTGCGGTGGTTGTGGCAGGGCCTAGAGTCTTGGGTGCATGGCCGCAGGCCATGACAACACTATACGTGTTGTCAGGATTGTTTGTTGCGTTTCTAAGAAGGACTAACATTTGCAAACACAATTGGTCTGTACTGTGTAAGTAAATATTGTCAACAATTGGATTGGTGGTAATTAAAATAGAATATTCATTGCTACATATGCGTAGCAACTTACACCAGTTATATTTGAAAACTTGAATTGTCCAGAAGGTTCTGTGTCCAAGTCCTTTTTTCGGAGTGTGTGTTGCTTCTTTGAAGACGTACCTAAGTTACTTTGAGTAATAGGTTCTTCTTTGGTTGTGGTAATTGATGAAGTATTAGCTTCTTTTACTCTCCTTGGATGATTTGCAGTCAGATCCTGTTGCATTTCTGTTTGAATTAGTTTTCTTTTACAATGCTTTCCTTTTTGTGGAACAGGATAGGTTTTTAGATGGGGGGTGTATATTGAACGTAGTCTATTGTATTCTAAAATGCAAGGAATATCAGTGTTTACTTTACTTGCATCAAAGTTGATTAGAAATAGACCATCAAGTGTACGCAAGCGTGATAGTGATACATAGCTCATGCCTTCTTTAAAGACTGTGTTACCAATTTCTATCAATGCCTTGTCTAGGGTAAGACCTTGTGATTTATGAATGGTAACTGCATATGCAAGAGTTAGAGAAAATTGTTGTCTGCGTACATACATGTCTTTGAAGAGAAGGAATTGAGCTGTTGAGCACCCTATCCTTTTTACTTCTGAAAGTTTGACAAAGAGAATATTGACAAACTGAATGTTGTTGTCACGTGGGTATGTTTGAAAACCAACAACTGTACTTAGTGCTCCATTAACTAGTCCTTGCTCCACGTCAAGGTTACGTTTAAGTATTACTCTATAGTTTAAGGATAATTTTAATATTTTCTCCAAACCAGCTTTGTTGGTATTTAGTCTAGTTGTGGCTTGTTGACACATGGGTAGTGTCATACCATGTATGTCTTTGGAGCAAATTTCAATTATTGGTTACATTTCTTTTTTCATCATTATTTCATTGAATTTGGAACAGCTTGCAAGAGTTGGCATTAAGGACATACAATTGGCATTTGTGTGCCCTAATTGTTCCATAACATCAGTAGCACATGAGTTATCACCATAAAGTGCATGGATGTGCCAGATTTTTAATATTGCTTGTGCTTCTTGAAATAGTACACCAACTCTAATACTTTTTAAAATGTTGGCGTAAGTGAGGTCTGCAGATTGCAGCATGTTTTCTGTTAATTATATTTATTGGAAATGTAGCCAAAGGTTGACATTTCCTATGCTGCCAACAGTTTTACGGCAGAGTGTGTGTCCTAAGGTTTTAAAAATAGATTCACCTTTCACTGGTGTCAATTGAAGAAGATCTGTGTTTTCCTCCAAAGAGTCTTCGTAGTTTGTTTTAAGTACTTCTTGCAATCTGAGGTGAATCAAAGCTAACATTAAGTTGCAGACTATGCTCACTTCATCTATTAGTAGCATTTTCATTTGTTTTAACACTCTGCTTAGTTCCATTGCAGCTTCTGTAGAAAGTTTGTAATATTCTTATTTGTTTTGGTGTTCTACTGGAAGGAGTAGTAATCAGTGTAAAGTGACACTGCCTATGTTGTAGGCAGCTAAACCTGTGGGGGCAGTTACAACAGCAGACAGTTTGTTGTTTGTCAATTGTTGAAGGAACTTGCTGATGATTTTGATTAAGAATGTTTTGCCTGAAACAGCTTCACCACTGACGTATAGTAGTAGAGGTTTGTAACTTTGGCAGGTACATTCTTTATTTTCATGTTGTACACCATGTGCAATTTCTTTTGTTACTTCTTCAAAAATGGTGTACTGCTCTTTGTTTAGTTTTGATTGTAGTACAGTTAAGTCTTCTGTATCTTCTTCATAGTGACACATGTCTACTTCTTTCATAGCTAATTCTGCCTCATTTGCTATTAGTGGCTGTCCCAGTGGTTCTTGGCTTCCTGTTACAGAAGGTTGACTACTGTCAGGAGTGTCCTTATCTATTTGGGCCTGGAGTTCTTCTTCGTGTTGCACTTCATTGTGCAACATTGTTTTGTACTGCGTAAAGTTTACATCAGTGATAGTGATTTGATTTGCTTTGAAAACGTCTTCATAGGAGTCATAGTTATCTAGTAGCTCTTCTTCTTTTCTCCATGGTTTAAAAAGATGTAGCAGGGACATGTAATAAAGTTCTTTCTGTTGAGGAGTTTTTAATGACAATTTGATATGATTAATTAAGCTTCATTTGGTAAGTTTCACTAAGCTGCCTTCACAATGTCTTTCTATATCTACCTTTTTGTTCATCGGGTTTTATATTATTTTTGTATACAAAGTGTTGGGCTATGTGGTATAGACACATGCTTTCCAAAGTGGTACTCCTGTTCGGGTAGTATGTGTCTAGTAAATTGTTTTTCAAAATGTCTTGGCTGTTGGGATAATTTTTAGCTACTGTTTCTATGTCCTCATATGATTTGAGAAATCTTTTTCTAGAATTAGCAGGACCAAGACTTAGCCATACTATATTTCCAGATTTTCCATACAAAGCAGTACCGGTTCAATGATCTGCAGCTTCATAGGAGCCAGATTCTCTGTGATAGAGCAGTTTTATGCCTAAGCTGTACAATTTCTGGGATAGTGTTTTGTCTAATGATAGGTCATTCCAGAGGTCTTGAAGCTCTGTTTTTTTCTGCTTTTGTAAGTAGGCTGTAACATATCGTGCAACTGCAGTGAAATTGTCTGCAATGTACTGCACATCTATTTTTCTATTCCATAAGAGGGCAATTATTGTATTATAATCATTAATATATTTTGATTCTTATGTTCTTTTTATGTCATATGTGTTCTTAGATGATTTACCTTTAACACTATGTCTAACTGAAGACATGAAGTTGTTCATATCACCTGTTTCTGTAACTGATCTAGGGAAACCAAAGCGGCATTTGGTGAAGTATTTCCCTTTGTTTTTGTATTTGCGATGACGATATGTGCCACATTTGTGTCTTTGAAATTGTACAATTTGTGCATGAAGATCACTATTTGTTATTTCCGATGGAATTTCACAAGTGACATATTTTTGGATGAACTGCAGAACAGTCACATCACTGTCCTGACCAAATTTAGAAGCATCTTTAATCCATAAAAGCATGTGGATATGTGGTGCTCCTCTGGCTTGGTATTCTTTTCTCCAAAAGAAGTGTTGCACTTCTCCGAGGGGTGGAACAGTTTTATTACAAATAAAGTGTAGCATAGCAATGAAACGATGGTGGAAATATCTTGAAACATTAACAGGATCTAGAGAGCAAAGTTCTCCAGGTGTGAGTATATCTCTGCATGTTTTGTTTTTGTTTGATATGTGTAGGAATTCATGTAAATCGTCCCATGCATATTCTGCACAACTTAATGTAAGAAACCAAGTGGGTGGTCCAAGGTTTCTTATCGTACATCACCGTGATGTCAGAACCAGTACTCTTTTGTACCATGCATGTTTACAAACAGATTTGTAATGCTTGATTGTAAAACCTCATCTTTTTCTTGCACTTTATGTATTAATTGCGTAGCTGGGAAAATAAAGGGGTAGTCCTGCACTCGGAACCCTGATCCTTCAGGTCTAGTATATGTATATCCAAGGTTGGATCAGTAGAATGGGATGACACTCTTTTAATACATATTCAAATTCTGTGTTGGTTCCACAGGTACAGTAGTTGCACTGTTCCCAGTGGAGGATTAAAGTCCATTATCCCGTTCACCTACCCTCAATTTGGAACTTGGGGGTGAGTAGGGACTGGTGTGTGAAGAGATCTGAAACACATTGTGAGATTAATAGTCACCTTCTAGAAGGAATAGGGATGACACTTTGTTTTTATTATTGTTTTAGACTGGTTACGGGCCCATATCTGTTGAGAACAGGGTGAAGCACTTTCCTTTACCATACGTCCTGAAGAAGGTCTATGACTGAAAAACGTGTTGACGTTTTGTGAAAGATATCTGACCTTAATTCGGCATCAGATATACCACGACACCTAATATTAGGGACTGGTTCATTGTTTAATGTATTAAATGAAAGGAAATAGATGTTTTGGTGAAAGATATCTGACCTTAATTCGGCATCAGATATACCACGACACCTAATATTAGGGACTGGTTCATTGTTTAATGTATTAAATGAAAGGAAATAGACATTTTGTGAAAGATATATGACCTTAATTCGGCATCAGATATACCACGACACCTAATATTAGGGACTGGGTCATTGTTTAATGTATTAAATGAAAGGAAATACTATTTTTCCAATGCCTTTTGATGCATAAAACACATTGGGTGTTCTTATTGTGTGAATGTCTGAATGAACTTTTGTATGTGGCCATGATTGTTGGTATGAAATTGTGTTTTTTTTTTTTATCAGGTTTTACGATATCTAGATGATTTTTTTGTGTAATGAATTGATGAAATAAAATTTGAATATGGAATAAAAATTTGAATATGCATTAAAAGAGTGTCATCCCATTCTACGGATCCACCCTTGGATATACATTAATTGCGTAGCTGACATATTTTGAAAGTGGGTTCCTGATTTCAATATGTGTGCAACTCCGTAACACAGAGTTGCTAGTTCACTTTCAAAGAGTAGGTGGAACATGTATTGCACATTTTGTCTAAATCTGGGATATTCACAATACATTCGTAATGAGCGGTATTCTGATGCTGTTATGTGAGTGGGTCTATCATTGTACCTTCCTTCGTTTGCCAGTAGGAAATAGTAGAGGAAAAGTTTGTGCTTCTATACTTTTTTCCATATGCTCATTGGTGATCCCTTGGTTTGTCACATTTGGTACGTTTTTAGTGCATCATCTATGGTGTCATTAGAGTGTAATGGATGAATTGTGTAATGCTCTAAAATATCAGATACTGTAGCAGGATCTAGAAGTTCAAATTGAGAAGTTTCTGGTGACTCTTGAATTATTTCAGTTGTTTCCTTTAGGTTTTGTTCAATATTTATTTCTTTGTAGTATTCATTATTGTCTTTTAGATATTGCAAGGCTTGTCTAACTTTATGTAAGTCCACGAGTTGTTGCCAAATTCTTTTGTCTTTTGTTGGTACACCATTTACTATGACAATTAAAGATTGCTGGATTGGATGTTGCACTCCTAGAGTGTGCACATTTCCTTTCAGATCTAATGGTAAATAAACTACTTTGCCACAAATGCCTTTCACCAATTCAGAGGGAGGTAATTTTGCTGTTTTTGGTTGAAGGTGTATTATTGCTTGAAATGGGTGCATTGTTTGAATTATGATGCTCTCATATAAATTGAGTTGTTACCCGGGTTTTAGTAGTGGGAATAATTTCAAGTTTTTTGTGATAGCACGTGAAGAAGTTTGGTTGTTGTCAAGTTTTGTAGTGCAGTAAATTCAAAGTGTTAAGGGGTCAGTTATTTCGTATTTGTTTTCTGCTACAAGGTAGAGAACTAATTCAAACCATTTGGAATCTTCATTGTCTTCTATTTTGTTTGTTACGTCTATAGTTTTTATGTTACTTTTGTAAAAAGTTCTGCGGCAACACACACACACATGGTTTGGTACTTCAGCAGATTTACTTATACATTTTAGTATTTCTTTTTTGTATGTGTGTAGTAGAAGGTTTCCATGTGCAGAATTGTTGCTAGTCTGTTGTAAAGCTATTGCATTTTGTAATTGGCTTTCACTTCCAAAATATTTTCTCTGGATACGGTTGATTTCTTCTTGTAGGTCTTTGGGTGTACCATGTAGAAGAGTGTTATTTAAATTGGCTAGTTCCAAAGTAGGACTTCTAACATAGTACAGTTTATAGACTAGACTTCTTATAGTTGAATGATGTGTTGATATCATTTTGATATCATTTAAGGTGCTTTTGCAAATAGGTCCTGAAGTGCAGGCTAATGAATGTCCTTGTAGTGCTGTGTATTTGCGCACTGGACAGGTATCCTTATTTGCAGCACTTTCATTTTGATTGTGTCTTTAACTTTCACATACTGATTGAGGAAATGGCATAAAGATTTGAACCATTTTTTGGGAATGGTACACATTGACGAGCATGGCCATTTGTATACTGGATGTACTGGTTCAGTTGAATGGAGAGGTAATTCTGAGTTTTCTGGGGATATTTCTGTAAGCAGTATTTCTTGTTCCATTATATTATTATTAATTTTTTCATAACCTCGTCCACTGCTATGGATGGCAATTGTGTTTGTTTGGTTTTGTTTGTATGCTTCTTCATTAAAATATGGTTTTGTAGTCGTGGTGTGACTCCATTCACCTCCACAGATATTTAAGAAGTTATTTTTATTGACATTATGTTTATTGAGTAGTTTTCTTTTGTATTTTAGTAGTTAGTTTTGTTAGTGGTTTCCTCCTGTTTAAAACTAAAATAAATAACTTCCTTTTGAGAAGGATTTCACTGTCTACGAGAGCTTCTAGGATTAATTTTCTATGGTAGGTTTTAAGGGTTGTGCATGATTTCTCTCCTGTTTTTTATAAGATTCTGAAGGACTGCGGTGGAACATTTGTGCTAAAATACTTTTTTTGGGATGGTTACTTGCTAGTATATCAAGATTTATATGAGCAGTTTTAGCAGTAGTGGTAGCCAAATTCTTGTTAAGCATGTTTTGTTTTGTTTTACATTTTGATAGAGGAGGCAAAGTTTCTGTACTAGAAGCTTGTTTTGTTTCGCTAAATGACTGTATTAGCTGTTTTGTTTGACTGTTTTGTACAAACTCTGGTAGAGATGGATGCTTATTTTGGACACTTTTATTTTCATTTGCTCTATTTCTGCATTGCTTTCTACGGACTTGCTTTTTGGTAAACATTCTTTGGGGTCAGTTAAAAAATAAAGAAGGTATGGGTTGGGCTGTTTTGCAATGTATGCGTGCTGTTCACATGAGTGTCTGAGTATGATCGGATGTATGTGGTGGTGTGTGATTGTGCATTGGGCAGTTACAATGAGTTGGAAAGGCTTTTCTTCTATTTGTGTGTTACTAAACTGCAGTTCAGATGAGAGTAGAAAGTGAGCTAGTGGTGAGGAGAAGCATTAATAGTAAATGGAATGGTATAAAAATAAAACAGGGATTTGTGTGCCATTCTACCTGCTAATCTCTGTTTAATAAATGGGGATTTGTGGGCAGAATGGTTCAGAAATCGCTGTTTTTTTGGTGCGCAAATTACATGAATGAAGCATACAGTGTCTTTGAGGAACAGTAAGAATATTAAGGTAGCATTGTACTTTCTTTTTTATGGAATGAGCAGGTTTCTTCTGATATGTTGTTTGTAGTTTAGATAATTAATTTTGAGTGTATAGCGCTGATGTTAATTTAGACGTTTATTATTTTTATGTTTTTGTGGTAGTATTCTAGTTCGATATCTGATCATAGTGTATGCATGCATTTCATTTGACTATATGCAACATTTATTTTTTATTTACAATATATTAGTGCAACATTCTTTGCAAATGTGAAGAATTTTAAGTGCATGAAATTCACTTTAGTTTTTTAAAGCTGTGTTGTAGATAGCAGAAAGGTTTGGAAGTGATAGTTGATTATAGTAGATGGGAAAAGTTTCAATAAGTTCATTTTATAGGTAGACATGCCAACAATCGGGAGCCCCAGAGAGGGAGATTTCAGCACAGCAATCGGGAACATTTATTTTTCTCATAGGATTGCATTAGGATTAGCATTAATGTAGGCGGGAGACATTAAAAAATGGTGTGATTTTTCAATGAAAAATTGGGAGTCTCGCGCCTAAATTGGGAGGGTTGGCATGAAAGTATAGGTTATGCGGGAGACAGTAAAAAATAGTGCGATATTTCTATGAAAAATCGGGAGTCTCGCACTCAAATCGGGAGCGTTGGCATGTATGAATAAGCTATGCAGGTTTAGTGGCATTACTCTGTTTATATGGATTCATAAGTGTTGTATATGTACTCTGAATAAAATATGCATACCTGTAGTTTGTAATCATGCATTTGGATATGCATCGAGCTGTAAGTAGAAATCTTCAAGACTTGTACAGTAGTTTTTGTAGTAGGTGCTTCCAATGATATGAGACTTGTATATTCAGAGTGATCAAAAGTACATTTGAAATGTGGATCTCTGATGATGGAGTTAGATGTAGAGGTCTTGGATGTGATTGGTGGATGGTTGTGTGACTGCCTAGCTGTATCCAATGAGGGAATGGCACCAAGAGTAATGTGGAAAGGGTAGAAGGGCTGCCTAAGAGTACGTGCTGCGTGGACACCGTGGCTGTCCGCGAGTGGGGCGTGCCACATCCAGGGTTTTCCAGCAAATCCAGTATGGAAAGGGGACTGTAGGAATCAGCCAATCAGATGATGATGTTGTGTAGAAAGAAAGTGTGTGTAGTGAAGATGGCAGAGGTGGAGAAAGTCAGGGTGTTGGTGCTCAGAGATATGTTTGTGTATGGTTTACAGCAGTATTCTCAATGCAGGCATGTGGCAAACAATTTCGATGTTAAATGAGTTGAGGTGGTGTGGAGCGCTGTGCCTGATTGCAATGTAGAGGCAATTCTCCAAGTTTGTGAAGATATGCGTAGGATGAACAGTCCTCATCTGGTAGTTTTGCACTATGGTGCTTTCCATTTGGATTACGTGAGTGCCCCTACTTTGTTGGCAGATTTGGAACAGTTTGTTCAAGCAGTAAAGAGCATCCTTCCAAATTCGAAAGTTATTTTTTCTGGATTACTACCTAGGGCAATATGGGACAATAGTTCTGTTTTTTGCCCTCAGCAAAACATTGCTAGGTGTGTAATCAATCGAGGCATGCGTGCTTTCATGCTTAGAGCTAGTATGTTTTTCTGTAACAATGAGAATATTGATTCGAGTAATGCTGTTTATTTTGTAGAAGATGGTGTTTCTTTATCTTTTTTGGGAAATGCCATGCTGTTCTGGAATGTAAGGGTTGCTTTGGAGAAGGTTATATGAAGATGTTAGTTGTAAGGAAGAAGAAAGAAAATACAAAATAACAGGTGTCTGTCACTTTTCAGAGCCCACCTCAAAGGGAAATGGGGGACACTATTTAAATGTATATTCACCCCGCTCAGATCTGATGTGTGCGCGGACATGGCGGTAGTCTGCGGACAGCGCGTATTACATAGAGGGATACTGGTGTGAAGAGGCATGCAAATGAGAATATGCAGAGCTAGGGATTGGTCAGTAAAGTTTAGTGGGTGTGTTGTGTAAGGAAAGATTTTGTGAGAACATCTTTTTCCTGAGAGAAGAACAGATAGCTATGGCTGTGTGTTTTTCAAAAACAGATTATCTGGCTTTTGGGAGACTCATGGATACATTGGTTGGAGGTGCATGTAGAATGTTGTGGAGTAGCTGCAGATCTTGAATTCCCTCATGTGGAAGTGCACTGGCATGGAAGGTGTGGAATGAAGTGGCTGGACTTGGTACCTCTCTCTGCTACTTTAGAGACAGAGCATCATCCAGACATAAATATAATTCATTGTGGAGGCAACAATTTAGGACACGTGTCTGGAATTTCTTTGCAATTTGCAATGAAAGAAGGACTTTTGAAGGTCATGGACATGTTTCTAAATTCCAAAGTAATTTTTTCTCGTATTGCGCAAAGACAAATGTGGCTGCGTTCCTCTTCATTTGGTCCACAAATGGAGAAAGCGAGGCACAATGTCAATAAGGCTGTTTGTGCCTTTCTAAGAGATGTTGGCATGTCCTCTTTTCACAATCAAAATATTATGTTTCGTAGCACATACATTTTTTGCAGAGATGGAGTCCATCTTACATATGCTGGCAATCAGAATTTTCTGAGAAATGTACAAAATGCATCGCAACCTTTTTTGGAATTATAGTCATCTATTTTGCAGTAGATGTTGACGATTCCAGGTTTTTCAAACACACAAAAACACCATCAAAAGGCTCTTTTCAGAGCCACCACTTCCTCTCAGAGTGTATTGGTTTTGCTAGGGCAGCACCCCAAAATTCTATGTGTCCTAGGACTGTCCACATAATTTTAAAAAATGTGTGGGGCCCTGCACTGTTTATTTGACACTTGTATTTTTAAACTTTGAAAGGCGGCTCCAAAAAGAACCTTTTTTTTTAATTTTTGTTGTTTTATATTTTTGTTGCTTTTTTACACACAACACACTAGGAGAGGAGGGGCAAGGGGGGTAAGGAAGGGACACCAACCACGGGGATAAGAAAGGGCAGGTGGAGAGAGGAAGATATAGGGTGGTCCTTATTTAGGTAGGTAGCAGGTCTTCTGGTGGTCCGTGACCGTAGTCTCGAAAGCACTTTGAAGACTCTCCCCCTGCAGAGTACTGCGTTGCAGTACATACACAATATTGTGACCCTCGAAGGTAAGGGTCAACAGCATCGTAAATGGCCTGTGAAGCAGCCGGAGGTATGCGCTCTCCCACAGGAGTGTCTCTTGTGGTGAGAGGAGGGGAAACGGAGGATGCTGTAGAGGAACTCAACCTACTACTTTTATCACAAGGTTCAACCTTGTGAATGTCCGCACTGTGGAACGAAGTTAGGTGTCGCTTCATGTATGCCGTACCAAAGCTGTACGAACCACATCTCCCACGACTCAGCACCAATTTGCACTGGTTACAGGTGACCTTGTTTTCACATGTTATTGGTACGTTACCATAAACGGTAAAGACTCCCGGTGATTGCTGGTAGTAGGGAGTTCCTCGACCTCATTCTCTTCATCTTCTTCATCCTCGTTCTCTACATCCTCACGCGTGTTCCCCTCTGCAGGCCCTTGGGGAGGTGATGGTAGTGGAGGTTTTGGGGGTGGTGCTGAGGCAGATGTAGCAACAGCAGCCATGGATGCCATTAGGGTTGATGAGATAATCTCAACAAGAGCAGCAAAGGCAGATAAAGTCAATCTGCAATAGCCGGAAGTACAATGAAGATCAGCTCTGGGGTGTGGCCTTTTACAGGGGTGTAGGGGTGCGTCTCGTGACCATATCGAACACTCAAAAGCATTCAAAAAGTTAAAAAAGTATGTGAAAAGCCTGGGCCATTGTCTGGGACATGTGAAATGGTGAATTTTTACTGTAAAATAATGTGGATTGTCTGAATAAGTTCTTTTAAAATGTTGGGGAACTGGACAGAGTCCGCAAATTAGGACAAAAGCTCAGCGTGGGTGCGGTCACATGATGACGTCGGGAACACGTCCATGAAGGGAGCGTGGGTATGCAGGACATAAAAATGCTCAGAATTGGTTGTGCGCATGCGCGCGGGTGTTCCACGGACAGTGTTCTGGTCCTGAAACTAATTAAAAGTGCGACACAAGTGAGCCGGACTCTACGGACAAGCGCGATGTTCGCTGGATTTACAGGTGTGATGCGCATGTGCATAGATGTTCTGCAGACTGTACGGCCAGTGACAGTGTCCGTTCGCAACCAAGATGGAACTGTTCTTAGAACACACCAGGTGTGTAGGATGTCCATAAATGAACAAAATGGCGGTGTCCTAAGGACACTATGCCTGCTGTACTGTTCAGAACCAAGATGGAACTGTTCGTAGAACATGCGTGGTGTTTGTGATGTCCGTAGTCAAACAAAATGGAGGTGTCCTGGGTGTTAGTCTTAGCAGTATACGGTGGTGGCGCGAGTTATGGTTGTTTAGCTTACCATAACTGGCGAATTTCTGTGGTTTTTCAATTTTACTTGAAACCATAACGCTCCTCTTCGACCAGCTGCTGCCGTTTCTGCAATCCTGCCGCGGCCAAGGAAACCATACGACACCTACTTCTGAACTGTCCTGCGACGACAGATATTCGCCACACTTATCTGAAAGACATTTTCTCAAACTTCACCCTTCAAGACGAAGAATCGTGTTGGAACAAATTGCTAGACGGTGATAAACAGACATGGCAGCTAGCTACAATAAACATCATGAAACACATTCTCAACGTGCTCCTCCCGACGCAGATCTAATACAATGTTGAAACAATTCTACTTCTTCTTTTAGACCTTCTTTCGTCCCGCAGGCACGCAGGACTGTTCGATATGTTTTACGAGCACTTTGATATTTTGTTAAAAAATCTATAAAGATTATATACAAATTAAAAAAAAAAGAACACTCCTTTAACAAAGTTTTTTCTTTGAATGTCATAGGTTTTTATTCGTCCAACATAACCATAATGTCCCTTTAACAAAGTTTTTTCAGTGAATTTCAAAGGTTTTAATTAGTGCAAATTAACCATAACGTCCCCTTAACAAATGTTTTTCATTGAATCTCATAGGTTTTTATTAGTGCAATTTAACAATAACGTCCCTTTCACAAAGTTTTTTCATTGAATTTCATAAGTTTTTATTAGTCCAACTTAACCATAACGCTCCTTTAACAACGTCTTTTCAGTGAATTTCATAGGTTTTTACCAGTTCATGCTATTTCCTACAACTTACTAATATCATACTTACCCAATATAGCAATATTTATGTCCAATTTACAAAGTGTCACCTTAAAACTCTGCTATTTCCCACATTCTGGAATCATTTTTAACACTTTCATACACTTTTGCAACTATTTCAACTAGTTTTGCATCCATAGAGGTCGACCAACATCTGACTTCATAGCGGACCTTCCAGACAGTGTCACATGACCATAAGCTGCCGTGCGGCATGATGACATGTCCGAAAACCCATACACACTTCACCATAAAATCTCTGCTTTGCGGACAGTTCAGAACTGCATTTTCTACTGATCTAGGAACTTTCAACTTCAAAATTTCCCGTGCACAGCTCCAACACCTATTCCTACTCATTATCCATTAACAACCTAGTGCACAGTACATATTTTTAGCAAAACTGCTATTTATCTTAAAATGGCATCAGCTAATGTCATCACTCCTCCCCAAGAGCCACCACCACAGCTGTAATCAAGGAGCATGAGAAACCCTGCCCCCTACCTTAGAAATAACACACGTGCAACATTTTCCCTTGTCCACCTACCCCTCCATATTAGTGTTTAGTTCCTCTTCTCTAATTTCCCTCCCCACCTTTCGTTCTCAGCTCTCCTGCCAACAAAAAAAATACATCCAAAAACAACAAAAGACATATTACTTTGGAAAACACCTTTCACAGTTAAAAAATAGAACTAAAAAAAACATGTATAGACTCCATCTACTTTATATTTCTCAGTAAAGTACATAGACTCAATACGATTTTCCAACATTTCCATTTGAATTTTGTGTTATGCTAATGGGAATATTGTGGCATTCATCCTCCGTTCCAGCAACTGGAATGCAGGATACTGGCCCAGCAGCCCAAGTTATCAGCCCAAGTGAAGTGAGGGTGGATAACGAGGTCTCTGTACCGTTATCCCCCATGCCAGCACCTGAAATGGGGGATCAAGGCCATTAGCACCCTAGGTTCCCAAAGTGGGAACCTGGAGTGCTAAAAAAGAGGATTTTTCTTCCTACACCGGGAAGCCTACGGCGTCCCGGTTTAGGAAGGAAAATCCTTTTCCAAGATGGCAAACATGGAAAGGGATGGCGAGGGTTCCATACAGGGACCCTCTTCACTTTCCATGGCAGCCAGCAGAAGGCAAAACCCTATGACCATATTACCGCAAGCATATTTTTCTTCCCTTTCAGATCCATCCTAATTTCGAATACCTTTACCACAAAGCCAGTCCCAGGTGGACATGGCCACTTTAACTGTTTTGTCCCTTGTGGTCATGGACAGTAACCAGATTGTCCAGATCATGACCTAATTCTATGACCCGGACAATCTGGCCACTGCCCATGGCCACAAGCTACCCCTCAGTCACTAAAGGTATACCACTATTATTTGTAGCTACATTATGACACTTGTAAAATAATAAAACACTGCCACATTTGGAAAACCATGCTTGTAGGTCCTTGCCAATGCTCCTTATGCAAGTTTGCTGGAAATCCACCCATGTTTTATTTTTTCAAAAGTGTCAAATGTATGCACATATAATTGTCATATAACCTAGCCCCGCTTGATAAAATCCATTCAGAATATACGAAAACATCTATATCTAGATCTATAATCTTTTTGCAAACCTTTGTGTAGATTCATCAAATGGCACCTCATTTATAAGCCTTTACATTTTTTTGGGACCCTCCCCTCTAATTTTTCCCCCTCTTCACAAAATCCCACCAAACTTCACAAAAACATTCATATCTAAATGTATTACCGGTTTCCCAAATTAAGTGTAGATTCGTCAAATGGCACCTCATTTATAAGCCTTTACATTATTTTGGGACCCCCCCTCTAATTTTACCCCCTCATGACAGAATCCCACCAAACTTTGCATGCTCACTCAGAATCAGCAAATAAAATATACTTGCAAAATTTCATGCAGTTCCATTAAGTGGTACCAATGTTGTAAGCCATCCAAGAACTACATTTCACCAACCCTGTAATGCTGAGGTCTCTGCGAACTTTTTAGGACTGTTCGCAAACATCCGAACTGTTTGTGGACTTATTTTGCTTCTTGTAGCCATATCCCATCCTCATCATCCCTCACCTCCCCAGATATTATTTGATAGGTTTGACAAATGCAATGTTTTGTTTTTTAATATGTTTTTACTGCGATATCTGCGGACACCAGCCGCTGTCCGTGAATCCAATATGGCAGGCGTTTCCAAAAATCTGATACACTTGATGCTCTTCACCATCCAATCAGCGAACACGTCGCATGTCTGTGCACATGACGCAAGCCAATTAACCAATCAGTGTCCTGTCCGGGGAGCGAACAGGGAAGTGTGTCCGCGGAGCGGAAATAGATCTAACTAATTTTTTGTGACCTACTTTTTGGTCGTTTAAAAAAAACTACTGGACGGATTTTCACCAAATTTACAAAAGCACGCTTTCGGGATGAAGCTTCTGCTCCTGCCGCACATTTGGTGATAATCCGTCCAGCGGTTTGGGCTGTAGCGTGAGCAAAGTTTTTTCCCCATTCAGTCTATGGGAAAAAAGACATTTTGGGACCCCCCCTATAACTTTGCCCCCCCGGACCAAACCTCACCAAACGTTGCAAAAAAATTCACAGTGGGCCATACACTTATTTTGCAAGGTTTGGTGTGGATTCGTAAAGGGGGAGCGAAGTTATAAGCTGCCCAAAAAGTGCTCTTCCTATGGGATTAGCAATTTAACCATAACTACATGAATATATATATATATATATTTATATATATATATTACACGGGCTGTGGTAGCGGCCATGTAGTTATGGTTAAGTTGCTAAACCCATAGGAGGAGCACTTTTTGGGCGGCTTATAAGTTCGCTGTCCCTGGACAAATGCAAAAAAAGTATATGGCCTACGCTGAATTATTTTGCAAAGTTTGGTGAGGTTTGGTCAAGGGGGGACAAAGTTATAGGGGGGCCCAAAATGTATGTCTTCCCATAGACATAATGGGAAAACATTTCTGTCACGCCTACAGCCCAAACCGCTGGACGGATTTTCACCAAAATTTGCGGCCGGAGTGGTTGGTTGGTCCCATAAGCGTGCTTTTATAAATTTGGTGTAAATTCGTCCAGTATTTTTTTTTTAAACAAACAAAATATAACATAAGGCAAATCAATTAGTGATATCGAAGTCCACTCCGTGGACACACTTCCCTGTTCGCTGACCAGACAGGTCACCGATTGGATAATCGGGTTGCGTCATGTCCGTGGACACGCAACGTGTTGTCTGATTGGCTGGGATGAGACGTGAGGTGCATCAAATTGTTTCGATGCGACCCGCCATATGGGAGCATACATCCAATTTTGGGGAGTGTGTTGTTGTGTATGAGTGCTTGGAGAGGGTGGGGGAGTAAGATATGGGCCAAATGCTGTATTCGTTTGGGTGGGAGAAGGCTGTGATCTGTTTGCGAAGTCCGTGGTCACCGCGGTTGTCTGCGGACATACTAGACATGGGGGGCACTACTGACTGTTTTACTTTAGTATGATGTTGGTTTTGGGTTGTTAGAAGAACATTGGTTGAAGCGGGTATGTATTGAAGAGTTTGTACATTGGATGTAATTATGTTTTAGAATGTTAATTGAAGTGCATAGTTTTGAGGTGGATGTATTGGGTTCTGGTAATTTGGTAGGTGTTTGTTTCTATGGGCATGTTTTGCTGTGGTGGTTGTGGCCAGGGCCTAGATTCTTGGGTGCAAGGCCTAAGACTCTAGGCCCTGGCCACAACCACTGCAGCAGAACTCTACAATGCTACCAACAAATTTGATTTTGGGATGTGGGCTGCTTAGGGGATATGTTTTCAAAAATGTGAGCACTGATTGGTAGTTGTGTAACAGTCTTTATAGGATAGTGAGATGATGTGTATTTTTTGTTGGATTGTGTTCAGATTGTTGGTATTGAAGACTCTAGGTTTTTTTGGTTTTATTTATTAGTGAGGTGTTCATTTGCATGGCTGTGTTAGTTGCAGTATTTGTGAGTTTAATTATTATATACTTACTGTTTCCTTTGTTGAGGCTGTATGAAGAGTTTTGGCCAGGCCATGCATCAAGATTGTAGTGTTTGGCAACAAGCGCTGCAGCATAAGATACCCATGGAAGCAAACATTTTGGATTGTGGTTTATGGTCAGGTGTTTGCTAGAATGGGTGTGTTGTGTGAAGAAAAGGTTCCATTTGTTTTTCTAAGTCGTGTCTCATCATTAAAGTAAGGGACACACCTCATGCATTCCCTAAATCATTGCCTCCACACTGAATTAGTATGATATCTGATTGCATTGTACTTTTCAGACTAAACAATTTTGGATAAATGGGTTACCAATGCATTCCCCACAATCCAAACCTTTAAATTGAAAAATCTGTCAAATCAAGGTCCATGTTAATATGTAATTTCTCATAAAAAGCCAGTAACCAAAACAGCCAACTGGCTTCGATCAGTCACACAGTTTTCAAACCAGCCATGATATCTGCAGTCTTTTTCTGTTTCCAGGAAAATGATTCCTAGTTTGACTTTCTAGTAATTTCTATGAATAGGGTATGTTTGATGTGTGTGTATTGGTGTTTGCAATTGGTTGATGTTACTTTTTGTAATTCTGTGTTTGTCTGTGATAGTTTACACTCAAAATGTTTCAGACATTTTTGCATTGTGGTTAGTAAATATAGTCCTCTTCTTGCGATTTTGATTTTGAAAAATATGAACGCTAACACTTTATGTAGTTTTGTTCTTATGACAGTAGAACTCTCTATGCACTATACTCTCATTGTTTGTGTCCAACCCATGTTTTACCAGTTTTTGAACTTTATCCAACCTACCTAACCCCAATCTTGTATATCCTAACTACTATGTATACGTTATCATCACCCACTTTAAAGAACTTAATGAGCAGTCATGTATTGTATTTAGACCTTTTAAGGACCATTTTATCACTACTGTCTCTCTTGTTATTTATGTTCCATATTCCATAGTGATTGGTGTATTGAGGATCGTGTCTAGCAACATCAATGACTGGAATGTTTACCTGCTTCTATTGAGCACCCCCCTGGTATGCAGTGTTTCTAACGATGGGGAAACGACTGTATTTTGGAAAATGACACATTCTGTGTTGTAGAAATATGGTAGCCGCGGCTATCCAAAATTTTGGCTGGAGTAACATCATACATGCATTGAATGTTTTGGGGGATTGGTAGAGACCAGGGGATTGCAGGAGGACCATTCGGAGAGGAGAAGGGGCTGATCGGCATGTTAGGCACACTTGTTTGGAGTTTGGGGGAGTGGAAATACATTTTTGTATTAATAGTTTTTTCCATACCCGTGACTAAAAGCAAACAAGCTGTATGGCTTTTCTATAACCGTGTCTATAAAGAAATGGTTTTCGTTCTTTTATTAGTTGTATTAGTATGTGCGGTTATATTTATAGCTGTGTCTATAAACTTTTTCTGTGCAATAATCATATTGTTATATGGATGATACAGCATGATAAAGCACAGAACTGTATCTGTGTTTGTTATTTTATCTGCTTAGGTGTGCTCTTATTTCATTTGAAGTTTTGAAGACCGACTTAGTTTGATTTAGATATTTCAAAGAAATGTACATATAGCTGCAGATACAGAGCAAGATCTGCAGCCGCTTCAAATAGCTGTGGCTATGAAATATGCTGGGGGGGGGAGAAAAACCTCTCCGATCTGAACTGTCCAAATGACCTGGCCGAAGCATAGCAGACTACACTTACTGCAGCAGTCAACTAATTGGCCTCTGAAAAAAAAACCACCTAGCTAAGACTAAACCCTCCAAAGATTGGTTCTCAGCGGAAATCCAAAAAATCAAATACACATGCCCTGCCAAATATACAAAACCACCATTTGTCAAGTATATAAAACCACCATTTGTCAAACAAAGAACAGTCATATGATACTTGAATTAAAGAGGCATCCGCCAATACCAGTGAGTTATTTAAAATTCTGAAGGAGCTCATCCTGTCCCACACCTGGCAAAATTACCAAAGACGCTGGATGGTGCACCCAACTCCAGGAATATATGATTAGTAAGGTGGATTCAATCAGAAAAAAAGTATGCATAAAACTCATGGCCCGGGCTTCACAGAGGCCACGGCCAACAAGAAACATCTATCTCCACCCACATCCCCATCTTTCTCATTTCATGAAGTATCTGAACTAGAGATAAGGTCCTGCCTCAAACCAACTGCCCATTTGTGCAGCAGTGGCAGTTAAGGGTTGTGCGGTACATCTCATCCCCCTCATCACTAAGCTCATTAACTGTTCCTTCAAAGAATTCAGCATCCCCATCTCATTAAACAGGCCTGGAATTCTCCATTATTAAAGAAACCATCCCTAGATCCAGCACTGCCAGAGAATTATCGGCCTATTACTACCATCCCATTCCCATTGAAGGTTTCTTGGAAACTAATACATGTTTTGGGCACAAATAATCTGGCTTCTGGAAGGCTCGCAGCATGGAGTCTACTCTATTGGACCTGAAGTCCAACATTCTACACCACTTCGATAAAGGAAACACAGTGCTATTGATGCGCCTCAACCTGTCATGGATTAGGGGATACAGCTTTCTTTTTCCCTGAAGTAGTGGCCTGGGTTAACTCCTTTGTATCAGAGAGAGTTGCAAGGGTTTTTCATGAAACACTTGTGTATAGGCTTGTTATTATTGCCATATCATATCATATCATGACAATGCTATGGTCAATAACTACCCAGTCCTATGCGGGGTCCAACAGGGAGCATGCATATCACCCACAATCTTCAATATTTACACTATCCCTCTTTTTGAAATGTTAGAATAATAAGGCATGTTATATGCAAACTATGCAGATGATACCCAGTGTCTCCTCACATCTCTGATGACCAGTCAAAAGAAACACTCATTATAAATGACATCTATGCCAAAATTGAACATTGATGGTGGATAATAGCCTTGCCATGAACACACGTAAAATGGAAATTATGATTGCAGGCACATCAGCCCAGTTAAGGAAACTCGGGAAGGATTATAAGTCATTCACTATTGCAGGCCACAACATAGTGACCCTTCTTAAAGTAAAAACTCTGGGCGTAGTTCTGGACCAGGAATTATCCATGTCTATACATGTCAACAGCCTTTGTTGCCAGTTCGGTTTACCATCTTAAACTATTAGCACAAATCAGGCCCTTCTTGAATCGCCAGGGCAATCGTTAGTTCTCATATTGTCTATTGTGCTAGTCTTCTACAGGGAATTTACAAGGGGGTACTATCCCATCTACCAGTTGTCCAGTACAACGCTGTGAGGGTGGTAGAAGGTCCCAAAAGTTTGTACCACATCATAAAACCCTGAACAGCTTTGCATTGGCTGCCTGTGGAAAGGCACGTGACCTATCAGACCCTCTGCATTGCACACAAATCTATCTATGGGACAGGTCTAAGTTACTTGGTTAATAGACTTCAATGACTTCCCGCAAGGAGAGTTCTCCATTCGAACAACTCTCACTTGTTGTCCATTCCTAGAACAACATGTTCTCTGGTGGCCCAGAGATCTTTCCCACACACAGGTCCATACAATGGAATGATTTGCCACCCGACCTAACAGCATGCAAAGTTTTGGGACATTCAAATGCAATCTCAAAATGGTTCTTTTCATCTGATGCCCATGACTGACCCTCGCCCCCCTGTTTCTTTTTGTGTCGTAGGTCTGTCTGTGCTATCATGTTTCCGGGCCTTGTCCTTGCGCACAATAAATATATTAAAAATAGATTTCTGCGAGTTTCATTGTTTGTTATCGGTTGTTGTTACTTTTCTATTTCTGTAGCTTTCTGTGATAGGCTGTGGTGAAAATGTGTCATCCATTTTAGTAGTTTTATTAGTATATAGTCCTCTTTTTTATTTTATTAATTTTAGAAAGTATATAAGCTACCATGTTCTGCAGTTTCATCCTTTTTATTGCAGAACTCTCACTGTGTACATGGCAGGAGTGTGGCTGATGTGACCTTAAGTGTTAATATTTACATATTTGTAGGTTTATTTGCAGTGTTGTGTGTGTTAGTTATATTAACCACTTCTATCAGATGGTGTTTATGATCATGTTTTTAATTTGCTGTGATTGTCTTTTTTAACTTTCACTAACATGGACCTAAACAATGATATGTGTGAATCAATTACATTTATACAGACATGCCAACATTGTGGAGCCCCTTAGGGGAGATTTTACCACAGAAATTGTGAGAATGTAATTTTCCAATATGACTTCATTGGGGTTGTAATTATTTTAGGCAGGAGATATTAAAAAATAGCATTATTGTTAAGTGGAAAATCAAGTCTCCCATCTAAATCGGGAGGGTTGGCATGTATGTTTATATGCAAGCATTTAGTTTTTGTATTTATGTTAGTGAGGTTGAAGGTTTATTTGACTGTATTTGTTTGAATTTTAATGCACTTTCAGCTATGCAGTACTCTTAGCTGTTTTGAGTTTTCTGTAGTACAATTGCTGGTGTTTTGCTGGTGTTTTGCAAGTTCATTTTAGTCATTTTCATTTTTGAATTTTGTTGTAGCTGCATGGTTGTCATCATGCCAGATGTTTACAGTTAACTCCTGTGAAATGCAAAACTATTTTCAAAACATAGTGTAACTGCTGGAGATGGGAGCAGCACAATTGTAGACAAATTATGAAAAGCCTTCTCTAGCATTTGTGATGATTTTTGAAATGGAGTTCTCCATTGCTGTGGTTGTTGCAGTTCTATTGGTTGCATCACCATTAATGTGTGGAGGTTGATTCTGCACAACCGCAGCTCACACCTAGTTTTTTTTAATACAAGTTGTATTTTTTGCCCAGTGATTAGTATGTGCAAAGAGAACAACAGTGTTGTGTGCACACATGTTGTATGTCTCATAGCACATGTGATGCACTACATACAAGATATGAGGGTCATAAAAACGTGTGTCTTCAAGTGTGAGCATACTTTAACTAATTATAATTTCTGTTTTTAAAGATAGAACAATATTATTGTTTGTTTAAACATAGATGAATAACCGTGGCTACAGTATAACCCAATGGGTTGTTGAATTTCAGAGGCATGGTTAACTGCAGCAATGACTGGGGAGGGTTGTAGCCCTGGGTTTGTTGGACCATACTTGCAGTTATAGTCTCAATGTGCGTAAAAAAGTATGTTGATTGTACACAAAAGAGTCCTTTCAAAGAATAAAGTATATATGTTTACAAATCTATGTGACTTAACCCTAAAAGTTTCATATTATAAACGCAGCTAGAAAAAAAGTCAATGAACTCTAGACGCAGCTATGTGAGTTACTTTAGAAAATGTTTGTGTATGTTATTTAATTGTATTTGTGCATTTATAGGTGATGGATGTTATTTTATTGTATTTATATATTTATATGTGATGAGTAATCCTTAAAAGAACTGTTTTGGAGTACACGTAGGGCCTGATTCACAGAAGCGTTTAATAATGGCGCAATCCCATAGTAAAACATTCTGCGAATCAGGCCCTTAGTGTAGTATTTTAGCACATTTGGCGTGCTCTCTTTATTATCATGTACTTTATATAACCCATTGTATCACTACTGTCTCTTTTGTCATTCATATATCATACTCAGTTTCTAAAAAAAACACAATCCTATAGCCGCAGCTGCACAAAATGGGGCGTCATTGGTGTATTCACAATTGCCTCTAGGAATAGCAATGACTAGGAAGGTTTGTTCGCGGCTATCCCAAACCTACCCTATGTGCTGGGTATACCATGCAGCTGTGGGACATAATCACGAGTTCATCGTGTATGTTGTAGCCAAGGTTTTACAAATGCATTTGTGGATAGTCATCTGGGAAAGTTTTTTCAAGATTTATGTATTGAGTGTAGTATTTGTAAAGAGTTACTGTAACATTTGTAATACTTTTTATTCATTATTTATTAAAATAACATACTTGAAAATGGAGAAAAAATGCAAACAAAGTTTGTTGAAAACTAATTTATTTGGGGGAGGGTGTGGGATTTCTTTTTCTTTTAATTTGAACTCATGATACATCTTCTTCTTACTGTCCATGATTTCTCTTATTCTTTCAATCTCCTTTTTCATTAATTGTACTTCTTTTTGAACATTAATTAATAGTTGTTTTAATTAATAGTTGTTTTAATTCTGTTAACTAATCCATGATTAGTTTTGTGGGTAGTTCTTGTGGTGCTTCATGTAATTCTTTGTGATATTTGAATGACATCTTCTTCTGTTTGAAAATATTTGAAATATTTTTAAACAATTGAAGCTACAATACACTTTACAAGTATGTGTGTTGGCTATATAGACATTTAATAATATTTAGATTACATATATCTGTTTGGTGTCTGATATTTGTTCCTTAAAATATTGTTGTTAGTCGCGTTGTACATAAATATAAAGAATAGACTTACAAAATTACGAATGTGTTTTCTTCTGGTTTATTTGAGTATTTTCCTTTTTTAATTTCTTCCTCTGTAGAATAACTGTCCTCCAAGCATTCCATGTAGCTTTCCTTGTAATTTTCCATTTTACTGTGGTTGTCAAAATGACTGCTTGTCACCTCAAATATTAGAATAGGTAATGGAGGATGAGTACATGAGGAGTGAAGGTGGAATTCCTTGTATTTACTTTCTGATTAGTTGTTTATTTTATGTGTGGTGCACAGCTGCCAATAGGATATCAAGTACCTCAGATGCTGTTCAACTTTTGATCCTATCAGAGAATGGACTTTTTTGAGTGATGTTTATATATGTCAATAAAACTGTAGATTATATTGTATCATTATATTAAGAGTTTTTCTATATAGTAATGTTTATTGCTTGAGAGTGAGGCATACTTTTAGGAGATTTTACTATTTTTGGGGTATATCTATTGTTTCATTGGACATTTGAAACATGAAGCCCATTTCGGAAGGAGAAAAATTGAATTGTTCAGAAGACTGTGGAGAATTTGAAATTCTTGAGAATGGGGTTCATGGTGATGTTAAGGACATAGGTGATGTGTTGTCAAAGCATTGATTTACAACTTTTTTTGGTTCTGTTGGAGGGTGACAGTTGCTCGGGGTGACAGTGAGAGTGGCTGAGGTTGCCATTAGTGGTACGTTCCTTCTTTTAGCATTGTTTGGGGGGCCATGTAGGATTTGTGTAATTTCTGGCTTTTCGCTAGTAGTCATGGGAGTTACTAGGTGTTTGGCAATGGCTTGAGGCCAAGGGAATTATTAGCTGCTGGCAATGGCTTGGGGTTAAGAGAGTTCTTAGGTGTTTGGCAATGGCTTGGGGCCAAGGGAGTTTGGTAGGTGTAGGCAATGGCTTGGGGCCATAGGGGTTGCTAGGCGTTCGGGGCCAAGGAAGTTTCCAAGTGTTAGTAGACATTTATGATGTTAACTTCTGAGGTTGTTCGATGTGGATATAGGTAGGAATTTAGCGTGAGGGTGGCCGGGCTCTGTAGCATGTAGTGTGTAGTGCTCTAGGTTGAGCGGGTATGTACTCGGACGTGGTAGGTCTGTTGTCCCGAGGGGCAGCTCGGGACGGGAGGTTTTAGTGCTTGAAGGGGTTAGTATGTTAGGGTGGTTTTGTTTGGTATTTTTGGGTGTGGGAGGCCCATTTCCCAAGGGGCAGCTTGGGATTGATGTATGTTCTGTTTGTTATTTTTAGCTCTCGAAGGTTGGGGTTTCCAGAGTGGGTTGTTTTGGGGTACTCAGGTTGAGGAGTTATGTTTGGTTGTTTGGTTGCCGTGGGGTTCAATAAGACATTTGGAGTTTTATCCACTTTATATCAACATTTTAGTGGGTGATTGAAGTTTGGGGCCTGCAGATTTCAGTGAGGTCATGGGAGCACCATCTGTGGGGATAAGGTGTTTGGAATTGGTGGAGATGGCTACATTCCATGCTGGCCACACGTTATGTAATGTTGGAGCATTATGAGGAATATTTTTCCTTGTAATAATGAACGGGGGAGGATGTGTCGTAATGCATGTTACGCACGTGAAGGTGCGCGTGAAGGTTGCTGATCATTAGAATGTGCAGTGTATGACTTGAGCGCTACGTTCAGTTTGTGTTAGTTGGGGTTATCTTTTGCGGCCGGGTTGGATGTGCCGGTGTCACTCGCTCACTGACTATCTAATGTAATAAGGAACGGCACTGTAACAAGAAATAAACATACCTTATTTTACTTACCTGCATGACGGACTTAAATTACATCACACATCTTATGCTATGGTTTTGTGTTAGAACAATATATTTCGAATTATAGGTTGTTTCTCACTGTTTTGTTGAAGTATGAATTTGATTTTTTTAAAATTCTTTCTGTATTTGTTAAAAATGATGTGCTGCTACTTTGTATCTAAGAAGTATAAGGTCACACCTCTTACACGTTATTTGTTAGGTAAGAACATGGATGTTACTTTGAAGAAATGTTCTGTTGCATTGTATACCTTAGGTTGCCACAGTATCTTCAGTAATAATGTATCTGAAATTTAGTGTGGCATTTTTGAAAGTACATTGCATGACTGCATTGCTTCCAGAACACCCTTGGTAACATAATATATAGCACCATTGCTGTCCCTTTTGGGGTGGGACCAATCCTGATTTGCATATGGTCATTCCCCTTCTGTACTGGCTTGGCAGGCGAAGAACGATGGACTGGAGGGCTGCCCTGAGCAATGCCAGTGGTTAAGATTCAGTCTAAACCTTCCAGCCATCACCTCTCTGTTTGTGCTTAAAAATTGAACAAGTTTGAAGTGATTGCATTGCAAACTGTTCAACTTTTTCAAGTGATGGTAAGATTGAAAACAAATATGTCAAACCTGTCTAAAAAAATCATTACTGCAAGGTTTGAGAGAGAAGGTTGTGTATTTACCTCTCAATTTGGAAGAAAATGTCAACGCTTTAGCAGTGAAGCGTGACATTACAGGTTCTTTGTTCATTTTAGTAAATGGTGTTGGCAGGCGAAGAACCATGGTCTGGAGGGTTTGACAGAGCAAGGCCAGAGGTTAAGATTCATTCTAATCCTTCCAGCCATCACCTCTTTATTTTTGCTTTGTCACCCCGAGTGGGACAGATATGCTCAGACGTGGGTCCTGTGCCTGCTGGGCCTAGAGGCCCAAGCTACTCCTCACTGACGAGGACCAACAAGGCTGAAACATGTTTGGGGATGCTTGCGGTCTCATGCAGAAGGGATGTGACCTAGCAGTTTGGGCTGGACTGCACCTTTTGGGTTGGGACCAAGCCTGATTTGCATATGATATTTACCCTTCTGTAATGGTTTGGCTAGTTAAAGAACTATGGTCTGGAGGGTTGACCAGAGCAATGACAGAGGTTAAGATTCATTCTAAACCTTCCAGCCATCCCCTCTTTGTTTTTGCCACTAAAGATAAGAACATTTGGCAACAGCTTATAGATATTGGAAAGGTGAAAAATGTGTTAGTGTTTTTATTGGACTGCAATGATGTATACAAAGGCAGTCTAACTGTACTAGTCTTGTCTATGCTTGATGTTGAGTCAACAAACAAAAGATTTAAGGTCAGTTCTACTGCCTATCTGTTGCAGAAGGGAATAGTGTGTTTGAACATTACACTATTCATCCACTACACTCAACGTGAAGTCATGGGCAACAGTTTAGAATTGTATCAAATGAAAGCAACAAAAAGTACACCAATCAGTGTCTGTGAAAAGACATTAGATTCTTGTTTCCCTATGCTTTATTCTTCTGGTACAGGAGGCAGATTGGAGGATCAGAAGGTTCCAATCTCTTCTTCAGAATATGTTTTACAAGAATGTAGTTTGAAAATTCCCGTTTCCATAGCAATATTGATTATATTTTTCACTTATTGTATAGAAAATGAATTTTCAACAGTATGTTATGCTGTTGCTCACACACTTCAGACCGTAAATCATTTGCATGTGAGATGCTGCAACAGGTGTAGGAAAAAAAATGTTTTGGAGGGTAACCTTACCAATATGTTTTCTACAATGAGATAAACTACGGAATATTGGTATAGGACACACCCTGAGGTTATATGGATGCTCATAAACTTGTACTTTCCAACCTGTTATGTTATGAACTTCTTAAATACATGTACGCCCAAAGGCATCTTGGTGCTGGTTGTGTGACAGGGAGATTTCTAGTTGTGTTAGAGTCTAAAATAATAGAGTTTTCAACAGCCCACATAAGGTAAGATGATCAACAGTCCCACGAAGGGCCAAAGGATGGTTTGTGAATTTAAGTTGCACTGAGAATGGTTTGGATGTTCTCTCGCCTGGGCGTCCTAAGCGAGTGGCAGATGAAGAAAAGGGCTTTACTGTTTGGACCTGTTCGGGCCAGGAGGAGCCAGGGCCCGACCCTCTGCTCAGACAGCAGGTAAGCATGCACCAACATGTGTTACTCCCTCTGTCCCCACAGGCCATCCTCACCCCCTCTGGTCCCCCTGTGATGTTCCCTTGGGCCCCCACCATTCTTGCACACAGGTGTTGCCTGTTTTGCTTGATTCTTCTACCCTGATCCCCACTCACCTCCCTCAAGCCTAGTTCTGCAGGAGTCTGTCCTGATAAATTCTGGTTTCACCATCACCGCCTTGTGGCCAGTGCTGGATTTTACTTTTATGGACTTCATTCATTCACGGTGCGTCACCCTTTCTCAACTCTCATGCTGGACTTCCTTTGCATCTTGTACTCATGGTGGCCCTGAATCATGCTGTTCCCATCTTCATCTTGTATCCTGCTTTCAGCATCATGTGTTACTACTTACTTCTGCAATTGTATTCACTCTCCCCTCTTGCGTCTCCAATCTTTTGACTGCTAACTCTCTGTTCTCTCCTCCTTTCCCTTCTCCCTTTACCTATATCCCCCCTTTACTTTCTTCTGAAATGTTGTCAGGCCGAGTACAATAGTTAATTTCACATCCTTACTGTTCATGGCCTGTAAGAATGTCATTGTATTTTCCCTTGTTCCCTCACTTGCCTTGAAGCGCTTTGAAACACATTGTGTATAGGCGCTATAAAATAAACTATCATATCATATCATATCTAGCAGAGTGGAGTTTTTAAAGTAATCTACAGAAAGAAAACATAGAAAAACATGACAACAGGAGAATTGTGTTACATGGGCACTATAAGTGTTTTACGGCTCCAGCATCTAAGATCTTTACCTATGCTACACTTTATATGTAATAAAGAAAATATTCCACTAGGCACTGTGGAACATTTCTTTTGAAGGAAATAGTGCCAGGCAAGTGGGGCTTCAAAAAGACATATGATGTTATGGATTAAAGATGATCCTCAGTTTGGGAAAGAAAGTGATGGCTGTGTGATGGAGTTATAGAAAAAAAAGTACTTGTTCATTCCTGCTGAGAGTTAAAGCTTCTCCGTCCAGGAAAGGATGGGGACCCTACTTGTGCTTGGGGATGCTTTACCCACATAGGAGACAGCCTCTGAAGGTGGGGGACATCATCTGCGACCATCCTGGAGCTCGTGGTGACCTGTGTTATACCGTTTCCCAACCAGTGAGCCCTGGCAGTGTGCCATTGCCCCCCCAGAGGGAAAAACTGTAAAACAGCCCAGCCAGATCTTCAGGACAGTTGTGGTTGATGTCCTCGGCCTTGGGCATCCATCACCCATGTGGGTGTACTGTACAAAAGCATGGCAGCGGTCCCAGGGAGCCCCAGCAGGGTCCCTGTCCTTTCCAGAGGAAGAAGCTGTAATGCATGCCTTCCAAACCACCAGAATAGTTGGAGGTGATGTCCATGGCCTTGGGCGGTTGTCTCCCATATCGGTCAACCATCCCCAAGAGCATCAGCAGTCCCAGGGAGCCCCGGCACGGTGCCCATTCCTACCCGGAGAGACATTTTGTAACCCAGTGCAGCCAGAGCTGCAGGAAGGTCGAGTGATGTCTTTGGCCTTGGGCGGCTGTCTCACATGTGGGTTGACTGTCCCCCAGTACATCAGCAGTTCTGGTGAGCTCCGGCAATATCCCCACTCTTGCCACATTAGGTTGCCAGTTCGTTTCCCATTCGGCTCTACCTGTTACGCTCACCTGGATCCCACAGTGGTGTTGAGCGGAACTGGACAGCCACGGTTTCCACCAACGTGATGCGTAGTGCAGAGATGACTGACTGGACTGGCCCACCTAGCTTCGTCTGCTTGACCCGTAGAAGTAGTCTCCTAAAGATGGGGACAGGGAATTAGCAACCCGTGGATTTAAGTATTAACACCTCACTGCGTCCCCACTTATCACTTCTGACATTCCCTTTCACAAAGCTCACCTTATAGTTTTGTATGATGAGCTCTCCATCCTGCGAAGAATGCAGGGGCGCGTTGATGGCCAGTTACTTCACTGGCTTGAGGATATTGGAAGAGTTCTGGACAAATCTTGGCTCCAAACCTCAGGGCGAAAGGCCGTAAGTATATAGTTCTAATGAGTTAAAAATGTCTGATAAATCACTCTTGTCCAATTACTTGTTTCTTTTGCAGCTTAGACCCAAAAGATGATCGTCTTGTGGCAGCTGAAAGCGTTCAGGTAAGAGTCTGTGTTTTGTAACACTGTCCGGTAAATGATGCCAAGGTTTAACTCGCTGCTTTCTCTTTTCTTGCAGGTGCAGCGTAGGAAGATTTGGTGTGCTGGTGGATAATACCTCCTGTGGTAAAATCAGGTAAGCATATGGTGGCAAGAGATTGTCCTTGTGTGTTCCCTTGGCTCACCTTGTTGTTTTCTTGTCCCCCTTAGGCGCTGGAATCCGGCAACCAGGTGATGGAGACAGCACCGGATCGTAGAGATGCTGCGAGGAATGGTGAGTATGGCGCGGCGCTGCTGCTGGCAATGTAATGTGTTTAAAATGAAGTCTGTTTCTGATTCGAAGATGTGCTGAATCCGAAATCAGGTAAGAAATCCAGTAAAGTTCTTGTTCTAACCTTTCTTCTTCTTTCTCTTCTTTCTAGGCGCTCTGGACTCGAGGCGGGCGTGGCAGGATGCTGGATGCTGACTGCAGACACGGTGAGCGTTACGCTGCTGGATGCAGAATAACGTGAAGCATGTGCTGCTCTTTGGGCGTGGTTTAAATAGCCTTCAAAGTAGTCCCAGGTAAGTATTCCTCCACAGCGACACCCGAGTAACAAAATAGTCCCTAAAATAAAATAGTCCCTTCAAGGCTCACATGGGCTTGGATGCTTGGATCCCTTGCAGCATGGTCTGCATCAGGTAAGTTTTAACATATGAGCCTGGCGCCTATGGCGCCAGGACTGATGTCCCATATGAGCCTGGCGCCATAGGCGCCATGACTGTACCCAGATAGCCCCTAACAGGGGTTGCTGGGTTTGCTCCAGGTAACATGATGCCTGCTTCCGGGGATGATGTACTTGGTCTGGATGCCCGGAGGTAGGCATCATGACACTACCGTCCCCAAGCCCAATGGCAGTCCCAAGGAGCCCTTTCCTTTCCCGGAGGGAGAATCTGTAATGCAGTCCAGGATAGTCAGGGGTGATGTCCCTGGCCTTGGTTTAACCACCCCCACATGTCCCAAGAAACCTCAGTGGGGTCCCCATCCTGGAGGGGAATTCTGTGAGGCAGCCCAGCAAGAACTCCAGTGGATGTTGACAAACTGGATACTTTTTTCATGTGCATATGTTTGGAAGCTAACGGCTTTACCAACTGATCCATTGGCTAAACTATGTTCTACATCAAGGTTACAACTTAGTATTACTCTGCAGCTGAAACAGATAGTTAACAGCTTTTCTAATCCAGCTGTGTTTGAGATAGTCTTTTCTTGGCTATTTAGTCATGATGTTGCTTGTGGTGCTGATATGCACTAAGGGTTGTATTTCTTTTTTCAACATTGTTTTGTTGAGTTGGCTAAAGCTTGCCAGGGTTGGCATTAAGCACATGCATGTTAGATGTTGTTGAGTTCATTCTTCCATCACATCATTAGCAGATGTGTTATGTTAATTTAGCGAATTCATTATTCTAATTGTTAACGTGCATCGTGTGTCTTCCGTAAGCAGACCAGTTCTCATGTTTTCTAAAATATGAGAATTTGTTAGATCTGCAGATTGTTGCATATTTTGGGTCAGTTCACTGTAGTAAAAATGATGCCACAAATTGACATTGCCAATACTGCTATTGTGTATAGCAGCATTGTTTGTGTCCTAATGTTTGGAATATGGACTGGCCTTTAACGGGTGAAAACCATAGGAGGTTGCCAAACAAAATTACATATTTTCCTTCAAATAGTTCCTTGTAATCAGTTTTTTAGGAGTTCCTGCATTCTTAGATGAATTGAAACTAGTATAAGGTTGGAAACCATGCTTACTTCATCTACTAGGAGGACTTAATTTTGATGTAGTATTCTGCGTACTTCAGTTGCAACTTCTGGAGACAGTTTGTAATAATCTAATTTCTTTTGTTTGTCTTCTGGGAGGAGAAGCAGTTGGTATAAAGGTATACCTCCTATGATGCACACACCAAGACTTGTGAGGGCAGTTACAACAGCTAAAAGGTTATTTGTTATTACTTCTAGATATTTCCTGATATGTGTAATTAAGAATGGTTTGTCAGATCCTACTTCACCACTTACCTTCAGGTGGAGAGGTTTGTAATTTGCAAAAGTGCACATTTTATTTGTCATGGTTTAGTCTGTGATCAACTTTTTCAGTGACTTCCAGGTAAATGGTGAGTTGTTTATTTTTTTTTGCTGTGATTTGGGCAGTGACATATCTTCTTAGATTGTTTGGATTGATACATGGGGATTTCTACCACATTCTTTGCCATTCTGGTCTTGTTTTTTTTTTGGATCAGTGGTTGTCCAAGTGATTCTTGGCATCCTATAAGAAAAGGTTGGCTGTCTTTCAGGGTGGTCTTTGTCTAGTATAGTTTCTATTTCTTCCTCTTGTTGGCATTCATTGCCCAACATTTGTTTGTATTGTTTAAAATTGTCATTTGGAATTTGATATACTGCTTTCATTTGCCTTGAATGCAGCCATGGTCACCTAACAATTGTTCCTCTTTTCTCCAAGTTTGAATAGTTGTAGCAGGGCTACGTGGTCAGGTTCTCTATGGTGAGGAGATTTGAAGGATAACTTTACATGGTTAATAAGACTGCCTTTTGTAAGCTTTACTAGGCATCTTTCACAATGTAAGAAAGAGTATGTAACAGTTGTCTCATTTGGCATAACATAACTTTTGTAGGAATAGTTTCGGGCTATGTCATGAAGGCAGATGTTTTCAATGCTGTACTTCTGCCTAGATAGTATGCGTCAATCCCATTGGCTGTTTTAATATCTCAGATGTTGGGATCATTTATGGCTATATTTTCAATATATTCATAGTGAAGCTAGACTAAGGTTTAGCAAGAGAATGTTTTTAGATTTCCCAAATAAGGCTGTACCCCTTAAATGTTCTGCAGTTTCATAGGACCCACATTCTGTATGTTGGAGTATTTTGACTCAAAAGTTGTACAATTGTTGTGACAGAGTTTTGTCGGATGAAATGGCATCATAGAGGTCTTTTAGCCCTGTCTTTTCATCTTTTGTGACATAACTTGCAACAGCAGTTGCATTATCTGAAATGTATTGAATGTCTATATTGGCATTCCATTAGAGGGCAATGATACGATTGTGATCACTGATGAACTAGGCTGCCTTCTCTCTTTTCATATTGTATGTTTTTTGGGGAGATTTGCCTTTTACACTGCTCCTAACAGAAGACATGAAACTATTTACTTGACCTTTTGGTGCAAACTGGTCTAGGGAAGCCAAAGTGACATTTGGTATAGTATTTTCCTTCTTTCTATATCGACGTCAGCATTATTTTCTGCACTTATGTTTTTGAAAGCGTAAAATGTGTGTCTCTAGTTCAATATTTGTTTCTTCTGAAGGAATGCCACAGGTAATGTAGTGTTCAATCAAATTGGAAAACAGTGGCATCACTGTCATGGAAAAAATTGAGAGCATCTTTTATTCACAAATGCATGTGGGTGTGTGTTGCTCCTCTGGATTGATATTCTTTTCTCCAGAAAAAGTGTTCTACTTCTCTGAGAGGAGGGCACTTTGTATTGCAGATGAGGTGCAACATGGCGAATTTAATTGATTGACTGGATCAAGAACACAGACTTCTCCTGGACTTTGTATGCCTATTCCTTCTTCATTTTTGGTTTACAGTGCATAGGACGCCATGTAAGTCATCCCATGCATAGTCTGCACAACTTAAAGTCTGCACACCATTTCTATGCACATCAGCATGACATGGGAACCAATATCCCTTCTATGAAATGTAGAAATCTGTTAGTAAAGATGACATTGCATACACTACCAACATTAGATAAGGCAAAATCCCTAAAGAGCAAAGACGATGGGGCGCATTACGAGGCTGGCAGGTGCCGTGCTGCTAATACAGGAACGGCTGCCGCCGGTATTCATTTTTTCCGGTGCCCAGAAATGGGCAATTACTGGGTCATTACGGCCTTGCTGGACCCAGTATTTGCCCATTCCTGGGCACCGGAAAAGCTTCTTCCTCATTCCCATTTGATGAGGGGGGTCAGATGCACCGGCACCGTTTATAACGGTGCCGGTGCATCCGACATGCTGTGCTCGCGGGTGCCTTTCATTCCGCCAGGTCAGACCTGGCGGAATGAAAGGCACCCGCAAGCAAAACATAGAGTTTGCGGTCCGGATACAACGGTACTAGCATGCTTACCAGTACTGTTGTATCCGGACCGGCAAGTTTGTAATGAGGCCCTATGTGGTTTTTGGTTTTAAAATGTTGAAACATTGTACCATCTATATGTGGAATGTATGGATTTAGCAGCTGCATGTATACTTGCTTTTAATAATTTTATGATCAAAACAGGGATGCCACTTTTTATAGTGTGCATTTCTATGTGAAAGTGTTATTTGTGGCTGTAGACATGCAGTGTGTATGATTGTAAAGGTTTTATTGGGACTGTTTCTTTTATTGTATTTTGTAGAAATTGTTGTACAGTGTGAACATATTCAGATGGTTAACTGCTTTCGAAACTAGAACACACTATAAATAACTAAAATAAGTATCCCTTTGTACCACACATGTTTGCCAAGAGATTTGTTGGAGTTGAGTAGCTGACATGTTTATTAAAGGAGAGCTTGTTTTAGTGGGTCTACAATTCCATAACATATGGTTGCTAGTTTGCTTTCAAACAAGGGGGCAATGCATTCAACATGTTGCTGAAATCTTGGGTGTTTGGAATACATGTGTAAAGAATAATATTAAGATGCACTGATTTGCTGATTTGTATTGGTCTGTCATCATATCTTCCTCCATTTCCTATGGGAAAGAGTGGTGGAAAACAACATCCTTCTGCACTTCTTTTCCCATATGATCCCTGGAGACCCTTTGGCTTGACAGATTTGATATGTTTCAAATGCATCTTCCATGTTGTCTCTGGAATGTAGTGGGTGGATTGTATACTGGTCTATATTGTTGTCCACAGCAATGGGCCAGAGTGTTGTGCATCCTCAAATATTTGGGTGCTTTCAAGTTTTCATCTATATTTATATCTCTGTAGTATTCATTGTTTTCCTTAAGATAATCTAGCACTTATTTAACTTTGTTTAAGTCACCTAGTTGTTGCTAAATTAGTTTGTCTTTTGTTGCTGTAGTGGTCGACCTACTCCTAGAGTTTCAACATCCTCATTAAGTTCTAATGGTAAATACACTATTTTGCCACAAATGCCTTTCAGTAATTCTGACGGTGCCAAATGGCAATTTTGGGTTGGAGACACATTATAGCTTGAAATGGGTTTACTGTTTATTGACACACGTTTGATGTTCAGGTTTGGATTTAACAATTATCGGAAACTCCAGTCACCCTACCCCAAACTCAGGTATTGATTAGTTCATGGCTTCTGATTAAAGATATTAACTGCCACCAGGATGGTGATTTTTAATTATTATGTAAGTTGTGTAGCAAGCTGTACATTTTAAATGCAGTTCCTGCTCGTGTTGGACTTGGCTGTCAGTGCATCTTCAAAGAGGACACCTGTGAGCTCTGAACCTGTTCTGTGCCACTGGAGAGCAGATGTTCCAGATCAGGATACAGATGCAGTGGAGCAGAGTTGTTTAATATGTTTTAGGCAATTCAATTTCCTGAAAGGGTGATCTGGTTAGCAGGCCACCCTGTCTGAAATAGAATGACCGACATAATTGTATTATAAATAAATTCCATGGCTGCTGCACTCTTGCAAGCAGTTTTAAGGTAGTTCTCACTATAGGGAATATGGGGATCAGCAGTGAGTAAGTCACCAAAATTAAAACAAAATAATTGTCATAGTTTCACATAGTTTACAGACCACTAGAAGCCCAGTGGACCTGGTGTGCTGGTCACTGATTTCCAGTTAACCACCATCTGGGACTGTGAGCCGATCTATTTCTGAAGGCAGAGCACAGTGAAGGGCTTCAGCTGATCCACAGTATCACAATGGGGGCCCGCTGGCTCCATCAGGTGAGCTGGTCGGACTAAGGTTTGGCAAAATGAAATCAGCGGGGTATCCATTAGCAATTGTGAAGTCTATGGCCATGAACAACATTGGATGTTGTGGAGAGCCCTCGTGTGGCTTGGGAGGCCAAAGCCACAGACAATCACCAATGTACACATTGGGTGGTATGGGAGAGCTCGGGGTATGATAGATTTACAGGTGCGTGGCAACTTGGCAACTAACCGTGGACCATCACCACATCAGCTCCAGCTTTAAGGAACTGTACTCCATACCTGTCGAGGTGTTTGTTTTATTCATGGTTGTCTATTTCCCTTACAAGGAAATGGCATCCAATACACACTCCATAGCTGAAAATCTCACCCTCTCTGCAGGCCGAAGTAACACCCGAGGCCACAACGTCCTAAGTCTGGAAAAGATCAAATACAGAAATGCAAAGACTAGAAAACAGGTCTGGTGACTATCATTTGCTGTGCACAAAGGTGCTAAAACAAAGCTTCTTAATCATGTCAGATTGCCCCCCTCACTCCTGCAGTTCAGTAGGGATTTGCAGCCCTTTTGTTTGTGGAACACCACATATTGACATGTTGATCATCTTCTTACTCCCACAGCTTTTTCTCTGCCCTCACTGCGACTCTTTTCAAATAATGCCCCAACCCCGCCATTCATATACAGCGACCCGTTGCTTAGCAGCTAAGGTCACACTATAGAAATGAATATGCATACACATCACTCCGGTGCCCATTGTTGCAGTTACGGTGAGGAATTGCAAACCCATTTAAAGAGGGCATAGAATTAAAAAAGAACGTAGCGAGAGACAGAAAATGATCATATTTTAATGACAAGAATGCCAAATTGCTTCATAAAGACATTTTGGCGTCAGCTGGGAAAACCTCCAAGTAATTAGAAAGGAAATAGAATGTAATTTGCAAAGCACATTCGGTATCTTCGAAATTAAGTAGAATCTAAAAATAAGTAAAACATCATCCTATAACAAATTGAAGTAGAAATTAACAAAAGTTTAGTAATGAATTAATATGAGTTAACCTTAGTTAATGCAAATTAAGGACACGAGACGTGCATCGGACAGACATACTATAATTCCCAAAACGTGGCCTATTGTGTTTTTTATTTCTTCAGATTTGAGAATACACTGAATGAGCGAACAAAACGAGCAATAGATCTGTTGCAAGAGAGCTTATGAGTGTTATCAATAAAAAGTGTGCGGATACTTGCTAGAAAGTTGTGCATGTGTGAGACAGTTGAGAAGAGTTGAGCAAGCATCCATTCAACAAGTCGCAACAAGTCTCAAAAACCTTTTTCCATAGAGGAATTAAGATTTCTATGGTGCAAAAAAATAAAGAAATACATACATAAAATAATAAATAATAAATAAAGCATGTGGGTGGCCAATAGATTCACTGTCTGCTCGGAAGAAAACACATTGTTTCTTTTGAAAAAATATGCTGAAACCGAAATGAAATACAGAAGGAATAAACTCTACTTTAATAAACATATAAGAGCACAAGAGCTATAATGCATCTGTATCCACACGCCTTTTTCAATCCTATTTCCGCAGCATTCACATGCTAGAAAGAAAACATCGATCAGAATAGCTCTACCAGGACACTTGCCATTAGGCTTTAAGTAGTTGTACTGAATCACATATTATCAATGTTCAGCACTGGAGGCAAATGTAAGGTCGGATAATGTGTGCTATTATTATTTATTTATTCTCGGAAAAGAATTCCTGGAATTTTACTGATGGTTGTAGAGTCGCTGGCGCCCTACTCCGTCCTCAGTACGCAAGTGATAGTGTTCTGCGGTCACAAGCAACTGTGAACTGAATCTCAGGATCTGGTCTCAGAAGTGCTAAGAAGCAGCTTTGAAGGGACAAGAACACTTTAATATTTTTTTAAAAAAAGCTCAAGTTGAATAAAGTGTTTGGAGTTATTATTCAAAAAATAGTTGCAGGTAAATCTTTCCTGTTTTCTTCTATATACATTATTTGTATTTAATTTAAAAGTATTCTTTTTGTTCATTCAACGTGTAAAGTTTAAAGAGTAACAGGAAAGCTATATTGATATAGCAGACACTATTTGTTCATCTACTGAGTGATTTTATGCAATTTCTTCAAATATTAATTGGAAGCAATGGCATGCTCAGAACTCAACATACATACTCATACCTACCTGGTGCTACACACGGATGATATCCATCTGATTCCAGAGATTTAAGACAGAATTCGTGCGACAAGAGGCTTGGGTGAGTTCAAGGTCAGTGCCGAGTTCCCAAATGGGCTATTTTCCATTCCATCAGAATACAAACACATGGGAGATCCATACCCACATGTTTTATGTGTTTTCCTCCAGAATAGGAATCTCAGTGGAATTCCTTGCATCATTCTTAGAAAGGTGAAGGGTCCCAACTGCCTGCTTTACAACTGTGGTCTATTGTTGACTCAGAGATGTCTGAAGCTGGTCTCTTAACTCACTGAGGTCTCTGACTATATTGTGGAAACCTGCAAAATGCTGTGAAATCCTCATTTTTGAACTGTCTATCACAACGTTAAAATCACTGCCTCAAATTCTACATGAAGTTTATATCACTATTATGACTATTAATATTAGTGCATTTATTGAGTGTCGACTTAGCTTCTAGAAGCAACAGAGTGCTAAACAATCATAGGGGGAAGTACATGGTGAGGAGAGCAGAGAAACAATGGAGTGGGGAGCTAACCACAGGTGGTGGGGATTTGTTGGCAAGGGATCTACAAGCAACCAGGGGAGTAAACAGTGGGGATCAAATAACCCAGTCTCAGCCAGGGTTGGGAGTGGGGGTGTGTGGAGTTAGTTTTTAGGGAAGAGTTATTAATTGAAGAGGAAGGTTTTAGCTCCTTCCTGAACTGTGGAAGCATTGTGGTGAATATGAAGTTCACAGGGAGGTGGTTATGCAAACTAGGGCATCAACAGAGAAACCTCTCTTCTGGATTTTTCCTTCTTCTGGCTCTTTCTATCCTACATGACGCAGTGGATGTCTGCACATGTCCCTAATTCTCAGGGGCGTAGGAGACACATACTTTCTGGGGGGGGGTGTTAGGCAGAATCATATGCAGTACCCTTTGGGAACACCACACACAATTTAGACTACAAGTGACAGTACAAATTCACCTTTGGTACAAGCCTGTACTACACTAAAGTGGTAGCGATGGCTGAGCAGCCAGACTTATCTCAAGAGTAAAGTGAGCAGCATCAATAGTTACACAAAGGACAACAATGACCATGGTCCAAACAAACACTGACTCAAGGTTTCTGAATAAAAGAATAAACATTGATTTACACATCAGTTGTAAAACAATTCACTGAAGTAAAGCAGTAGAAATATCACACTCTTAATATACTACACACCATCCTATAGATTCTGGACAAGTTAATCTCAAAATGAAGTGTGAGCAAAATGGCAATCCAGCAATTTAAAAGGGAGGGAAAGAAAAGTTTAGACAAAAATTAAGCAGCACCAACAAGTAAGTAAGCACAGCAATCTAGAAAAGGCTACTACAGTAAGGAAATCTAATCAAGAGGTCTGAGCAAAATCAATGGACCAGAGTCATTGCAGAGGATCACACAGATCAGAGTAGCTTGTTGTTAAGTCTTTGCCAAGAGTTCGGAAAGAAGTTGGTTGGAAGAAAAGTTACTTTAAAGAATAGAGAAGGATAAACCCTCGGATTGGCGAAAGATTTCAAACACTTTCACTGCGGTGGGACGGAACAAACAACTGGGTTAGCACAGTACCTTTAGAGCAGAAGAATGCTGTAGCTTAGGCAGACGTTCCTGGCAGGTCCTGCAGGCTCACGGTTCCTGAAGCGATTGTCGGACTGACAAAAAGGAGGAAGACTGGAGGGTCCTGCACTGCCCAGGGAGGAAACCAGTAGCGGGGCAAAGCGACGAATAAAGGTGCACTCCTTAAAACCCAAGCATGGTCCGATCTTCCTGGCTATCCGGTTCACTGTAGCTGTGCACAGCAAATTCAACCAGAGGAGGGAGGCCTGGCTTGCAGTTTGGCGAACTGGTTGGTCCCACCAGCTCAAGGGGAGAGGATTCCTTGCAGATCTTCCCTGTCATCGAAGTTTAGAGATTCAGACGCGCAGCAGTGCTTCACCGGGAAGTTCAGTCATGGTAGAGGTCCTCTTCTTTCAGCTTCTGTTTAGTTCTCTCAATCTAGTGGTGACTCTGCCTTCCTAGTCACAGAGACCTGCTTTTTATGTAGTTTTCCCCCATTCACACATCCTGGCTGTCAATCACACAGCACGGTGGCTTTCCTGGTGGGACAGTCATCACAGCCAATCATACAGAGTGCGACATGGGTCTCCAAGGAGACCCTGTGCAGGGAGTCTCAAACCCCTCCCTCACATCCTCTCCCCCTCAGACATTGAGGCGCCTAAGGAGGGTTTCTGTGCAGAAGCCTGCCAAAGAACGGCGAACAAAGGAACCAAACCTGGTTTATCCCACAGAGTAAAACACGAGGAAGACCTTTACAAAACGAAATGGCGAATAAACCCAGCCGGAACCAAATAAAAGTAAATGGGGTCCAGCGGATGTAAGTTCGAGGCTACTAACTTAGCCTAAAATAGTGCCAAGGCTATTTAAATAGACTGCGGTAGAAATAATAGGGTAGAAAGCACTGCCACAAGCAAAATCTTAAAGAAAGTGGAACTAAATAATGTTCCATGAGAGACAGACAAAAAGGGATAACTATTAACCTTTTCCAGTACTCTATGGAAGATAGTTTGTACTGGGTCTGTGAATTTAGACAGACTAATAAAGTTAATGGCAACTTTACATGTTCTGGGAGACAGTAATCAGTCCCAGAAAATTGAGCTTAAAGTGGGAAGTCTGAAAAAGACAACCCTGTGTCACTGCACTAAAGGTGCTGTGTAAAAGACAGTAAAAAGATGATGCCTATGGAGTAGGTGAGGCTCCACAGTCTATGAACACAAAAATGTTAACCACACACAGCAAAACACATGTAAGGCTCACACTCTTACCAGGTGAAAAAAATAAAGCCTAGAAATCCAGCAAAGCTGTTGAGGGACTCAGTAGGTAAGGGAAATTAGCCATTCTGGAGAATTCTCCCTAACAGGGGGACAGGGGATACCTTGCAGATTTTGCTACAGCCACAAACCACAAAGTCAAATCTGACAATTTTTCCTTTTTGAACTAGATATTTCCTCCTTTAATGCCCCATCCAGGGGTGCATCCTTTCCAGTGAAGCAACCGTTGCTGTTACTTATCGCCCCCATACAAACATCTCCCCACCAGTGCTGGATATGGAAGCAATGTTTGGGGGGAACTTTCTCCTCTTTGGAGGGGTGGGGCCAAGGGGTGTGGCCCCCTGCCAGGTTGTGCAAACAGTATCTCTTCATCGAACCCAAACGGCAATAAAACCCTGAACGGCAATAAAACCGAATTAATGGTATTTGGCTCCATCCAGGCTCGTGCCAAACTCCCCGCGGAATATCAGGTCTTCCAAATTAAAGAAACCCTTATTCCAGTGACAGATGAGGTTAAAACATTAGGCATGAAGTTGGAAGCATCCCTGAACTCTGATGCCCAGGCTACGTATGTTAGTAAAAACTGCAACTATTACATCCGGCTACTTAAAGCCATCAGTCCACTATTGAGTGAGAAAAACTGTGCAACAATAGCAAGAGCTACCGTCATGTCACGTCTGGACTATGGTAATGCCCTCCTGGTAGGAGCTAGTAAGCAAAGCATCCAAAAATTCCAACTGGTCCAAAATAACGCGATCAGAATGGTCAAAAAGAAAGCAAGAAGTGAACACATCAGTGAAGCTAGACGGGACCTTCATTGGCTGAGAATAGAGGAACGCATACAATTTAAGTCTATGTGCCTAACTCACAAGTGCCTATATGGCAAGACACCAGCCTATTTGAAGTCCAAATTCACTTTTTACCACCCGCCCAGGGCATTAAGATCAGAAGCAAATGGGCTCATAACGCCCCTGAAACACAAGAAAGAACTCCGCACGGGCAGAGCCTTCCCTAACCGAGAGGCCTCTAATTGGAACAAATTCCCGAAGCACCTTAGATTGGAGTCCAATCTTTTGGTCTTCCGCAAAAAACTCAAAACAGAGCTTTTCAAGTGACCTCCCGCCTAGGCCCCAATGAATCAGTTAATTGTTTTTTGTATGTCCTTGTCCCGTCGCCTCATTCTGGCTCCATCTTGAGCTATGTACATGTCTACATGTAAGCGCCTCGATGCCTGCAGGCGGTCGGCGCTATATAAATAAATAAATAATAAAGAAAAAATACTAGCGATTTGTATAATAGCAAAGAGCATTATGGGAACTTCATAATGTCCACAATGTTGTGTTAAATATGTCTTATATGGATTCGGTAAGAAGCCCTTTTAAGTGAATAATGGACATTTGATTGGTCACAATATTCCCCCTAATAAAGGGATGTCTGTAAATTGCAGGAAATATATATCAGTTTGGACACCTGCAGCACTGTTAGCAAGGCTTTTGCAGTTTCCAGTGCCAAGACTTCCAAAAGCTAGTTGAAGAGCTTGTTGCTCATGCGTCAAAAAATGCGTCTTCAGATTTGCTTGGTAGATGTCTTTGCGAGCCCATAGGCCTGAGGAAAGAGCAGCACATAGTGGAACATGAGCTTTCAAGAGCAGACTGCTTTCAGAAGATTAGGCAGCGCTCTATGACTAGTCTTCTGAAAGTAGTCTGCTCTTTAATGTGCAGGAACTGGGTGAGTCATATGCTGGCCCGGGTCTGGAGGACGAAGAAGTGCTACGGCAAGACATTTTTTGCACAAGTGCCACTCTGTCGATGTTCCAGCCGTTCTCTACACTCACTGCCCACTACATCCATTTAATACCCTCTCTTTCCGAGGTGAGCCTTTGGCTGCTGGTCCCTAACCAAAGTGTCATCGTCCAAGCACCTACTCATCAGGAAATTGTCTGCAGTTGTACAAGTCCTCCAGGTTAAACACAGAACTCTGCAGTAGGTAAAACAAAGCGCTTAGTTGCCCTTTCCAATTGAAACCCGGTACCTTCGGGTTAGCAGCAGATCCCTTAGCTTGTGTAAACTCTCTGCAGTCTGCAGCAGTCACTCTGATTGCCTGAGCTATCTATGTTGGTTTGAATGTGTCAGCTACAGAATATGCAGAGATATCTGAAATTCGCCCATTCGTACTTTGAGCATGCTGGGATTCGTACCTGTAACCAACCAGCGGCACACATTTCTCCAGTAGACATATTAGTGCTTGTTGCTGGGGGAGCAACCTATTTTAACCACCCACCCCCTCGTTTTTGCAAAAATGTAGGTTGGGGAAAATGGAGACTGTGATTTCTTCCCAAGATCACACATATATTTGGTTACTTTTCTTTGTTCAAGGTCACCCCACTGAGGTCAAGTGGTATGATAAGGATCCCAGAAATTGGCAGGTGATTATTCAAGGGTCAGAATGATGTTTTGGTCACCTTTTTTTGCCCTGCACCCTGTGTTGGAGAGTGGGGTTACGAGGAAGGGCGCACAGTGGGAAGTTTCCACCCTCTGGGAGACCATCTCTGCAAGGCTTCTGTGTCCCTTCCTGCTCTCCAGACTATATGTCATTGATGTGGCGCAGGATGCTTGCTAACAAGCCGAAAATCTATGCAGCTAAAATCGAGGCGACCCTGGGTCATAAAGGTCTGTGTATCTGATTGCACTATGATGGAACAAGCCCAGAATTTGGGATTCTTGAGAGGTTTTTGGTTTACTCTTGCCTTGTGCCCGAGGCCCGCAAAATCATGATTGGCCAAGATTTGAATGGTTATGTTTGTTTGCTTCAAAACACTGCAGTAAATACAACCTACATTAGCCTACCACAGTGTGCCATAGACTGCATGCTGAAGTTGAATCCTCTGAATAACGTCTTATTCCCAGAGTTCCTCGATGGGCCCACACTACTAGTTTTTTTTTGTCAAGGGCACTAAGGGTGCCGGTGGGCTAGTCTGTTGTTTTTAAAGCATTGAGCCTTGTGCACAAGACCACCCGCCAGGGTCCCCAGGCTTCTTTATTCGGAAATGTGCACCCTATCTGTGCTCTGTCTCCCCTAGGCCGCTTTTGCCTGTGCATCCCCCACCTTCGAGTGAGAGGCGGCAACAGCATTTTCTCTTCAACAGCAGCTAAACGCTGCAACCATTTTCCACTTCTTTTTTTGTTTTTCATAATTTGATTTGGATAATACAATCATCATACTCTAACATTTGCATTTTTAAAATTTAAAAATTGCCTAGTATTTTTTGCTGTGTGTCTCTATGTCTAACTTCCCCTGACATCTAGGCTTATTTCCAGTGTATTTTTGGGTACCTTCTCTGGCATAATTCTTATTTTTTCTTTCTCTTTCTGCCTACTGTTGGGCTGAGGTTCTATCTGAATGACACGTAAGGGACTTAGAAGTCAGACTGCTATGGAGGTCTCACTTCCTTTGGCCCCTTCGCCCATTGTCAGAATGCCCTTCATGCCATCTACAGTTATTGTGCCAGAAACCCCCATTTCTATTGCTATGGGGAGTTCTGATGATGCTTCACTTCAGGCCCATTATAACCCTCTCCTTTTAAGGGACATAGCCCAGGCCCAAATTCATTTGAGAGAGAGGTCTGAGGTCTGCAATGCTATGGGTATTACTCCACGTAATACAGCTTATAATAACTGTATTTTCAATGGAATACATGACATTTCTATAGATACTCAGGAAGAACGTCTAGCTGCTACTCTTGCCTCCAATCTTTTGGTTGGGGTCAGTTTCTCAAAGATTAAAAGCAACATGGGCTATGACAACAACCCTCTGGCTAATATCTCTCTTCCAACGACTGCCTCACTGAATCCTAGTACGCCCATACCCCCAGTCATGGTGGGTGAATCAGAAGTTATTGTATCACAACTATTAGAGAAGAAGGACAGTGGGAGCGTTGCTATCTCCCACACTCAACCCTCTTTAGGACCCAAAGCATTACCCAGTGATATTAAGCACACATCTTCTTTCCACGTTAACCTTTCTACTAGTGTGGTGGGAACTTCCTTCTCCCCTAATAGGATCTCTTTGCCTTTCAAAACCCCTCTTAACAAGCCCCGTAACTCAATATCAAAAATAAAAATCAATCTAGGTACCCAGGGTAACTCAATCCAGGGGAAAAACATCTCACATTTTTTTGGTAAGAAATCTGTTTCTAGCACTCTGGCTAAATCTCCTCACCCTCTTCCTTCAGTATATACCCCGGCCCATACTAACTTAATTAACGTAGCTAAGAAACTGGATATTGAAGATCCCTCAGTCCAGGATATTGATGATATCAGTATTATAGAATGTGCAGATAAGGCAATTGCTGATAGCCACTTGGATTCCCATCTTAACAAAACAAATAATGTAACACAACAAATTTGTGATGAATCATTGGCAGGTTCCCCTTCAGATCTCACCAACTTTATTGATGAGTATACTGAAAAACAAAACTGGTTAAAAGAAAGAGGTCTTCTTCCGGACTTCAAAACTGATCCGCCCAGTGAGTCTATTCTACATCATACCCTCAAAGATGTTGATGATAGAATTAAACTCTCCCATCCAACTATCTCTGCGTTGAATATGGTTCTGAGTTCCTTTGTGAGTCTCTATGATAACATCTGGTCAGAGGTTAGATCCCATTCACGTATACTTTCCGAAATATATTCTAGGCTGGAGGGCCTAGATAGATTTGAAGATTTAGTAAAAATTATAAAAGAAGAAAACCAATTTTTGACCACTCAAGGCCTTGACCCTACCTCTTTTAATCCACCTTTGGCCCCTACACACGATTTTCATCAGGGGCCTACGGGGACCACGGTAACTACTTTAGGGGTGGTCCCCAATGCGGCCCTGGGTCTTCTGGTTCTCCAATCTCCAGATCTTGATTCCCGGGGCTCTTCCTCTATGACTCCCCGAGCTGCCTTTGATGGTTTACGAGAGGTTGACGGCCCTACAGATATACTTCCTAGTGTCCCGACTGTATTCTCTATGGAAAGAGGAGAGGACAAAGTACAGGAGGATCTGCCAGGGGTATCCCTCAAACCCTCTATACAAGACCGTTCATGTGCAGGTGGGACTGCAGAGTTGGCCGTCCGTTCCAAAGGTGACCATATCGCATCCTCAGGAGAAAACATGACTATCCTTACTCCAGAGATCGCAGCAATTTCTTCTGAGCCCCCAGAGGAAACTTCCTGTCCAAAAGTCCTCCCCTGTCTAGGAAAGAAAAGGAAAATTAGCCAACAAATGAAGAAAACAAAAAATCAGAAGAATGTCAAAAAGATTACTTCGTATACTAATCAATTTTTCAAAAACCTCTTTATGGCAAACTCTTTAGTCCCTTCAACCACTGTTTTAGTTCCACAGGGGACTGGTAACTCTGTTGAACCAATCCCCTCTCCCATCTATGTGACCACTCCGGATACCGCCAATGCTCCACCTATTTTACCACCTGCATCTGTTTCATCGGATGCGGTGGGTATGCTGATTAACACCTCTGCCTCTATAGATGTGGGGCCAAGGACTGGTGGTATTGGTGAAATTGCAGCTTCTAGCATTCGGATAACACCTCTTACCGTACCAGCATCCACTAGTACTAACCCTGTAGCACTGCCAACCGATACTGTTGCAGCGGAGGCTAAGGACTCTGCCCCAGAAGCAATTCTCCCTTCTACTTCTCTGGAGTCTATTTCTGGAAAAAGCCTGAATCATCCGGACACTTCTCTAACTACGCCGACTGTTAATATGGTTAACATTGATATGGTTAAACATTTATTTCAGTCGCTACTTGTTCCCAAGATCAGCAAGGTGACAGTGTCTAATTCAAATGTAAGCTTGTCACAGGACGAGGTTCCTACTACTCGGCTCTCTTCTTCTGATCCGGCATTCTTGTCTGCTCCTGAGGAGCCCCTTGTTAATATGGACTGCATTAAGAGGGATGGAGATATGACAGATCGATCAGACAGTGTCTTATCGACTCTCCTCCCTTTTAACCATGCTTCTCTTAGCATCCCAAATATGCGCATGTCTGCGGTTCGAGAAGCGGTCCCCTCTGGGTTTGACTTTGCCCATAATAAGAACGTTTCCAAATCTTGGGAAAGATTTCCACTGGGGCCAAATGTCAACCATAATAGGACTATACTAAGAGGGGCGAGGGGTTGTGATCTGGCGGCTGACCCCCTTGGTCACTTTACCAAAAAAATTACTGAGTCCTTACCTGTCTCTGCAACAACAAAAGTTTCTGGTGATGTTTTACAGCTTTCCAGTCTTTGGGGCGAAGATATGCCAATCTGTTTAAATCGTGGTAACATACTTAAAATCTTTCACCAACTTCCTTCGCTTTCGCTTATTTCTAGCTATGACATAGATGGCGTTTTATTCCCTTTCCATGATCGGGTAGATGTTAGTAACATTATTCTTAGATCGAAGGTAGTTTTAGACTTGATCATGGGGCATATGGAAGGGTTGAAGCAACTAGGATTTGAAGCAAAAATAGTGGACTCTTCTCAACTTGCCAAAAATAAAGGAGAGGGCGCTGAATATAGAGGTAATCTTACAATGGTCTACCATCCAGAAAGAACTCCCCCACCCCAACGGAGGCATTTCTTGCCCAAATCTAATGGAGACTTCGCGAGCTGGGCACATGTCACCGCAGGCTTATGGAAATGATTTAATTCCCGCTAAATCAGAATTCTCTTCGAAGGCTCGCCCTCTATATAGCTTCGATTTTTTCTCTTGGAACTCCAGAGGTAATTCTCATTTGTTCACGAACCTAGAAACGGTTGCCGTGATTAAGGCTTCGCATTGTTTTTTTCTCCAAGAAACCTGGCTACTTTCAACTCCAGTTCTTGATGGATTCGATATTTTCTCTCAATGTGCCAAACCTAGCCTGGGAGGCCGCGCATCGGGGGGACTCATTATAGGGGTAAGAACCTCCTTTGGTTTTGTTGCCAAGGAGCTTTCGGATACACCTTTTGGCTTTATGGCCTTAGAGGTGTTTTTTCCGGATTCTAATTGTTACTTTCTCTTGGTCAATGTGTACTGGCATATGGGAATCTCTCCTCTCGAATTGTTTCTGGAGAAGCTAACTGATACAATCCTTGCCTGGAGATATCTGCATCCCATGGGCAAACTCATTCTGGCGGGCGATCTAAATTCAGACTGTACTCTCTGTCTGGAATCCAATTATGATGACCTGGGCTTGGTTATGGAAGACGATCCACGTACAGGACTAAAACTTACATGGGGCCGATCTTGGAATCTGGCTTTGGATTCAACTGGCCTAACTTGTCTTAACAGCCATTATGATGCTACTAATCCTTCCTGCCCAACTTGGCGTAGATCGTCCTCATCTTCCACCTTAGACTACGTCTTTGTCGACCATTCCCTGATTCCACTTTCTTCTAATGTCGAGGTGTCCTTCAACTCATGGAGTGACCATGGTATTCTCCGGGTTCAATTTCTATGCCCCTTTTTTACCAAGCTTCTGCCGGAGGGTGGACCCACTCAGCTTTATACTGTTAGTCAAGGGACAGGGATAAGGTGGTCTCCTTTTAACATCAGTGTTCTTAATAACAAACTGATCTCTTCCCTTAACCACACCTCGCTCTGCTGGAAAATAGCAGTCTTTAACACCTCTTCTTTTGATAGTTTTCTCAATGTCTTACAGAGTAGTATTTATGGCCAGCTCAGGAAAGGAGTCTTCAAAAAACTTCACAACCATAGTTTCGACCAACAATTGGCCGATGTAAAGGCCCTTACTAAGAAACTTATTAGGGATGTTCAAGCCCTAGATACGGATTGGGCAGATAAAACAACAAAAATTAAAACCATTCGCCAAAAATACAAAAACTACTGTAAGCATAGAAAAATTACTATGATTCAAAATGACGCACAGTATATGCTTGCAGTACTAATAAAACGAGATGTGAGGGCTTTCTGGGCTTCGGTCTCCAGCCTAGATAACGCATTGATGGCTGATCAGCTTAATGCAATCCCAGAGGCCAAATGGTTTGACTATTACTCTAAACTTTTTGATATTGGGGAGGAAGACTTGGCTTCGGATGTATTGATGATTTACCCATCGAAAGACGCATGGAAACCAGTTTTTGATCTTGAGACAGTGTTCTGTCTTATTTCTAAGGCTAAGAAATCTAGGGCACCAGGCCCAAATGGCCTTACGAACAATACATTCAAAGCCGAGCCCGAGATTTGGGCCAATCTACTCTTCCTGCTTTTTCAGGACGTAGTAAATTCCGGGAAGGTCCCTATGAGTTGGCATACGGCCCATATTGTCCCAATCTTTAAGAGAGGCTTACGCTCGGAGGTAAAGAATTATAGACCGATCTCTCTTATAGACGCGGACTGTAAGCTTTTTGCTTCTCTGCTCCTCTCCCATCTTAACATATGGATTAGGGACAATCATATTCTCCCCAAATACCAAACTGGCTTCAGGGTCGGCCACTCTACCAATCTTAATGGTCTTATTATAACTGCCCTTCAGACCTCCTCTTGGGGAAAATCTGATGGTCCTCTGTATGTCGCCTCTATTGATTTATCTAATGCATTTGATCTGGTCATTAGATCCAGATTATGGGAAAAATTAACTAAATGGGGCATCCCGGCGGGCCTCCTTTCTCTCATTATGGCCCTCTATGAAAACTCGGGGGTACACATCAGGCTCGATTTGGCTGGTACTCTCTCTAGGAGGATTAGGACGCGTATTGGGGTGAGACAGGGTTGCTCGTTAGCTCCCTGTCTATTTATCCTCTATTTGGCTGATGTGGATAACTTCCTGAAAAATGCAGGCATGGTGAGTGCTAAACTTGGGGACCTGAGATTCTCATGGTTGGCATATGCCGATGACTTTCTCTTGTTCGACCAGACCAAAGTGGGCCTGCAGAGGCTCCTGTGTAAATTTGAACAGTACGCACTGCTAAATGGGCTGAAGATCAATCCTGGTAAAACACGTATCATGGAATTCTCAAAGGGGAGAACCCGTAACAACAAAGTATGGAAAATGGGGGGAGCAAACATTTCTCGAGTTAACAAAATCGTCTATTTGGGCTTTTTGATCTTGGCCCAACCATCGGTGACAGAACTGAGACGATTCCTTAGACAGAAACTGCTCCCTCTCATCTCTCAATCACGTACTTTGGAGAATAAATATTGTATGTTCTCCCTCAAACCCGTGGTAGACTTTTTCAAGGGTAAGGTGATTCCAAAGTTACTGTATGGTATGGAACTCCATTACTTTACACTTTTGCCCTTCTGGGACTCTCTTGAAGGTATTTACTGGAGGAAAGTTTTAAAACTGCCCAATTCAATTCCTACTGTTGCCATCAGATATAAGTTAGGTCTGGTTTCTCTACGAGCTAGGATTCTTTGGAGGGTTCTCTCACTGTTCTCAGCCTTGCTTTCCCCTAGACCTGATACTTTATATGTTGATGTGGGCCATATGATTTTCTCCCAGACACACTCGGGCCATAACATATATCTCCAGCTTTTCTCCACTCTCTGCGATAAGACCCTGATGGACATATCCTCCGACAGGGATACATTACTTACAAACCCTAATAAGGTAAAGGAGTCTCTCTTCAGCCATGATTGGAGCAACACTATCGAAAAACTTCATGGTTATTCCTCACTGAGTGATCTTCAATTTGATCATAAGAAGAGAGGTGTGATGTCTTTTATTTTGATCCAATTTCCTAATAGACATTACCGCTCTCTTCTTATTAAACTCAGATGGAACCTTCTTCCCACTCGGGAAGTCCTACGCAAAAGGAAGAAGCTCTCTGATTTGGATCCCACCTGTCGGCATCTCATTCTTGACTGCAAGGCCTTGACCTCTTTAAGGGACAAATATCTAGGCATTTTTAATGTTATGGGGCGACTGGGGGTAGACAATTTGATTTGGTCACAATGTCTTTCAATCTCGAACATCAAGGTTGGTCTGGCTGTGGCGGGCTTTATCAGAGCCCTTGACCTATATGCCCCTTTGGTCTGATTTTTGCTCCTATTCTTGGAACTATGAATTTTTTACTATATGAGCACAGTGTTTTTAATATGAGCAATGTATTTCATATTTTATACCTTGCATTTATTCTATCTGTTATTCTCTGTAACTAGTACTTTGTATTGACTTGACTAATCTTAGACAATCAAATTTTAAATCTGAAACCGGTTGATTATCTATTGTCTGTCCCTTTTTGTAAAATTTGCAAACTTTTGCAACTTATGTAAATCTGTAATTTCGTATTTCTTTAGCGGGCATTTTCTTTTTCTTTTTTTTTTTTTTTTTTAAATGCAAATGCAATGCAATGAATGTTTATCTTTTCTTTTACTATTTTGTTTTTAATTATAAAGTTTGTTTTATTTGTAAAGGTTTTTTGTAAACCATATACAATAAAAAAAAAAAAAAAAAAAAAATACAATCATCCTTTCAAATATCAGCAAATTAATACAATTATACATCTATCAATTTCTTAAAGTTGCATAATTGTCTTAAAAGAAAGAAAATGAAAATGTCATTTCTCACATTGAATAAAACTAATCCAGATATACAAATTATTCTATTTAAGATATACAGTGTTGTCAAGAAATGGAAATGACCAACTTAGGTAATTACTACTAGACGAACAATATGTTTAATTTGGAGACAACTGTTGCTCTCATATTGCTGAAATATAGGTTCCAAAAACCTATATTTGTTTAGTTATTTCGATAAGGCCATATGCATTTACAAGGTATTTTTTAAATAATGTTTTCCTTTAATTGGCCAATAGAGGGCAGTACATTATGTAGTGTTCTAATGTTTCCTTCTCTGCCTTATTTGCGCAAAACAGCAATAGTTTAGTTCTTTTGGAATAAAATTTCATCTAGACATGATTTCTCTAGTAGGTCAAAGATTTAGGCGAAATCTCAAATACTGCTGACGGATGTGCGATGATGGACATTTTAGTAGATAATCAGCTGGTTCACGCAGAGCTTTATGTACAAACACTCGAGGATCAACAGTATTGTATTTTTGGCACTGCTTACGATTTTCGATCCAGTCATGCTGGTGTAGTTTTTGTTTTGCTCGTTGGGGATTGTGTAATAGCAAATCTATGGTAATTGAGGCATCAGCTAATGCGTCTAGTGCAAAATTGCACCACAATTTAGTAAATGCATGATCCTGAGCCAATAGGTGCCGAGCCATAATACCCAAAATCCCAGGAGTGGAAATTCGCATTATGGATTTCCTAAACAGAGCACACATTCTCCATTTGATTTGAGATTCTAAAGAAAGAAGGTCGAATTCGTATCGAATTAGTGGCATCTGAGTGCTCTTAGGCATTTGCAACAATTGCATACAAAAGTGGGCCTCCAGTGTGATCCACCACTTGGAGTCTTTAGGTAATAGGGTTTCAACTCCATAAATTAGGGTGGGTATCACTTTCTGCTGATAAATCTGTAGAATATGCTTCAGAGTAAATTTTCCGTACTTAGCTCTAAGCACCTTGGCTTGGGATATGAAAATTTGGAGTTTTGTGTGTATAACATCCTCCATGGCTTGATTTGAGATTGAAACTTGTATAATCATGCCCAGGTATTTATACTGCTGGACTTCCAAACGGGGAACATTTTGCAAGTGCCAATTAGAGATTTTCACCTTAGGTCTTGCATGAGGTTTGCACACCATAATTTGGGTTTTTTGAGTATTGATTGTTAGATTGTTATCAGACACATACGAAGCTAAGCAGTCAAGTAATTTTTGTAAGCCCATGGGTGTTTGCGATATAAGTATCAGATTGTCAGCATAAAGTAAATGGCAGATGCAATTGGGACCCAATTTAGGAGAATCACATTGCGTAAGAGGCAATGCTAAACCCAAATCAAGCAGAAACAAGTAAAATATGGAAGATGCCAAAATACAACCTTTTTGAGGCCCCGACAGGTTTTGATGACTGATGACAGTTTGCCGGCCAATGTTAATCTGACTTGTATAGTTGTTTTGGAATGTAATAGCATGATCAGGGCTAGTAATGAGGATGGGCAGTTGTATTTAACTAGTTTGTGGTACATGATAGATCGATCGATGAAATCGAAGGTGGCTTTGAAATCTATGAATGCTAAATATAGTGTTTGATTTTTGGCTGCATATTTTGATTTTAACATATTTAGCCCCATAAGATTGGGATTGGTTCCAAGGCCAGCGACGAAGCCGGTTTGGAAAGGATCCCTCAAGTTATTATGAGAGGTCCATTGTTTGAGGTCCCTCAGAATGATTCTCGAAAATAAAAAATCCCTGGCATCCAACAAGCTAAGGGTCTGTTAAAACTACCTGCAATTTCTTAAATTACCCCACGGTGTACAAAATCTGAAACTGTACACTTCAAATCTTGCTCACCATCAATCGAAATCTTATACTGAGGAATACGTGGCAGCTTTACTCCAGGTTTCAAAATGATTTTCAATTTATAAAATACCAACATCATTGTCATCAATTGCCCATGCACACTCCGGAACGTCACTAAATTCCGGCAGCAAAGGTCTAGTCAGAAACTGTGAGGTAGAACATGTATGTGGTGAAATCGTCAAACGCGCTCCATCCAACGAACAATGAATTACTGCATTTAATTCCTACAACAGATTCAACCCCAACAAATTCTCACCACAGTTTGATGTCAAAAGAAACAGACAGTGATCCGTGAATGGACCCAGTGAAATCGGTAACGGCAGAGAAACCGGACTAACCACTGGCGTACCAGAAAACCCTACAGAAACGTTAGTCTGCCTTGACAGTGGAATGTCTGGAACCCGTGAATGATCAATGGAACATTTCTGTGCTCCTGTATCTATCAAAAATAGATGTTTCCTATTTCCCACCATCATTTCAACGTAGGGACCTTTCTGATTAATGGGAAGAGGCATTGGTTCCAGAGATAAGCAGTAGAAGGATTATCAAAAATATTTCTATTATCCACACTCAGTGGCTGATTGTCTCGTGAAAAGGACTGAGAATTCTGAGAAAACTGGCTCGCACCAGGACCCCCCGCCCCAGGGCAGCCTCTGGATCGTCTATCCATGACACCATATGTATTATTCAACCTCTGCTGGAGGATCGGGCATTGTGCTCGCCAATGACCCTCTTGTCTTTAATAAGCACATTGGTTCACGTGTACAGGACCCAACGGTATATTACCTTATGGAACATACTGTCCCCGAAACTGTGTACTACCCCGTCTAGGTTCTCTAACTATCTACTGTAACAATACATTAGTTTTCAGATCTCTTTTTTTCCTTTCAATCCTTTCTTTCTCATTATTAAGTCTGTTTTCGTAATACTGAGCCATATGCAATACTTCAGACTGTGACTTGGCTTGCCAAGCACTCTCAGAAGTCATAATTTGCGACTGGATGTCAGGTAACAATCCACACACAAATGTGTCCACAAATAATCTTTTTCTGGACTCGGTACTTAAATCCTGTCCACTAAAATCTGAAAATACTTGTTCAAACAGATTAAAGAATTCAGTAGCATCTTCAGATTTTTCTTGGATACAAGCAGTAAGTTTGTCCCAGACAATCCTTCTCTTGGGAATTAAGGCTTTCAATGTTGTCACTATTCTATCAGGCAAAGTCAGTATTACCTGCGGTAGTCTTTCGCCAGCTGCTCTATCTCTATCTTGTCTGACCAAATTATCCCATGTGTCACCCAGCCCTGCTGCATCGTCTACAGTCCTAATCTGTTTCCACAAATCAGCAGGTAGGAGCACAGGAAATAGAAAGTCTATATCACCCAGGGTGAACACTGATGACTGCAAGACAGATTCTATCTCTTTATAAAACATTGTCGGATTCTTCTAATATCTGGAATAGATTGTCTAATGGTATTCACTTCCTGTCTTGAGAACGGGATGTGAACAAACTGCGATATATAATGTGCATCAATATCATAGGCGGCAACGCCTGTTGCGGCATTAGCCGGAACCTCGACTTTTGGGGACAAATGTCAGAGGAACCTCTCTCATAGGTAACTGAGTAACAGGCAACTCTGAACGCTTACTGAGCAACAAAGCTAAATCGAGCGCTAAAGCAGCGGAAGTAGTGTCAGATGTAAAAGCTCTCTTATAGATATTCAATAATTCTGCGGGACAACAAATCTTTCTTTTTATACATTCATCCTGTAGGTACTCTACCATTACCTGTATCACTTTTCTCTGCATTTCTGGCGTACACTGACTATACGTGTCATATACTTCTATGGGAGATATTGACATGTCTGAAATCCATCTAAGTGCATCTCTAGTGCAAATTCGCGTTTCTTCACTAATCAACTCACAAGGAGGAAGGCACTGTTTCTCTACAAAAATAGCACTCAAACTATCACCATCTATTTCAACATTCCGTAACCTTTCTAACTCCCTTCTAAACTCAAATACCCTCTCGACATGCTCCTATACTTTCTCCACAGTATCTCTTGAATATGCTAAAACATTCAGATCCCTTAACCCTTGTGGGACATCTACATCATTCAGTCTGTTCCACATTATGGATAAATGGATTCCCATCCCTTCAATACAGACATTTTTCTCAGGAAATCTATCTAGATTAGAAAGTGTAGCTAATAAATCAGATTGTTCACCTGTTTCCATGCACGGTCTAGCCCATGCATTCGGATCTCGCTTTCTTTCTTTAGAAACTGTATTGCGAGTTACAATTGTCGATTCATCACCCTTATCGGCTACATGCGGAACAGAACCACTTGGAAGAGAAAAGGTAGACAAATCTTGTTCAATAGGTAATGAAGGTGCTATCACTGGTGTCAAAGACAAATCTACCAGACCCATGGCAGTAGGCAAAGGTGGAGGTACAGGTGGAGGAGCTACAATAGGAAGTGGAGCAATAGCAGATGGCGGAGGAGTAATAAGAGGAGTAATAAGAGGTGAAGGAATTACTACGGGAGGAGGAACAACAGCAGGATGTGGTAAAGCAACAGGAATAGGTACTTAAGGAGGTGGCGCAGTGGCACCAGGCCTTCGTTCATTTAAAAGCTTATCGATCAATTCATCTGATGAATGAAAATCTTTAGATGGGTATATTTTCTGGATGCCAAGTTGAAAAGCCCTATCCATGTTTCTAACTGACTCTGACTGTTTTTGTTGATCATACAATAACGCTTTCTTGGCGTTCGACATATGTCGACGTGCATGTTTCTCTCTACTTTTAAGTTGCTGCATAGCTTCTTTTTTCCAATTTTGCAATACATCAAATGCTTCAGGTCTAGCTTTTTTCTTTAACAATATAGATTCTAAATATTCTATCCGAGAAATCTCAAAGCTATACTACACTATACTACCAATGTCGTACTTACAGTACATAATACATGCCAGCGACCCCTCCTGTGGTGCCAGATGGCCAAATTCCAAAGATTGTCTGTCTGTGCGGAATAACGCCCTGAAACAGGCAGACAATTTCCCAGGCATGTCAGATTACTGGTGTTACCTGGTCAATAATTGTACGCGCGAGAACAGTGCGCCAAATCAAATATCAGGATACTTAGGAATCGGGTCACGACTCACCTGATCAAAGGACAAAGGGAGGTCCGATCGGATTACTAAGGACAACAAAGGACCCTCGTGGTTGGTGATTTGGGCAAAACTGCCCGCCTCGATATATGGACCCTCGTCAAGATGTCGTCTCAGGCCGTGCGCTCACCGTCCAGGGATCGGGTCATGCAGTATTGTTGAGAGGTTGCTTCTCATCCAAGAAGGGGCCCCCTTTCTCACTGTCCAATACCGGTCCGATAGCCACGTCAACTCTTCAACGAGGTGGCATCAATCTTGAGGGTCCCTATTCAGGCGCAATCTGTTAAAGCAAAGAAATATCGAGGCTGAGTACCACAAATGGAATACACCAAACACGGGCTACAAAGATTCACAGATTTTTAAACGACTGTACAGTTTACAAAGAAACACAGATACAGATAGCTATCTGGCTCTCAACACCCCGCAATGAATACCAGGCTGTCAAAGAGAAGAGAGAGAGTGCTGGACATCTGAACATTAATGCCTTTATACAATTTTGAACAATATTGTCCAGTCCCTCTTTACATTAATAATCTTTGGTCTAGAGTTTGTGCCTAGTTCACATACAGCTTATACAATAACATGCAAAAGGATTACATGAGTTTGCATTTCCATGAAGATACAATGGTGGTGTATAGCCTTACTCTATATTCCAACACAATGCAGTTCAGCCTGTGTCTACACTTGAGGTTTACTTTACATTGTTCCAACGTTTATATAGGGATGAGTCTTATGTGCGCAGACAATACTCAGATGGCAGTTCATATGGAGTGCATATGGAGCGCAAGGTCTCTTTACCTAGTCTAAACAGTCGGCTCTCGGACAGCCTAAACATTAACAGAACGAGAGGCTTGGTTTCAAGTTGAAAACACAGTCCACCATTTTAGAACAGAGAATCGTATGAACAGAAATCAAAATGGCGGCGAAGTCGATCCAAAATCGGAACTTTTACAACACTTTTTCCCTATAGAGCGACGAGGCTTAGGCCAATATAAATCAAAAGGACGCACTATATGATTTCCGTTTAACAGGTCTGTAGCTGGACGTGGATGAACGATCGCCTTTCTTGTATATGGGTACTATGACAGAGTGGGTCCACGATTCTGGCAGACACTGATTCGTATTAACAATTGAAAATATTTTGAACAAAATGGACGCCCATAACTCAGGATATTGTTTGAACATTCTATTCGAAAGGCTATCGGGTACACAAGCACCTGATTTGCTGATCTTATTAATATAAAACCGGATGTCGGCTAGATCAAAATTGAGATGAAAGCACTTATGTTTATCTCCAAGAGTCACAATTGAGGAGTTTAGCGGCAAAGCATAAAGGCTAGAACAATGAGAGATCCAATTTAGTTCTGGAACATTATTGGCCTGAGATACTGGGCCTCATCATAACTGACCCGGTATGGAAACAACGGTGGTGGTAAACCGCCGCCACCGTTGTTTCCATGCCGGGTGATCACAACTCCTGCAGGCAGAGGTGTCAAACCCGCCAGGTCTGACCTGGTGGGTTTAACACCGCCCGCCTGCAGGAGGACGAGGAAACACCGGCACCATCACGAGATGGTGCCGGTGTTTCCATGATCCCCGTTCCCATTGAGTCATATGGGACTCAATGGGAATGGGGATTAACACCATTCCGCCTCCGGAATTCCTGGGTCACTGGGGTTGTAATACCCCAGTAATTCCGGGAATCACGAAGGCCGAATGGTAATACGAGTCCGGCGGTAACCAGGCGGTTTTACTGCCGGACTCATAATGAGGCCCACTGGTTGCGAATAATGCGTAACTTTGTTCAATTACAACCAAGATCTCGCAACGTTCTTGGAATGTAATGCCAATAACATTGCTTCAACATCATTTTGGTAAATTTTTGCTCGCAAAGCCCTTAGTGCATTTTTATGTTGAGTTTTAATTTTTCTCAAAGATGATTCTCTTGTCGCTACTTGGCGTTTCAAGTGGTGAGTGTGGACTTTCAAAGTTTTCACTTCCCAATTAAAAACATGAAGTCTTGGGCGAAGACACACCTGACCTATATGTTGTTTGAGGATTTAAAGGATTGAAAAAGTTGCATCAGATCTGAATAATTAGTTGACTGATTTGTTGGTAAGATAGTTTGTCTTTGTAGTTGAACATCCAAGAATCTACTAAACTAACACAAGGAATTAGGTGACCATCATAAGCGATTACCACTGTTGTTGAAAATTAGGCAGTCCTGGGGATGGGCCTTATGTTCTGTTGTGGTGGTCCTATAAGTCACCCATTGAGTCACTAGTTGAATATGATCACTGTTGCAATTTTCAACTTCACAAACATCAGTAATGCTAGAAATAAATTGAGAATTGACATAAACAAAATCAATAATGGACGAGCTAGAACCCCTTTTCCATGTGGAATGAGGAGGGGTATCTGTTGGAAAAGCACCATTGAGTTTAACAAGATTGTAGTATGACGAAAAGGCTAGCCATTTATTAGCCTAGATTTGTAATTAGTAGACTGATCATTTATATAGTCAAGAATTAAAAAGCCTGCAATTATGATGTTAGAGACAGACAAATCCAAATCAGCTAAGTTTAACAATTTGCTTGAATCTTCAAAAAAACATCCATCAGATATTCCTGCACTGTTCCAGTAGACATTAATTAAAGCATAACCAATGTCATCAATACACAGTTTCACCAATTGCATAAATTGATTTGGACAATTTCATTCCTGAGCTGTGGTGCCCTGTGAGATTTTGACAGCAATTAACAAGCCAGAAGTAGGTCTACCAGAGGACGTACGAAGAGCAGGATTAAGGAAGACATTATAATTGTCCCATAAAGGGACGGTTGTCATCCATGTTTCCTGGAGAATGAGGATGTTGTAGTGTAAAAGTGTGTTTCGATAATTGTTGATAAAATGGGAAAATCCTTTGTTATTCCAGCTAATTAAAGAGATGTTAGGAGCATTTTTGCCATGTGATAGCTAATGTAATTGTAGGGCTGACTGACATGAACACTTGGTTTGCAAGAGAGTTTGTTTTGATAAGTAGGCAGGTGGTTGTTGCCAATTATTTGAGATTGCATTTTGAGTGTGCGAGCAAAAGCTTCCGGAATGTCAGTGGAAAGGATGAACCCTCGGGCTAGCATTTGATTTTTTGCAATCCATATGGTGTTTTGGATGACCCTTCAGTTCATCCATATCCTGATAGAATTGAAATATAATTTGGAGGGAAATTCTATTAAGGCAATATCCGTGCATTGGATTTCTTCAAGCAGAGGGATATCGGAAAAAATGGCTAAGACAGATCGCCGATTCAGATCATATTGAATAGAGGGTTTCGGTTTGCAAGCTAGATTCAGAGAAAAGTTAGCTGGAGATTTGCTCTTTGAATTTTTTTAAAATTGAATTTTTCACTACAATGGGAACCTTCTGGATTTCAGTTGCATTTGTCACAGGCTGTATGTTTGTGTGGATCACTGATTCCAGCAGTTGTAATATTTTAGGAGTGACTTGTGCCAGTAAAGCATGAGGATCTATGATGTTACTTGCAGGTATGTTGTTGGGGTATGTTGTTGCGCTGAGGCATCGGTGGAGATTTTTTGTGCTTGTGGGGACCGTTAAGCCCAGTGGATTGATGATTGGTTGAATGTGGACAGCAATAGATTTTAAAGGTAAATTACTCATGTAGGTGTCAACTGCCTTTCTGATGGCTTGCCGATGGAGGTCTTCGGAGCTCACATGGCGCCTTGATGCAGCCTTGGTTCTGGATTCATTATCTGCATTGGCAGCATGCATGATGGTAATGCTATTGTCGGGCAATGCTTCAACTTGGATTGCATTGACTAAGGCGTCAAGTGGTGCATATGGCGCAGGAGCGTCAGCAACTTCACATATTACCTTTGGTGTTTTGTCCAGTATAAGTTGATGGTATTTTCTTGTGACAGATTGGGCAGCAGCAATAGTACTTTTTTAGGAAGAGTCACATTTTTAATAAATTGCTTTGTTTTAGCATTGTTGGCATTCTTTTCTTTTGATGGATCTTTGGGCGGTTTTGATATAAGAGGGGCTGCAACATGACCCTTTTGATTTTTGGAAAAAATAGTATAAGCTGATTTCAAAGATGGCTTATACTGGCCTTGATTAAAGCCAATGCTAGTCTGTGGCAAGGAAGATGATACCTCTTGCATGCCAGATTTGGCTAAATTGGGGTTAGCACTAGGTTCCTTGGATATTTCACAGACTTCAGTGTTGAGACCAGTTATGGGACAAACAAGCTCAACGTTTGCACCTGAAGCACAAATGATTTTATCAAATTGCGGAAGACACATAAATGCTGCTTCAGTTGCAAACGTTTGAGTAGCAGCTTCATGACAAGGGTGAAGGATTACATCAGGTTCAAACTTAGCACCCGTGGGAGGAAGCAGTCGAAAGTCAAAATCATCTGCCTTGTGAGTACTTTCTTCAATTGAGTAAATTGAGAGTTAAGTTTTGCATCAAGTGAATCGAACAGCTTTGCTAACATAGCCAACGATAGATGAAAGGTGCTAAGAGCCAGTTCGATTAGTTTGACACCATTTTCAGACGTTGGAATTACAGGAGCATTGATAGTAGGTTTTTGAGTGGGAATAGGTCTTCGAGGTGTTGGTACACAAAAAGAGATGTTGGAAAAAGATGAACTGTTGTTTGAAAACATGTTGGGAGATTTAGGTTATCTGGCAGCAGTTGTGGCGAAAAAACATGAGTTTGATAAATTAAGGTCAATAACGGCAACATCAGACAAGTGTGCACCAACAGAATCATCATTAAAAATCACATCGGCAGTGGGCGGAACATTTTCAAGCAGACTGGTGTCCGTAATTAAATTCTGCTCACCCATGGATGCGGCAGTTGGAGCGGGGTCGATGCTTAGCACACTCTCAGATAGTGTAGGCTCGATTTAGTGAACAGACTGCAGAGCGCCATTGTTTTGTCCAACAGCTATGCAGGGACAATCATTGCCGGCAGCCATTTTTTCAGCATTCGGTATTGTCGTCACAGCAGATTCTGTGCAAAATGTGTGGGTGTCTGAAGAGGGGGAGGTTTGATAGACTGATTTGATTCCTCTTATAAGCCGCAAGGCTTTTGGGGTAGACATGTTACTTAAAAAGCATTTCTTTGAGACTGCAGCCGAACCTCTCGGCGTCCCTGTAAGGGAATGAGCAAGCAAGCCCTTAGTCATACCAGACTTCAAAGAGGAAAACATTGAATATATTCGGCGGAAGCAGAGCATACGAGTAGCCCACGGAAGACCCGCTCGCCGCGACGCTGAGGCGAAGAGGCAAAGAAGGACTTACCGGGGCTTCTCGCGGTGTGTGCACACTGGTGCACGCGAGGACTCACCTTAGTAGCAACGTAGAGGTTGTGGACGTGGCTTAGCCAATTATCTCGTTTTGCACTGAATAAAAGCAAAGTAAAGGGACACATATTATGAGATGATATCCAAGTAGCATAAAGCCTTTGCAAAAGAGCTTTAGAGAAAAATAAGTACCAGTGTACAAGTCCAAACAAGTCCAAACACAAGAGCACGAAAGCAGCAGTCGAGGGCTCCAGGCAAAGAAGGACTTTCCGGGGATTCTCACGATGTGCGCACGCTGATGCGCGCGAGGACTCACCTTTGTAGCGACGTAGAGGTTGTGGGTGTGGCTTAGCCAATTATCTTGTTTTGCACAGTGTACAAGTCCAAACAAGTCCAAACACAAGAGCACAAAAGCAGCAGGCAAGGGTTCCGGACAAAGATGGACTTCACAGGACTTCCACTTCTGTTCTGCATCCCGTAAATCATTGAAATACGAACCGTTTGCATTGGTGCCCACTGTGCACCCCTGTTGACCACCTCTAGCCAAGATTAGCCTGTCATTAATAAAGTGGCCAGCCTGTACTTTTTCATCCATGGAGGCAGCAATTTGTCATGACTTATGAGAGTTAAAAAGGTAGTGCCACAACAGCAAAAATAACCCTCTCTTCTTTATTTGAAAGAGAAAGACATTGTAGAACTGAACCAGCCAGCTTTGTGAAATTTAAAAAAAACAGGAACTGGGACTTGTGAGAAAAGAGATTCTTTTAATCTACTCCTTACTCATTGCCATTTATTCTGCAGCCCCGGTTTTAAAAGGTGCAAATTACAAGTGCACTGCACAAAAAACGGACCGATGGAAATAGCAATTGGCAGGTCAGCGTGAACCTGCTGGACCAACATTTATTTAGTATTTTTGTGATTTTTTTAAGGTGTATTTTGCAAAATGACATTGCATCACACACTTCTTTCAGAACATGCACACATCTGTACTCTCCTCCCATTAGTTAGCGGGAAGCAATGCCAGGTTTTCTAAAGGGGAGCAAATTAAATTGCTTTTAATTATTCATGCCAAAAGCACCCATATTCTAAGCGCTGTACTAAATTGTGTTTTACCAAATGTAGTTCCTCATAATACTGGGCTTCACAAATAGCCAACAGCACACATGAAAGCAACCTTTACAGAATGAAATTTTGAAGCTGTGCAGTACGGCAATGCCCACGTTAACACGATTTCAGAGCCACGTGTGAATTGCCCCAAGTCAAATGCGCAGACGCGCACGAGCAGTACTTGCATGTAGATTGTAACGATTCCAGCGAGGTTATATGCAGCACAGCTCTCATACACAACTCTGATCAGTGAGAGCCGAGTATGTTTCTCGTCTCTGTAAAATTTAAAGTAGCGATGTAATTCTTCACAAAGTGAAGCCGTCATGCTGACACATAGAGCAATTTCTCTGAATGCAAGTGAATTGTGGGGGGATAATTGCATTATATCCCCCCCGCTTAAAATTGTGGTGGGGATTTGTCCCCCTGGCCCTCCCCATGTCCTATGCCCATGCTACTTCTGGTGGATCGTAGGCCTCCAAAGATGATGTGTTTCACAGTAAGGTAGCTTGTGGACTTCAGGGTGACAGCCTTGTAGATTATGCAACATGATTTGAAGATGATACAGGCTTGCAGCGTGAACCAGTGCATTTCAATGAAGGGTCAGGGTGATATGGTTGAATATACAGAGTTCTTCGAAGAGTCATGCGGCAGCATGCAGGACACATCTCAGGGTATGTGCTGTTTGAAGGAGATATGTCTGTTGATATTGAACGCAAGGAACATGGTGTAGGTTGCTAACTGGGGTGTGAAGCCCTCTGGGAGCATAACACCGAGTCTCGTCTGCATGCAGGGTGTTTGGAGTTGTTGAATTGGTTTTAAGCTTGCAGGAATATCCAGACCTGAGATGCGGGTTGGCTGAGTGGTTCTTGAGCCCTTAATGTTTCTCAGATTTTGAGAACAAAGTCCCAGATTGTGCACACTCTGTATATTGACAGTACCAAAAGCACAGCTGCTTGTTAGCTCTGAAGCGAGTGCCACCTGTGCCTCCCATATCCAGTCAGTTAGTCAATATGTTTATTCGGATCAAATAATTCATCAAACACATCCAAAATGCAATGACACAATACTGCAATTACTGCTCACACTTACATGTAAAATGCAATTTTCCACAGATAAAATCCCAATCAAAACAGAACTCTCTATAAATGTGAGTAAAATCAAATAGCATACAAAACATTCATAAATACCAATACTGATTCAATTCAATAGAGTGCATAGTTAAAAGTGCATAGGGTTTAAACATAGGGGAATCTTTAGAAAAAAGGGGGAAGAGAGCTGCAAAATACTCCCAATTCATAAGGGGCAATATTCCTTCAGTTTATTCAATAGGTGGCCAATCTCTTTAGGGCAGATGAACAGCCCCTTTCTTTGGTACATAACTTTTTTTCAAAAATGATAGAAATGCCCAATCTGTGAAGAAAAAGGGCCTCATTATAAGTTTGGCGGTAAGGGGTTAACGGCGCTGGTAAAGGTGCCAGCGCTGTTAACCTTGTACCGCCTCATTACGAGGTTCCCTCGCGGGACCCACTCTGGATGTCTGGTCAGACCAGACATCCTTTGCAGGTACCGCGAGGGGACCAGCATGCTAACAACGGCCCCCTATGGGAGCTCAAATAGGAATGGGGATGGTCCGGGTTCCCTAAATGGGGAAATACCGGGCCCTCCAAAGTCAGAATGGCCCAGCATTTCCCCATTCAGGGACCACAGACGCAGACCTGAGTTTGGAGGCCAAGAGTCTGCTGTCATAAGAAATAGAACTGCCGGCCTATAGGTACGGATGTTAGCTGACCTGAGCACCAGCAGTACCGTGGAGCATCTCATATTATTATAAGCAGGGCAGAACAATAAAAGAAGAGTCATGTCCTCTCGAGCTGCTCCACACGCTAGGCAACCCGCCTCATCAGGGTACCCACTCCATTTAGCTGTGGTTCCCCTCAGCTGCAAACAATCAAATCTAGCGCGAGGGAGCAGCCAGCAGTCTCTTCTGGTGGAACCCCAAATTAAATAGGGGTGGATCTCCTCCAGCTGTCTGATCACTGCATACGCTCTATCTGAAATGTTTGCAAACTCCATGTGATCCCTTTTTCTCTTGAACACTTCTCCCAAACTGCTTTTATAGGATCTCATTGTGCTTTTAGTCAGCAAAATGGCTGGGGGTGAGAGTGCCCAAACATATCCGCAGGACAATGCTTCATCAATATAAAAGAGCCACAGGATTTTTCCTTGTCCCTAGCCATTAATTACCTAATGATAAAATGACATAAGGATGCAAATTCGTTTGCCCAAAGCCTAATAGCAAAAGTTATAGGAGCTAAGGTCAACTGGACCTCCCAGAATTCCATTCTCAGTTCCCTATGAATAGAGATACCGGGGACGGATCCCGGTAGTCCCAATAGCCTTCAAAAATATGTGTTCTCCTTCACCTGGATCTCAGGGGCTTTCTAGATACCTCAAAGTAGTGCTCCATACAAAGTTACTGCTTTCTTCTGAGTGGAGAAGATTTTTCGGACAACATCCAACGGTTGTTCCTGGCTGCGGGACAAAAAACGAGAAATCTCTCCCACTTGTTGACTTAACTTGGCAGATTGTTTCTTGATATCTCTTAATATGTGCATTGCATGTAATTTTCTCTGAGAATCTGAACCCAGATAGTCAAATTCCTTCACTCTGGGAATTATATCCCCCCTGCAAAGCATTGGATGCATCTTTGCAGACCTCTTTCGTCCCATGCATCCCATTACTGTGGATTCTTGGAATTAATTTTGAGTCCCAGATTTTCCATAAAGGACGCATAGGCGGAGATCAGCACCTGGAGGGCCCTTGGGGTTCTGGCAATTAGCAGAGTGTCATCTTTGTATGCCAGCACTGGAAAAGCCCTGCCCCCGAGATACGGATAGTCCACACTCATGTCCACCAAAGCCTTTAGGAGCCCATTGATATAAAGGGTAAAAAGGATCAGAAATAGAACACGCCCTTTACGAACACCACACCTGACCTTAAAATGCGCTGTGCAGTGTCCCCCTGAACCACTGCGAAGACATGCCTCATTCTATGCAGTACTTCTAAAACCATCAAAATGTCTTCCGAACAACCCATGGAGCTGAGCATGGCCCTCAACCTTGAACTAACAACTTTGTGGAAGGCTGTGCTCAGATCCATGAAAGCAAGATAAACTCCCTCCCCACTACAAAAAATTGAATTGGAAGCAAGTAGGTCAAGATTGAGGCTCTGTTTCACAGTGCCCACCCGGGACAAAAACCAAACTGGATGTCAGAGAGGACCGACCTCTGCAGCAACCAGGACTCAATGTACCCCAGCAATACCCTTCCAAAGATTTTGATAGAAGTCTTCAATAGTGAGATGGGTCTATAGGACATAGGGCTCGCTGGGTCCCCCTTCTTATAGATCGGTAAAAATAATAGCTGATTTCCACAAGGGTGGATATGAGCCCGTATCCATACAAGCATTAATTACATTTGTCAACAAAGGAGTCCAAAGATCCAAATGATCCTGGACGAGGTCTGAGGGAATTGCATCAGGGCCCAGTGCTTGGTTGCAGGCCTGTTGCGTGATGAGCCGAGACATCTCCTCTAGCGTAACTCTCATGGAGGGTCACTTCTCCCACGACTTTCAACTTGAGATGCTCCACCAAAAAGATTACCAAAGCACCACATCCATGCCACATCTTTCACATATGTGCCGTTAGACCTCTCCACTTTGGCAGTGGTTGATCCCACTTTCACAAACTCCCAAAAAAAGCTTTCTTGTCACTGCTCCTCGAGGCATCTAGGAAGCCCACCCACAGTTCCACTTCAATTTCATTCCGCCTTCTCTTTAACTCCCCACGATAGTGCACTCTGGCCTGAGCGATTTTCCTTCTTTTGCAGATCGGTGCTTTTAAGGCCCCTAAAAGTGCTTTCTTGGCATTGGCGTATGCCTTGTCAAACCACCTTCTTTTGCGGGGCTTCTCCTTCCTCTTATAATTGATCTTAAAGCCCTTGCTCAAAGCCCCCTGTAGCTTCATAAACTGTTGTACTACATGCCCAGGGGTTGCATTGCTATCCAGGGTATCGTAAATAAGGTATAGATTCTCCAACTAAATGTGTAAATGTAGATTGGTATCTGGTATACTTTCACATTTAATTCTCCTAGTCGTGGCAAATTTCGGGTTTATCAAGCACACAGGGGTGTCTTGAAGGCCTAACCCCCACATACCCCTCAATTTTAAACAGAGTGTGTGATGATCGCTGCTGACATCCATCAGCACTTCAAAACCCACAATTCTATCCCACAATTCTAGAGAGATACAGAAATAATCAATCATTGAAGAACCCTGAGGTTACTGAATGTGAGATTACCCGGTATATCGGGTGCTATGCATCCATTCACTGTATGTAATCTCCATTCTAAGAGAGAAAGACACATTTGGAGATCCTTAGCACACTCAAGTTCATCTTTCATCTTCAGCAAGGGGATATTCAAAGACCAATACTCCAATGGGTCTAATAGATCTTTTGGAAGACATGCACCCATTTTTACTGTTGAAATCTCCTCCCCAAATACACTGCTCTTTGAGATTACTCCTATTAAGGAGAAGCTCATCCATAAACCCCTTAACCTTGGCTAACCTGTCTGACTCAGCCTTATGGGGACTGTTATAGAGATTCAAAATAATTATTGGGTCCCCCTTAGGGGGTAAAATTGGTAGTACCTGTCGGTAGTCCATCTTAGTCTCCACTACCCTAAACGTCCAGGCTAGCAAGGCCTTAATCACAATGGCCAGACCCCTGTATAATCTTCCTCTTGCATTTATTCCCACTGGGTTCCCATACAATGTCTAGCCATCTAGCAATGGGGTCTAGACACCAAGGGGGCTGCTTTCAGTGGCATTCCCCCTCAACAATCTCAGGACTCAGGCCTCACCCACCCCTCACAGCCCTCCTGGTCAACTTTGCTAGGCCGCTTAGACGTACATCAGCCTCGTACCGATTAGCTAACTCTACCCCAATAGTAGTATGCACCCCTCCCCTGTGGGTTTAACTTTTCTAGGTTGGGATTGGACCTCCATCCGACAAAAATCTGTGGCCAAAAGAATGTTACAAGGGCCCCTATTCATGGGCATCACTCTGTGTTTCCCTCCTCCCAACAGGTTCACCCGGGCCATTCCCCAAATCAGCCACCCTCGCTGTGCAGGAGTAGAACAAATCTAAAGAGACCAGCTTACTATGGAGACTGTAGTCATTAGGTTTTAATCCTCTGGATAGATTAGAGTTGACCAAATAGCTGATCAGTGTTGGGTCTGAGAAGGAAACCACTATACAATCCCTGTCCATACGTTTGGGTTTTTGCCTACCCATCCAACCCTTCTTCCCATTAATATAAGGCTTGGGTCAATGTTCGGTCCGATCAAGTTGGAATTAATCCAATGGGTTGCTTTAATCATTAGTGAAATGCATTCAAATCCATGCTTGGGGAGTCCCAGTACCCCCGTGATGAAGGTGGTAAATTCGAAATATTTTGTTCCTGCCCTCCTATACACACGTCCACCCCAGTATCCCCAAAAATTGCCCAAAGCTTGAATCAGACCTCCCAGTCCCCATGGTGTTAGAGTTAACATTTACTGAGCTTAACTGTGCAGTTATTTCATTATCCTTTGCCAGTTTTATCCGCCTGCCAACCACAATGCCCAAGACAGGACATTCACCACTCGCCCACCCTCCCCCCTGGATATTGTCTTACCATTGGACTGTGTCCTGACCCCAAACACCAACTATACCTATTTCTGTCACTTTTTAGTTACAACTCTAATTGAGTCATCCAGAATGGCTACTGTATACATCACCCCAGACTCCAATGCCTACAATGACTCCACAACAGTCTGAATCGGATTGAGTTTTGCATCTAAAGATTATTACAACCAGAGCTTATCCCCCCAGCCCCAAAGGAGGTATTTAGATCCTGGCTCAGTTCAATCCCCTGGCTCCTGCCCATATGCTACTCGCCAAAGGTTCAGTGCTATCTCCTCCCTCCTCTCCACCCTCTCTTCCATCATGGGTCCCACCCCCTCCCCTTCCACTTCTACTCCTTTATCTACCTCAGTACCAGGGTGCAGAGAGTCCTGAAATTTGGCATAACCTCCTAAGCCTGATGTAGCTTCCTGTTTGGCTTTTTTGGTTCACTATTTTGCTAGCGATATATTCTAAATATGAATCAAGGGAGTGTTGCAAAAGAAGGGGCTTAACTTTAGCATGCTCGCAGGCTGTTTTCAATTGTTTAGGTTTTATTGCACTTTTACCCAACACCCCTGGTTTTCCATCATCCCTTGCTTTCCTTTTCACCATGATGGTGATGAAGGTAGGGAGCAACATAAAACAATACCTTGCACACACTCTATAGGGAAAACGGTTTGGAATAATTTAAGTTAAAACAATGCACCTAAAAACAATAAAATTGAGCAGTTTGTAAAATTGTATAAGAAAGTTAAATAAACGTATTAGTCTGCAGACGGCTAAAAAACCTCCATATCTAAATGGCAACTATGCAGTGGGACTTTCCAGAATGTTGCAGTACATGAATACGTGATGATGAAAAAGCAACTGGTTGCAGGGGTCCACACCTATCTGGGGTCAAATCCTGAACAAATACTGCCACCCGTCCTGTATTGTTGGTTTAATCAAAAAAATTATCTGAGACTCCGGCCGTCAGTCCACATGAAAAGACTCCAGAGACCAGAGACCCAGGGTGAAGGGACAGGGAACACCCGACTGCTCAAGGAGCGGCCTTAGTCTGTCTCTCCCCCTTAAATCTCCCTCTCACAAACAAATAAGGCACAAAGATTTAGATCGTCAAAAGTTGATGAAGAGCGATAGGGAGCAATAAACAATCAAACTTGACTTCTAGTGAAGCATGCAGCCAAATCAAACAAAGGGGAGGTTAACAACAGCAGGCAGCATGCAAGTCAAAGGTTACCTGAAATCCACGAGGGCCGGAACTTCATCGACTGGGAGAAATCCTGTCCGTCCTGGAGAAGGCTCCTCTGGCTCCGCAAAGAACACTCCACCACTCTCCCGCGATGCTTCCACATCCCGGATACTGTTTTTAAAATTGAAGCCACCTCCTCCAAATTGGTGGAAATGGAAAACAGACTGTGGGTGCTGCAGTCCGCCTCACACAAAGAATACTCCACCACAATCCTGCGATGCTCCCACGTCCAGGATACTGTTTTAAAAAAATTATAGCCCCCTCCTCCAATTTTGTGGAAATGGAAAAAAGAGCATGGGCGCTGCAGTCCGCCCCACACAAAGAACACTCCAACACACTCCCTCCAGTACATGGATTGGCTGGAGGAGAATTACCCTGCCACGTGTTCCATCCTTTCCAGAGACTTCCTCAGGCAGTATTTAGGTGCCTACCTCGGCACAACAGAGTTGCAGGTATATGTTATCGACAAATGGATGCAGATTTAGTTCAAAAGCATGGATACCTTTAAATGTGCAATTTTCCCCAGACCAGGGAGTTCACTGTTGCCTATGTCTGAGGAAAATCCTTACTTGCCAGCCATTAGTACCTTATCTAAATGTGCACCTTCTTCCAAGTATCAGGATGTGAGTATAAGGAGGGATAAGAGGTAGAGCAATAAATAGAGTTTTCATCCAATGAGGAGCTGCCTAACAATGGCACGTAATGATCATTATAAACATTATTGGATGAATGATCTACAGGAAGCAAACAACAAACAAGATAATCTATATCCTAGTATGATTTAGAAAACCCACATTTCACAGTAATATTAATGTGGCTAGTTGCATTGGCAACTTTTAGCCAGACAAGAAAGGGTATATCTTTTAGTTTACTGGGGAAAGGATTTGTAGTGCGCTCCAATTAAACTATAAATACTTCAATAGCCATAAATTATAGATGCATACATACAACAATGATTAGAAAACAGCATTGCATGTCCTTAGGGCCAACCTTCAACCTTCAAAATATTGTTTAAATTAACATTATTTCTTAAAACACATTGGGAGGTATTTTCCTCAATTTGTATAATACATGATGGGTAAACACATGCATAAAACATGTACACATGTTGATTATGCATTTTATAATTTCAATTGATTTACATGGATAAGTGAAGCATGGAGCTTAATTATTAATTACCCCGAACCAAATCCACTCCGTAATACCAATCCAACAGGATCATAATGGAGGCATTTAAGATAGTATTCATCACAATTATAAAGGTATGTATATTTCACATCCATATTTTACCTTTATATTATAAGCTCTCACAAGTGTGACATGGCCGGTCTCACACACCCACTCATTCAGTCCCAACTCACAATGCTGGAAAAGAAACAGGTTGTTTTTTCAGAAAACTCACATTTATTTAAACATATCTAAGTCAAATCCAAACAAATGTGTTCTGCAACTTCATGCCAAGCAAGTCAATCACAATGTTATAGGCACTTAAATTATTAGTCAGAAAACTGAAATCTTACCTGCTGAATCTTAGTAATTTAAACACAAGCACTTATTTTATATATTTGAATAAAGATCGAAAGATTACTTGGCATTCCAAGTACACTTCTATTTCTTGTCAAAATGTCTCTCAGAGTCCTTAAATTCAAAATCAAATTCTATGAATATACAGTATTCATTTTCCCAACTGACACCCACCATTTACAGAATCAGAAGACTATTGTAAGATGTACATAATCTCACCTGAATGAGGTGCAGGGGCCACTTTAACATGTGTGTGTAGTTTTCTCTGACTGTGGGTATCCAATTTTCAACTTGTATATGTGTACAACGTTCAATCTACATATGTGCTCAACTTTCAATCTATACAGGTGTGTTGAATCCAATCTATTTCTATTCATTTGCCTTAGAATCGACTGATGTTGGACTGGTAGGGCAATATTCTCTAGTAATATAACAGCACCTTTGCTCATTCACATCATGCATTGGCTTAGCAGTGCATTTAAGTATATGAAATAGCAGAGGTTTTACATGTGCATGATTTTCTATGAATAGAATTAATTCTCAAATCTACCTCTCACCCGTAGCACTAGTCTCCCACCAATAATATTATTTAGCATGATGGAGTTTCATGACTGCACCATGGCTGGCATCTAAAACTGTACTAGTTGAAAAAACAGATTCTATTTTAATTTGGAATAATTATGTTGAAGCAATATGCATTTAGGTTGCACAAAATGTTGTCTGTTTAAACTGTGCTTGTCAGTACAATAATGCATTGGGCTTTATGGAAATTAAATCTCCTATGCATTCAGTTTCAAACATAGAATAAAGTGCCATTTCATCTTCCAGTGCCCCAAAGTCCTTGTTATTCACCTGCCACCCTTATTCCCAGGGAGTTACCTTAGACAACTATGTAGAATAGTCCTTGTTATTCACCTGCCACCCTTATTCCCAGGGAGTTACCTTAGACAACTATGTAGAATAATCTGGAGCTACATTGGGGTGTATAGTTACATTTTAAATGTGACCTTTTATTTTACGAAGAAACAGCCTGGATCTCATTCAGCTGTACCTGTCTGGAAACCAACCTTCAATATGGCTGGCTCATCTCTTTCAGAAATGGCTCTTTTCTACACCCTGCTTGGTCACCAGTCCCCCAGTTGTTGTCAGTTCTCCTCCGGATCCAGCATTTTGTTTCTTTGTTTTTTTACAAGGTAGTGTATGATCCACATCTTCTCCCCTAATCTAGTGACTAAGGTGTGGCTACCCACCAGTCTATTTACTGGAAAATGGAGGGAGAATCACTCATTTTCTGGACATGTTCTTGTAACATAACTTTTGATGTGATCGTTTAATAAGAATAACAAGATCACAATCTACACATCATGATGAATGATTAAAGATACCATATTGCTCTATGAAATATATATTTACAGAGCTAATCATGTTTCCTATTTTTTACAGTTTGTATCATTATTCACCAGGCTCATTTTGTGTTCGTTGATATATTTTTTATCTACACATTACTTAGCTCCAGTTTCCAGGTTTTTCCATTGTAGAGGTATACACTTTTGAACAATTAATTTTTAGGTTTGAATGCAAAACAAATACCTTTTTCTTCAGTGTTGACGAGAAGTTTATTAAATATACGCCGATGTGGCCACTAGGCATCACCAGTGGTACATGGGAAATACGTTTTTTTCCATGGTATGAATACAAGCCCTGGCTAGTTTCATTTTCTGTTCACATAACATCTGATAAGCAGACCCATGACTTCAGTTAAATTGTTTTTTTATAAGGGGTCTGGAATTCAGGAATGTGAAAGCTCCTTTGTACTTATGCATCTGCTAGCATCTAGCAAAGTGTATTGGGCCTGGCCACAGTGCATCTTGTTATTATTATGTGTGAATGTTCTCAGAATTCTGTAATTTTCTAGGCCACCACAATTCTGAATATGCTTCATATCTATTCCACCTTCTCCCCTGGATTTTCCCCAAAGGTTGTGGTTGCATTGAGGTGAATCATGGTTCACTCAGATCAGCACCATGTAGGAGAGAAATACATCTGTTTTCCAAAATACAGTGTTAAGCAAAGTAATGAAACTTCAAATAGTGTTTGCTTTTCTCCACTTAAACTTTTCATTATATTAAATTAAAAACATTGCAAGATATAACTGATAAAACTGATATAATTTATAAAAATGAATAAAAACCTTTTATTTTTTTATTTACTAGATTATAATCACCGAAGTGATTTTTACAAGTGACCAACACTGAAGTCTTGAGGTGAAGAAGTAAGAGTAAAAGTAAAACGAGTTAGAGTAAAAGAAACATGAAAAAGAACATATAGGACCATGATCACGTAGGTCTTACTAAGGTTTTGGCCTTGAGCGAGGGCTCCGTTGATTACCGATAAAAATCAGGTCCAAATTTTACCGCAGCTATCGCCCATGATGTTCTGAGGCCCCCCTATTAAGCGGGCCAACCACAGCTCTTCTTCTGCCAAGTATGGTGTTCTACAATGCCTGGTGCCTGGGCAAGATAGTAAGAGATGCCGCATCATTTCTGGGCTCATCTTTATGTTGCAAAAGCGACATCTGTTAGTCGTTGAGATTCCTCTTATGTTTAGGATCTCATTTGATGGCAGTAAGTTCAGCCTTGCCCGCAGGAGTGTTGATCAGAGTTTTCTATTTGGATGCTTCTCTAGGAACGGTTGTAAATCATTTAGTTATCTGACCGTTGGGGGCAGATACAGTGTCAGTTTATAGTTTGCGGCTTTCTCTAAGATGGTGATCCTGTCCGTCTCATCTAGATGTTTTTTAGTTTTTGTTGGATTCAGGACAAGTTCTTCGATTGAGCTGCCACATTCAACCAAATTTTGCTTTACATGCGTTTTCCCAAAGAGACAGTATTTTGCACTGGCCTGAGCTCATCTCCTCTTTTACTGGAGTAAAGATTGATGGGCTAGATGGATCCATCATTTTTTGATATAGCATTGTGCTGTTTCGTGCTACAATTGCGTTGAGAGACTTAAAGACAATTTGCGTCTGATTAGCACTATGGGCGTGGATTTTTGAAGGTTAAGGATAGATCACCAAAACAGGCTTTCTAATGTAGACCAGAGAGCTTTCAGGAGAAACAGCATGGCTTCTGCGCCATATGTGATTGTAGGGATCACTTTTGCCCAGTAAAGATTTTAGCTTGAGAGATGAGGTTTTGCATCTTTGCATGTAGATGTAATTGCATTGCATTTTCTTTTTTAGAGGAGTCAATCAAGACCCCTAAGTATTTTTAGTCTGAAACTTGTTCTACTTTCTTCTAAATACCAGGTAGGTTTTCCTTGTTTCTGACTCTTTTTTTCTAATACCAGAATCTTTGTTTTAAGTTTGTTGGTTTTAAGGTCGTTATCTGCATTGTATTTAGAATGTGTATTTAGAAAGTGAAGCAAGCTGTCATTGCAGACCTATTGATGTTTGATCCAGTTGGATTAGATCGTCTGCATATAAAATCCTTGGGACTTTTACTTGGCCGATTGCTGGAGGAAAAGATCTAGGGCCTGAAAGATCTAGGGCCTGAACATTTTCCTATGGGATTGCGCCATTATAAAACACTTCCATGAATCAGGCCCCTAGTCCTTGTAGTCACAGAAATACACCAAAAAGAGGGCCAGGCGAGAGGACAGCCCTGTTTCACGATAAGATCCGTCCTTTGCAGACAGTTTGGAACTGCATTTTCTACTGATCTAGGAACTTTCGACTTCAAAATTTCCCTTGCACACCTCCTACACCTTTTCATACTCAATATCCATTACCAATCTAGTACATACTTGGAAGAATTTTATCAAAACTGCTATTTATCTTAGAAATGGCATCAGCTATTGCCATTCCTTCTCCCCAAGAGACACCACCACCACCAGCTGGAGGACCTTCATAACAAAAAAAGTGCAGTACTTTCAAAGACAATGAAGAAGACCAAGAAGATGAGGTACAGGAAGTGCCTACTTCTAGCACCAAGATCGCATCATGGGTGTGCCAGTTCTTTGCTACTGTTGAGAGTGTACCAAAGGCTAAAGCTGCCAAAGTGAAATACACTGAGTGCAATTTTGTACTCAGTCGCAGACTACCTGGACAGTAATCTGACGGGACCACCTCCATGCGCAGCCACACCAAATCCAATGATGCAATGCTCTCAGAAAGGTTGTTCCTTTCTCAGCAAGTAGTAAACTGTCTTTCTCCACCTCATCTCCCTCAACAAATACTGTAACCACACAGTCTGATGTCTGCGGGCATTGGTGCATTATAAATAAATAAATACATAAGGAGGGCCACGGACCATTATCATCCATTGCAGCCCCTGAAATTGGGGCTAAAGGCCACTAGCACCCCTGGTTCACAAAGCAGGAACCCAGGGTGCTAAAACATAGATTTGTCTTCCTATAGTGGGGCGCCTGTGGCGTCCCACTGTAAGAGGGAAGGATTATACTTCCTACAGCGGAAAGTATGCCTGCGACATCCCGCTGTAGGAAGGAAAATCCTTTTCCAAGACAGCCAACATGGAAAGAGAAAGTGGGGCTCTGTACACAGCCCCTCTTCCCTTGCCATGGCAGCCTGCAAAACCCTATGAACATATTACCACAGGCACTTTTTTTCCCTTTCAAACCTATCTTACCTTTGAATAACTTTACCACATAGTTCGTCCCAGGTAGACATAGCCACTTTAACACCCTTTTTCATCCCTAGCAGTCATGGCCAGTAGCCAGATTGTCCGCATCATGACCTTATGCCATGACCCAGACAATCTGGCTACTGCCCACGGCCACAGGATATATATACCACAGTCACCAAAGATATATCACTATTTTTTGTACCCACCTTATTACACTTGTCAAAAAATAAAACAAAGGCACATTTGCAAAACCATGCTTTAATGTCCTTGCCAATGCTCCTCACGAGTTTGCTCGTAATCTGCCCATGTTTTATTTTTTTAAAAGTGTCAAAATGTATGTACATGCAATAGGCATATAACTTAGCCCCCACTTGACAAAATCTATTCAGTCTTTACACAAACATTGAAGGATGGGTCTATAATCTTTCTCAAAACTTTTGTCCACATTCATCAAATAGCAACAAAGTTATAAGCCATCTAAAAATGTTAAGATCCCCCCTCTATTTTCACCCCTCTTAAGAAAATCCCACCAAACTTTAGAAAACCATTGATATCTAGATCCAATATCATTTTGCCAAATGTTGTGCAGATTCGTCAAATGACACCACATTTACATGTTTGCACTGCGCTGTCCGCGGACCCCAAAAAAGTCAGCGAATCCAAGGTGGCGGGCGCTTCAGGAAAACCAGTGCATTTCACGTTTTCTCACCAGCCAATCAGTGAGCGTGCCCCAATGTCTGCGAACCATGCAAAAGTCAGCGAATTTTCTGGCCAATCAGAGGCCAGTCCGCGGACAGGACAAATAATCAGAGGCCAGTCCGTGGACCGAACAGGGAAGTGAGTCACTAATCACTAAATATTTTGGCTCACATTTTGGTCATTTAAAAAAAACTATTGGACAGATTTACACCATCCCGATTTTGGGACCACACATTTGGGATTAGGATTGCTGAACACTTGAGGACACTAAAAAACAAAGTTATCAGGTATCCACTGGCACAACATTTCTACCAGGAGCATGGACATGAGAAAATTGAATTGGTTCATTTTTTTGGTATTGAAAAAATACATAAGCCAGTGAGAGGCGGAAATTGGGAAAAAAATCCCATGAAAATGTGAAGCCAAATTGAAATATATTATTAGATGAGCAATTCTTAATCACTCTCGTTTTCTTTCAAAGTAGGAACTTACCTCACAGGGTAAATATTCAGATTCTGAAATGATTCATTATTTATGATGATTCTTATTAGTTGAGAAATTCTTAACCACTATAGTTTTCTTTAGAAGTAGGTACTTGAGACAAAAATGCTTCATGATGTGAAGAAACATCAAATATTTTTGATAGTTATTATTTATTTATTTATTGATGTTTTATTTAGTTCAAAAGATCTTTTACAACAGTATAAAACACAATAAAATGTCTTTCATTCTTGAACTATATTATTAGTTTATGCAGACTTACTTCATACAACATTGCCACAAATAAATCATCAACACTACTACTCAGCATTAATAGTCACCACATTATATTGTAAAAATTAGATAATAAGTTACACATGTTCATTCCAAAAGCATGTCATCATGGCATCTACTAAATACATGTCAATGTGCATCATCAATTATATAAACATCATCCAGCTACACTAAGCATTCATAACTATTCTCATTATTTCACAGTTAAACCCTTATATAAATCTGGTATACAGATATAACTTACACATAGATTTAGATGTTTGTGTCTGAGTTAAACAAAGTTTTAGCAAACTGCCACACATTATATAGGGTGATAATCATGGCTTCATAAGAAGTATTCAAACATAGATTCCAAAAATGTATTGTTGATACAGAATCGTGATGGTGAAAATAACAACTATAAAGACTCCTATATGTATTAATTTCATCTTGGGACACCCAGTTAGAATATGTCTCACTGTCTCCAAGTTATCCTCTATTAAAAATATGTGGCACATGCGTTGATTCAAAGCCAATTTCCACAGGGATCCATGCGTGGGATAGACCGGCAATTGATTGGATCGAATTAATAAACAAAATCTGCCAACCTTGGGACACGGGCATCTAACCAAATACAAATTAGGGCAAAGATATTTATAAACAATGCTCTCCAGGTGAACATAGTTACGAAGTCCGTTCAGATAGATACAATTATTCTCCCAGTATCTTGTCTTGGCTTTGTTTTTAAAGGCATTTTTAATAGCCTTATATTTTCCACAGGTAGAACGCTCTAATGACCAATTTAGTGTAGCATAATACAACATGCACAGTGCATCATATGTATTAAATACAACTTTATCTTCTTCACAATAATTCTTAGTCTATGGCTTATGGGATGACTCAATGCCTTCAATGGTAATGGAGCTCTTTGGTATTGTATTGTTGCTTTTAACGAAGTTAATTCAAACTCTGTTCTTATATATTGAATGGGGCATGTATGTGGTAGGCTCAATATTGTCCGCCAGAAAAAGCCCTCAATCATGTCTATCCAAGACAAGTTTTCAAGAGTGAGGGCTTCAAGACCATAGAATACCACCGGAACAAGCCACTGCGTATATAACATTAAAATTCCTTTCAATGTATAACCAGCATATTCAAGGACATATTTTCGCACAATCAATGTAATTTGCTTCATTCTCATTATTCTGCTATCAATTAAAGGTAGATATCCAAGTTTAGAATTCATTTCCACTCCGAGATATTTGTAGGAATTGGTATAATCAATTGTTCCCCAACTGATTTCCATGCTAGACCTGGTAACCTTTTAGGATGAAATGAACAAATGTTTTGTCTTTTTGAAATTTACGGTCATGTCGTATTCTATTGAAAATCATTCCAATTCTTACAATATATTTTTCATACCTACTATGGTATGATCTACTATCACAAGATCATTGGCATATAATAATGCCAAGATCTTAGTGGTAGCTGATCTAGCTGGACTATGAGCATGTTTCTCCAATCGACGTATTAATTTGGCAGTAAACAAATTAAAAAGAATAGCAGCAAGTAAAGAACCCTGCTTAACGCCCTTAATAATCTTTATAGGACAAGATAATCTCCCATTATTATCAAGGTGTACTCTGGCTGTATTACTCTAGTGGAGTTTTATTAATTTTTGACAATGAAGACAATTATTGTGAAGTTAAGGCATGGTCATCATACTCAACAAATTGTGTAATAAGGAGAGCATTAATTCTAAAAAAAATAAATGTACAATAATTTCAGATACACATGCACACCATAAACAAGATACCCAGCACCCAAAACAATATGACATACATTAAATGTGTTTTTAGTCAAACAGGTCCCGCAATACAAAATGTTTAAATTCACGACTACACTACGCCATTCCCCAATCCAAGATGGCATACGGCGTGATGATGCGGCAACGTTGCTAATTAAAATGCTGCGTCGTCACACTGCCTTAAATAGGCAGCCATTTTGTTCACATGCTGCAAACAGCCACGGTTATCATGCCAGATCATATCTTCCACAATATAGAGTAATTACACACTTGAGAATCAGGTAAGATTTTATTAAAACTTTGGAGCAATCACTATTCATCAAAAGATTAGCCCATAAATAAAGAATATAGTAAATACATGACAAACCTGTTATTATAATATGAACAGGCTCAACAAGAAATTCCCCAAAACTGGGTGAACCTCGAGCCCCTTAAGGCGTGAACAAATAATAAGTGGCAAAGTTGCAAGAAAAACACAGAAGTTTAATCAAAGGAATGATATTGGCTTTCTGCTTAAAATGGTAATTTCACACTTGAGTAAAACTATTACAAGAAAATTGTCTGTAGCTTTAAGCATGTGTACCAGGCACCATAACATGGCAAACATTAGATGAATACCAGTTTTCTTCATCCTCTAAACATACATTTTGTGTTCTTTCAAATGAAGCAACAACTAACAATATCAAAGTCGCTTAGGATATTTAGACATAAGGAGTGAATTGAATACATTTTGCATTGATTTTTCATTTAATATTATATGAATACCATTATTTTCTTTTTTCAAACTTATAATTCATGCCTCTTCCTAACCAAGCAACAACTTTATTTATGCTAGCCAAGTAGGCTACTAGACGAAATGAGTGAAATGTAAATATTTTGGGCCTCATTACAACCCTGGTGTTAAGGGGTTAAAGGCGCCGTAAAAGGCTGCGGCGCCGTTAAACCCTTAACGCCAGATTCACACTTTAACGCCTGCTTTTTGCAGGCGTTTAAGTCCAAGGCGCTAAGCGACCTTGGTGCTAATTACGGCACCGTAATTAGCGCCTTCCCCATTCCCATTGTGCCCTATGGGCCCTATGGGCCAAAAATGGGAATGGGGAAGGGGCAATGGTGAATGGGGAATTACCGCCCCGCCAACTTTGTAATGGGGCGGTAATTCCGCCATCCACCATGGCGGAATCCGGCATGGACCATGGTGCTAATAGCGCCATGGTCCAACGCCAGGGTCGTAATGAGGCCCTTTATGTTGATTTTCATTTAGAGATGAATTCCTGCAATGTCTGAATGTTAGACTAACCCTCCTGAAGAACAAATTGATTGTCTTGGAGAAACATGTGTCGAGGGATTTGCTACAAACAAGCTTTCTTGATGTGAAGTAACATTTGGGATTACGCCCAGCAAGACATAAACTTTGCAATATTTAAAAGAAAACCTTGCATAAACATTGTATCCAATGGTCATCATTGTTATTCATCATTAAAGTAAATTTGTTGAGGCACAGTAACAAAGGGGATTCTATCAACTTTTTGCATTTCTTCAGTAATTGGGCAGCCTCAATGTAAGAGCACCGTACCCATGCAACCCAACTATTAAAAATACCAACTCAAGCTTACATCAAGAGCTCGCCCTCGGTTGCCATAAGGCTGCAATAGTTATATAGTCTATCAGTTCTCTGCGGGTCCTTGGCATCAACAACCCAGTCTCTAGACAAGTGTAGTTATTTATAGAAAATGTTTACATGTTGTGGAATTCTCTTTTACTCTTTTGAAAAACCTCTCTTGGGCGCACAATAAACTATTCACATGTCACAGGTGCATATGTTTATCGTGGTATTAAGTAAGTGGCAGGCATCTTTTATGAAAAATAAACTCTTTTGGGGAAATGCCTCGCTCTCTATACCAAATGATTCTCCATATGTTCAGCTTACGTCAGGAACATGATCTTCAGCTCTGTATATCCTGACACAAGGTAATAATCATGCAAGGAAAGACAGAACTACCAATAGTTTTATGTAAGCATACCATTTTGTCGTGCAAATAATCTATTTAAACAGAGGTAACTTCAGCATGGAAGTGCAAATGAGTGTGGTCCTCTTCCTGTAATATATGGTACCATCAAAAAAGACCATAACACTGTTTATTATGCATCAAACACCTATATTATTAATTTCTATTCATTTAAAACATGAAACAAAGCATGCCATATAATTCATCAACACCACAGTTATTTTAACATTCTGATGAAGAAAAATGTCAGTGTGTGAGCAATTGTCATCTGGCAAGGGTGTAAAGCCCTGGCTTTTATATTTGTATTGACAAATAGAATTATGAGGGTATTTCCATCTCAAAAAGGGGTATTTTGACAAATAGATTCCCCCTTTCCCATTGACCTCATGCCAAAAGTATAGTGCACTCATGCCCTGCTGCATCAGTGGCCAGAATCGCGGCACCCACTCTACTCATGGCACAGAGCAGGTTAGAAGGTCTTGAGGTGCCCTCTTGAAAGCCGCAGAGAAAGCCAAGTCCCTGCAGCAGTGAGGCAGCATGTAAGATATACCACACTGCACCCTAAACTATGGTGCTCATGGGTCGCCCATGCTGGTGGCAGGTTAAACTGTACTACAAAAAAGTTATGCCAACATTAAGCAGAGTGCACTGTGCTACGTATGATCAGAAATGCCACATTCTAATTCATCTTGTACATGTCAGCTCCTGTGAGCCAGCTCCACTATAGAAGGTGATGTGTATTCTGGTGAGCTAAGTGTAACACACAAAATGAAAGGACAAGATCCTGGAAGGCCGTGCTTCCTCTTTGATCTCTTTGTGAGGGCAGGTAACACCCTTCCTATCCTGTCCCTCTCACTAATTCTGGAAAAAAATAAGTTCAATAAGAATACCTACATCAGTGCCTCCTCCAGACAGACACTCACTGACATCCTCTTTGTCGTTCCCTCAGGAGAGCAATGGACCCCTCATATGGTCTCAGCTGTCTCTATTATCTCTTTCTCTTTGTGGCACCAGGTGGGAGGTCCTCTTGGCCTCTTTACACTCCTCCAAAATGATAATTAATGTCTATCTGAGTGGCACTGTCTTGATCCAGGGCCCTCAGCCCAATCTCCTCCTTTTTGATAGGCATCTCCCTCATCTTGTCAACTTCCTTCCTTCTCCCGCTACCCTTACTATCACCTCCCAGACCCTTCTACCACCTCCTTCTGCTGCTGCTTATCTGGCACCTTCCTCCTCCTATCTGTCTACTATGCCATCGCTATGTCTAATCTTGGGCCCCTCTACCACTTCCACTGGATATACTTCAATCCTGTACCGTACCCAGGAAGTCTTTCAAATGTGTCAACCTGCTCCACGTCACTACTCTCAAACCGCGCTCTGTTGTCTAACACTCCTCTGACATCTGCCACCACCTTGAAGAACTTGACCAGGGTGTCCTCGCTCTCACTGAGACATGGTTCATGACAAGCTATGTCACGAGTTTTGACACTCTCCTCTCTGATGGCTACAAGATCCTATCTGAGCCCAGAATCAACCCACCCAGAAGCGCAGTAGCTCTCATCTTTCTGGAGTGAGTCCCTGATTCTGTCATACCTATGCAGGGCTACTCTTCTGTTGACTGCCCGATCTGCAGGCTCTCTATCTCTTCTGGCTTCTCTCTGACTATGGCCACCCTCTACAGGCCACCTGGCCAGGTTGCCCTCTTCCTCTCAGAATGGGCTGACCTTTCCACTTCTCTCCTTGCCTCTACCTCCCCCCTTCTCCTCCTAATCCCTCCTCAGGCCTCTTCCGCAACCTCTGCAACACTCTCTCGCTCTCCATTCTACCTTCTGGTCCAAATCACTGGGCCTCATTACACGGAAGGCGGTAATGGTTAATGGCCACCGTTAATGGTAACGGTGACCGTTAACCATTACCGCCTTACTACGAGGACCCTTAGCGTGTTGGTGCTATAACGCCTGCTTTTTGCAGGCGTTAAAAACCAACCTGCTAAGAGACCTCGGAGCTAATTACGGCACCGCAAAATTGCGATCCCGTAATTAGCGCCTTTACATTCCCATAGAGCCCTATGGGGCAGAAATGGGAATGGGGAAGGGCAATGGCGGAAGGGGGATTTACCGCCCCTCCAACCTTGGAATGGGGCAGTAAATCCCCTTTCCGCCAAGGCGGTGCCAGTATTTTACCGGCATGAGACATGGCGCTACTAGCGCCATGGCTAACCGCCTTCCGTGTAATGAGGCCCACTCTGTCGGACAAACCTTGGATGTTCTCATCTCCACTCACCACTCCTCTCTATTCGACTGACCACTTCCTGCTTTCATCTCAACTAAAACTCTCTGTCCATCAGGCTAAGCCCACCCCAGCACTGCCATTCAACTTTTTGGTCATTTGGCCCATGAAGCGTGTGTCAATGGATGCCTTTGTCTCTACTTCCTCAGCTCCTCCTACTCCTGTAGCTGACCCACTCTCTGACAAAGCCTTCTCTAACCTGCATCTTGCTAGCACCAACACCCTAGACATCCTTGCCCCTGCCATGTGAATCTGTCTGTGCAACTCTTGGTGTGACTCTGACCTCACCATCCTGAAACACAAGTGCAGGGTAGCATAGAGAGGAAGTGGAGGGCTTTGGGAGCATCCTCTGACCAACTGGCCTGCCACCTGCTCCAAAAGCAATGCATATTCTCTGTTCTTTTGTTGAAGGGTTATGCCAGAGGTTTTGGAGGTTACTATGAGCTCACCTGTTCAGCGCCCAAGGGCCCAATAACGCTGTTCACAGAACAAACAGAGGACTCAGCCAAAGGCAAGATAGAACTGTTGTTTATTATAAAAATCAACAGGGATCGTACAGGACATTCAAAAGATCACCAGAGTCACAATTCCAACAAACATGTCAACCGGTTTTGATCCAGAATGGCGTCAGCACCTGGGCTCTCCCGTAAAAACCTATCACCTGTGTTAATTGTGTGCTCAGAGTTGTAGGCATTATGGATCACCTATATATGCCTTACTCTATTGGACCTTCCATGTCAGGTGGATGGCCTGCCCCTTCCCCATCAAACTATCTATTACATTGTTTCAGGTTCGCAGGATTACCATTGGCCATTGCCCTTGTGATCCACCCATGGATTTATGTCCCCTGATTGGCTGGAACTGGTCTCCTCATGCCTTGGACCCAGATCGGATCTCAGCCCTCTGTGCACCTCTTCAAGGTGATGTGAAATGACTATGGGCCTCATTATAAGTATGGCGGTACAGTAACAACAGCGCTGGTAGTGCTACCAGTGCCGTTGCAACCGTACCGCCATACTACGAGTTGTGCAGGCAGGTCCCGCTCTGCCCGCCAGGTCCGACCTGGCAAGCAGTGCGGCACCTGCGAGAACAACTGAGCCTGAATGGGGATGGGGAGTCCCTTATTACCGACACACGAATGGGCAATTACAGGGTCTGCCAAACACGGCATGACCCGGTAATTGCCCTTTTGAGGGTGCCAGATTTGTTTGCAAGTTTGGAGGTAGCCTGCCTGTATTACAGGCATGGCTACCTCCATACTTGTAATGAGGCCCATGTGTTCCCAATGTATCTGTTAGCAATATCACGGCTGCCTATTCTCTCCTTGTTGCAACATTGTTTGTGTTTTGCTTCTCGCCTGGCTTGCTGAGAACTGTTCATCTTCCCACCACGGGTGAATACCCATTGTAAAGCTAGGCTGCATCACATGGTTGAGGACCACACAATCAAGCTCTTCTCATCTGCAATATTGAGTATTTAATCAGTTTTTGTGCAGGTGGCTCCTTGTTGTCTTAAATATGGAAGGTGCTGTTTGTCTTTGACCTTGGCTGCGATCCCTGGCCTCCCTGCTTCGTCTAGCCTAGTTCTGCTTTTCTCTCATCTCTTGTCCTGCGGTTAAGGCCATATAATGTGTCTTTCCATTATACTAATACTATGTTTTCTTTACACTTATATAGTGCTATATTGCCTATAGGTTAGTCCTATTTGGTCCTGCCAGTCTCCTTATATGATCCTGTAGTTCCAAAGGGTTAGCTGCCATAAGCATCTGCAATCTTGCATTGCATCTCTTTGTTGCCTTGCATTCAGCCTTTCTGCCCTTAGCTAATGAGAAAAATAATAATAGCTTTGACTGTATGTTTATGCATTTGTCTTCTATCTACAGAACTGTGTAAGCATGTTCTTCATGTATACAAGTGTGTGTGTAAAACTGTGCATGACTGCCAACTAACATGGCTACGTCATGGTGTCACTAGTGATGTCTGCACTGCGGTTTCTCAGCATTTAGTCAACGCCATTCATCATGGCATTAGGGTCTATGATGACTGTTGAAGCAACTATATCCATAACAATATTTACATGCCAGTCACTGGCGCTCCTCAGGATTGTCTGAATAATGAGTGGCTTTGTGCGTTCTTGACTCTTCAGGCTGTTATGTTCATGAGGATGAGGGGTGGTATCCATAGGACCCTCTCTTTAGTCACCCATCTGGTCGACCTGTCGACCAATCCTTCATACTTCGCTCTTGCTCTTGGTCGCCATATTTTTTTTACTCCCCCAAGTTGTCCATGGTAATTTGCATTATTGTCAAAACAGGTAATATAGCTGTGTACTCTTTCTGGGTTGCACCATACCCATTCCCACCGTACCTATTTTTGTTGAATGGGTAAACAAATGTTATCATCTCAGTCGAGAACAGTGGACATTCTTTTATTCTTGTCCTGAGGTTATCTCTTTCTTCTACTATCTTGTCCTTTTTTTCTCTATATTCATATACACCATCACCTTCAAACCTACCCTCTCAGTAGTTTTGCAGCTTTGTGTACTACAGATCTTCACCACACACAGTCCTATAAGTACTAATATTAATATTCCTAATAACACTGTCAGTCTGTCTGATAGCCATGATGGCATCCAGGACCATATGTATGACAACCAGCTCTATTCTTTAGCTGTCCCTTTGACTTGTTCCTCCATCTGGGTGTGCATCATTGTTAATCTTGTCGCTGCTTCTGTCAATGTGCCATTCTCTCAGTCATTGGCAGGCATGCATGTGCAACAGGAACTCCCGATCTTGGGGCAAACTCCTCCTTCCATGGCTGTGAGAAGGTCTAAAATATAACTGTTTGGGAGTGCCATTAACCTTCCTGCTCAGCGCTCTTCTTTTATTGTGTTGAAACCATTCACTGTAGAGTTTATTGAAGGTATCAGTTCCCATCTGGTTATCTGCAACCATTTCCCGTTTGTGTATGTCTGGACAGCCTGAACTACTGACGTGAAAAACATCTTTGTCCTGATGAATAACTAATGTTCAGGTGGCACATCATCTAGTGATGCTTCTGACTCTGATGAGCAATAGTTGTCTCTTTTCACCCACTAATTCCTACTGATCTTTTCTTTCTTCCCTTTCTGTCCTTTATATAAATCTCTTCTTTCTCTTGTTAGTATCAATCGTCGGAAAGTCACCTATCTTCACGTCCTTCTGTAGCACTATCAGTGCTGGCATATTGATGTGAACCAATGCGCAAACTCCTCTCCAGTTGGGTGGCAGTTTCTCGTATGCCTTGGATCCACACACCCAATTCCACACACCGAATAGTGGTCCATTTATGCTGCTGTGCCGATCTTCATTGATGGATGTTTCTCTGTGTACCTGCACTCTGTGTTATCTCCAAACTTTACAGCACCTTCATTCTGGTGACATAATGCCGGCTTCTTCAGTGGTATTATGGGCATTGGTCCAGTTTCATTGTCTACCCAGGTAAGCAACTTAGCGCTTGCATCCCATTCTTTTAGGCACTTGTTGTTTTCTCCTTAAACTGTTTCACTGGTCACTGGTGCGTGTACTAGCGTGGGTACTTTGCTTCCTACTATTCCATCTTTCCATCTTCTGCTGTGTATACACAAGCATCTCTGGTCTTTTTCTGCATCCTGGTTCAGCTCCTATTTCTTTCACTCCCCTCTTCGAGCAGGGTAGTTTCTTCAGTGTCATTGTTTTTGGCTCTCCTTTCTGCGGACCATCCATTATGTATTGTGTAGCTTGGTCTAACTGCTAGTAATTGTTCATCATGTCGAGATGCTTCATGTAATTGTCTTTATAGGGGAATGTTGTCTGAGACATCCATCACAATGTTGCTGTTTTCCCTTGGAATCTTCCTTGTGTTATAACCATGGATAGGTATATGAGTCATTGTTCCCTTGCTGCTGGTGCTTTAGTTGCTATAAAAGTTTTGGAGGCACTCATGGCATAGGGGATTAGTGAGCAGACACAACAGCTCCCCGCAGTGGTTTCTTTACCTACTTTGCTCAAGTGTTTATACCACATATTATTAGACACTCGAGCAGTGTCAATGAGATATAGGTCCAACCCTCCCATGTCTGTGTTAGCACTGCACTTAACTCTCCTTACCATGCATACAGTGCTCCTCTGTCCACCTCACATGGTTTTTCCTCTTGCTGAAGTTGGGGTAACATTAGTAGAGGATACAGCAGTTTCACTAGCTACAAGAGATATTTCCAAAACAGCAATGCAAACACACCACTTGGAAATAAGAGACAAGACAGAATAAGCATACTTTTAATACTACCCTCCATTACCTGGGCTGTGTGGATGCTATTGCAGCTCGAAGATATCAGTTGCCCACCTGAAATGCGCAAAAATTAGTGTTATTGTTTTAGTGTTGGATTAGTTCAAGTCCTATTAATCATGTAATCTGTCATGGCAAAAATGAATACTCTCTGAGGATTGCAAGGACAGATGGGTTTCCTTGTTTGAGTTGCCGATAAGCTTGTGTAAAATATGCTATGAAGACATGATAATACATATTAGGAGGATGTGCTAGGAATCTGTTGGACCTTCTAATACAGTTGAACAAATTGGCTTTGGAAAGTATCAGGCTGAAGATCAATGGGTAGCATGGGAATAATGCAATAAAAACAGTTGGACTTTCACAATAAATGTGTGCCGAAAGAAAAATAAAGACAGCGTACCCTGACTCTGGATGTGTAAGAAGTCCTGCCCTAACTCTGCTGCACATTAGCGAATAACCATTGGGTGTCCTCTACTCGGCTGTGCTGCTGCCAAATTGTCTCTTTGCTCTGGTTGTTGAGGATTGTTGGCCCTGTCAATATTGTTTCCAGGTGAGACCACTGATATGGTATCAGACACTCTTTTCCACGTGTTTGACCACTCTTTCAGTCACCGCCTCCACTGTATGGGTAACATTTCTAAAGAGAATCTTGTCAACTGTTTAAACAGGTAGTGGCTCAAGTAAGTCCTCTGGGCTGTTGACATTGTCATTTTCTTCGCCAACTGCAGGCCCCTCCTGGTATTGTTGTATCTGGCGATAAGAGAAATACTGGCAATCAAGGAAGTCACATATTCATACATTTCCTGACCTAATACATTTGGTGAAGTGAGCTAAGTGGACTTAGCCGGAGGTGCCCTACTGCGGAATCGCTGTTTACTTTGAAGTTTGTTTGAAGCCTTGAAGAGGAGCTGCAGTGGTGTGTGTTGTTTCTTTAAGATCTGAACCTTCTAGCCCCTGCCCTGCCCTTCTGACTTGGCAGCACCAGGCTATTTAATCTCACTCCTCTGCCAAGCGCAGCAAAGTGAGTTAAGTGGAGTTAGCCGTAGTTCACCGGGAGTCGTCATTGCCGTGAAGGTAAAACTGTCTAGTATGTATACCAAGCAAGGAATGCTAATGGCCCACAACCCCTATGGGGAGAGAACCTGACTCCAGATAAGGTGAGGAGCGTGTGCGTTCTGTGCCTGTGATAGTGGGAGCCTGGATATATCTGTTGGGAAAGGTGGACTAGAGGCTCTAGATGGTAGTCTGGAATTGCATGACTTGCCCATTATAGAGTGCTCGGCTGAGGTGGAGGAGGGTGGGAGTCCCGCGTGTGCTAACGTCACATCTGAATGAAATAATAGGCTGGACTGGGCGCTCACTGTCCAACTGATTGTACTGCAGCAGATGTTATTACATCTATGAGGAAGAAGAAGAAGGAGAAGGGTGCAGAGGGCATTTTAGAGGGAGCACTGGAAAATGGCCAGCGGTTTGAAAACAATGGGGGGATACCCGGAAGGAGACCTAACAAAGCCTAATGCCCTAAAATCGCATTTGAACCCATACCATTCTAAGAGTAGTAGCTGGCTTGAGAACACAATGGTGGAACAAAGCCAAAGCCAAGAAAAGTGGGAAACCCACAATATACATAAAATGAGACAGGTAGACCAGTGCCCAAACCTACTAGCACAAAATGGCCCAGAAGACACTGAGGGCGAACCCACTCAGGGGCCATAATATGGGACGAATGGTACGAATGTGGGTTTGGCAGCACACCTGGTGAAGGAACTTTTGGATTTAACTAGAAAAATTGCTCAACAAAAACGCCTGAGCCCAACTCAGGTCAATGATCGGCTACGTGTTCTGGACCAATCCTTGAAACAAGCTAATAGGGATGTGGTGCAGAAGCCACAGAAATGAGGCATCCATATATGCAAATAGAGGAATGGAAAGGCCACGTAGAGTTATAATGTACCTCTCAGCAAATGGATGTATGGCCAGAGAAAGTTAGGATGGAGGAGGAGAGAGCTGCAGAGCCTAAAAATAATTCAAGAATGGCGGATTGGGATGTGGAAGTGGAACAACCTCAAGTACGGAATATAAGCTGGGGTACGGAAAGAGGGGATGGTCAAGCGTTTGAAGATAAAGACACTTCCTCCTACACTGCTTCTTCGGCATGCTTCAATCATGGGAATCGTGGGAAGGAAGAGTTTGTGTAGAGAAGGCCCGTTCCAAATTGAAGACAGATTTGGTCCACTACAGCTCATGATGGCGTTGCTAACAACTTCACTACTACCTTTCACTAAGCTCTATGCAGCAATACATTCTAGCCTACAATATCAATATTCTCTGATTACAGGAATTTCTAACAAGCTGATAGGTCTTCAGGTTCTGGCGAATAAGGTTGATTTGAGGCTGGACAAAGAAACGGAAACCTCAGTGAATTGGCAAAACCGACTCTGCAATCTTGCCAGGAGAGAAACCAGGGATAAGACCCTAATTATGGAGGCCCTGTAATTGGATTGCGAATGGATGCCCATTTCAAAACCTTCCAAAAGACGGAAAGACCAACGCCACAAGTTTCAGATGTATTAACGGGTAAAGCCACATCCATTGAGACAATTTTGATTGCTTCGGATAAAGAGAAGCTCCAGCAGGTTGCCAAATATGTTAATATCTTTTCAATGTTCAAACCACAAACAGCTGTGGAAGTCAGCAAAGTGGCTTCCAGTAAGCCCGTGAAAAGCCTCCAATATAATAAATCAAACAATATGTCAGTAACATCCAAGAGGAAATCTAACAAACCTAGAGCCTTCCTAAGAAATCTACGCTCTCTGCCTCCAATGGACAACATACGTGTACCTAAAAAGGCTTGAAAGGTATTAAGTCGGACTGAAGTAAATTTGAAGTAGATCAGGCAATGGCAGCCGAAATGGAGAATGAGGCGGATGATCACGATCTCCCTGCAAAAGATCTAAGTGACCTCATTGAAGAAATTGAAAGAACCGAAGAAGATGAGATGTGGAAGGAGGTGAGAAACTCAGAGTGGGCCAACATTGAGAGTCACATGGATTTGGGAATAAAGAACCAAGATACGAGGGACCAAATACCAGGGGAAAAATTGAAACAACAGGTACAGAAGAAGTCCCCCATGGGTTTTAGAACTTTGCAAGCAAAGAGAAAGGGACTGCTCCCAACGGATAAACCCAAGGACAACGTAGAAGAGGTAGTGAGAAGTGTGAAAGAAAATGCCAAAGTGCCTGACCACTCTACGAACTTGGGGAGCAAAAGTAAAAAACAAGACAGTGGTGAGGCAAGCCCACGGGCCAGTCCCAAAATGTATCTAGAAAGAATTGTTGATTGCTGAAATATGCCGGTCTTAAATAGGAGGAATGTTTTCAGATTGTTGAACTGGATACTTCACGCTCGCCAGATATCCTCAGGGGATATTTAAATTGTGGAATTTGTGCTCAAGTTTAGAACTGACTGGGTGATATTACATTTGAACTCACAGTTCAAGAAAAAGATCTGCTACTCTCATCTAAAGAAAAGTTCTTGCGTCCTGGCTACGATTTAAGTGACTATCACGATTAGAGCAAATTGGAGAAAGGCAACGATTCCTAAATCTAAAGTAAGGTCCTCTCCAGCTGTAACTGATAAAAAAAGAGCAAGTGAACGTATGGAGAATAAGAATACGAGGGAGGACAACATCGGCACTCATTTACAAAAAACAATCTGGTCCCAATGAAATTCACAGTGTCTAATCAGAAACAAAATAGAGTGAGGGAGGGTGTGAGAAAAGCAGCTTCCAGTTTGGAGGATAGATCAGGAGACTGGCTGGCGGGAGCTTTGAACAGCTCACTGGAAGATTTGACTCACAAACCAGTCGGTCCAAATCTCCCAGAAAATAGCATCTTGGAGCAACAGAGTGTTTTTCGAACACTATTTACTGAAAGGATCCCAGATCTACAAAAGTTTTAAATCTTGTGTTTTCAAGAGACTTGGTTAAGGAGACTTCACAAGGTGAAGGATATGTGGCTTATTTGAACCCGCCCCATGAGGGTCTTACTGGTCGTCCGTTTACCGGTCTCTTAACCATGATTAAAATGGAATTGTGTTGGAATGCAAATAAAGTAGAGTGCCCTAAAGCCTATGCCCAGATTTTGAATGATTAGGGGTTGGCCATCAAGCTCCTAATTAACATCTACTGGAGAGTTAATATGTCAAAGGAATGGAAGTTAATAGAGTCAGTAATACAGGCAATTGATGAAGGAATGTGTGCCTGGGATGATGCTGGGATTGTGATAAGTGGGGATTTAAACATAAAACTCCTCAGTAAAGCTGGCTATCCTCTGAAAGAGTACAAATGGAATGAGAGTGCAAGTGGATGGGTAATATGAGACAGAGGGAGATGTACATGCTCAACGCCCAAACAGCGGGTGATATTCAAGGGAGGGGCACGTGGAAAAGTGGGGATTTGAGTTCATGTATTGACTATTGCTTTGTGTTGGAGAACCTAAGAGAGAAGGTGGAGAGATTTGAAAATTTGCAATGGGTGTTTAGTGATCACGATCTGTTGGCAATCACCATCTCTGTGTGAGAAATAGAGAAAAGCTGGAAAAAAATGGGTGAATTAGAGTCAAAGTGGGGTGGAAATCGTTGAAGGTTGAAACATACGGTGGTGACCCTAATCATTAGTCGATACAGGGCAATAGTCCTTGAAAACCCCAGTGAATTGGAATATCTGGGAATTTTGAAAGAATTCTCTTGCCAAGGTGGTAACAAGGAAAAAAGGCAAATGGGTACAGAAGCATGTGTATGATTAAGAGTTGGTAAAAAAAAGAGAAGAATGATGCGAATGACTATTAGAAAGATCAGAGTTGATGGGTTAAACTCAAAAGTAGAAAGAATTCGGAAAACCAGACAAAAGTACCGAAACTGGTGTAATGGCTCAAAAATAATAAGAGCACAGAAGGCTGCAGAACACATGCTCAAGGTTGTTTGTGCTAAACATTCCAGGAATATTTGGGAGTTGATTAACAATGGAGGAACTTTCAGATCAGCCAAATTAACTAGCATGGTACGGGAAAAGGCTTGGGTCTCGCATTATACTTCCTTGTTTGTGGAACCAGGATGGGGAGTTAGTGAGGGTCGTCCCAACCTGGAATTTAGAATTTTACTATCACAATGCTGAGATGATGATAGGGAAACTAAGCTCATTGCTTGCAGCAGGGCCGGATGGCCTGTCCAACCAGGGTTGAAATGGGGGACATTTTTAGTGATGATGTCCACACAAGTTATGTTAAATGAAGAGATTCCAACTTCGTGTAAGGAGGCTAACATTGTTCCCATCTTTAAAAAAGGTGACAGAGCTTAGCCAAAAAATAATCGCCCCATAGCTCTCCTTGATTCGGTGGGTAAACTCGCAGTGACAGTCCTACTGAGTGACAGTCCTACTGAGGGACTTACAGGCATGGGCAGAAAAGAGTGGGGTCCTAGACCTGAGACAAACTGGGTTTAAAAAGGGGTAGGCACCACCCTGAACCTCTTTATAATAAACATCCTTTAAGAGAGGGCTCTTGAAACAGGGTTATGTCTTTACCTAGCGTTTGTGGACCTCAAACAGGTGTTCAATGGAGTAATCAGGGAAAAACTCTGGACAAAGCTTAGGGCCTGGCATTTCGCTGCTAATTTCGTAGAAGCTATGGAGGCTCTCTATACCAATACCTCAGTTAGGATAAGACTGTTAGCAACAGCCCATCTATTCCAAAAGATCCCCACGGATCAGGGCTTAAAACAGAGATGTGCCTTGGCCCCCTGTTATTTTGCCTCTATATAGCTGATTTGGCTGATTCTCAAATAAAGGTGGTTGCATTTCCTCCCAAAATTAATGACATAAAAGTGCCATAAATTCTATTTGTGGTTGATCTCGTTTTTTTAGACCAGACTCCCATTGATCTCCAGAGGAGGATTGCAGCATTTGACACCATTTTGTGTGAAAATGGCATGACGATAAACATTGTCAAGTCAAAGCAATTTACCATGAAGTCGGCATATAAGAGAAGGAGTGTGGGATTTACGTGGAGGGTTGGAGCTAATCAGCTTGAAATAGTTTAGTCTATGGTCTACCTGAGGGTGGTTGTAAATAGAAGTCTGAAAGATAAGAGTCAATATTTATACCTAAGATCTAGACTAACCACACTAACTAACCAGGGAGTGGCCTTCCATAGGAAATTCTGGAAGTTCACAGTGATACCTATCATCTCCTTCTATAAGCAGAAGGTAGCCCAAATCCTAATTTTTGGATTTGAGGTGATCTTGCATCTATCCTGGAGAGTATGGGAGAAGTTAGGATGCTTCTGGAGGCGAATATTGAGGTTGCCTAATGAGTACTATCAAACAAGAATTAAAACTAGAATCCTTGGAATCTATGGCTGTATAGAAGTCAATTGCCCTATATAGAAAGTGCGTATACAAGGCATCTTTACCTCCTTTTGTAATCCTTGACCCGATAAATGCAGGGAAAAATAGACATCTAGCTCTGTGGTGGTCAAAAATTGAAAATATCTTAGAACAGAGGGGCATTGAAAGAGGAGATCTTGTGGAAAATCCGACTAGAGTAAAAAAGAAACTCCAAAATCTTGATTGCTTTTGTACTGTAGAACAATGGGGCCAAGACAAACTGAGGCAACCATTGTTTGTCGAAAAAAAAAGGCCTGAATGCCCTTCCTAGATATCTACAAAAGTTCGCCTCGCCAATATATCGGGATCTCCTCCTTAAATGTCAGCTAAATACTCTGGGTCAAGGGAGGTTCAATGGCATAGGAAAATGCCAGGAATTATGGGCGCCCAATGCCGATTTGGTAAGAAGACTGGCACAGTGGAAACTGGCGAGGTATTTGCAGTGATCAAGATGGTTGTATTTGTGTTGAATAAAAAGCATGAACTAGGGGCTAAGCGGGAAACCAATACCAGTTCTGGTTAACCAGGAGGAAGTATGAATATTGCTGTTCTCCAGGGAATGTGCCCCGTTGACTGCGTCTTCAACTTTAACATGAAAATTAATGGTGAGGAAAGGCAGTTAATAAGACTACCTTTGTTCAACTATGATGAACCGAGGACATTTTTGGAGATGTCTGTTGGTGGGTTTGGTGAAACCTAATGTAATATATTGATTGGCTTGTGACCCGGATATGAGAATATATTTTAATGTTAAAGGATTTTTTTTGTCTTCGACTTTAAACCAATAAAACATTTTAATAAAAACATTTGCTACCCTCTCAGTGTCCTTCAGTGCTCTAGTGGGAGGAGCTATGCAGAGTCTCATGCCCCGTCCTGTCACCACCTCGTGTGGGGTTATATGGTGGTCGGACCCGGACTTGTTGCGCAATGCAGACAGGGCTAGGGGTAGGCAATGCAACCAACTCTTTTTAGTCTTGGCTATGGCTTCTTTAAGCAGGCCATTGAGACATTCACATACCCTGTTCGCTCGTGGGTGATAAGCACAGGAAAATTTGTGCTGGATGCCCAGTAAGGTTGTAATGTGCTGGAACATCTCATTGGCGTAGTGAGGGCCATTGTCATACCGCAGGACCTCACAAGCGCCTCATTGTGGAAATACTTCCCGGACCAGGAAATTCACTACTCTAAGGCTGTCATGATGAGAACAAGGACCTGCTTTGATCCAATGGGAACATGGACACACAACCACTATCATGTAGCAGTACCATTGGCAGACTTGGATCATGTCGACATAGTCGGCGTGGAGATGTTGGAATGGAGCAAATGGGTGAGTTATGGCTCCTCTCACTAGCCTCAATGTATGTCCTGCAGTAAACTACCTGCACGTCAAACAATTACTCATGCATTTGAACATGTTTTCCACCAAGTTAGAACAGAACCATGTTTCTCCAATATAGGTGGCAAGCACTTCCTTCCATGTATGGGTTGGGTAATGTAATTGTGTCAGTGCTATATGCAATAATGTGAGTGGTATAACCACTTTCCCTGTGTTTTTTTGCCACCATAGGGAGTCTGTTGGAGATATAGTACATCGTCTCCTAAGCCACAGTTCCTTTTCCTCCCTGGGTTCAGCTCCCTGCAACTCCATAATTTTTGTTGCTGGTAATATGTTATACCCCTCCTAGAGTTTCATTGTTCTTGCGTAATCGCATGTGTGTGATGAAGTCTCAATTTCTAAAATGTCCCCAAAGTATGCAGCACATTTTGCTTCCACATCTGCTGCTTCATTTCCTCTACAGATAGGATCCTCCCCTTTTGAGTGTGCTTGGCATTTCACAATTGCTAATTGCTCTGGGAAATGTATGAAATCTATCAATCTGCCTAATAGAAGTGTGTGTTGTACTGGTGAACCATCAGCACACCTGAAGCCCCTCCTCGTTCAGCTTGACAGCCAGAATGGACTGTGGATGTCAAGTAAGCTGAATCTGAATAAATTGTCACTTCCTTCCCCCTGCTTTGCTCCAATGCCAATATTAAGGCCACTAATGCTGGTGCTTGTGTTGAATAATGTGATGGCAGTCGTGCACTTGTCACTACCTCACCTGTCCCATCCTCTCTAAGTCTCACTACTAGTGTCCCAGTATGTCTTTCCCCATTCTTCTGATTGATTGTGTGAAGACCGGTCAATGTAAAGCATGTCTCCCCCTTCAGTGTGTCCTCCATTACCTTGCAAGTGTCATTGTCTATTCTAGGTTTGCTGTGCAGTCGTGTGCATAGTCACCTTCCTCTCCTCGAGAATGTTGGCAATGAAAGTCCCTGTGTTGACAACTCTGCATCTCACTATCTTGAGAGTTGGGTTAGATAGTAATACCTCATACCCTGAGGCCCTCATTGTTGTCAGTGTGCTCTTTGGTCTTTCCAGTATTGCAAAGAGAGCATGCTCAACGTAAAGGGTGGTGCTGCATCCCATGGTATATTTGCTGATTTATACACTGCGAATGAGGATGCAGCCAAAGCTTGTTCGCATGGATAATGTCCTCTCATTACTGGGTCTAACTTCCCACTGTAGTAGGTTAGTGGCCTGTGCCCCACGATTGTCTTCCGTGTCAGAACTGCTGTCATGATTACTACATCGGGTTGTGAGAACTAAAATAATTACTTTTGATAGTCTGGGATCCCTAACACTGGAGCTGTGCATATTGCTTCATTCAGCTTGTTAAATGTCTCAGTCATTTATGTTGTCCATTGCATTATCTTCTTCCCATTCTGTGCTTCATTTACTGCACCCAATAGTGGCCTGGTATAGGTGATGTAATCAAAGACCCATGCTCTGCAGAAATGACCTAACCCCAAGAACTGCTGCATTTCTCTAACTGTTGTGGGCTTTGCTGTCCTGCATATTACCTCTGTCCTTGCTGGTTTCACTTGTCGGCCATTTTTGGAGATCATCATCCAATGTATATTACTTCTGTCTGGCAGTACTGTAGTTTGGCATTGTCCACCTTGTATCCCTATCTGCTAACACTGTCAGCATGTGTACTGAGTTTTTCTCCAATGTTCTACTGACTTGCTGCAGATCAGTATTTCATCTACATAATGTAAGACCATGCTCTCCATCTGTACGTTGCCTAGGTCCATCTGGAGGATCCTATTGAAAATGGATGGTGATTCTCAGTAACCTTGAGCAAGTCTTGTATGTTTCCACTTCTTATTTCTATATTTAAATGAAGTTAAGTCCTGGGTGTAATGGTAAAGAAAAGAAGCCATTCTTCAAATCTACGACTGTGAAATAGGCAGCTGCGTTGGGATGCTGCACAAAATTGTCGCTGGGTTCGGATCTAAAGGATATTCTGCATCTACAATATGATGAAGAGAGTGCAAGTCCTGTACAAAATGCCAAGACCCCCCGTCACCTTTTTGATATGCTACACAGCTGTGTTGCATTGTGATTCCAATGGCACCAGGATGCCCTGCTTCACTCGTACTGCAATAGTTTCATAGATGCCCTCATTTTCCTCCCTTGAGAGTGGGTAATATGGTAAAATTGCTCTTGGTTTCATCTTTATCTTTACTGCTCCCATCCCTTTCAGAAGCCCCATATCATAGGGACTTGTTGCCAAATCATCATTGAGAAAGGTCAGAGCTGCTTTCAGCACCATTGACATTCTCTGTGGTACTTCTCTGTAATGTATTTTCACCCAACATGTGAGGCTCATTTCGAAGACCATCTCGTGGTCTGGTCTTTTGTCTCTGAAAAGTTCTTCTTCTGTGACTGTGGTCAACCTTTACCCCTCAGCAATGGCGATCAATGCTCGCCGTGGTTACCAAGTGCATCTGTCCCATGTTCTGCTAGCCATTCATCTCCCACAATCACTGCCTCTAGTTCTAGTGGCACTATTATCCCTTCTTCCTCATCTAGTCAGATCTCACGTCTGAATAGGTACTCGTTTCGAAGGCGCCACATTTTTCCCCTGAATCCCTGCAAGTCATACTATTATAATTTCAGTCCCATATTGGAACAGCACCTCGGTTGGAGAGCAGGTCTTCACAGATGTTCAGGAGAGCAGTTTGCGTGCTTCTGGCAGCTCTGAAGCCAGACTGATGGTCATGAAGACACCCAACAGATTCAGGGTGGAGATTCAGCTGAGAGATGGCCAGTTTCTCCAGGAGCTTGTCCAGGAAGGGAGTGATAGAGATTAGGCGATAGTTATCAGGGCATGAGGGGTCGGCAGAGGGTTTCTTAAGAAGAGGGTGCAAAAGGGAGTGCTTAACAGGGGATGGGAACACTCCAGTGGCAAAGGAGTGATTGCAGAAATCAGCCAGGGCAGGAGCCAGGGAGTCGATGTGGTCCTTGATAGTTTTGGAGGAACATGGGAGAACTTGTGTTGACAAGACTTTCATAGATCGGACTAGTCTAGAAACTTCATCTGTGGAAAACAGGGGAAAGGCAGAGCAAGAGGGAGGGGAGGTGGCTGTAGAAGGGCCAGAGAAGGAGCAGGGAATAAGGGGGTACGGGGAGGAGTCAGAGAGTGAGGACAGGATGTCCTGAGTTTTAGAGATGAAGTGAGAAGCCAGTGCCATGCAGAGGACCTGGGAAGGGACAGGAGAGGTAGAGACTATGACAGAATTAGCCAGTTCCTTGCAGATGTTAAAGAGTTTAGCCAAGTTGTTAGAAGCTGCAGAGATGCAGGCTTGGATGCTTGGATATGAGCTCTCTTCTTGGTTAGGACAGAGAGCCGGCATTGCCTTTGGAGCATGCAGCAGGCCAGTTTGTCAGAGGATGTACATTAAGCGCGCCATTTCCTGTTGGCCACTCTGCACTTGCGTTTCAGGGGGACAAGGTCAGAGCCATACCAGGAGATACACTTGGATTTGGGCTTCAGGGGGATTCTCAAGACAGCGGCAAGGATATCAAGCGTATCAGATATAGCAGAGTGGAGAGAGGAGAGGGCTGTGTCAGGGTGAGAGTCAGACAATGGTGGAGGGAGGTAAGAAGGTGGCAGCGAAAGCCAAAGCTGACACGCGCTTCATTGGTCGGATGACCGAGAAGGTGGGTGGCAGTGATGGAAGTGGCTTGGCCTGAGGGGTATGGAGGGTGAGGTGGGAGGAGAGGAGAAAGTGATCACTCCAGGAGAGAGGAGTGGTGAGAGTGATAGAAAGCAGAAGGTCAGAGGAGATTAGAACATCCAGAGTGTGCCCTGCAGAGTGAGTCGGGCCAGAGGGGAGAATAGTGAGTGAGAGAGAGTCGCAGAGGTCGCAAAAGAGTCCAGAGGGAGGACAGGAGGCATATAGTTGGATGTTGAAGTCTCCTAGAAGGAGGAGTTGAGTGGTTGAGGCCAGGAGTGAGGAGGAGAGGTTAGCCCACTCAGAGAGGAAGGAGGAGATCTGACCAGGCGGTCGATATATACTAGCCACAGTAAGGAAATGGCCAGGGGAGAGAGAGAGCCTGCAGATGAGGAATTTGAAAGAGGGGTAGTCTTGCGTAGGAATGACAGAGGCAGGAATCCAGTCTGGGAAGATCACGGCTACACCCCACCAGGGCGGTTGGACCTGGATGTGGAGAGGATCTTGTAGCCATCAGGTAGGAGCGTGTCAAAGCTTGTAACAGAGCTGGCCATGAACCAAGTCTCAGTGAGACTGAGGACATCAAGGTCCAAATCTTCCAGAAGGCGGCAGATATCAGAGGAGTGTTTGACAGCAGAGCGAGAGTTGAGAGTGGCAATATGGAGAAGGTTGCCATCCTTGAAGGACTTCCAGGGAGGGGTACAGATCAGAGGTACGCCCTTTGGAGATGTAGAAGAAGAGAAGGGGCAGAGAGGGATAGGGAAGGCAAGGTTTCCAGGGAGGAGGCAGAAGTGGGAGGTGAGGTAGTCATGGAGAGGGGAGAAGGGACAGCAGGAGAAGAAAGGAAGTTGATGAGGCATGGGAAGTGGCTGTCAAAGAGGTGAAGGTTGGCCTGAGGCCCTTGGACCAAGACAGCACCATTGGAGTAAACATTATTGATTACCTTAGAGGAATGGAAGGAGGCCAGAAGGGCATCCCACTGGGTACAACATTGATGGGAGAAGAAGAGAAAGGAGAGAGCACAGAGACCATATGAGGGGTCCATAGGTCTGGTGAAGGTACGACAAAGAGGATGTCGGTGAGAGTTTCATTGGAGCAGGCACTGGTGTAGGTGTTAGCGATAGGGAGGCCTGGGTTGGAGACCAGGATGTCCTTTTTAAACTTTTTCTCACCAGATTTGGTGAGGAGAGTAGGATAGTCGATAGAGAAACAGTTAGAGAAGATAGGAGAGACGGAAAGCACCATAGAGTCATAGGACACTAGAGAAGGTAGACAGGAAGTGAGAGGAATGCAAATTGAGCAGCAGGGCAAGATGAAGAGACTCAGGATGAGAGCTCACAGAAAGTACATTTTGAGATAGGCGAGAGGACCCACCTAGGTTTGAGAATCCAGAAAAGGCTTAATATTATACAATGCAATTATTTGTTTAAATACTGTTATAGTGCATAGTCGCAGGTGGACCTCACCTGGAGGTGGTGGGAGGTAAGCTGGGATGTCAGAGGGAGGTGGCTCGTGCTGGTGTCTCCTGCGGACACCTGCAGACACCAACAGGGAGCCACTCTTTGCCTGAGGGCCCTTTGCTGTGGGGCTGCCGGGCAGAGGCTGCCAAGGGAAGGTCACTGATAAGGGGAGGGAAGCCAATCAGGGGGGGTGGGATGGTCGGGAAGCAGGTGGGAAGGAGGGAACATAGTAGGAGGAAGGGCCAAGAAGGAAAGGAGACACGGGCGGGCAGGGAAACAGATAGGTAAATTAAATAAAATAAGCAACAATCAGCGGATCCCCAAGTAAATGCACACACAAGCCTAAGGAGGGTGCAAATAATCACAATTTCTCGTGCGCTGTGCTCACCTCAATTTGCAGTTGGACAATGGCGAGCATGGGCAAGCAGCGTCACTGCATTCGGAACACCGGGGTCACTGAGCCAATCAGGGGGTGGGATGGTCGGGAGGCGAGCGGGAAGGAGGGAACAGAGTGGCAGGAAGGGCCAAGAAAGAAAGGAGACACGGGCGGGCAGGTAAACGGAGATGTAAATTGTAAAATGTAATACTCATCCTGTTCCCCGTGATATGCTGGCTTGTATTGCATTCCCCCGTTCAATTGTGCCATTCCCCTGCTCCTGCACACCCTTGAGATATGCCCTATCTGTCCACAAACCCAACACTGGGGTTAGCTCTCTCCACTGCCCTTGGAATCCCCCAGAAAATCCTCCTCGGCCCTGCTGTGGTTTCTGCCCATATCCTCAAAACCCCCCTGGACATACCCCTTGATTCTGCGTCATATGTTGCCCATACCCGCATCCCCTAGGAAGCCCCCCTCTTACTCGGAAACCATGCTGTGCATTCCCCTACCCCATGGATCTTCCCTCTGTGGGTGGCGGTGCATACTGCATCTGTGGGGCCTTGTCCTACCATGTTTGTCAATGCTACCCCTTCCATGGCATATTTAAATAGCTTTCTCTGTACTAACTTCGTCTCTTCTTGCTTCCTTTCTTCGCTCTTTTTTCTAGCATTAACTTGCAGTAGCCTACATTGGTGTTCTATCGTGAGCTGTATGTCTGACCAAGGCTTTGCCTTCATTCCCACTAATTTCTTGAGTTGCTTTTGCACCGCTCTCGCAACCCTTGGCATAATATGTGGTAGAATAATGCTACTGTCTTATCCCACAGTTCTTGGGTTTCAAGGCACCAACGCTCTTGAATCGGCTGAATGTAGTGTAAAGAGTCTTCTTCCTCTTCCCCATTTTGCATGCCATAATCGCACTACTGTCTGACGTGTCTGGGTATTGACTCCTTAGAGCTTGCCATAAGGCAGCTCGCCAGTTTGGGAATGGCGTGACACTGTGCATATGCCCTGGGTGGTTACTCATGTGTACCACGCCATTCTCCAAACATCATCAGCTTCCTCCCTGGGGATCGCACTAGTAGCCCATTTTCATCCCGCACGGTTACTTTCTGTCCTTCTGTCATCTTTCGATTCCGTATATCCATTTCCCTGCACCCACAGTTAACGAGGGTAGCCTACACCTCAGGTTCTCCTTATCTCTGTGCTTGCCCCTTCCTTTTTTCCAGTAAGGGCAGTTGTGTGAACCCGATCTCCCCATTCGCTCCTCGTGTCAATTGGATCTGCCTATCTGATCCTCCAGCGTCTTTAATGTCAGTACATGCTATGGCCATCTCCCTCTTCTTCCGTCCTGGGTGATCCCTAAGTCTTTGCACATATGCGAGCAAGTCATCAAAACTGTGTGAACCATCTCCGGTCTGTGACGATCAATCGTCTTTGTAACCCTCACATCCCTGTGTATCTTTCCCTTCTTCCTATGACACACTTTTCTCTGTGCTCTTCCCCGTCGACCTGTGCTTGGGTCGCCCTCCTCCCTCGTCCTCACTTCCATCTATGTCCCCTTCTGAGTCGGTGTCCCTATCACTGCACAAATCATCCACGAAGCTCAGCCTTCTGGAGGTCGTATCTTTACCGGGCTTCCCTCTGAAGTCAATTAAATCCTGGCTAGCCCTCCCCCCACAGGACCCCACGGCTGTCCTGTCTGATAAAGTGGCAGTCCTGCCCTGTGTGGTTGTGTTGTCTGACTCCATTAGCCTACTTCCTCCCATTTTGTCATCTCCCGTGCCCATTGCCCACTTTGTCCTTATGTCTCTGATCACGCGCTCCTCCTCCTCGATCTAGTTCCCACTTTCTCCATTCCCTCTTCACTATTGCTTTGCATTCTTGTCTCTACTCTACATCTTTCAATCTCTTCTAGCTCCCTTCTCCTCCTCTCTCGCTGCTCCCGCTCTTTCAGGTCCTCCCTTTGCTTGTCTCTATGCACTCTCTCACATGTCTCTTCTGCTTCCTTTTCCATTCAGTCTACTTCTTCCATTATCTCTGCCAGTCTCTTGCTTCGCTGCTCCCTTTGAGGCCCTCCATTTCTTTGAACGCCATTGCTGATTCTCCCATTACCTTCCCATCCAATTTTGGGAGTATCTGCCCTCTTTTCAACCCGTTCAATGTTATGCCCTCTAGTCCGTCCGTAGTGCCCGTCTGCGCCTCGGCATCGCACCTCCTTTCCATCGTCTGTCTGTCCAGTCCCCTTCTGCCCCTCCTCCTTTGTATATGGTGGAGGTTTGAATATTGGATTTGTGTACCCTTCTGCTGCCTTGAGCTGCCGTATAGGGTATAATCCCTGCTCATCTTCCATATCCCCTTCGCTTGCAGGAGAAGGTGGGGGAGTGGAGAGTGGGAACATGGTTCCGTTGTCTCCTGTTGGCTCAGCATCCATTGATGCCTCACTACTTCCTCCAAGTCCTCCTGAAACATCCTCCAGTGTTCATATATCCCCATGTGATTGGCAATTTTTTTCCCCTTAAAAGTGTCCTGCAAGTGTGTCAATAGTAGTTGCTGCACATTTTTGGAGAAACGTCTGCATTGTGGCCATAGCTTAGTCAATTTACCTTCAGTACTCTTCGTTAATTCTGCGCTATATTTACAAATCTTGTCCTTATAGCATGGCAGGGTCTTGCACAAGTGCTGTAGGGGTGTTTCTCCCCCGCACTTCCCTTGATACATTGTGTTAATACTTAATTGACCTTGAGTCAAGGCTTTTGAAACTCTGTTATTAAAACAGCACAATGAAATAACAGGTCTTACAATTATACGAGAGCCTCTCTAGCCCAAAACACCCATCAGACGTGCTCCATGCACCACCCTTCTGCAGCTCTCCGCTCCTTCAGGCACACTCACCAATCTCGCACATGTACCTTTCGCGCACTGCCACTGGACAACCTCCTCTGTCAACCTTAAGTTTCTGAACACTGCTTCCACAACACCTCATGCTTTCCAAGTCGGATGCACAGACCTAATAGGTGATGTCAGCAACTCAAAGAACAGCTGTATTTCTGCCTCCTAACAGGGGATACCAATATTTCTTGTATTTAATCTGTACCCACAGCGTTGCCTTGTAGATAAAACATCTCTGCAAGACTTAACCATATAAACACCTTCCACAATCTAGGCCTGCTCCCTTTGTTAAACCTAACACAGGGATACCATCATCTATGAACCAAGCTAGAATGCCCAATCCATCGGAAATCCACTATTCACATAACTTCTGTTATTCGTACCCTTAAGTAAAAAGGCTAGGTTATTCACCAAAATCTTTTCCCTTAAGACCGAATGTGCTGTAAACACAGAAATGACATCGACCTCCGCTCCTTTCATTACTATGAAACCTGGCACTAGACAATACTCAAAAATACTTCAAAGATACTCAACACTGCTCAATACTACCCTCACACCCCCATTACATTCCATGTGGCTGAGTCAATACTTACACTTTGTTATCCACTGATGCTGTTTGGCTACCGGGTCCCCCAAAGCTGCCACTCCACCCTTCTGGTCTGCTGGATTCCTCAAGGACCACAGGCAGGATATTCCCAAGCTGGTTCCTGATGGCCTTTGTGCATGCACTTTGCCACCGGACTCGAAGTCTGTGAGCCGCCCCGCAACCCTCCAGGCGGTGGAAGAGTCAGCTTTCTGCCGAATGGGCGCAGTGAACCATCCTCTGCTACTAACTTGTTGGAGAGGTATGGCAGAGGTTTTGGAGGTTACTATGAGCTCTCCCATTCAGCTCCCAAGGGCCCAACAACCCTGGCCCCAGAACAAATGGAGGACTCAGCCATGGGCATGTTAGAACTGTTGTTTATTACATAAAATAGACAGGGATCATACAGGACATTGACAAGATCTCCAGAGTCACAATTCCAACAAACATGTCACCCGGTTTTGATGGAGAATAGAGTCAGCACCTGGGCCCTCACCCAAAAACCTATTGCCTGTGTTAATTGGGTGCTCGGAGTGGTAGGCATTATGGATCGCTTCTATACATCTTACTGTATTGGACAATCCATGTCAGGTGGCGGACCTGCCCCTTCCCCATCAACCTATCTATTACATTGTTGAAGGGTTGCATGATCACCATTGGCTCTTGCCCCCTGCCCTCCAATCCCTGGATTTCTGTCTCCTGATTGGCTGGAACTGGTCTCCTCAGGTCTGGGACCCACTTTGGTTCTCAGCCCTCTGTGCACCTCTTCAAGGTGATGTGAAATGATTGTGTTTCTGTTAGCAATACCACATTTGCCTGTGAGAGTGTGCTCCTCTTTGTAACATTGTTAACTTGTGCATGTTTTGCTTCTCATTTGGGTTGCAGGGAACTTTTCATCTTTACATTCCACTGCAGGTGAATGAATACCCATTATCTAGCTCGGCTGCATCACATGGTTGAGGACCACACAATCAAGCTCTTCTCGCCTGCAATTATGAGCATTTTTTCTGTTTTTTCTGCAGGTGGCTCCTTGTGATCTTAAGTTTGTAATGTGCTGCTTGTCTCTGACCTTGGCTGCGAGTCCTGACCTTCCCACTTTTTGCAGCCTGGTTCTGCTTGTCTCTCATCACTTATCCTGCGGTTGAGGCCTTATCATGTGTTTTTCCATTATAACAATACTATGATTTCTGCACACTTACATAGTTCCATGATGCCTATAGGTTAGTCCTACTTGGTCCTGCCAGTATCCGTATATGATCCTGTAGTTCCAAAGGGTTAGTTGCCATAAGCATTTGCAGGCTTGCTCAGCATCTCTTCGTTGCCTTGCGATCAGCATTTCAGCACTTAACTAATGAAAACAATAATAAAGGGTTGACAGTATGTATATGTAGCTGCCCTCTATCTACAGAACTGTGTAAGCATGTTCTTCTTTTATACAAGTGTGTGTTTGTGTAAAGCTGTGCATGGTTGTGAGTGCACTTCATGACTAACGTGGCTACGTTGTGGTGTCACTAGTGACATCAGCACAGTGGATTCACAGCATTTAGTCAATGTCATTCATCACAGCATTTGGGTCTACGACCACTGTTGAAGCACCTGTATCCATGAAGACATTTACTGTATAAGGTTGGAATGTCGTTCTAAGGGAATACTTCTCTGCATACATATTTTGTATTTGTATTTTGTTTATTTATAAAGTGCACCAAGCCCTGAGACATTTGGGCGCATTTCTTAGTGTTGAGCAATTAAGTTACATACATGCATTTCTTACATACACACATTCTTTACATGTTACATAGGGTGTACAATGGGCATGGATACATAGTTACGTAGATACATAATGGTTGCATATTTAATAAACAGGTAGAGGGGGACATCAACGTTAGTGGTGTGCACAGTTATGGCCTAAAATTGGCAGACTATTGATCTTGCACTAAGAGCTTTTTTCACTTTGTTTCTAAAAGAGTGGTAGGAGGGTTCTTTTCTTAATGCAGTTGGTAGTGTGTTCCAAAGTTTTGCGACAAGCATTGGGAAGCTGCTACCGCCCGCCTTCTGAAGCTTCAACCTCTGGATCTTGAGGCAGTGTGCTTGGGCAGCTCCGGCAGGGCGATCAGAAGTGTTGCGTAAGCATTGTTTGGGCAGATAGCTCGGTGCAAGGTTCGCGAGGCACTTATGTGTGAATGACAGTGATTTAAATGCAATCCTTTCATTGACAGATAGCCAGTTAAGGCTCCATCTCTATTCTGAGATATGTCAGAGTCTGCTGAGTCTTTGGAGTGAGGAGTAAGGAGTGAGCAGTGTTTTTTCCACTTTCATCTTTTTTTCCCTTGGAGGAGGAGTTACCAGCAGTTAAAACCCCAGACTCGCCGCGGAGTGGCCGCAGAGTCTTTGGAGTGAGGAGTAAGGAGTGAGCAGTGTTTTTTCCACTTTCATCTTTTTTTTTTTCCTTGGAGGAGGAGTTACCCGCAGTTAAAACCCCAGACCCGCCACGGAGCGGCCCCAGAGTCTGCAGAGTCTTTGGAGTCTGTGGAGCTCTGCAGGGCTCAGTGAAAACAAAAAACATTGAGGTCCATCGAGGCAACTTGAGTCGGTGTAGGGGAAAACCAGCTCAACATCTACAACAACCCCATTACGCAAACGCAGCTGCGCAGAGGAACCATGTGTGCTGAAATTGGAAGCTCTCTATCCGAGCAACAAGTGAGTGACATTTCTACGCTTTCTGTGACTTTAATTGACTCGAATAGAGAATGCCCCCCAGACTATGAGATTGCAGGGAAACAATGTGTACAGTCTCAGAGCAACATTGAAGAAATAGACTCTTAAACAGTAATTCATGAATCATATGAATCACTTCCACCTTCCCTGCCTCGCTATCAGAAAGACTCAATAAATCCAAATGTAAGTGATTATTGCCCCACGTACAACAAAGAGACTGAAACCCATCTAGAATCAAAGGAAAATGAAAAACATACTCTTTCGGGAGGTGGACTGGTGGCTGTGCTTCCATTCGTTATGGCATCTTCCGGCACCGCTGATGGTGGGTCAGTGTCCCAATGGTTCTGCACCCGCGTTCTGCCTCTCCGGGTGTCGTGGCTCCTGTATCTTGTGGCGCTGTGGGTGTCAGTGATGGTGCCCCACAGGTTTGTGCTCCCGTTTCCTCCGGTGACTGGGGGGTGGAGCCTAGAGGGATGGGCATGGCATCGAGAGGTGACGTTGGTGAGGGGTGTGAACTTTCTGGTGCTGTCTATAGGCTAGCGAGCAGCGAGCTAGCGAGTAGCGGTACCTCAGAAGAGCTGGAATAGCCTCTCTCAGCAGCGTACTTTTCCGCTGACCCTGACCCAGCATCTGACATGTTCCGTGTCAATACGACAAGTGATATAAATGCACCTCCAAATATAGTGCCTGTTCGACTTGCTGCTCTTGTGGAAAGGAGAAAGTATATTGAAATTGTGAAAAAACTTTTAACTGATTTGACACATATAAACCTGCCACGAAGTAAAGAAAAAAGCAATGACCATCTTCTGCCTGCACAAAACAATGCGAGAGAAAGCTGGAATGTATGTGTCAGTGATGATGAATGTATCCCCACCAACATAAAAACACTGACAAGTGATAAAAACCAAATGGCATGGTGGTGCTTTAAAACGGAGGCGTATAGAAAACAGTGAGTCACCTAAAATCCACTGTTCCCAAAAAAGGCTGAGGCAAACTCAAACTCAACCTTCCAAAGAGCCTATACAAAAGATACATGCCTCATGCTGGGAAATGAATGACAATGAAACAGTACAAAATAGAAAAACCGCACTACTAAACGCTCACCGTCTCAGTAATTCAACACCTGACTCTTCCTCTGATGATAGCAGTACTGATTCCTCTATGATGGAGCGTGAATAGCCCAAAATTCAGAGAGCTCTTTACAGACCCAAGATAAGAAAAAATGAGAATACCGTCCAAACAGAAGCAGAGGTCAAAAAATACATTCAAGAATTACAACCTGTTCTAGTATCATCAATGTCAATGACAATCTCTCCATTTTTAAAGGTGTACGAGCAAATAAACAACACAGTAAAGGATCTAACCACATTAATTGCACTGATGAACTCTAAGCTCATAAAGATGGAATGTGAAAATATGTGCACCAAACAGTGTGTTATAAAGAATAATTCTTCCAAAAGAACATGAGTCATTTGTTCGCTCACACTGTTTGGCGCACACTGACACTGACTGGCACCGGGAGCTTAACAGCAAATTTGACGGCTCGCTAGCCGCGCTCGTTGAACAAAAACGCAACAACAGCAAGGACAAAAGATTACTTGCAGAGGTCACAAAAGAAGCGTTAGGCCTATTGAGGCATGAAAGAAAGGTTGGAATATCGAGGCATTCTCAAAGTGATGCTTATATTACAAGCGATTTTAATGCTGAGATACTGAATGAATCAACAAAGAGTGCCAATAAAGAAAATTGCATGGCTGTAGACGGCATTGAGTCTGCTACTGTAGTAGCAAAAGACCTCAAAGCTATAGCCATTGATCTAACAACAAAATAACCATCGCTGTCTATGACTAAGGAATGTGATTTACCACTGGAGGACCGTTATCGAAAAATAAATCGTTTACTCAGCCGCAAACTTTTGCCACCTTGACGAAGAATAACGATGGTCTCTCTTTCAAGGATGCTCTTATGAGAGCAAATCAAGTAGAAAATGGAGCTAACACAGATGTCCAAATTCCTTCGACATCTGCTTTGAGGACATTCTCTATAGAAGTAGAGCATCCATTAAACAAATCACCATCAATTCCTACTAACAACTCATCTGACAAGGCCTTGTTTGGAATTTTTACGGTAATAATCACATAGCAGTTAAGAAGCTGACCAAGTCTGTTCAATGTAAAAAGCCTAAAAACCAAAGTACGAAAACATGTCGAATTACGAAAAACTCAAGAAAATTCTTGCGTAATATCAAAACGGTGAGCTTTACCGTAACAAAAGCTCCTGAACAGTTTCCTAGAAAAGAAAAAGAAATAAATACAGAAACAAACACATTTATAAAGTCAACTGAAATTTGCAAAGAGCCATCACACTTGAGTGAAACCTCGACCAAATTGCTGGATCTCTCAACATATGAGGATGAAGATGAAATTGAGGTTCTACCAGAATCAGCTGAGCGTATTGTTGCAGGCAAGGATAATCTGATGCTGAATCACAGCAATGTCCTGCAACTATTTCATTATGTTCCATCATTGAGAACAATTGAATCAGGAGACATAAATGTGTCGAATTATTCAAAGAACCCCAAAATGATAAGTTAAAACTACATCTCGACTCTAGAATTGTCTGTGATATCCTATTGGATGCAACTGCAGTGTTACTCTCACTGGGCTTTGACATTTTCGAATTTAAGATGGACACCATCCGTCACATCGAGAATGTAAAAGAAATTCTTTGAATCTGTGAGGAGAAATGGCATAAGCTAATCATGGACAAAAGCAATCCAAACAATGGTGAAATTAAAGATACAAATGAGATTACAATAAACACAAAGACGACCAGCAAAACAAATACAACTCTAAGTCTGCCTAATGAGAATAGTGAGAAAACACAATCAAGAGAACAAATTAAAATCACCTTCTCCTGTAAAAATGTAGGTCAAAGTGTTCATCTTAATAGCGACATTCCATTCTGTGCTATTAATGAAGAATTGAAGAAATGGAATTGGATTTCTGCAGCCCTGACAAGACAAAATCAAAATTAACTGCAGGCCTTACGCACTAACACAAGGATTAACATGTGGATCCTGGAACACTTGTGGATATAAGCATCTACTACAACACAATTGGTTGGAAGGTCTAAACATTATATATGTACAGGAAACATGGATGACTGAACTTTCTATCTCAGATGCTTATGAAATTTCCTTCAATCTAGCAATCAAAAAACAGAGGGGCGACCAATGGCCGGATTGTTAACTTGTCGGAAAAGGTTTTGGATATAAAATCATGGAAACCAGAAATGTGTCTTCTTACATTCAGATGACTACCATCATGAAAGAAGAGGTTAAAAGAATCAATTCATGTCATCAATATTTACTGGAAGCACAAAGCAATGAAAACAGTGTGCTTTATTGATACAATAACCCAACTACTCGATGAGATAAATGAACGAACCTGTTTGGCGAATATCATAATGTGTGGTGATTTGAACATTAACTGTTTAACAAAAACTATCCGTGACCATAAGGGTATCACTGTTGCCTCAAATGTGACAACTCAATGGTGCGCAGAAATGGAGGCGTGCAACATAGACATGCTCAATGGTCACACTCCAGGTGATGTTCCAGCTAAGTTAACCTGGGGAAGGGATGACCAAAAATCCATCCTGGACTATTATTTTGTCTCTGAGAGTCTACATTGGTGAGTACAGACCCTGCTAGTATGATAAAAAAGTGAGATAGCCATCACAACATGGTGAAAATGTGTATCTCCGATCTAGATACAGATCCCTATCAATACTGGGAGCATACAGTTACCACTGACTAAGGCAGACTAAGACTGAAACTGGATGATGCGGAAGTCAAATCTGTTACAGTGGCCTATCAAAGAGAAGATGTTGTGCTTGAATATAGCCATCTCTTGATGCAATTTCAGGAAAAAATACAAGGTCTCAAAAGAATGGGATTTGTATGTAAACACACATTTGACATAGGGGTGTTGAAACAAAAACGGAGAATGATAATGCAAATCCGTACAATTTCGAAGCAAAATAATCCTGAATTAAATATAAAAAAACAGATTATTCAGACATATACAAACTGGCTAAAATCGTACAAGACAATAATGAACCAGCGAGATGCTGAAACCATGCTATCAAAACTGACAAATAAGAACACTAGAGAGTTTTGGAGCATTATTAACCAACAATGAACATCTCAACAGGCCATCCAGGCAAATCTGGTCACGGAAAATAATTGGATTACCCATTATACCCAACTGTACAGCAAAAAAGGGAACATTAAAGAACCAACTCTTCCATATCTGACCTCTTGGGATCTCAAATTTGATTTAAGTGACACCTTAAATATCATTACAAACTTGAGCACCTCGAGAGCTCCTGGATCTGATGGGTTGACCAACCATACCCTGAAACATAATCCAGACGAATGGGCTCGTTTTTGCCATCTGCTTTTCAATAAGATCGCTGTTTCCTGTTTCACCCCGAAATCATGGAAAAGTGCAATTATAGTCCCTATATTTAAGAAAGTAAAATGAACAAATCCGAAGGACTACCACCCAATTGCACTCCTAGATGTGCTTGAAAAAATATATGCGACTATTCTTCAACATCAACTAACTGAGTGGAGCTGTCTGAATATCCGTATGGATTTAAGGCAAACTGGATTCGTGAAAGGGGTTGGTTGCTGTTTAAACCTGTTGATCGTGAACACCTTGAAAATGGAAACAATACAAACTCGTGGAAAAATGTATCTTGCGTTCATTGACTTTGCGCACGCTTTTGATAGCATTGATCGTGAGATCATATGGACTAAATTAGCCAAATGAAATTGTCCTATAAGTCTATTGTTGGCAATAAAAGAGCTCCATACTGATACGAATAATAGGATTAAATTAGATACAACTGGTAAACTATCTGCAGCAATATCTACCTATTGTGGAGTGAAACAAGGATGCCCACTGGCCTCCATAATATTCAATCTCTTTTTGTCCGACATAGACATGACACTTGACAAAGCATAATCTCTTCCTCCTAAAATAAATGGACATCATGTAAGCCATTTACTCTATGCGGATGATTTAATTCTGTTAGATTTAACTCCCATAGGCTTACAGAGGGAATTAGATGTGCTAGAAGAATTTGTCCAGATTAACGGGCTCAGCATAAATCCGTCCAAATTCTAATACTTGAAGACCTAAGAGGAAAAAATAAACAACGATTAAGTACGTTTCATTGGCACCTAGAAAAGACATCTTTGCAAGTCACGTCGACCATCAGATAGTTAGGAATGCTAATTAATTTGAATGTGAACGATGCTCCTTGGGCTGTGAGTGTGAAAATAAAATGCAAACAACTGGCAGATCAAGCATTGTTCATCATTCACTTCTACCACTGTTAGCTTTTTATAAACAAAAAGCAGTTCCAGCGCTCATATATGGAGCAGAATGCACAGTAGGTAGTTCATATCAGCTTTGGAACACTTTGGAAAATACATTTTGGCCAAAGGTCTTATGCCTGCCATGAGGAACCCTGACAGCATGTATCCGCTATGAACTTGGTTTAATATCCATCCATGCCAGGATTTGTTGGAACATGCTAAGTCTGTATAGCAGAGTCACAAATTCAAATACTCCATTGCAATTCAAGAATTTGCAAAACATGGAAAACATCACTGAACAAAATGTATTGTCAGCCTGGGCTAATTGCTGCAAAGTGATCATAGAAGATGTAAATACCGACGTTGAAACACTTCACACCATTCCAAATTGGGTAAAGACATGCCTGTGGAGAAATGACTGGATCGCAACAGGGGATCAAAGAAAGTGCCATGTTAGAAACAAGCTTTTAATGAAATCCCAAATTATCTGAAGCTATTTCCTGATTCTCGACGAAAGCTTTAATTCAAATTTCGTCTGAATTCGTTTAAGACAAAGGAGAGAGAAAGACTGTGGTTAAAAAGTGGTTTAGTTCTAAGATCTGTAGATTTTGTGGATTGCAAGATGAAATGCTGAAACATCTAACCCTTTTTTGCACAGAAATACGTACATACAGAACTAAATGCTTAGGAGAAATTATCCTAAAAAGACCATGCCTAAATGCTGACGGTTGGTGGCAAATAATTTTCGATGAAACAGAGAGAAAACTGACAATCGCCTTAACACTCTTTCTGGATGCGCTAAATGTGTGTCTTTATAACTGTGTTGATGAGATTACGAAGATGAAGGAGACTGTTGTTCTTACTTAATAATGTGTAGTTCTGTACTTGTTTATTTCTTTTCCCATATTAGTTTTCTCTTTCTCCTTTCTTCCCTTTCTTGCTCTGTAGGGATATACTTGATTTTAAAAGTTTTGAGGAATGGAATTCAAAATGTATTTCTGTGCTTTAATTGTTGTGTTGGATGAAATTTATTTTAAAGGCTTGTAATAAACAATATAAAATAAAAAAAATAAAAAAAGATATGTTGGGCTTTGGGGATACTTATTGCTGTCCTGATGGCGTTGTTTTGAAGGATTTGCATCTTTTTTATATTCTGTTGGCTAGTCCTTGAGTATAGCACATTGTAATAGTCTAGTTTAGATATGACTAATGCTCTGGCTATGGCAGTGAAGTTGTTTGTGATTAATTTGCATGTGTAGGTCCGTTGAAGAAGTTATTGCATTGATTTGTCTAGATAATGTTAGGGTGGAATCAATATAGATAGATAGCCTTAGAGACCCTGATAGTATTACCGACTATATTGAAGGAGTAAAACTTAGCGTCTAGTCTGTTGAGTTTGAATTGAGATCCTAGAAGGAGTAGCTTTGTCTTATCGTTGTTAAGACAGAGTCTGTGTTTCGCCATCCCGGCCTGTATGAAAAGGTAAATGTCATTGAGTGCTTTGGAGTCTGCTTTATGGTCTCCAGTGATGGAGATGAATGTTTGGGTGTCATCTGTGTAATTAGTGTAGGTGACACCCAAATGGTCAAGATCATCGAAGAGAGGCTTTTTATGAACACATTATATAGAGTTGGAGACACGCGGGAGCCTTGGGTGACTCAACACATGACTGGTGCAGGCTCGGCAGAGGCTGATGGGGAAACGACCCTCATCCATCTATTCTCTAGAAATGACTGGATCCATGTTGTGTTTTTGCCTGAGAAGTGAGCTGCAGAGCTTAGGTGGTTACATAGGACTTTGTGGTTTACCAAGTCAAATGCCGCCGACAGATCTAGAAGTAAAAGGAGGGAGAGTTTACCCTTGTATTTTAGTTCTTTTATTTATGTTTCGAGGTCAATCAAGGCTGTCTCCGTACCATGTCTTGGCCTGAAGCCTGACGGCCTGAGGCCAAAGAGGTTGTTTGTTTCTAGATGCTCCTGGATCTGCAGGTAGGCTGCTCTGTCCAGGATTTTCAATAGAAAGTGGACCGTAGTGATGGGTCTGTAATTGGCGGCGATGTTGGGGTCTAGTGACATCTAGTGATGGTTTCTCAAATGTGTCCGTAAAATGTGCTCCTGGGGGTTTTCCAAATAATGAGTGGCTTTTTGCATTTGTCGGGGGGAAAATTCTCCCGGGGTCGGCTGGGCCGTCCGCGGACCTCCAGGCAGGGAGGCCCCAACTCCTCCCGCGTATCCCAAAAATGAGTATGAGACATACACAAGAAGCAAAGTGGTTCTGCTGTTTATTAAACAACAGCAGGGATGGGTCTAGGATCATACGCGTCCGTGCTGACTCTCGAAATTCGTGGGGCTCGCAGGCCCTTTTTGCCTCAGTATGACGCGCCACTTGTGTCACCTGGGAAAGTTAGTAAAAAACATATCGCCACTCTGGATTGGTTCCTCGAGTGGTAGGGTTAGTATAGCACACGTATAGAGAAGATTGTTAGTGGTTAAGGGTCAGTCAGGTGGTATACTTGGGTTGTCCCTTCTATTAGATACATGAAAACTGTTACACGAAGACCCCTGATGATTGGCTAATGTTAATGGCGTCAGTGATGAGTGCCCCATATTCTGATTGGTCCACTCGCGAGCCCCCCAGCCTGGGACCATCGTTGTTCCCAACTCGCGGTGTACCAGTCATTTGCAACAATATGTAACTATGTGTTTGTGCAGGCAATGCGTGAATTTGCTCATATGCTTGAGAGCAGACTATTCCCACCGCCGTAGGTGTCCATTGGGTCATTTCATTGTTGCAGCCTGTGTCTCAAAACGTGGGACCCAGGCGACTTCTCCCTCCTGGGTCTGGCACCCTGTCAGGTTCGGCTTGGTCACGTGAGGAGAGACCGTGGTTGAGGCAGAATTCTGCACATTTAAAATTGTATTTGCCTCTGCGTGTCTGGCTTAGTTTGCAGGTGTGACCTTGGCTTCGGCTTGTGGCATGCGAGTTGCAACATTGCCCCCTTGGCTGTCAGTTCTCGCTGGGCTCATTCTGCAGGGTCAGCAATTGTACTCTTGTTCGTTCAATGTTCATGGAGGCTCTTGTTTGCGGCCTACTTGGGCCTGGTGCATAGGTGGGGATGTCTGATGCACGGCACTTTAAGTTATGGTATCATATTGCTTCATATCCAGTATCATGTCTTCGTTGCATTTTTAATCACAATGCATGGGTTAGGAGAAGCGTCAGCAAGCATTTTAGATGAGTGCTTTGTGCGTCTTGCGTTTCTGCATTTTGAAAACCCTATGTGAAAAATAATAAAGATGTGCGTCAGTGGGTGTGTCCGTCACCTACGTCATAGCACTGAGTATGTTCTTCGTGTGGATTGGTGTGGGAGTGTTAAGTGTGCATGGTTGCACGGGTGTTCTGACCGTTAGCTAGGTCGTCATGGTATCTCTAACGATATATTTATTTACTGTTGAATGGTTCAGTCGAGTTCATCCATGCCGCAGGTGTCAGCTTGAGCAGGGCAGGCTGGTGGGCAGGCTGGTGGGCACATCCGTATGTTCCTGTACCAGGGTATTTGGTCGTCTGGTAGATAGGCGAATTCTTCTCGTGGCGGGTGTCTGGGCCGCGATCCTCTAGGCCAGAGGCGTGAGGGGATTGGGGGGAGTCTTTTGTCCCATTCTCCCACTTCAGTCCCCCCTCTGGTCGACTTGTCGACCACAAACATATCCTTTTCCTTATCTCCTCTTACTCTCCATATTTTAGTTACTCCTCCCAGGTGTCCATAGTGGTTGACATGGTGTTCAAATGACCAATACATATACACACAGCTTCCTCCAGGTGTGCAGTATACACATTTCCCTATGTAGCTCCTTGTGTTTCTTGGGTTTTCGAGCTTCACGGATGGTGGGTCCAGGTGGTTGGTGATGATCTGTTTGAGCAGTTTTTCTCTTTCTTTTATTATTGTGTCTGTGTGCTGGCCATCATCCATCGGCATCAAGGGGTGCATACCAACCATTTCGATCATTTCGTCTGTAGTGCGTGCTTTCCGGGCCTTCCAAAACCTTATTATGATCAGTGCAGCTCCAGCCAGTATTATGCATCCAACTATAATCTTTAGTCCGTCCGACAGCCATGATGGCATCCATGACCATAACATTGAAAACCAGCTGTCATCCTTCTTCACTCCTTTACTTTCTTCCATCATTTTGGAGTGCATCTGAGCCAGTTGTGATACTGCTTCTGTCAGTGTACCATTGTCAGCATCGTTAGCAGGAATAAATGTGCAGCATGATTGTCCTATCTTTGCGCAAACTCCTCCTTTCATTGCTGTAAGGAGATCTAATACATATCTGTTCTGTAGTGCTAGCATCCTCACTGCTCGCAGTTCCTCTTTTATTGCGTTGAATCCATTTACTGTAGAATTAATTGTCATCATTAGCTCCCATCTGGTTATCTGGAGCCATTTTGCGTTTGCGTAAGCTTGTAGTCCCGGATGTATTATTGACGAGAAGAACATTGCTGCTCTGCTGAATAGCCTGTGTTCTGGTGGGATTGAAGTGAGTGCTGTTTCCGACCTTCCCCATAGGTAATTTCCTGTCAGAGGTTCTCCTTGTCTCTTCTTTCTATTCAGGACATTGTTGTTGTTGTTGTTTTCGTTCTCTGACCCCTTCTGAGGTTGTACAGATCTCTTCTTCCTCTTGTTTCCTTCATCCATTTTAGGGAAGTTCACCATGTTGACATGTTTCTTGGGCACCACTAGTGATGGTACAATAATGTGTACCATTGTGCATATACCGTTCCACAGAGGGGGCAGTGTGTGGTATGCCTTGTTTCCACAGGCCCAGTAATGGTCCATTAATACTGCTGTTCCTGCTCCCCCCTCAGGTAACTCTATCATGCTTGCACAATTGGTGTTGTATCCCACGTCCACTTCTCCTCTATGTTGGTAGCATATCTTAGGTGCAGACAGCGGCAGTATGCTCATTGGGTCTTCATCCTTCTCCATCCACGTCAGCATGGGTACGTACTTGCCCCAAATCGTCCAACATCTGTTATTGTGTTCATCAATAGTTGTAATATTTTCTCTTGTTACCATGTTGCTGCCAATCACTCCTATGTCCCATTTGTTGTCCATGTACACCTTCCCTGTTATTGTTACCAGTGGTCTTTCCCAACATCCTTGTATACCAGGATCTTCAGTGGCGTACCAGTCACATGGTAGGTATTGTAGTGTTACTTTCTTCGTTTCTCCCTTTTCAGGACCACTTGTCACGTATCTGAATGCTTCAGCATGCAAACTGCTCTTGTGGTAACTCAAATAAGTCTTGAGGAAGTTGTTTTCGTATGGATATGTGTCTCGCGTTTTCCACAACAGTCTCACCACCGTCCCTTGAAATCGCCCTCTCGTTTGGAATAGTGCCAGGTATATTATACATCGTGCTGTCTTTTCATCTATTTCTGTGGCACCGAATGTTCGAGAAGCGCTCATGGCGTATGGGATCAATGAGCAGACGTAGCAGCTGTCTTCTGTTGTCTGCTTACCTATTTGTGTCATGTGTTGGTACCACATGTTGTTCGAGACGTGTGCTGAATCTGTTATGTAATTATCAATGCCTTTATTATCTGAGTATGTGCTGCGTTTAAATCTATTTCCCTTATGTGGAGGCTTGCTAGTACCACCTGACGTAACACCTGTTGCAGCCGTGGGTGGGGGTACATTAGGTTTGGGTGCAGCCAAAATATTGATAGCATACCTTTTCTGCCATACAGAGGCAGCCAAAAATCCAGTGATCATCAAAACCCCTATCATCTTTATTACAGAAGCTAGTCTCACCGGCATTTTGCTCTTACCTTGCTGCAGTCCGGCAGCTTATACTTGCGATGTTAAAGTTGCCCGCCTGAAAATTCTCAATAAGCTTGTTATTAGTGTTAGTTGTTGTTTTCAAGCTCTCCCTATCAAGTAGTCGTTCAGTGCCCAGGCGAAGAGCTGTTCCCACACCAATCTAAGCGATCTGTCTCTTAGGGCAGGCAAGTGTTGGTGAAGATGGGGCATTGATTGTTCTATGGCCAAGATAAATGATGTGTAGTGAACACGTACCCTCCTTCTTTTTAGGTACTTTGGCCTTTTTATGTGATAGACAAATTGATGTGATAGGGCTTCAGGGTAATTATCGTCTGAGCGTAGCCTCTACTCCTCTGCAATGTACGCTGTTAGTTATCTGTTTTCTCAGCAATACAATAATACGCGGTACCTGCATGTGCGAGAAAGAAAAAGAAAACATACAAGTGTTTACATGTGTATATGTGCAAGACAATGTCCTTCAATTGGGTGGTGACTGTAGTGGGTAGGAGGTTTGTGGGCAGAGGGTTTGGGGCTCAACTGGCGGAAGTCTCTTTACTCTTTGATCGTGTGACCATGGGGTGGGCGGTATGGGAATTACCAGTTTCTATTTCAGTAGTTGTCTCTGGGGATTCTGGGGGGTGGCAGGGTATGGAGACACTGAGGTCGTCAACTGTGGTAGACGTCTCTTTCTCCGTGGATGACGCTGTCGCTGTTCTTCCAATTGCCCTGTCGGTGACGGTAGGGCGGGTCTGGAGTTTGCAGATCTTCACGTCGTGTAGGTGATTCCAAGCACGCTTATCCTGCAACTTTACTGCTTTCGTAGATACCTCCTCTACAAGGTGGGGACCAGTGAAGCGTGGGCTGTTCCACTTTCGATTGAAATTGCGGAGTAGCACGTGGTCACCTTTAGCAATTTTGCACAGTTTTTCCTTTTCCAATCCTTTGTCCGCGTCTTCTTGTTGATCACTCTTAGACCCGCCCTGCGTGCGCTCGAGCTGTTCAGACACAAACATTACACTAGTAATCAAAGAAGACACATATTGGTACATTTCATCACCAAGAACAGTTGCAGTGTTTTCATGGTCTGTGAATGCTCTTGATGTTGGCGTTAGAGGAAGGCGCATTTGACGTCCGGTCACCACCTCGTGAGGAGTGAGGTGGTGGTCGGAGCCTGGTCTATTCCTTAGCTCAAATAGAGCCAGTGGAAGGCAATACAACCAACTTTTCTTTGTCGTTTGCTGTATCTTCGCAATTGCCTCCTTCAATAGGCCATTCAGGCGTTCGCATATACCACTGGCCTGCGGGTGATATGCACACGCAAATTTATGCTTGATGTTCAATAGGGATGTGATGTGCTGGAACATTTCATTGGCGAAATGCAGGCCGTTATCCGACTGCAGTACCTCGCACACTCCCAACCTGGGGAAAACTTCCCTCACTAGAAATTTGGCTGCTCTGAATGCATCTGGATGTGAGCAGGGTCCTGCCTCATTCCACCTGGAGAATGGGCATACCACTACAATCATATACCTATTTCCTTGTCATACGTTGATCATATCAACGTAATCAATATGGATGTGCAGGAAGGGTCCCTCTGGCCGGGGTATAGTACCTTTTATCACTTTCAGCGTGTCAGGGCCAAAACCAAGAACAGACCTAGGCAGGGGGTGCAGAGGGGCATGGTGGGGGCTGTGATGAGTGTACGAGTTATTCCCAGAAAAGTGTATCCATTTAAAAGGCTGCTGTGCCCCTTCTGCAGAAAAGCAGCCTTCAAAGACTACAGTTCCCAGCATGCTCGGGGGCGCCGCGGGCCAATCAGGAGTCCAGCAGGGTGTGGCTCGTCAACGCGCATGCGCAAGCCCCGAGGCACGGGGCTTGCGCTTGAGACTTCGGAAGGAGAGGACGTGCAGAGCCCAGCTCCTCCAGAATCACTTGCGAGGGGCCCCGCCCCGCCGGAGAAGCAGTTCGGCCCCTCGCTCCTGCAAGATAAGTTCTTAAACCCATCTTGGGAATCAGAGGGATCGGGGGAGAAGCGCAGGGGGCTTTAGCCCGCCCATTCCTAGCCCCTGCGCCTACCGAAAAGATAAGTGCGCGTGTATCTTAGACGCGCCGCCAATCTGTTGTGGGGAAGCGGAGCGTACGAAGGGCTTGAACGTGTGTTCCCGCCTCCTGGGACCAGGGAGAACAGGGGGCACGGGAGGCGAAAACACACGTGGCAAAGTTTTCGCGGCGGTCTGAAGGAAGACCCCTGTGGAAGTTAAATAACGGCATTTTTTCCACATCAGGAACTAGTGGAGAAGCCTCAGAAAAGAGGCGAACTTGGGCACACTGAGAAGCCCGTGATTTGAGCTCGGGTGGCAACAAGAAATGTTGTGTGTTTGTATGTGTGTGAGGAATGAATGAGAATATGGGAATGCAGAGGCAAAACCCTAACTCGTGTTATTTCTTTTAGCTTCTTGGACCTGCACTGAACACTACGGACCTGCCACAAGACTTGACGGCTTCATCACGGACAGGACACTGAACACCAGAGCTAAGTGTGCATGCTGAAAATGCTAATTAGTTGTGCACTGAACTAGGTGCATGGTTTTGACTTGTATGTAGAATTAATCAGTGGGCCTCAGTCTGACTAAGTGGAAGTGGAGTGTAAATAGCTACTTGGTACCAAGTACAATAGAAGGCGTGCAACAATCAACCCTTTCCCCTAAATTCCCCGTCCTATCCACAACCACTACCCAATCCTCAATCCGGTTTTCCTAATATTCCCCCAACCTATCCAATCAACGAGACCCTAACCCTCCTTCCCTGCTCTGGTCCGGGTAGCCTGCGTAAGCTTCGACTTGCAGGCTCCACGACCATAGTGGGGGTGGTTGGTACTGCGTCGCTCCTGCGCCTAGGACCAGAGTGCTCTGACAGAAGCGCAAGCCCACGTATTTTCCAGGCGCCTGAGCGGCACAGCCAACCCTCACAACAGCCATGGAAGAGATTGCTAAAGCCTTGCAGGATTTGCAAGGGGAGTTAGCCGCATCCAGGCAAGAATACGCTACCTTGTCCGCGCAAGTACGGAGTTTAGCAGCCCAAGCATCGCCCTTACCTGGTCAACCGTCTACCCCGTTACAGGTACATGTAACCCCGGAAGCCATAGTTCCTCTTGCACCTCCAGAGCGATATGCAGGGGATCCGCAAAAATTCTCCACATTTTTGACCCAGTGTCGTCTCCACTTCCTCACCAAGGCGTCAGCCTTTCGGTCTGCTCAAGCACGTACTGCCTTTGTGATATCGTACCTTACAGGGGACGCCGCCTCTTGGGCGAATCCTTTAGTTCAAAAAGACGATGCTGTCTTGTATGACTGGGATGAGTTCCTTGGGGAATTTGAGAAAATCTTTAATCGACAGGCAGCCACCCTCTGTAAAGATCGGGAATTGCTGAGTTTAAGACAAGGAAATAGGGAACTGGTGACTTATGTCACGCAGTTCAACCGGCTAGTGGTAGAAGCCGAATGGCCCAGAGAAAAAAGGATGTCCCTATTTTATCAGGGACTGAAAGACGAGTTAAAGGATCTTATAGCTCAGGTTGACCCACAGCCAAGAGAGTGTTCGGATATGATTAATCTAGCCTTGCGTCTTGACCACCGCTTGGCGGAAAGGCGAGGCGATAAGAGAAGAGGAGACTTCCGTCCTGTACCACGGTTAGACCAACATAAAGGATCTCGAGGGGCGGTGGACAAATCTGAGGGGGATGAGCCGATGCAAATCGGCTCGATCCGGGGCCCCCTAACAAAAGAGGAGAAAGAGCAGAGAAGAAAAGACGGGGTCTGTATGTATTGCGGTAAGGCTGGGCATTTCGTTCGCGAATGCCCTGCCAAACCAAAAACCCAGGGAAACGCCTCGGCTCGCCGGTAGTGGGGGTCACCCGGTCGAGCCTAGTTAGCAGGGCCCCAATTGCAGGCTATTCGAATCATGGCCCATATATCACCCAGAAGGGTTACCTAGAGTTCTTGACAAAGAAAAAAGGGGTTACACTGTTGATTGACTCGTGGGCGACTGGCAATTTCATCGATGCCCAGTTCGTGGGTACTTTAGGAATTCCAGTGCAATGTAAACCCAAGTCAGAACTGGTACATGCAGTAGATGGTACTCCCCTTAGTTCAGGTCCCGTTACCCATAGTACCTGTGTTATGATCCTTCACTGTGGAGATGGGCATACAGAAAAGATTGCCTTTGACATTATTGCCGCCCCGCAATTTGGGCTTATCCTGGGATTGCCATGGTTAAAAAAGCATGACCCTCACATTCAATGGACCTCAGGGTCGATAGACCTGAATTCTCCATTTTGCAGAGAACATTGTTTTAAAAAGGCTTTGCCGGGCTTACACTCCATCAGCATTGCTAATAGTCAACCAGAGGTACGTCCTGAAGATCTGCCCCAAGAATATGCCGATTTTGTGGACGTGTTTAATAAACAGGCTGCCGAGTCTTTACCTCCACACCGGCCCTTTGATTGCCGGATAGACCTGGAGCCAGGAGCGGTATTGCCATGCAGCCACATCTACGCTTTGACCGAGGCTGAAAATGACCACCTCCGGGAATATATAGCATCCAACCTCAAGAGTGGTTTTATACGGCACTCTAATTCTCCGGTTTCGTCACCTCTGTTCTTCGTACCGAAGAAGTCCGGGGAGCTCCGGACTTGTATTGATTACCGCGGAGTGAACCGGATAACCATTAAAAACCGTTATCCGCTCCCTTTAATCCCTGTACTCCTTGACCAAGTTCGGGATGCGGTCATCTATACCAAGTTGGACCTTCGAGGCGCATACCATCTGGTACGGGTGCGAGAAGGAGACGAGTGGAAGACCGCCTTCCGAACCAAGTTCGGATTGTATGAATATCAGGTCATGCCATTCGGCCTCTGTAACGCCCCCGCCGCCTTCCAACACTTCCTGGACGAGGTACTCCGAGAATATTTAGACGTATGTGCCGTGGTGTACATCGATGATATCCTCATCTATTCCAGTAGCCTCCAGGAACATGTCCAACATGTACGTGCGGTATTGCAGAAATTGCGAGAACATCACCTCTACGCAAAACTGGAAAAGTGCGAATTTCATCGTACCACTGTAGAGTTCTTAGGTTATTTCCTAACCCCAACCGGCGTACAAATGGATACCAAAAAGGTGCAGGCAATTTTGGATTGGGCACCTCCGGCTAATGTAAAAGATATACAATCCTTTCTAGGGTTTGCAAACTTCTACAGACGCTTTGTTAAGAATTTTTCAGCATTGGTTACTCCAATCACGAAGCTTCTTCGTAAGGGTTGCCCGTTTGTTTGGGATGCCTCAGCCGAACAGGGTTTCAATCGGCTCAAAAAGGCCTTCACCGACGCTCCGGTACTAAAACACCCAGACTTGTCCAGACCGTTTGTGGTTGAAACGGACGCCTCCAGTTATGCTTTGGGGGCCGTTCTGTCTCAAAGGGATCTCACGACAGGTTTATTACATCCGGTGGCCTATTATTCAAGGAAGCTGCTGCCAGCTGAGGTGAATTATATCATCGCAGATCGAGAACTTTTGGCAATAAAAGCAGCATTTAGTGAATGGCGGCACTATCTGATGGGAGCACGTCATACGATAACAGTAATCACAGACCATCGAAACCTGCAATTTATCAAAACCGCCAAGACCTTGAGCCCGCGTCAGTTGCGTTGGGCCATGTATTTCGCGGAGTTCGATTTTATCATCACATATAGGCCCGGAAACAGCAACCAGAAAGCTGACATCTTATCACGCTATCCTGAGCCGACAATTCGAGAGGCGAACCCCACGCCCCAGTCCATAATCCCTCCCGCTCACATCATTGGAGCGACCTCTGACTTCTTTGAAGCCATTCAGAAAGAAATCTCTATGCAAGAACTGCACCATTGGTGCAAACAGGACCCTCGGAACTTAATTCTTGCAGGACTTCCCTACCACGCTCATGCACTGTATCTGCCTACTACGGCACTCCGAGAAAAGGCCATGTCGTGGTGTCATGATTCATCCCTTGTAGGTCATCCGGGAAGATCAAAAACACAAGAATTGGTGGCTAGATATTTTTGGTGGCCAAAGTGGCGACAGGATGTTCAACAACACATATTGAAGTGTGACATCTGTGCCCGTAATAAAGCCAGTCACCAAAAGCCTGCGGGTCTTCTGCGTCCCTTACCAACTCCGGACGTACCATGGCACACTGTAACCATGGACCTCATTGTGGATCTCCCGCCTATACAAGGTCACACTTCAATATTGGTGATAGTAGATACCTTTTCTAAAATGGCCCATTTTATTCCTTGCAAGGGGGTCCCAACCGCTAGTGCAATTGCGGAACTCTTCCTGCAACACGTCATTCGCCTACACGGGCTTCCACACCATGTTATTACCGACAGAGGCCCACAGTTTACCTCACGATTTTGGCGTGAATTTTGTAAGATTATTGGGATGGAAATCCATTTGTCATCCGGGTACCATCCCGAGACCGACGGCCAAACAGAGCGTGTGAACCAGGGGCTCGAGCAATACTTGCGTTGCTTTGCTGCAAGCAGAGAAACCACTTGGGTCCAGCATACTTGGTTAGCTGAATTGGCCTACAATAATGCCGTACACATGTCCACAAAAAAAACTCCCTTTTAGTGTCTTTATGGACGACATCCACATATTCTTCCTGTAGCTGTCCCGTCCTTAGAAGTGGAATTGCCCACACTAGCGGGACAGCGAATTTAAATTGAGCAAGTATGGAAGGAGGTACAGGGTAATCTCGTTAGAGCAAAACACGCTTATAAGTATTATGCAGACAAAAAGCGCCGTACCGGTCCTTCTTATCGTGTGGGTGACAAAGTGTGGCTTTCCACCCGCAATATTCGATTGGATGGTCCCAAAAAATTACAGCCCTGTTACTTAGGCCCCTTCCCAATTGTAAGAATCGTGAATCCAGTTGCAGTTCGATTGGAATTACCATCCCAAATGAAAATTCATCCCACGTTCCACACGTCCCTGCTAAAACCTGCCCCGTATGGACCTCCCGTCAAGAAAACCCCCCCGATAATGGTTCACGGAGAACCTGAATATGAAGTTTGTGCAATTTTAAACTCCAAAAAAGGCGCCAATGGCCAATTGTATTATTTAGTGGACTGGGTGGGGTATGGACCTGAAGAGCGCTCGTGGGAGCCCTCACATCACGTTCATGCTCCACGATTGTTGCGCACTTTCCATAAGAATTATCCAGATAAACCCGGAGGGTCTACCTTCCGTGGGAGGGGGAGTGCTGTCAGGGCCAAAACCAAGAACAGACCTAGGCAGGGGGTGCAGAGGGGCATGGTGGGGGCTGTGATGAGTGTACGAGTTATTCCCAGAAAAGTGTATCCATTTAAAAGGCTGCTGTGCCCCTTCTGCAGAAAAGCAGCCTTCAAAGACTACAGTTCCCAGCATGCTCGGGGGCGCCGCAGGCCAATCAGGAGTCCAGCAGGGTGTGGCTCGTCAACGCGCATGCGCAAGCCCCGAGGCACGGGGCTTGCGCTTGAGACTTCGGAAGGAGAGGACGTGCAGAGCCCAGCTCCTCCAGAATCACTCGCGAGGGGCCCCGCCCCGCCGGAGAAGCAGTTCGGCCCCTCGCTCCTGCAAGATAAGTTCTTAAACCCATCTTGGGAATCAGAGGGATCGGGGAGAGGCGCAGGGGGCTTTAGCCCGCCCATTCCTAGCCCCTGCGCCTACCGAAAAGATAAGTGCGCGTGTATCTTAGACGCGCCGCCAATCTGTTGTGGGGAAGCGGAGCGTACGAAGGGCTTGAACGTGTGTTCCCGCCTCCTGGGACCAGGGAGAACAGGGGGCACGGGAGGCGAAAACACACGTGGCAAAGTTTTCGCGGCGGTCTGAAGGAAGACCCCTGTGGAAGTTAAATAACGGCATTTTTTCCACATCAGGAACTAGTGGAGAAGCCTCAGAAAAGAGGCGAACTTGGGCACACTGAGAAGCCCGTGATTTGAGCTCGGGTGGCAACAAGAAATGTTGTGTGTTTGTATGTGTGTGAGGAATGAATGAGAATATGGGAATGCAGAGGCAAAACCCTAACTCGTGTTATTTCTTTTAGCTTCTTGGACCTGCACTGAACACTACGGACCTGCCACAAGACTTGACAGCTTCATCACGGACAGGACACTGAAAACCAGAGCTAAGTGTGCATGCTGAAAATGCTAATTAGTTGTGCACTGAACTAGGTGCATGGTTTTGACTTGTATGTAGAATTAATCAGTGGGCCTCAGTCTGACTAAGTGGAAGTGGAGTGTAAATAGCTACTTGGTACCAAGTACAATAGAAGGCGTGCAACAATCAACCCTTTCCCCTAAATTCCCCGTCCTATCCACAACCACTACCCAATCCTCAATCCGGTTTTCCTAATATTCCCCCAACCTATCCAATCAACGAGACCCTAACCCTCCTTCCCTGCTCTGGTCCGGGTAGCCTGCGTAAGCTTCGACGTGCAGGCTCCACGACCATAGTGGGGGTGGTTGGTACTGCGTCGCTCCTGCGCCTAGGACCAGAGTGCTCTGACACAGCGTGTGACGGGCCATAAACTGTTGACATGTAAGACAATTGCTGATAAAATTTATCACATGGGAATTTAACTCGGGACAGAACCAATCTTCCCTAATTCGTGCTGCAATAACTTCCTTGCCTGTATGAGCTGGGTGGTAGACCTGGCTCAGGGCGGTGTTCAATAGTGCCAGTGGCATTACCATCTTTCCAGTGTTACCCTGACGCCATAGTGCGTCAGTTGGCGACATTGTACATCCTCTTTTTACCCATATTTCTTTTTCTGCCATTGGTGCAGCCGCTTGTAACTCCATTATCTGTGTGGCTGGAAGATGGGTGTACCCTTCTCTCATCAACATCTCTTTAGCTATCCCCCTCCCTCTCCCTCTCTCTGACTCTGGGGGGTTCCATATCTCACCAAAATATGCCGCATACTTTGCATGTGCGTCTGCTGCTGCATTTCCTTTTGAGATATGATCTTCTCCATTAGTGTGTGCGGTACATTTGACCAATGCTAGTTCTTGGGGATCATGTATTACTTCAATTAACTCAGCTAATAAGAGCGCATGTTGCACAGGGGTGCCGTCAGCTCTCCTAAACCCTCTTCTCCATTTTGTTAATCCTGAGTGGACAGTAGACGTGACATATGCCCTGTCAGAATATATAGTAACTCTTTTGTCAAAGCTTTCCTTCAACGCCAAGATCAGTGCAACTAATTCTGCTGCTTGAGCAGAATAATGTTGTGGTAACTGTACACATTTCACTGCGACACACACCAATTCCTCTGTCATTTTTACAACTGCTGCCCCAGTTCTCCTTATCCCATCACTCTGGTCTATTGTTGATGACCCGTCAATGAACAAGAGCTCTCCTCCATTTAGCGCTACCTCTTCAACTTTTCTAGTACATGAGTACATTTCAGTAGTCTGCGTACAATCATGAGCATAGTCGCCTTCCTCAATAACTTCCGCTATAAACCTTGCAGGATTAACTGTGCTGCATCTAACAATAGATAGTTCTGGTCTAGATAAGATAATCTCATAACCTGACGCCCTCTGCGTGGTTAGTGTGGACTTAGGCTTGTTCAATATTGCAAATAGTGCATGCTCCACAAATAGTGTGGTTGGGCACCCCATTGTAATAGATGATGATTTCTCTACCGCGAAGGCAGCGGCGGCGAGACCTTGTTCGCAAGGGAAATGACCTAACATAACAGGATCCAAATGACTGCTGTAAAATGCTACTGGTTTGTATCCATGCTTGTTTTTTGAGCCAACACTGCCTTCATTACTGCTGAGTCGCAATGTGAAAAAATAAAGAATTGTCGTTCATAATCTGGGGTGGCCAGTACCGGAGCAGTTGATATTGCGTCTTTCAGTTCATCAAAGGCCTCTTTCATTTCCATTGTCCACCTCAATTTTTTCTCCCCTTTGTTAGCTTCTCTTAATACTTTAAGTAGGGGTCTTATGTATGAGCTGTAATCAAATACCCATGCTCTACAGTAGTTGCACAATCCCAGGAACTGCTGCAGCTCCCTCACTGTTTGTGGTAATGGCGTTTTTGATATAGCCTGTGCTCTTTGTGGTGCAATCTTTCTTCCATGTTGGGATATCAGTTGACCGATTTATAGTTCCTGACAGTACTGTAACTTTTCTTTGTCTACCTTGTAACTCTTTTCAGCCAATATTGTCAGCATCTTCAATGAGTCCTCCCTGCTTTTTTGTACGCTTGTGCTGCAAATTATTACATCGTCAACATACTGCAACCCTGTGCTTTCCAATTCAGAGGCCGATTCATGGAATAATTAGCGCGGCGCAAGTGGGCAAAAACGTGCGATTCGCAGTGGAATAGCGAAAACCGCAGTGCAAGTGCGAAAATCGCACGAAAAGCAGCGCACATCGATTCATGGAAGGCCGTGCGCGAGAAAACCATCGGATGTGCGAAAAAAAAGTGTGCGGCGCACGTTGGCGCACAGGCCATCTAACAGCGTGCGCCAGGTCACAGCGAAAATCGCACAGGCCACAGCGAAAATCGCACATAGCGCGGCGCACGCAACAAAAGTAGGCGGAACACGGGGTGTAACACTCGGAATGGGGAACAACTTGCCAAAACGTGGGCGTCACGGGGGAAGTACAGGGTACAAGTGCGCGGAATGCCCACACGCTCGCCTACAACACGTATTCATGGAATAGAATAGGGCAAAAAAGCGCACGCTCAAACCAGCGCACAGGCACAAACACGAACGCCACAAGAAAGCAGGCGGTAGCGTCTCTGCGCCTGGAAGAAATGTGCGCCAAAAGGTGCGCCAACAAATAGCACCTATATACAGCCATGAAGAATGTCCTATACTGTGGCCCTCCAGGACAAATGACGTGCAAAGGGGTACCCACAAACACGGACACCCGCTAACAAAAAATTACATGTGCGTGTATACCGGGGTGCGCGGGAAGTCTCAAACGCGATTTCGGCAGGGTACGTGTATTACATGGGTGCGCGGGAAGTTCCACACGCGATTGGCCCAGTGCGAGCAGGGTACGTGTATTCCATGGGTGCGCGGGAAGTTCCACACGCAATTTCAGCAGGGTACGTGTATTTCAGGGGTGCGCGGGAAGTACCACACGCGATTTCAGCAGGGTATGTGAATTCCAGGGGTGCGCGGGAAGTTCCACACGCGATTTCAGCAGGGTACGTGGATTTCAGGGGTGCGCGGGAAGTTCCACACGCGATTGGCCCAGTGCGAGCAGGGTACGTGTATTTCAGGGGTGCGCGGGAAGTTCCACACGCGATTTCAGCAGGGTACATGTATTTCAGGGGTGCGCGGGAAGTACCACACGCGATTTGAGCAGGGTACGTGCATTTCAGGGGTGCGCGGGAAGTTCCACACGCGATTTCAGCAGGGTACGTGTATTTCAGGGGTGCGCGGGAAGTTCCACACGCGATTTCAGCAGGGTATGTGTATTTCAGGGGTTCTGGGGAGTACTACACGTGAATTGGCCGTGTGGGTCCTCCAAGGTGTACGCTCCACAACCTCCACGGCCCCTGCAGGCAGCCCACACCACGGGGGACTACCCTGCACCCCTGCTCATGTCCCGCAGGCAGCCCATCCACCATGGGCATGCCCCCCAGCCAACCCACATGTCACCTTGCACTACTGATCAACAATGCATGTCTCCCACCACCCCCACCCCCCAGCCACCATGGCCAGCCCCCACCAGGCCCCCACTCATGTCTCCCACCACCCCCACCCCGCAGCAGTGCAGGGGCAGCCTCCACCAGGCCCCCACTCATGTCTCCCACCACCCCCACCCCCCAGCAGTGCAGGGGCAGCCCCCACCAGGCCCCCACTCATGTCTCCCACCACACCCACCCCCCACCATCCAGGGGCACCCTCCACCAGGCCCCCACTCATGTCTCCCACCACCCCCACCCCCCAGCAGTGCAGGGGTAGCCTCCACCAGGCACCCCCTCTCATGTCTCCCAACCCCTCCACCCCCCAGCAGTGCAGGGGCACCCTCCACCAGGCGCCCACTCATGTCTCCCACCACCCCCACCACCCAGCCACCAGGGGCACCCTCCACCAGGCCCTCACTCATGTTTCCCACCACCCCCACCCCCCAGCAGTGCAGGGGCAGCCCCCACCAGGCCCCCACTCATGTCTCCCACCACCCCCACCCCCCAGCCACCAGGGGCAGCCTCCACCAGGCCCCCACTCATGTCTCCCACCACCCCCACCCCCCAGCCACCGGGGGCAGCCACCACCAGGCCCCCACTCCTGTCTCCCGCCACCCCCACCCCCAGCCACCAGGGGCACCCTCCACCAGGCCCCCACTCATGTCTCCCACCACCCCCACCCCCCAGCAGTGCAGGGGCAGCCTCCACCAGGCCCCCACTCATGTCTCCCACCACCCCCACCCCCCAGCCACCAGGGGCAGCCTCCACCAGGCCCCCACTCATGTCTCCCACCCCCCCACCCCCCAGCAGTGCAGGGGCACCCTCCACCAGGCACCCACTCATGTATCCCACCCCCCCACCCCCCAGCAGTGCAGGGGCAGCCCCCACCAGGCCCCCACTCATGTCTCCGACCACCCCCACCACCCAGCCACCAGGGGCAGCCTCCACCAGGCCCCCACTCATGTCTCCCACCACCCCCACGCCCCAGCCACCAGGGGCACCCTCCACCAGGCCCCCACTCATGTCTCCCACCACCCCCACCACCCAGCCACCAGGGGCACCCTCCACCAGGCCCCCACTCATGTCTCCCACCACCCCCACCACCCAGCCACCAGGGGCACCCTCCACCAGGCCCCCACTCATGTCTCCCACCACCCCCACCCCCCAGCAGTGCAGGGGCAGCCCCCACCAGGCCCCCACTCATGTCTCCCACCACCCCCACCCCCCAGCCACCAGGGGCAGCCACCACCAGGCCCCCACTCATGTCTCCCCCCCACCCCCCAGCAGTGCAGGGGCAGCCTCCACCAGGCCCCCACTCATGTCTCCCACCACCCCCACCCCCCAGCCACCAGGGGCAGCCTCCATCAGGCCCCCACTCATGTCTCCCACCCCCCACCCCCCAGCAGTGCAGGGGCACCCTCCACCAGGCCCCCACTCATGTCTCCCACCCCCCCCACCCCCAGCAGTGCAGGGGCAGCCCCCACCAGGCCCCCACTCATGTCTCCCACCACCCCCACCCCCAGCCACCAGGGGCACCCTCCACCAGGCCCCCACTCATGTCTCCCACCACCCCCACCACCCAGCCACCAGGGGCACCATCCACCAGGCCCCCACTCATGACTCCCACCACCCCCACCCCCCAGCCACCAGGGGCAGCCTCCACCAGGCCCCCACTCATGTCTTCCACCACCCCCCACTCCTCAGCAGTGCAGGGGCACCCTCCACCAGGCCCCCACTCATGTCTCCCACCACCCCCACCCGCCAGCAGTGCAGGGGCACCCTCCACCAGGCCCCCACTCATGTCTCTCACCACCCCCACCCCCCAGCCACCAGGTGCACCCTCCACCAGGCCCCCACTCATGTCTCCCACCACCCCCACCCCCCAGCAGTGCACGGGCAGCCCCCAGCAGGCCCCCACTCATGTATCCCACCACTCCCACCCCCCAGCCACCAGGGGCAGCCACCACCAGGCCCACACTCATGTCTACCACCCCCCCACCCCCCAGCAGTGCAGGGGCAGCCTCTACCAGGCCCCCACTCATGTCTCCCACCACCCCCACCCCCCAGCAGTGCAGGGGCACCCTCCACCAGGCCCCCACTCATGTCTACCACCACCCCCACCCCCCAGCAACCAGGGGCACCCTCCACCAGGCCCCCACTCATGTCTCCCACCACCCCCACCACCCAGCAGTGCAGGGGCACCCTCCACCAGGCCCCCACTCATGTCTCCCACCACCCCCACCCCCCAGCAGTGCAGGGGCAGCCCCCACCAGTCCCCCACTCATGTCTCCCACCCCCCCACCCCCCAGCAGTGCAGGGTCAGCCCCCACCAGGCCCCCACTCATGTCTCTCACCACCCCCACCCCCCAGCCACCAGGGGCACCCTCCACCAGGCCCCCACTCATGTCTCCCACCGCCCCCACCCCCCAGCCACCAGGGGCACCCTCCACCAGGCCCCCACTCATGTCTTCCACCACCCCTCCCACCCAGCCACCAGGGGCACCCTCCACCAGGCTCCCACTCATGTCTCCCACCCCCTCCACCCCCCAGCAGTGCAGGGGCAGCCCCCACCAGGCCCCCACTCATGTCTCCCACCACCCCCACCCCCCAGCCACCAGGGGCACCCTCCACCAGGCCCCCACTCATGTCTCCCACCACCCCCACCACCCAGCCACCAGGGGCACCCTCCACCAGGCCCCCACTCATGTCTCCCACCACCCCCACCCACCAGCAGTGCAGGGGCAGCCCCCACCAGGCCCCCACTCATGTCTCCCACCACCCCCACCCCCCAGCCGTGCAGGGGCACCCTCCACCAGGCCCCCACTCATGTCTCCCACCACCCCCACCCCCTAGCAGTGCAGGGGCAGCACCACCAGGCCCCCACTCATGTCCCCCTGCACCCCCACCCCCCAGCATCCAGGGGCACCATCCACCAGGCCCCCACTCATGTCTCCCACCACCCCCACCCCCCAGCAGTGCAGGGGCAGCCTCCACCAGGCCCCCACTCATGTCTCCCACCACCCCCATCCCCCAGCAGTGCAGGGGCAGCACCACCAGGCCCCCACTCATGTCTCCCACCACCCCCCAGCCACCAGGGGCACCCTCGACCAGGTCCTCACAATCCCCAATCATGTGCGTTATGGTCAGCCTCCACAGCGAAAAAGCCCTACCAAGTAACCCATTCACCCACATGGAAATGGAAATTACATGTCACACCCCCAATGTTCATGAAGCAAATGAACCCATGTCCGTCACACACAATGTTTGCAATTGAATGGGAAAACACCCAACATGACATGCATGAAACCAATGAGATGATACCACACAGTGAAGTATGAAAACAAAATTGTATTGAAAAAAAGAAAGAATGCTAAAGAAATGAAACAAACTACAATGGGAAGTAAAAAAAAATCAAGCTGCATGTCCGCATAAAAATAAAGAACTGCAAAACATAATCCAAAAAAATGTCGTCCAAAGTCAAATGTAAAAAAACTATCTATCAAATCAAGAACTATGTAAAAAACTCGAAAGGGTCCATGAGCCCAACTGAACAAAGGAAACCTAAAAAAAAACCTAACTAAAAAGCAACTATATACAAAAAGTGGAGCAGTGTCCGTCGACTCCAAATCATAAGAAAAAACAAAGGAAACCTAAAACTAAAGAACTATATACAAAGGCGGCGGGCAAGTCCAGCGGCTCACTCCGTGGTGTTCCGGGCCAGGGCATCATCGAACTCCTGTTCGATGTCCTGGAGGCGGTCCAGTTCCATGGCCCCGAGGGTCCGCAGGGACGACGCCGTGTTCTCCTCCAACCCCCTGCGGATTGCCTCGAGGCACTCGGCCCACCTCAGGACCCTCCGCATGGAGTTCTCCACCCTGACCATTGTGAGCCGCGCCTCTTCCGCCCGCCGCCGCTCCGCACCTATGGCGTGGCCCAACCGCTGCCACACGGAAGACACTCTCTGTCCTGGGTCCTCCTGCCCTCCGGCCGATGCCTGCCCCTCCGATGTCGAAGGCCCCGAGCCTTCATGGCTCCCACCATGTTGCTGCTCTGCCTCTGCCCGTGTACTGCCTCCTGCTGCCTGCACATCCTCCGCCGGCTGGGGTGCAGTTGTTGATGTGGCCACCCCTGCTGGACGTCCGACTCCCGACTGTGGCAGAGATGCCTCCTCCACCAGCCTGGCCGCACTGTCAGAGGCAGCTCCACAGGGCACCCAGGTGACTGATGGGTGGGAAGATGGCACAGAGGACGACTGGCGCGTAGGGGGTCCAATTGAGGAGGGGGTCGGAGCAAGCCCCATCAGACGGAGGAATCCGGCCTGGGTGACCTGTCCCAGCAGGCTGACGTGGTCAACGAGCCATTCGAGATGACGTGCAGTCTCTCCATGAAAAGACTGCAGGTCACCTCGCATGGCCCGTTGACGCAACGCCACCCCAGCCAGGACAGGCTCAACCCGGACCTGGATAGCCACGTCCGCAGGCAGAGGAAGGCCAGTTGACGTCAGCTCATCCCCTGCCTGAAAATGGGTCTGGACGTAGGCATCCCTGCTGGTGCAAGATGATGCAGGGACAGGATCGGGGACAGGATTGCACACAGGCACCTCCGCGGCGGCCTGTGCTGCCTCCTGTCCCTGGTCCTGGACTGCACCACTAGCACCAGTGGGATCCCCACCTCCAGACCCCGTCTCTGGTGCTTGCACGGCCTCCTCCTCCACCAAACCCCCCACCAACCTGGATGACTCCGTGCCATCTTCCCCTGTTGGGCCCTGTGGGGTCCCAGCTGCCCCTTCTGCTGCCGAGGAGTCCAACTCCAACCTCCGCCTCTTGGACCTCCCCCCGGCAGCTGCGGCCTGGGACGTGGCACCGGACTCCTCACTCCCCGACGAGATGACAACACGGGAGGGGAGCCGGGCCTTGCGTCTCCGGCTGGCGGTGGGATCCCCGCCGCTGTGCTCCACAGCACCTTCTCCGCCCTCTTCATCAGTTGACGCTGCAGACACGGAGAAACAAAACACAGGCATCAGGGCACTGTACAATGGACACATACACACATGACAGTTGCACATGAGTGGCATTGGCAAACGTCAGACATGTCATCACAATCCCCAACACACATGTCATTGCAACTCGCACACATGAGCCATACCACAGCCATATCGCAACTGCCACCACCATCCATACACATACAACAGCATGAGCAGCCAAAGGTGACCCAGACATCACATGCAACACAGGAAGTGCACCACACATGTACACACACCACCACACTTGCATGCATGTGTACACCTCTGCCAAGTGTCGCACTGTTCAGACGGGCATCCATGTCACATCTGCCAATCAGGCTTCCACATACCGCAGTCACATGCATCCATGTTGCATCACTGTTGCACCCTTGTCAAATACACACACATGCACATGTACACAGTGCTCATACATGCAGCTGAAAACAACATACATGCGTGACATTACGGACATGTCTACTTAAATACACATTCATCCAAACATGTGTGCACACACAACTGCATTTGGCATGCAAGTCTACACACACAAGCACCATCCATGTCTCACACATTACAGCCCTCGCATGTGTCAGCCCCACGGCCCTGGACACCCCCACCCATACTCGACCCCATACAAACAGATGTGCAACCTGCACACTACCGAATAATCACCACACGCACTGCTCACAATCAGGATGCATGTACACTCACCGCTCGACTCCAGACGGGTCTGCTTCTCCAGGACCTGGACATGGAGCGCTGGGGATATGCGTTCCAGGACCCTCATCTGTTCTTCCGACAAGTGGCCCCGGCGCCCCTTGGCATCCGCTGCCTTCAAGAGGCGCCGGACCTTGTTCAGGGTCCTGGACCTAAAGTCCTCCCAGCGCTTCCTGACATGTTGTAAGTCGCGGACTGCCACCCCCTCCGTGTTGATGGCAGTCACGATGTCAGTCCAGATCCGAGTCCGTCCTTCCTTGTCGGCGCGGGAACTTCCGAAGAGGGCATCATACTGCCCCAGGACTTGCTCCACCAGGACACCAACTTCGGTGGCACTGAAGCTGGTGCCCCTCTGCCTCTCTGGCCAGGGATTGTCAGTGGTCACAGATGGTGTTTGCCCTGACATGACAACCCCAGAGGCAGGAGTGGGTGGGCAACTGGGTCCTGGGGCTGGGCTGCGGAGCGATGGAATACCAGTCGGGAGTCTTCGGTTCCAGCAGGGGTGGTCACAGCAACAGCACCCCTGGCTGATGTGCAGGCAGCAAATGGCAGTGCACGTGGGCAGCAGGCAGTCAGGCAGCAGCAGAAGGCAGGTGGGAGCGTGCTCGGGGCTCTGGGGGGCAGTAGTTCGGCCTTCTGGGCAGGAGCGTGGTCTTCCGTGTGCATACGCGTGGCTAGCTTGATACGGAGTGATTTGGCACGTGAAAAGTCTGCACGTCAGTGTGAAATTCGAGGAAAGGCCCTTAGCGCGTAAGCGCGTCAGCACGCATACGCGATTCTATTGGACCAAAGGCCCTCAGCGCATAAGCGCGTCTGTGACGTGACCCGCACGGGTGTTTCCCACACAGGACGTGATGACAGAGCACACGTGGAAAGACTGCACGTCAGAGTGTCATCGCGTGTTATTGGACAGCACGTCAGAGTGTCATCGCGTGTAATTGGACAAAAGTGCGCGTACACACGATTGGCCTATGTACGTGTATATCAGGGGTGCGCGGGCCCTTACACACGCAAGTACGTCAGCGCACCTGTATCCCGGGTGCGCGGGAATTTCCACACGCTATTGGACTGGGTACTGGATTTCAGGGGTGCGCGGGTCACACGCTCGCCTACAACACGCGCAACGCATTAATTTGCGCGCTAACAAAATAACAAGCTCAGACCCAGGTTGAACATACCGTTCCTAGCAGCAGTGGGCGTGGGCTACCAAAGGAGGAGGAGGAGGAGGATAGTCAGGGCCAGAATATTCACACCCAGAACCAGCCTTTTCGGGATGCCTGATGACCAGGTGCATGGGAGGTACAGGTTTCCACCACACATTATACTGGACCTGGTGAGTGAGTGGGAGGATGACCTCACATCACCCACCCTGTGCTCCCAAGCACTCAGCCCCCTGGAGAAGGTCCTCAATGTACTGCACTTCTTGGCCACAGGATCATTTCAGCGGACAAGTGCCATTGTGGGTGCGGTATCACAGGCCACCCAGTCACGCTGCCTACACCAGGTCTTGAACATCATCACTGCACGCCCATCAGTCCGCAGGCACATATACCTGCCCAGAACACCTGCAGAAAGGCATGCTGCCGCCCTGGATTTTTACGGTGTGGCATGATTCCCCAAAGTGCTAGGTGCCATTGACTGCACCCATGTGGCTCTACGTCCCCCCAGGGCATCAGAGCACATCTATAGGAACCGCAAGCACTGGCATTCCATCAACGTGCAGGTAGTATGTAATGCCAAGGGAATCATCACCTCAGTATTTGCCAACTATCCCGGGTCAACCCACGACAGCTTCATTTACCGAATGTCCACCCTAAGCCGGGACCTAGAAGCTGGGCGGCATGGCGATACATGGCTGCTTGGTGAGTATGAATGCCACTGCACATGCATGCATGTCAGATACTGAGCAAGGTCACAACCCCACCAATGATACCAATCACCACCTCCACAGGGGACAGTGCCTACCCTCTCAGCCCCCACATGATGACGCCAATTCGGAACCCCACCACGACACCCCAGGTAAGATATAACACAGCCCACATTACAACCCGGGGCATAGTGGAGCGCACATTCGGAGTGCTAAAGTCACGCTTTCGCTCCCTTGACCGTTCTGGCGGGCAGCTGTTGTACGCTCCCCCAGTAGTGTGCAGGATCATAGTGGCAGCATGTGTCCTGCACAACGTTGCAACACGCCGGGGCCTGGCCGTGGACATGGTGGTGGCCCCACATCCCCAACCACATGCACAGCCGCTGCGCATGGGAGGGGAAAGGGCACGGGGGGAGGCAGCCCGTACACAGCTAGTGGCTAATTACTTAACATAGAAATCACACCCCTGTGGAGTGCACACTGCCCTGGCACATTCCATCTGACAATCATTGATGACTCAACCTGACACTGATCCTGAATGTCTGGAGAATGAACCGTCAAAACCATATCAGCCTGAGATTGTTCACCTGGAAGTGTCACAATGTGTGCATCCCTACCCACACAGAAACCACCAATACAGTTTTGTGAAGTAACACATTCAAGCAGCTAAAATGAATGCCCACTTGCAAAATGCAACAAGAGGACAGTGCCATGTCAGCCAACCCATCCCCAGCACCGCCACACGACACTCCATGCCATGTCATGCTATTTGCAGGTAAACAAACTAATCCCCACAACATGACACTAGTGTCACAATGTAGAGTGTCCCTAATTGAAACTTGCAACACCTGAAATGCTCACAGTAATGCAGGACCAACAACAAACTTGAGCAGGTACTACCATCAACATGACATCACAAATGTTATATATTAGTAGTCTCACCACCTGGAAATGCCTGCACTCCCACCACTACCAACTGTGCAGTGTTGGCGCCATGTAGAGTTGTAGGTGCACTGCTGCCAACATGGACCCCATCTCCAAACTAGAGGGCCTTGTGTAGACATGAGGAAGGGACCTGCAAATTGGGAGGTAGACACAGATGATGAGTTACACATCAATGCAACATGCAGTGTACAACACAACAGCAATATGCACTAGGAATGTATACACAGTATTGACTAGACTACCCACACATGTAGTGGGAGTCCAATGTCACCATGTACTTCAATGTCACTTGGGCACACCCTTTGCAAGCCCATGGAAACGGGAAGCAGGAGGGGTGTGTGACTCTAACCCAAGCATCTGAACCAAATACATGACAAGCCTGCATGTGCCCAGCCACAATGCAGCGTATGCCCACAGGAACCACGGAAGCCAACAAATTGTCCCAAAAAAATTGGGAAAAAATAATTAAAAATAAAAATAAAAATAAAAATAAAAAAAAATAAAAAATGGCCATTGATGGACCCGGGGGGGTTGGGGAGGCCACCCAGGAGGTCCGAGGACAGGATGCACACCAGAAACCACCTGCGTAGATCCTGGGAAAAAAAAAACCTCCATGGGCTCATGGCCCACACGGCTACCCTATTGTGGGAGTATCACTGCTGTCGCTATTATCACCCTGTGCAGCTGCATCCGGAGGTGGTTGCACTATGGGAGGCAGCCCACGCAAGGCCCTAGTCTGCTCCTCCATGGCTGCAAGCATGCGGGTGTGGTAGGTCTGGTTCTGGAGGATGAGTGTGCGGAGGTCCCCATGCAACAACTCACGGGATGCCCGGACCTCCGCCCTCGTTGCCTGCATCTCAGCTGAGAGCGTACGGGTGAGACGCTCCAGCTGCTGTTCTGTCCTTTGGTGTGTTGAAGCCTCAAGCTCAACAAGAGTCGTCCTGAGGTGAAGGAGCTCCTGCCTCAGGGCTTCCCTGTGGCCCTGGGACTCTATGGAGATGGCCTCCTGCAGAGTCGCCAGTGCCGTCCGCCTGTCCCTGTTGGACGCCAACATGTCCACCCTGTGTGACTGGCAGATGGAGTCGGTTGCCTGCTGTAGTCGCTCCATCAGCCTTTCAGGGGGGACAATGGAAGTGGCCACCCTATCCATGGCCTGAGCCATCATCTCGGATGATGCTGCCTGTTGGGTTGCCATACCGTAAATGGATTGCTCCCATGCGGTATTGCCAGGTGGCGTACGGCCACCACGTCGGCGGGCACCACACCTGTCTGGGGCAAGGCGAACTGCGCCTTGCTGTGCCGGCACTGCCTGAGGCTGCAGGACTGCATTCCCCCTCTGATCTGCTGGCCCAGGAACAGGATCAGATGTCGCGGAGTGTGACCCTGCATCCGTAACCACCAAAGGCGTAGCTGCCAACACTGACATCCCCATTGAGGGTTCTGACCCTGGTGCAGGTGGGTGGGACAGAACAGAATCCCTCCCTGGAACGCTCACCTGCGACGGCACGTAGGTCTCATCCGAATCAACACCTGAGTACAGCTCGGGGGAGGTGCAGCCAGAGACACCCCTTGAGAGCACGACCTGCAGCACTTGTGGGTTCTCACCCACCACCACACCACGTGCCTCACTGGTGGTTGGTCAGCCCTCGGACCCCTCCTGGGTCTGCACCATCTCCACAACCCCAGCAGTATCAGGTGCGTCTTCCCCTGCAAAGACATAAAAACAAAGAAATGGAAACAGGCATTAGCACCATGGCACACAATGAGGGCTGAGAAGCAAGAGAACCAGTACTTGATTGACACATGTCCCACATGACTAAAACCCTCCCATGCATGCACCCTCACTGCATATGAAGGGCAGGCAAATGGCACACACTGATGACACCAAGATGGAAGATGAACACATTTTCTGCATGCTGCCTGGCAGTGGCCTCACACATTGGCCTGTGATTGCCAGGTGAAACACACATGCCATCACACAGATGGCATGTACTATTGCTATTGAGTGAAGATGGAGAGGTGGGCAGCACCTATTCATTCAGTCCAGTTCCCGCATGTAATAGCTTTTCTAATTCAAACAGGTCAGATTTTTCACCTGGAGCTGCCAGTCCGAAATGGTCCAATTGCACAGGGACTTGTGTGAACATATTATATCCAGGTAACAAAGTCACTCCACTTTACCATAGCCATGTCAGACATGTGACTAGAGGACTGTGAAATGCCTAGTAAAAGTGGTGGAATGCAAACAATCTGACTGAATGAACAGTGAAAAATAAGCAACAATGTTGTGGCAAGGTGACACTTCAAGGGCAACTGGCGTGCAGTTGGGCTAGATGTCTACTGTTGGCAGAAGGGATACTGCTATGGCCAAATGCAGCTGCGCAGGATGTATTGCATGAAGCACATGGCTGACCCATACGACTCAGGCGCACACACTCTCACCTGGCACACAAACAGAAGCCCTCACACACACCATGCACATGGATGACACACACATGCATGTGCACTCACCGGACAATGCCTCGTAATCAGGCAGATCTCCCACGCCTTGAATGTGTTCCTCTGTGACGTAGGTCCCAGCGACTGACTCATGTGGAGTGAGTTCCATGTCTACTACTGGAGACCCACCTCCAGTCACGAGAGTTGCGGCATGACTTGAGGCCAGCTTACTCTTTGCCCTGAGCTTTAGGTCATTCCAGCGCTTATAGCAATCATTGGCTGTGCGCCTCACGATTCCAAGGGCACTTACGATGTCCGCAACGGTCTGCCAGTGTGCCTGGCGTTGTGCAGGTGTGGTCTTGGATCCTGCAACAATGACCATCTCGTTGTCATGTGCGGACACATACTCGACAAGTGCATTCAGTTCGTCATCCGTGAAGCTGGGCTTCCTCGACGGGCCGGACTGTGTAGCTGTGTCTGGGGCATCAGCCTGTGCCGGACGAGCACTCTTCCTCTTCCACTTGGAAGGTGGTGGTGATCCTGAGTGTCCTGCGCCGCTCTGGACACTAGGGGCAGGAGCCCTGGTGGACTCTGTATCAGGAGTGTGGGATTGCACACTCAGCATGGGAGTTGGTGCAGGCATTGGCTCAAGTGTGATGGTGTCAGGGGGAATGTCAGCAGGATGGACTAGGACCGACACTGTCCTGGCTGGGTGTGTGAGGGCTGGGGTGGATGGAGCCGCAGCTGCCCCTGCAGCCTCTCCGCCCTGCCTACTTGGGGCAGCAGATGACCTTGCTGCCCCAGATGCACGTGGCATGGTGACATCAACGTGCACCAGCGCACGTGTCATAGGCCTGCTGACCTGGAAGTCAGCCATGGAGTCAGCCAGGTCTGGTGCCACAATGGGCTGGTCCAACAAGGGCTGAGCATGGATGGTGTCAGCCACATCAGCCTCAACGGGAGGGGGGGTGGGATTATGGGTGCCCTTGACTGTTCCTCCACACATGGGGGGACAAGCTCACCCTGCAAGTAACGACCACGTCCCCTACCGGATCCACCACGGCCACCACTTGTGGCTCTTCCACCTTTGCCACCCTTACGGAATCCTCGCCTCCCAGCCATGGCACTGATGTAAATGTGCGTATGGGAGTGGCTGTAAACTATTGTCCTGGGCAATTGGGGGTCAAAGGGGTTGGGTACCAGATGGTAATTGTACCCTAGTGCTCTTGCAAGGCTGATTGTAACCCCTGGGGAAAGATGACGGGTCACGCTACGCACAGGAGCCCCAAAAAAGGGAGATGACGTGCACGCAACCCCTCCTAGACCACGTGTGCAGAAAGAAAAACCTGCACTACGCTGTGGCACCCTGTAACACAAGAATGAACGTATGCGTGTCACACGCAGCCTAGAATGACCTCTGAAGGGGTAGGCTACACACGGGGCAAGCACAGATGTTAGATACGTGCGTGACTCACCGTCTGCCAGGTAAAAGAGCGTGAAAAAGGAGCGCGTTTGGTTGGCAACACCCCCGCCAAAAGAAGATTTGTACGCTGTCTGAGGAGACAGGACAACAGTAGAAGGGAACACTGTTTGAGGGAACAGGCCCAGGTAAACCAGTAAAAGAGAAAAAAGAGAAAAAGCTGTCAGAGGTAACAGGGAATACGAACTTGAAACGCCGTGAAGTAAATCGCGTGTGAAACGACAAGAAGTACAGAATTCACCCACTCGCTCTCCACGAAAAGCACGTACAAGGAAATGGTGTTCTACACGTACCTTTTATACAGGCCCACACGTCCAGCGTCACTTACGCGGCGTGTATGCGCTAGGGCCATTTCCACCAATTACACGCTTTGTCACTTCTGCGTGTAGGGCCATTTCCACCAATTACACGCTTTGTCACTGCCGCGTGTACGCGCTAGGCCCATTCCCACCAATTACACGCGATGACACTCTGAAGTGCTGTCCAATGACACGCGATGACACTCTGACGTGCAGTCTTTCCACGTGTGCTCTGTCATCACGTGCTGTGTGGGAAACACCCGTGCGGGTCACGTCACAGACGCGCTTACGCGCTGAGGGCCTTTGGTCCAATAGAATCGCATATGCGTGCTGACGCGCTTACGCGCTAAGGGCCTTTCCTCGAATTTCACGCTGACGTGCAGACTTTTCACGTGCCAAATCACTCCGTATCAAGCTGGCCACGCGTATGCACACGGAAGACCACGCTCCTGCCCAGAAGGCCGAACTACTGCCCCCCAGAGCCCCGAGCACGCTCCCACCTGCCATCTGCTGCTGCCTGACTGCCTGCTGCCCACGTGCACTGCCATTTGCTGCCTGCACATCAGCCAGGGGTGCTGTTGCTGTGACCATCCCTGCTGGAACCGAAGACTCCCGACTGGTATTCCATCGCTCCACAGCCCAGCCCCAGGACCCAGTTGCCCACCCACTCCTGCCTCTGGGGTTGTCATGTCGTGGCAAACACCATCTGTGACCACTGACAACCCCCGGCCAGAGAGGCAGAGGGGCACCAGCTTCAGTGCCACCGAAGTTGGTGTCCTGGTGGAGCAAGTCCTGGGGCAGTATGATGCCCTCTTCGGAAGTTCCCGCGCCGACAAGGAAGGACGGACTCGGATCTGGACTGACATCGTGACTGCCATCAACGCAGAGGGGGTGGCAGTCCGCGACTTCCAACATGTCAGGAAGCGCTGGGAGGACTTCAGGTCCAGGACCCTGAACAAGGCCCGGCGCCTCTTGAAGGCAGCGGATGCCAAGGGGCGCCGGGGCCACTTGTCGGAAGAACAGATGAGGGTCCTGGAACGCATATCCCCAGCGCTCCACGTCCAGGTCCTGGAGAAGCAGACCCGTCTGGAGTCGAGCGGTGAGTGTACATGCATCCTGATTGTGAGCAGTGCGTGTGGTGATTATTCGGTAGTGTGCAGGTTGCACATCTGTTTGTATGGGGTCGAGTATGGGTGGGGGTGTCCAGGGCCGTGGGGCTGACACATGCGAGGGCTGTAATGTGTGAGACATGGATGGTGCTTGTGTGTGTAGGCTTGCATGCCAAATGCACTTGTGTGTGCACACATGTTTGGATGAATGTGTATTTAAGTAGACATGTCCGTGATGTCACGCATGTATGTTGTTTTCGGCTGCATGTATGAGCACTGTGTACATGTGCATGTGTGTGTATTTGACAAGGGTGCAACAGTGATGCAACATGGATGCATGTGACTGCGGTATGTGGAAGCCTGATTGGCAGATGTGACATGGATGCCTGTCTGAACAGTGCGACACTTGGCAGAGGTGTACACATGCATGCAAGTGTGGTGGTGTGTGTACATGTGTGGTGCACTTCCTGTGTTGCATGTGATGTCTGGGTCACCTTTGGCTGCTCATGCTGTTGTATGTGTATGGATGGTGGTGGCAGTTGCGATATGGCTGTGGTATGGCTCATGTGTGCGAGTTGCAATGACATGTGTGTCGGGGATTGTGATGACATGTCTGAGGTTTGCCAGTGCCACTCATGTGCAACTGTCATGTGTGTATGTGTCCATTGTACAGTGCCCTGATGCCTGTGTTTTGTTTCTCCCTGTCTGCAGCGTCAACTGATGAAGAGGGCGGAGAAGGTGCTGTGGAGCACAGCGGCGGGGATCCCACCGCCAGCCGGAGACGCAAGGCCCGGCTCCCTCCCGTGTTGTCATCTCGTCGGGGAGTGAGGAGTCCGGTGCCGCGTCCCAGGCCGCAGCTGCCGGGGGGAGGTCCAAGAGGCAGAGGTTGGAGTTGGACTCCTCGGCAGCAGAAGGGGCAGCTGGGACCCCACAGGTCCCAACAGGGGAAGATGGCACGGAGTCATCCAGGTTGGTATGGGGTTTGGTGGAGGAGGCGGCCGTGCAAGCACCAGAGACAGGGTCTGGAGGTGGGGATCCCACTGGTGCTAGTGGTGCAGTCCAGGACCAGGGACAGGAGGCAGCACAGGCGGCCGCGGAGGTGCCTGTGTGCAATCCTGTTCCCGATCCTGTCCCTGCATCATCTTGCACCAGCAGGGATGCCTACGTCCAGACCCGTTTTCAGGCAGGGGATGAGCTGATGTCAACTGGCCTTCCTCTGCCTGCGGACGTGGCTATCCAGGTCCGGGTTGAGCCTGTCCTGGCTGGTGTGGCGTTGCGTCAACAAGCCATGCGAGGTGACCTGCAGTCTTTTCATGGAGAGACTGCACGTCATCTCGAATGGCTCGTTGACCACGTCAGCCTGCTGGGACAGGTCACCCAGGCCGGATTCCTCCGTCTGATGGGGCTTGCTCCGGCCCCCTCCTCAACTGGACCCCCTACGCGCCAGTCGTCCTCTGTGCCATCTTCCCACTCATCAGTCACCTGGGTGCCCTGTGGAGCTGCCTCTGACAGTGCGGCCAGGCTGGTGGAGGAGGCATCCCTGCCACAGTCGGGAGTCGGACGTCCAGCAGGGGTGGCCACATCAACAACTGCACCCCAGCCGGCGGAGGATGTGCAGGCAGCAGGAGGCAGTGCACGGGCAGAGGCAGAGCAGCAGCAGCAATATGGTGGGAGCCATTAAGGCTCGGGGCCTTCGACATCGGAGGGGCAGGCATCGGCCGGAGGGCAGGAGGACCCAGGACAGAGAGTGTCTTCCGTGTGGCAGTGGTTGGGCCACGCCATAGGTGCGGAGCGGCGGTGGGTGGAAGAGGCGCGGCTCACAATGGTCAGGGCGGAGAACTCCATGCGGAGGGCCCTGAGGCGGGCCGAGTGCCTCGAGGCAATCCGCAGGGGGTTGGAGGAGGACACGGCGTCGTCCCTGCGGACCCTCGGGGCCATGGAACTGGACCGCCTCCGGGACATCGAACAGGAGTTCGATGATGCCCTGGCCCAGAACACCACGGAGTGAGCCGCTGGACTTGCCCTCCGCCTTTGTATATAGTTCTTTAGTTTTAGGTTTCCTTTGCTTTTTCTTATGATTTGGAGTCGACGGACACTGCTCCACTTTTTGTATATAGTTGCTTTTTAGTTAGGTTTTTTTTTAGGTTTCCTTTGTTCAGTTGGGCTCATGGACACTTTTGAGTTTTTTACATAGTTCTTGATTTGATAGATAGTTTTTTTACATTTGACTTTGGACGACATTTTTTTGGATTATGATTTGCAGTTCTTTATTTTTATGCGGACATGCAGCTTGATTTTTTTTACTTCCCATTGTAGTTTGTTTCATTTCTTTAGCATTCTTTCTTTTTTTCAATACAATTTTGTTTTCATACTTCACTGTGTGGTATCATCTCATTGGTTTCATGCATGTCATGTTGGGTGTTTTCCCATTCAATTGCAAACATTGTGTGTGACGGACATGGGTTCATTTGCTTCATGAACATTGGGGGTGTGACATGTAATTTCCATTTCCATGTGGGTGAATGGGTTACTTGGTAGGGCTTTTTGGCTGTGGAGGCTGACCATAACGCACATGATTGGGGATTGTGAGGACCTGGTCGAGGGTGCCCCTGGTGGCTGGGGGGTGGTGGGAGACATGAGTGGGGGCCTGGTGGTGCTGCCCCTGCACTGCTGGGGGATGGGGGTGGTGGGAGACATGAGTGGGGGCCTGGTGGAGGCTGCCCCTGCACTGCTGGGGGGTGGGGGTGGTGGGAGACATGAGTGGGGGCCTGGGGAGGGTGCCCCTGGTTGCTGGGGGGTGGGGGTGCAGGGGGACATGAGTGGGGGCCTGGTGGTGCTGCCCCTGCACTGCTGGGGGGTGGGGGTGGTGGGAGACATGAGTGGGGGGCCTGGTGGAGGGTGCCCCTGGATGCTGGGGGGTGGGGGTGCAGGGGGACATGAGTGGGGGCCTGGTGGGGGCTGCCCCTGCACTGCTGGGGGGTGGGGGTGGTGGGAGACATGAGTGGGGGCCTGGTGGAGGGTGCCCCTGCACTGCTGGGGGGTGGGGGTGGTGGGAGACATGAGTGGGGGCCTGGTGGAGGGTGCCCCTGGTGGCTGGGGGGTGGGGGTGGTGGGAGAGATGAGTGGGGGCCTGGTGGAGGGTGCCCCTGGTGGCTGGGGGGTGGGGGGGTGGGAGACATGAGTGGGGGCCTGGTGGAGGGTGCCCCTGGATGCTGGGGGGTGGGGGTGGTGGGAGACATGAGTGGGGGCCTGGTGGAGGGTGCCCCTGGTGGCTGGGGGGTGAGGGTGGTGTGAGACATGAGTGGGGGCCTGGTGGAGGCTGCCCCTGCACTGCTGGGGGGTGGGGGTGGTGGGAGACATGCATTGTTGATCAGTAGTGCAAGGTGACATGTGGGTTGGCTGCGGGGCATGCCCATGGTGGATGTGCTGCCTGCGGGACATGAGCAGGGGTGCAGGGTAGTCCCCCGTGGTGTGGGCTGCCTGCAGGGGCCGTGGAGGTTGTCTAGCGTACATCTGGGAGGACCCACACGGCCAATTCACGTGTAGTACTCCCCAGAACCCCTGGAATTCACATACCCTGCTGGAATCGCATGTGGAACTTCCCGCGCACCCATGGAATACACGTACCCTGCTCGCACTGGGCCAATCGCGTGTGGAACTTCCCGCGCACCCCTGAAATACACGTACCCTGCTGAAATCGCGTGTGGAACTTCCCACGCACCCCTGAAATACACGTACCCTGCTCGCACTGGGCCAATCGCGTGTGGAACTTCCCGCGCACCCCTGGAATACACGTACCCTGCTGAAATCGCGTGTGGAACTTCCCGCGCACCCTGAAATACATGTACCCTGCTCGCACTGGGCCAATCGCGTGTGGAACTTCCCGCGCACCCCTGGAATACACGTACCCTGCTGAATTCGCGTGTGGAACTTCCCGCGCACCCCTGAAATACACGTACCCTGTTCGCACTGGGCCAATCGCGTGTGGAACTTCCCGCGCACCCCTGAAATACACGTTCCCTGCTTGGCGTTTGCTGTTTGCCAGCCCGGTGAACTGGTCCAGGGTTAGCGCAGCCCTTTGCGATGATTTAGCGATTTTGATGGCTTTTCCTTGCGCAAGGGCGTTCTTGGGGGCGTTACTGGCGCTGCTGCAGGGTTGCTGCGATTCTCTGCGCCACGGCTGGTTTGGGAGCCTAAAATCCATGAATACGCTGTGCGCGGAAATCGGTTTTAGCGCACGTTCCTGGTGCACACAATCGCACGCGGACACTCGCGCCAGTAGCTTGCGACACTTTACGGTGAAATTCTATGAATTACCCTGTCAATGTTTCCCAAGTCCATCTGTATTACTCTGTTGAAAATTGAGGGTGACTCGCAGTACCCTTGTGGCAATCTGGTGTGTTTCCATTTTGTGTTTCTGTACGTGAAGCTTGTTAGATCTTGTGAATCTGGATGCAGGGGTTTTGAGAAAAAGGCATTTTTGAGGTCAATCACTGTAAATCGTGATGCCTCTGCTGGAATGCCACACAATATTGTGGCCGGGTTTGCTGCTATGGGGTACTCTGCTTCCACTATGTTGTTCAAGGGCCTGAGGTCCTGGATGAAACGCCAAGACCCTCCTTTAGCTTTGCGCACTGGATATACGGCTGTGTTACATGGTGATTCTGATGGTACCAATATGCCATTATTTATAAGGGCCGTTATTGTTTCATATATGCCCTCATCGGCCTCTTTTTATAGAGGGTATTGCTTCACTCTAGGGAGTATTGCACCTTTTTTCAATTTTATTCTTACTCCTCCTATACTTTTTATGCACCCCACGTCATAGGGACTAGTAGTCCATAATGATGTTGGGACTTTTGCCATATCCTCCTCAAAAAAGGGAACTGGTGTGGATGTGGGTGCTTCAAGTGCCATTGCAATTTTCTGTGCCACTTGTTTGTATGTCACTCTTAGCCATATATCTACACTCATCATAAATACCATTTCACCCTCTTCCTTTTCTTCTGAAAAGAGCTCCTCGTCTGACACCTGGGTGAGCCTGCATCCCTCAGCTAGGGCTATCACTGCCCTCCATGCTCTTCCTTCCCTGTCTTGGGCATATACTGCGATATAATCAGCAGTTGCTATAATGCTCTCCATGCTCACTGAAATCACTTTTCCTTCTGGTTCATTGGCTGGTGTTTCTGGTCTAAACAAATAGGCTGTTGGCCTCCTCCAGATCTTTCCTTCTATTCCTGGCATCCATGCGAATGCCATGTCTGTTCCGTACTGGAACAGTTCGCCATCTACTGGCTCAGCCCTAATCACTGTCTGTCCACAGTATGCTTGCATAATTTGCCGTGCAGTGAGCATGTGTATTCCGGGAGTGGAACAAATTATGCCGTCCTCCGTATAGGAGATTGTCATATTTAACCTGCTCATTATGTCTCTCCCAAGTATGTTTACTGGTGAGTCCCTTGAATATAGAAGCGGGACGGACATATCATAATCCCCTATTGATAAGGGGATGTTATCAGTAAAGGAAACCAACCCCCTAGCCCCAGAGAATCCTTGGGTGTTCATGGCCTCACCTGACATCTTAAATTTACCTTCCCTTATGCAAGACCGGGTTGCCCCGGTGTCGACAAGGAATGATAACTTTTTGTCACCTATCGTTACATCTATGCGTGGTTCCTCCGCACTATTAGGTGTTACCGACAGGATGGGACACACCAAGGCCGTCTGTGGGCTGTCCTATTGTGGGTATAATGATTGACCACTTCCTGTGTAAGGGTTGTGTCCCAGGACCGTCACCCTTCCCAGTTGTGTTTGCTGTAGCTGTGAATTGGTAGAGGTTACGTTATGGTCTTGAATTTGAGCGGGTTGCTGTACTTGCTGCACTTGAGGTTGTTGTGTCATTGCTACCTGCTGTTGTGGTGGTGAATATGTCTGTGGCTGTTGTTGTGTTGCTAGTTGTTGCTGCACAATTCCCGGTTGCAGTGCTTGTTGTTGTTGGTGGCCCTGGTGTTCCCTTGTAGGCCCTTGTTATCCCTGTTCTCCCCATGCTGGTGTGCCGGGTCGCATTCTACATGTGCGTGACATGTGTCCTAGTAATCCACAAATCCAACATACCGGTGGTTCCCTGGTCTGCCATGGAAAACTCCCTGAATTGTCCTGGTATACTGGTTGCCCGGTGGGGTAGAAACTTCTGAATCCTCCCCCTTGCTGTTGTGTGTTATAGCCATATTCCCTCCCCCTCATCATTCCTCCCCTTTCCCTGTTATAATTATAATATCCAGCTCCTGGTGTTGAGTATCCTCCTCCCATGTTAGTCGTATATGGTGGGGGCTGCTGTTGTGCTACAATCTGTGGTGATTGTATTTGGGAGGGATCTTGTGCAGCCACTACTTGTGTGGGGTTTTGGGTCATTGTTGTAGCAGTAGTTATTAGTGCACCTTCCATCGTGTATTTAGTAAGATTTTTCTGCAGCAATTTAGCCTCTTCCGCTTTTCTATCCTCTTCCTTTTGTTCCATCTTTTCTTGCCATGTCCTACAATGACGTACTATCGTCAGTTGTATTTCTGGCCATGCTTTTGTTTCCATCCCCACTACTTTCTTCAATTGTTTCTGCACTGCTTCTGGGAGCCCTTGTATTAGTATATGATAGAATATTGCTGGTATTTTGTCCCATTGTTCTCTAGTTTCCATACGGCACTTCTCTTGAATTTCCTGGATATAATCAACAGGATCTTCGTTCTCACGCATCTTGCGTGATGTAATCGCTCCTATGTCTGATGTGTCTGGGTATTGTACCCTTAATGCTTGCCATAATGCATGTCTGCAGTTTGCGAATGGTGCCCCGTCGTGTGATGTGTTTGTTATTGTGACCCCGCAAAAGCCTGCTCTTTTCCAGATGTCATCTGCCGCATCCCCCAATATTGATATTAGGAGGCCCTTTATGTCTCCTACTGCTAGTTTCTGTCCTGCGGTGTGTTTTTCCATTTCATATATCCATTTTCCCGCACCTCCACTTAATGATGGGAGCCTGCATTTATATTTTCCTTGTCTGCATGCTTCCAGGGGACGTTTTGTGGTCTAACCCCTCCCCTCTCCATAAGTGGCATTAGGTTGTGTCCTGTTTGACCCCCTGGGTTCCCCAGAGTCGAGTCCGTGTACCCCTCCTCTTCGTCTGTATCGTCTACATCGTCTGTTGTGTCCATATTTCCCCTGCTCGTAACTGTTGCTCCTCCATCTCTACCCCTTCTTTTATCATTTCCTTTATTTAATGTAGGCGTGTGTATTCGTTCTTCCTGCCTGCGTCCAGGGAGGTCTTTAAGCCTGCCTGCATGGGGTGTGTGTTCGTGAGGGGCGGGTGCGGGTGTAGGTGGGCATGTAGCACGGGATGAGTGTGGGGTGGTGGAGCACGTTGGACGGGATGATGAGGGTGTAGCTGCACGTGTCTGCCTTCCCGCCATTCCTTGCTCTTCCCCCTCACTTCCCCCCAGTTCTTCCTTTCTCCTGCAGGCCCATGGTGATTCCCTGTTTGTCCGAGTGATGTACAATTTATCTAGGCTTTCCCTTTCCCTATTTCTTCCTTCCTTCTCCATTCCTTCTTCTTCCTCACTACAAAAGTCATCCAGGAGCGACAACCCCCAATCTGTCTTTTTCCCCCTAATCGTTACTGTTTTTAAGTCTATTAAATCCATTCCTCCCGTTTCTTCTTTACCAATTGCTCTCCTTTGTGCTGATGTTGTTGCTGCTTCTGTGTCTCTACGTACATATCTCCTTACTTCACTCTCCCCTCTCCTATCTTCTCTTTCCCCTTCTCTTTTTTCCGCTATTTCTCTACCAATGTCTTCTCTTTTCTTTATTAATTCCTCCATTACTTCACTACTCATCTTTTCCAATATCCTTTCCTCTTCTCTCTTCCTTTCCCATCTCTCTCTTTCCCACTCTAATATACTCTCTATCATCCTCCCTTCTTCGTATTTCTTTGTCGTTTCTGATAGTATTCTCCTCTTCCATATTTCCATTTCTTTTTTTTTCTCTTCTTCCTCTCTTTTCTTGTCACGCAGTGCTGCTCTGGATACCCTTTCTGCTACTGCCTTTACCCTTTTGGCTTCTCTCTTTCGCTCCTCAGTTCGTTCCCTCATTTTTTCCAACTCATTCTTACTTTCTTTCCTTTCCCGTGCTCTCTCTCTTTCCTCTCTCTCAAGCTGCTTGATCAGGGTATTTTGCTCATCCCTTAATTCTGCTAATCGTTCCTCCAAAATCTCTTCCTTTTGTCGTGACAGCTCTTCCTCCTTTCTTTTTCCCCCTTCCCCTTTCATTTCGCTCTTTTTGTCATTATCCTCGTCCATTTTCCTTACTACCTCCTTCTCTTCTCATGTTAAAGAACCTCGTAATTTTAATAATACCTGCGCAGCTACCCACTCATCATGTCCTATTGCTGCGATTTGTTCTTCGCTAGTCCTCCCCTCTCCTGTGGGCATCTTCGTATAAATTGATCCCGTCGTAATAGTCTGCTCCCCTCCCGTGTGGCCACCTGTAGCTGTATATGGTGGCGGGCTGTATGCCGGGTTTGAGTACCCCTGAGACGCCCTTAATTGTTCTCTCACTATTTCTCGTAGTTCCTTTAAAGGATATAACCCCCCTTCCTCTTTTTTCACTACCTTCGCTAGGGGCTTATCATCGCTCTGTTCCTTTTTTATTTCTTTTCCATTTATGTTGTTACTCTTTTCTCCTCCCTCTTGTCCGTTCCCTGTGTTCTGTGTGCCTTCACTCTCTTTTTCCCCATTCTCTTCTTCCTCCTTAATCATCTTCTCTTCCTTTGTTTCCCCCATAGTGAACATTCCGTTTGGTCCTGTTCGGGACCCCTGGAACATCCTCCATAAGTTAAACACCTCCACGTGGTGTGTCAACTTCTTCCCCTTGTATGTGTTATGCAGATGGGTTAATAGTGAGTGTTGGGTATATGGATCGAAACTGCCATTAGGCGGCCATGGTGTCGTCATCTTGTTGTCCGTCCCCTGTGTCCATTCTATGCTGTGTTTGATCAGTTTCTCCCTATGGGGTGACAGTGTTTTACATATATGCTGTAGTGGGGTAGTGAGGGTTTCCCCCACCCTCCCGATCCTGTCCCGTATGACATAGTAGCACTTCAGTTGTTATCCTCCCTCTATATGGTAGCTGTTATCTTGCTAATAGTGTACGCTATACAATTTCAGATCTTTACCTGGCCCCGTAATTTTGGGGACTTGCGATTGTCAGCTAAAACAAAATAGTAAAATATAGCATTTGCATTTGTATATTCTTTTCTTTCTTTTCTTCCTTCACCGAACACCGTTACGGCCCCCTACGGCCGAGGCGCACGTAGCCCCCTGCGGCTGCGTGCCCTGTGTGACGTTCTTATAATGCCGTCCCACTTTATTTTTCCCCTCCTCCTCTTTCTTCACTTGTCGTGGCCGGCGTTCTCTGTGCGCGGCCACGTCCCCCTCTTCACCTTGCCCCGATCTACTCGTTACCATTTATCTCCGTCTCCACTCGCTTACCATTATTCTCTTCCCCACTACTCTCCAAAAAAAATGCCTTGTGTTCGAGATATCCTATGAAAGCCCTACTGGTGACGTCACCAACCTCTTCCAAAACTACTGGTAAGTTCTTTACATGTTTTTAAAAGTTTGAAATAAGTTTGCAATCTACCCCCGTTAACCTCACAGCTGTCCTCTTGTCTCGCCTGGAACAAGGTAATCAACAATATAATCAGACTGCGCACTATGCGTCGCCTCGCGTGTGATACGCCCCTCGACAGGAGGGTTTAACCAGCCAATTATCTTCCGTATTAGGCAACCAGCTAGCTACCGCCTACAGGGAAACGTCATCTATCTATCGAGTTTTCTGCTCGATCAATAGGGATCCTCATCTACTCAGTGATCAATAATCACCAAATCGTAGGAAACCGCACACACATACGCCCTTACAGGTGGTCGCGACCTAGGCCAATCAGTGTCTACGAGCGGCCGCACGTGATGTTTTCGTGCTCCGCCCCCTCCTCTTCCGTAACGTAGCGGACTGCTCTCGCATTTGTCCAGCTACCATTCACTTCACCGTCAACACTAATTTATCAAACCTTCGCCGCGCACCTGTGTAACATCTCCCACCTCCCGTATTCTATTCCTCCCCCCTCCCTCACAATTTCACATTGCTTGTTGGGCGTGGCATACTCACCAAGTTCTCTTGATGCGGGGCCGCTCGACTGCGTGCACCCCTCCAAGCGGCTCGCCACCTCTCCTCGTCTGGACCACGTCTGGACACTCGCCAACCGCGGGCGGGATACTTCTCAACCGGCTCCCAAAGGCCAATATCCGGATTGCGCTGTCCGGTCTTCTCGCAGTTCCGCGATGGTCCTCTAGTCCTCAAAAGGGGGCAGCGGCAGAGGGGGCCGCGCCTCCGGGCCTCCTCGCAACGAGAGCACTCGGAAAAATAAAATAAAAGCAGATCTTAAACAGATCTCAGCAGTGCCTCCAACTTGTCGGGGGGAAAATTCTCCCGGGGTCGGCTGGGCCGTCCGCGGACCTCCGGGCAGGGAGGCCCCAACTCATCCCGCGTATCCCAAAAATGAGTATGAGACACACACAAGAAGCAAGGTGGTTCTGCTGTTTATTAAACAACGGCAGGGATTCGTCTAGGATCGTACGCGTCCGTCCTGACTCTCGAAATTCGTGGGGCTCACAGGCCCTTTTTGCCTCAGTATGACGCGCTACTTGCGTCACCTGGGAAAGTTAGTAAAAAACCTATCGCCACTCTGGATTGGTACCTCGAGTGGTAGGGTTAGTATAGCACACGTATAGAGAAGATTGTTAGTGGTTAAGGGTCAGTCAGGTGGTATACTTGGGTTGTCCCGTCTATTAGATACATGAAAATTGTTACACGAAGACCCCTGATGATTGGCTAATGTTAATAGCGTCAGTGATGAGTGCCCCATGTTCTGATTGGTCCACTCGCGAGCCCCCCAGCCTGGGACCATCGTTGTTCCCAGCTTGCGGTGTACCGGTCATTTGCAACAATATGTAACTATGTGTTTGTGCAGACAATGCGTGAATTTGCTCATATGCTTGAGAGCAGACTATTCCCACCGCCGTAGGTGTCCATTGGGTCATTTCATTGTTGCAGCCTGTGTCTCAAAACGTGGGACACAGGCGACTTCTCCCTCCTGGGTCTGGCACCCTGTCAGGTTCGGCTTGGTCATGTGAGGAGAGACCGTGGTTGAGGCAGAATTCTGCACATTTAAAATTGTATTTGCCTCTGCGTGTCTGGCTTAGTTTGCAGGTGTGACCTTGGCTTCGGCTTGTGGCATGTGAGTTGCAACATTGCCCCCTTGGCTGTCAGTTCTCGCTGGGCTCATTCTGCAGGGTCAGCAATTGTTCAATGTTCATGGAGGCTCTTGTTTGCGGCCTACTTGGGCCTGGTGCATAGGTGGGGATGTCTGATGCACGGCACTTTAAGTTACGGTATCATATTGCTTCATATCCAGTATCATGTCTTCGTTGCATTTTTCATCACAATGCATGGGTTAGGAGAAGCGTCAGCAAGCATTTTAGATGAGTGCTTTGTGCGTCTTGCGTTTCTGCATTTTGAAAACCCTATTTGAAAAATAATAAAGATGTGCGTCCGTGGGTGTGTCCGTCACCTACGTCATAGCACTGAGTATGTTCTTCGTGTGGATTGGTGTGGGAGTGTTAAGTGTGCATGGTTGCACGGGTGTTCTGACCGTTAGCTAGGTCATCATGGTATCTCTAACGATATATTTATTTACTGTTGAATGGTTCAGTCGAGTTCATCCATGCCGCAGTTGTCGGCTTGAGCAGGGCAGGCTGGTGGGCAGGCTGGTGGGCACATCCGTATGTTCCTGTACCAGGGTATTTGGTCGTCTGGTAGATAGGCAAATTTTTCTCGTGGTGGGTGTCTGGCCCGCGATCCTCTAGGCCAGGGTTGTGAGGGGATTGGGGGGAGTCGTTTGTCCCATTCTCCCACTTCACATTCTTGACTCTTTGGGCTGTCATGTTCATGGGGATAAAGGGGGCATCCCCGGGACCCTCTCTTCACTTTCCAAAAAGAGAGTCCTCAACCAAGCCTACATTACTAAGACCTCTAACAACATGGCCAAAATGTTTAAAATCTGCAAGGAGCCGGCCAATCCTGTAGTCTCTCTGTGCATATCTCAAACTTGAGCCAGACCATCTGATGTTCCAGAAGTAGCTCATGACCTTCCTTTTCTCCTCTGCTTTCTCTATCTCTGTCCCCTGCTGACCTATTAGTTTGCTGTATTGAATGGTTGCCTGGCTACCCTCAGAGCCTCACTTGGTACCAGGCTCCTCCATGATCAGTTCCCACTTCACTGCCTCTGGGCCTGCCATACACTTGGGCTGTAATCTATAAACTCTACAGTCCTCTTCCTCCTTTGAGCTTACGCAGAGACATGCTGCCATGGCTGTACTTACTGAGAGCAACTTCTGCTGTGATTGAACTCCCCACCTACCTCTCCCTGGCACTTCCCCCTATACCTTCCCACTGCACATTGCGCTGTTGTACTTGCATGAACTGAATGACACAAGGCCTAGTAAGCTCGCTTGTCTTGTCCTACTTCTGTCTAACATACCTTGTCTTGTTGCGCCATTAAACGCACATTTATAGGTGTGTTATGAATGACATCTAATATCATATTGACATTAGTGGGTTAGAACCCCACCCTTTATTCAGCACTGTGCTTGCAGACACTCCACCTGGCGGCTGTGCACCCCACTCTGGGACCGCTTTGCCCCATTACTTAGGCAGTTGTGTCCAACTTTGGTACTCCTTTGGACTTCCTTCCCGGGGTCCTTTTTTGTGGTGTTTTTAGATTTTGCATTTTTCTCAGAGCATCCCAGTGGTTGTATTTGGTGTGGCAGCACATGGACCTGGTCCTGTAGGAGTACTGCCCAGTTTGTCCAGGACTGAGTACAACGTTCCACTAAGTTTATTTCACCTTGGTAGCATTAGCCTTTGGTACACCCCCAACGGGGGTAAAGAACCGCCACACCCATGATTGTCTCTGGGTGCTGGAGGTAGGCATTTCCGCTATCACCTCTTCCTGGTCCTTTAGATTATTCTCTGCATCATTTCAGGTTTTCCATTGTCCACGCCCTCCAGCCATTGGTGGTGGTGGCACCTGGGGAGGAGGAATGGCCACGACTGATGCCATTTTTGAAGTTAAATAGCAGTTGCATGAATATTCTTTCAAGAAACTGTGCAAGGGTACATTTTCAGCTTGAACTTCCTAGATCTGCTAAAAACGGAGATTCAAACAGTTTGTGAAGCAGCGACCCATTCGGGAAGTGCAACCCGTTCACAAACATGTCATCAGACCCATGTGCGCTTGGTCACGTGACACTGTCCGTAAAGTCTGCAGTGACTTCAGACGTTCTGCAAAAAGTTGCAGAATGTTAACAGAAGTGTTAAAAATGTTGCTTGGAGATGGGGAATGGCACAGTTGTAAGTTGAAACTTTCTAGATCGCCTGAAAATGCTGCTATATTGGGGGTAAGTATGATATTAGGATGTTGTAGCAAATTAGTGTGAACTGGTAAAAACATATGAAATTCAGTGAAAAAACATTGTTAAAGGGACGTTATTGTTACAAGTAGAACTGAAAAAAAAAATGGCAATTTTGGTAAGCTAAGCAACCATAACTTGCGCCACCACAGTGCACAGCTAGTACTAACACCCAGGACATCAAAGATAACATCACAAATATCATTGATGACATCACTGATGACCTCACATACGACATACATTTTGATGAAAAGTTTTTACAAGGTGTTGTGTTTACAATGATGGTAACACATTGTCAGGTGAGATCAGGAGACCTATCATGAAGTGCTTAATGTATTAAAGATAATACAGGAACCTAATCATACATACACATAGGAAATGGCTGCAGCATGCACCATAGAAGTACAATGTATTTCATATGGTAATTTTGCCTAGTAAAATAATGAATGCTACCTCATCAGAGTTTTGAGTAATGTTAAACATGGAATAAATTGCTAATAATTGAATATTATAATATTACAATATATAATATGACATACTTGTGTTAGTAAAAACATTACATTTGAAGACCCGCAATGCATACAAATCAGAGGCATATACAGGGAAACTACAGTAAGGAAGAATGAAACAACATCATAGAAAATGTCAATAGCATTAAAGTTCATCATCATGTATACAAATGAAATGTCTGCTTCAGGCCTGCTTATTGCCCCATATATGTGCATCATGAGTTGAGAGCAAACCCTAAGGAAAGTACTTCAAGAACATAGAAGGTTAACGTCTGCATATAAAGCACCTTTTCAATTTTCATATTCTGATGAAAGCACCTGGCCTAGATATGTTAATGAACAAAAGCAAGTGGGCAAGATATGTGCTGTCATTCGTGATGTCATCAATGGCAATTGTGTTGTCATCCATGATTTCCTGGGTCTTAGTCTTAGCAGTGCACACTGGTGGTATTAAATATGGTTGCTTAGCTTACCATACCTGGTGAATTTCTGGTGGTTCTGGTTTTACCTGTAACCATAACGTCCCTTTAAACACATTATTTCACTGAATTTCCTAGGTTTTTGTTAGTGCAACTTAACCATAATGTCATTTAACAATGTTTTTTCAATGAATATGTATTTTGATAGAAACTTGATTGGACAATCCCTTTATTTTGGACGGTTTTACTGTGTTATTTTGGTGACTACTGGATCACATTCGCACCACTCTTAAAGGCATAGCCTTCTCTCAGCCCATGTTACCACAGAAAAGAAAAGTAGGTATATCACTAAACTGTCCCTGGTTTACCTTTGTCACACCAGTCCCTTGAAAATATTTTGTAGCAGTCAGGCCACAAGAGTAAAATGGTTAATGCTACTGAAAGCTGCAGAAGTGGGGCTCTTGCACTGCCACCACAAACATCTTCCTGTAGTTTGTTTGGCATGGGTTTTTGTCAACAGTTCAGTGCAGAAACTGTATAAATAACAGTTGAGCAGTTTACAGCAGCATCATCATGTGCAGGATTGCGTTTGGAATAACACTATGCATTTCTTTAGCCAAAACAGTTTGCTGAGTAATTGGCCTAACATTGCTTATATTGTGTGGGATAAGCAATGTTTTTTTAAAAGGAAACAACCTTAATTTTGACCCAGCAAATTGGACAAAAATAGAAGGTGCCTTCTGGAAACGAACATTGAACATACCCGCAAGTACCCCAATCCAGGCAGTAAGGATGGAACTTGGCCTTACTTCACTAAAGGCAATAGCAGAATGGAAAACACTGTCCTTTTTAGGAAATGCATCCAGAAGGACGTAAAAGGGGGCTTTATATGCCTAAAAAAAGCCTTACGGAACAAAACGATCCTGTCTTACTAAAATTGGAGATGAAATGCAAGTCGCTCCTGGCTAACATTGAAGAATCGCCACAATCCCTGGTCGATAATCCAGACAAAACCAAGAAGCAACTGTTTGTTCAGGACTGGATCCAGACACAGGCCGGCCGAAAGACAGAAATATAAAACCTACGGAAGACCAATAGATGAGTGCAGGAAACTGAACACTCTACCAAAATATCTGCTGATCTTCCCACATTTCTTCTTTAGAGATCAGTTTTTTCGCTTTCGTTTGAACCTGTTTGGGAATAAGACGACAAAAAACTGGGGCAAATTAGATGGTAACTCATTAATTTGTCGATTGTGCAAGGCTGAAGACTCACAGGAAACAACTGGACATTTAGTAATGGACTGTAAGACCTTGGACCAACAAAGAAGAAAATTAATGTAGGACGTGTTTACCAAGTACGGTCATAGAACCAGAGAAGTCTGACGGAAAATTCTATTAGCGGGAGAGAAGACAACTATAACCTTGGCCTTGGTTAAACTTTTAATAGTTATTAAAAAAAAACTTGAAGAGTAAAAGAAGAACTGAAATAATGTCTTCTCTCTGCTTTATTCGGATATTCGGACATTTGATATATGTTTTTTATTAGTTTGTAAATATGGAGATTATGGTGATCAAAGGTTGTCAAAAAAAATGTATAACCAATATGATTCATCTTAAATAAAAAAAAAAGAAACAAAACAACTGGTAACGACTGGGCTGGAAACAGTACGCGAGATAATTATTAGTACAAAAAGATATAATTGTCCTATTACATATGGGTTAGAAGTTCTCTTGACACTTCAGTCAGGAGAATTTTGTGCGGGTATCACAAGCATTTCGATGTTGTTAGAATGGAGTGTTTCTGGGAAATGAACATTTTCAGCAAAGGGGGCGAGAATACTACTTTGAGAGGTGCAGGAGTGGTCTTTCCCGATCTCTATTTTGTCCAAAGAAATGGTGAAAGAAGTATCTTGGGAAGGGACATCTTTGGAAGAAAGTGTTTGTAAAGAAGCCAATTCTTCTACACCCATAAACACTTCTTTGGAGACATTAGGCATGGAGTCAATACTCTGCATGAAATAGTTATTTTTTGCTTTAGGTAATGTTAGTTTAAATTAGAATGTATTGGTGAAGTTGTCTATTAAACCATTTTTAACAGGGCATCATTACTATGACATTTTATTTCAAAATTTCAGCGTAATTAAACTTCATATTGAACAATTGTTCTTAATTATTGTCGATTTTCTTATTTTAAAAAGTAGCCTACAATTGTACATCTATAGGTGTTCCATAGCTTGACAGATGTGGGAGTATAAGACTTAAGTCTCAACTGGTTTTTGGTTCAAATTATACATTTGTGATGGTGCAGGTAGGGCAGATGCATCGTCATGCACCGTCTCCCACACCTCCTAAGCCAGAGTGGAAATATAACGCAAGAAAACTCTTTTATCAAAGATTTTTTAGGCATTTTGTTGTTTGAGAAGTTGCCATGGTATTTTGTAGATTATGAACACACGTAGAATACAGTTAGTTTTGCCACACTTAAGGGAACTAGTTTTGCTGCACTTTAGGGAGCCATAGGTTTGCGAATACACAAACACTATAGAAAACAATGAAGGGGGGCATGTGTAGTTGAACAGTGTATATATTATAACCTTTGTTTTGTTAAGCTTTTTTGTAACACTGAGCAAGGGTATCGTAGTTTTGAGGCATTGCTCTCCTAAGAAAGCTGCACAATGCATTTGTTTTATTAAAAGCTTTCCTTTTCACGCCTGCTTGGAAAAAACCAGGCAACCAAGGTCAGGGAAGAAGGGAGGATAGGATGGTGTTAGCTGAAGCTGTGAGAATCAGCTGTTTCCAGGACTCACAACTAGAAATGCAGCAATTATTTTCATTCCATGGGATAACTACATGAATACACAAAGCGTTGATCGCCAGGTGCATGTGGATTCATGTAGTAACATTGCCAAATATACAAAGTTAAGCTGTATACAAAGCGCCCCCAATGACAAATTAGTCCATCGCTCCCTTGGTAGAATGTATTGGTGAGACCAAAAAATATGAAAAATGTTCTGCATATAGGTCCTTCATCAAGTTTTTTCTAAACATGCTATTCATCCCAAGACCTAATTAGAAGACTGGGCACCTAAGTTAGCAACATGTATGGAGATGAGAGTTGAACAATTAGTTGTTTAAGGTTAGGAAATGGTCTGGGATCATTGGGCAGTGAGACTGGAGTGTTTGTTCTCTCTTGAACACAAGGTTTGATCTCTCTCTTCACATCAATTACTAATTTAGTTGTCTCTGAGAGATGCAACATCCAAGGCCACCCTAAGAAGTGCCCACATATGGTATAAAGACTATTTATCACCATCAGCATAAGACCTGCCAACCAATGAAATAGTGAGTTAATGACATTCAATGTGATAACATTAAGTTAATGGGTTGGATTTGGGTGGTTCCGGAGATAGTGGATTAGCCAATGGTAGATTTCAATGTGCAGGGGTCTATAGGTTCCTGATGAGAGTAGCCATGACTATGTTCGAATTTTACCAAATGTTATTTTTTTTAAATTATGTTAAATGTTCAGTTTTCTGCTTAATAACCCTTGAGTTTATTTATTTGATCCCAGCTGTTACCGTTTGCAAAATAAAGAAAATAAAGCAGTTTTTTCCTTGCACCTAGTGTGCTCCAATATTTTATTTCACTGCATTGATTTTGGTGGCACTTATACATTTGGAGGCCATGGCGAGATCTCCAACATCCTTGCGGAGTTGCAGGCACCTCATCGCACAACTTGGGCAGCAGCGTTGGCCTGATGAGACCGGTTTCAGCACAAACAAATGCACAGGTGAGCAGGCGCTGAGTTCTATAAATGTCTGTCCAATCCCATGGACAGCCTGGGCGGTGCATGTAGTTGAGAGAGGAGGCTCAGCATCGGTGGGCACGGAGATACCTAGAACGCGGGTGTAACTATACATAAAAAAGCAGCAGTGCAGATATGTTATGTTTTATTGTGGTGACGATCTTAAGGGTGAGGAAAAGGAGAGTACTCCCAGTATATAAGAAAGACCACATGGTGTAGTTTTGGGTGTTTTTATGGTGAAATATTGAGGTGAATTGAAGAACGGGCCCTCCTCTTATATGGTGAAGAGCAGAGATGAATATATTAGAGGGTGTGTATATTAGGGAGGTCATATATTTGTTTGTTTTGCACCCAAAGTAAAGGGGGAGTTAGGAAGAGAACATGCCCGCACCTAAAGAAGGAGGAAAGTTATTGTTATAGATGAATGATTTTTTTTTATTGATGTTTAATTGTGTATATAGTAGGTGATTTGGTTGTAGTAAGTGTATACAGTGGGTTTTTGTTGGGAGTTATGGATGACCCATTGGGATTGTAAAAGAGGTGTGTGAGAGGTTAGAGATTTTTGTGTGAGTGACAACCGCTTTGGGTATAAAAAATAAATTGGGAGTGTAATTGAATGTATGTAAATTGGCCTATTAAGGAAGGGGAAAGTGAATTTTGCAAGAGGCTGTATACACATACTAAGGAAATAATGCAGCACATGTACAAGCATTTAAAAGGACAAAGACTGATATGTAGTGGACGGATGGTGCGCTAAAGACTCTGGTTGGCACTCAAACATGGGATATAGGCTTGTAGAGGGAAACTCCCAGAACCCGCCTTACTTATGCATATTAAGTAGTTTGGGATTTTCACCCTAGGTTCCTAGGGTATTCCAGACGTGGAACAGTTGCTCACTGTTTTTCAAGAGGCACTGCTTCACCTCACTGACAAGGCCCAACCAGGCCGAAACACCTGTCTGGGGGTTGCTGTTGTTACTCTTGTTCAGAAGAGTATTGCCTGGCATTTCGGTGCTGGCATGCCGTTGGGCAGGACAAAGACTGATATATAGTGGAAATTTTTCTTCAGTGAAATGATGGTGAGCTAAAGAGTCTGGTTGAGACTCGAACCCGGGATGTATGCCAATAAAGAGAAACTCCCAGAACCCCCCGTACTTATGCATATTAAGTATATCTGGTTTTTCACCCTGAGTTACTAGGGTATTCCAGACGTGGAACCCTTGCTCACTGTTCTTTGAGAGGCACAGCGCCACCTCACCGACGAGGTCCAACCAGGCCGAAGCATGTGTCTGGGGTTGCTGTTGGTACCCTTGCTCAGAAGAGAATTATCTGGCATTTCAGTCCTAGACTGCCCTTACAGGTCAAAGACTGATATGTAGCTGACATTTCTCTTCTGTGAAAGGATGGTGAGCTAAAGACTCTGGTTGAGACTCACACACAGCTTATAGGCTGATAGAGGAAAACTCCCAGAACCCCCCTTAACTATGCATATTAAGTAGTTTTGGGTCTTCACCCTATGTTACTATGATATTCAAGACATGGAACACTTGCTCACTGTTCTTAGAGAGGCACAGCTCCACCTCACTGACAAGTCCCAAAGCCGAAAGACGTGTTTGGGCTTGCTGTTGGTACTATTGTTCCGAAGAGAATGGTCTGGTATTTTGGTGCTGGACTGTCCTTGGGCACGACAAAGACTGATATTTAGTAGAAATGTCTCTTCTGTGAAAGGATGGTGAGTTAAAGACTCTGATTGAGACTCAAACCTGGGATATAGGCCGTTAGAGAGAAACACCCAGAGCCCCTGTTACTTATACATATTAAGCAGCTTTGTGTTTTCACCCTAGGTTACTAGGGTATTCCAGAAGTGGAACCCTTGCTCACTGTTCTTTGAGAGGCATAGCTCCACCTCACTGATGAGGCCCAACCGTCTGAAACACGTGTCTGGGGTTGCTGTTGGTACTCTTGTTCCGAAGAGAATTGCCTGGAATTTTAATGCTGGGCTGCCCTTGGGCAGGACAAAGACTGATATGTGGTGGACCGGCCTCTTCTGTGAAAGGATTGTGAGCTAAAGACTCTGGTTGAGACTCAAGCCCGGGATATAGGCAGGTATAGAGAAACTCACAAAAGCCTCCTTACTTATGCACACATTTAACAGCTACACATAAAGGCAAAAAGTTCAAAAGCAGATTAATTATTCTTGAGCTATGGATGTTTTTTCAGGAAGAGGAGGGCAACAAAACTGATCACATAGCACAGAGAAATAATGAGATACGTGCACCACCCACTTCTTATCCACTTTATGGGTCCCTTTCTCCACAGTGTATGATCAGACACTACCCCTTACAGCACGCTCTAGGTTATACTAATCCCCATTATTCACCCCAGGTGAAGACATTGAAGATGCAAAAGAACCCTTAAAAGAAGATACTGGAGATCTGCTTGTTTACGAGTATAAAATGATGCACTACGAAATTTGAAGCAGAATTACAAAAGACACAGAAGGAACTGGCAAGAGCAAAACAGATGCAAGGAGAAGGACATAGCTCAGCAATAGCTCCAGATGGATGCAATGCAGGTCAGATAGGCCTGGTGCATTTTCAATGAGCTCTGCCTCAAAGCCTGCAAAACTGAGATCGTTCCTATTGGGACCCCTGCTCCACTTTCTTCCCTTCACTCCGGCCTTCCTCTATGGGCTCTCCCCTGATAACTTCTTCCATTCTGCATCACCTCCAGCTAATCCAGCATAGGGCTGCAAGACTTATCCTTCACCTGAAGCCCAGGGCAGCATCTCTCCAGCCCTAAATAGTCTTCACTGGCTTTCGTTTGCTTCACATATTAAATTCAAATCCCTATGTATCATCCACAAGGCTTTCGGGAGCATGGAACCACATTATCTGCAACTCTCTCTTACTAAATATTCCCCTTCTAGACCTCTGCTCCCCTCTGGGACAAACTCTTTGCATGTAAAGGGTTTCGCTAAACAGACGGCAGGAGGTTGATTGCTTTCCTCAGCTGGCTCCCTTCTATGGAACAGCCTCTGCCACCTTATGCGCCTTGAGCAGGTCTTCCTTAAATTCCGTAAGCTCCTCAAGACTTTCCTCTTTACCTCCTCCTGTCTCCCTTTACCCCTTTGATAATCTCACAGTTGCTTTGATTGGGTTCCAGGGCCCTTATGCATTCTCGGGCCCTGACCTCCCACACTCAATCGTCCCCAGCGTCTGTCTATCCTCAGCACTTGCCTCCGCACACACTCCATCCTGGAGGCTTGCACTTATCTTGCATTGCACTTCATCTGTTGCTCACCCACAAGTCTGGGCACCGCAACACCTACTCCCACTGACCCTTACCTTATGCACTTGCATGTTCTGAATACTCACAAAGCATAGTAGGTTTGTCGTTTCTTTTTCTCCTCCACTGGGTGCTTGAAACAGAATGTAATTGCTGTATAAGCGCCTAACAAGCAAACAATAAATACATAAATAAATAAATAATGTTTAAGATTGATAGTAAAATGCTTTGTTACTACCAAGCATGATTGCAAGGTAGCGATAAACAGTTATATTGAGGAAGAAAGACTTCACTAGATGTTGAAGCTCCTGCATTATTATTGAGTATGACACAGTATATGGTGGTGATGAGGAAGAATAGGAGACTGAGGACACAGGCAACACAGGCAACACACCCCAAATGGATGAAGCCCCAAATAACAAACACCCTAGGCAGGACAGGAAAATATCACCCTACAGGGACAGACTTAGACAACTATCAGGTCAAATGGCTTTATCAACGAGGAAGAAAAAAGGGAACACATTATCACATAAAAAGTAAGGTACGCTGCTTCCCCTATTATAGAAGGGCCAACGATTATCACAGTATATCCGGTGGCTCCATACTGATAAACAAAATTTTAGGAAAAACCTGGTGTCTCTCACAAGAGAGGATGACAGATGGAATTAAAAACTTGTTTGCCTCCCTATTGGGGGAACAAGTAGATGATCTTTGGAAGATGGCAGGGTATGCAGGAGTTACATTGAATAACAATGCACATGACAACTTTCCGTTCGATAACTGCAGAACACATGTTTGGAAAGCATTAATGGTAAAATACCCTGACACATCTGATATGAGCACTGTTACGACACATACAATGAAAATAGATGAGGACCATGCATAACACATTCAGGAAAGTGGCATTTAGAAACAGGGCAACAATGGAACAACAATATTCAATTTTTTGATCACACATTTTGTCAAAGTTTCCCTGCTGATGTGCAAGCAGGTTTGAGCAAAATAGTGGGTATAGAGATGAGGGTGTGGCCTGAAAAACAATTGGATATAGTTCATTATTGTAGATTGAATTAGGAGAGAGAGAAAAACAAAGTGCAAAAGAGGGAGAGGGAAGAAGTAAAATGAGTGCAGAAGAAATTAACTCAGTTTACAATGGAAGGGCAGTCATTACTAACTCTGTTGAAGGCCAGCACGAACAGGACTGTTCCAAAGTAGGACCAGCGGGATATATTACAGGGAGGAGAGAGAGAATGCATTACCCTAGAAGGAGGGGAAGTTTACAGAGGGGTAGGGGAGGGGAATTTGAAGGTTGTTTTATGAGCCAGGACCAGGAGTTGGTGACTTTGGAGGGTTTAGTGGATAGTGTTGGGTCTGTGATAGAACAGGGCATTTTGCAAATTCATGTAGGAGTAGAGGAGCTGCATCTTATGGTTCGGGACCCTATGGCCAAGGAGATGTCCCAGCATATCATACACATATGTATCACCAACAGTATCAGAAACAGCACACTCCTAACTTTCAGAACCCCATGCAGCAACAGACACAATATCGCTTTGCAAATATGCAGAATGTAACGCAGCCTCAACAGATGCAATACCCCATACTAAATACACCCAATTTGACATAGCAGCAGTAGGTTCAGTTCCCTTCCCCGACACCTCCGAACACAACACCAGATTCAAGAACCCCCCAAAGCCCATCTAAGCACACAAACTTCAATCAACACAGCAGTGGGACAAGAACTTGATACTACAGGGCGTTGTACCGCAATTTGGTGGGATACCGTTGTGGGGGATAACCCTTTTTCGTACTCAGGCACCAGTACGTACCCACAATTGGACAGCCCACAGAGGGCTGTGATGTGCTAATACTATCAGTAACTCCCGACTCAGAAGAGAAACCCTGGGTGGGAGTAAAAATAGGAAACAGGACATTTTGCTTTCTAGAAGAAACATGGGCTACCAAATTCTGTAGGGAGGGAGGGATGGAGGGTTTCCTTTGTCAAACATCATAATGGACACTGTGGGATTCTCTGGGGCTGTGGTATTGGTTCCTTTCACAGAAGATCTGCCCATCACGATATTGTGATGGACAGTGAATATATTGGGCAGGGACATTATAATTAAATTAAACATGACCATTTCTTTTACTGAAAAGGTAATCATGTGTTCTACTCCAGATATATATTATGCACAAGCAAGGGAAATGATACTGGCATTTTGTGGCCACAATATTTTGTGAGGAGTGCCACTTCACCCACATATATTTTTCGATGGCATACTGGTGCTATCAGGCCCATATTTGAAGATTTAATATTATGTCTGCCTACAGAATTCTTATTTAGACCACCAGTGTCTAGAGATATTCCACCTAGAACAATCATCACAGTACATTTAGAAACAGCAATAACAAAGGGAGATAAAGTAATATTACATGGGACAGATGACAAGGGCATTGAGTGGCGCTCCGTCTTGTGCATTGATATAACACTGCGATTGACTGGTTTGACTGGCAAACAGCTTTTTCAAGGTTATAATGATGATGGAGAGAATTTTTCTTTAAAAAAGATATGCCTTACTAGTTGACAGTAGAGCACAGAGAGGTCCCCCAGAAGGTACTATTGGCCAAAATATTATCACCACACTTTCAGGACGATTTGGAGAAAGTACCTAAAGAGCTATGGACTAGCAACCCCCACAATGAGGTTCTCTTGAAGGGAGTAGGAACAGTCAGAATTAAAATAAAACAAGGGGCAATATTACCCCGGGTGAGACAGTACCCTATGTCAAGAGAGGCAAATGATAGATGAAATTACACTATTCTCACATCATGGCAAAAGGGCATTTACAAACCATCAAAATATCCATGTAATATGGCTGTGTACCATGTGAAGAAAGCAAAGGGGGTTTCTTATAGATTTGTACAGGGCCTCCACTCTTTAACCAATATAGTGGAAGCAGAGTATCCAGTGGTACCCAACCCAGCCACTATTTGTTGTAATATCCCTACACACGCCACACACTTCACAGTGATCTCAAGAATGCTTTCTTTTGCATACCATTGCACCCAGACTCACAATATCTCACTTTGTTTATATACCCCAGGAAGAGATTTCAACACACTTGATTACCATAGGGCACTGTGAATCACCCAGTGTTTTCAATTAAGTGTTTCAAATGGACTTGAAAAATGTACACACACAGAGTGTAGTCATACAATATGCTGGTGACCTTTTGGTGTGCAGCACCAATAAAGAAGAATGTAGAAATGACTCAGTGATGCTTTTGACACTATTGGCAGAGAAAGGGTATCAAGTGGACAAAGACAAATTGCAATAATGCCAGAAAGAAGTAATTTATTTGGGATGAATAATATCATTGGAAAGAAGGAGAGTAACACTAGAAAGAGCAGAGGCAATACACAGCAACACCACTGCCAGCCACTGTAAAATAAATGCAGAAATGTCAGGGATTGTGCAACTATTGCAGATCCTGGACCTTCAATTACACCACCTACACTAAACCCCTTTTAAAGGGATTAAAAGAAGCACAAAAGGAAACGGGTCACCTTATGTGGGCATTGGAGATGATCAGAACATTCCATGAGCTTAAATAGGCGATCAGTATTGCTAGTTTTTGGGCTACGCCAACATATAAAAAGGAGTTTTTCTTGTTTTCCCATTCTAATAGGTATGTGATGATGGCTGTCTTCACTCAGAAGAATCCAATGGGGCACAAAACCCTGGCCTATTGTAGTGGTCTTTTGGACCCAGTAATGAATGGACATTTTCCATGTGAACACGCTTGGACGGCAGCACCCCTTTTCAATAGAGTAATCATTGACAATTACCATGGGCTGTTCATTGACTCTTTATGTGGAGCATGCGATTCTGGAAAAATCGAAATCCACACTTAACACACAGGGCACATCAGGCTACGAAATCCCTACAATTTCAAATCCCTCAATTACAAATTGTGAGGTGCTACATTGATAATCCTGCCACTTTGTTAAAATGGTACTTTCTTGCTAGGATGACACTGAAGTCACAGGTAGGAATTATAACTTCTTTACATCAGGCTCCAGTCACAGGATTTCAGTTTACAGGTATCAGGTAAGTATATTAGATTATGTTGACACAGAGGCGTTTCCGGCACCCACTCTCACAGGCAGCTCACTTCCAACTGACATCCAAGGAATACTCAAAGGAAAACACTCTCTCAACATTCCAGAGCTCACATGCACACACAGGGAAGGAAAGCCATATTGCAACATTTTGCCTCCCTTTAGGCAAGATAATACATTGCTAAACAGACATCAAATCACCATCTTCACATATACCCCAAAGCATAGGAAGAGCAAACAAAATCCCTCTACAACACTATACCATTACCCTCCACATTCTACACATGTAGGCCCAACAATGGGACAACAAATTGCAGAATAGGGTACCAGTCCCCAGCTACTCAGAATTCCTACTCAATGCCACACGGAGCACACTGAAACATTGTCTACTATCCCTTCACAACTTGATGGTACACAGGGTTCACTAAGTATCTGGCACTCCCCGCGCCCGAGAAATAGGCACTGAAGTCTCCAATAAGAATTTGCGTAAAACCTCTAAGGAAAGCATAGTGCAGGTGGAACAACCCTAGGGAGGGTACCGGTTGCCTACCTCCTAAATACTATAGGCACGACACAAAACACAGGTGGTAATATCCAACAAACAGTAATCCGGCCATCCAACACCATTAAACAACACAAGAGCAAGAACTAAAACTTTATAGATGCAGTAGTGTTTTAAATATGACTCTACCTTGCAATGCCTTTTTGACTCTAACATGTACCAGCGCTGTGATACCTCTGGTTCTGGGCACTGTCAATAAATGTAATAAATAATTAAAACAAACCAGTAACTGCAGCACTGATGTACTACGATTGGTCCTGTGGCACCCCTGCTTATACACAGTTCCCACCGAAATAGAGTGGTTCATGTTCACTAACTACTTTACACTCACCGGCACTCACAGTGCCATAAAGCCACGTTGTATTGATTACCATACACGCCATTAATGAAGTGAATTTTTTTTTTATAAACTTCGTTTTATTGGAGTTTATATCAAACAGATTACATCTTATACATCCAAAATTAACCATCATAACATAGAAGCAGGTATTACAGTAAAATAGAGAACAGGGTTAAGATTCAGTGTTATTGTCATGATGCCTACCTCCAAGGAGCCAGGTCTGACCCAGCAACCCCAGAGGCAGGCATCATTCCCCCCAGGGAAGTGCCAGCAGGCCCAAGCTGGGGCCCTTTGGACACAGTCCTGGCGCCTTAGGCGCCAGGCTCATGTTGGACCCCTGTCCTGGCGCCTTAGGCGCCAGGCTCATAAAGCTAGACATGTGTTCAAGTGTTTTAATGTGCACTTACCTGATGCAGACCATGCTGCTACATCCTGGCCCTCTTGAGGCCTGAATGGAACTACTTTACCTGTGGGACTACTTTACACCTGGGTGTGGTCGGGGAAGGATACATACCTGATCGGTGGAAGGATACATACCTGGAACTTCTTCCAAAGCTATTTAAACCACGCCCGATCAGCAACTCACGCTTCGCGTTGTTCTGCTCCTCGCAGCTGGATGCTCACTTTGTCAGCTCCTGCATCTGGACTTCAGCCACGCCTGTCAACATCCTGGGTCACCTGCAAGGGGAGATAAGAGAGAATTGGGGAGAAAGATGACCTTACCTGCTAAAGCTGCATCACGGAGACATCACACCGACGATCCTGAAAGGGAAGACATCATTTTTAAAAGCATTTCGCTTCGATCGCTGCAGCGCTGCATTTCACTCACCTTTCCTGGGCACCTCCATCTTCAGCAGCGATCATCCGGATCCGCAGCCACTTCCCAGAGCCTAGAGAGAAAAAGACAAGAACACAAGGTGAGAGAAGGAAGGGAATAGGAAAAGCTCAGTTTCCTTCTAAGACTTACCTGTTGGGTCATTCCCATTTCATTTCGGGTCCTGCCGCTTCCAGGCATTCCGGACCCCGGCCCCTATGGGGAAAAAAGACAAAGACATTGAATCAGCGAATGCAAAGACATTACCCGAACGCTCATCCAGAACTTACCTGTCATTTACTGGAACTGCACGTTTCACTTCGGGTCGGCGCCATATCTCCGGCATTCCGAACCCCAGCCCCTAAGCGGAAAAAGACATAAGCGTTAGCGCTTGCTGCAATAAGACAATGACCATTATTATTATGCTTGAACTTTTGAACTTGCTACAGAACTCTTACAGCGCCTTACCTGAATAGTCAAGCTTATTTGAACTCCCATCAAACCTCAATCCAGTGAAGTAACTGGGTTTCAACGCGCCCCTGCATCAGAAGCAGGATGGAGAACTCATCCTTCCAGACCCTAAGGTGAGACTTCACGGGGAATCGTGGAAGGGTATCGTGGAGGGTTGGAAGGGAGTGGGAGGCTTGAGCATTATTCCGTCAGTAGGTAATACTCCCTTTTCACGCACAGAGGAATATTCCTGCGAGCCAGAGAAGCCAGAGTAGAGGGGCCCTACCTGTCCATCCTCAGAGTCCTGCGCTTCACCATTGCAGAAGCATCAGCACTCGAAGCCAGACCCGCGCCTCCATGGGAATCAGGTGAGCGTGACAGTTATATTGCAGCAAAATTCTTGCATGCCGTTCTATCAATAAGTAACTCCTCTTTACAGCGTCAACAAACATTGACAAATCTTCTCCCATTTTTCCCCTCCCTCCCCCCTCCCTCTACCCCACAAAACTTTAAACTCTGCCGCCAAGAGCTGTATTGTCTAGCAGTTGGCAGATTGGTTGATAGGTCTGTCAGGCCTTGAGGCCTACCTTGTTTGGGAGGTCATTATGATGTTTCATTACCCATGGCACTGATCGTTCGGTAGGCGTTAGTGAGCTATTACGTTGATGTATTTATTGACAAACTCCAACCATAAAATGTCACATTGCGTGGCTTTCCCATGTATAGATGCTGTGATCTTTTCCATGATACACATATTGGTGGCCACGTTAACCCATTCTTTTTCTGTGGGGGTAACTGGGGATTTCCATTTTATGGTCAATAGAGCCCTCGCAGCTAGTAAGAGTGGTGCAGCTATGTCTGTGACCCTTCTCAACTCATCCTCGATTTTCTCGAGACCAAATAAGATCAGGTAGGGGTCCGCTGTTCGCTGGATCCTGTCTAGATCCCTAATGCAACCTAGCACCTCATTCCAGTAAGTTTTTATCCGAGGACAACCACACCACATGTGCCAGTAATCTGCCGTGGACCCACATCGCCGCCAACACATTAGACTAGGCGACTGATACAACTTAGAGAGCCTGCGCGGGTCATTTTGTCACCGAGGCTTTGGGCGCAATCCTACATATCTTATCCCATGTCTCCGGGTCGATATCCTCACCCATGTCCCTGTCCCATTTTAGCCTAAGCGGATCTGTTGAGCCCTTTCCAGCTCCATTACTGTTGTATACAAAACAGATATCAACCCTTTTGTTTCTGTCCTGGAGTCGAGTATGATTTCAAATGGGGTAAGTTCCCTGCTCAGCTTATCCTTCCATTCTGGTTTTGTCAAAACTCCCTTAATCTGCAGAAAGTGGAATGCTGACAGTGTGCCTATTCCGAGTGCCTCTTCTAGTTCAGGAAGCGTGATGAAGGAGTCCTTCCTCAAGAGCTGTCCCACCCTCTCCAGGCCTGCCTCATACCAAGCTTGCAACCTCTCTAAATTAGGGATCTTGTTGTTAATGCCCGGTGACCAGAGGTGACTTAATGGTGATGGCCATGTGCTAATCTTCCCCATATCTCTGCCCTCCCACCATATGTCCCATATGGTTGCGAACTTCGGGTGTGCCTTAGATATCTTCAGTACTCTTCTTCTAAGGGACCACAGCCATTCAGAGATTGTTGCTGGGGACAGATAATGATTGTCCATAGAGATCCACTCGGGCAATTTTTGGTTACGGAGATGGGGAATAAGGATTCGTAATTGAGCTGCCTCGTAATATTTTTGGATGTCTGGGAGGCCCACTCCACCCTTGTCTGTCGGTAATGTCAAGATGGACTAAGCAATCCTGGGCTTTTCCCTTGCCATAGGAATTTCAGAATCGCCTTCTTGACTTCTGTAACAAATTGACGTGGCATCTGAATGGGGAGCATTTGAAAGGGGTATAGAAATCTCAAGACACAGGTCTTTTTTATCGCGTTTAAACGCCCCAACCAGGATATGGTTAGGTTGTCCCATCTGGCGAGGTCTGCGTGAAATTTTTGGAGAAGCGTTGGGAAATTGGCTTCATATAAATCTTTTAGTGACCTTGTGACCTGTATTCCTAAGTACTTCATTTTTTCATGTTCAATCATAAGACCCAGGGGCTGGTATCTTTCAGTGTTTGCTTCCAATGAGCCCTGTAAGGGGAAAAGTGTGGACTTGGATTTGTTAACCTTGAACCCGGATACTTGGCCGTATTCGTCCAGGAGGTACAACCCTCTGGGAATGGATGTGGTGGGGTTCGTCACATGAAGAAGTAGGTCATCGGCATACAGCGCTACTTTAAATTCCTCTTCCACTAGACGCATGCCTGTTACTTCGGTATCCTGTCGTAGGTTTTGGGCCAAGGGCTCTATGGAGAGGGCGAAGAGGATGGCCGAAAGGGGGCATCCCTGCCAGGTACTGCGTTTCAGCTCAAACCATCTCGAGTACTCCCCGTTAACAGACACTGAGGCTTTTGGAGCGGTGTAAACTGCTTTTATCCCCCTTCTAAATTTCGGTCCTATTCCCACGGCACGGAGGACTGCGGCAAGGAAACCCCATTCCACTCTATCGAAGGCTTTTTCAGCGTCGACGGAGAGTAAAGAGGGATCATTGCACATGGTTTGGGGGGCCTCGATCAAATGGAGAGTCTTTCTCATGGTGTCTGCACCCTGCCGTACAATTATGAACCCTACCTGGTCGGGGTGGACAAGATGGGGCATGTGGAACTCTAACCTGGCTGCCAGGACCCGTGTGTACATTTTGGCATCAAGATTGAGCAAGGATATGGGGTGGTATGATCCGCAACACGTGGGGTCTCTGCCTTCCTTGGGAATGACCGATATGAGTGCTCGGTCGAAGGAGTCCGGGACAGTCCCAGTGTCAAGATTATTGTTAAATAGGGTGGTTAGGAATGGAGCTAGGAGGGCACAAAATGTTTTGTAGAAGCCGGCAGTGAAACCATTTCACCAGGGGACTTGCCCAATGTGAGTCGTTTGATCGCCTCGTGTATTTCGTCCTCAGTTATGGGGGATTCTAGATGGGCCGAGTCAGCGCTTGCAACTTTTGGAAGGGCAATGCTGGTGAGGTAATCGTCTATCTCCTGTGAGTGTGGGTCTACTTCTGAAGTGTATAGGGACTCATGGAAATTTGCAAACAATTCTGGGATGGGGGATGTATGTTGTGCTTGGTCAGGGTTTGGATCTGTGATCTCTTTCACCCTACGTTCTGCCCGTTGCATCCTGAGTCTAGCCGCTAGCAGCGCATCTTCCTTATCTCCCTTTTCATAGAATTTCTGCTTCAATAAATGTAGTTTACATGCTATCTGGCCATGCTCTAGGTGGCAGAGTTCTTTCTGTTTTTTCCTAGCCTCTTGAATCTTATCGGGGTCTATGGTGTCCCCCACCCTAGCCTCTCTATCAAGTTGACATATTTCACTCCGGAGCTTATTCTCGATAAGGGCTCTCTCCGTTTTCTTCCGAGCACCCTCCCGTATGAGGATCCCCCTCCAGGTTGCTTTGGCCGCCTCCCACACACTCTGCTTTGAGACTTCCCCTGTACCGTTGGCTTTAAAGTATTCTTTGATCTCTGTTTTGAGTTCTTCTTTGAAAACAGGGTCTCTCCACAAGGCCTCATTACATCTCCACTTCCCACCCTTAATTGGTAGATGTACCCATTGTATAAAACTGTGACCATGTCATGGTCGGACCATGTTATTGGAGTAATCCCCGAATGTGTGGTGGTGTCATTCAGCTCTCGTGAAAGGTAGATTTAATATATTCAGTTAAAAGTATTTTGTGGGGGTGAATAAAATGTATACCCTCTTTCATCAGGATGCATCGTCCTCCATGTGTCTACCAGCGCATATACCTGCATCATGTTTACAAAGTCACTGCGTTGACCTCTCACAGGAACTTCAACTCCCGGGCGCCCCGCTTTCCGGTCCAGGTCGTGATCTGTCCACAAGTTGAAGTCCCCGCCTAGTATAAGGTAGCCGGTGGCCTCCAACATTATTTTGGGGACAGTTTTAGAGAGGAATCAGAGCTGTCCTACATTGGGGGAGTAGATTGTGGCAATCGTTACTTCCACCTTCCCAATAGTCCCCACAACTAGTAAGGCTCGCCTTTCTGCATCTGACCAGGTCTTGGAGACAAGAAAATCAAGTCCCTTTCTGATAAGGATTCCCACTCCCCCTTTACGCAGTGCCCCCGAGCCCCAAAACTCCATGCCGAAATGTTTCCCCAGAATGGACCTCACTTCCCCCTTCATATATTTTGTTTCCTGTAAGAGTAGGATATCAATATTAGCCCTTGGAAATTCCCGTAGCACTAACAACCTCTTAGTAGGTGAGTTAAGGCCTTTGACATTAAGCGTCCCGACTTTCAAGGGGCCTTGTGTGTTACCATCAGAGGTGGCCATCAGTATATGACAGTACAATATTCACAACAATGCATGGCCATACCTTGTGTTTCAAGCCCTCAACCAATATTAGTGTTTGTCCCATCTCAGCAGGGAGTAAAAGTTCTATAACAGTTCCACTTTCCCCCTTGTCTTGCATATCCCTCCCTCTCCTTCCCACGCACCCCCTCACCCCATGTGTCGGCGTCCGAGCAGGTCCAGTTAGATTCACTGAACTAGGCCCGAACCACCAGTAGGGACCATCGTCACGCGGTCCTTTAATTATCAATGAACACCACATAGGTCTGAGCCCCCCTTCAACCGCAATTTACAACCATCGAATATATCTTTTGTGCTGGGCCGAAAATGGCCCATGTCTCGAACATACTCATAGTGTCAATGTAGTCGCCGCTAGTCCAATTCACTTGTCCCCCTCCGGGGAGCTGTTACCTCTCTGAAATTTTCTCGACCCTCTTGACTCTCTGCCTCTTAGGTCCTTGGAGTTTCCATTCTCTCCCTTTGTTTCTCGGGTTATTTTCATCTTCCCCTCGTTCACGGGGATCAACAAGTTCGGCTATGCAGGCCTTTATTTCCCTCACAGACCGTAGTCTGATTCTCGTGCCTTCGTGTTCAAAAGAGAGCGAGAAGGGGTATCCCCACCGATAACTGGTGTCTCATTCCTTCAACCATTTTGTCAGAGGGCCACACATCCTTCTCAGCCCCAATGTCATGGCATACAGGTCTTGATATATGGTTATCTGGGCACCGTTGAGGGTGATCACGCCTCCACGCCTCCACGCCTTGCCTTCTCGAGAATCTTTGCTTTGTCCTGGTATCTATGGAAGCGAGCGAGGACCGATCTCGGGCCTCCAGGTGGGCCACCCGCTCTGTGGATCCGTTCAGTTCTCGGTTCATCAATCTCATCATCTGCTCCCCATCCTGTTACGGGATCCCAAAAAAACCTAAATTGTTACGCCTCTCCCGGTTTTCCAAATCATCCATCTTTAGCCTGTATTCCTCTTCCCGCTGTTCAAGATCCGTGATTCTGTGTTCGAGTTGTATTTCCATGGTATCTGTGGAGGTTTGGTTGTCTTCTACCCCCTCCAACCTGTCCTCAATCTTATCCATGCATTGGGTGATTTTATCAATCTTGCCGCCTATGTTGGCCCCCATATTCTTTATCTCCTTCAGGAGGGCTGCTATGTCACCTTTCGTGGCTGCTGTCTCTCCATGTGCCACGGATTCCGTTGCCATCGTGGGGGCGATGAGTGTGTGGGTGGAAGGAGCGTAAGCGTAACTGGCTGGCTTTATTTTGGCCTGCATATATGTAGGAGCTTCACCTCGATGTCCCGGGTTTGGGCAGGCGTGGGAGGGACGTGTGGGCTTCACCCTCAGACTGCTCTATGACCCCACACAGTTCTCAGCCGTCTGCCAGATGCAATGCACTCGCCCAGTAGGGGGGATAAGTTGGGGACACCGTCCAGCAGGTAATCTTCGGAATTTGCTAGATCCCTGGTGCAGGAGCGAGGTTGAAAGATGTCTCCCTGGTCTCAACTCTGATCGATACCGGGGACCTGAGGAGGCACACGCCCCAGTTTCGGGGGCCCTACCCTCAGTCCAAAGGATCCGTGCCCTGTGCACTGGGAGGGGCAAATGATATGCGTGGCCCGGGAGGCTGTGTGTCCATGAGGAGGGGGGGTTGGTAAAAGACTGTGCGATGTTGGGGTTCACCTCGCCCCATGTATCTCCATTTTGCACGTGACAATGTGCGCTGTAGGTACTCAGGGAAGTTGTGGTTGCCCTGGAGTGCACCCCTAGGTGTTAGAGGTCCGGGCGTAGGGGCCTTCGTGGGGCACTTGGTTGATACGTTGTCTCACCCCTGCCCTAGTAGGTTGATCGCTCATCCGTCATTGCTATGGGCTGTTGCCCCAGATGGGGTTTCAAGGGGGGAGGCAGCAGGCCCCCAAGTCGAGCCCTCTAGCTGGTGGCTAGGACCGAGGGGTCCTCAAGTGGGCGGAGGTCCTAGAGTCAGGCGCCCACGCGCTGCAGTGTGCAGTGCTCCCAAGGCAGGGGTTCCTCAAATCATGGGGGCCCGGCTTGACCCCACGCGTCTTTCGTGTGTGCCAGGGTACGCATCCACGACGCGCAGAACATTCGCTGTGGAGACCCAACACTATGTGAGCCCAGATAGTTCCTCTGAGAGCCGGCGCCCTGCATACAAGCTGTGGCGCTCTGATGCACCGCGGTCGGGTGAGACAGCGTGGGCTGTGCAGGGTTGGAGGCGAAGCTTACCTCTTGGCAGGGCCTTCGCTGTGTTCCAATAGTCCGCGGGCCCGAGTGCGCAGCTGGAGGGTCCACGCCGTGGGTCGAGTGGGGGCAATGCAAGGGAGCAGCTCTGTGGGTCGTGGGGCGTTGGCCAGTGCCGCACAGGCTGCGCGTCACTCTCCCGATGGGCCCGTTCGCTGGCCCGGACCGTCCGCTTCCGATTTCGCGCCGTCTCTGGCGAAGAACTTCACCTGAAGTTTAATCGGGCTTCCCGGGTCCGATTTCGATCGGATTTTCTTCAGAGAGGTGCAGGAGTATTCCAACACACGATTCTCTGCTCTTTTCACAGTGGGGGGGTCACGAGGTGGGGGCTCAGGTCACCTCGCAGTCCTACGGGGACAGAGCTCACACGGAAGAGGACATCATCCGTCCGCCCCCTGGTGGCTGATGATGAAGTGAATTTTAAGAAGCAAATGTGTCGCCCTCTGAAATTACAAAGAAAGAAGCATGAGAATTATTTCTCACATGAATCCTCGGATAGCTTGGTTTAAATTCCCACCAAGAACAGACTCCTCAGCAAAGCTGCTGATTTTTCACTTCTCTTCTTGCACATGGTATACAGGCCACTGCAAATTCAAAATGGATCCAGATTACACGGAGGGAGCTGCTGAAACTGGTAAATGCCAATGAGAAAGGCTTACATTCCATCAAGGAGTAGCTCAGGGCTGTTACATTGACCACTCTCCAAAATAGGTACGTGCTTGACCTCCTCACTGCTATGGAGTATGTTTGCGTGAAAATAGGAATGAGTTTCTGCACGTTCATACCACAAACAATGCGCACAATGGCAGCTTGACTGACGCTATACATGTCTTACATACTTTGCTCACTACTATGGAAAAGAAGAGTGGCCCAGTGGAAGATGAATATTGGCATCATCTGATGATCTCCTGGATGTCTGCCTGGTTGGGCAATATTTTAAGGGGTTGGTTCCTGTCCTCGTTTTATTATTCATACGCCTCTGTGTCCTAGAGTTTTTTTGGGGGCTATTTTAAAGGAGTTGGGAAAAGAAAAGCACAAGCACAAAAGTTATCACTTACACTTAGTTCTTTTGAGGCCACTCCCCTCTCGATCAATGGAACAGCAAAAATAAACACTGCTTCATCAGAATTGAACACTCCATTGGCCCCAATGGCACACATTTTTGCCCCCCCCCCACAATACTACCAGAATTATACAGTGCATTGGGTAGATTATGGTGGAAATGAGGAGTGTTGTTTTATGGTCTGCACACTGGGGAGTATGCAGCACATTGATGTAGCTTGAAAGGAGTGCACAAAGCATGGGTGTCAAAATATGCCTATGACAGAATGATAGCTCAAGGTTTATTGGTTAATACATTAACCAGAGGGGGGACGTGATGGTGCAGATAGGGCAGATGCAACGTCATGCACTGCCTCCCACACCTCCCAAGCAAGAACAGAAATATATAATAAGAAAACTCTTTTTGAAAAGGTTTTTAGGGATTTAATTGTTTGAGAAGTTGCCATGCTATTTTGTAGATTATGAAAACAAGTAGAATAGAGTTAGTTTTGCCACAATTAAGGGAGCTAATTTTGCTGCACTATACACAGACAATATAGAAAGCATTGAAAGGTGGCAGGTATAGTTCAACAGGTAATTTATTAGAACATTAGTTTTGTTGAACTTTGTTGTAACAATGAGTAAGGGTATCACCCTTTTGAGGCAAGACCCCCATTCAAAGCTTCACAATCTATTTGTTTTCTTAAAACATTTCCTTTTCACTACATCAGACAGCCAAGGTCCGGGAAGAAGGGAGGATAGGATGTTATTAGCTGAAGTTGTGAGAATTGGCTCTTTCCAGGATTCAAAACTAGATATGCAACAATTATTTGAATTCCAGACGATAACTACATTGATCTCCTCTGCACGAGTGTTGATGTAGTAACATTGCCAAATATACAAAGTTAAGCTGCATTAACAGCGCCCCAATGACAAGTTACTGCTATCGCTTGTTAGGTAGAATTTCCTAAGAGTTATGTAAACTGATATCAGTTTTTATTGCCGCACAGGAAGTTGAGATTAAGCAATCATAAATGGGTGAGTATTGCTGCATGGACTCCATAGAAAGGGGATTTACCACCCTAAGTGGCATATGTAATCTAGTGGTCATTCCACCATAACAAGTGCCGGTAACAGTAGTTCTGTTTGTTGGTATCCCCTGCTGGAATTATTTCAGAGTGAGCATTGACTAAAGGCATTTCAATGTTACTGTATTTAATATTAAATTTGATCTTGTCGTACATACATCATATTTTGCTACCACATGACCTTTAAAATATACAGTTTTGGTCAGTGGGTGAGAATGATATTGGATTTAATTTTTAGTATGTTAATCATTGTATCATCAAGCATATATTTCAAAGGGTACTTGTTCATGATGTATGTAATCAGGTTTTTACTAATCATGGTAGAATTAGAAGGCAGTCCTTTCTTTTGTTGGTATATACAGGTACAGACTGGCTTTCCATTGGCATGCCTTCTGCGCACCACTGGTATGTCCACTGACCGCTGGCTTGGAGTGCTGGTTTTGTCTACATTGATGGAGGGCAAGACAAGACAAAAACCAACACTGTCAAAAAGAAGGATTATCAATACAATCACCTAGGTGCAAAACAATGATGTTCATTGTGTAGAAAGCTGCCACATTTTGAGTAAATCCAAATGAAATAAAACACAGTTAAACAACAGATGTGTGAACAACAAGGGTCAGTATATAACTTCTGCATGAAAATTTAGGGGGTAATTCATAGAATTCAGCGCACAAGTGGCGCACGCGGCTGGCGCACAGTGTGCGCGTGCGAATCCCTGCGCCAGCCGCGTGCGCTAAAATCCATTTCTGCGCACAGCGTATTCATGGATTCCAGCCACCAAAACCAGCCGTGGCGCACAGTGGCGCAGCGACCCTGCAGCAGCGCCAGTTACGCCCCCAAGAACGCCTCTCGCGCAGGGAAAAGCCATCAATATACCCAATCCAGTGCAAAGGGCTGCGCTAACCCTGTACCAGCACGGCAAGTGGGCTACATGTATCACTGGGGTGCGCGGGAAGTACATCACGCGTTTGGCCCCGTGCGAGCAGGGTACGCGTATTTCAGGGGTGCGCGGGAAGTTCCACACGCGATTTCCGTAGGGTACGCGTATCTCAGGGGTGCAAGGGAATTTCCACACGCGATTGGGCCCGTGAGAGCAGGGTACGCGTATCTCAGGGGTGCGCAGGAAGTGCCACACGCGATTTCTGCAGGGTACGTGTATTTCAGGGGTGCGCGGGAATTTCCACACGCGATTGGGGGTACGCGTATCTCAGGGGTGCGCAGGAAGAGCCACACGCGATTTCAGCAGGGTACGTGTATTTCAGGGGTGCGCGGGAATTTCCACACGCGATTGGGGGTACGCGTATCTCAGGGGTGCGCGGCAAGTGCCACACGCGATTCCCGCAGGGTACGTGTATCTCAGGGGTGCGCAGGAATTTCCACACGCGATTGGGCCCGTGCGTGCAGGGTACGCGTATCTCAGGGGTGCGCAGGAAGTGCCACACGCGATTTCAGCAGGGTACGTGTATTCCAGGGGTGCGCGGGAAGTTCCACATGCGATTCCATCAGGGTACGTGTATTACAGGGGTGCCGGGGAGCACCACACGTGAATTGCACATGTGGGTCCTCCCAGGTGTTCCCTCTACACCCTCCACGGCCCCTGCAGGTGGCTCACACCACAGGGGCCTACCCTGCACATGTCCTGCAGGCACACCATCCACCATGGCCATGACCCCCAGCCAACCCACATGTAAACTTGCACTACTGCCCACCAACGCATGTCACCCTGCACCCCCAGTAACCAGGAGCAGCCTCCACCAGGCCTCCACCCATGTCTCCCACCACCCCCACCCCCCTGCAGTGCAGGGGCACCCTCCACCAGGCCCCCACCCATGTCCCCTATCACCCCCAGCCCCCAGCCACCAGGGGCAGCCTCCACCAGGCCCCCACTCATGTCTCCCACCACCCCCACCCCCCAGCCACCAGGGGCAGCCTCCACAGGCCCCCACCCATGTCTCCCACCACCCCCACACCCCCAGTCACCAGGGGCAGCCTCCACCAGGCCTCCACCCATGTCTCCCACCACCCCCACCCCCCTGCAGTGCAGGGGCACCCTCCACCAGGCCCCCACCCATGTCCCCTATCACCCCCAGCCCCCAGCCACCAGGGGCAGCCTCCACAAGGCCCCCACTCATGTCTCCCACCACCCCCACCCCCCAGCCACCAGGGGCAGCCTCCACCAGGCCCCCACTCATGTCCCCTATTACCCCCACCGCCCCGCAGTGCAGGGGCAGCTTCCACCAGGCCCCCACTCATGTCACCCACCACCCCCACCCCCTAGCAGTGCAGGGGCAGCCTCCACCAGGCCCACACTCATGTCACCCACCACCCACACCCACCAGCCACCAGGGGCAGCCTCCACCAGGCCCCCACCCATGTCTCCCAGCACCCCCACCCCCCAGCCACCAGGGGCACCCACCACCAGGCCCCCACCCATGTCTCCCAGCACCCCAACCCCCCCAGTCACCAGGGGCAGCCTCCACCAGGCCCCCACCCATGTCTCCCACCACCCCCACCACCCCAGTCACCAGGGGCAGCCTCCACCAGGCCCCCACCCATGTCTCCCACCACCCCCACCCCCCAGCAGTGCAGGGGCACCCACCACCAGGCCCCCACCCATGTCTCCCAGCACCCCCACCCCCCCAGTCACCAGGGGCAGCCTCCACCAGGCCCCCACCCATGTCTCCCAACACCCCCACCCCCCCAGTCACCAGGGCAGCCTCCACCAGGCCCCCACCCATGTCTCCCACCACCCCCACCCCCCCAGTCACCAGGGGCAGCCTCCACCAGGCCCCCACCCATGTCTCCCACCACCCCCACCCCCCCAGTCACCAGGGGCAGCCTCCACCAGGCACCCACCCATGTCTCCCACCACCCCCACCCCCCAGCAGTGCAGGGGCACCCACCACCAGGCCCCCACCCATGTCTCACAGCACCCCCACCCCCCAGCCACCAGGGGCAGCCTCCACCAGGCCCCCACCCATGTCTCCCAGCACCCCCACCCCCCAGTCACCAGGGGCAGCCTCCACCAGGCCCCCACCCATGTCTCCCACCACCCCCACCCCCCCAGTCACCAGGGGCAGCCTCCACCAGGCCCCCACCCATGTCTCCCACCACCCCCACCCCCCAGCAGTGCAGGGGCAACCTCCACCAGGCCCCCACCCATGTCTCCCACCACCCCCACCCCCCAGCAGTGCAGGGGCAGCCTCCACCAGGCCCCCACCCATATCTCCCACCACCCCCACACCCCAGCTCTGTGGGGCACCTGCCAGCAGGCCCCCACCCGTGTCCAACTCATGTTCCCCACCACCCCCACCACCCAGCACTGTGGGGCACCTGCCAGCAGGCCCCCACCCATGTCCAACTCAAGTTCCCCACAACCCCCACCCCCCAGCACTGTGGGGCACCTGCCAGCAGGCCCCCACCCATGTCCAACGCATGTTCCCGACCACCCCCACCCCCCAGCCACCAGGGGCAGCCTCCACCAGGCCCCCACCCATGTCTCCCACCACCCCCCACCCCCAGCAGTGCAGGGGCAGCCTCCACCAGGCCCCCACCCATGTCTCCCACCACCCCCACCCCCCAGCCACCAGGGGCACCCTCCACCAGGCCCCCACCCATGTCCCCTATCACCCCCAGCCCCCAGCCACCAGGGGCAGCCTCCACCAGGCCCCCACTCATGTCTCCCACCACCCCCACCCCCCAGCCACCAGGGGCAGCCTCCACCAGGCCCCCACTCATGTCCCCTATTACCCCCACCCCCCTGCAGTGCAGGGGCAGCCTCCACCAGGCCCCCACTCATGTCACCCACCACCCCCACCCCCCAGCAGTGCAGGGGCAGCCTCCACCAGGCCCCCACTCATGTCACCCACCACCCCCACGCCCCAGCCACCAGGGGCAGCCTCCACCAGGCCCCCACCCATGTCTCCCAACACCCCCACCCCCCCAGTCACCAGGGCATCCTCCACCAGGCCCCCACCCATGTCTCCCACCACCCCCACCCCCCCAGTCACCAGGGGCAGCCTCCACCAGGCCCCCACCCATGTCTCCCACCACCCCCACCCCCCCAGTCACCAGGGGCAGCCTCCACCAGGCCCCCACCCATGTCTCCCAGCACCCCCACCCCCCAGCAGTGCAGGGGCACCCACCACCAGGCCCCCACCCATGTCTCCCGGCACCCCCACCCCCAGTCACCAGGGGCAGCCTCCACCAGGTCCCCACCCATGTCTCCCACCACCCCCACCCCCCCAGTCACCAGGGGCAGCCTCCACCAGGCCCCCACCCATGTCTCCCACCACCCCCACCCCCCAGCAGTGCAGGGGCAACCTCCACCAGGCCCCCACCCATGTCTCCCACCACCCCCACCCCCCAGCAGTGCAGGGGCAGCCTCCACCAGGCCCCCACCCATATCTCCCACCACCCCCACACCCCAGCTCTGTGGGGCACCTGCCAGCAGGCCCCCACCCGTGTCCAACTCATGTTCCCCACCACCCCCACCCCCCAGCACTGTGGGGCACCTGCCAGCAGGCCCCCACCCATGTCCAACTCAAGTTCCCCACAACCCCCACCCCCCAGCACTGTGGGGCACCTGCCAGCAGGCCCCCACCCATGTCCAACGCATGTTCCCGACCACCCCCACCCCCCTGCCACCAAGGGCAGCCTCCACCAGGACCCCACCCATGTCTCCCACCACCCCCCACCCCCAGCAGTGCAGGGGCAGCCTCCACCAGGCCCCCACCCATGTCTCCCACCACCCCCACCCCCCAGCCACCAGGGGCAGCCTCCACCAGGCCCCCACCCATGTCTCCCACCACCCCCACCCCCCACTCCCCAGGGGCAGCCTCCACCAGGCCCCCGCCCATGTCTCCCACCACCCCCCACCCCCAGCAGTGCAGGGGCAGCCTCCACCAGGCCCCCACCCATGTCTCCCAGCACCCCCACCACCCAGCCACCAGGGGCAGCCTCCACCAGGACCCCACCCATGTCTCCCACCACCCCCACCCCCCAGCAGTACAGGGGCAGCCTCCACCAGGCCCCCACCCATGTCTCCCACCACCCCCACCCCCCAGCACTGTGGGGCACCGGCCAGCAGGCCCCCACCCATGTCCAACTCATGTTCCCCACCACCCCCACCCCCCAGCACTGTGGGGCACCTGCCAGCAGGCCCCCACCCATGTCCAACGCATGTTCCCCACCACCCCCACGCCCCAGCAGTGCAGGGGCAGCCACCACCAGGCCCCCACCCATGTCTCCCAGCACCCCCACCCCCCCAGACACCAGGGGCAGCCTCCACCAGGCCCCCACCCATGTCTACCACCACCCCCACCCCTCCAGTCACCAGGGGCAGCCTCCACCAGGCCCCTACCCATGTCTCCCACCACCCCCACCCCCCCAGTCACCAGGGGCAGCCTCCACCAGGCCCCCGCCCATGTCTCCCACCACCCCCACCCCCCAGCAGTGCAGGGGCACCCACCACCAGGCCCCCACCCATGTCTCCCAGCACCCCCACCCCCCAGCCACCAGGGGCAGCCTCCACCAGGCCCCCACCCATGTCTCCCAGCACCCCCACCCCCCAGTCACCAGGGGCAGCCTCCACCAGGCCACCACCCATATCTCTCACCACCCCCACCCCCCAGTCACCAGGGGCAGCCTCCACCAGGCCCCCACCCATGTCTCCCACCACCCCCACCCCCCCAGTCACCAGGGGCAGCCTCCACCAGGCCCCCACCCATGTCTCCCGGCACCCCCACCCCCCAGCACTGTGGGGCACCTGCCAGCAGGCCCCCACCCATGTCCAACTCATGTTCCCCACCACCCCCACCCCCCAGCACCGTGGGGCACCTGCCAGCAGGCCCCCACCCATGTCCAACTCATGTTCCCCACCACCCCCACCCCCCAGCACTGTGGGGCACCTGCCAGCAGGCCCCCACCCATGTCCAACTCATGTTCCCCACCACCCCCACCCCCCAGCACTGTGGGGCACCTGCCAGCAGGCCCCCACCCATGTCCAACGCATGTTCTCCACCACCCCTACCCCCCAGCAGTGCAGGGGCAGCCACCGCCAGGCCCCCACCCATGTCTCCCAGCACCCCCACCCCCCAGCCACCAGGGGCAGCCTCCACCAGGCTCCCACCCATGTCTCCCACCACCCCCATCCCCCCAGTCACCAGGGGCAGCCTCCACCAGGCCCCCACCCATGTCTCTCACCATCCCCACCCCCCAGCAGTGCAGGGGCACCCACCACCAGGCCCCCACCCATGTCTCCCAGCACCCCCACCCCCCAGCCACCAGGGGCAGCCTCCACCAGGCCCCCACCCATGTCTCTCAGCACCCCCACCCCCCAGCACTGTGGGGCACCTGCCAGCAGGCCCCCACCCATGTCCAACTCATGTTCCCCACCACCCCCACCCCCCAGCACCGTGGGGCACCGGCAAGCAGGCCCCCACCCATGTCCAACTCATGTTCCCCACCACCCCCACCCCCCAGCACTGTGGGGCACCTGCCAGCAGGCCCCCACCCATGTCCAACTCATGTTCCCCACCACCCCCACCCCCCAGCACTGTGGGGCACCTGCCAGCAGGCCCCCACCCATGTGCAACTCATGTTCCCCAGCCAACATGTCATCACAATCTAGATCCCTGGTCCCCATGATCAGCCTCCAAATGCAAAACACCCACCCGAGTATTGCATCCACCCACTCATAATTTGCAATTACATCACAGAACACCAATTGCAAGTTCCGAAACAAACACATTTCCCTCACATACACCCAATGGGTGTCAGTGAATCTCAAAACACATATCATGAAATGCATGAAACCAATGAGATACCACACATTGAAGTTCACCAAAAAAAATATGTATTAAAGGAAACATAAATAGAATAAAAAATGAAGAAACAGAAACGTGAATGTACAAAAATGTAGTAATGTTGTCCAAAGTCAATGTCCACAAAACAAAATCCAATGGGAAATGAAAAAGAAAGCCATTGCTCCATGGTTAAAAAGTGAAAAAAAAATACAATCCAACTGTGAACTATGTACATGGGAACAAGCCAGGGTCCAATATCCCAACAAAATAAAGGAAAATTATCTAACTACACTAACTAATAAAATAAACTATATACAAAAATGTGGCCAATGTCCGAAAGGTCCAAATAAAATAAAAACAAAAATGAAACCTAACACTACCTACATAACTATGTACAAGGGCAGCGGGCTAGTTTCACGGCTCACTTGTGGATGTCCCGGGCCAGGGCATCACCGAACTCCTCCTCAATGTCCCGGAGGCGGTCCTCCTCCATGGCCCCGAGGGTCCGCAGGGCCGTCGACGTCTCCACCTCCACCTCCAAACCCCTGCGGATTGCCTCGAGGCACTCGGCCCGCCTCAGGGCCCTCCGCATGGAGTTCTCCGCCCTGACCATTGTGAGCCGTGCCTCTTCCGCCCGCTGCCGCTCCGCATCTATGGCGTGGCCCAACCGCTGCCACACGGAAGACACTCTCTGTCCTGGGTCCCCCTGCCCTCCGGCCGATGCCTGCCCCTCCGATGTTGAAGGCCCCAAGCCTTCATGGCTCCCACCACGTTGCTGCTGCTGCTGTGCCTCTGCCCGTGCACTGCCTCCTGCTGCCTGCACATCCTCCGCCGGCTGGGGTGCAGTTGTAGATGTGGCCACCCCTGCTGGACGTCTGACTCCCGACTGTGGCAGGGATGCCTCCTCCACCAGCCTGGCCACACCGTCAGAGGCAGCTCCACAGGGCACCCAGGTGACTGATGGGTGGGAAGATGGCACAGAGGACGACTGCCACGTAGGGGGTCCAGTTGAGGAGGGGGTCGGAGCAAGCCCCATCAGACACAGGAATCCGGCCTGGGTGACCTGTCTCAGCAGGCTGACGTGGTCAACGAGCCATTCGAGATGACGTGCAGTCTCTTCATGAAAAGACTGCAGGTCACCTCGCATGGCCCATTGACGCAACGCCACACCAGCCAGGACAGGCTCAACTCGGACCTGGATAGCCACGTCCACAGGCAGAGGAAGGCCAGTTGACGTGAGCTCATCCCCTGCCTGAAAATGGGTCTGGACGTAGGCATCCCTGCTGGTGCAAGATGATGCAGGGACAGGATCAGGGACAGGATTGCACACAGGCACCTCCGCGGCGGCCTGTGTTGCCTCCTGTCCCTGGTCCTGCACTGCACCACTAGCACCAGTGGGATCCCCACCTCCAGACCCCGTCTCTGGTGCTTGCACGGCCTCCTCCTCCACCAAACCCCCCAACAACCTGGATGACTCTGTGCCATCTTCCCCTGTTGGGCCCTGTGGGCTCCCAGCTGCCCCTTCTGCTGACAAGGAGTCCAACTCCAACCTCCACCTCTTAGACCTCCCCCCGGCAGCTGCGGCCTGGGGCGCGGCACCGGACTCCTCACTCCCCGACGAGATGACAACATGGGAGGGGAGCCGGGCCTTGCGTCTCCGGCTGGCGGTGGGATCCCCGCCGCTGTGCTCCACAGCACCTTCTCCGCCCTCTTCATCAGTTGACGCTGCAGACAGGGAGAAACAAAACACAGGCATCAGGGCACTGTACAATGGACACATACACACATGACAGTTGTACATGAGTGGCATTGGCAAACCTCAGACATGTCATCACAATCCCCAACACACATGTCATTACAACTCGCACACATGAGCCATACCACAGCCATTTCGCAACTGCCACCACCATCCATACACATACAACAGCATGAGCAGCCAAAGGTGAGCCAGACATCACATGCAACGCAGGAAGTGCACCACACATGTACACACACCACCACACTTGCATGCATGTGTACATCTCTGCCAAGAGTTGCAGTGTTCAGACGGGCATCCATGTCACATCTGCCAATCAGGCTTCCACATACCGCTGTCACATGCATCCATGTTGCATCACTGTTGCAATCTTGTCAAATACACACACATGCACATGTACACAGTGCTGATACATGCAGGCGAAAACAACATACATGCGTGACATAACGGACATGTCTACTTACATACACATTCATCCAAACATGTGTGCCCACACAACTGCATTTGGCATGCAAGCCTACACACACAAGCACCATCCATGTCTCACACATTACAGCCCTCGCATGTGTCAGCCCCACGGCCCTGTACACCCCCACCCATACTCGACCCCATACAAACAGATGTGCAACCTGCACACTACTGAATAATCACCACACGCACTGCTCACAATCAGGATGCATTTACACTCACCGCTCGACTCCAGACGGGTCTGCTTCTCAAGGACCTGGACGTGGAGCGCTGGGGATATGGGTTCCAGGACCCTCATCTGTTCTTCCGACAAGTGGCCCCGGCGCCCCTTGGCATCCGCTGCCTTTAAGAGGCGCCGGGCCTTGTTCAGGGTCCTGGTCCTGAAGTCCTCCCAGCGCTTCTTGACATGTTGTAAATCGCGGACTGCCACCCCCGACGCGTTGATGGCAGTCACAATGTCAGTCCAGATCAGAGTCCGTCCTTCCTTGTCGGCGCGGGAACTTCCGAAGAGGGCATCATACTGCCCCGGGACTTGCTCCACCAGGACACCAACTTCGGTGGCACTGAAGCTGGTGCCCCTCTGCCTCTCTGGCCGGGGGTTGTCAGTGGTCCCAGATGGTGTTTGCCCCGACATGACAACCCCAGAGGCAGGAGTGGGTGGGCAACTGGGTCCTGGGGCTGGGCTGTGGAGCGATGGAATCCCAGTCGGGAGTCTTCGGTTCCAGCAGGGGTGGTCACAGCAACAGCACCCCTGGCTGATGTGCAGGCAGCAAATGGCAGGGCACGTGGGCAGCAGGCAGTCAGGCAGCAGCAGATGGCAGGTGGGAGCGTGCTCGGGGCTCTGGGGGGCAGTAGTTCTGCCTTCTGGGCAGGAGTGTGGTCTTCCGTGTGCTTACGCGTGGCCAGCTTGATACGGAGTGATTTGGCACGTGAAAAATCTGCACGTCAGCGTGTAATTCGAGGAAAGGCCCTTAGCGCGTAAGCGCGTCTGCACGCATACGCATTTTCATTGGACAGAAGGCCCCTCAAGCGCCAGCGCCCCTGTGACGTGACACGTACAGATGTGCATGGGCATTTCAGCGCGCGTGAAAAACTGCACGTCTGCGTGTAATACGAGGAAAGGGCCCATGCACGTAAGCGCGCGTGGAAACTGCACGTCCGCGTGTAATACGAGGAAAGGGCCCATGCGCGTAAGCGTGCGTGAAAAACTGCACGTCCGCATGTAATACGAGGAAAGGGCCCATGCGCGTAAGTGACGTGACGCGCGCGTGCGTTTCCCTCAGCACGGGTTAAAGGTGAGCGGGCCCAGCAGTTCGCTGTATGTGCCTTTCGTGGAGACCGACATGTGTTGCTGCTTCCTGTTGTTTCGCGCGCCATCACAACTTCACAGCTATTAAGGACGTATCTCTTCTTTTGGCGGGGGTATTGGCTACGCGTGTTTTTCTGCATCGCGCTAGTCAGACGGTGAGTCGCACACGCTCTTTTTCCCACTGCGGGTGCCCCTGTGTATCGCACCCATTTTTGATGTCATAGTAGCCTGCGTGTCCCACGCGTACGCGTTATTCGTGTTACTGGGTGCCACCGCGTACTGCGGGAGGTTGAATCCACGCACGTAGGCTGCAGGGTTGCGTGCACGGTTTTACTGCAGTTTTGGGGTGCCTGAGTGTTGCGTGACCCGTCACCACATCACCGGGGTCACATACAGCCTTGCAGGTGCAGGGGGGCTGTTAACATCTTGCTTCCCACCCCCTTCACTCCAATTGCCCAGGTCAATTGTGGTGTACACCTCCCATTGGCACCACTCCATCTGTGCCAGCACTACTACATCTGTGCCATGGTTGGGAGGCCACCAAAGGTGAGGGGCGCCTCAGCTGGGCGTACTCCTTGTGGCGGGCATGGTCGGGGACATGGCCGTGGTGACCAGGGAGTAGGGGGACTCCAGGGTGTCCAGGGCAGCAACTTAGGGGGAAGAGGCAGGGGTGCGCCACTTGAGCACAATTTTGTGCCATGTGTCGGTGCAGCCATGCCACCACCCTCTGTGGTTCCGGGGGATGCAGCTCCTGCATTTGGCACTGGTACCCATATGACCCGGCAGTCCGTTCCATCGACTGCCACGGGTCCAAGGGTAGTGGTAGCTGCAGGAGCAGCTGTGGACACCGCCACCCAGGCTCAGGGTCTGCCAGCGCAGGCTGCGTTGGCACTTGAAAAGCCCTTGGTAGATCTCCAACAGGCCAGGGGGGAAACCATAGTGGCAGGCCGGGCTGCTCAGACCAAGACATGTGTCCCTGGGGCAGTCATGTCATCTGCTGCCCCGAACAGCCTGGTGTTGGCAAGTGCAGGGGCAGATGCACCCAACAGCACCCCTGTTGTGAGTCTGCCAACCAGGACCGCTGCGGTCAATGACCCTGCCACAGTTTATGTTGCTGCGCAGGGTCCATTAGTGGGCACCCAGCTGCCACTGACACAAGTCAGGCCTTTGGTCATCCCTCCACCTGCCACTCCCTTGGCTCCATCCACCGATGCCACTGGCCATACTGGTCAGGGCGGCATTAGCCAGCCAGGGTCTGCACCACAGTCCAAGAGGAGGAAGGTTGCACCTGCAGCACAGGCTGGGACCCCACACACAGCCACGACCTCCTGCACGTCGAGGAAGAAGCCTTTCTGTAAGCAGGAACTGGACTTCCTCGTGGACTACGTGTGGGGCCACAGCCGTGACATGCTAGTGGGTGCCAATAGTCAGACTACGGCTGCCCAACGTGACACCCACTGGAAGCATATTGCGGAACATGTCAGTTCATTCGGCCATGAGGTGCGCACGGCGCAGGAGTGCAAAAAGCGTTGGAATGACATCAGGCGCAGCACTAAGGCCAAGCGTGCCTCAAATTACAACTTGACTCTGGTGACTGGCGGTGGGACTGCACCAGAGGAGGAAGAACTCACGCCGCATGAGGCTCTCGTTGCGGAGTTCATACCACCTGAATTGGTCGAAGGAGTGGGAGAGATGCTGGACTTTGATGCCCAGTCCAGTGAGTGTTGATGCGTGTTTGTTGAGGACGTGTGTGTTTCACTTGTGGGATGTGTTGTGCATGATTGCTGCTACATGTGACGTGTACATGGTTCTGATGTGTAAGTAATGCAATGCTACCGTCATGCATGTCTCCTCTGCCTGCATGCGGGGCTCCATGTAGGCATGCTCCCTTGCCCCTCCTCCGCCACTCTGCACCCCAGTTCCACCTTTGCACTGGTCTGCTTCAATCTTGCCAATGTGTACTTTCTTGTTCATGTGTCCTGTGTAGATGCTAACTTCCAGCGTAGAATCTGCCAGACATATGCCGTGTGGTACAGCCTTAGTACTCGATGCAGGGTATCTCACTTGTACTGTGCATGGGTCAGATGTCCCGCAGGGACATGAGTGCCCATTCATGCTCCATGTGCATTGCACGCATGCCCCTATGTGTCCTTGACTGGATGATCACTGTAATATGAGTCCTTGGTTACATACATTGCCTGCCATCTCATCAGCCTTCCCATGTCAACTGTGGCTCAGTCCTGCGTTGCACACATGTTTAGGCTCTGACAATCTGTGTGGCTCACAGGCCTCAGCCGGTTCAATGGCCAATGACTCTGTCCAACTCTTGTTGTGTCTTCTTCACACGTGGGCGGCCTCCGGAGTTTCCATCATGTGCCCTGCCCACTGTCCCAGCATCATTTGCAGTGCTGTAATTTGAATCACATTAAGCTGTTGATGCCAGTCAACACTGCCTGTCAATACACAGGTGTATGGTCAGCCTTTTGATACCATGCTAGGCATCCCTGATTTGGTACTGGGGTGGAGGGGTGCTTGGCTTCTAGACATGGTACACATTGAATGCACAATGCACGTGATGTCTGAATTTGACATTGCACTGCCTTCACATTTCCTGGCACACACCATGTAGTGCTTGTACATGTAGGTAGTGAGTGGCGTACACATTTTCTGCACTGCATAGACCCACTTCCATGGAAACTGCCACCTTTCAACAGGTCTGATCACAGAAGCTATTCAAAGTAGACCCAGCATGCATGCCAGGGCATATTTTGTGTGTCACATGTTTGCCGGATGCCTTTGCTGTCGGTGTGTGTGTGTGTCGTGTGCTTCTGACATTTGTATTGACCTTTTTCTCTCTATTTTTCAGGTGATGACGCAATGGAGGCGGAGGATGGTGTTGTCATGCCAGACACAGGGTTGGTAACACCACATCAACCCGGCACTAGTGGGGGTCGTGGGGTGGTAGGCCACGAAAACCCCCAAGTGCTGCAGTCCATCTTGTCTCTGGCTACCTATGAGTCCAGCCTTGATGACGACTCTGACATCCATGTTGAGTTGGATGAGCATCAAGTCCATGTGTCAGGGGTGAGTGATTCTGATGTGGACACTCCTCTGTCTGCGACACCTGCACTGAGGGATCAGACAGTCTTGGTTCCTCCGCCCGTGGTGGATCGGGACGCAGGGTCACCCTCCACACCAGTCACTGATGTGCCTGGGACATCACGTCGACGGGGGCATGTAGTCGTGCAGCCGCAGGCGGTGCCAACACAGCGAGGACCCCCGGTCCTTGGGTCCCGCAGGGGTCAAGCCCGGCAACGCGGTCGCCGCGCGCAACCGCTGTATACTGAGTGGGAGCAAGACATGACTGCCAATTCCGAACGGCAGGGGGCAGCAATGGAGAACATCGCTGAGAGCATGGAGCGTGTGGCCCGATCTGTGCTCCCCACTGCTAGGCAGGTGCTTCTCCAGCAGCAGGCGGCACGGTCCACGGCCCGCTCGCTCAGGCTGGGCATGGGGGCCTCAGACAGGGCACGCCAGGCTGAAATGTCGTCTCTGCATCAAGCAATTGCTGCTCACGCAGAGGCGCACATGGATGCCCTGAGGGAGGAGTATGCTTCCCTCAGATCCACTCTGGGTGTCCTTATGATGTCCCAGAGGCAGCAGGCAGAGGAGAGGTTTGGACAGCTTGAGCGTACCATCTCGGCTGAGCTACAGGCTTGACGGGAGGTGCAGCGGTTGTCCAGCCAGGCCTTGCAGGAGGAACTCTGTGTTACACGTGCTACCTTGCAAGGGGAAGCATGTGTATCACGTGAGGTTCTGCATGCAGACCTACGTCACATCGCCACACAGAACCAGGCTCACCCATCCGGCAGACTTGCTGCCGACGAGGGGCAAGCTGCGGCTAGGCGTGGCCAGGCTACTGTGCCACGTCCTCCTTTCCAGGATGAGCCAGACTCGGACGACCATCTATCTCCCACATAGGTCGTGCTGTGCAGGCGTTGAGCCTATGGAGGATTTTTTTTTTGGCTCAGCATCATCGCATGTGGATGTTGAGCAGCACCATGTACCTCCCCCCTCCTGGGTGCCTCCCCTCCCCCCCAGGTCGTATGTGGCCATTTTTGATTTTTCTTTTAGTTTAGTTAGTTAAGTTTATGTTTGATAGTTAGTTTAAATAGGTAATGTAGGTTTTCCATAGTTAGTGTAATTAGTTAATAGTTGAGTTAGTTTAAAATTGCTAGTCTATTGTGCTTTCATGTGACGGTGCAGAGCTTTGTGGCTTTTGAAGGCATCCACTGTCTGTTCCAGCTGGGCCCTTCATGGTTGTCTTGTGTATGTGTTTGCTGCTTGGGGTCCTTGACTCACATATGCCACTCCTGCCTCCCTTATCCATGGGCTCGCAAGGATGGTTCGGTGTTACAGCATTTTACACAAGGGCATTGGACTGTCATATCTGTGGCATGTCTGGTGCTGTGTGACTTGTGTTGACACCCCTAGTGGGGATGATTTAGATGTCATTGTCCACTGTTCAGCTTTTGCTAGATGGGGTGTGTCATGATTAATGTGGACATTGATTGCTATGCATTGTGTAGTATGTTTCATATCTTTCCTGTACATGTGCTTGTTGCAATTCATGCTGTAGATAGTGTTCCACACTTTGGAGGTGAAAGACGGACTGATGGTGTGATTTGTGATTTGACTCTCTGACATGGTCAAGTAATGAGATGCCTGATGAGACACACACAGATGACTTTGAAGCATTAATCATGTGTTTCATGCCCTTTCTGCAGGGGGATGAGCCTCCAGAGCACCTTTGCCAGCAGACATGGCCCATTTGACGACGGAATTCTGGACCCGTTTGTTGGTGCCCACATGCACATGTGTGCACAAGAAGAGGCACAGTGATTGCAGACCCACATCCTAGAACTGCTGACATGTTCCAAGGAACTCCAGGCAAGGTGAGCATCAGAGGGGGGCCACGACACAGCAAAGCTTGCACCAGGCGAGTTGCACATGCAGGCTTAGTCACAGCACTGAGGGTGAGCTTAGACGAATATTGGTGTTGAAGCACACAATGCAGCTCAGATGTGTTTGTGGACTGATGGCTGTTGATAGTAGGGTTGTCTGGGACACATGCAGGGGCAGTGGCACATACCCTCCGGTACACCAAGGTCCATTGAGGCACTTGTATCAACCATGTAGCCTTCCGAGACATGGAAAGGGGCAGCTCACAGGGACATACAGCAAGGGACATACTCGGGTGCAGTGCATGTCTTTTCCACGTACTTCATGATAAATGCACTGCCAACTTTGTTTCGGTCATGGTGGTACGCAACTTGCTCTGTAGTCATGGCTTGCTATATGGGTCTGTCTGCTTACCCAGGGAACATTGCATGTTGTGTGAATTGTGACACATTGGTGTTCCATTTACCACACACCCACCAGCGGCTGCCTTACTGCATTGACTGTGTATGACCCGTCACAGGGGTGATGTTATATATGGGTACGAAGCATCAACCACAGATTGTCTGTTTGTAGAGTAGTTTGTTGCTATGGGGCATGTTTGGTGTTGTGTTTTTGTGTAATTGGCACGTACAGGTTGTTGACTGTGTCTCTCTTTGCAGCATTGCAGTGCTCCTGTAACCGGACCTGAGAGTGCGCAGGCAGGAGGCCAGCACTCAAAACCAGAGCTAAGTGTCTTGTCGTTTTTCTTACGAACTGCTCTGCATAGGCTTGCTGGGGAGTGTACTGATGCATGGATGTATGTGTGGTTCAATTTGGTATGTTTTTTTCTCCCTAATCACCCGTGATCCTATGCAATTTTGAAACCTGTACGCTCTACCCGGTGTTCCTGCTTCCCGTGCCTATCCAAGCAACGTTCCCTGACCCTCTTTCCCCACTGGGGTTGGGGATGCCTGTGTAAGCCCCGAACTTGCAGGCGCCAAAACCCTAGAGGGGGTGGTTGGTTCGTACCACTCCTGAGCCTGGACTACAGAAGGCCATGACAATGATGTCCAAGTTTGTTTGGATTGTGTATGTGTTCATGCAGGTTGTACATTTTCGTGCATTCCCTAGTTTCATGTGTCATTCCTCCTCCCCTCTCCTGCCACTCATTCCAGTCATCCAGTGTGTCAACACCTGTCCCGACTGCATATCCCTGAACCTCATTCCCCACCAGGGTCTCAGGGGCCTGTGTGAGTTTGACCTTGCAGGCACCCGGGACATGGTGGGGGTGGTTGTTTCGTGACACTCCCGCGCCTGTACAGGGGACCTGTGACAGTAGACATCCATTCATGGTGCATCATCCTATGTCATGTACCACACATGTCTCACATCCTGTCGTGACATTGTTTTGCTGTGCTACCTTGGTTGTTGCTTCATTGTGGTAGTACTTGGCCTTTGTGAGGTACTGCTACGTCAAGTCATCTACTGGAGGGTGTTCGGGTTCGTTTTTATGCCTTGGATTTTGTGATTTTGGAAATGAGTGTGGATTCTGAGGGTTCAGGCATCTTTTTACACACAAGGTGGGAGATGGTGACGAAGGGTAAAGGTGATCCTGTGGCCAGGTGGAATTGAGGTTTGGAGGCTCCATGACCCAGGTGCAGTTGTTCAGTGGGTCATGGTCATTTGTGAGGGAGGGGGGGTTGTTGTTGATAGTTGCCTTGCCCTGCAGTGTGATGGGAACTCTGACATAGTAATGGTGGTATCCTATGTACATGTTGTGTTCTGCTGATCAATGCCTGTTCATGTGTTGTGTTTTCCTTTCAGGTGCGAGGGGATAGTTGTGGTTTGACATGCTGGGGTGTACACATGGTGGATGTTCACATGTGATGTGTAGGGAACACTGATGGTCACTTGAGTGCACATGCATATGTGGAGTGCATGTCCTTGCAGAACCACACACTTGCCCTCTGATTCACTACATGTACTCCCACCCTTACATATCCACGTGTACACTGTTTGCCTTCTGGTGCCCACTGTGTCCCGGCAGCACATGTTCTGTGACCGATCATGGATCCAGTACATGCCTAATTTGATGTTTGACGTGGTTTGTCACTTAGATGTGATGCTCAGAGTGTGCATCACACACAATGGCTGTTCACTGTGCTGTGAGCTGAGCAGTGTGATGCAGGAGTAGGACACTGCACACATGAGCTGCAGTGTTGATTTTGCAATGCATAATGTGCATGTAGACAGGCATTCATTGTGATGTTACGTCTACGACTGTTGTAATTCATTTGGAAATGACTTATTTTGGGTGGGAGATTTTGTTGGTCTGTCATTTCATCTGATTCAGGGTCAGGCAGCAGTGTCCGATGCCACTGTACATTTAGGACATGGCAATGTGTACCTTATCGTTACTGCATTGGTGTATGGGTATTGCTTGCCATGTCATGTTGATGTTTGGGAGGGTTTGAGTGACATGACAGTGATGGCCATGGCCTGTTTTGCAGGTGTGTGTGATGCACACCTTGCATGTCCGGGTCATCCGCTTCTCAGAGCAACTAGCTGGGGGTAGATTTCTCTCCACAGCAGGGCTCTCCCCCTGGAACAGTCTTCCAGCCTGACTTGAACTTGAGGGGAACCATCTCCAGTTCTGGAAGCACCTCAAGACCTTCCTCTTTGCTTCTGCTTACTGTCTGCCTCTCCCTTGCAGAATTCTCCACTGGAACTGCACAGGAGCTGCAACTGGGCCACTCTCACCGACCTCGGTCCCTGGCCCAGCCACTCTCCACTTGCACTGCTTCCCTGGCAACCCCTGCACTGCAGTACTGTCTCTCTATCCCTACAGCCCTCCCTTCCCAGCACTTGTCTGCACTTACCTTTGTAGTTGCCACCAGGCGACCTATGTATTATTTATTTGGGCTACTTCCCCTGTACTGGACTCCCCCCTCCCTTCCCCTTGCACTTTTCCCATTCCCCCTACCCCTGCACTTGCACGATCTCAATGACACCTGGCCTAGTAGTACCGTTCTCTGTGTTCCCTTGTTCCACCCTCCCTGCCTCATTGCGCCTTGGAATACTTGTGTATGGCCCATATCATGTCATATGTCATATGTGTGCCTTTTGGCCACACAGGATAGCTTGTGTTTAAGTAGCTAGGAATGCAGACGATGTGGCACTTCCATGGCAACTATCTCAGGGTGGTAGGGTTGTGACAGTTGACTGTCTCTTTGTCATCATCGATTGTCACCTGGTATGTGCCAGGCCTGTGTGCACTCCGCAGGGGTGGGAGTTTAGGTGGAAAATGTGGCCACAAGCTGGGTCCGGGCTTCCTCGCCACGTGCCCTGTCCCCTCCCATGGGCAGCGCCTGTGCCTGTGGTTGGGGATGTGGGGGCACCACCATGTCCACCGGGACGCCCTGCCGTGTTGCAACATTGTGCAGGACACATGCTGCCACAATGATCCTGCACACTACTGGTGGTGCATAGAGTAGTTTCCCACCAGAGCGGTCAATGGAGTGGAAACGTGACTTGAGCACTCCGAATGTGCGCTCCACCATGCCCCTGGTTGCAATATGGGCGGCGTTGTATCTTACCTGGGGTGGTGTGGTGGGGTTCCGGATTGGCGTCATCATGTGGTTGCTCAGATGGTAGGCACTGTCCCCTGGGGAGGTGATAATAGTTGAGATTATTAGGGTTTGGATATTTGTCTGTGTGTGACTTGCATGCATGTGCAAGGGCATTTGTACTGACCTAGGAGCCATGTGTCGCCATGCTATGCTGCCCAGATTCCAGGGCCCGGCTTAGGGTGGACATTCTGTATATGAAACTGTCATGGGTGGAGCCAGGGTAGTTTGCATAGACAGAGGTGATGATTCCCTTTGCATCACATACCACCTGTACATTGATGGAATGCCAGTGCTTGCGGTTTCGGTAGATGTGCTCAATGGCCCTAGGTGGACGTAGGGCCACATGGGTGCAATCTATGGCACTGAGCACTTTGGGGAAGTGTGTCACCCTGAAAAAATCCAGGACAATGGCCTGCCTTTCTGCGGGTGTTCTGGGCATGTATATGTGCCTGCGGACTGAGGGGCGCGCTGTCATGATTGCCAGTACCTGGTGTAGGCAGCGTGACTGCGTGGCCTGTGAGACCCCCCCACTATGGCAGTGGTCCTCTGAAATGACCCAGTGGCCAAAAAATGCAGGACATTGAGCAGCTTCTCCAAGGGGCTCAATGCTTGGGAGCAAAGGGTGGGGGATGTGAGGTCATCTTCCCACTCCCTGACCAGGTCTAGGATGATAGGGGGTGGAAACCTATACCTGCCATAGACCTGGTCGTCAGGCATCCCAAAAAGGCTTGTCCGTGGTGCGAAAATTTTTTCATGAAGAGACTGCAAGTCATCTCGAATGGCTCGTTGACCACAACAGCCTGCTGGGACAGGTCACCCAGGCCGGATTCCTCCGTCTGATGGGGCTTGCTCCAACCCCCTCCTCAACTGGACCCCCTACGCGCCAGTCGTCCTCTGTGCCATCTTCCCACCCATCAGTCACCTGGGTGCCCTGTGGAGCTGCCTCTGATGGTGCGGCCAGGCTGGTGGAGGAGGCATCCCTGCCACAGTCGGGAGTCGGACATCCAGCAGGGGTGGCCACATCAACGACTGCACCCCAGCCGGCGGAGGATGTGCAGGCAGCAGGAGGCAATGCACGAACAGAGGCACAGCAGCAGCAGCAACGTGGTGGGAGCCATGAAGGCTCGGGGCCTTCAACATCGGAGGGGCAGGCATCGGCCGGAGGGCAGGAGGACCCAGGACAGAGAGTGTCTTCCATGTGGCAGCGGTTGGGCCACGCCATAGATGAGGAGCGGCAGCGGGCGGAAGAGGCACGGCTCACAATGGTCAGGGCGGAGAACTCCATGCGGAGGGCCTAGAGTTGGGTCGAGTGCCTCGAGGCAATCCGCAGGGGTTTGGAGGTGGAGACGTCGACGGTCCTGCAGACCCTCGGGGCCATGGAGGAGGACCGCCTCTGGGACATTGAGGAGGAGTTTGATGATGCCCTGGCCCGGGACATCCACAAGGGAGCCGTGAAACGAGCCTGCTGCCCTTGTACATAGTTATGTAGGTAGTGTTAGGTTTCATTTTTGTTTTTATTTTATTTGGACCTTTTGGACGTTGGCCACATTTTTGTATATAGTTTATTTTATTAGTTAGTGTAGTTAGATAGGTTTCCTTTATTTTGTTGGGATAATGGACCCTGGCTTGTTCCCTTGTATTGTATTGTATTGTATTGTTTATTTGATAATGCGCACAAAACCCAGGGGTAGCCGGGCGCAGCAGGTACAAGGTTACTTAAGCTTGGGTTACATACAGAGTATAGGCGAGAAACAACATAACAGTACAGTAAGAACATATCAATACACGCCGTGTGGAAGGAAAAAAAACTAGCATATTGTAGTTTTGAGGGAGTGTACAGGTGTAGGTATGAGAACAGAATCGTTTTGGACAACGGTATCATGGTCATTGGGTGCCACGAGAGTTAGTTGTCATTTGTCCAGAGCCAGTTTTTTACCTTGCATCTAAAATTGGAGTAGGGTAAGTTGGCTCTCAGTGCAATGGGCAGTGCGTTCCAGGCCTGGGCAGCTTTGACAGGGAAGCTTGCTCCGCCCGCTTTGGAACGTCTGAATCTAGGGGTTTCGAGCAGGTAGTGGTTAGTAGCCCTAGTATGGTGCCTGGATGATTTTCTAGTCAGTCTGGCTGAGATGTAGGGGGGAGCAGTGTGTTGAGCCCTTTATGGGTAAGCGATAGTGTCTTGAGCAGGACTCTGTCGCTGATTTTGAGCCAGTGGTGGTCTTTCCTAACGTTTGAGATATGTGCTTTGCGGGGTATGTCAAGGGCTGCTCTAAGAGCGTTGTTTTGAAGGATTTGCATTTTATTTATGATGGATTTGTTGGCACCTTCATAGAGGGCATTGCAATAGTCCAGTTTGGACATGACTAATGCATTGGCAAGCATGATGCAGTTGGTTTTAGAGAGGTAAGGTCTACAGGTCCTGATTAATTTGCAGGTGTACGCTGTAGAGGATGCCAGGGTGTTAACTTGTTTTTTGAGGGATAGAGTGGAATCGAGGTAAAAGCCCAGGGTTTTTACCTCGGTGGCCACCTTGATTGTGTTGCCATCTATGTTGAAATTACGATAGTTGGGGCTCAGTTTTTTTAGGTTAGAGTCGGAACCCAGTATTAATATCTCAGTTTTGTCGTCATTTAGGCAGAGGCCGTGGGAGGCCATCCATGCCTGAATGAGGAGGTAGATTTTGTTTACTAGAGCCGTATCTTCGACAAAGTTGCCTGATAGAGGTATGAGAATCTGCGTATCGTCCGCATAATTTGTGTAGGTTACCCCTAATTTGTCAAGTTTGTCGAAGAGAGGCTTAGTAAAGATATTGTACATAGTCGGGGAGACGCATGAGCCTTGTGGGACACCACAAGTGATCTGGATTGGGTCCGCTGCTGCTACAGGGGAGAACACTCTCATCGAACGGTTGGCTAGGAAGGATTGTACCCATGTACATAGTTCACAGTTGGATTGCATTTTTTTTTCACTTTTTAACCATGGAACAATGGCTTTCTTTTTTATTTCCCATTGGATTTTGTTTTGAGGACATTGACTTTGGACAACATTACTTTGGAATTTTATTTTTGGTTTTGCTTTTTTTAACGGACATGCTTCTTTTCATTTTTGTACATTCACATTTCTGTTTCTTCATTTTTTATTCTATTTATGTTTCCTTTAATACATATTTTTTTTGGTGAACTTCAATGTGTGGTATCTCATTGGTTTCATGCATTTCATGATATGTGTTTTGAGATTCACTGACACCCATTGGGTGTATGTGAGGGAAATGTGTTTGTTTCGGAACTTGCAATTGGTGTTCTGTGATGTAATTGCAGATTATGAGTGGGTGGATGCAATACTCGGGTGGGTGTTTTGCATTTGGAGGCTGACCATAGGGACCAGGGATCTAGATTGTGATGACATGTTGGCTGGGGAATATGGTTGCACATGGGTGGGGGCCTGCTGGCAGGTGCCCCACAGTGCTGGGAGGTGGGGGTGGTGGGGAACATGAGTTGGACATGGGTGGGGGCCTGCTGGCAGGTGCCCCACGGTGCTGGGGGGTGGGGGTGGTGGGGAACATGAGTTGGACATGGGTGGGGGCCTGCTGGCAGGTGCCCCACAGTGCTGGGGGGTGGGGGTGCTGGGAGACATGGGTGGGGGCATGGTAGAGGCTGCCCCTGGTGGCTGGGGGGTGGGGGTGCTGGGAGCCGTGGGTGGGGGCCTGGTGGAGGCTGCCCCTGGTGGCTGGGGGGTGGGCGTGCTGGGAGACATGGGTGGGGGCCTGGTGGTGGGTGCCCCTGCACTGCTGGGGGGTGGGGGTGGTGGGAGACATGGGTGGGGGCCTGGTGGAGGCACGGCTCACAATGGTCAGGGCGGAGAACTCCATGCGGAGGGCCTAGAGGTGGGTCGAGTGCCTCGAGGCAATCCGCAGGAGTTTGGAGGTGGAGACGTCGACGGTCCTGCGGACCCTCGGGGCCATGGAGGAGGACCGCCACTGCTGGGGGGTGGGGGTGGTGGGGAACATGAGTTGGACATGGGTGGGGGCCTGCTGGCAGGTGCCCCACGGTGCTAGGGGGTGGGGGTGGTGGGGGTGGTGGGAGACATGGGTGGGGGCCTGGTGGAGGCTGCCCCTGGTGGCTGGGGGGTGGGGGTGGTGTGAGACATGGGTGGGGGCCTGGTGGAGGCTGCCGCTGCACTGCTGGGGGTTGGGGGTGGTGGGGAACATGCGTTGGACATGGGTGGGGCCTGCTGGCAGGTGCCCCACAGTGCTGGGGGGTGGGGGTGCTGGGAGACATGTGTGGGGGCCTGGTGGAGGCTGCCCCTGGTGACTGGGGGGGTGGGGGTGGTGGGAGACATGGGTGGGGGTCTGGTGGAGGCTGCCCCTGCACTGCTGGGGGTTGGGGGTGGTGGGGAACATGCGTTGGACATGGGTGGGGCCTGCTGGCAGGTGCCCCACGGTGCTGGGGGTGGGGATGCTGGGAGATATGTGTGGGGGCCTGGTGGAGGCTGCCCCTGGTGACTGGGGGGGTGGGGGTGGTGGGAGACATGGGTGGGGGCCTGGTGGAGGCTGCCCCTGCACTGTTGGGGGGTGGGGTGGTGGGAGACATGGGTGGGGGCCTGGTGGAGGCTGCCCCTGCACTGCTGGGGGGTGGGGGTGGTGGGAGACATGGGTAGGGGCCTGGTGGAGGCTGCCCCTGGTGACTGGGGGGGTGGGGGTGCTGGGAGACATGGGTGGGGCTTGGTGGAGGCTGCCCCTGGTGACTGGGGGGGTGGGGGTGGTGGGAGACATGGGTGGGGGCCTGGTGGAGGCTTCCCCTGGTGACTGGGAAGGTGGGGGTGCTGGGAGACATGGGTGGGGGCCTGGTGGAGGCTGCCCCTGGTGGCTGGGGGGTGGGGGTGCTGGGAGACATGGTTGGGGGCCTGGTGGTGGCTGCCCCTGCACTGCTGGGGGGTGGGGGTGGTGGGGAACATGCGTTGGACATGGGTGGGGGCCTGCTGGCAGGTGCCCCACAGTGCTGGGGGTTGGGGGTGGTGGGGAACATGAGTTGGACATGGGTGGGGGCCTGCTGGCAGGTGCCCCACAGTGCTGGGGGGTGGGGGTGCTGGGAGACATGGGTGGGGGCCTGGTGGAGGCTGCCCCTGGTGGCTGGGGGGTGGGGGTGCTGGGAAACATGGGTGGGGGCCTGGTGGTGGGTGCCCCTGCACTGCTGGGGGGTGGGGGTGGTGGGAGACATGGGTGGGGGCCTGGTGGAGGCTGCCCCTGGTGACTGGGGGGTGGGGGTGGTGGGAGACATGGGTGGGGGCCTGGTGGAGGCTGCCCCTGGTGACTGGGGGGTGGGGGTGGTGGGAGACATGGGTGGGGGCCTGGTGGAGGCTGCACCTGCACTGCAGGGGGGTGGGGGTGGTGGGAGACATGGGTGGGGGCCTGGTGGAGGCTGCCCCTGGTGACTGGGGGGGTGGAGGTGCTGGGAGACATGGGTGGGGGCCTGGTGGAGGCTGCCCCTGGTGACTGGGGGGGTGTGGGTGGTGGGAGTCATTTGTGGGGGCCTGGTGGAGGCTGCCCCTGGTGACTGGGGGGGTGGGGGTGGTGGGAGACATGGGTGGGGGCCTGGTGGAGGCTGCCCCTGGTGGCTAGGGGGTGGGGGTGGTGTGAGACATGGGTGGGGGCCTGATGGAGGCTGCCCCTGCACTGCTGGGGGGTGGGGGTGGTGGGGAACATGAGTTGGACATGGGTGGGGGCCTGCTGGCAGGTGCCCCACGGTGCTAGGGGGTGGGGGTGATGTGGAACATGAGTTGGACATGGGTGGGGGCCTGCTGGCAGGTGCCCCACAGTGCTGGGGGGTGGGGGTGGTGGGAAACATGGGTGGGGGTCTGGTGGAGGCTGCCCCTGGTGGCTGGGTGGTGGTGGTGCTGGGAGACATGGGTGAGGGCCTGGTGGTGGGTGGCCCTGCACTGCTGGGGGGTGGGGGTGGTGGGAGACATGGGTGGGGGCCTGGTGGAGGCTGCCCCTGGTGACTGGGGGGTGGGGGTGCTGGGAGACATGGGTGGGGGCCTGGTGGAGGCTGCCCCTGCACTGCTGGGGGGTGGGGGTGGTGGGGAACATTAGTTGGACATGGGTGGGGGCCTGCTGGCAGGTGCGCCACAGTGCTGGTGGTGGGGGTGTTGGGAGACATGGGTGGGGGCCTGCTGGCAGGTGCCCCACAGTGCTGGGGGTGGGGGTGGTGGGGAACATGAGTTGGACATGGGTAGGGGCCTGCTGGCAGGTGCCCCACAGTGCTGGGGGGTGGGGGTGCTGGGAGACATGGGTGGGGGCCTGGTGGAGGCTGCCCCTGCACTGCTGGGGGGTGGGGGTGGTGGGGAACATGAGTTGGACATGGGTGGGGGCCTGCTGGCAGGTGCCCCACAGTGCTGGGGGGTGGGGGTGGTGGGAGACATGGGTGGGGGCCTGCTGGCAGGTGCCCCACAGTGCTGGGGGGTGGGGGTGGTGGGGAACATGAGTTGGACATGGGTGTGGGCCTGCTGGCAGGTGCCCCACAGTGCTGGGGGGTGGGGGTGGTGGGGAACATGAGTTGGACATGGGTAGGGGCCTGCTGGCAGGTGCCCCACAGTGCTGGGGGGTGGGGGTGGTGGGAGACATGGGTGGGGGCCTGGTGGTGGGTGCCCCTGCACTGCTGGTGGGTGGGGGTGGTGGGGAACATGAGTTGGACATGGGTGGGGGCCTGCTGGCAGGTGCCCCACAGTGCTGGGGGGTGGGGGTGGTGGGGAACATGAGATGGACGTGGGTGGGGGACTGCTGGCAGGTGCCCCACAGTGCTGGGGGGTGGGGGTGGTGGGAGACATGGGTGGAGGCCCGGTGGAGGCTGCCCCTGCACTGCTGGGGGGTGGGGGTGGTGGGGGACATGGGTGGGGGCCTGGTGGAGGCTGTCCCTGCACTGCTGGGGGGTGGGGGTGGTGGGAGACATGGGTGGAGGCCTGGTGGAGGATGCCCCTGGTGGCTGGGTGGTGGGGGTGCTGGGAGACATGGGTGGGGGCCTGGTGGAGGCTGCCCCTGCACTGCTGGGGGGTGGGAGGGGGTGGTAGACATGGGTGGGGGCCTGGTGAAGGCTGCCCCTGGGGAGTGGGGGGTGGGGGTGGTGGGAGACATGGGTGGGGGCCTGGTGGAGGCTGCCCCTGGTGGCTGGGGGGTGGGGGTGCTGGGAGACATGGGTGGGGCCTGCTGGCAGGTGCCCCACAGTGCTGGGGGTGGGGGTGGTGGGAAACATGGGTGGGGGCCTGCTGGCAGGTGCCCCACAGTGCTGGGGGGTGGGGGTGGTGGGGAACATGAGTTGGACATGGGTGGGGGCCTGCTGGCAGGTGCCCCACAGTGCTGGGGGGTGGGGGTGGTGGGAGACATGGGTGGGGGCCTGGTGGAGGCTGCCTCTGCACTGCTGGGGGGTGGGGGTGGTGGGATACATGGGTGGGGGCCTGGTGGAGGCTGCCCCTGCACTGCTGGGGGGTGGGGGTGGTGGGAGACATGGGTGGGGGCCTGGTGGAGGCTGCCCCTGATGGCTGGGGGGTGGGGGTGCTGGGAGACATAGGTGGGGGCCTGGTGGTGTGTGCCCCTGCACTGCTGGGGGGTGGGGGTGGTGGGGAACATGAGTTGGACATGGGTGGGGGCCTGGTGGTGGGTGCCCCTGGTGGCTGGGAGTGCAGGGGGAAATGCGTTGGTGGGCAGTAGTGCAAGTTGACATGTGGGTTGGCTGGTGGGCATGGCCATGGTGGATGGGGTGCCTGCAGGACATGTGCTGGGTAGGCCCCTGTGGTGTGAGCCACCTGCAGGGGCCCTGGAGGGTGTAGAGGGAACACCTGGGAGGACCCACACGTGCAATTCACGTGTGCTGCTCCCGGCGCACCCCTGTAATTCACGTACCCTGATGAGATCGCGTGTGGAACTTCCCGCGCACCCCTGGAATACACGTACCCCGCTCAATCGCGTGTGTAACTTCCCGCGCACCCCGAAATACACGTACCCCGCTCAATCGCGTGTGTAACTTCCCACGCGCCCCCGAAATACACGTACCCCGCTCAATCGCGTGTGTGACTTCCCGCGCACCCCTGTAATACACGTACCCCGCTCAATCGCGTGTGTGACTTCCCGCGCGCCCCCGAAATACACGTACCCCGCTCAATCGCGTGTGTAACTTCCCGCGCGCCGCCGAAATACACGTACCCCGGTCAATCGCGTGTGTAACTTCCCGCGCGCCCCGAAAATACACATACCCAGCTCAATCGCGTGTGTGACTTCCCGCGCACCCCTGTATAAACGTACCCCGCTCAATCGCGTGTGTGACTTCCTGCGCACCCCTGTATAAACGTACCCCGCTCAATCGCGTGTGTGACTTCCCGCGCGCCCCCAAAATACACGTACCCCGCTCAATCGCCTGTGTAACTTCCCGCGCGCCCCCGAAATACACGTACCCAGCTCAATCGCGTGTGTAACTTCCCGCGCGCCCCCGAAATACGCTTGCACAGGCCCAATTGCTGTATGTTGCCACTTTTGTGATGCGCTGGGACTCTACCGCCTGCCTTCGTGTGGCGGACGTGTTTCAGCTTGTGCGTGTCTTTGGCCGTGCGTGGCTTTGCCCTATTCAATTCCATGAATATGTGTGGTTCGAGTGCGTGTGGGCGTTCCGTCTGCTTCCCTGCAGTACATCCCCAGTTACGCCCTTATTTTCGCGCGTTGTTCCCCATTCCGCGTGTTACGCCCCGTGTCCCGCCCACTTTCTGGTGTATGCGCCGAGGTTGTGTGCTTTCACTCTGCGCGTCGCGCACGCCTTTCGGGATGTTGCAGTGACTTGTGCGCCATGCACGGGTTTGGCGCACATCCCGAGGTGTACACGCGCAGGGTCTTCCATGAATCGCATGCGTGCGCTTGCGCCTGTTTTTTTCCGCTTGCACCTGCGCACGTTTGTTCAATGAATCGGCTCCTAAATCTCACATAATTAAAAGATATTGAAAATAAGAGCTGTCTAAATACCTACTATGCTAGCAATAGAGTCATGCCTTTGATGAAATACTTACAAACTGAGAGCGTGTCTGCTGTGCACTGGCATGGATTACTGGATGTATCTGTTCTGTGGTGGGTGGGGTCACATGCACAAAGAATGGGCCAACAATGCAAAGGCCTCAATATAAAGTAGCAAAGTTTGTTTTGTTAAACATTCACCACAAACTGTAGAATGTTAACCCCAGTCTCATCCAGTATGTAATCTGAAGCGAACTGTTTCAGGATGTACTTACTTAAAAGTGGGTTACTAGCTCTAGTAAAATTGCAAAGATATTCTGCCATAGGGATTATTTTGAGATAGACACCTTCAATGCACCATTGCCACATCGTCTGGACATCGAGTGCTGGTTTTACCTGTTTAGCAGAGGAAGTGACCAAAGGCTCATCACTGGCACAAAGAAGGGACTATCAAAGAAATTACCTTGGTGCAACTAAGCTATCATAGTTGAGTGAAATCCAGGCTGCCCGATCATCGCTGGAGTGAATGCATTAACCAAAGCCATATCTGGATACATTAAACCCAATCTGGAGCCTCTGGTGATGGACACAGACAACTTTGTACAGGACACAACAGACTTCCTCACAAAGATTCTAGGTACCACTGGTTGCACTCCTGAACACACTGGATGTCATTGCACTTTATTCCAACATTTCACATGAAGATGGAATTGCAGCATTTCAGAAATTCCTGCAAAAAGTTAACACCAAAATAGACACCCGAACCACAGCTATTGTGGATCTCATGACATTCATACTCCCGCATAATCATTTCTGCTTCAATGGAAGACACTTTCTACAAAAGACTGGCATGGCTGCGGGAACAAAAATGGTACCTCAGTGTGCAAATCATTTCATTTTGCATCTCTATCAGTATTTCTTACACAAGAAATCCCTAAAACAACTAACATACCTGTGCTACATCGATGACATCTTCTTAATTGCGACAGAAGGTGAAGACTCTCAAACAATTCCAAAGATTATTAAATGGCAACCACTGATGCATTAAGTCCACCATGGAATACTCCAAGAAGAGCATACACTTCCTGGATACAACCATCTTGGTTGGCAGAAACAGTCACCTAGAAACATCTCTATACAAGAAACCTACTGACAGGAATACATATCTGCAGAGAGAAGTTTTTCCACCAAAGTCACACAAAACATCGATTAAGTGCATCCAGGCCATCTGATACCAGTTTATATGCTTAGAAAAAAAGAACAGGCAGCCAACTTGGCACACTCAGCACATTTTTCTTGCAAAAAAATCATTTGGCCTGCCAAATTGACAGGGCATTTGACTGTTCTTTGAAAATTCACAGAGACAACCTGCTACAATAAAGAGATACAAGAGAGATTGAATGAATACATTTGATTGTCACCCACCACACAGCACTAGCCAAACTGAGTAGGAATTTTAAGAACCTACAACCACTTTTCAGCAGGGATGATGAACTGAAAAGCATATTCAAAGAAGCTCCCCTAATTGTGTACACGCAACTGAGTAACCAAGCACAGTTTTTCATCAGGAGTACATTTCCACTAGATCAAGAACAATGCAGACTTGGAAAGTACCCTTGCAACATCAGGAGATGCAGCACATGACAACAAATCTGCACCAGATCTTTCATAGCAACCTCTGAGAAATGAACAATACAGATACAAAGGATATACAAGTGCAGATCATCCGATGTTGTATAACTCATTGAATGCAACAAAAACAACACATTTAAGGGAATAGCATGGGGAGACCTGCAAACAGCTGCATGAAAGGATGAACCTACATAGCTACACCATCTCAAACCATAAATCAGAAACACTAGTGGGCTGTCACTTCAGACAGGATGGGTATTCATTGCAGGGTCTATTGGTGATTGTTTTAAAAGGTGGCCTCTCGAATACCACACACAGAAGGACATGGGAGCTCCAGTACCTAAAGATGCTTAAAGTAAAAGTTAGTGATGTTAACATCAATATTGGATTCATGAAACAATATTGCCAACTTTGAGCCCAGGTTCAGCAGTGCGATCACAGCAACAAAGTCATTTCTCACCAACAGCTGCCAGACAACACTGTTCAGGAACCCTAAAATGTGAGGAGCATAGGACACCCACAATGGAAATCAAATGTTTGGCACACATTACCGAGCATGAGACAAGCTGTGATAACATCGGACACTGCACCGTCCAGAAATGAGTACTTTGATTAAAATTTGACACATTGTATTCAAGCCAGGAAGCCATCGTGAAGCTTTAGGAATAGTGTGGTAACATTAGAGACTTCATCAGTCAAACCTTAACGTACATGTTTGCAGTGCCAAATTGCAATACCAGCCAGGAAGCCTTAACTGTTGCATTGGAGTTACTACTTAGAGGCTTCAAAATAGATGTTTAGATTTGCGATTAAAATACACAATTATGTTTTTTCAAACCTCTCATTTCAATACGCTTTTTAAAATAAAACCAGTAATTATAGTAATCTAGCCAGCCCCACCTTAAGACGCTTGCACCTAACTAAATGGTTGCATGTGAAAGGAATCTGTTTTTCACCATTTTATTTTAAATGCAACGCTCAGAATGTGTACTTTTTTTCATCCCCTTGTGTCCCCTACTCCCAAGAGACCTTATGGCTTTTTAGATAAGAGAGAAATTCCAGATTCATTCTGTTCCTGCAGCCAATGAAATATGTTGTCTTTTCCTTTTGAGAATGATCTGTGCTTTGGCTATCGTTTATAAATAATTTCACTCTACAGTATATGATGAAGAGGTCTGTGGGACTTCGTGAGCTAATGTTTTGTTCCATATATGCACGGATTTTTCAGTTAGTCCAATAAAAAGTATCAAAGTCTGCAAATTGTGTGATTTTAAATTTGGACTAACAAAGCCTCTAACTTTTCCTTGCAGAAATAAAATCCAAGAAATGAATCATAAGACCTGTCTCAAAATAGGTTTTGTAGGTCACTGTCTCAACCATTGCATAATATAATTAGAACTGAAGAGAGTGCCTTGAATGTTTGATTCATTTGTTAGTGGAGGAGGGGGCACAGGCTCAACACTTCAACACTTAGAAAATGAAGTGACTATGAAAGGTGCAAAGCGTTATGTTCATTTTGTCCAAAGGACCCCACTCTCCAAGGAAAGCCAAATTCCCATATAAAATCACATCTTAATTGAAAGACATTTAAAATAAGAGCTGTTTAAATATCAGGTTTGTTATTAAATTTCTCACATCTTGCATACAACACTTACAGACCGAAAGACTTACAAATAGAAGCTGGACACATGCGAGTGGTGATTCTATGCATCTGGGTGCATCCTACCATTTGTTGGAAGCCCACCAGTATTTCTGATTGTAGGTGTCTGTTCAATGATGGCCATAGAGCATAATGGGGTTATGGAGGGATTCACTTTGTCCACTACTATTTTTTGGAGGGATATTCTGGCAGAGGTCTCCTACACATCTCAATGGCAATCATCAATAGTTCTGGATGGGGGTGGTGGGAGTCATGGGTGGGGGCCTGGTGGAGGCTGCCCCTGGTGACTGGGGGGGGCGGGGGTGGTGGGAGACATGGGTGGGGGCCTGGTGGAGGCTGCCCCTGGTGGCTGGGGGGTGGGGGTGGTGTGAGACATGGGTGGGGGCCTGGTGGAGGCTGCCCCTGCACTGCTGGGGGGTGGGGGTTGTGGGGAACATGAGTTGGACATGGGTGGGGGCCTGCTGGCAGGTGCCCCACGGTGCTGGGGGGTGGGGGTGATGGGGAACATGAGTTGGACATGGGTGGGGGCCTGCTGGCAGGTGCCCCACAGTGCTGGGGGGTGGGGTGCTGGGAGACATGGGTGGGGGCCTGGTGGAGGCTGCCCCTGGTGGCTGGGGGATGGTGGTGCTGGGAGACATGGGTGGGGGCCTGGTGGTGGGTGGCCCTGCACTGCTGGGGGGTGGGGGTGGTGGGAGACATGGGTGGGGGCCTGGTGGAGGCTTCCCCTGGTGACTGGGGGGTGGGGGTGCTGGGAGACATGGGTGGGGGCCTGGTGGAGGCTGCCCCTGCACTGCTGGGGGGTGGGGGTGGTGGGGAACATGAGTTGGACATGGGTGGGGGCCTGCTGGCAGGTGCCTCACAGTGCTGGGGGGTGGGGGTGGTGGGAGACATGGGTGGGGGCCTGCTGGCAGGTGCCCCACAGTGCTGGGGGGTGGGGGTGGTGGGGAACATGAGTTGGACATGGGTGTGGGCCTGCTGGGGGGTGGGGGTGGTGGGGAACATGAGTTGGACATGGGTAGGGGCCTGCTGGCAGGTGCCCCACAGTGCTGGGGGGTGGGGGTGGTGGGAGACATGGGTGGGGGCCTGCTGGCAGGTGCCCCACAGTGCTGGGGGGTGGGGGGGGTGGGGAACATGAGTTGGACATGGGTGGGGGCCTGCTGGCAGGTGCCCCACAGTGCTGGGGGGTGGGGGTGGTGGGGAACATGAGTTGGACATGGGTGTGGGCCTGCTGGGGGGTGGGGGTGGTGGGGAACATGAGTTGGACATGGGTAGGGGCCTGCTGGCAGGTGCCCCACAGTGCTGGGGGGTGGGGGTGGTGGGAGACATGGGTGGGGGCCTGCTGGCAGGTGCCCCACAGTGCTGGGGGGTGGGGGTGGTGGGGAACATGAGTTGGACATGGGTGGGGGCCTGCTGGCAGGTGCCCCACAGTGCTGGGGGGTGGGGGTGGTGGGGAACATGAGTTGGACATGGGTGGGGGCCTGCTGGCAGGTGCCCCACAGTGCTGGGGGGTGGGGGTGGTGGGAGACATGGGTGGGGGCCCGGTGGAGGCTGCCCCTGCACTGCTGGGGGGTGGGGTTGGTGGGAGACATGGGTGGGGGCCTGGTGGAGGCTGCCCCAGCACTGCTGGGGGGTGGGGGTGGTGGGGGACATGGGTGGGGGCCTGGTGGAGGCTGCCCCTGGTGGCTGGGTGGTGGGGGTGGTGGGAGACATGGGTGGGAGCCTGGTGGAGGCTGCCCCTGCACTGCTGGGGGGTGGGAGGGGTGGTAGACATTGGTGGGGGCCTGGTGGAGGCTGCCCCTGGGGAGTGGGGGGTGGGGGTGGTGGGAGACATGGGTGAGGGCCTGGTGGAGGCTGCCCCTGGTGGCTGGGGGGTGGGGGTGGTGGGAGACATGGGTGGGGCCTGCTGGCAGGTGCCCCACAGTGCTGGGGGGTGGGGGTGGTGGGAGACATGGGTGGGGGCCTGGTGGAGGCTGCCCCTGCACTGCTTGGGGGTGGGGGTGGTGGGAGACATGGGTGGGGGCCTGGTGGAGGCTGCCCCTGCACTGCTGGGGGGTGGGGGTGGTGGGAGACATGGGTGGGGGCCTGGTGGAGGCTGCCCCTGGTGGCTGGGGGGTGGGGGTGCTGGGAGACATGGGTGGGGGCCTGGTGGAGGCTGCCCCTGGTGGCTGGGGGGTGGGGGTGCTGGGAGACATGGGTGGGGGCCTGGTGGAGGCTGCCCCTGGTGGCTGGGGGGTGGGGGTGCTGGGAGACATGGGTGGGGGCCTGGTGGTGGGTGCCCCTGCACTGCTGGGGGGTGGGGGTGGTGGGGAACATGAGTTGGACATGGGTGGGGGCCTGGTGGTGGGTGCCCCTGGTGGTTGGGGGTGCAGGGGGACATGCGTTGGTGGGCAGTAGTGCAAGTTGACATGTGGGTTGGCTGGTGGGCATGGCCATGGTGGATGGGGTGCCTGCAGGACATGTGCTGGGTAGGCCCCTGTGGTGTGAGCCACCTGCAGGGGCCGTGGAGGGTGTAGAGGGAACACCTGGGAGGACCCACACGTGCAATTCACGTGTGCTGCTCCCGGCGCACCCCTGTAATTCACGTACCCTGATGAGATTGCGTGTGGAACTTCCCACGCACCCCTGGAATACACGTACCCCGCTCAATCGCGTGTGTAACTTCCCGCGCACCCCGAAATACACGTACCCCGCTCAATCGCGTGTGTAACTTCCCGCGCGCCTCCGAAATACACGTACCCCGCTCAATCGCGTGTGTGACTTCCCGCGCACCCCTGTAATACACGTACCCCGCTCAATCGCGTGTGTGACTTCCCGCGCGCCCCCAAAATACACATACCCCGCTCAATCGCGTGTGTAACTTCCCGCGCGCCCCCGAAATACACGTACCCCGGTCAATCGCGTGTGTAACTTCCCACGCACCCCCGAAATACACGTACCTCGCTCAATCGCGTGTGTAACTTCCCGCGCGCCCCCGAAATACACGTACCTCGGTCAATCGCGTGTGTAACTCCCCCCCCCGAAATACACGTACCCAGCTCAATCGCGTGTGTAACTTCCCGCGCGCCCCCGAAATACGCTCGCACAGGCCCAATTGCTGTATGTTGCCACTTTTGTGATGCGCTGGGACTCTACCGCCTGCCTTCGTGTGGCGGACGTGTTTCAGCTTTTGCGTGTCTTTGGCCGTGCGTGGCTTTGCCCTATTCAATTCCATGAATATGTGTGGTTCGAGTGCGTGTGGGCGTTCCGTCTGCTTCCCTGCAGTACATCCCCAGTTACGCCCTTATTTTCGCGCGTTGTTCCCCATTCCGTGTGTTACGCCCCGTGTCCCGCCCACTTTCTGGTGTATGCGCCGAGGTTGTGCACTTTCACTCTGCGCGTCGCGCACGCCTTTCGGGATGTTGCAGTGACTTGTGCGTCATGCACGGGTTTGGCGCACATCCCGAGGTGTACACGCGCAGGGTCTTCCATGAATCGCATGCGTGCGCGTGCGCCTGTTTTTTTCCGCTTGCACCTGCGCACGTTTGTTCCATGAATCGGCCCCTAAATCTCACATAATTAAAAGATATTCAAAATAAGAGCTGTCTAAATACCTACTATGCTAGCAATAGAGTCATGCCTTTAATGAAATACTTACAAACTGAGAGCGTGTCTGCTGTGCACTGGCATGGATTACTGGATGTATCTGTTCTGTGGTGGGTGGGGTCACATGCACAAAGAATGGGCCAACAATGCAAAGGCCTCAATATAAAGTAGCAAAGTTTGTTTTGTTAAACATTCACCCCAAACTGTAGAATGTTAACCCCAGTCTCATCCAGTATGTAATCTGAAGAGAACTGTTTCAGGATGTACTTACTTAAAAGTGGGTTACTAGCTCTAGTACAATTGCAAAGATATTCTGCCATAGGGATTATTTTGAGATAGACACCTTCAATGCACCATTGCCACATCGTCTGGACATCGAGTGCTGGTTTAACCTGTTTAGCAGAGGAAGTGACCAAAGGCTCATCACTGGCACAAAGAAGGGACTATCAAAGAAATTACCTTGGTGCAACTAAGCTATCATAGTTGAGTGAAATCCAGGCTGCCCGATCATCGCTGGAGTGAATGCATTAACCAAAGCCATATCTGGATACATTAAACCCAATCTGGAGCCTCTGGTGATGGACACAGACAACTTTGTACAGGACACAACAGACTTCCTCACAAAGATTCTAGGTACCACTGGTTGCACTCCTGAACTCACTGGATGTCATTGCACTTTATTCCAACATTTCACATGAAGATGGAATTGCAGCATTTCAGAAATTCCTGCAAAAAGTTAACACCAAAATAGACACCCGAACCACAGCTATTGTGGATCTCATGACATTCATACTACCGCATAATCATTTCTGCTTCAATGGAAGACACTTTCTACAAAAGACTGGCATGGCTGCGGGAACAAAAATGGTACCTCAGTGTGCAAATCATTTCATTTTGCATCTCTATCAGTATTTCTTACACAAGAATCCCTAAAACAACTAACATACCTGTGCTACATCGATGACATCTTCTTAATTGCGACAGAAGGTGAAGACTCTCAAACAATTCCAAAGATTATTAAATGGCAACCACTGATGCATTAAGTCCACCATGGAATACTCCAAGAAGAGCATACACTTCCTGGATACAACCATCTTGGTTGGCAGAAACAGTCACCTAGAAACATCTCTATACAAGAAACCTACTGACAGGAATACATATCTGCAGAGAGAAGTTTTTCCACCAAAGTCACACAAAACATCGATTAAGTGCATCCAGGCCATCTGATACCAGTTTATATGCTTAGAAAAAAAGAACAGGCAGCCAACTTGGCACACTCAGCACATTTTTCTTGCAAAAAAAATCATTTGGCCTGCCAAATTGACAGGGCATTTGACTGTTCTTTGAAAATTCACAGAGACAACCTGCTACAATAAAGAGATACAAGAGAGATTGAATGAATACATTTGATTGTCACCCACCACACAGCACTAGCCCAACTGAGTAGGAATTTTAAGAACCTACAACCACTTTTCAGCAGGGATGATGAACTGAAAAGCATATTCAAAGAAGCTCCCCTAATTGTGTACACGCAACTGAGTAACCAAGCACAGTTTTTCATCAGGAGTACATTTCCACTAGATCAAGAACAATGTAGACTTGGAAAGTACCCTTGCAACATCAGGAGATGCAGCACATGACAACAAATCTGCACCAGATCTTTCATAGCAACCTCTGAGAAATGAACAATACAGATACAAAGGATATACAAGTGCAGATCATCCGATGTTGTATAACTCATTGAATGCAACAAAAACAACACATTTAAGGGAATAGCATGGGGAGACCTGCAAACAGCTGCATGAAAGGATGAACCTACATAGCTACACCATCTCAAACCATAAATCAGAAACACTAGTGGGCTGACACTTCAGACAGGATGGGTATTCATTGCAGGGTCTATTGGTGATTGTTTTAAAAGGTGGCCTCTCGAATACCACACACAGAAGGACATGGGAGCTCCAGTACCTAAAGATGCTTAAAGTAAAAGTTAGTGATGTTAACATCAATATTGGATTCATGAAACAATATTGCCAACTTTGAGCCCAGGTTCAGCAGTGCGATCACAGCAACAAAGTCATTTCTCACCAACAGCTGCCAGACTACACTGTTCAGGAACCCTAAAATGTGAGGAGCATAGGACACCCACAATGGAAATCTTGGGCGTCCAAGCTCAAATGTTTGGCACGCATTACCGAGCATGAGACAAGCTGTGATAACATCGGACACTGCACCGTCCAGAATTGAGTACTTTGATTAAAATTTGCCACATTGTATTCAAGCCAGGAAGCCATCGTGAAGCTTTAGGAATAGTGTGGTAACATTAGAGACTTCATCAGTCAAACCTTAACGTACATGTTTGCAGTGCCAAATTGCAATACCAGCCAGGAAGCCTTAACTGTTGCATTGGAGTTACTACTTAGAGGCTTCAAAATAGATGTTTAGATTTGCGATTAAAATACACAATTATGTTTTTTCAAACCTCTCATTTCAATACGCTTTTTAAAATAAAACCAGTAATTTTAGTAATCTAGCCAGCCCCACTTTAAGACGCTTGCACCTAACTAAATGGTTGCATGTGAAAGGAATCTGTTTTTTCACCATTTTATTTTAAATGCAACGCTCAGAATGTGTACTTTTTTTCATCCCCTTGTGTCCCCTACTCCCAAGAGACCTTATGGCTTTTTAGATAAGAGAGAAATTCCAGATTCATTCTGTTCCTGCAGCCAATGAAATATTTTGTCTTTTCCTTTTGAGAATGATCTGTGCTTTGGCTATCGTTTATAAATAATTTCACTCTACAGTATATGATGAAGAGGTCTGTGGGACTTCGTGAGCTAATGTTTTGTTCCATGTATGCACGGATTTTTCAGTTAGTCCAATAAAAAGTATCAAAGTCTGCAAATTGTGTGATTTTAAATTTGGACTAACAAAGCCTCTAACTTTTCCTTGCAGAAATAAAATCCAAGAAATGAATCATAAGACCTGTCTCAAAATAGGTTTTGTAGGTCACTGTCTCAACCATTGCATAATATAATTAGAACTGAAGAGAGTGCCTTGAATGTTTGATTCATTTGTTAGTGGAGGAGGGGGCACAGGCTCAACACTTCAACACTTAGAAAATGAAGTGACTATGAAAGGTGCAAAGCGTTATGTTCATTTTGTCCAAAGGACCCCACTCTCCAAGGAAAGCCAAATGCAATTAAAATACAATTCCCATATAAAATCACATCTTAATTGAAAGACATTTAAAATAAGAGCTGTTTAAATATCAGGTTTGTTATTAAATTTCTCACATCTTGCATACAACACTTACAGACCGAAAGACTTACAAATAGAAGCTGGACACATGCGAGTGGTGATTCTATGCATCTGGGTGCATCCTACCATTTGTTGGAAGCCCACCAGTATTTCTGATTGTAGGTGTCTGTTCAATGATGGCCATAGAGCAGAATGGGGTTATGGAGGGATTCACTTTGTCCACTACTATTTTTTGGAGGGATATTCTGGCAGAGGTCTCCTACACATCTCAATGGCAATCATGAATAGTTCTGGATGCAGATAAGTCCTTCAATTTGGAATTGTGTACATTCTTCATGGAGTCCCTGTTATGGAAATGGTTTACATGCCTTTGGAAATGTTCTCTGTACCACCCTATACATGGATATTTGGTATTTGTTTCTCTTCCCCAATTATTTTCCTCTGTCTAGCAGAGGTCTGCAACTTCTGGTTCACCAGAGTCTTTGGACACCAACTCCAGTCAGTCTGAACCAGTACAGTCAAGAGTGAGGGATCTTGGGATCCAAAGCCTTAAACAGCTGGAGAGTCACAGGTTTTGGACCCCTCGTCTAGGGATATCAGACAAGGTTGTCCCCTAGATGGAGTGCTTTTAGACCCCATCTTGGATCCCCTTCTTCAAGCCATTCACAGTTGTAATGACAGCTCTGGCATACGGGTTGGTTGTACTGAGGGCCAACTATCCACTTATGCCAATGATATATTTCTGTAAATCAGTCATTTCATGTCTTTACTTAAGAATATATTTGAGATAATTGATAATCTTTCAATAATTTTGCATCAACAACTTAGCACAACCAAGTCAGAGATCGTGCCTTTAAATCAGTCAAGAGAATGTCACTCAAAATGCTTTGTGGGCCTTGTTTGTAAGAAGCCTTTATGTGTGCTATTTTCTGTATACTGGCTCAGAAAATTACTCGCAAATAGTGTACTGTCCTAGATAACACAAAGGCATTGTGGAGGAGCTGTGGCCTTGTCGCAGCAGTCTTTTCAGTCCTGCTACGAGCGACAGTGTTTTTGGGTGTTTCTACATTCTACTGCTTCTGCCAGGATAGGCATTACTCTCACCAGCCTGAATATATAAAAACTGGGAGCCAGCGTGTTAGCGCATGCGTTTAGGAGGAGTTGTTGGCGAGTTGTAGCAGTTTTTGCAGTCATTGCAGCCAGTGTGGCAAAGGTTACATTTCTATTGTACCCTTGACTTAAACCTTAGTTATTCTGTTCAACAAAAAGACTTTACACAGAAATAGGAATAAAACGAGTACATCCAGACTTGCAAGGAGTAGAGAATATGTTACGAATCCCCCTTTACTGCACCAGTCAGCACTGCAAAATTGTTCGCGTTGCTCGTTGGCAGTACTACATCCAGGGAAGTCTCTATCCGTAGGATCGACGAGAGCGAGGAAACCTCTGGCTGCTATGACACTCTGTTCCTCCCTCAGCAGAGATGCCTCTCCTGCTAGCGCTAACTCTGCTGAAATCATGAACTCTCCTGAATGTGCTAAAATGACTGGCTTCTTCACTGCTGCAGCTAAAAAGAAGCTTATTACCTCCAGCACACAGGTTATGTTACCGGCAATGACACCATCACCCACGGCGTCTATTGATATAGACAATAATAATTCACTTTTGAACTTATGTATAAATGTACACCGTGTCATAATTGAAACACTGAGCCTGACCCTTTCGGCACTATCTGACACTCCAAATATTAATCTGTCCACCACGCTGGATTTGAATAGACTTTCGTAGACATCTTCTGAAGACTCCTATTTTAGTGAATACTCAGCTGTCTCAAAGGAAAACAGACAGTTTCAAGTTCAAGAGTCTGATGCTGTTTCCAATATGCCCCATTTTTCTGCGTTAGCTGCTACGATTGACGCTACCTTTGCAATGAGATCAACGCTCATCCAGTAGCAAAGTGACATAAAACTTATATTAGCAAGGGTTGTGGACATCATTTAAAATAACAGCCAAATGACTCTCGATACTCCAGTAAATGATGAAGAAATGCAGGCAGGCAAGTCAATGGGCCTCATTACGACCCTGGCGGAAGACCATGGTGCTTTTAGCACCATGGTCCATGCCAGTAACCGACTCCGCCATGGAGAAAGGGGGAATTACCACCCCATTACAAGGTAGGTGGGGCGGTAATTCCCCCTTCCTCCATGGCCCTTCCCCATTCCCATTTTTGCCCCATAGGGCTCAATGGGAATGGGGAAGCCGCTAAGTACGGTGCCGCAAATTGCGGCACCGTAATTAGCACCAAGGTTCCTTTGCGGGTCCCTACTTTAACGGCTGGTCTACACCAGCCGTTAAGGTCGGGTCCCGCAAAGGGACCTCGTAATTAGGCGCTAATAGGTTAACAGCGCCGCAGCCTTTTACGGCGCCATTAACCCATTAGCGCCGGGGTCATAATGAGGCCCAATTACTTTTTCGACTTTTGTATTCTTCTGACGATTTCCCCAAAGACTCCAGACAGCATTAGAAAGCTAAATGTGGAAATCGTGGAACGGAATATTGAAGGGATTTCATACATGAACAAGAATTATGAGGAATCAAATCCCATGAATGGAAACATGCAGAACTCAAAACATAGGAGAATACGCAAGAAGAAGTCACAATATTTCAAAATTCTTCCATAAGAATAGTTCTGACCCAGCCACAAAACACAATACATTAAGGGCAAACGCACAGGCATTGGCTAAGTGTAAACAAACAGACTTAACCTGTGCTGAAGACAAAGACTGTTTAATGCTGACAGAAACATCTGAGGAGACTGGGCAACAGGCACCATTGAAACAAGTGCAGCAGACTCAGACTTTTGATAAGTGGCTTTGACCCCAACCCTGCCCGTCGTAAATGTGCCACTTGTCAACAATTCCAACTTGAATTCTGCAAAAGCGACACAGTTGAGCTCAACAGTCCCCATAAGGGTGGTCCTTTTGGACACTACCCTTAAAAAGCACAGAACAGTTGAAGTTCAACATGGAGGAATGCTTTCTGGGGAAGAGCATCAGCAGTACAATCTCATCTCTGATAGCTGGCATAGAAAGATTGAGGAACGACTACAGAAGGTATTTGTATATCAACAGAAAAACAACTGGATTCCACTTAATTTCATTCTTTTTAAAGAAATGAACACCACCTAGAGCAGTCCTTTTTATAAATCGGACTCATCTACTGCAACTGATCTATGTAATTCCAGATTTACAAGTAATAACTACTCATGACATTAAGAAGGTGGATTTACCTGAGTTAGAAAGCAGTAGTTACTCGGTCATTGCTACTTTTGTAGCTCCTGTAATTGTCCAACGTATAAGTGCATATATTGACCAGTTTTACCAAGTGGGTTTTGAGTTACAGGTTAATCCACAAACGTATGGGTCACCCACAGCACTGGCCTTGAATTATAAATCAACAGGAATTAGTTGTGTGACAGTTGAGAGCTACACCCAGCCATCTGTTCCTGGTCGGATTGGTCTCTCATCTGTTCATATGCCTCATGGTTCTAGTGACATGCATATGGAATTGGGTTCAGGTATATATGTGAATCACATGCAGAGTGCAATTTATTGACCAGCCCATTCCAGTCATGAGATCAATGTATTGTTATGGAACACTAGAGGCTATTTGGACAATTTACTCTGTGTGAACATTAATGACTTCCCAACTCAAAATGCTAGGACTTTGGTTGTAACGTTGTATGACCGTCTGGATGGCTTATCTATGGCTGCCTTGTTAAACAGCTTAGACCAGACACTGACACATTGGTTTGTGAAAGAGGTTGCAGGTGTTAGAGCTGCCATTGTGGCCAGAGATTTTAAGGCACTGTGAAAGAGATGGATATCAATGTATTTGTGGCTGATAGCTCGAGTGTTAGGGTGAACAACAAAATAGAGACCAGAGTCTTCTCTTAGAGAAAGAAGAAAGTGGTCAAAAGCAATGAATGATTTTAATATGCACCCATTAACACCAAATAATGGGTCTTATTTGTTAAACTTTAAGAAGTTGCGGGGCAGAGGGAAGATGTCATGTTTGGACACTGTTTTTTGCTCACAGAATATTTTAGCATGAGAACGGTTGAGTTTGAGGAGAGGTTTAATGATCAGAGTGACCACACGACTCTGATGGCTACATTTCAATATTGGGGGGACAACCAAAATGACCCTAACTGCTCTGTCTACTATAAATATACAGGGTAATCACATAAGGTGGACAGTAACAAAAATTAACCAGGCGAATATGATATTAACCAAGTTGGATCATTAGGGTGATATCTATCATTCTCAACATGAGTACTGCATGACTGCGGCCGTGCAACAGATTATCTCAGCCCTGATACAGGATAGATGCACACACATTGTAATGACTTCCTGTATGATGGAAAAACAAAAGATCAAGAGCAACACCGTAAATCCCTCCATTTAAATTATCAAATTATGAGTGGAAAAAAAAACTGCCAAAAAATGCTGATGGCCAAATACAAATCATGGTTAAACAGAATAACTTAAACAGGAAATCTACCAACAGGAAATTGGTTTACAGATTAATAAGGACATTTATATCATACTCACATTGCCAAATGTGTGCCTCAGGAAATAATTAGTATGCCTGAGATGATCTAGGCCCAATCTAATGAAAACCTGTTTTGTATCGAAATGGGAACCCTACATGCAGACATAATCAGGAATGGGGAGAATGGAATATCTGATATAGAATTTGATAAAGATGACATTTATCAGATTATCATAAAGCTCAATCCAGGTCACCAGGCACTAATAATCTCCCAAACATAGTGCTCAAAAACAATCATGTTCTTTGGGCGAAATTCAATATCATGGTTTCAAGGCCAATGCAGGAAGTGGTAACATTCCAGAGAGCTGGCAAACCATGATCCTTTTATCAGTACACAAAAAGGGGCCAAGCACTGACCCGAAAAATGTCAGATTACTCATTAGGTCCGATACAGTAGCAAAATGTTTATGAACATTTTTCTGAAACATCTTAATAGATGGTGTGAGGGTACGACGTTGCTGGAGTCAATTCAACAGGTTTTCATAGTGTCTGTTGTACCATTAATTGTTTCTGCTGGGCATTGCAGCTATTATTGGCAGAAAACAGAAAAGTGCCTAGCAGCCAACTATATGTATGCTACGTGGACTATTCATGTGCCTTTGATAGCATACACATAAAACATTTATGGAAGAAGCTAAATTCCTGGAACATTAACCAGGCATTATTACACTTTATAAGGGAGTTAGTTATACACCAGTAACAAAGTTGCAGTTAGCACCTCACAGGCAGTCCCTCAGAGTCAACTAATCGACACAAATGTGCGACTTAAACAGGGATGCGTCCTTGTGCCTACCCTGTACAAGTTATATGTTTCTGATCTGTATATGGCTCTTGAGAACTTTGGCGATATCTTCCCAAAATTGGCAGGTTTACCTGTGAGTTGTGTATGTTATGCAGAGGATACAATCTTAATGGATCAAGCTATGCTAGGTTTACAGAGATATCTAATATGTTTGGAAGAATATGCAATTGAAAAAGGACCAAAGATAAACCAAATCAAGACAAAGATAATGATCATGGGTGGTAGACAACAACACAAACTCTCATGTCATTGGTACCTTGGTGGGGAAAAGCTTCTAATAGTCAACTTCTATGTATATTTGGGAAGTCGAATATTTTCCCAGCCTAATAGTAACTAATTCACAGAGTTGGTGCAGATGAAGATCTTGGGCAGATGGCAAGTCATCCGAGAGTTTGTTAACCACAGATTTGGTGGATCAGTAGAGGCCATGTGGGAGGCATATGTCAAGAGTATGGTACCGGGTATACTATATACTATAGAAACTCTCCCTGAGAAACATGTAATATGGCTGAGAAGGCTTGAAGGGCAAATTCTTCTCTCTGTACTTGCAATTCTCTAGTCAGTTCCAGTAGAAGATTTGCTCTTTGAGCTGGGCCTGACATTGTTGAACCACTGCTGGAAGATCATGAGGTGCATATTGCATATTAGAATAAATCACAACATTGATGATTTAATATTCTAAGGAACACCATGGTCGACCATGTAATACAGATCTTAGTTAGGCCAAAGGGAATAGGTATGAATCAGGCCTATAGAGATCTATTGACTACAGCACATCAGCACTTTAAAGACCTTTGTATTTCATTAACAGAGGTTGAAGATACTGAGCACTTCACAACAAAACTTAAATCAGCACATTGGGATTAAGTGGGTAATATTGATGAATTGACAGGGAAAAAGAATTATGTTGGATATGCAAAGCAGGGATTTGGACTGAATTCCCCTTTTAGTTTCTTGATTAAATGGTGCAGCCAAACTTCGCTGATTTGTTTTATATCTACGTTTGAATATTTTAAAGATGTATCTGTCGACTATGTAATATGCAAATTGAAATTTCAAGGCATATCCTCACTGGCTGGGAAGAATTGCTTATCGGTATAAAAAGAGGTATGCCAATTTTCACAGCATTGCTCCCGGTTATCTTTCCGACCAATTCTGGTCCACAATTCATTCAGAGAATTCACTGGTTACTTTGCTGCAGCATTTCATATCCGGACATATTTTATAGAGAGAAGAAACCTTTGAGCAGATATATTCATATGAAAATGATCCATTTTACTTAGAAGAAAAACCCTCCTTTTTTTGATGGATTATTGCTGCTATGAATGGATCTATTTGAACAATTGAGGCACTTGTTGATTTTCTATTTTATGTATTTTGTATTGTGATATAGCATAAATTGTAAATTAATGTAATGTCTGTTTGATATGGTTTTTTATGTGTGCAAAAGGCATGTAATTTGCTATACGCACCTTAAATAAATACATACATACAAATTAACACAAAGAACTGGTTCACGCTCTCATTTTCCTGGTGGAGGAGGTTAGATGTGATTTTACATATACCCTACATATCAATATTCAATTTGCAAGCTCTTACTGCGCAGGCTTTTGTGGGAGGGTAAAACGCCTAGGATATAACCGGCTACATTTCAGATCATATGCTGAAAAGGTGGAGTTAGCTTCTCAATCTTTATTCAGTATGCTTCTTTAGTCAATCAATACAGGATATGGTTTGAACAGGGGTAGTCTGATGTGAAGACACTATGGGTTCTTTTGAAATAGTGGCTGACATGGTCCTTTTTTCTATTGAGGTAATTAAGCTTGATGACGGGTCTGTCTTTCAAAAAGTCATTTCTACAATATCAACAAAAACGTTGATAGAGAAATCCTGTTCGCCCCTGAAGGTTGATAAGTTAAATTCATGTCATTAGGAGATACTGCATTCTGAGAACCAACCTACTCCGAAACGTTCAAATAAATACTTAATTCAGGTCCTTTAAATTACAAGACTAATACCAATTCAATTAGCCCCCACAGTAATAATCCCACCACATAATATGGGAGAAACACAGTCTGCGTTGTCCATATCCTGTTGTTTGTGTTCCAAAATAGAGTGATTTTAATTCCAAGTGGTCCTTGCCAGAAACATGGGAAATCGCCGACATGGTGCTTATAAATCTATGATGTCATGAAGTACAGAATATAACCACTTTGCAATCTTCCTACTTTTGCCTGGCTAATCAAATGTAAATAACCATAAAATAAAAATAAAAAAATGGCATCACTTGCTTTTATCAGACATCAACACATACATTAGAATATGTAAAAGTGTATTGTAAACAAAGGGTTACATTTTTAAAAAAGTGAAATGAAATGTTAATTAGTCAAACTTAGGGAAAAGCCCGTATCAAATATATTTATAGTTAAAGAAAGTCAGAATATGAAACATAGAGATACCTATAACTTGTGTTTGAAAGTTTAATTCAGATCAGCCATGATTTAATTTTCAATGGTAGGTCATACACAGCGTGTTAAGAGCTCGTTCTGACACTTCTGTTCAGCCTTCTGACGCAGGTTCGAATCCTGGCAGTACCAACTGAGTTTTTCTTCCTTCTGAGGTCAATACATTGAGTACCACTTAGTGGGATGATAATATCAACTATTATTTCAGTTCTTAGATACCTGCGGGTTTATAGTGCTATATAAGAATACATATTATTATAATATTGTAATTAGAACACTTCGGCTTGAAAATGCATTTAAAATTCAACAGTCATAATGGAAAGTTTTTGTGACAGGATATTTACCAACATACGAAATGCAGTTTTGTATCTGAATAAGGACTATGATAAAAGATTTTGGTTTTGGAGTGAGAACGATTGAGAGATTTTTAACCCATGGTTACTAAGATGCTATTTCCTTAACACCACCTTCTCCCAATGTTCTACACATTAGAAAACCAGAATTTAATGTGTACATTCATTATGTAAGGCTATTACAGGACACTGACTCTTTAATTCCGTTGAAACATTTGTGACCTTTAATGCATCCAGAGGTCTGAAGACCACTTCCTCATCTTTTTTAGCTTCAGGAGGAAATGTCCCCCATGCCAGTAATCAAGTAATTTCTAATGTATTGTATCATCTACACACCTAAAAGGTTTATTAGTTTGCTTACATTGTGTCAGTTGCTGAGTGGAAACATTTGTGAAAGAGTCAGCGTCAGCGACTCATTTCTTGTGACATTCTGGCTGCAGCTTTCACATTCTTTCGTCATTTTAATCCACTTGTCATCTCTTAGTTCCAAGAAACAAGGTGATCATGGCTCTTCCAGATTAATGTTGCTTTGCTGAGGTCTGCTTCACTTCTCTTTGCCGGCATTTTGGATCGAAGAGTTTCTGTTGATTAGCTTGGGATTTCAGCTTGCAAGAATACAATTATCTCTCTCCTGCCATAGGCCTATAACACTGTGTACTTACCTGCTCCTCTTCCTTCTGAGTAATCTGATGCTGCAATGTCCTAGTGCATGAACTATGTGAATGGCATGATGTCAATAAGAAATACCATTGTGTGTTAATTCTATAGAGAAGTATATCATTCTGGGCACAGACTACTGACGAATGTATGGAGATTATGAAACTGTGCTCCGAAACGAATGCGATAGGTTTGCTTTCCTTTCACTTACACATATCATGCCATATCTTGGAGCTACGTGAAACGTACATTAACTTTAGCTCCTGTTTTCTAAGGCCAAGGCCGTTAGGAAACCATGAGCCATCTATTCACAAAAGCCATGTTTAAAAACATCTCATAATGAATCATTGCAACAATGCCCCTAAAACAGTCTTATCGTTTACTTGCACCACATTTGAAAAGATAGGTACAATATTTCTATGCAGTTTTTTCCATGAACAATGTCCACCCACTTGTTTTAAAAAACAAAGGGCCTCATTACGAGTTAGGTGGACATTATGCGGTAAATCTGCCCAAAAATTGCCCTAAGGAATTACTGTTACCACCACTTGGTCAGGCAGAATTTTGGCCTGATTACAAACGGTGGTGGCAGTGTAATTCCCCATTTTTTTTGGGTCCATTAGACCCAATGGCGCTTTTTCTGCAGAATTACTGCGGCAGACTTCCCCCTGTGTAATTTCTGCCAATTCTGCCTATGTTTCGACATTGCGTGGTAAGATTTACCTGCAGGGTTTACCTGGAGGTAAATTCTCCACTCAAAACTCAACCTCAAAATCCGGACTAGCAGTAAAATTGCTGCTAACTCAGCTACCGCCAACTTTACCACTTACCTCCTAAGTCGTAATGAGGCTGAAAGGATGACAGGTAAATGCCTCCTTTGAACATAGATACATTTTTTTTTTATTCCAGTGAAATACAAACTGCCATTTAAGTCAAGAACCAAAGTATTTCTACAGAACATTTAGATATAAGAATTGTAGCTTCAGCTGACCAATTAAGCAAATCAACATCTTATCAATGATTAAAATTGCATATGTGTATAATTGTTCAGTAATAATCATGGGAGTGTTTGGGAGTGTTCTATGTGGCTGACCCTCTGCTGGACTGTGGTGCAGTAACTCTACTACCTCTACTCGTGAAAGGAGGAGGAGCATTGTGTTAAAAACCTCACTTCCATGTGGAGCATCGCAGAGTGTTTGGGAGTGTTCGGGAGAGTTCGAGAGAGTCCGGTGCTGTGTGCAGCAATGGACTTGGCAAAGCAGAAAACACCCTGCATTAGCCTACGGACCCCTGTCTCTAGAGCAAGGTTGCGGAGGCTCCATTCTGCTCCCGCTCAATCAGATTGTAACACAATCAGTTTAATAACATCATCATCAACAGCGGATCAGTGCGCTCACGTAATGGATTCCAGGGACTCCACGGACCAAACGGTATGTGAACGTGCTGAGGGAGGGGGTGGGGCGGCTACCATTATTGAGGTTGAAAACCTGACTCATATCCACATTGCCCGTGATTGCGATAGTGTTCATGTCCCTGCATCACAACGGCATGCAGGCTCTACGAAGAGTCATGTTGGCTCTCAGACCGGGCGCAGTGCAGGGCGTGACTTGCCCGTTTCAGATCCTCTGAATACGGATAAAAAAGCACCCGTTCCAACCCCTCCTTGTCTTACCGTATCAGTGTCCATGTCCCCCACTGGAGACGCTGTCCGCGGCGCATCTGGTCCTCCGCTAGCTCCGCCTGCTGTCACGGCTTCGGTGCCGTCGGCGGGTTGTTGTGGGCGGAGCGGGGGAGGATCGGGGGAGCCCTGCTGGAGCCGGTGCGCGTGCGCCTCTGCCGCGCTTCGCGTTGCCTGCTGCTCAGTGTTGTCGCCTGTCGGGAAGTCCGAAGCCAAGGAACGGGAAATGCCAGCCGTGGTTGGGGGCCTGAACATACTGCCTGATGGTTCTCATGAACCCCCCTTTGGGCATATATGGAATGTAAACACCTCAATCACCGCACAAACGACATTGTGCACATATCCCGCCCCAATTGCCAGAATCGACCGGGCGATTGCCAGCAATGACATTAATGTTTGGTACAAACTGCTGTTCAAGCCCCTCACAGCCCCCCCTCCCTCACTCAGAGTTCTAGCTTGGAGAGCTATCCAGAAAGGCAACAAAGACAAGAAAATACCTAATTCAGAAAAAAACAAAAATGTTAATCAACCCCTGCAGAAAAATTGTCTAAATCCAGAGAAAACGAAACTAGTGACTGGAGTCATGGAACCTTGCTCAAAAACTGATGACTCAATTGACTCACTGAGGAATTCACTAATTGAAAACCAAACACAAGATAGCTGGAATCCTGAGCTTGAACTTTTTACAGCGCCAAGTGATCAACTTTCTCAGGAGATTGTGCTGCCAGAATATAACCCCCAAAGTAAAATACGGCAAGAAAGGGGAAATTCGTTATTCCTGGCAGACAAGTTACTTGAAGACCTTAAAACTATCAATGCAAGGATGACACCTTCGCCATCCACGAACAATGCAAAACAAATAAATGGTCACGTGGAAAGTACAAAAGCCTCCTTAAGTCATAAAGAAATCAACGGAGTTGGTTGTGATAAATTAGAGGACAAAAGAGTGGATCCTCAAAGTTTGCAACAAAATATTTATCGCCCTAATAAGAGGAGAAGAGTAACGTCAAGTTCAGCACCTATTCTTTGTTCACAGAAACGAACAGGGGTTGGTGATTGCACTCAAAGGAAACAATGCTCCACACACAGTAAAGTCAATGAACAAAAAATACAAGAAAACTTTGAATCGAATTCCACACCATCTGATTCAATTGATTCAAGCGAAGACTCTTCTTCTGACTCTGAGTACAAAAGGCCGACAAGAGGCCCCTACAAACGGAGACATCCAACTTTTAACAAAAAAAGAATAGGCAGAGCAAATGAAAGAAGCGGCCTACAAACTGAATGCTATGATTTGGTCGAACAAGTGATAAATCAGCTGAGACCTAATATCATCTCTGCACTGACAACTACAGTCGCTCCATTGATAAAACTTTATGAGCATCTGAGCGAGAGTCTGAAAGACCAAATATCGCTTATGGGGTCTGTAAATGTAAAATTAATAAACATGGATCTGGAGCAGAAATTAATGAAAAATCAAACAGCAAATAATATCAGAAACAATGACGCCTTTGTTGATCAAATAAAAGAGCAATTAAAAAATAGTGCAGATGATAAATGCCTCTTAGCTGAACTAGCAAGGGAGGCCATACTGATTTTAAAAAATCAACAAACGACAAATGAAGAAAATTGTGTGCTACGTGCTGTGGATGGAGTTACAATGGGTAACGCGGAGAGAAGAAATACTAAGCAACGATCACAAAACCACAAAACACAAACGAGTTCAAGAGTGGAAGAAACAGCCCACGAAATTGAACCAATCATTGCATCATCAGCTAACACTGAGTTGCCATGTGTTGAGGCTGTAAATAATAAGGCAAATAACCTTGAAAAGCCCATAGTGACGCTATCAGAGGATAACGTCATTGATCTTGAAGCGATCGTGGACACGACCGATCCGATTGTGTCTGGTACTGTCGTAAGTGTTGAGCACCAAACGAGAACCGCAGAAACTGATGATAACAGCAATCAGCAACAAACGCTCAAACACACTGAAAAAAATGAAACATTTGCCATTTTTGATAAAAACAGAAGAGAAAGCTCAACCAAAGAAGGAGCGATCAAAAAAATTACTATGAAACAGACCAAGAAATCAAAAAACATGCCAAATAAAAGGAAAGCAAACAACAAAAATGTGAACAATTTCCTAAGAAACATTAAATCATTGAATGTGACGATCCAAACTGATTCAAACAAATCACCACCTACGGATAAGGTCCCTGAGCCGGGAACCCAGATATCAAAATTAATAGGAGTGGTGACGAATGAAGAAACCCAAGCTTCGGTACATGAATGTGACGAGGAGGACGATAATCGAATGATAGAAGAACTTGCCAATTTATCAATTTACGAATCAAATGATGAAGACCTGGCTCTGAATCAAGAAAGTGAAAGTGAACAAAATTTGTTGACAGGGTCGCCTATCAGTAATGAAGATCAAAGTAAAACAAAAGATAAAATAAAACCATCAAGAGTTTGTATAATTGAAGAGACACCAGAAAAAGAGAAAAAACGTTCGATTCAGTTTAACACAAACAATAAAAAGGCGTGGGACTTTAGATGAAAGATGGGCTCCAGAAAATCTACATTTTAATGAGAAATCAGACTGTGCCCTGACTAAACAACAAAGTGAAAAAACAAATTCGCGAGATTTATGTCCTGGAAAAGAAGTGAGTATGAAATCGATATTCTCAACGAAAGAATGGGACCAAACAAGTTATGAAGAGGCTCAAGACTGTTGGAGAGAGGACAAAAGAGCACCGTTCGATAAACAAAAACCATTGATAAAAAAAAAGCAGGACATAACATCATCTAATTTCTGCTTCCTTTTGGAAAGAAAGTTCTCATCGAATTGATTCTAAACAGATACAACGTGCTCCAACTCCTGAATCATCTCCCACGGCTTCAATCTGTAAAAACTAACGACATCAAAACGGTTGAATTCATTCATGAGGACATTTATTCACGTGCAATTAGAGATATAATCGTTGAGCACTCATTGGACCTTGATGATCTGGGTTTTGTGATATCGGAGCCGTGGGGGGAGTTTCCTCGTTCTAAATCCAAAATCACTAAACCCGAAATCTCAAAAAGATTCGAATAACCGAAAGACCAAAGAATCACCAAACCTCTTCAAACCTTGAAAACTAAATCAAACGCAAAGGAACTTGAAGAAAGACCAGATTTGTCCCGGGAAGACGGGGACACCAGTCAATTTAAAAAACAAATTAAAATTACATTTGACTGTACCGAGAATGAAACTTATTCACAAAGCTCGATTGAGAACAAGTCTGAGTGTAAAGTGGATGAAACATGCTGGAATTGGGTGGCAAAGTCCCTGAATTCTAAACTCTATCAATAATGCCAACAAGTAATTACATCTACGACTTTACAGGTTGGTGCATGGAATACAAGAGGCTTTGTGCATCTGTTTAACAACAGTTTGGGAGGCCTCGAACCTCTACATATTATTTGCCTGCAAGAATCATGGCTCTTGAACGAACCAGTTGTGGAAGGTTATGAAATTGCCTGCAATCCAGCGATTAGACAGCCTAAAGGAAGACCAATGGCAGGGCTTTTAACACTTGTAAAACAGAATATAGGTCTTCGAATATTAAAGAGCATTAATGTGACCCCTTATATCCAATATGTGAACGTTGCCACAAACTGGAATGGGGCGACTAAGGAAACAATCCATATAATAAACTTATATTGGCAACACAAAGCCTCTGACGAATGGGAGTACCTTGATGCGATAGGGGACCTGTTAGATTCTACTCTGTCAAATGAAGAGAATGCAAGAATTATACTTTGCGGTGACCTTAACATGGAATGTTTGAAAAGTCCCAAACTGCAAGGACAAACAGCTCCACCTTGGTCGATGCCTCAACATAAAAAAGTCTGCTTAATCCAAGCATGGGAAGAGGAGATGGAAGTAAGAGGTATGAAAATGTTAAATGGTTGTACGAATGGTGACATTCCTCCGAAGGCGACATGGAGAAATACCAATTCGGAATCAATCCTTGATTACTTCTATGTCTCAGAAAATATAATCGCTGACACTGAATCACTGAAGGTAATTAATATGCAAAACAGTGATCACGACTTGGTAAGAATAACGCTCCGATGCATAAAAAAGAATCCACAATAAACATGGAGTCAAGAAGTCACTAGTACTCCGGGCAGAAATCGGCTAAGATTAAATGAATATCATATTACCTCAATGATAAAAGCATTAACAAGAGAACCAGCAATAAACACGGATCAAATCGAATATCCAACCTTGCTACAGGCCTTTACTGTAACCTCTTGTAACAACAGACTAAACAACTTTAAGAGGTTACATGTCTATGATCAAGAGGTAGTGGCCAAAAAATGTGAACTGAGGCAAAAAATTAGAAGGCTGCAAAAATATCGAGACTCGAACTATCTGGACGACAAAAAAGAGTTGCAGAAAACATATAGAAACTGGCTACGAACACACAAGAACATGATGATACAGAATGATGCCGAAAAAATGCTCCAAATACTTGGTAGTAATAACGGACGGATGTTCTGGGATGCCATAAACAACTTGGCTACACCCCAACAAGCTATTCAGATCAATATGGTGAATTAAGTGACATCGTTTGAACACTTTACAAACCTATTCACCAAAAATAGGGATAGCCGCTATACTGATCCAAAGCCATCGGAAGCATGGGAGATCACTATTGAGAAGGTGGATATTCGTGATAACATTAAATGGCTAAGTTCATCCAGAGCCCCCGGCCCTGATGGCCTCACAAATTATTAATTGAAATTACATCCTGAGGCCTGGGCCGAGTTTTGCTTCATCTTATTCAAAAACATCATTGAAGAAAAAAGAATCCCTACTTCGTGGAAAAGTGCCATTATTATTCCCATTTTCAAGAAAGGTGTGAGAACAGATCCAAAAAACTACAGACCCATCACCCTTATGGACGTTGTCGGAAAGATCTTTGCAACCCAACTATTAGCAAAACTGACACAGTGGATAAAGGTCGCAGGTCTAGCCAATCATTGCCAAACTGGCTTCTCAAAAGGAGTTGGTTGCGGATTGAACATCATGATCATCAACCTAATGAAAATGGAGGCGATTCGAACAAAATCAAAAGTTTATATGGCCTTTGTGGACCTGGCGCATGCTTTTGATGGTATTGACCGAGAGCTATTATGGTCCAAACTCAACAAATGGGGATGCCCCTGGAGCCTGCTTGCCGCAATTAAACAACTGTATACCGATACCACCATTAAAGTCAGACTAGACTCGCAAGGATCTCTAACGGATCAAATTGAGACATCTCGAGGAGTCAAGCAGGGTTGTCCCCTTGGGGCCACCTTGTTTAATGCCTTTATCTCAGACATCGGAAGGGCGTTCGAAACAATTAGATCCTTCGCACCAAAATTGAATGGAACTAAAATTGATTACATCCTATATGCTGATGACATTCTTCTCATGGACCTCACTCCGATTGGGTTACAGAGGAAATTATTAGCCCTCAAAGAGTATACTGATGCAAATGGTCTTGAGATTAATCCAACAAAATCCGAGATACTGATATTGCAAAACCTAGTTGGAGCTAACAACAAACGAAAATTCAACTGGAAATTGGAGAATCAATCTATATTCCTTGTAAATGAAATCCAATATCTCGCTGTAACCATAAATTCCAGTATACAAGACGCAAATATGATCATGAAAATTCGTCGGATGTAACTCACTAACAGCACAAGGAGTTGTACTGAATAAAAAGTACGGGAAGTTCACCTTGAAACCTGTCATTGCATTTTACAACTTAAAGGTCATCCCGGCCTTGATTTTTGGTGTAGAAGCTATGTTTGGATGCCCGGCAGAGACATGGTCCTGGTGTGAGAACACATTTTGGGGAAAAGTACTATCATTGCCTAGGGGGACACCGACAGATTGCATTCGTTACGAGCTTGGATTGACCTCAATCAATACGAAGGGTATGTGGAACATGCTGTTAATCTACAGGAAAGTTTTGGGAGCAGACGATTTACCACAATATAGAATCCTCCGAAGTGATGATGGATCAACTAAAGCATCTGTTCTGCAAATGTGGAAACAATCTTGCAGGAACACACTTACCCAGCTCCAAACTGACCAAGCTACACTTCTTCAGAACCCGAATGCTGTTAAAAAAAAACTGTGGGAGCAAGATTGGTGTGAAAATCAAGACCAAAGAGCAACACACAGGTGTATGAAAGAAAATGCGACGAAAAAACGGGCTTATAACACCTTGCCAAAATACCTTCAAACATTTCCATGCTTCAAAAGAAGATTCTATTATCTTAAATTTCGGATGAACCTGTACAAAACTAAAGCAATTCTAAGGATACAAAGTAAAGCTAAAGAGGCTTTGGAGGATTGCAGATTCTGTAAAAAAAGAAAGAAACGCTGAAACATCTAGTCCTATTTTGTGAAAATCTAAGAGGTCTAAGAACGGCTTTCTTGGGTCTCAAAATTTACAAGAGGCCGAACCTAGACAGGGAAGATTGGTCGAACGTGTTTTCTGAAGGCTCAGACTTTAAACTCGTTATTGCCTTAACATTCTTTCTTGAGAAATTAGAACTGTTAATGTTACAGTCACCTGTCACGGAGCATAACTTGGCGACAGAAAAACTGGAAAGAATATAGCTTATCTTTGCCGAGTTACTCGTGCAATTGAGCCACTAACTTAATTATGGTATGGGTCGTACAGATTATTATTTTGTGCCAAATGATCTACCCCCTATGTGTGGTGTTCTTAATATGCTGACTCTGTTTGCTTCTTTTTATTGTTTTAATTCAGCTTTGTTTTTTCCTCTGTTTTCCTTTAATCAAGGTTTAAGGTCTGAGTTTGAAATGTATTCTCAAATTCTCTCATTTTTAAAAGTTCGTAATGAACTATATAAAAATAAAAAAATAAAATAAAAAAATAATTATGATTTAATGTATGATTTAATGTATGTGTTCTGAAAAAACATAAACTGGTTTTCTTCTTTATATTGCTTCCTTCATGCTAGTAACTTGGAATTTACAAACGTTAGCAACTTTAATTTGTGTGCTCAAAATCAAAAGATAAAAAGCCCCATTAATGGAATCGGGCGCAGAAATGGCACAAAGTCTGCGTGCCGAGAAGGACCCTGTGCTAGCCGTGTTGCAGAAAAAATATTGTGTGCCCGCATATTCATGGATTCAAATGTGCATTACTAGCCATTGCGCAAATAAAAAGAAACTGTGCAAAGAACGCCCACAACATGCCTCCACGCACACCAAAAAGCAAGCTAAAGGCCGAACCAGGCGCAAGCTTCCGAGTCCACCCCTGACCCACCATCCAATACCCCCTGTGAGAAGGTGCACCCTCCCTGCAAGCATAGGTTGCAACCCAGCTACATTGTTTGCCTCACCTCGCAATCCCTGGCTGCATCCCTGCGAACATTTGGCCCCTACCTCGCAAGGCCAGGCTGCATACCTGTGAAATCACGCGCCTCACTTCGCAAGCCCAGGCTGCACCCCTGTGAACACGTGAGTCCACCCCCTTACACCCTCGGCACCCATTATGGCTGCATACCACCCTACTGCACAACAACCACTCTAGCCCAGACACCACCCACCAGCCCCCTCCAGTCTGGACACCACACGCCAACCCCCCTCACATGTGAGAACCCCCCCCAGGCATCCCACTCCTGTCTGGACACCACCCACCAGAGCCCTCCAGTCTGGATACCACCCACGAGCCCCCCTCACCTGGGACATCCCCCCAGGCAGCCCCCTCCAGTCTGGACACCAATCACTAGCGCCCTCCAGTCTGGACACCACCCACAAGCCCCCCTCACTTGTGACACTCCCCCCAGGAAGCCCCCTCCAGTTTGGACACCACACATAAGCCCTCTTACATGTGACACACCCAGGCAGCCCACTCCAGTCTGGACACCACCCACCAGCCCCCCTCACCTGTGACATCTCCCAAGGCAGCCCCCTCCAGCCTGGACACCACCCACTAACCCCCTCCCCTGTGACACCTCCCAGGCCGCCCCTGTCAGTCTGGATAGCACTCACCTGCCCCCTCACCTGTGACAACCCCCCAGCAGCCCCTCCAGTCTGGATACCACCCACGAGCCCCCCTCACCTGTGAGAACCCTGCAGGCAGCTCCCTCCAGTCTGGATACCACCCATCAGCCCCCTCCAGTCTGGACACCACACAACAGCCCCCCTCACCTGGGACATCCCCCCAGGCAGCCCCCTCCAGTCTGGACACCAATCACTAGCGCCCTCCAGTCTGGACACCACCCACCAGCCACCCTCACCTCTGACACCCCCCAGGAACCCCTTTCAGTGTGGACACCACACATAAGCCCTCTTACCTGTGACACACCCAGGCAGCCCACTCGAGTCTGGACACCACCCACCAGCCCCCCTCACCTGTGACACCTCCCAAGGCAGCCCCCTCCAGCCTGGACACCACCCACTAACACCCTCCCCTGTGACACCCCCCCAGGCCGCCCCTGTCAGTCTGGATAGCACTCACCTGCCCCCTCAACTGTGACAACCCCCCAGGTAGCCCTCTCCAGTCTGGACACCACGCACCAATCTGTCATACCAGGGTCATGCCCCAGACATCCCTCTCCAGTCTGGGTACCACCCACCATCCCCCCTCACCTGTGACACCCCTCCAGGAGGCCCCTTCCAGTCTGGTCATCTCCCATCAGCCCCCACACCCCTGATAACCCCCTCAGACAGTCCCCTGACAGTTTCCCACAATACCATTGCAATGCATTGTTAGGGAGAATGCTCAAGAATATGCTAAGTTCCCTTACCTTTTGAGAGCCCCAGCAACTTTGCTGGATTTCTAGGATTTGATTTTTAACTTGGGATTGATTTTATTGGATAAAACTCAGATCGGCCTCCAGCACCGGTTAGACAACCTTGCGCAATACATAGAGGCAAACAACCTTCAAATCAATAAATCAAAGACCAAAATACTGATTTTGAAAAAACATCATAAAAAGAAAAATGAGAGGCTACACTGGTGGTAGGACAACACCAAAATTGAATTTGTCACATATTTTAAATACTTGGGAGTCCTAAATCGTCAGCTCTAGGAAAAGAGGCAAAAATGCAACAGGCACTCTGGGACAAAACAAAATATTTAACAGCCCAAACTAGAGCGGTCGATAAAAAATACAGAAGATTCTCTCTACACCCGTCAATTCAATTTTACAAGGCCAAAGTGGTCCCGTCTTTGGTCTATGGGATGGATGCTACTCCGACCATTCCTGATTCACTATGGCCAACATTTGAAGGATACCCATGGAAATCAGTCGCTGGCATACCTAAATCCACCTCGATCGCAGCAATTAGGAGAGATCTTGGCCTACTTTCCCTAGCCACAACAGTTGAGCACAGTACTATGCAGCTATTTAGGAAACCTTCATGCCAGACAGCTTACCTGTATACCAGCTGATCACAGAGGAAATCAAAAGCGGCCACAGCAACCTGCTTAATGAGTGGGTGACAGTGCAAAGACGCAAATTGAGTGACATAACCTGCACTGAGGAAGATTTGATACTGAATCCGCAAACAGTGAAATCTAAAATGGAAAACCAGGCCTGGACTATAACAAACGAGAAAGCAGCATCTAACAAACTGCTAAAGCATCTCCCAATAACCTTTAACAAAGTGAAAGTCTCCCAGACATACTCTGCCAAATTTCCCGACAAATCTCTGAGGAACATTTTCGTGAGAGCGCGTTTAAATCTGCTGGCAACACAGGAAATCCTGGCTATCAGGACAACTAGTGACTCCAACAAATGCAGACTATGTGAGGACTTGAACCAACCTAAAACTGCAAGACATCTTTTGATGGTATGTCCACAAATGAGACAGGAAAGAGTCGCCTATTTGACACAACTTCTTGCAGGCTCGACGGTGATCGAAGAGGAAGTATGGTGGAATTTCTTGATTTCAGGTGAACCAACGAGATGGGCTATAGCAACGGCAAAGCTTTTGGAAATTGCCTTGAACAAGATAAAACTCCACCTAAACTCAATGGAAAACATCTCTCTTTGAACTTTCTTTGGACCAGGTGCAATTGTGGAGCAAATTCTGAAAGTTTTGTCTTACTTATACCTTTTCTACTTCTTCTTAGATTAAATACAAGTAAATAAATTTTTTTTTAAAAAAGTACTTTACTAGTCTCTTTAAATTTACAGACCCAGAACACCCTATCTTCCTATAGAGTACTGGGGGGATTGCATAGCTTCCCCTGAGTCTACAAACTCATGTAACAGTCAAATGTTACCCTTTCCCACTTGAAATGGCTGGTGACAGTGGTTTTAAACAAACTACCATGAGTTTTCCCGACTGCGAACACTGGTAGCTAAAAATCGGGTCGGCCATGTTTTCCAATATGGTGCCCAAGACCTATCTGTAAAAACAGACTCCGGTCAACTTTTTTCACCATTTCCTTTTGGAAGGGTCCTTCTTGTGTTTGTCTCTGCGCGCCAAACCAGGTTTGGTCCCTTTGTTTGCTGGCCTTTGGTGGGGTTCAGTGCTGAAGCCCTCCTTTGGCGCCTGACTGGCTGGGATTGACAGGATGTGAGGGAGGTGCCTGAAAACTCCTGTGCTTAGTCTCCTAGGAGACCTGAATGCACTCTGGCGTGATTGGTCGGCTGGCTGTCCGGCAAGGACAGCCACCCTGCTGTGTGAGTGGCAGCCAGGCTGGAATGAATGGGGTAAAACTGTTTAAAAGCAGGCCTATGCGACTTGGAAAGCAGAGTCGACCACTGGAACGAAGGAACCGGAGACGAGCTGAAGGAAGACGACTGCTGCAACTCCTGGTCCACCGGTGAAGCCCTGCTGCAGGTCTGAATTGCCTGAAACTCCATAGACAGAGAAGCCCTTCAAGGTTAACTTCTTCCCTTGAGTTTGGTGGGAACAACCAACTCGTAAGCCACCTGGACACCGTCCCTAACTGGTCGAATTTTCTTCAGAGTGCTGTTGAAAACCGGGAGCCAGGGGGAAGGAAACCAGCTTGTGGACTTTAAGGAACTCACACCTTAAACCAATGTCTTGCTACAGCTTTTGGCCTCTTCCCTGGGCAGTGCAGGAACCTCCCGACGTCCTCCTTCTTGTCCCCACGACTGAAGCTCAGGAACTGCGAGATCTGCTCAAACTGCCAGGAACAACTGCCTCAGCTACAGCTTTATTCGTTAACAAGGTACTGTGGAAACGCAGTCCGGAACTATTTTCGGCCATCGAGAAAGTGCGTGAAACTTTCCTCAACTTCGAAGGGTTGTCCTTCCCAACACATTTGTCAAAATGTTCGCCTAGCCAAATACTTCTAAACTCTGTGGCAAAGACTTTACCGTTATCTACCAGAACTGTGCTATCCTATACAAACTCTGTATCCATTGACTTTGGACCAGGCCTATGAGAAGAATGGCTGGTTGTATTTAACTGAAACCCTTTGCCCTGCCTATGAATGAATTTGGGCAGTCTATTGTTATAACCTTGTCTTTTTATCCCTTTTGTGAGTATTTTAAGTGCCATTTTGCTCCCACTTCATTTTGGAGCTAAACTTGTTCAATTCCTTACCAGTAGGATTTTTGTGGTTTATTAGCTGCTTGTGCTAGTGTAATGTTTTCTAACTGACTGAGTAAATAAATGTATATTCTTTTACCAAGAAACCTTGAGTAAGTGTATATTTGAATCACTGTATTTGTTAGCCCCTTGTTTAACTTGTTCTACTGCTCACTTAAACTATTGAGATAAGTCTGGCTGCTCAGTCATCACAACCACTTTACTGTGTAATACAGGCTTGCATCAAAGGGGAAATTGTGCTTACACTTGTAGTCCTAATTGACTGTAGTGTTCCCAAAGGGTACTGCAGGTGATTTTGCCTAACACTGGTGTACAGCAGTGAAGATAAAGTATACTTGTTACATTTAGAGTGCTACTTTTACTTTAGTTCAAATACCCTTCAAAAGGCTAAGCAACACTAGTAAAGCAATTGTTTTATCATGACTGATATGGAAAGCTACAGACAGGAGACCCTAGTGACTTTAACTGTTGATCAGTGGAGAGATATGTGTCAAGCTAGGAATCTCACTGTCAAAGGCAAACAGGTTGAACTGATAGAAAAGTTGTCTGCGGAGTGGGACTGAAACTCCCACACCTGCAGCAAATTTGGAAAATGTTGATGAGGATGATAATATGTCAGAGCCCAGCTCTAATATAGTGGATGATTTAGATGAGGCAGAAGAATCTCAGGATGTAGGCCCTGTCTTAGCCCTACCTGCTCATAGCCCTCAACCTTTGACCACATGGAGCCCATCAGGTCCAAACGTATGTTCTGAAATTGTTTCACTTGAAAAGATGACACTGTAGTTAGAATTTAAAAGAATCCAAGCTCAAACTGAAAGCAAACATCAAGAGCTTAGACTCAGAGAAATGGAATTGAATCATGCACTAGAAATGAAAAAGTTGTGTATTGAAACTGGTTCTCTCCTAAGACATTACAGGGAATCAGTTGATTCCTTGGCTTTTTTCTAGGCTACCCCCTGTTGCAAACTGATGTGGTAATGGAGTTGGGGGATATAGACAGAAATGAGTATGAAACTGTGAAGCTAGCTTTGATAGCTAGATTTTTGAAGACCCCTTCTCAGTATATTAAGAGGTTTAGGACACTCAAAAAGCATTATGGTAACCCTTGGGCTACCTGGGTGACTGAATGTTTGAAAAAACTTGGATGGGTTAAGGGTTACAGAGTGAACACTTATGAAGGTATTAGAAATCTGGTTATGTTGGAGTCTATTTATGATGCCTGTTCTCCTGAGCTGAGAGAGCACTTGGCTGACTCGAAGGAAAGTGATCCAAATAAGTTAGCAAGGGCTGCTTACTTGTGGTTTGCCAACAGGACAACTCAGAAGAAGGATGAGGGAAAGCAGCACAAGAAAAACAACAAAGAGAATTCCAATACCTCCATTCCAAAAGAGGGCCACAAACATAACAAGGGTAAGCCCCCTTGGAAACCTAATCAGGATAGTGTACCTCCTGGTGACAAACCAGAAGGAGGTCAGAACAAACCCCCATTCATAAAGACATTTGGTAAATGTTCTGCTTGTGGGTCAATTTACCATTTGAAAGGGGATCCCAGATGCAAGGGAAAACCTTCAAGGGTCCACACTGTCTCCTTAGCCTTCTCCCCAGTCGATGAAGTACCAATGGCAAGTGGAAACTTTCACTTACAGGCTGTGGAACCCATCAAAGTCTCAGCCAGTGTTTCTTTAGGGTCTGTGGGAACAACAGAATTTAGATGTGTATAACTATATCCCAGATAATACTAAAGAGTATTATGAAGACAGTGGACCTATTTACGACTCAGGTGGTAGAGGGTTAACGGCGCCGGTAGAGCCATTACGAGGTCTGCTCGCGGGTCCCGCTAAGGACATCTGGTAAAACCAGGCGTCCTTAGCAGGACCCGCTAGCAGACCAGGATGCTAACAACAGGCCCCCCATTCCCATTGAGCCCTATGGGGGTCCAAATGTGAATGGGGATGTACCGGGTCCGGGTCCTGAGAAAGGGAATTACTGGGCCCTCAAGGTCAGAATGCACTGGTAATTCCCTTTTCCTGGATCCCGGACCCGGTACCTGGTATGGGGGTAGCCATGCCGCTAAAAGCGGCATGGCTACCGCCATACTCGTAATGAGGCCCAGTGTTCATGTGAATGGTCAGGAGACCCCTGCCATCAGAGACACTGGGGCCAGCATAAATTTAGTTGATGAAACTTTTTTCAAGGTTGAGGATGTTGCTAAGGCACCCAAATTCCTAACTAAGCTTGCTGGAGGCACTGTCCAAATGCTTCCACAGTTACCAGCTCTCATCCAATGCAATGACCTGACTGTCAAGATACCTGTAAGTGTGCAGAATGAAGTACCTGGGAGAGTCCTGTGGGGAATGACTTAAAAACTCTTGGAATTGTATCAAACACCCCCAGGCCTCCCAGCAAAACGAAACAGGAACAGACTAGGAAGGCCAGAGAGAGTACCTTAAGGGGCTCTCAAGAGGAGATTATATAAGAGAATATAACTCCCAGTCCACAGGACTTATTGACCGCAATTTCTAAGAAGAAGGAGGAAAAAGGGAAACCTACAACCTCCAGGAAGAAACCATACAGCACTCCTGTGCTACCAACAAGGACATCCCTGAGAGGACTGTCCAAGATCACACCTGTGATCCCTCCACCAGCTGAGGCTGAGTGTGTGGAACAACCTTGTGTGGTTGGATCAGCTACTGAGGCCTCTGGCAAGAGTGGAGCCAAGAATGTGGCAGCCTTGGTGACTCTCCTTGTGGTGGGAGTTCCTTTTGAGAGGGTAGGAATCAACATTGTTGGTCCCTTAGACCCTCCCACATCTTCAGGAAACAGGTTTATCCAGGTTGTAGTAGACCATGCTACTAGGTATCCCCGAAGCCATACCTATGAGGACTGTTACAGCTCAGACAGTTGCTAAGGTCCTACTTGGTATTTTTACCAGAGTAGGTTTTCCTAAGGAAGTTATCTCTGACAGGGGATCCAATTTTATCTCCCACTACATATTTCATGTCGCACTACATGCAGGCCATGTGGAAAAACTGTGGAGTAACTTTCAAGTTCTCAACTGCCTACAATGAAGAACATGATAGGTGCTTTAGAGGAACCCCTTAGAAGAAAGTGGGACCTTCTACTGCCATGCCTTCTATTTGCATATACAGAAGTCCCTCAGGAGGGAGTTGTATTTAGTCCCTTTGAACTTCTTTATGGCCATCCAGTTAGAGGCCCTTGGGCCCTGATTAAGGAGGGTTTTGAGAGTGCTCCTTCACCCAAGCCAGTGAGAGTCACTGACTATGCGATAGGTCTCTGAAGGAGAATGTCACACATGATGGCGGAAGCATCAGATAACTTAAAAGCAGATCAGGCTCTGGTGAAGCATTGGCATGACCAGAAGGCTAACATGGTTGAGTTTTTTCAAGACCTGCTACTTTTAGTTATGGTACTTACAAGGCAGAGGGCCTTACAGGACATATGGATAGGACTCTTCAAAGTTGTGTGTAAACTTGGAGAGGTCAACTATCTGGTGGAATTAGGCAATCCTAAGGAGGCTCCCAGAGTCTTCCACACCAATCGTCTAAAGGCTGATCTCTCAAGACCAGAAGTGGGAGCTTTTCTTCTAGCTTCACCCCAAGAGGATGAGGATAGTCCTCTACCTGACCTACTCAGAGGCCAGCCTTTAGATGAGAAAATAGAAGGAGTTAACCTCTCTTCTAATTTGACACCTGAACAACAGGTGGAGTGCAAGTTTCTGTTAAATCAGTTCGCCTCCCTGTTTTCACTATCACCAGGCTTGACCCCTTGGTGCCAGTATGATATTCAAACTGGTGACTGTTTACCTGTTAAAAGCAGAGGTTACAGGATGTCATATCATGTAATATCCCACATAAAGGAGGAGGTCAACAAGATACTTGATCTCGGGGTAATAGAGCCCTCCACCAGTCCATGGTCTAGTCCAGTTGTGCTAGTACCAAAGGCAGGATCCAAGGAGTTGAGATTCTGTGTGGACTATAGAGCTCTTAATGCAGTCACCAAGACTGATGCCCACCCTTTACCAAGGACAGATGAACTGGTGGATAAACTTGGTTCAGCCAAGTACCTCAGTACTTTTGACCTCACTTTAGGCTATTGGCAAAGAGCACTGACAGGCCATGCCAAGGAGAAAAACACTTTATTCTCAACCACAGCAGGCCTCTACTAGTTTAAGGTAATGCCTTTTGGATTAAAGAATGCACCTGCTACATTCCAAAGGATGGTTAATCAAGTTCTGAATGGGATGAAGGACTTCTGTATGGCAGACTTGGATGACATTGCAATGTTCAGCCATGCTTAGAAAGAACATGTTGACCACTTAGGATATGTTTTGCAGGCTCTTGAGCAGGCCCATCTGACCATAAAGGCTAGTAAATGTTAAATTGGTCAGAGTAAAGTGGTCTACCTTAGGAGGTTGGAGGAGGTGAAATAAGGCCATTGCCTAGCAAAGTACAAGCTGTAAAATACTGGGCCACCCCTACTACTCAAACCCAGGTGAGAGCCTTCCTAGGTCTCACTGGGTAGTATGGGAACTTCATTGAGAACTATTGGTCCATAGCTTCTCCCTTGAATGTGATCTCCTCTCCCAAATTCCCTAAAAAGGTCAGGTGGAATGAGGAGTGCACTGAAGCATTTGAAGGCCTAAAGAAAGCCCTTTGTCAAGCTCCAGTCCTAAGAGCTCCCGACTATAATCAAACCTTCATTGTGCAAACTGCAGCTTCAAACACAGGTATAGGTGCAGGCCTTAGTCAACTGGATGAGAAAGGTAGGGAGCATCCCATATGCTTCATCGGCAGGAAGCTGAAGGAACCAGAAACAAGGAGGGCAACCTTTGAGTGTGAGTGCTTTGCTATTGCGTGGTCACTGAAGAAGTCTAGACCATACGTGTATGGATCTACTTTTGTGATTCAGACTGACCACCAACCCTTGAGATGGTTGATTCAAATGAAAGGGGAAAACCCAAAACTACTGGGATGGTCAATTAGCCTGCAAGGGTTTGCTTTCACCATTGAACACAGGTCAGGGTGTCACCACCAAAATGTGTATGGTCTCTCCAGGATGTTTGAATGACTGGAGTAAGGAGAATCATCCAGGAGAGCATTAAATCCTCCTGTACCTTAGTCTGGGGGGGCGGGGTGAGTGTTAGGGAGAATTCTCCAAATGTGCTAATTTCCATTACCTTTTGAGACCCCCAGCAACTTTGCTGGGTTTCTAGGATTTGATTTTTTTACCTGGGAAGAGTGTGGGCTTTTTTTCCCACTCTGTATTTTTTGTGTGTTTTACTTTTGTGTTCTTTGGTTATGGAGTTTTAAAATAACTCCAGTGGCATCATCTGTTTCTGTGTTTCACACAGCACCTTCAGTGCAGTGGCACAGGGGTGTCTTTCAGACTCCCAAAGGTATACATACCTTCTCTGGGGGGACTGACTACCGTCTCCCAGAGCATGTAAAGATAAATTAGCTTTACTAGTCTTTTTAAATTTACTGACCCAGCACACAATATCTTCCCATAGAGTGCTGGAGGGGTTGCCTAGCTTCCCCTGAGTCACAACACTCATGTAACCGTAAAATGTTACCTTTTCCTACTTTAAATGGCTGGTGGCAGTGGTTTAGATCAACTACCGGATTTCTCGCGACCGCTAACAACGGTAGCTAAAAATCAAGACAGCCATGTTTTTCAATATGGCGCTCCAGACCTTTCTGTAAAAACAGACTCTGGTCATCTTTTTTGCCATTTATTTTAGGAAGAGTCCTTGTGTTTGTCTCTGTGCGCCAAACCAGGTTTTGTACCTTTGTTCATGCCCTTTGGTGGGCTTCAGTGCTAAAGCCCTCCTCTGGTGCCAGAGTGTCTGGGGTGGACAGGATGTGAGGGGAGGTGCCAGAAACCCCCCATGCTTAGTCTCCTAGGAGACCTGAATGCACCGTGGCATGATTAGCTAGCTGACTGTCCGGCAAGGAGAGCCACCCTGCTGGTAGAGTTGCAGCCAGGCTGAATGAATGGGGAAAACTGTTTAAAAGCAGGTCTCTGGGACTTGGAAAGCAGAGTGGACCACTGGAACGAAAGAAACGAAGACGAGCTGAAGGAAGAGGACTGCTGCAACTCCTGGATGACCGGTGAAGCCCTGCTGCAGGTCCGAATTGCCTGAAACTCCAATTGACAGAGAAGCCCTTCAAGGTTAACAACCAACTCGTAAGCCACCTGGACACCGTCCCTAACTGGTTGAATTTTCAGCAGAGTGCTGTTGAGAACTGGATAGCCAGTGGGAAGGAAAACAGCTTGTGGACTTTAAGGCACTCACACCTTAAACCGACGTCTTGCTTCAGCTTTTCCCTGGGCAGTGCAGGAACCTCCCGACCGCCTCCTTCTTTTCCCCACGACTGAAGCTCAGAAACAGTGAGATCTGTTCGAACTGCTAGGAACAACTGCCTCAGCAACAGCTTTATTCGTTAACAAGGTACTGTGCAAACACGGTTGGGAACTATGTTCGGCCATCGAGAAAGTGCGTGAAACTTTCCTCAACTTCGAAGGCTTGTCCTTCCCTAAACATTCATCAAACTTTTCACATAGCCAAATTCTTCTAAACTCTGTGGAAAATACTTTACCGTTATCTACCAGAACTGTACTATCCTATACAAATACTGTGAACCATTGTCTTTGGCCCAGGCCTATGAGAAGAATTGCTGGTTGTATTTAACTGAAACCCTTTGCCCTGCCTATGAATATATTTGGTTTGTATTTTCTTATAACCGTGTCTTTTCATCCCTTTTATGAGTATTTGAAGTGCCATTTTGCTCCCACTTCATTTTGGAGCTAAACTTGTTCATTTACTTACCAGTTGGATTTTTGTGGTTAATTAGTTTGTGATATTGAGCTGCTTGTGCTAGTGTAATGTTTTCTAACTGACTTAGTAAAAATATGTATATTATTTTACCAAGAAACCTTGAGTAAGTGTATATTTGAATGACTGTATGCGTTGGTCCTTTGTGTAACTTGTTCTACTGCTCACCTAAATTCTTGAGATAAGTCTGGCTGCTTAGCCATCGCTACCACTTTACTGTGTAGTACAGGCTATTACCAAAGGTGAAATTGTGCTTACACTTGTAGTTCTAATTGCCTGTAGTGTTCCCAAAGGGTACTGCAGGTGATTCTGCCTAACACCCACCCCACATGTCAGGCAAATGTGCATCCTTCCGGCCGCAACTATAACAGCACCAACAACACACATGCATGCATGCCACAAGACACATGACTTGCAATGTAGAGAAGCACTGGCTGAAAAGTGAACTTTCAAAGTTGCTAACACACAAATGAACTGCATGAAGCATGGAATGTAACCCAATGAAAGATGGTTTGAATATAAATATGTACAATTAAAAGGGGGAATGAAGGTCAAAGCAGTCCAAGGGAAAATATTAAATTAAATAAAAACCCTATGCCTAAATAACTGTATACATGAACAACTGGGAAGGAAAGTCTGCAAAGTCTGGGGAAAATGATAAATAAAACAAGGAAACCTACCACTAAATAACTATGAACAAAGGCAGCAGGCTAGTCCTCCTCGTATTGAGCCTTTCCACAAGGGCTGGGTCTAACTCCACGCCCCCTCCCCCTCAGTCTGGCCTCCGTTTTTGCCTGGAGGGCTTGCTTGTCATCCAGCATCTGTGTCTCTATCACTCACGCTTCCCCGCAAGTGGCCTCCAGGAAGGCAGCCCGCCTCCTTGCCCGACGCAACGCAATCCCAGCACTGGCCATCAGTACTGTTGTAGATGGGACTGGTGCACAGGGGGCCCAACTGGTATGTTGGCCGGAAGGAACCCTGGAGGGTAACTGGTGCACATAGGAGGAAGACGAGGAGGTGTTTGCAGTAGTGAACAGCCCATGTAGTCCACAACCGAACAGGCATGCTGCAAGTCAGGACACGAGATGGTATAGCTCACTGTGATTATGGGCAAGCAGACTACGAGTAGTCTATCCATCATTATGAATGACACCTGCCCGCCTCATGAACCTGGCTAGCAGGTGCAGCACATAATCCCGGAGGAGATACCATCTGGCAAGGGGGTGCCGGTCTGGGTGGACACACCAGCCGAGAAGCGGGGTGGGTCTGGGCAGAGGCATCCTGGCAGGTGCACACTGCTACATTTGATGGTCCAGGGACTGGATTTTGCACTGGCACCTTCACAGTAGCCTGCACAGCCTCATTCCCCTGGGACAAGACTGCACCAAGCATGCCCACCTCAACACCCCACCTGACCCCATGGGCTAGGCTGCAACGGCCTCCGCTTCCGTCAACGTGGATGACTCCATGGCGTATTCTGCAATGGATGGCCCTAAAATACTGGACCACCCCTACTACTCATACCCAGGTGAGAGCCTTCCTAGGTCTCACTGGGTACTATAGGAACTTCATTGAGAACTATGGGTCCATAGCTTCGCCCTTGAATGTGATCTCTTCTCCCAAATTCCTTAAAAAGGTCAGGTGGAATGAGGAGTGCACTGAAGAATTTGAAGGCCTAAAGAAAGCCCTTTGTCAAGCTCCAGTCCAAGAGCTCCTGACTACAATCAAACCTTCATTGTGCAAACTGCAGATTCAAATACAGGTATAGGTGCAGTCCTTAGTCAACTGGATGAGAAAGGTAGGCAGTACCCCATATGCTTCATCAGAAGGAAGCGGAAGGAACCAGAAACAAGGTGGGCAACCTTTGAGTGTGAGTGCTTTGCTATTGTGTGGTCAGTGAAGATGTTTAGACCATACGTGTATGGATCTACTTTAGTGATTCAGACTGACCACCTACCCTTGAGATGGTTGATGCAAATGAAAGGGGAAAACCCAAAACTACTGAGATGGTCAATAAGCCTGCAAGAGTTTGATTTCACCATTGAACACAGGTCAGGGTGTCACCACCAAAATGCTTATGGTCTCTCCAGGATGTTTGAACGACTGGAGTAGGAGATTCATCCAGGAGTGGATTAAATCCTCCTGTCCCTTAGTCTGGGGGGCGAGTGTTAGGGATAATTCTACAAATGTGCTAATTTCCATTACCTTTTGAGACCCCCAGCAACATTGCTGGATTTCTAGGATTTGATTTTTTTACCTGGGAAGAGTGTGAGTCTTTTTTCCCACTCTGTATTTTTTGTGTGTTTTACTTTTGTGTTCTTTGGTTAAGGAGTTTTAAAATAACTCCAGTGGCATCATCTGTTTCTGTGTTTCACACATCACCTTCAGTGCAGTGGCACAGGGGTGTCTTTCAGACTCTACAAGGTATACATACCTTCTCTGGGGGGACTGACTACCGTCTCCCAGAACATGTAAAGTTAAATTATCTTTACTAGTCTTTTTAAATTTACTGACCCAGCACACAATATCTTCCCATAGAGTGCTGGAGGGGTTGCCTAGCTTCCCCTGAATCAAAACACTCATGTAACCGTAAACTGTTACCTTTTCCTACTTTAAATGGCTGGTGGCAGTGGTTTAGATCAACGACCAGATTTCTTGCGACTGCTAACAACGGTAGCTAAAAATCGGGGCCGCCATGTTTTTCAATATGGCGCTCCAGACCTTTCTGTAAAAACAGACTCCAGCCATCTTTTTTTGCCATTTATTTTAGGAAGAGTCCTTCTTGTGTTTGTCTCTGGGCGCCAAACCAGGTTTGGTCCCTTTGTTCATGCCCTTTGGTGGGCTTCAGTGCTAAAGCCCTCCTCTGGTGCCAGAGTGTCTGGGGTGGACAGGATGTGAGGGAGGTGCCAGAAACACCCCATGCTTAGTCTCCTAGGAGACCTGAATCCACCCTGGCATGATTGGCTGGCTGACTGTCCGGCAAGGAGAGCCATCCTGCTGGGTGAGTTACAGCCAGGCTGAATGAATGGGGGAAAACTGTTTAAAAGCAGGTCTCAGGGACATGGAAAGCATAGTGGAACACTGGAACGAAAGAACCAAAGACGAGCTGAAGGAAGAGGACTGCTGCAACTCCTGGACGACAGGTGAAGCCCTGCTGCAGGTCTGAATTGCGTGAAACTCCAATCAACAGAGAAGCCCTTCAAGGTTAACAACCAACTCGTAAGCCACCTGGACATAGTTCCTAACTGGTCGAATTTTCAGCAGAGTGCTGTTGAGAACTGGATAGCCAGTGGGAAGGAAAGCAGCTTGTGGACTTTAAGGCACTCACACCTTAAACCAACGTCTTGCTTCAGCTTTTCCCTGGGCAGTGCAGGAAACTCCCGACCACCTCCTTCTTTTCCCCACGACTGAAGCTCAGGAACAGCGACATCTGCTCGAACTGCCAGGAACAACTGCCTCAGCTACAGCTTTATTCATAAACAAGGTACTGCGCAAACGTGATCGGGAACTATTTTCGGCCATCGAGAATGTGCAGGAAACTTTCCTCAACTACGAACGCTTGTCCTTCCCTAAACATTCATCAAACTTTTCACATAGCCAAATTCTTCTAAACTCTGTGGAAAATACTTTACCGTTATCTACCAGAACTGTGCTATTCTATACAAATACTCTGAACCATTGTCTTTGGCCCAGGCCTATGAGAAGAATTGCTGGTTGTATTTAACTGAAACCCTTTGCCCTGAATATGAATGTATTTGGTTGTATATTCTTATAAACTTGTCTTTTTATCCCTTTTATGAGTATTAGAAGTGCCACTTTGCTCCCACTTCATTTCGGAGCTAAACTTGTTCAGTTACTTACCAATTGGATTTTTGTGGTTTATTAGTTTGTGATATTGAGCTGCTTGTGCTAGTGTAATGTTTTCTAACTGACTGAGTAAATAAATGTATATTCTTTTACCAAGAAACCTTGAGTAAGTGTATATTTGAATAACTGTATTTGTTGGTCCTTTCTGTAACTTGTTCTACTGCTCACCTAAATTCTTGAGATAAGTCTGGCTGCTCAGCTATCGCTACCACTTTACTGTGTAGTACAGGCTTGCACCAAAGGTGAACTTGTGCTTACACTTGTAGTACTAATTGCCTGTAGTGTTCCCAAACGGTACTGCAGGTGATTCTGCCTAACACCCACCCCACATGTCAGGCAAATGTGCATCCTTCCAGCCGCAACCATAACAGCACCAACAACACACATGCATGCATGCCACAAGACACATGACTTGCAATGTAGAGAAGCACTGGCTGAAAAGTGAACTTTCAAAGTTGCTGACACACAAATGAACTGCATGAAGCATGGAATGTAACCAAATGAAAGATGGTTTGAATATAAATATGTACATTTAAAAGGGGGAATGAAGGTCAAAGCAGTCCAAGGGAAAATATTAAATTAAATAAAAACCCTATGCCTAAATAACTGTATACATGAACAACTGGGAAGGAAAGTCTGCAAAGTCTGGGGAAAATGATAAATAAAAAAAGGAAACCTACCACTAAATAACTATGTACAAAGGCAGCAAGCTAGTCCTCCTCTTACTGAGCCTTTCCACAAGGGCTGGGTCCAACTCCACGCCCCCTCTCCCCTCAGTCTGGCCTCTGTTGTTGCCTGAAGGGCTTGCTTGTCATCCAGCATCTGTGTCTCTATCACTCACGCTTCCCTGCAACTGGCCTCCAGGAAGGCAGCCCGCCTCCTTGCCCGACGCAATGCAATCCCAGCACTGGCCATCAGTAATGTTGTAGATGGGACTGGTGCACAGGGGGCCCAGCTGGTATGTTGGCCGGAAGGCACCCTGGAGGGCAACTGTTGCACATAGGAGGAAGACGAGAAGGTGGTTGCAGCAGTGAACAGCCAATGTAGTCCACAAGGGAACAGGCATGCTGCAAGTCAGGACACGAGACAGTATAGCTCACTGTGATTATGGGCAAGCAGACTATGAGTAGCCTATCCATCATTATGACTGACACCCGTCCGCCTCATGAACCTGGCTAGCAGGTGCAGCACATAATCCCGGAGGAGATACCATCTGGCAAGGGGGTGCCGGTCTGGGTGGACACACCAGCCAAGAAGGGGGGGTGGGTCGGGGCAGAGGCATCCTGGCAGGCGCACACTGCTGCATTTGATGGTCCAGGGACTGGATTTTGCACTGGCACTTTCACGACAGCCTGCACAGCCTCATTCCCCTGGAACAAGTCTGCACCAAACACCCCACCTGACCCCATGGGCTATGCTGCAACGACCACCGCCTCCGTCAACGTGGATGACTCCATGGCGTATTGTGCAATGGATGGCCCTTTTGTGGCATCACCTGGTCCCACCACTGCTGAGTAGTCCACTTCCACCATCACCTTCTTGAACTTGCCCCAGTAGCCATGCCCAATGTCGCCGGTGCTGCCCCAGCCACAATGCTCCCTGATGATGAGTTGTCATGGGGCTTGGCTGTGGCATGTACCTCTGCCTGGTGGAGTCATCCCTCTATCCATGCTCCACAGCTTCTGCCCTCTTCATCAGAGGCAACTGTGGAAAACGAGACACAGAACAGCAACATCAGTGTACTTCAACAAAGCCAACGTGGCATCACCAACATTCACAGCAACATAACTTGTCAAGGGAACAACCATTAAACCTCCACACCCTCACACATCGACATGCAATTCAATCCATGCAGACACCTGTCTGGCCATGTCTTCACACGATCACATCAAACTACATGCCACTGTCACAATCAATCTATTGTGTGTGCTATACACTCGTTCATCAATTGCACATGCAAATGTGAGCATGCCATGGCACCAAGCACATGCACAGGCATACACATTCACGCAGCGCCATGACCAATCATATCAGCGTTCCGGGAACTGCAATTCCTCAACGTAACTTAGCCAGACATCCAAATGCACTTGTTGCATCCAGGCGTGAGTCACAGATTCCCATTTTGGGCACATACAAATCAGCATCATGCGTGCACATGATGTGGGCCACACTACCTCAACTGGCACATTTGGCATCCTGGCACGTCTCAGACACAAGAAACATTGCATATACATGGTCTGCAAGCCAGCACTATAAAACAATGCAAATAAGAGCACATCTGGGAATGCTGCACCCAGGGGAGAACCTCTCCAGGACTTGCATGTTGTGACCCAACAGCCTGCACCTGCATGCACAGTACCCCTCCATGGTAGCACCGGCCTGGATGTATCGCATAGCCTTGCTGTCTGTCCTGGATTTCAGATCCTCCCAGTGCTTGTGTACGGTCTTGAAGGTGTGTCGGGCCAGCCCCTCCACCTTGATGGCATCCGTGATCCCGTCCCAGATCTGCTGACGTCCTTCCTTGCCGTGTTGCTTCACAGGGTGGAAGAGGGCATCATAATGCTCCAGGACCTTCTCCACCAGGAAGTCAACTTCAAAGGCGCTGAAGTTGACAGCCTCTGCATCGCTGCCACAGGGTTGCCATTCTGTGGATTATGGTGCTGACATGACAACCCTCGAGTCATGTGTGGGTGGGCAAGGTGGTACTGGAGCTGGGCTGTGGAGCAGTGGTGGTGGTATGGCACAGTGGGAGTCCAACGGAGCAGCTGATGGGGTCAAAGGTACAGAGACAGGAGGTAAGTCAATGGCTTTACAGCAGGCACTCCAAATTCAGTGCAGGTGGGCAGCAGGCACACACACTATAAAGACAGCAGCATATAGCAAAGTTGGAGGCAGCACAGGGCAGGAGGAGGGAGGTAAAAAGGCACAGAAGCAGGAGTGTGGGTCTTCCGATTCTAGCAATGAAGGCAGCCAGAAACAGAGTGAAGGGACTTTGCATGCAAATACAGAGAAAAGCGTGGACACATGAAAACAGAGGAAAGGCCCTCAGAGCATAACTTACGTGACAAGTACTGTGGGAAGACATTGAGCACATCATACTCGGAAAATCATAAGTACGTGTAAAAGCAACACCGAATGTGCGTGCGAAGGGGAAGAGAGGGACACAGTGGAGTACACGTGTATTTTGGGTTGCCACACATTTTTTTCACTTGAGGGACGATACGTACTTCTTATTTTGGTGGCGGCTTTGCCTCTAAGCATAGACTTTTGATTTTTGTGAGGCTAACGGTGAGTCGCATACGCATTTGTTTATACCTTGGGTGCCCTTGTGTATCACACACAACTAATCATACTTTTCTGGTAGCTTTCTGGAGTTCTCATGCACATTTTTGGTGTTTCTGGCTGCCATTGCATACCACACACACCTTTTTCCTTATTCCGGAAGCTATCAGGGTATTGCATACTCATTTTTTTCAAGGTGCCTGTGCGTTACACTTTATGTACTATCCACACCTGGGGTACATTTGCCCCTTGCTGGGCCACAGTGCTACATCTCTCATCATGTAGACGGCCCCCCTCACTCACATTGGCCAGGAAAATAACTTGGTGTGCCTTCCATATTTCCATTACACTTGGAACATGAGTGGAAAGGCCCCAAAAGGGATAGGGGGCAGATGGAGCTGGGGTCAGGGGTGAGCTGTGGAAGCAGCTGCCCCAGCACCAAGTGGTCAAGGACATGCTGTGGAAACAGCGGCACCAGTCCCAAGTGCTCAAGGACGTGCTGTGGAAACAGCTGCACCAGTCCCAAGGAGTAATGCCATGCCCCAGGCCACTAGTGGTCCAGCATCTGGATCCCAAAGTTGTCCCAGCCACACATGGGGTGGCAACAACATCTTGTGGAATATGTGGCAAGAAGGCAAAGCCTGCACAACATGACACAGTACAGAACACTGGCACATTGAGGAAGAACTTCCCTGATGAAGAACACCAGATCCTCATGGACTGCGTGGGCAGTCACCGCTTTGACATGTGCCAGCAACTGAGGAGCACCCATGCAACTGCTCAGCACATGTTGCATTGGCAGAATGTCACAGACGAGATCAAAACCTTATGGTATGAGATGTGCACTGCTGCAATGGTAGTGACGTGCTGTAATGCTCTCACCCGTCACCCCAAGTCCAAGGTGGGTGCCAAGCTGGCCTCTGCTCTGACAGCTGGAGGGGGATCACCAAAGGAAGAGGAGCTGACCCAGCATAACGAGGCTATGAGCCAATTCATACTACTGGTGTATGTGCAAGGCATGGGAAGCCTGGAAAATCACAAGGACATGTCCGGTGAGTGACCAAAATTGTGCATCCTGAGTATGTGAAGTAATCCATCACCAAGATGTATAATTGTAGTGCACATCTGGCTGCATTGGAATGTCTGCCCTGGGTGAACCATGTCATGTGGTGGACTGACTCCTGTCCAGTGGACACAATAGTGGATACAAAGCATGTGGTGTAAATCAGTGGAAAATGTCTGTGTGACACTATTCATCCCCCACAAGCATCCCCCACCCAACATCTTCAACATGATACCACTACGTGCACAGTTTGCTGCATCCTTCAACCTTCATCCTTGGGTGACCCTGCTCTGCTAGATATGTGCATGTGTCCCAAATCCTAGTTGCCAAGCAGGATATTGACTCTCTTTTCACACATGTACATATGTGCTGCCATGCCACATGGACCATCCAAGATGACACCTTATGTGGGCCCTGAGTGAGTGTGCATATGTTCTGATGGACACATCCCAGCTGCCCCAATGGCAATGACTCCTGAGGAAAATTGTTGTGATGCCTAGTCCCTGTTACCCTCCCACACTCAGCCCACACTCCATGTGCCCAGGCCCCTCTCCCTCTTGTGAGGCAATGTACCTTGGTCCTATCTACAACTCCATTAACTTACTCTCTCCACTTCACGGACCTTGCCTAGGTGTTCTGCTTACAGCCATACAGCCATACATCACCCAGGACTATTTGCTGTTTCCCTAACTAACCGTTTCCCTAACTAATGACATGCTCTCTTTGTCTATAGTCCCTGTACCAAGACAAGACTGGTTTAGCATGTGATGGATGTGGCCTTGCATGTGCATATGTGTGGCTGCCTGTTGCCATGTAATGTTATTACACATCAAAGAGACACATGTCCATGCCATTTCACTGGTAGTAGTCAGGAGAGTTGGCCAGTCTGCATATGCCATGCTCACATATTCATGGCCATAGTGTGTAGATGCTGTATTTCTTCTGACTACATACCCTGCATTTTGTGTCATGACAGGTATGTGATACACATCTTTACTGTATACACGTTGCACATGACTCCACACGTCTTTTTCTGTCCATGTGCAGGTGAGGATGCAAAAGACACAGAGGAGGAGGATGCTTCAGACCACCAGTGGAAGACATTACATGGCAGGCCATGAGAACCTACTGGTGCTCCAGACCATCCTTAGCCATGCTGCAGACTCTTCAGAATCTTTAGACTCAGCTGGCTCTAATGCTGAACCGGATATGCAGTCCTCAATGCTAGTGGAATTGAGTGCACCAATGGGTAGAGCAGTTATGAACCATGAGTCTGCATGGGGTCATGTGTCTTCACAAGGCCAGTCATAGGTGGCACCCCTATCTGCAGTGGTTACGGCTGCAAGGCCACCCTCCCATGTATTGGTTTCTGGTCCTGGAACAGACGTCCAAGGGAGGGTTGCAGACCTGCAGCCAAGGACAGGGGCATCACAGCAAGGGTGATGCTCCCTTGTATCAGGAAGGCATGGGCCATACGCATGTGGGGGTGTGTGCAGCCTGTGCAGACAGAGTGGGAGCTGCAGATGTTGCATTCCACACACTGACAGGGTGCTGCCTTTGAGAGTTTGGCTGAAGCCATGGATACAGTGGTCACTTCCATGACCCCCCCAGCAACACAGGTGGCACAACAGCTACAGGTCCTGCAGTCCACATGCCGCTTCCACAGCCTGCGGATGGAGGCCAATATCAGGGGCTGACTGGCAGATCTGCAGTGTCTGGAGGCATCCCTGCTCCCTGCAGAGTGAGATGTTGGCCCAGAGGGCTGCAATCCATGAGGAACATGCAGCCACCAGAAGACTGTTCCAACAGGAGGTGTTAGCATCGAGGCAGACAATCGCAGTGAAATTCCGTCAGACCCGTGAGGTTGTGCATAGTGACCTCACAGCCGTCAGTCTGGTGGTGCATTCATCAGTGTCACACATGGCGGCTGACACTGAGGACCAGGCCAGGGCACTACATAGTCAGCCTCCAGCACCATTTCTACCCAGAGATTCAATGCAAGATGGGGACGCTGGCACTGACATGCCTCGTGGTCCACCGTAGCCGTGAGGTCCATGAGCCCATGGTGGGGTTGTAGCTTTTTATTTATTTTAGTTTTTTTATTGGACATCCACCCATGTAGATGTTGACATGCACACTATTCCTCCTACTAGTGGGTGGACCCACCTGTTTTTATATTGTTTTATTTTTACAACTTTAGTAGACCTGAGGCCCGGATGTTGGGTTTTTATTTTTGAGTTGGCCTTTCCAGGTTTCTTTTATACATATATTTTGTTTTTACTTTGTGCAGTTGCCCTCTTAAGGCCATGACGTATGCAGTGGTGGACATGCAGGCATGCAGAGTGAGGTCAGCTTGCATGTTTGCATGGTGGTGATCAGGATTGCATGTGCAGGTAACTATGGTTTCAGTGCATTTTGACACATGTGTGCTGTGTGAATGGTAATGAACTATGTCTGTTGTAATGTCTTGTCCCATGTTGTTTCAGTAATCCGTAATGAGGTGGTGACTGCTGTCCGGGTGGAGACACCCTGCACCATTTGACGTCCATGCCCCCCATACCCTCCACCAGGCATTGGCCCTCCTGTCACTCATTTGGAGGCACATTTCCTGGTGAAGGTATTGACATCATACCGGCTCAGTCAGCAGGTAAGCATGAGCACTGTCTTGCATGTTCAGCATGCGTCATTGTTCCCTGTGTTTGCTGGATGTGGATGTTTCCTTATATGTGCTTTGCATGCTACCATGCCAGGATGGTTTTTCAAGTTTACTCATGTCACTGTCTTCCTCCCTCAGTCAACTCAGCTGTTCCTGCACCTACTGTGGTGTAGTGCATGCCCTTCACCATCTCCAATCCAGACAGTGTACTCCTTGATGTGTTTTTCACTTGGCCATCCCTTTCACTGTCACTCCTCTCTCTCTCTCTCTCTCTCTCTCTCTCTCTCTCTCTCTCTCTCTCTCTCTCTCACACTCTTTCTCTCTCTCTCTCTCTCTCTCTCTCTCTCTCTCTCTCTCTCTCTCTCTCTCTATCTCTTTCTCTCATGCTATGCTGCACTCATGGGCAGATCACAAGCTATGTCCTGTCACACTCTTGCACTCTGTGGTTCTTCTGCAGTCGGTGGTGTTTTCATCCTCCTTTCATGTGTTGTCATGGATGTGCAGTTTCTTTCTGTTGTTGCTATGCATCTCTTTGCATTCGGGGGATTTGTCTCCCAGTGAGTTGCATCATGTGCAAGGTAGGTGGGTACCCTGTGCAGGTAGGTGAAGGGCATTTGCAGGCACTTGTGTGGTGTTTGGCTAGGAGTCTTGCACTGGGTGTGATCACGTTGTATTGAGTTGTCTTGTGGGCCACCGGTACTACTTCATGCGTGCATGTGTCAAATTGTGTTTCTGGTCATAGGTCTGGGCATGGTGTGGTTTCTATGGATTAATTGGGCTACAGGTTGCAGATTCAAAATTGTGGGAATTCCAGCTGTGTGGGCCTTTCATGGGGGTTGGGAGTGGGTGTTAAGTCCAGCTGTTTGTGGCCTGTGACAGGTGTTGATGGTTGTGCTGATATGTGTTTCATTGCACTTTGCACATGTGTACTAAGTGACACTTTGCATCCCATGTAATGTTTGGGGGGTGATGGTTCTATGACACATTTGGCCTCTGTTGCTCAGGGTTCAACATTGATGGCGTGCAGCCCCAGTTATGATCCACAAACATGTAACCATTGATGCACCTTTATGGGATGGTATGTTGTGTACAGGCACACTATGTTGTGCAGTGTTGGCGTTTTCACATGCATGCTGTTCCATGCATGATACACCATAGTGTTTGAAGCTTCAAGTTGACCACAGCTGGGTGCATGTTGCAGATGCATTCAATTGAATGCACAATTTAACCAATTGCATGCTGTCACAATGAAGTCTGCATTGACCTTGCACTTTTCCCTTGCATCCTACCTATCGCATGAATTTATCCTTGTTGGCAGTTTCACTTTGCTTTGTCATGTTTACTTATGTCTTCCATGGCAGTTTCTTCAGTGGCCAGCCTTCCAGTCTGACATCAGACTCTGTGATATGATGCCTCCAACATGGTCCTGCATGGAGTGCAAAAGGTGAGTATTTGTGTGCTGGCCTTCTTGTGCTTTGCATCATTTCCTCCCATGACTGTGTTCACTGCAGTGTCCCACTACTACATTGGTGATGGCATGCCTTGTCATGTCATTGTTTGTCTTCCTGGGGGGTCCCCACTTTTTGGGTGCTCAATTATATGCATTTCTGATATCTTCTCATTTTCAAGCAGCATGTTGACTGATGCATGTGTTCTGTATATGCCATTGGCTTGGAAATGGGGATATGGGGAGCAGGTGCAAGTGGATCTTGGTCAACTTGCCTAAGCCCTGCCCACCTGGTGCCTTCCTGGTTGCCGCTATTTTTCTCCACTTAGCAAGCCCGGTCCATATTGTGCCGTCCTGGTTGCCACTCCTTTTCCCTACTGAAGGAGCCCTACAGCCTCTTTACCTTTAAAGATGGGGAGCAGGTGCAAGTGGATCTAGGTCACCTGGCCTAAGCACCACCCACCTTCTTAGCCCTGCCTCTTCCTTCCTGCTCTTAACTCTTAGATCAAGGGCATCTCTCACCCGGGCGTCGGAAGCGAAGGGCAGGCAAAGAAAAGGGCAATTCCTGTTTGGACCTGTTTGGACCAGGAGGACTCAGGACCCGAAACCCTGCTCAGACAGCAGTTATGCATGCACCAACATGTGTTACTCCCTCTGTCCCCACAGGCCATCTCCACCCCTCTAGTCCATCCGTGATGTTCCCTTGTGCCCCTCCTTCCTGCACACAGGTGTTGCCTGGTTGATTGGTTGATTCTTCTATCTTGCACTCCGCCTTCTCCCACCCCCCACTCCGGCCTACTTCTTCTATCCTAATACATTCTGGTTTCGCCATCACCGTCTTGTGGCCAATGCTGGATTTGACTTTTACGGACTTCATTGATTCACGGTGTGTCACCCTTTCTCATGGTGGCCCTGAATCGTGCTGTTCCCATCTTCATCTTCTATCCAGGCTTGCAACATTATGTGTTACTACTAACTTCTGCAATTGTATTTGCTATCCCTTCTTGCTTCTCCACTCTTTTTGACTGCTTACTCTCTGTTCTCTTCTCCTCTCCCTTTCTCCCTTTTCCTATCTCCTCCCCTTACCTTCTTCTATGCACTTACTCTATCAGAATTGTTCCTGGACCTAGTATGAAAGCAGCCTTGTCTGTCTCCTCCACCCTCCCCTTACTTGTTGTTTTTCCTTAAAATAGTGCCCCATCCCCTAGAGCACTATCTGAAATGTTGTCAGGCCTAGTATGATAGCCGCTTGTTTTGTTCCGCCCTCCCTTTCTGCTCCCCTCTTCCTCACATTTTTTTTTCTCTGGCTCTAACAGAAATGTCATAAAGCCTAGTACAGTAGTCGCCTGTCTATTTCTATTTCCTTCCCACTCTCCCCCGCCCTTCCTTATCTATGTCTTAACTCTTGCACTGACATGTCGTCAGGCCGAGTATGATAGTAAATTTCACACCCTTACTGTTGATGGCCTGTAAGAATGTCATTGTATTTTTCCTTGTTCCCTCCCTTGCCTTGAAGTACATTGAAACACGTTGTGTATAGGTGCTATATAAATAAACTATCATATCATATATGTGACATTCAGGGGGTCAGCCAGTGTGGGGTTGTGCTTGTTTGTCAGTGTGTGTGTTTTGTGTGTTTGAATTGCATGCAGCATGCAGTTTTGCTGCATGTGTGCTGGGACACATGTAGATGGTTGCCTTGTGAGTTGTTGTTTGCATGTGTTGCATGTCACTTAGGGGGGCACGTGGGTCCATGCTTCTTGGGTGCATTGATGTATTGGCTGCACTCAGTTTGTATTTTTTCATTGTCTGCAGTTCCTTCCATCAGGGAATGATGGCTATTTCAGGGGATGCAGTTTGACTGCCCACTGCATGTGTTGAATGGAAATCATATTATGCCTTCTTTTGACTTATATTGGCCTAAACCTAGTTGCTCTGCGAAAAAAACTGCGTTGCAAAGTTCCGATTTCTGATCGACTTTGCCGCCATTTTAGAATCATCCGCCATTTTGATTTCTGTTTGTATGATTCTCTGTTCTAAAATGGTGACTGTGTTTCTAACTTGCAACCAAGCCTCCCGACCTTTGAATTCAGTTAATGGTAAGACTGTCTGCGGGCCGATTGTTTAGACTAGGTAAAGAGACCTTGTACTACGAATGAATTGTCGTCTCAGTATTGTCTGCGCTAACAAGCCTCATCCACGAATACACATTGGCGACAATGAAATGTAAACGCCAAGCAAGGACACAAGCTGAACTACATTGTGTTGGGATATAGACTAAGGATTACCACGGGATCCTCAATATACATCGCCATTGTAACTTGATGGAAATGCAAACTTATGTAATCATTCTGCTTATTATTGTATAAGCTGTATGTGAACTAGGCACAAACTCTAGACCACAGATTATTAACATGGAGAGGGGCTGGACAATATTGTTGAAACTGTATAAAAAGCATGAATATCTAGATGTCCAGCACTCTCTCTCCTCTCTTTGACGGGCTGGTACTCATTGTGGGTTGTTGAGAGCCAGTTAGCTATCTGTTTCTATGTTTCTTTGTAAACTGCACAGAATAAAAGATCTGTGAATCTTTATAGCCCGTGTTTGGTGTATTTAAATTTGTGGTACTCAGCCTCGATATTTCCTTTGTTTTAACAGATGGTGCCCGAATAGGGACCCTCAAGATTGATGCCATCTCGTTGAAGAGTTGACGCGGCTATCGGACCGGGATCGGACGGTGAGAAAGGGGGCCCCTTCTTGGATGAGACACACCACCTAAACTGTACTGCACGACCCGATCCCCAGACGGTGAGTACGTGATCCCAGACGGCATCTTGATGAGGGTCCATATATCGAGGCGGGCAGTTTTGCCTCACCAACCACGAGGGTCCTTTGTTGTCCTTAGTAATCCGGTTGGACCTCCCTTATTTCTTTGATCAGGTGAGTCGTGCCCCGATTCCTTAGTATCCTGATATTTGATTTGGCGCATTGTCCTCGCGAGAACAATTATTGACCAGGTAACACCAGAAATCTGATATGCCTGAGAAATGGTCTGCCTGTTATTATTCCGCGGAGACAGACAATCTTTGGAATTTGGCTGTCCGGCGCCACAGGAGGGGTCGTCGGCGTGTACTATGTAATGTAAGCACGGCATTGGTAGTATAGTGTTTAATGATATTTGCCATAGACAAAACAGACATGCTTCTGAACTTCAGGTACCAATAAATGGTAGCTTTGAGATGTCTCGTGTAGAATATTTAGAATCTATATTATTAAAGAAAAAAAGCTAGACCTGCAGCATTTGATGTATTGCAAAATTGGAAAAAAGAAGCTATGCAGCAGCTTAAAGAAGAGAGAAACATGCGCGCCGACATATGTCGAACTCCGAGAACGCGTTATTTTATGATCAACAAAAACAGTAAAGAGTCAGTTAGAAATGGATAAGGCTTTTCAACTTGGCATTCAGAAAATATACCCGTCTAAAAATGTTTTATGCATCAGATGAATTAATTGAAAAGCTTTTAAATGAACAAAGGCCTGCTGCCACTGCGCCACCTCCGTATGTACCTATTCCTGTTGTTTTACCTCTTCCTGCTGTTGTCCCTCCTCGCGTAGCAGTTCCTGCTCCTCCTATTGTTCCTCCTATTGCTCCTCTTCCTCCAGTTATTGCTCCTCTTCCTATTGTTGCTCCTCCACCTATACCTCCACCATTGCCTGCTGATATGGGTTTGATAGATTTGTCTTTTTCACCAGTGATAGCACCTTCATTACCTAGTGTACAAGATTTGTCTACTCTTTCTCTTCCAAGTGGTTCTGTTCTGCTTGTAGTTGATAAGGGAGCGGAATCAAAGATTGTAACTCGGAATACAGTTTCTAAAGAAAGAAAGCATGGTCTAGACAGTGCATGGAGAAGGGTGAACAATCTGATGTTCTTGCTACACTCTCTAATTTGGAACAGACTGAACGATACAGATATCCCGCAAGGGTTGAGGGATCTGCATACTTTAGAATATTCAAGAGATACTGCTGTGAAAGTATATGAGCACGTCAAGAGGGTTTTTTAGTATAGAAGGGAGTTGGAAAAGTTACAGAACGAAGAAATAGATGGTGATAGTGTGGGCTATTTTGTACAGAAATGGTTCCTTCCTCTTTGTAAATCGATGAGTGAAGAAACGCGAATTTGCATGAGAGATGCACTTAGATGGATTTCAGATATGTCGATGTCTCCCGTAGAAGTATATGACACGTATAATCAGTATACGCCAGAAATGCAGAGGAAAGTGATACAGGTAATGGTAGAATACTTGCAGGATGAATGTATAAAAGGAAAGACTTGTTGTCCCGCAGAATTATTGAATATCTACAAGAGAGCTTTTTCCTCTGACACTCCGTCAGCTGCTTTAGCGCTCAATTTTGTTGTAAGCTTTCGGAGTTGCCTATTTCTCAGTTGCCTATAAGAGAGGTTCCTCCGACATTTGTCCCTAAAGGCGAGGTTCCGGCTAATGCCGCAATGGGTGTAGCCGCCTATGACATTGATGCACATTATGTATCACAGTTTGTTCATGTCCCGTTCTCAAGACAGGAAGTGAACACCATTAGACAATCTATAGCAGATATTAGAAAGAATCCCACAGGGTTCTATAAAGAGATAGAATCTGTCCTGCAGTCATCAGTATTTACTCTGGGTGATATAGATTTGTTATTTCCTGTGCTCCTACCTGCCGACTTGTGGAAACAGATCAGGACAGTAGACGATGTACCAGGGTTAGGGGACACATGGAATAATGTGACTACTCAAGATAGAGGTAGACCATCTGTTGAGAGACCACCGCAGGTAATAGTCACCTTGCCTGATAGAATAGTGACAAAATTGAAAGCCTTAATTCCCAAGAGAAGGATTGTCTGAGGGTGCTACCGAATTCTTTAATCAGTTTGAACAAGTATTTTCAGTTTTCAGTGGGCAAGATTTAAGCACAGAGTCTGGAAAACGATTATCTGTAGACAAATTTGTGCGTGGATTGTTGTTAGGCGGAAACCTGTGCAGTTCCCTCTGGGACCACTGCAAAAGATTTAGGACTACAGGTGTTTGGCAGTAAACCCACTTGGTAGCAGTCTGTACCACACAGATTCACTTGGTAGCTGTGACTGAGCAGTCAGACTTCCCTCAAGAAGAGTTAGGCAGTATGTGAAGTATACAACATAGGGCAATTTACACAGTAGAACAAGCAAACACGGCACAAGGCTTCGGTGTAAAGATATATAGTTATTTATTTATAAAAACACATCTATGGAAAACACTCTGGCACTAGTACAGTAAACACTTCAATCACAATTACTATAAGAAAGAGATCAATCCCCCTAACAATAGTTCGACAAGTCTAGGTTCAACGGCATAACTTATTTGCAGACAGAGGTGTATGCTTTAACCTAGATGGCACTCTAGTATTCGTTAGGACGGGAGAGTAAAAGGCAGGTTATGAAATCACTCGGCACCAATGCTTTTATGAACAAATGCAAGGCAAGTAAGGCAGGGTCTACTGCAGATCACAAAGTTCAGAGGCCAGGCCCACTCGGAGAGAGGCAAGGCGATATGACCCAAAGAAGTGTCTCAGTGGAAATGCGCTTCGAGTCTTGGTCGTAAATTGTTATGGAAAGATTGGACCAGTTCAGAACAGAAAGTTAAGAAAGCTTGAAGGCGACCCAATGGAGAGGCGAGGATTAAGACACCTCACTCTATCCGGCAGAAAGGGAAGCCAGGCGGACACGGTACCTTGTTTGTGGAGAGACAGCTCCGGCGGGGGCAGTTGTTCCTGGTGGTGGATGCATGTCGGGTCTTTGCCAAGAGAAGAGATGATCTCGTCGTCGAAGGAAAGTTGAAGATCGTTGCACCACCAGGGAAGAGACCAGCCGCGGAGTGCTCCGTCACAATACACCACCTTTTGGTCGCGGTACAGGGGTAGTGGCTATCCAGTTGCTGAGGTGCTCTGCAAGGGCAATTCGACCACTGCGTCCTGGAGTGAAGAAAAAGCAAAGGCGACTGGTTGTTCCCACCAGTCAGGGGAAGAGACTCTCCGGCGGGGAGATCTCCTCTGTCGTCGGGAAGTGGTGAGTCGGTTCAGCAGGGCTCCACCGGAGGTGTCGTCGTTGCAGGTTGGCTCAGCTTTACCCTCATCGGATTCTTAGGTCCTGTGGCGACTTCTGAAGATCCAGTCCCAAAAGCCCTGCTTTTATGCAGAAAACCCCCATTCATTCAGCTTAGCTGTCACTCAAAACCTGCTAAGTGGTGAGCGGGGTGGCTCACCACTTGGGTCAATCACACCAGAGTGCGACTTGAGTTGGCAAGGCAACTCAGTCCAGGGTGCCTAAACCCCCTCCCACACCTCCTGTGGTACCCAGACAGAATGGCACCACTTTGGAGGGCCTCTGTGTAGAGGCCCGCCAAAAGTGGAACAAAGGGCTCAACCTTTGGTTTAGGAGTCACAGAGACAAACACAGACGCCTGGCAGAAAATACCAACAGATAGATTTATTGAAGATAAATAAACCGGTGGTACGTTAGAGATTAACGAGAAAAAGTATTAACCTCCAACAATGGGAAGAATCCCATAGGGTTATATTCGGGGTCAAATATAACAAGTAGTTTCCACTGCCACCCCCCAAAACTCGACGAGGGGGGACGGGACAGTGCCCCCTCGAATAACAGACTCAGGAGTAATCGAATTACCCCTACTAGTACGTCGACAATAGGATGGTTTGTACTAGTTCTGTTAGTAAATTTAGGTCTAGTAAAGCCAATGGTGACTTTACATGCCCGGGGAGACAGTAGTCAGTCCCCGGGTATGGAGTCTATGATGGAGGTCCGCTAGGACGCCCCAGTGCTACGGCACGGAGGGTGCGGTGTAACACACATAGACAAACATATGAGACCCTAAGGAGTAAAAGACCCAATAGCCCATAGAACACATTGACATTCTAAGGAATTACACACATTCATGTCCAAGAGTGGGAGAAAAAGAGTCTCACCCTTGGCAGGATGGAAAAGAACAAACTCCAGAAATCCAGCAAAGCTGCTGGGGGACTCACTAGGTTAGGAAATTCAGCCTAAACAGGAAAATTCTCCCTAACAATTGTTGCCTGACATCCAGTCGCAAATTATAACTTCTGAGAGTGCATGACAAGCTAAGTCTCAGTCTGAAGTGTTGCATATGGCTCAGTATTATTAAAACCGAGTCAATAATGAGAAAGAAAGGACTGAAAAGAAAAAGGGGGACTTGAAAACTAAGGTGTTGCTGCAACAGATTGTTAGAGGACCTACAGGGGGTAGTACACAGTTTTGGCGGACAGTATGTTCCACAAGGCAACGTGCCGTTGGGTCTTGTACATGAGAACCAATGTGCTTATTGCAGACAATAGGGTAATTGGCGAGCACAATGCCCGATCCTCCAGCAGAGGTCGAATAACACATTTTGCATCATGGGTAGACGATCCAGAGGCCGTCCTGGGGCAGGGGGTCCTGGCAGGAGCCAGTTTTCTCAGAATGCTCAGTCTTTTTTGCAAGACAATCAGCCACTGAGTGTGGACAATAGAAATATTTTTGATCATCCTTCTAATGCATATCTCTCTGAAGACCTTCCTTTCAATGATATATTGTTTTGCTAGGATTGCGTGAAGCAGGGTTTGGAACCTATACCTATTCCCGTTAATCAGAAAGGCCCCTATGTTGAGATGATGGTGGGAAAAAGGTTCCAGACATTCCACTGTCAGGGCAAACTAATGTTTCTGTAGGGTTTTCTGGTACGCCGGTGGTTAATCCGGTTTCTTTGCCAGTACTGATTTCACTGGGTCCATTCACAGATCACTGTCCATTTCTTTTGACATCAAACTGTGGTGAGAATTTGTTGGGGTTGAATCTGTCGAAGGAATTAAATGTGGTAATTCATTGACCTTCGGATGGAGTGTGTTTGACGATTTCACCACAGCAACCTTCTGTCTCACAGTTTCTGACTAGACCTTTGCTGCCAGAATTTAGTGACGTTCCGGATTGCGTATGGGCAATTGATGACAATGATGTTGGTGTTTTACAAATTGAGCCTGTTAAAATTGTCTTGAAACCTGGAGTAAAGTTGCCACGTATTCCTCAGTATAAGATTTCGATTGATGGTGAGCAAGCTTTGAAGTGTATAGTTTTCGATTTTGTACACCATGGGGTAATTGAAGAAATTGCAGGTAGTTTGTGCAATAGTCCAATTTTACCAGTGTGTCAAAAAGGGGATAATACAATTCCTTTTCGTTTCATTATCAATTTAACCGCTATCAATAAGATCGTCGCTCCACAATTTCCTATTGTGCCAATGATATTAAAAATGATCCCAGCCACTGCTACTCATTTTAGTGTTGTAGATCTTAAGAATGCCTTCTTTAGCATTCCTATACACCAAGCCAGCAGATATTTGTTTGTGTTCACCCTAGGGGGACGTTCGTTTACATCCACCCGTGCGCCACAGGGGTACACGGAAAGTCCAAGCATTTCCAGTAGGGCTTTGAAAGAGCAGCTTGATACACTCAAGTTGCCTATTACTTGTATATTGCTCCAGTATGTTGACAACCTTTTTTTAGCTGCAGATTCAGAAAGTTCCTGCAAGGGGGGAACCGTGTTATTGCTTATTCACCTAGCAAAACATGGACATAAAGCTTTGCTGAAAAAATGTCAATGTTGTCGACAGGTGGTCGCCTATTTAGGCTGTCTCCTATCAAATGAGGGAAGATGATTGACGCCTGAGCGGATTAAAACCATTTCTGACATGTCTGTCCCAAATACGCAGAAGGAAGTCAGAGCCTTGATAGGAATGGCTTCTTACTGTAGGCAGTGGATCACAAACTTTTCGTTAGTGATTAAACCAATGTTGGCTTTGACAAAGAAGGGCATTTCTTTGCCATTGGCTTGGAACTTGGAACACCAGAAAGCTTTTGATTTGCTCAAGACTGCACTGTGTTCAGCACCAGTTTTGGGCACACCAAATTATGAAAAGGCCTTTGAGTTGTATGTGCATGAACGTGATGGATGTGCTTTGGCTGTGTTGACGCAGGAACATGGGGACAAGTATAGGCCATCCGGTTACTTTTCCTCCACCCTTTATCCTGTTGCATGCGCTTTGCCGAGATGTCTGAGAGCTGTCGCTGCAGCTGCGTCTGTAAAACAGAGCGAGGGTATGGTCCTAGGCCATGCTTTAACCTTGTTGGTACCTCACTCTGTAGATGTTCTATTAAATAGAATGCAAACACAACCCCTCACCTCTGCATGATTAACGAAATGCAAATTGATCTTGTTTGCACCGCATATTAAAGTAAAGAGGTGTTGTGTACTGAATCCGGCAGAATTATTACCTCTCCTGCAAGGTACTGCTTGTAGTGACGAAATGTCACATGACTGCCTTTATGCCATAGAACAAGAAACTAAAGGCAGAATTGATTTGAAATATACACCTTTGAATGATCCACAAGGGGAGCTGTTTTGCAATGGCTCCTGTTTCAAACTTCCGCATTGGTACATCCACTGCTGATTATGACATCACTATACTGAGCACAATTGTGGAAACCAAAAGAATTTCGCATAACTCCGCTTAGGCCGCAGAGATTATTGCATTGACTTGAGTTTGTGAACTTTCCGAACGGCTTAGAGTAAACATATATACTGATAGTCAGTATGCTTTTGGGGTAGTTCACAACTTCGGTAGACTTTGGGCAGAAAAAGGTTTATTGGCCTCACATGGAACGAAGATCCAATATGGCAACTTGATAGTTTAGTTACTCTCAGCGCTTGCACTTCCCACTCAGCTAGCAATCATGAAATGCGCAGCACATCAAAAAATCATAGATGATGTAGGAAAGGGGAACACTTTCGCTGACCAGATAGCGAAACAGACTGCTACTGATCTCTATTCATATATGTATACTACAAGGGAAGAATTGAATGTCTGTACCATGGATGAAGGAATTGATTCTATAAAGAATATCCAAGCCGATGCCACTCTAGAAGAAACTAAGCAATGGACTGAGGGTTTTGCAAGTTTGGATGATAATGGGTGTTGGGTAGATAACCTAGAAGGAAAATGGATGCTGCCAGATGCGTAGATCACTATGATGGTTTCAATGGCTCATGGTCCCACTCACATATGCGCTAGGAAAATTTGTAAAATGTTAGAAACTGTCTGGGTAAATGTTAACATCCCGAAAACTGCTGAGCGTTTTGTCCAGTGTTGTATGGTCTGTTTACAGCACACTATAGGGAAGGGTACATCAACTTCAAGGGGTAGTTTAGGTCCACCTTCTGTCCCTTTCGAAGTGATCCACTTTAACTTTATTGACATAGAGTGTTGTAATAATTTCAAATTTGTTTTGGTTGTTATTTGTGCTTTTGGTAAACGGGTTGAAGCCTTTCCTGTAAAAGATTCCAAAGCAATGACAATGGTGAAAACCATGCTTAAGGAATATTTTCCTAGGTTTGGTTTGCCAAGAGTCATCTGGTCGGACAATGGTCCACATTTTATCGCTGCTGTAATTCTAAAGATATGTACGAGATTACAGATCGATAAACGGTTCCATTCGGCCAGACACGCACAGAGTGTTGGATTGGTAGAGAGACACAATGGAATCTTGAAGAACAAGCTAGCTAAGACGTGTGCAGGAACCAATTTGAAATGGCTGGACGTCTTACCGATAATGTCACTCTCGATGCAAACAACCCCACAGACTAGGACTGGGCTCTCTCCACATGAGGTGGTGATGGGGAGGCCAGCTAACATTTGAAATCTTCCCTTTGAGGGAAATAGAACATGTACTTTTTTTCTGAATATTGCGAACGGTTAACTAAAAATATGTATTTGATTCATTAACAGGTGTGAGAAGCCCTCCCAGATAAATACGAGAGGCCAGGTCATAGTATCCGACCTGGAGAATGGGTGCTGACTGTTAGGGAGAATTCTCTGTTTAGGCTGAATTTCCCTACCTAGTGAGTCCCCCAGCAGCTTTGCTGGATTTCTGGGGTTTCTTTTTTTCTCCTGCCAAGAGTGAGACTCTTTTACCCTCACTCTTGGGCATGTTGAAGTGTGTTTTCTTGGTTAAACCTTGTGTTGAATGGGCTATGGGGTCTTTTACTCCATAGGGCCTCATGTATTTTTGTGATGTGGGTTACACAGCACCCTCTGTGCCGTAACCCAGGGGTGTCCTAGGGACTCCCCAACATAGACTCCATACCCTGGGACTGACTACTGTCTCCCAGGGCAGGTAAAGTCACCAAAGACTTTACTAGTCTTAAATCCTGAACAGAACCAGTACAAACCATCATATTGTGGACGTACTGGCTGGGGCAATTCGATTGCCCCAGGGTCTGTTAGTCGAAGGGGCACGTCTCCGTCCCCCCTGATCGAGTTTTGGCTGGTGGCAGTGGAAACTACTTTTTATATTCAACCGCGAATATTTTCCTATGGGATTTCCCATTGTTTTAGGCTAACACATTTAATTATTTATTTACGGTAGCCTCAAACATACCGCCGGTTTATATATTTATTATTATAACTCCGGTTGGGATTTTTTGCCAAAACTTGATTCTAAAATGGCGTTGGCGTTCGCCTCTGTAACTCTGACCCAAAGTGGAGCCCTTTGTTCCACTTTTGGCGGGCTTCTCCACAGAAGCCCTCCAAAGTGGTGCCACTCTGTCTGGGGTACTTAGGAGGGGTGGAGGGGGATTTAGGCACCCTGGACTGAGTTACCTTGGTAACTCAAGTCGCACTCCGTCCTGATTGGCCCAAGTGGTGAGCCGGCCGGCTCACCACTTAGCATGTTTGAGTGACAGCTAGGCTGGGTGAATGGGGGTTTGCTGCATAAAAGCAGGGCTTTGGGGACTGGAACTTCAGAAGTCGCCACAGGACCAAGAATCCGACGAGGGAAGAGCTGAACCGACCTGCTACGACGACACCACCCGGTGGAGCCCTGCTGAACCGTCTCACCACTCTTCCCAACGACCGAGGAGAACTCTTAACGGAGTGGCTCCTTCCCTTGACTGGTGAGGACAACCAGTTTTCACCTTCTTTCCGTTTCTTCGAGGTATCTCGTGGCCGCCTTGCCCGTGCCAAGCACCCCGGCAACCGGAATACCACACTTTTACCACAACCGCGAAAGTCGGTACAACCCTTTAACCGGAGGACTCCGCGGCTGGTTTCTTCCCGGGCAGTGCAACGACCTTCTTCTTCTGCTCTTCAGCGAGAACTTCTTCTCCCCTGACCGACGTCAAGCCTTGCTGCCACTGCCTGGAACAACTGCCACCGCTGGAGGATCCTTCCCGTTTAAGGTACCGTGTTCCGCCTGGCTTCCCTTGCCACCGACTGTACGGGGTAGTTTTAGCCCCCGGCTTTCGAACCTGGGAGTGCCTGGGACACCCTGGCTAAACTTTCTAAGCCTCTCTAAACTCCGTCTGAACTCTTTGCAAGACTCTGAATCCCTAATAACGGTGTGATCTTGGGCACATTTTCGCTCTGTCTGCTCTAAGAGTGGGCCCTGCCTAGTGACTTTTGCTCACCTGTGACTTTATGCTTCTTTGAGCCTACTGAAAGTGTTCTTGACCTTAGAGTGGTGTGTTGATCCTAATTCTGCTCTTTTTCCCTCCCTTCTTTGAACCTACTAGAGTGTCATCTAACGTTAAGCACTCACCTCTGTTTGAATTATGTGATGTTAACCTAGAGTTGTCTAGATAGGAATAAGGGTTGGGACTGCTTTCCATATAACTGTGTTTAGAGTGTTTTACTATATATATATTGCTAGAGTGTTTTCAACTTATGTGTTCTTAAAATAAATAACTATATACTTTTGAAACCAAGCTCTGGTCAGTGTTTGCTTGTACTATTGTGTTTGAGTACCTATTGTGTATACTTTGCATACTGCCTAACTCTTCTTGAGGGAAGTCTGACTGCTCAGCCACAGCTAGCAGGTAAATCTGGGTGGTACAGACTGCTACCAAGTGGGTTTACTGCTATACCTGTAGTCTTAAATCTTTTGCAGTGTTCCCTAAGGGAACTGGACAGGTTTCTGCCTAACACTGGTGTACAGCGGTGGGATTTGTATTGAGTATACATTTTGGTGTGCTTTAGATACCTTAGTGCAACTAACCACAAAGCTTAGCACTGTAAAAGTAAACCTCTAACATGTCAGTTATAGAAAGCTATAGTCAAGAGTCCCTTGCAGCCAAAACTGCTGATTGTTTAAGAGTGCTCTGTAAATATAAGGATCTCATGACTAAGGGCAAGAAAATGGAGCTGATTGAAAGATTGTTAGCTAACCAAAGTCTGGGTGATGGTTCAGAGGAACCTACCACCCCAGCAAATGTAGATGACAGTATTGAAATTGACATAGAACAAAATGTTGATGATTTTGAGGAAGAGTCAGAAGAGGAGGGTGAGGCTGTTGTGACTGTCCCCCCTAGGCCTCTGCCTGCTCTACCTGCTGTGCCTACTGGGACTTTACCAGGTCCCACATTTAGTCCTCAGTACTATGAACTAGAGAAAATGAAACTAGAATTGGAGTATAAAAAACTTAATGCTCAAACTGAAAAGGAACTAAGGCTAAGGGAAATGGAGCTCAAGCATGAGCTAGAAATGAAGAAATTGTCTGTTGAGAATGCTTCTCTCTCTGGCTCCTCTAGAAGTTCCAGTCCTAAAAGACCCCGGATGCCTAAAGAATTGGTTGGTATGTATGAGCCTAAGTTGGATGTGTTGGATTGGTTGTCTCTGTTTGAATATAATCATGGGCTCCAGAACATCACAGGAAATGACTTACTCACCTGGTTGTTCTCTAGGCTTCCCCCTGTTGCAACTGATGTGGTAATGGAGATGGGGGGGGGGGATAAGAAGGACTATGAATGTGTGAAACTAGCTTTGATAGCTAGGTTTGGGAAGACCCCTTCCCAGTATCTTAAGAGGTTTAGGAGCCTCAAAAAGCATGATGGTACCCCTTGGGCTACCTGGGTGAGTGAAGGGTTGAAAAACTTAGAGGGATGGATTAAGGGTTACAAGGTGAACATTTATGAAGGTATGAAGAATTTGTTTATGTTGGAGACTATTTATGATGCCTGCTCTCCTGAGCTCAGACAACACTTGGCTGATTCCAAGGAATTAGATTCCCGGAAACTAGCTAGGGCTGCTGACTTGTGGATTGCCAACCGGGCCACTCACAAGGACTCTGGGGTAACTCAGAGAAAGGATGGGGAGAAACAGCCTAAAAAGGACTCCAAAGAGAATTCTAATACTACAAATTCCAAAGAGGGCCCCAAACAAAACTATAAGGGTAAGCCACAAGGGAAACCAAATCAGGCGAGTGTACCTTCTGGTCCCAGACCAGAAGGAGGTCAGAACAAGCCTCCATTCCAGCGAGCCTTTGGCTCATGCTTTGTTTGTAAGGCTACTGACCATGTGAAAGGAGATCCCAGATGTAAGGGTAAACCTTCAGGGGTCCAGCTTGCCTCCTTAGCCTTCGCTCCAGAAGAGGAAGTACATATGGCAAGTGGAAACTTTCTATTACTGGCTGATGAACCCACTGGAGTCTCAGCTAGTGTTTCTTTAGTCTCTCTGGGGTTGTGGGAACAACAGAACTTAGATATCTATAACTCTATCCCAGATAATTCTAAAGAGTATTATAAGGACAGTGTCCAGGTGAATGGTCAGGAGACTCCTGCCATTAGGGACACTGGAGCCAGCATAACTGTGGTGGATGAATCATTTTTCAAGGCAGAGGATGTTGCTAAGGCACCCAAATGCCTCACCAAGTTAGCTGGTGGGCCTGTGCAGATGTGTCCCCAGTTACCAGTTCTCATCCAAAGTAATGATATGGCTGTGAAAATACCTGTCAGTGTACAATGTGAAGTGCCAGGTAGGGTTCTGTTGGGTAATGACCTCAAAGCTCTTGGAGTTGTGTCCCATACCCCCAGACCACCTAGCAAAAGGTTACAGGAGCTCACAAAACCTGCAAGAGAGAAAACCCTGAGAGGGGTATCTCAGGAGATGATGACAGAAATCACTCCTCTCCCACTGGAGCAACTTACTGCAGTAACAACCAGATCAGGAGCAAAGGGGCAACCCAAGACTCCTAGGAAAAAGCCAGCAGCAAGCACTCCAGTGCTACCAACAAGGACTTCCCCTAGGTTGTCCAAAGTTACACCTGTAACTCCACCTCCAGCTGAGGCTGAGAGGGAGGTACAACCCTGTGTGGTTGAGCTAGACTCTGAGGAAGAGCTAGAAGGAGGCCCAAACCTTATTGGAGATTTGGACCCTGAGGACCATCCTGAGCTGCAGTCTTTACTGGCAGAAGGTGGACCTAGCAGGGCAGCTTTTCGTAAGGGGCAAAGAGAATGTCCAACTCTGGAAGGTCTCCGCCACCAGGCAGCTTCTCAGGCTGATGGGCAAGAGCCTGGGAAATATAGGTTACACTGGGAAGATGGCCTCTTCTATAGTGAACCAACTGAGTCTGAACCTGGAGACTACAAGCGCCTTGTAGTCCCCCAAGAGAACAGACAACAGTTCTTACAATTAGCCCATGACATACCTTTGGCTGGTCACTTGAGTTTCAAGAAGACCAAGGAAAGGCTCTCTCTCTACTTTTATTGGCCAAAGATGGGGGCTGAAGTAGATAGATATTGTAGGAGCTGCCATACCTGCCAGACTTCTGGTAAGGTTGGTTCCAAGAATGTGGCACCTTTAGTGCCTCTCCCAGTTGTGGGAGCCCATTTGAGAGGGTAGCGATTGACATTGTTGGTCCCCTTGATCCCCCAACCTCCTCAGGCAACAGGTTTATACTTGTTGTAGTAGACCATGCTACTAGGTACCCTGAGGCAATTCCTATGAGGACTGTTACGGCTCCGGTTGTGGCTAAGGCCCTCCTTGGTATTTTTACCAGGGTGGGGTTTCCTAAGGAAGTAATCTCTGACAGGGGGTCAAACTTTATGTCCCACTACATGAAAGCCATGTGGAAAACCTGTGGAGTTACTTACAAGTTCTCAACAGCATACCACCCTTAAACAAACGGGTTGGTTGAAAGGTTTAACAGAACCATGAAGAGCATGATAGGTGCTTTAGAGGAACCCCTTAAAAAGAAGTGGGACCTTCTACTGCCATGCCTTCTCTTTCCTTATAGAGAAGTCCCTCAGGAGGGAGTAGGTTATTCTCCCTTTGAGCTTCTCTATGGCCATCCAGTCAGAGGTCCATTGGCCCTGATTAAGGAGGGATTGGAAGGTGCTCCTCCCCTCAAGCCAGTCAGAGTGACTGACTATGTGATAGGTCTCCGGAGGAGAATGTCACACATGATGGCAGAAGCAAGTGACAACTTGAAAGCTGGTCAAGCTCTGGTCAAACATTGGCATGACCAGAAGGCTAACATGGTTGAGTTTACTCAAGACCAGCTAGTTCTAGTTATGCTCCCAACAAGGCAGAGGGCCTTGCAAGACAAATGGATGGGACCCTTCAAGATTGTGGGAAAACTTGGAGAGGTCAACTATCTGGTGGATCTGGGCAGACCCAGGGAAGCTCCTAGGGTCTTCCACACCAACAGACTAAAAGCATACATCTCCAGACCTGACGTAGAAGCCTTGCTTCTAGCTTCAGCTGCAGAGGAAGAAGAGAGTGAATCTCTCCCTGATCTCCTCAAAGGTGTGCCTTTAGATGAAAAAGTTGAAGGAGTCAATCTCTCTTCAGACCTAACACCTGAGCAACAGGAGGAGTGCAAATCTATGTTAAATCAGTTTGCCTCCCTGTTCTCACTGTCACCAGGCTTGACCCCTTGGGGCCAGCATGATATACTCACTGGTGACTGTCTGCCAGTCAAAAGCAGAGGGTACAGAATGTCAGAACACATCAGAAACCACATCAAAGGAGAGGTCAAGAAGATGCTTGATCTCGGGGTAATAGAGCCCTCTACTAGTCCATGGTCTAGCCCAGTTGTGTTAGTACCAAAGGCAGGATCCAAAGACTTGAGATTCTGTGTGGACTATAGAGCTCTAAATGCAGTCACCAAGACTGATGCCCACCCTTTGCCCAGGACAGATGAGTTGGTGGATAAACTTGGTGCAGCCAAGTACCTCAGCACATTTGACCTTACGTCAGGCTATTGGCAAATAGCCCTGACAGACCATGCCAAGGAGAAAACTGCATTTTCAACCCCAGTTGGCTTGTACCAGTTTAAGGTCATGCCTTTTGGATTAAAAAATGCACCTGCCACATTCCAAAGGATGGTGAACCAAGTTCTGGCTGGGATGGAAGATTTCTGCATGGCATACTTGGATGACATTGCAGTTTTCAGCCACTCCTGGGAGGAACATGTGAACCACCTAGGACATGTGTTGCAGGCTCTTGAACAGGCCCATTTGACAATCAAAGCCAGTAAGTGCCAGATTGGTCAAAGTAAAATGGTCTACCTTGGACATGAGGTAGGAGGTGGAGAAATAAGGCCCTTGCTCAGCAAGATTGAAGCTGTGCAAAATTGGACAACACCAACTACTCAAACCCAAGTGAGAGCCTTCCTAGGCCTCACTGGGTATTACAGGAATTTCATTGAGAACTATGGGACCATAGCTTCTCCACTGAATGTAATCTCCTCTCCTAAATTCCCTAAAAAGGTAAAATGGAATGAGGAGTGCAATCAGGCCTTTGAAAAACTGAAGAGAGCTCTTTGCCAAGCTCCAGTATTAAGAGCTCCTGACTACCACCAAACTTTCATTGTACAAACTGATGCTTCCAATGTAGGTATAGGTGCAGTTCTAAGCCAACTGGATGAGAAGGGTAGGGAGCACCCCATTTGCTTCATCAGTAGGAAACTGAAGGATCCTGAGACAAGGTGGGCAACAATCGAAAGAGAATGCTTTGCTATTGTGTGGGCACTGAAGAAGTTTAGGCCATACTTGTATGGTTCTACTTTTGTGATTCAGACTGACCACCAACCCTTGAGATGGTTAATGCAAATGAAAGGGGAAAATCCAAAACTATTGAGATGGTCAATCTGCCTGCAAGGGTTTGATTTCACCATTGAGCACAGGTCAGGGTGTCACCATCAAAATGCTGATGGACTCTCTAGGATGTATATCATCGACTAGAGGTATGAGGTTCATCCAGGAGTGGATTAAATCCTCCTGTCCCTTAGTCTGGGGGGGGCGAGTGTTAGGGAGAATTCTCTGTTTAGGCTGAATTTCCCTACCTAGTGAGTCCCCCAGCAGCTTTGCTGGATTTCTGGGGTTTCTTTTTTTCTCCTGCCAAGAGTGAGACTCTTTTACCCTCACTCTTGGGCATGTTGAAGTGTGTTTTCTTGGTTAAACCTTGTGTTGAATGGGCTATGGGGTCTTTTACTCCATAGGGCCTCATGTATTTTTGTGATGTGGGTTACACAGCACCCTCTGTGCCGTAACCCAGGGGTGTCCTAGGGACTCCCCAACATAGACTCCATACCCTGGGACTGACTACTGTCTCCCAGGGCAGGTAAAGTCACCAAAGACTTTACTAGTCTTAAATCCTGAACAGAACCAGTACAAACCATCATATTGTGGATGTACTGGCTGGGGCAATTCGATTGCCCCAGGGTCTGTTAGTCGAAGGGGCACGTCTCCGTCCCCCCTGATCGAGTTTTGGCTGGTGGCAGTGGAAACTACTTTTTATATTCAACCGCGAATATTTTCCTATGGGATTTCCCATTGTTTTAGGCTAACACATTTAATTATTTATTTACGGTAGCCTCAAACATACCGCCGGTTTATATATTTATTATTATAACTCCGGTTGGGATTTTTTGCCAAAACTTGATTCTAAAATGGCGTTGGCGTTCGCCTCTGTAACTCTGACCCAAAGTGGAGCCCTTTGTTCCACTTTTGGCGGGCTTCTCCACAGAAGCCCTCCAAAGTGGTGCCACTCTGTCTGGGGTACTTAGGAGGGGTGGAGGGGGATTTAGGCACCCTGGACTGAGTTACCTTGGTAACTCAAGTCGCACTCCGTCCTGATTGGCCCAAGTGGTGAGCCGGCCGGCTCACCACTTAGCATGTTTGAGTGACAGCTAGGCTGGGTGAATGGGGGTTTGCTGCATAAAAGCAGGGCTTTGGGGACTGGAACTTCAGAAGTCGCCACAGGACCAAGAATCTGACGAGGGAAGAGCTGAACCGACCTGCTACGACGACACCACCCGGTGGAGCCCTGCTGAACCGTCTCACCACTCTTCCCAACGACCGAGGAGAACTCTCAACGGAGTGGCTCCTTCCCTTGACTGGTGGGGACAACCAGTTTTCACCTTCTTTCCGTTTCTTCGAGGTATCTCGTGGCCGCCTTGCCCGTGCCAAGCACCCCGGCGACCGGAATACCACACTTTTACCACAACCGCGAAAGTCGGTACAACCCTTTAACCGGAGGACTCCGCGGCTGGTTTCTTCCCGGGCAGTGCAACGACCTTCTTCTTTTGCTCTTCAGCGAGAACTTCTTCTCCCCTGACCGACGTCGAGCCTTGCTGCCACTGCCTGGAACAACTGCCACCGCTGGAGGATCCTTCCCGTTTAAGGTACCGTGTTCCGCCTGGCTTCCCTTGCCACCGACTGTACGGGGTAGTTTTAGCCCCCGGCTTTCGAACCTGGGAGTGCCTGGGACACCCTGGCTAAACTTTCTAAGCCTCTCTAAACTCCGTCTGAACTCTTTGCAAGACTCTGAATCCCTAATAACGGTGTGATCTTGGGCACATTTTCGCTCTGTCTGCTCTAAGAGTGGGCCCTGCCTAGTGACTTTTGCTCACCTGTGACTTTATGCTTCTTTGAGCCTACTGAAAGTGTTCTTGACCTTAGAGTGGTGTGTTGATCCTAATTCTGCTCTTTTTCCCTCCCTTCTTTGAACCTACTAGAGTGTCATCTAACGTTAAGCACTCACCTCTGTTTGAATTATGTGATGTTAACCTAGAGTTGTCTAGATAGGAATAAGGGTTGGGACTGCTTTCCATATAACTGTGTTTAGAGTGTTTTTACTATAAATATATTGCTAGAGTGTTTTCAACTTATGTGTTCTTAAAATAAATAACTATATACTTTTGAAACCAAGCTCTGGTCAGTGTTTGCTTGTACTATTGTGTTTGAGTACCTATTGTGTATACTTTGCATACTGCCTAACTCTTCTTGAGGGAAGTCTGACTGCTCAGCCACAGCTACCAGGTAAATCTGGGTGGTACAGACTGCTACCAAGTGGGTTTACTGCTATACCTGTAGTCTTAAATCTTTTGCAGTGTTCCCTAAGGGAACTGCACAGGTTTCTGCCTAACACTGACTAAAGCATTTGAGAGAGCATCCTGTCTCCACCGAGGTGGAGAGGGCCCTATCAGGTCCTGTTGGCCACACAGACTGCAGTACGAGTGGCTGGAAAGAAACATTTGATACGCGCTTTGCATGTCAAGAGGATACCTTTCCCTTTGCCACACGATGAAGAAGATAAGGAGAAACTTACTTGCTCTGTTTCCAACGATCATTTAGCATTGAGCAGTACTGAGAGTGCTTCAGAGACACTCCCTGAGCCCGATGGGCCTGGGGAAACAGCTGCTTCATCTCCACACTCTCCTACAGATCCTTTTGCATCTTTGGTTTTGTTGCAAATTCATCACTTCCATCAGGACGCAACGACACACTGTTCGCAGATCACACTGCACCAGGAGTCAGAAGGTACAATCTGCATCCATGGAGCTAGACTTACTGCACGGTTCGGCTGTGCCCACAAGGAAAGTAACCATAGGGCTTGTCCTTCGCCCCATCTTTTGCATCTGATGGAAAGTAGGTGGCTGGGGATAGGGAAAGACTAAGAAAATGTGTGATCAGGAGATCACCAGCAAATGGACTACAGAGTTTTCACTTCAAAGGAACAATTTATTTATTTATTTATTTATTTATTTATTTATTTATTTATTTATATTGCGCCGGTAGCTCGCAAGCTTCGGGGCGCAGAAACAGGCACACGAGAAACAAGTGACGGTTAACTAACACAAAGCACAAGACTGATATATATAGGTTGTCGAACTGGGCCAGAAAGATTTATATGTTTTACTTAAAGATGTAAGTTTTCAATTGTTTTCGAAAGCTTTGATAGTTGGCTTCCATCCTTATCTGGCCCGGAAGATTGTTCCAAAGGCCTGCTACTGTGACAGGGAAGGATTTGCCTGCTCCGTTTTTGAGTCTGAAAGGAGCTTTCGTAATCAGACCATGTTCGGATGATCTTAGCTCTCTGGAGGGCTTATATGGGATGATTTTATTTTTCATGTATGCTGGGGCTTTGCCATATATACATCTGTGTGTGAGTGTGAGCGACTTAAATTGGACTCTTTCCTCGATTTTCAACCAATGTAGTTCTTTCCTAGCTTCGCTAATATGCTGGTCCCTGGGAATTTGTTTGATAATTCTTACTGCATTATTTTGCAGGACTTGGTAGCTGTGGTAACAGTTTTTGTTAGAGCCTAGAATTAACGCGTTGCCATAATCGAGGCGAGATAAAATTGTGGCTCTTGCAATCGTGGCACTGTTTTCCTCCGATAGGTAGGGTCTGATGGCTTTCAATAAGCGGAGATGATAGGAGCATGTTTTTTTCACATAAAGGGTTTGAGCCTCGGATCCTAGGGATGCTTCCAACATCATCCCCAGGGTTTTAACCTTGTTAAGGACTTGTATTTGAGTGTCTTTGATGGTAAAGGTGTTATATGCTGGGTGGAGCTTGGATCTGACCAAATTGGAACCAAAAACCATGAGCTCGGTTTTATTGCCATTTAGACACATCCAATTTTGATCCATCCAATTTTCCACTGCTTTATACACTATGTCAAGTTTTTTGTTGTCCTTTTGATGGTCTCCACTTAGTTCTATTACCAGTTGAGTGTCATCTGCATAATTGGTAAAGAACGTGTTGATGTTATCAAGGACTATACATAGAAATCTAAGGTATATGTTGAACAGGAGTGGGGACATGCTAGCACCTTGGGGGACTCCGCATGTAATTACTTTTTCGATTGAAAATAGATTTCCCCAATGTACTCTAGATGTTCTATCTTGTAAGAAGGACGTGATCCAGCTTATTGCTTCGTCTGAGCAATTTGCTGTTTCTTTTAGAGCTGACTTAAGTAGGTTGTGGTCTAATAAGTCAAAGGCCGCGCTCAGATCTAAAAGTATTAGTAGTCCAGCTTTTCCCTGATCAATAATGTTAAGCATCTTAGTCTGTAGGTCCAGCATAGCTGTTTCTGTGCTATGTGCTGGTCGAAATCCTGACTGTTGGTGATGGAGGAGGTCAGAGCTTTCTACATGTTCCTGAAGTTGTGTGGTGGCAATTTTGTCCATGATTTTAAGTATGAAATTGCAGTTAGTTATGGGTCTTAAGTTGTTTGGGTCTCTTTGATCTAGATTAGGTTTTTTTACAAGGGGTGTGACTGTTACCCTTTTTATGCTTTTAGGTACATTTTGGTCACGGAAGGATGTATTTATTACTTTGGTTAGAGCTGGTGCAAAGATGGCTGGATGGTCTAGGATCAGGTTGGCCGGGAGTATGTTTTCCGCGCACGTGGTGGGTTTCATGGATGCTAGGGTTTTTATCATGTCGTTGGTAGTGATGGGATGGAATTTGAATTGGGTCGTCTGGTGTACAAATTCCTCTGGTGTGTTTTTGGTGGAGGATTTAGAGGCTGCTTGGGATTTGGCTATGATATCCCTGGCCTTGTTAATTTTATTAAAGAATGCGATCTGTGTTGCGTCGCATTCTTCTTGGGTGGGCGAGAAGGCTGGGGTTAAGCTTTTTGGCTTATCTATAGATTTTAATATATTGAAAAGTTTGCTGGTGCAGTTGGCTGCTACAGAAATCTGTTTATCATAGTAGTTTTTCTTAGCCTCGGTTATCATTCCTTTGTAGATTTTCTCCCTGGTTTTCCAGAGGGATTTATTGTCCACTGTGGGTTTTTTTCTCCATTCATTTTCCCTATTCCTTTTAAGCTTTTTCTGTTCGAGAAGTTCCTCTGTAAACCACTCTTGTTTTATTTTTTTAGGTCTAGAGATTTTGGTTTGGAGTGGGGCTTCACGGTCCACTAGTGCCTGTAACTGGCCAAGTAGGTTGAGTAGAGTGGTTTCGCATGTATCCTCAATTTTTCCCTCAATTTCATGAGCATGTAGACATTGCATCAGGTGCTCTTCATTGATGTTTTTATAGTTCCGCAGTGTTTTTTTAATAGGGAGATTGGGAGTTTTGGGCCTTTGTGCAGGGGGATAGATATGAAAGGTCACACTATAGTGGTCTGACCATATACATGGGTCAGTTTCGTAATCTTGGGATGTGAGGTTGTTGGTGACAACCCAGTCAAGTAGGTGGCCGTTGTCCATGGTGGGAGCAGTATTCATTACTTGGTAGTCTATGTTGTTCAAGAGTTTCTCCAATTTAATGGCCTCTCTGTCTTTCGGGTCCCCCCGCCACCGATTGAAATCTCCTAAGAGTAGAGTGGAGGTATTGGGTCCTTTAATCATATTAAGCTGGTTTGTGATTTCTTCGTTGAAATTGGGCATAGTGGCAGGTGGTCTGTATACTACAATTATGTTAAGGCTGCTATTATTGGTTTGAAGATGTTTAAGGTGGAGGATCTCTGAACCGTTACATTGTGTTTTGATCGGGAACAGTTGGATGGTGTCCCTGGCAATTACGGCCACGCCACCCCCTTGTCCTGATTCCCTGTTGGTGTAGTATATAGTGTAGCCCTCTGGGACTGCTAGGTCACAGGTAGGACCGACGGGTTCTTTTAGCCAGGTCTCGGTAATACACATGATGTCTATTTTTTCCGCGGATATCATGTCATGGACGCTGATGGCATGTTTGTTGAGGGAGCGGGTATTGAGGAGACAGACCTTAAGATCTGGAGGAGGTTGGGGTGGCGATTTTTTGAGGAAAGTGTTCGATGGTGTTCTTTTCTCACGTCTCTTAATAGCAAGGGTTTCTGTGGAGGGGAAACTAACATCTGGATTGGTTCGTTCAAGGATTGCGTCACAAGCTGCTTTGGCAAGCTTAGTATTTTGGTAATTACGATTGATGTTGGCCACTATGTCAAAAGGTAGAAACCCCATGGTTTATGATTAGCAGTGGTTTCTGGGCAGCGTGCTGTGCGCCGGACGCCGTGGACGGCGAGGACCGGCGCAAGACCGGCTAGTCCCTGAAGCGCCGGCGCTGAAGCGCCTGACGTTTCCCTATGAAGGGTGCTGGTGCTTCTGGGAGTTGTAGTCCGTAAGCCTGCTTAGCCAATGGCAGAGGCTGAAGCAGGAGTCAGTGTCGAGTTCGCTGACTATAGGTTACAGTTTTAGTGCACCGCAAAGCGGCTGCAGTTGCTAGTGGTTAACACGAGGTCTCGGGGGCAAGGATCTCCTGGGTGTTCCTGCCGTGCCTGAGGACCCACAAGTAAGTACTTTCCTAAGCATGTGAATCTTGTTGCTGAGTTCACGCTCTTCAGCTCAAAGCAGTCGCTTAGTGCGTAAAAGCAGCACAAGTGTTCTTTAAATAAAGCGGCAAAAGGCAGTTCAAATAATGTTATCTAAGCACACATTCGTTGCTTCATTCACTCAGATGGCAATACACTTGAACAAAGGCAGGCAGACCGTAAGTTAATGCTCGTTGCAAAACACGTGAGAATTAACCCTTAGCATTCAGAGTGCCGACCTCCCACCAAGTTACCTAATGCTGAATGCAAGCTCTCCTTGCTGCTTTTGAGGGTGGAGTCCGGCGGGACCGGCGCAAGACCGGCTTGTCCCTGAAGCGCCGGCGCTGAAGCGCCAGACGTTTCCCTATGAAGGGCGCTGGTGCTTCTGGGAGTTGTAGTCCGTAAGCCTGCTTAGCCAATGGCAGAGGCTGAAGCAGGAGTCAGTGTCGAGTTCGCTGACTATAGGTTACAGTTTTAGTGCACCGCAAAGCGGCTGCAGTTGCTAGTGGTTAACACGAGGTCTCGGGGGCAAGGATCTCCTGGGCGTTCCTGCCGTGCCTGAGGACCCACAAGTAAGTACTTTCCTAAGCGTGTGAATCTTGTTGCTGAGTTCACGCTCTTCAGCTCAAAGCAGTCGCTTAGTGCGTAAAAGCAGCACAAGTGTTCTTTAAATAAAGCGGCAAAAGGCAGTTCAAATAATGTTATCTAAGCACACATTCGTTGCTTCATTCACTCAGATGGCAATACACTTGAACAAAGGCAGGCAGACCGTAAGTTAATGCTCGTTGCAAAACACGTGAGAATTAACCCTTAACAATGCCTGTTATCACCTCTACTCGTACAGAACAAATAAGTGATTGTGTGGCTAACAATGACAATGGACGATCAAATACATGGTCTTTCAAGATGTATTGTTTTCTTGTAATAATGTTAACTGGTTTTGTAGTATTAGTTGCCTTAGGATTTTGGTATATGGAAGAAGTTCGCCCACTTCAAACATTCTTGCCTACTGAGAATGTTCCTACTGTATCTACACCTTTCATGCACCTGCACACTCTATCTCCTAGAGACTCTCAACACAGACAGAGCTATCACAATAATACACTACTGCTAATAATGAACGCAACTCATGCCATTTTGAATAAGACAGACTGTTGGGTTTGCTCTCATTTACTGCAACATGGGGAAAAAGGGTTGGGCTGGTATATTCATCCTTTGCCTCTAACTACTGCATGTTATGCTTCTCTACGGGCACTATTCTTTGGCCGATGGAATGATAGAATCTCGGGGAACTTTGATGGAACAAATTTGAACGAGTTTGAAAGGTGAGCAAGCTTAATGTTCCTTCTATTAGGCCTTCTGATAGATTGTCCCGACCATTCCAATCTTTGACCTCTTTTAAGATGGCTCCTATAGGCAATAGAGATGCCACGTCACCTTCCTATACTGTCAACCATAGCCCCAACTGTGTTTCTTTCTGCATACAGAGAAATGGTACTCAGTCAATGGGCCATTTTTAGGGTTGTGCTAATGCTGCAAACTTGACCAGTGAGGACAGACCTTTGTATGTAGGCGAACCTGTCTACTTCGTTTGCGGTAATAAAGCTTTCCCATGGCTACCTAGGGACTGGCAGGGAACTTGTTATTTAGGAATTCAGCTGCCAGGGTTATTTATCGCTAGTACCACAGAAATCTCTAGGGCTCGTCCAAGGCGGGACAAGAGCGGAGATACTCCTCCACAAGTTCTGGGTGATGTAGCAAAATCTTTTGTACCGTTTTGGGGACAAATTATGAATTCTGAGGATATTAGGAGACTAGCAAGAGTACCGGAGAAAACCATCAACCGGACCACTGACATACTATATAACATGACTCTAGAACAGAAAGCAATCAGATTAGTGGCGCTACATAACCGGATGGTATTAGACGTCATCTTGGCTGAGCGTTGTTAAGGGACTTCAATTCAGCACTCCAACTAAGTCAATGCCTTGTCTGGGATGCCCAAGGGAAGCCCTTATTTATATATTTTTATGACTAGTTCATAAATCTGGATGATAAACCCTTGTATAATGCCCCTCTCTTTCAATCCCCCTGACTTCACTGAGCCAAGAAGTAGGTTTGTTTTGCAAATTAAAAGATGTATTTGAAAATTAAACAATATATATATATATATATATATATATATATATATATATATATATATCACACTTTTATAATAAATTAATATTTGATCGCACACTTATGAATATGACAGTGATCAACATTAGATAATATTACACTAGCACACTTTTGTAATCACTTAGGAGTTGGTATAGGAAGGATAAGGTAGCTGAGAATGCTTTTATGGTTTCAAGGAAAAACAATGATGGAAAGAATGCAGCACAGAAATAAACTGATATGGTTTCAACAAGAGAAAATATAATCACTTTTCCCTGTGTGGCAATTTCCTCCCCCCCTGTGCAGTATAAAGAGGTGGAAGAAGAGCACACAATGTTCAGGAATACCATCAAATGCTTTACCAATTCAGTTCCCCCCTAGCTAGCTTAGAGCACAGGGATGATTTTAAAACACAGGCAAAAATACTTTAAAAGTGATTTGCAAAGAAGTGAAAATATGCTAAAAAGGATTTTAATTCCCTATAGGAGATTCAGGGTAGGTGACAGCTACTTAACATTGGTTCAGGTCAACACTACCAATTATTCAGTAATGGTTATCAGTTTTCAATTCGCAGCACCTTTTCCGAATGCGTCGAGCGCGATTACGGAAAAACTATAAGGAGTAGAAACAGTTGCAACCTATGTCACACTCCAAAGTAAATCACTCATTTATTTTAAACATTTCGATTTTAGTGGCTTTAAGTCCAATTTCACTTGAGCTGCTGACATCCACAGCTCAGCCAGTTTTGTTATCAACATTATTTTAGGCTCTTCATCTTTCCAGATTTTGTATGCACACAAGACTACATTCTGCCAAATGTCTGCTGGTGTTCAGTGAGATTTTTGAATATCTTGCAATGTTTGGAATGGGCATCTTGAGCTTGCATTTCAGAGAAACAAAGGTGATTTCAAGGCACTTTTTGAGCTAACCGGCACTGCTGTTTTTCCTTTGGCACCACGTTTCACTCATGGTGCTTCTGGCCCATCACGCTCGCAGTGGTGGGTGGCAGGTCAGGCGACCATTTTGGTGTGCGCAAAACTGCCCAGTTTTCCTGGATTCTGGCGCAAATGTGGGCTTTTCAGCCATCTTGGATTTTCTAAGCCCACAGCACCAAATGTTGTAGCATAATAATTCAAACGTGGGTCAAGACACCTGACAAGCCCCCCCACCCGACTGCACTTTGATTTCGAGTCGAGGAGGAGTCGGGTGCAAAGGATGTTTTGATCCATGCGCTGGGATGTCTGCATTATTTTCTTCTGATTCCACAGATGGCACAGTTCAGCATCTTTTCCTCCATCTGGGTGGATCGATTGGTTCTCCTCACCAGTCCTGATGGGAGTTTCGGGCAGTACCCTGGGCCCCTCGGATCTTTGCTCTCGGTCCCCGGGTCGTCCTCCTTGGTCAGTCTCCATGGTTTCATCTCTCCTAGGATGACAAAGCAAAGCGGCAATACCCATTCGTAGACATTTCTCCCCCACTATTGATATAGTGGGGCGGCATATACATTTTATAAATCAAGAGACATTTACATTCTTATTTTAAAAAACAAGATATAATCAGGAGACATTTGCATTCTGTTACTATATTTTTGATATGTGGAATATTTTAGGGTTGGAGTTTTTATTGATCTGGGGTGGCCCCCTCTGGGATTCCAGAGGGTTCCTCCAATTGTTGCAGAGTATGCCTGGGATGGCAACACTTTAGCTGATTAATGTGGACCCACTTATCTTCCCCCTCTGCCGAACTACCTTTGGGGATGCGGATCTTGTAGGCGACTGGGGAGATCTTGTCTACAATTTCAAAAGGTCCCTTCCATGTAGGCAGACATTTTCGTTGTTTGGCCTTGTTCCTGTGGAAATTGTATAGATAGACCCGGTCTCCCACGTTGTATTCTTTCCTGGTAGTCTTCAGGTCATAATGAGTTTTCATTCTCTCGGCTGATCTTTCTAGATTCCGCTGAGCATAGGCAAAAGCATGTTGAAGGTGTTTCCTTAAATTCTCCACATACTCATGAGTTGTGGAGGCATTAATCAGTGTCTGCTCTTGGGTCCTGTAGAGCAAATGCTGGGGAAGCACCATCCTGCGTCCAGTCATCAGCTCAAACTGTGACATTTTAGTTGCAGATGAAGGGGTAGATCTGATGGCCATTAGGACCAGAGGTAATTGGATATCCCAACTTGGCCCAGAATCTGCCACAAACTTTTTTAAGAGGCTCACAATGGTTCTGTTGTATCTCTCCACTGCACCAGAAGAGGCTGGCCGGTAAGCAATGTGTAGCTTCCTTTTAATCCCCAGTATCTCCCACATCTTAGTCATTATTTCGCTGGTAAAATGGCTACCTCTGTCTGACTCAATCCTTTGGGGTAGACCAAAACGCGAAAAGATGTGGTTGATCATCAGGGCAGCTGCTGTTTCTGCCTTGCAGTTTGGGGCTGGGAGACATTCCAACCATTTAGTAAATAAGCATGTCACCGTCAACATGTACTTATTTCCCCTGGAGGAGCGAATCACAGGGCCTATGAAGTCGACTTGCAAATCTGACCATGCAGTGTCATCCCCCTCTTTTGGAGAGGCGCATGGTGTGTGAGGGATGTTGGCTGAAATTGTGCACACACAAGACACCCCTTCAAATATTGGTTGAGGTCCTGCCCCATGTGTGGCCAGTATGCAACCTCTCTTAAGATCTCAAGTGTTGTATGAAACCCCCTATGACCGGCGGTGGCCGCATCATGGGTGTGACTTAACATCCGGCTTCGGCATGAGGTAGGGACCACCCACTGATCATGGCCAGCTTCGGATTTCCATACCAACAAACCGTCTTGGATTCGGAACATTTTTGGACATTTCATCAACACTCTAAGGTCCTCTTTCCCAATGTAATCGGTATCCGTCAGGGGAAAGTTCTCAGGGTCCTCAATGTGTTGGTAAAACTTACCAATTATCGGATCCCCCTTATGAGCCGTAATCAAATCAGCATCTGGGGTCTCCTTACTCCATTGTGCAGTTGAAAGATCATTGTGAGCATTTGTCTGGGACCGAGTGATAGCAGTGACCTGGATTTCCCCCAACAGGGACTCAATCTCTATTAGATCCCCTTGGGTGTCCCCGGTTTTGGCCAGCTGATCAGCTAAGTCATTTCCAGTTTTGTCTGGTCCCTCTACTTTGGAATGACCCTTGATCTTTTTCCAGTAGATGGTCATCCCGTTCGAGGTGACCAGATCATCAATGTTTTGAATTAACTTCCCATGTTTCAAGGGTTTGTTATTAGCACATAACATGCCTCTGGTTTTCCAATTAACCAGATGCTCCACGAACCTGTTCCGTACATAATCTGAATCTGTGATTATGACCAGTTCGTGGAGTTGATGTTGGACAGCAGTGAGGATGGCTTGATACACAGCCATCAACTCTGCCACCAGACTACTTCGGGACCAATTTTGTATCCAGCGGAGGGTTCTGGGGACTCTTTCACTCATGCATTCCCTACGCCGGCCACCAGTTCGTTTTCCCCGTTGTTGTCAACATGCTAAGAGCATCCATCCACATAAACAGTGGGCATTCCCTCACACTTGTCTTCTTCAAAGACTTTGTGGGGGGAATTAAGGTATGCCTCCATGTTGTCCTTGATTTTTAGACTTTCGTTCTCGAGACAGTTTTCTCTGGCACAATCATGCAAGTCAGCCAGATCTTGCGCGAGGGGACTCTTCTTGTTTTGCCCATATCTGACCTCCACAGGAAAGCCTTGCATTGACAAAATCCAGGAAGTAATTTGGGAATTACTCAAATTTCCGGCCCGGATTCTGTCACTTTGGAGATATTACAGAGGCTGGTGTGGAGTCTCCACTATGATGTGTTCCCCCTGGATAAACGGGCGGTGATTCTTTTATGCCCACACCGTTGCCAGGAGTGCCTTCTCACAATCGTTGAATTTTTCCTCCACAGAGGATAACGTTTTGCTCGCATAGGAGATTACTTTATTGACCTTGTCATGCTTTTGATATAATACTGCAGTCAAGCATGTATTACAGAACCCTGTCTCTAAGAAAAACTCCTTGTTTCTGACAGGGAAAGCTAGGCAAGGCGCTTGTGAGAGGCTTCTTTTAAACTATCTTACTGCCTCGGATCTTTCGGGACCCCATTCCCACTTTACCCCCCCTTCAAGAGATGAATCAGGGGTCTGGTGATCTCTGCGTAGCCCTCAATGAACTTTCTGCTGTAATTAGTCAGTGCAAGGAGGCTCCTTAGTTCCCACAGAGTTGTGGGGTCTTTCAGTTTCTGAAGTGCTTCCACTTTCTTTTCCTGGGGACAGAGACCCTGAGGAGTAATCTCATGCCCCAAGAAATTAACACAGGTTCTACACCACTGCGCTTTCTGAAAGGAAAGTTTTGCTCCGGCAGCCCTCAACTGTGTCAGAACATAACGGATCTCTGCTATGTGTTCCTCCGCAGATGAACTTTTGATGAAGACATCATCTACATAAGCCAGGTTACGACTTGCACCCAGGTCGGGCATGGCCTTGTGTAGGAAAATGTTGAATTCATTGCCGAGTTGAGGTATCCGAAGGGTGTCCGGGTCCATGTGTACTGCTGGCCCCCAAAAGTAAAAGCCAGCTTGTATCGGTCCTCCCTACTGACAGGCACATACCAGTATCCATTGGTCAGGTCTATTGCATTGAATACCTGTGACCCCTGGATCTGGGCCAGCCCTTGGTCAATGTAGGGAAGAGGCCATCGGGAAGTATGGACCCATTTGTTGAGCTCCCTAAGGTCGGCGCAGAATCTCCACTGGCCGTTTGGCTTCAATATTCCCAGCACTGGATTATTGAAGGTGCTGTGAACTGGACGGATTATCCCCCGGGACTCAAGGTTCTTAATTATTTCAGTAAGGGACTCCATGGATGCGAGAGGCAAGCGATATTGCTTCACAAACACTGGAATCATGCCAGGGTCCGTGGGAATTGTTGTTGTGTGGATGTCGGTGCGACCACAGTCATATGAGTCCACCGCGAAGAGATCTTGGAAATCCAAGAAAACTTGTTTCAACTTTTGCTTCTGTTCCAGAGTCACACAGGCATCAGCTAGGTTGACTCTCTCTTCCACCATCTGCCTGAAGCCTGGAAAGACTTCTGGTTTTGCTATCTCAGCGGCCTCCTCCAGCTGGGTGGAGAAGTCCCTGGTCAGGGTGCTGATTTGGACTGGAGGCTTCAGGTGGGAAAGGCAGGCCTCATGGACCTGGAAAATCACCTCATCCCTTCTGAAGTCACAAGTCACATCTTCCATACCATAAGGGCAGGAAGTGTACACCAGGAAGTTCCCCCCATGCCGGGTAAAGATCCTGTCTGGTGTTGTATTGTCATCACTGTCACTGTCAAAACAGTCCTTGGGGATTGGTCCTAACAGTTCATTTCCTAAATCAATGGAGAAATGTCGGTCATCAACCGACATTCCAATAATGGTACCTGCGGCTAGAGTAATACTCTTTAAGTCGCTGTTATCCACCTCTATTGGAATGGTGTCATGTTCTATGTTGACTAATGGTGTTGGGTTTACCCCCAACCCTTGCTGTTGGAGAGAAGCATTTAGATGAATATAAGCATCAGGGTTTTTCAATTTTTGTCCTCTTCTAACTTTCACTTCCAGGGAGAATTGTTGGGTCCTTTCTGGGATGGTGACTTCCTCTTTAATCTGAATTTCAGCTGCATAAGGTAGCAATTGAGCTGACCTAAATGCTTTTTCTGGATCATCAAAGCCCATGGGATTATCCGCTAATCAGGACCAAGCTTTGAAGTTTATTATGTCCAAACTAATGGCAAAGCGATGGAGAATTTCACTGCCTAAGTAAAAGGTGGCAGTGACGTCTCGCACAACCCACCAATTATGGACTATGCTCTTGTTGCCAACGGAGATTTTGAGCATACACCTGCTTGGCAGGAGATGTTTGGAATTGGGTGTTTCCAGATCCATTTCCCATTTGTCTATCAGTTTGAATGTGGGAATGGCTGGATCTTTTGGGAGTTGGCGGAACATGGCTTCGCTGATGAAGCTCTTACCGTTGTTCACACACACTCGGGCGAGAACAGAGTCCTTCCCATCATTTAACTGAACAGGGATGAACAACTGCTCTCCAATTTGCTGAATATCAGCCAGGCTCTGAGCTGATTTCACATCTTTCTGGACTATCGGAGAGGGAATATCTGATTGTGGATTAGTAAAGAATTTCAGAGTGTTTCTTTCCAGTGTGAAATACCACCTTAAACTGGAAGGAAGGTTAATTTTCAGAAATAGAGAGGACCCCCCATCACCAGTCTGTTGCCCTACTGCTATTAGCGTCACGTCTGGAATTTGGTTGTTCTGGAAGTGAAATTCTACTTGGTCAGATTTTTGTTCAACCATGTGGCAGGTGCTGTTTAAACTAACATGGTTGACGCTCTGTATTAATTTTATTGGTCGGCTAGTCTGAGTCCAGAGGACCTTGTTTACGCAATCTATTGGGAGTGACAACCTTCTCAGGAGGTCATTCCCTAGTAAACAAGGGGTGCCCTCTGGAGTCACTACTATGACCGGGTGTTTCAACTTGTGTCGCCCAATTTTGATGTCCAAATCTGCAGTCCCCTCAACGGGAATTTCCTTCCCGTCAAAGTTCTGAAATTGTCCCCCCTTCCTGCATTTAGTTCATCAAAGGCCCTTTTGGACAAAAGGGTAGCTTGGGATCCAGTGTCCACCAGTGCCAAAATTGTACCCTGCTCCAGTACTTGTACCGGGGCATAGTATCTTCCCTCCTTCTTCTCAAGGGGGCACAGATAATGCACATTTTTGGACAACTGGTGAGCTAATTTTCTGGTTTTAGACATTGAGAGAGAAGAGATTTGGGCAGAGTTCGGCAGGGAGTTTTGGGAATCTGAAAGAAAACGTTGGCAACTGGATATTGATGCGGTTTTGGGTTCCCCTGGTTCCAGTTCTGGGCCGCCCCCCCTTTTTGGAGGCAGTCACCAGGATGGGTTTGAACCAGGGTTTTTCGGTATTGTTAGTTCTGGGATAGAATGATGGGCGTCGACAGCTCAATCTCCACATCTACCCAGTCTGGATTGGAATCCCTTGGGACCCATTTTTCCTTGGGAGGAGTTCCCCCATCTCTGAAGGAGAAGATACTTTTCCCAGGATCCTTTGAGGATCCCTCTCCCTCAAATTGGAAGATCTGTATCTCCTCCACAAAATGGGTCTGTTTGGGTCCTTTGTTTCTCCTACCTCCTCTCTGCTCCTTGGGTGGCAGACTTTCAGGGGTAGGAGATTTTGTTTCCGGTTCCTGGGTTTCCAGGGGCTGTTTACAAGTGGGGAAGGAAGCTTCCTCCAAGGCTTTACACCCCCCTCCCCCCTGTGCCTCCTCCCTGGGAACCGGTGGGTTATCCTGGTGCTGCCCCCGTCATTGTTCTGGAGCACCAGGCCCAGAGTTTGGGGCATTCTGCGCCGGCATGCTCGTCTGAGGGTTCTGTTGAGCCCTCAGCATGTGACCCAGATCCCGTGCCATATTTTGGACCTGGCACTCTAACTGGGTCACTCAGGCTGATACGGGGTTCTATTTTCTCCCCTGGGCTGATCCCGGGAAGGGTAGTTATCCCTTCTCTGGTAGTACCCTGGGTTGGGAAGATTTGGGTACCCCTCCACCCTTGGCCTCCCCTCTCCCAGATTAGGTTGTCTGGGCTCAAGGAATTTGGGAAAGAAGGATGAATGATTTTGGGGCTGGACATTGGGTGGATACCTGGGGAAAAAGTTCTGCCCAGGGTTTGGTGAATTTCTGCCCTCCTGTGGGAAGTTAGGAGGGAAGTTCCCTGGGTTGGGTGCCTGGTTGGATCCCCCCCCTTGGGCTGGACGTGCGCACACATACCCCAGGATGGGTCGATTTCCCTTGTAGCAGGGACTTATATAGTCAGGGGAGCGAGGGACCCCATTTGTGGGACTACCTCCTTTTTGCCTTGTCTGTGACTGGCACGAGGGCCTTCTGGGCAGAGAATTATTCAGTGCAGGCAGGTTTTTAGGCCCCCCCATCTCCAAATCTAAAATGGGGGCAACCTTTACCTCTGCCACCTTGGCAGCAGCAGGGGTGCTGGTCGGTTTGGGACTTTTCTGGGCGTTGTTTTTATTTTCGATGGGCTTCTGCACCTCATAGATCCGGGTGGCCTGTTCAATGACCCAGTCTAGTGACCTTTTCTCATGAAAATCTCTCACTAGCTGGGTCATTATGTATTTGGGTAAGGCATGGAAAAACGTATTTACAAACTCTTTGCTGTCCGTGCACACCCTTCTGGTAGTCTGCACAAAGGCACGCTTCAATTCCTGCACAAGTTCTTGTGGGGCCTGATCCTCCCCACATTGCAAATTGTAGGCTGCCTTGCAAGCCTCCTGGGGATTTCTGTGAACGGAAAAATGTTTCAAGATGGCGTCCCTATATGTGGACCAACTTGAATGGTTTTGTCCTCCAGCCCCGCAAAGAAACTGGAGTATTCTGGGGAGAATGTCCATTTGACATACTGAATGCAGCTACTGCTGTCCTTCAAATGGAAAGTCTCCATCATTTGCCCATAAAGCTCCAAGTGTTCCCAAACAGAATACTTGATGTTCTTGTTATAAGGGGTGATGACACTCCTTATTGCCTTAATCTGTTTTAAGGGGTCCTTAAGCAAGACCCTTTTTGCCTTATTGGCCTTTTTGGTTTGGGTAACCCTGGTTCATTCATCCTCTGACTCAGAAGCACTGCCCCAGAGGTGCCCGTCTGATCTTCCAGGTTTTCCCGGATTCTGCGAGCCTGGGAATGGCTGGCAGAATGTGGGGACCTGGTCTCCTGTGTCCTGTGACGTTCAGAGGAGTCTTCAGATTCCTCCTTGCTACCAGGATTTGATGAGTACCCCCCCCCCACTGACCTAGGCAGAGGTTTTCAGGATGCCCTTAGTGGGCCTACTCTCCTGGGGTTCCCCACTAAATTGCACTGTACTTAGGTGCCCATATCCGGATGCCCACCCATCCATTCATGGGTGGCACTGGCCTATGAGCCCCATACTTTTGGCTGGATAGTAATCTGCCATCCCCGTGGCCCTGGGCTCATGTGCGCCATGGGACATGGGGGTGGCAGAGTCCAAGGACTGGGAGAGATGAAGGCCTCTGCTACTAGGGCTCCTGAGGTTATGCTCAGGTGTTTCCCTTTCCCAGCAAACCTCATCTCTATCAGCCCCGGCTCCCTGTTGCCATGCAAGTGCCTGTGCTTTCAGTTCCTCAGTTAAGGCCTTACTAGAGTCTATCAGTCTCTCCTGCATGGCTACCTGTTGCTGGAGCCTATCATTGTGCTGACAGAGAGCCTCATTTTCTCTCTGTGCCTCCTGGTTGGTCCTGGAGTACTGGGCCAGTCTTTGCTGCAGGAGGGTTACCTCCTGAGTCCCATCCCTACTGGCCTGCTCCTTTCTTGCCAGAGCATCTTCCACCCTCCTGGTGTGCTCTAACAAGTTCTGATGCTCTTTTTGGAGGTCACCGAGTCCCTGAAGGGCCGAGTGATTTTCTTCAATTTTTCTTTTTAAGTGGCAGACTTCCTGGCCTAAGGTGTCCCTTTCTTGACTAAGAGCCTGCATCTGTGCCGCCAGGTCGTCACTCTGCCTTTGAAAGGCACCAGCTCTCTGGCGCTCCTGATCAAACTCTGCCTGGGTATCCAGGTCTTTCAAAATCAGTTTGTTGCTCTCTGCCTTCTCCATATCTAGGTGGCTTTGCAGGGTGACTACCTGCTCTGCGCATGCCCTATTGAAGTCCAGTTGTTGCTCCAGCTTTTTCTGGCTCTGCAGTAGGGAGTCCAAACCTTCTTGGTACTCCTTCTGCAAGGCCAGGAATCTGGTATCCTGGTCCGACTTTTCCTGTTGCAGGATATCCATGTCCTCTTTTATTTTAATGATATACTGCCTACTATCATTTTCTGACTCCTGGCTCCTCTGCAGCCTCTGCTCGGAAGAGACCACGTCAGATTGGGCCTTCTCTAATGCCATCAGTTGCCTATTTGCCAGATCTTGGCCTTCCGCACATTTATCCTATATGGCTCCCATATATAAATATAAATATGCCGCTAACCTGACAATCTCGTGCTCATCTTTGACTTTATGGGCCATATATAGTTCACTCAGAGCCACATGTAATGGACCATGATCTCTCCATATGTCTGACCCTGTTTCAGTGATCTGGGGTGCGATTGCCTGCAACCACACCGTCTGGTCAAGATAAGCCCACTCACCTCTCACAAATAACTTATGTAAGAGGTGTTCTCTCGCTATTTTGATGTCTACCAGTGTCGTCATTCTGGAAATTGATTTCCTTCCTGACTTACAGAAGCTAGTATTTTATTTTGCAAAACAGACTGTTTCCTTAGAGCGTTCCTTTGAGGAGTGTTTTTACAGTGGAATACAGTTTGCAGAAATGGATGTAGTTGGTTTCCAGTCTTATGTGGCCCGGCAGGTTGTTCCAAAGATTGGCTGTGAGGGTCGGAAAGGATCTGCCTAGGCCGATTTTAAATTTGTGTGGGGCCACTGAGATTTTACCCAGGTGGGACGATCTCAGTGCTCTACTTGGAACTTATGATTTAATCCTAGTTTTTAGGTAAACTGGGGCTTTTCCGTAAATACATCTGTGCACGATGGTTAGGGTCTTGAAGTGTACCCTATCTTCGATTTTCAGCCAATGTAGCTCCCTTCTGGAGTTGCTGATGTGCTCTGATCTAGTTTTGTGCTTGACAATTCTTACTGCATTATTCTGGACAACCTGGTAGCTTTGCAGACACTGCTTAGATGCGCCCAGGACTAGAGCGTTGCCATAGTCAAGGCGCGACATGATGGTAGCTCTGGATAAGGTCGCGCAGTTGTCTTCTGATATGAAGGGTCTAATAGATTTTATTAGTCTGAGGTGGTAGGCACAGTTTTTTTTTATGTACTGTACTTGGGCATCTGCCCCAAGCGATGCTTCTAGCATCATACCAAGGGTTTTAACCTTATACAGGACCGGTATGGGTGTATCTTTAATCTGGAAAGACGTGTAGGGGGAGGATAGTTTAGCTCTGGCTGAGGACGAGCCAAATATCATGAGCTCTGTTTTTTTCCATTGAGGCACATCCAATTGGAGTCCATCCATTGCTCCACGTTGTTGTAGATCATGGTAATTTGCTCACTATCTTTCTGATAGTTGCCATTTAACTGAAACATCAGCTGCGTGTCGTCAGCATAGTTTGTAAAATAGGTGTTGATATGATCGAAGACAAGGCATAGGTATCTCAGGTAGACGTTGAATAACAGTGGTGACATGCTGGCCCCTTGACGGACTCCAAAGAGGATTTCCTTTTCCTATTTTTTAAGAAAGACATTATCCAGCCGATGGCTTCATCGGAGCAGTTGGTAGTCTTTTTTAATGCATTCTGAAGTAGGTTATGGTCGAGGAGGTCAAACATGGCGCTGAGGCCAAGGAGAATGAGGAGACCTGTCTTACCCTTGTCAATAATGCTGAGCATTTTGGTCTGTAGGTCTAGCATGGCTGTCTCAGTTCTGTGAGCAGGGTGGAAGCCTCACTGTTGTGTGTGACGGGAGTTTGAAGCCTCCGCATGTGCCTTGAGCTGCATGGTGGTGATCTTATCCATGATTTTAGGGACAAAGTTGCAGTTGGTGATAGGTCTCAGGTTATTGGGATCTCGTTGGTCGAGATTGGGTTTCTTAACCAGTGGCGTCACTGTTGCCTTTTTGATGGCATTAGGGACTTTCTGATCTCTGAAAGAAGCATTGATGATCTTTGTTAATATAGGGGCAAATAGGTCAATATTGTCCAGTATTATTTTTGGCTTTCAATATATGAGGATACTTCAACTCAAACCTGAAAATATAACGTGGTATGCCGATTGTTATTCTCTTCAATACTTCTGGATTTCTAAGCAGTTTAGGACTTGAGCAAAACTTGTTGCAGATATATATAATATTTGCGAGTATTTTCACCCTGTACTATGAAGCCCCGTCCACTTTCTACCTGCTGACTATAAACACTGGCACGCGCGGGCACCAGGCAAGTGCACCCGAAAGTGCAGGGATCGTGCCTGATTGTGCTGCTTACCTGCTTTGCTGCTGAGCGATGAGCGGGAAGCCTATCCCCGGGGGCGGCCCCACCAGTGTCTATGGTGACGGTAACGCTTCCACAATGCACTTTAACTGTATGGAACTATAGAAGCTAATAATGGCCTCAGGCGTGTACTCACTGAAATCGGGTATGCCTCAGTTAACTTGCAAAAGTGAACGTCCCCCTTATTGTACACAAAATTCCTTTCAAAGGTCCATGGCAACAGTGGCAGTGAAGCTCAACCACATTCAATGGGTCTCGACATCCACTCTTATTGCCGTCCTAACACTTCCATCGCAGCGTCTCCGCTGCTGGTGGATGAAACCCAAGTTCCTTTGTCTCTACCGCAAGTTGATCACCATTGTACAGCTCCAATCCCAAGAGCTATTACAAACACGACTGATTTAACTGAATTAAACCCGACATATATAAGATTCTGCCTTGGAAGCCACGTTTCCACAATCTAACCACTTGCTTACAGAAGCAGTTTTTGTAGACTGTGACTTCGTGCCTCCACTGAATAATATCACGCCTATATGCGCAAAAACAATTCACCAAGAATCATGCACCCTTCATGATTTAGCAATAGCAATGGTACATGCAAACTCATCCAGTTCATCATTTAATAATATGCGATAACCAAATCATTTGAATTCTGAATCATTTGAATATCCTGCGAGGATAGCAACATGCTCGCCTTGGAAGCAAGATCAAACGGAGCAACACAGGTTTGATCCCCAGTCCGCGCTTAGAAACCTCTGGGTACTAAGCGCGTTATAAATAACCTATCATATCATATCATATCATATCTGATGATGTGGTATTTGTACATTCCAATATGGGCGATATAGTGGAGCCAATAGTGCATGAGGGGGATGTCATGGAATTCAATCATACTATAGAACCACTACACCTTGATATTCTGCAGGATGACATTACACGAGCGAACATAGTCTCAATCACCAGTCATGTTTGCACAAACAAAGCATCACTCATCTGCATTGTCATTATTTTTTGTCAATCCCACTCCCAGGCGCACTAAACTATCTTCAGCTAATCCCTCGAATGTTCATGCTTGTCATACTTCTTTTTGTAAGGAATCTGCTGTAAATAACACACTAACAGTTATGAAAATGGAGCTATTGTCAATAGCGAGACTCTATGAGACCCTAGATCAGAAGATAACCCATCAAACAAATTTGATGACCCAAATGCTCCAAGAGATTAAGTCACTCATTGCATATTGTAGAATGTCATTGACAGTGGCTACTCCCCCGATACACAAGTACCCTAGTGTAAATCATCACATACGCAAATGGGAAATAGAGAGGTAGAAAGCGCCCCAGCTCCTGAGAACAATACTATCGAAGATGCAATTTTGCTGCAGTCGCATGAAGCCACAGAAACATTAACAAATGATCTAGTACCTATATTGCCAGTTCCATCATGTGCAATCATTGTAGATGAACCAAAAGATAACAATATACATGGTGTGCTTCCGCTAATCAAACCGGTTAAATCTACACCTACTTTTAACATCGCTGCAGGTGTACAGAGGAAAAAAAAATAATTACCGAAACTGATGTGTGCAAAAAAGACCAAACATCAAACAGCAAGCCATATACAAATGCTCTCAAAGCGCTTTATTAAAAACTTGACTACATCAACACGGCAGGTGGTTAGATCCAAATTAGCAATAGAGAAACAATCAATTGTAATTGCAAATAAGAAGTCCGATCCAGTAATGCAGGGCAAAGCTACGTTAAAATAGCAACCACTGGATGACCTGGTAGCTACTTCTGTAGCTAACGAGAAGCAGAAAAATAAATACTCCCCTGTTGAGACAATCAGATAAACAAGAGTCAATACCTTCTAAACAAGTGGCTACGGTACTTGAAACAACTCCTCACTAAATCTGGTAGGAAAACGTTTAAAAAGGACATCCTGGTCTCCAACCCAGGCCTCCCTATTGCTGACACCTAAACTAGTGCCTGCTCTAAGGAAACTCTCACTGACGTCCTCTTTTTCTTGCCTTCGACTGACCTATGGACCCTTCATATGGTCTCCACGCTCTCTCCTTTTTCCTCTTCTCCCATTAATGGTGGTACCCGTTGGGATGTCCTCTTGGCCTCCTTCCACTCCTCTAAGGCCATCATTAATGTCTTCGCTAATGGGACCGTCTTGGTCCAAGGGCCCCAGGGCAACCTTCACCTCTTTGATAGACGCTTCCCACGCCTCATCAACTTCCTTTCCTCTCCTGCTGCCCCCCCCCTCTGTCCTCATCTACCTTGCCTCTACCCTCCCTCCCTGCCCCCTCTCATGCTCCTTCTTCACCTCCTTCTTCTACACCTCTGCAGGGCGTACCTCTGATCTCTACCCCTCCCCGGAAGTCCTTCAAGGTTGGCAACCGCCTCCACATTGCCACTCTTAACTCTCGCTCTGCCATCAAGCATTCCTCTGATATCTGTCGCCTTCTCGAGGAACGGGACCTTGACGTCCTAGGTCTCACTGAGACATGGTTCACAGCCAGCTCTGTCACTAGCTTTGACACACTCCTACCTGATGGTTACATGATCCTCTCCCAGGTCTAACCGTGCTGGGGGGGTGTTTCCCTTATCTTCCCTGAGTGGATTCCTGCCACTGTCATTCCTACGCAGACCTACGCCTCTTTTGAATATCTTGTCTGCCGACTCTCTCTCTCTCCCAGCCATTCCCTTACCGTGGCTACCATCTATCGGCCACCTGGTCAAATTTCCTCGTTCCTCTCTGAGTGGGCTGACCTCTCCTCCTCACTCCTGTCCGCTACCACCCAACTCCTCTTTCTTGGTGACTTCAACATCCACCTGGATGCCTCCTGTCCCCCCACTGGACTCTTTTGTGACCTCTACGACTCTCTCTCAATCTCTATTCTCCTGTCTGGGCCTACTCATTCTGCAGGGCACACTCTTGGTGCTCTGATCTCTTCTGACCTTCCCCTCTCCGTCCCTCTCTCCATTCCTCTCTCCTGGAGTGATCACTTTCTCCTATCCTCCCACCTCACCCTCCCTACCCCTCAGGCAAAGCCACCCTCATCATTGCCACCCACCTTCTCGGCCATCCGACCCATGAAGCGCGTGTCAGTTGAGGCTTTCGCTGCCACCTTCTTGCCCCCCCTCCCCCTTCGGCTGACTCCCACCCTGATACAGCCCTCTCCATGCTCCACTCTGCTATATCTGATACTCTTGATATCCTTGCCCCTGTCATGAGAATCCGCCTGAAGCCCAAAGCCAAATGTAACTCCTGGTATGACTCGGATCTTGTCACCCTTAAACGCAAGTGCAGGGTGGCAGAGAGGAAATGGCGTGCTATGTGTTCATCCTCTGACAAACTGGCCTGCCGCCTGCTCCAAAGGCAATACCGTCTCTCCGTTCTCATCAAGAAGAGAGCCCTTATCCAAGCCCGCATCTCTGTGGCATCTAACAACTCGGCTGAACTCTTTAAAATCTGCAAGGAGCTTGCCAACCCTGCTGCAGACTCTACCTCTCCTGTCCCCTCCCAAGCGCTCGTCACTGGCCTCTCACTTCATCTCTAAAACTCAGGACATCCTGTCCTCACTCTCCTCCTATCACCTCCCTCCCTCTCTTCCCTGCTCTTCCTCTCACCCTTCTGCAGCCACCCCTCCTCCCTCCTTCTCTGCCTTTCCCCTTTTTTCTGCTGACGAGGTCTCCAGACAAGTCCGATCTATGAAAGTCTCGTCTAAACAGGTTCACCCCTGATCCTCCAAAACTATCAAGGACCACATCGACTCCCTGGCTCCCGCCCTGGCTGACTTTTGCAACCACTCCTTCGCCTCTGGAGTCTTCCCATCCCCCCTCAAGCACTCCCTTGTGCACCCTCTTCTTAAGAAACCCTCTTCCGACCCCTCCTGCCCGGCTAACTATCGCCCAATCTCCATCACTCCCTTCCTGGGCAAGCTCCTGGAGAAACTGGCCATCTCCCAGCTTAACCTCCATGCTGAATCTGTTGGTAGCCTTCAAGACCATCAGTCTGGCTTCAGAGCTGCCAGAAGCACGGAAACTGCTCTCCTGAACATCCGTGAAGACTTGCTCTCCAACCTTGATTCTAAATTCCTTGAGTTCTCATTTTGCTCGATCTCTCTTCTGCCTTTGATACTGTCAACCATGCCATCCTGCTCAACCATCTCTGTGATAACCTGGGTATCACTGGTCAGGCTCTGGCGTGGCTGACTTCTTTCCTTTCCAATCGGCCCTCCCAGGTCCAACTTGGGTCCTTCCTCTCTGACGTCTTCTTCTCCACCTGTGGTGTTCCCCAGGGATCTAATCTCTCTCCCTGGCTTTTCAACCAGTACCTGTCGCTCCTTGCCCACTGCATCGCCGACCTCTGCCCCAACTTTCAGTGCTATGCGGACGATACCCAGCTCATTTTCAGGCTACCCTCGGCCTCCTCCTCTCCTTCCCTCATCTCTGACAGTCTGTCTGCTATCCAGGAATGGTGTGCCGCCAATGACCTCCGCCTTAATGCCAGTAAGACTGAGATTCTACTCATTGGCACACCCACTCCCTCCTTCCCTGCAGCTCTCTGGCCGGCCTCTCTTGGCCCTCTTCCTGCTCCTACCTGCAAGGCTAAAAACCTCGGGGTCATCTTCGACTCTACACTCTCCTTCTCTCCTCACATATCTGACATCTCTAAGAAGTCACACTACCAGCTGCACCTCCTCAGAGGTATTCTTCCCTTCCTCTCCTTCCCGCAGAAGCTCACTGTCTCCCGAGCCCTGGTTCTCTCGAAGCTGGACTACTGTAACAGCCTCTATCTTAATCTGCCTGCCTCCACTCTCCGCTCTCTGCAACTCATCCAGAACAGAACTGCGAGACTTGTCCTTGGCCTCAAGCCCAGGGACCGTATCTCTCCAGGACTGAAATCTCTACACTGGCTCCCAGTGGCTGCAAGGATTAAGTTCAAAACCCTCTGCATTATCCACAAGGCCTTCTGGGGCCTGGGGCCAAAATACCTTCAACTCTCTCTCCCTAAATATCTTCCTTCCCGAGCCCTTTGCTCATCAGTCTCCAACGCCCTCAGGGTCAGCCGCTTCTCAAAGCAACGAGCTGGGGGTAGACCTCTCTCCACGGCAGGGGCCTCCCTCTGGAACAGCCTTCCTGCCTCCCTGAAACTTGAGGAGAACCACCTCCGGTTCCGGAAGCACCTCAAAACCTTCCTCTTTGCCTCTGCCTTCTCTGTCCCTCTCCCCTGCTAAATTCTACACTGAAATTGCACTGAATCTGCAACTGGGCCACTCTCACCGACCTCGGTCCTGGGCCCAGCCACTCTCCACTTGCACTGCCTCCCTGGCATCGCATCCCCTGCACTGCGGGACTGTCTCTGTATGCCTACAGCCCCCCCTTCCCAGCACTTGCCTGCACTTACCTTGCACTTGCCCCCAGCTGGCCCTATTTATTTATTTATTTTTATTCTACTTACTTGTACTGCACTTCCCCCTCCCCTTCCCCTTGCACTTTTCACTTCCCCTACCCCTGCACTTGCGCGGTCTGAATGATACCTGGCCTAGTAGGATCGCTGTCTGTCTTCCCCTTGTTCCCCCCCTGCCTCGTCGCGCCTTGAAACACTTGTGTATAGGCGCGTTACAAATGCCATATCATATCATAATGCCCCCCAAGACTGCTTTTACAGCTAGTCCCAGAAGAGATGGCACGAAGAATGCGGCAAAACAACAGCAAAGGGAAAGCATTGTTCAAACATCAACTGAACAGGCGTCAGAAGTACCACAGACTCAAATCCCGCCAGTTATTCCTACGTTTGAGCAGATGCGGGATGAAATACATAAAACCCTTGCAACCTACATCTCATTGAATAAAGGTTGTATGTCTAGTGTAAATCCATTACCAGTAGCTTCATACAATAGGGATCTGCGTGGTCCACAACTCCAGGCCCCAATTCAGAGGATCGAATTGGCTCAGTGGCCTTCCATGACGGCGCCAAATCGCTTCAATGTAGAATGAAGCATTTCAAACAAACTTACCAAAAAACAATTTGGAACTAATTCAGAATGCTAGTACTCTGCAATACAAAACATATCATCACCTGTTAATGCAATGCAAGGAGCATCCGTATCCTCAATATGATTTGAATAGATCTAGCATACTGAATATATTTATAGAAGTGTCTAGCCTTGAAGACATTACTTCAGTAGATATTGAAGCAGTGGAATTTATTCACGACTATGATTTAACCATTACTCGATTATCGTTTAGGTCTGGGGTTGTGTTAATCACCCTGTGGTAAAAAAGAGCTTCACTGTCTGATCTAGGCTTCCTGCTAGCCCAGGATACCCTGGGACCCAATGAAAACACACACTCTGACTTAGCAGACAATCAAACAAGAACCTATTGTTCTGGGAATCAAATAGTTGATCATAATATGGGAGAAGAAATAGCAAATTCTGAACACCTGCTCAATACTTGTCGCCCCCAAGCATAACCATGCCCAGACTCTGAGATTTTTCGCCTAGTCTCCTGGAATGCCAGAGGCTTTCGTCACCTGGTCAATTTAAATACAAGCAATTTGCAAGATCTTAACATAGTAGCTATTCAGGAGACTTGGTTTACGACCATCCCTATCTGGGATGACGTTGCCGTAGCTACTGTGCCAGGGCTAAAACCCCCTTTTTGGGAAGGCCTATGGCGGGTCTTCTGATGGCTACTCGATGATCAAAGAACCTTAAATTAGAACCTGTCCGCATATGCAGTTAGTCAAAATCAAAAGGCACATCTTCCCAATGTCCCTTCATAATATCTATTGGGGCCACCCAGATCTGATAGTAGATGACTTCTTTCATCAGATAAAGACTGTATTGGATACAATAGCTATGGAAACGCACTTGACCCATGCAATAAACTTAGGAGATCTAAATCTTCATTGTTTTTCAAAAGTAACCTGACAGGAGCATATTATTAAACATATTATTAAACAACTATGGATTTGCCTGATGTTAGAGAGGCATTTTGTGATGTTGAATGGCACTCTGCCAGGTGATATTCCCTAGCAAAAAAATGCTTAATCAGATTGCCACTAAATCATCTGTGGGAATCTGGCCACTATTAAATGAGGCCACACACAGAACACAACTGTCTTTCCAAATTAGTGCCATTTCAGAACAACAGTGCAGACATATAGATCTGTATCAATCTCACCTTACCAACTGTCAACTAGATATTGATATTGTGACACATGATATTGATATTGTGACACCTGATCATCGGATTTCTTTGACTGGGATGACATCCTGCGACGTATAGTCAAGTTGAGTTCAACAAGGGCTCCTGGGCCAGACGGCCCTAGCAATGTTTTTTCTGAAGCAGCATCCTGAAGCATGAGCACGTATTTTACACCTGATCTTCAATCGAGTCCTGGACACAGGCTGCATTCCTCCACCTTGAAGGAAATCAGTTATAATTCCCATCTTTGAAAAGGGAGATAGGACTACCCCAGCATCCTATAGACCTATTGCCCTACTTGACTCGCCGGAAAGATCTTTGCAGGGTTGCTGCTAAGAGATTTCAACTTGTGGCTAAATTACATGAAACTGCGAGATCCTTTCCAGACAGGGTTTATTCCTCGTTTAGGAACAGGTTTTAACTTGCTTACAGTCAATGCAATCAAGGCTCACGAGCAACAAAGGAAACAGCCGCTGTACATGGCATTTGTAGATTTCCACATGGCCTTTGAGTCTGTCCCAAGGGAATTGCTCTTCAAGAAACTACTTGATGACCAATGTCTCCTGCATGTTGTAAAATGTATACATCAATTACAGACTGATACAATACAGATTTGTCTGACCACAACAGGGCTACTCACAGCCTCCATAAGAACATACAGAGGGCTGAAGCAGTGATGTATTCTCGCTTCGGTCCTCTTCAATTATTTTATTGCAGACTTGGGCTGGAATTTCTCAGGCCTAATAATTGATTCACCGAAGCTGGATGGTATGACAGTCAGGTCATTACTTTATGCGGACGATCTAGTCCTTATGTCTAAAACAATGAGAGGCCTCCAGAGGCTACTTAGCACACTTGATAGGTATGCGCAAGCAAATGATCTATCTGTCAATGCTATCAAACCCTAATGATACAATTTGGACCTGCTAATAATAGAAAACAATTACATAACTGGCATCTTCAGAATCAAATGCTCCCGGTAGTCACAGCATACATCTATCTTGGTCTCAATATAAACAATAATCCCTCTGACCTTCCATACCGTGAACGCATTAGAAGCAAACTAGCTAAAGTTACATCACAAGCTAGAATAATAAATGGAAAATATAGTAAATGCTCTAACATACCCTTGCTTACATACTATAAACAGAAAGTAATCCCCAATTGTAATATATGGTGCAGAGTCAAAATCTTGCGAATCTGACACCTTCTGGTACAAGCTAGAAAGTAAGTACTGGAAGACTGTTCTAATGCTGCCTAAGTCACAGCCCATGCCAATCTTGAGGTATGAGCTAGGCGTGTTATCATTGTATTGTATATACACTTGGAAGCTGTGTTCATTGTACCGCAAGTGTTTACTTACAAGAGATTCTGTTGATTTACTATCCATGATATCCACTTATATCAAGACATCCAGTCATAACTTTCTTTCCCAATGGAGATCTTAAGTTCAGAGTACTCCTGAACAGGCGAACAAGAAGCTATGGCAGATGGATTGGAAAAGGACTAGGGATCAATGTATGCTATCCAAGGACTTTGAACAGAATCGGTTTCTCTTGAAGACTTGAAGAAGTGTGTCACTATTTCATCTCATTTGTTAAGATTGCCAGATCCAATAAACAGGTCTCCATTTAGGCATTTTAGATTTAATCTGTGGTACACAAATGAGATTGTTACAAGACAAAAACGTAACCCTCAAAGTGATGACAGGTGTCGCATTTGCCATTTACACTGTGAAACACTTAAGCACCTTATTATTGAATGCTCTGAGTTGTTGTCTGCACTAATAATGTATTTTAAAGGTAATTTTAAGCATTGTGAATTTATGACACCAGATTGTTAATGGAGAAGTATATTCCATACTGGAATTCAACCAATTAGATACTCAATTGTGAATTTTCTGTATTTCTTGAATATAGGCTCTCTGGAAAAATAACTCATGAGGATCAACAGTTTGGGGAAAAAAACCAACAAATTTACTGTGTGTATCAATTTTAATATGGTAGACATTTGAATGTGAATCAGATGACTGCTATTCTAATATCCTTTTCTCTTTTTTTTAAATATTTTTAACATGTGGTTAAATGAAGTGTATTCATGTAATATATAATGGGAAAATATAAATTTTTGTTTCATACTTCTAATTGTAAAATCATTTTTGAAAGGTTCATTGTGACAAATCAGCCATATCAAATATTATTTTTTTTTAAAAGAACTTCACGTATGCTGTGCAAGCCTTTTGGATGGCCTTCTGGTGACTACCCTTGCTCCCCTCTGATGTGTCTTACATGCTCCAGCACAAATCATCAAAACACTGTGCAATTTCGACCCCATCACTGAGACCCTCATAGAAATTCATTGGCTCCCACTGCAAGCCAGTATCATCTGCAACTCCTGCTGCCTCATACACAAGGCTGTAACCCTGAAGTCTCCAAGCTACATCACAGTGAAACTTAGAGCTTCTCTCGAGGCCTATGAGCCACCATAAGTAAGAACATGTGCATACTTGATCTCCATCCTTGCAGGAGGCAAAACACAGAAGACAGGCCTTCTCTGTCTACGCACCAATACTCTGGAACCTCTTCCCTATCAACATCCGACCTGCTCCCTGCCTTATACAGTTCAGGGCGGAGCTAAAGAACCTCCTCATCAAGGAATGGCTCATTTCTAAAACCTAGGCCCATAAACAATCCATTCCCCACCATACCTGAGACTGAGTGATCTGATACCCTCTGTTCCCTGACAAATGCCCACCCTTCCCTATTGTTAGATTCCCCATTCTTTGAATTTATGCTCGTTCTTCCCCCTATGATTGTAAATCACTTCCTTGCTTCCCGGAGCTAGGTCCATGCTCAATAAATACCCTAATAAGCAAATATATGTTGTACTTATCCTTTAGATCCAACATTGAGAATCAGCTGTAACGGATACATGCATAAATGAGGTTTGTTCATGTGAAAGGTTCACTTACAGCACTTACACTACTTACACCAGTCAGGTGAATAGATGTGAAAGTCTGTGGGGCATATTCACAAAGTCTTGTAGTTACTTCTGTCATATTATAAGCCTACAACAGGCCTTACCAAAAGAAAATCTTTCAAAATATATTTAGTTCACATAACCTTGCTAAACAATTTCACACATTTACATTCATTTGCAGTTGCTTTCACAAACCACTCACATCTAGAACGTTAAGTTTCAACTTACTATTCATCAGATTTTTTTAAAGCTTCTTTAAAAGACCAATTGTTCTTTTTTTTGTTAATTCACAAAGGTATCATGTGTCTGCAGGTCGCTATACTCCCTGAGCACATCCCGCTTACACTCAAAAACTGCCTAAAATGTCACTCATTTCTCTAAAGGCAGGGCTGTTTTTTTCAATTGTGAGTACGTACGTTTGTGATTTGGCATAACATATACTGTTAAAAGTTACAACCTCTCCAAAGCACAAATATCACTTATTTTAGAAGACAACTAACTGTAAATCAGCCAATTCCATTTAAGTCTGAGAATTGTTTACTTTTTCTTTGACCCACAGACCCTGGAGAAAGATAGCCTGTGTCCCAGCAGTGGTGGATAGATTATCATTAAAATGTTTTTCTTTCATCCTAAAAGCATGTAACGGAGTAACCGTGCTCCAGGTAGTGGAAAATAGAAGAATTCATAGGCCAGCTGCAGTTTTAGGGCACAGCCGTATACTTTATCCCCCAGGTGTGTCGTTCCTGCAGTTTGGAAGGTAGTGTACTGCTGCATTTTCAAGTGGTCTGAGTGTTCCCCAAATGACACCTTTATCCTTTGGCGGTTGCACATTTGTATTTCATAATTTGTACTATACATATATCACTTACCATGACTAGACAAGTAAGTGCCATTGCCTCTTTGGCAGCATATTCAACCAAAGTCCTTAATGCAGCCAGACCCTTCCTCGCTAAAAACTGCCTGACCATTGCCTGTGCAATCATTGGCTCAAAGATTGATTACTTCAATATCGTATTCAATGGCACTTCGCCCAGAGCTCCTCTGAACATCCTGAAAAGAGAGTACATCTCGAGAGCTAGAAGAGATGCACACTGTCTCCCCATCCAGGAGCAGAACATTTTCAAAACTGTCTCCATAACCCACAAGTTCCTGTGCAACTCAGCACCACCCTACCTTGTCAAAAGAATTGCCAACACCCACTCTTCCAGACCCACTAGAAACCCCTACATAGATAAACTTATGGTGCCCAAAGTCAAAAGATGCAAAAATGGTGGCTCGAGCTTCCCATGCCTTGCCACCATTCTTGAGGGCAGTGAAACCTTACTGGATCTTCCACAAAGCACTTAAATATCAACTATTCACCTAATCATGAATTCCCGCCATCTAGCCTCCTTCTAGGAATTTCTCTGTCCCAACACCCAACTGCCTGTTCTGAGGAATACTGCCACCTGGTGGTACACCTATGTAATGTATGATTTTGTATGTTTTCTATGATTACTGCTGTTAGGGAGCAGTTTCAAAATGTGCTAATTTCCCTTACCTTTTGAGACGCCCATCAACTTTGCTGGATTTCTAGGATTTTATTGTTTTACCAGAGAAGAGTGTGAGCCTTTTTTTCCACTCTTCCATGTATTTTGTGTGCAGTTTACTTTTGTGTTCTTTAGTTATGGAGTTTTAAAACAACTCCAGTGGCATCATCTTTTCTGTGTGTCACACAGCAGCTTCAGTACAGTGGCACAGGGATGTCTTTCAGACTTCCCATGGTTAAATACCTTCTCTGGGACTGACTACATCCCACTCAACATCCCCAGGCGAGAGCACATCTCCACTGCGAGGAAATCGTGCAAATGACTCTCCATACAACAGAAAATGGACTTGAAAACCATATGTCTCACATACAAGGCATTAAACCACCTAGCCCCACCACATCTCACTAATATATTTACCATGAAACCTGCCAACAGAACCACCAGATCCTCCAACACCTTATGCCTGACAGTGCCGAGATTCACCTTAAAAAGAGCCGAGGTGCTAGTTTCACAGTGCTTGCCTCCCAACTCTGGAACACCCTACCACTCAACATTAAAACTATTGAGTCCTTTCAGATCTTCAGGAAACACATTATTGGTTGGCTTCTGAACAACGAATATCACGTACCCCCGCCCTCAAATATTTGTGTACAATGCCATCTGCTTAACTATGCTTGTAAATTTTGTACATTGTATAATGTATAATGCATAATGTAAATGTATGTATCACACTATGTAACTGTCTTCTTTAAGCACCCTTCTACCTCTGGGTTTGGAGCGCTATATAAATAAATAAAACAAACAAACAAACTACCGTCTCCCAGAGCATGTAAAGTTAAATTGGCTTCGCTAGTCTCTTTAAATTTACTGACCCAGCACACCCTATCTTCCTATAGAGTGCTTGAGGGGTTGCTTAGCTTCCTCTGAGTCAAAACACTCAGTAACATTTTACCTTTTCCTATGTTAAATGGCTGGTGGCAGTGGTTTAAATCAACTACCATGATTTTTCCCGAACGCTAACAACGGAAGCAAAAAATCGGGTCAGCCATGTTTTTCAATATGGTTCCCCAGACCGGTCTGTAAAAACAGACTGCGGTCATCTTTTTTCGTCATTTCTTTTAGGAGAAGTCCTTCTTGTGTTTGTCACTGCACTTCAAACCAGGTTTGGTCCCTTTGTTTGTTGGCCTTTGGCGGGTTTCAGTACTGAAGCCCTCCTCTGGCCCCTGAGTGTTTGGGGTGGACAGGATGTGAGGAAGGTGCCCAAAACTCCCTGTGCTTAGTCTCCTAGGAGACCTGAATGCACTCTGGCGTGATTGGCCAGCTGGCTGTCCAGCAAGGACAGTCACCGTGCTGTGTAAGGCTGGAATGAATGGGGGAAAACTGATTAAAAGCAGGTCTCTGGGACTTGGAAAGCAGAGTGGACCACTGGAACGTAAAAATCGACAATGAACTGAAGGAAGAGGACTGCTGCAACTCCTGGATGACTGTTGAAGCCCTGCTGCAGGTCCGAAATGCCTGAAACTCCAATCAACAGATAAGCCCATCAAGGTTAACTTCTTCCCTTGAGTTTGGTGGGAAAAACCAACTCGCAAGCCAACTGGACACCGTCCCCATCTGGTCGAATTTCATCAGAGTGCTGTTGAAAACCGGATAGCCAGAGGGAAGGAAACCAGCTTGTGTACTTTAAGGCACTCACACCCTAAACCAACGTCTTGCTACAGCTTTTTGCCTCATCCCTGGGCAGTGCAGGAACCTCCTGATGTCTTCCTTCTTGTCCCCATGACTGGATCTTAGGAACTTCGAGATCTGCTCGAACTGCTAGGAACAACTGCCTCGGCTACAGTTTTCTTCATTAACAAGGTACTGTGCAAACGCAGTCCAGAACTATTTTCGGCCATCGAGAAAGTACGTAAAACTTCCTCAACTTCGAAGGCTCATCCTTCCCTAAACATTCGTCAAACTTTTCGCCTAGCCAAATTCTTCTAAACTCTCTGGCAAAGACTTAACCGTTATCTACCTGAACTGTGCTATCCTATACAAAGACTCTGAACCATTGACTTTGGCCCAGGCCTATGAGAAGAATAGCTGGTTGTATTTAACTGGAACCCTTTTCCCTGCCTATGAATGTATTTGGGCTGTCTATTCTTATAACCTTGTCTTTTTACCCCTTTAATAAGTATCTGAAGTGCCATTTTGCTCCCACTTCACTAGAGCTAAAACTTGTTCATTTACTTACCGGTTAGATTTTTGTGGTTTATTAGTGTGTGATATTGAGCTGCTTATGCTAGTGTAATGTTTTCGAACCAAGAAACCTTGAGTAAGTGTTTGTTTGAATAACTGTATTAGTTGGTCCTTTGTGTAACTTGTTCTACTGCTCACTTAAACTCTCTGATCCATTGCTATCACTTTACTGGGTAGTACAGATTTGTACCAAAGGTGAAATTGTGCTTACACTTGTAGTCCTAATTGCATGTAGTGTTCCCAAAGGGTACTGCAGGTGATTCTGCCGCACACCTGCCACTTGGTTATACCTCTTAGCATGTGCTTGTATGTTACTATGCCTGTATCAAAATAGGCCTGACTACTACTCTGTACCTGCAACAGCACCTCGATGCCTACGGGTTGTATGCGCTCTATACAAATAAAATAAATAAATAAAATTTAAAAAATACGTCTCTTGCTGATGCATGGTGACATTCATTTATGATCAATGCTATAACTGATACATTTTCCTCTGTCCAAAAAAAACACAGAAAGAACTCTAAAATCTGTGGTTTCCAAGGCCCATAGCTTCTAGTATGTCTTTCATGCCCAGCCAGGAGGGCGGACATGGCCTTTAACTGCCTGCCAGCAAAGGCAGCTCAGGCTCTGGCTGTTAAAGGCCATGTATGCCTTCTTGGCAGGGCATGAAAGCCATTAGCACCCCCGGGTTCGTCCGGGGTGCGAATGGCTTTCAACATTTTTCATCGGGAGATCCACTCTGCATGCACTACTGATAAACATTTTTTTTTTTTAAGATGGCCGCCACTTGTCATTTGTGCATGGCTATGGCAGTCAGACAGGAGGGGCTCAGGGACTGGAGGCAATGCTCCAGTCTTGCAGGTAAGTGGAGGGTGTGGAGAGGGGAATAGGGGCATTTTGGGCGGCAGGAGGGCAACAGGGAGAGGCTGACACAAACAGAAAAAAAAGTGCCAAACTGTGAAGGGACTCCAGTGGCTGGGACAGGGTGCAGGCATTGTGTATTCCCGGCTGCTGTTCCAGCCTCTTGATTGGCTGATCACCCTTCCCCGGATGCGAATAAAGAATTGTGTGATCTATATTGAAGTCCACAAAGGAAATCAGAAAATCTTTGCTATTTTTGTTCTATAGGATATAACAGTTGATGGAACTCACCAAAATGAGATTCAGGGCTTTTAGCATCTTGCGATCCGTGTACAAGTCACGATGTGATGCACCCACTTCGATTATAATGCTACACTAGGGCATTGCTTGACACCCTGGATTCCTAATGGGACACAGTTAGCTTCAGGGAATGCAAAGCCAACAGAGCTGCCGAAACTCCTCATGCACTTTCATGTCTGCCTCCTCTCGCTCTGCAATTAGCAGTGGATCAGGTCTCATACACACATGTTCCACGGTGACTAGCTCCAGGGCTCGACACGAATACGTGTCCTGAGACTCTCAATTCATTGTCACACACTTCATAGGCACTGCTGCTCTGAGCAAAACAACCTCATAAATCATTCTTTAATTGTCTCCGTTGCTGCGCTTTAATGTTCTTGTACACACGGCAGAGTTTCAGTGGATAGGATGCAGTTCCTTCTTGGGCGTATAAAACTATGGGAACACAATTGCCATTCTCTATCGGTCTTTCTCCAGGCAGACCCATTTTCTTGTATTTGGAATATTGAAATTTCGGACCTTCATTTTCTCACTGCCATTTGCATCATCTCTTTCACTGTTCTGTCAATATGAGCTCGCTATTGATCATGGAGTTCTCTAGAGAGGAGGATGGGAGGCACACCAGTGGATAGTGTTTTTGTTTGTGCTGTACCGGTTTTATTTCTAGGGTACTCAGGCATTATATGGAGTTGTATGTGGAGCAAATAACTAAAGTGATCTTTTCCAGGTGACATCTGGCTTACAGGTGACATCTGTTCGACAATGATTGCAAAGCTTGATTAGTCTCTGATGTAGTTTGGGACCCTATGAGGAGAAAAGCACTCCATAGTTCAAACATTCTGTATGTTTTATATACCCCTTACATCCTGCGTTTCTCTTTTCTACCCTTGCTGCCCTCATGGACCAACATTGCAGAGTGCGCCAAAGGGACGCATGAAGAAAACGTATACAACATATGCATAGCAGGTCCTCTCTCCCTTCCCACCAAAACAACTAAACAAATATTTCAGAGGAAATGATATATCGTCCTGTGTGATGTAAAACAGTATTTTTTTGTTTTGTTTAATGAATCAAAGTGTACCCTGTCATAAAGTCACAGTAGTTGGATTCAGCATTTGCAATGAGAAATACATGTTAATCGCTTTTTATGAATGCCCTACACAACATGATTGCGTAAGTGCTTAAATCCAATTGAACCACACCGATCTGTTAAAAAACAGCCGTTTCACCTCCACTCAATATAACTGGCGTTGTTGTATATCTGTTTGCACCAGCCATGTATGTTGTGTCCTTCCTCTTCTCTTGAGATGTAACAGATGTCAATGGACTTTGTCATAGTGGTGCCTGGTTGTGTTGAAAAAACTGAACTTCATTCTCCATTTCCAAAATGTAGTGTTATTTTGTACCACAACGATGAGCATTGGCTCACTCACCCTTTGTCCAACATTGAATCCACTGCCATGTGATGTGCATCTTTATCCTGCAATGATCAGAATGGCTGAGATCTACCAATTCCCACATATCCCACTGTGCTTCAGGTCCATGCCATTGGCAGATAGATGCTATTTAATTATCATATAACATCATACACTCGTGCACTCCTGGTAACACATATTTTCAGTGAGCCTTTAATGACAGCCACAGCGTTGCAAACTCTGGATACAAAACTTAGATCCCAACAGTGGATGTGTTTATAGTAGGTATGAAAATAAAACTAGGCATCATTGATCAAAGCAGGATTCTGGGATCCTGAATGATAGTGATGTATGATGATCCATGATTGAATTTAAGAGAAGAGCATTTTACTACAGAGCACTTGTAAATAAAGCACTCAAGGTACACCTCTGGAACCACTAGAAGGCTAACAGAATATACAATTCCACATTGCCAGTAAAATAAAATAAAAACATATTACAATATATCTCAATCTTGAATCATTTGTTGTTTCTCTTTTCTGCTTCCGATTCTGTGTGCAATCCTAACAACAATCAGTGACCACAGCTGCATAGACATAACCACAAAGGATTCATTGGGCTCCTGTCATATAATTTTGTGCATACAGAAAAGGGACTTTGCAAATGTTTCAGCATGCAAATCTCCACAAACCGATTCATGGATCAGACTTTGTGCGACTTTCAGGGACTTTGCACCGGTCCATCATGACGTTTTGTGCAGTCAAGCACTTTGCAGGACACACCATGCAAAGTGTGGGATGGGTATGTGCAAAGAAATAAATAGGGGGCGGAAAAGGCATATTCCCCATTCCCCTTACAAAATGAGGAGAAACGAGGAATAACTTGGGCGTGTTGAGGGACGCGCCACTCAATAAAATCACAGCGCGGTCAAGTGCAAACATAACCAAATTCATGGATTTCAATGCACAAAAGACATGTCAGGAAAAGTTAGGGGCAAACCTCCTGATCTTACTGCCTCATGATAGTAAAAACAAAGAACAATGTGCAAATGAACCAACACGTGTAAAGTATGCAATGCACACCATTCCAACATTGCTCAGCCAGGATGAATGCAGGTATACTGGGAGCCATCGTACATGGCCATAGAACAAAGAGGAGTGTGAGGATGGTGAGGGATAGAATTTTCCTACCACGTACCATGCTCTTTGCACTGCCAGATGACCAGGCGTATGCAAAGTACAGGTTCCCACTGCATGTCATTCTAGAACTTGTCAGGTATGCCCCTGGATAATGTGTTGACAGCCCTACATTTTATATCCACAAGATCCTTTCAGTGAACCTTGGCCGTTGTAGGGGGCATATCTCAGGCCATGCAATCCCAGTGTCTACACCTGGTATTGGGGTGCCTCACATCATGTGCAGTGTGTGCATAGGCACATATACAGGACATGCACACTGCAGGAATGTCAGAGAGTGTGCCAGGAGTTTATTGCTGTATATTAAGGAGAATTCTCATTTCTGTGCTAATTCCCTTCAACCTTAGAGACCCCCAGTTCTTTTGCTGCACTTTAGGACTGTTTCATTTTTTACCCTGGAGGGAGTGAGACCTTTTTCTCACTGTCTCATGTGTTTTGACCTAATTTGGATTATGTGTTTCCACAGTTTTTGGAGTCTGACAAACTCCATAAGCATCTACTTTTTGTATGGTAACACGCAGCACCCTCAGTGCACAGTATCACAGATACATTCTTTAGGTTTTTCATAAGGTTTAAATACCTTTTCCTGTGTGAAATGCTGTTCCCAAGAATAGTAATGTAAAATTGACTTTACTTACCTTTTCTCTTTGTGGCTTCAGCACACACCATTTTATGTGGAGCGATGGGGGATTGCCTAGTATCCCCTTATCCTACATTCTCATGTAACATTGTTTGATGTTACCTTCATTACTTTAAATGACTGGTGGCAGTGGTTTTATTTTCCTACCATTGTGCTTTTCTACCACAGGCTCAATCCTCAGCTGCAGTATGGCACCCATGAGTGACGATGTTATCGAAATGGCCCCTGTCTTCTTTTTCTGCCATTTTCTGTTTGTGAGGTCTTTCTTGGGTATTACTCTGCACAACAAGTCAGGTTTGAGCCCTTTGTTAATTTTGCTTTTGGTGGGCCATGAAGCCTGCCTCTGGCTCCAGTGTGTCTGGCAAGGCAGGATGTGAGGGAGGTTCCCGAAACTCCCCTGTCTTTTGTCTCTAGGAGTGCATGCATGCAATCTGTCCTGATTGGCTGGCTGGCTGTTCTTTTAGGACAGACACCCTGCTGTTTGAATGACAGCCTAGGCTATGCATAAATGGGAGAAACTTGCTTAAAAGGTGAGGGTTTTTTGGACTAGAATCATAGTCGACCACTGGGAGAAACACCTGATGAAGAAACCATGAACAATGCTAGCTGCATCCTTCTGTGCCTTTGAATTGACAAGTGAAGCCCTGCTGCTGTGCTGAAACTCCTTTCTCTGATCGACAAGAGAAGCTCCGGAAGGGACGACTTCTTCCCTTGGGTTAGTGGAACCAACTAATCACAAGGTGAACTCCACTGGACGACACTCCCTAATTGGTTGTACTTCTTCGCTGCTGCAAGAACCGAGTCCCAGGGGTCGAGAAATCCGTACTCAAGTGCAACGTCTGCAATACAGCCAGAATCTCCAGGAGTCTCCTAAAGACCCTCCAGAAGCAGGATGACCAGAGCTCGAGTCCCCTCACCAGAGTGCAGGACTCAAGGAGTAAAAGAAGCCCAACCAGTATCCGAGATTTGCGATGGTGCTGTTTACTGCACACTGAAACCACAAAATGCTGCTGATGCGAAAAGAGCCAGTGTCTGACTATGACTTGCCCATTGCTGCTGCAGGAGTCCTCCAGACATCCTCCCTCTTGTCCCCACGACTGAGGCTCAGGAACCCAGGATCTGCATTGTTGCAATAGGACAGAATCTAGCTGGACCACTCTTCTTCAAACCAGAGTTACTGTTTAGACTTGGGGTACTTACTTCCATGTCTTTAGCTGTTCTCTTCTGAATTGAGACTTGCATTGGCTACTTTTGTTGGAGTTGATTACAACTCTGCTTTTCACAAGTGTAACAGATTGTGACCCTACAAGTCAGTTCTACCAAACTCTCTAACTTTGTGAAAGACATTTTCTATATGAGAAGTGCCTGAGCTCCACAGACTGTGCTCCAATTGACTTTGGCTGTCCTGGCTCCCTGCAGACTCTTCTAGTCCATTGACTTTTATATTTCTTTCCCTCAGAGGTGGTAACTTGTTTTAGACTGTTATTGCTGAGGAAGGCTTGTTTAGATCTCATTGGAGGACTAATTGACGTCATCTATACTGAGAACCTGTTTTAACCTGTTTCCTTCCTTTCACATTTCCTTCCTGCAACCTCAGAATCTAATCTACAAAGTATAACTAGTGATATATAAATGCCATTACTGTCTTGGTGAATGAAGTCACCTCCGGGTGTGAGAAGTATGTAAAAAGCATGTCTAAAGAGTATTCACAAATTATGGGAAAGTATTTTAAAGAATATTTGATTGTTACGTACCTTGCCCTTTTTAAATAACGCATATTTAAAAAGTGATGTTAAATAAATAACTATTTATAACTGAAACCTTGAGTGCAAGTGTTACTTGGCTACTTGTATTTTCAAATTCCATTGCTACAGCTCTTTTGAGATAGGCCTGGCTGCTCAGTCACACTACCAACTTGTATAGTACAGACCAATACCAAAAGGTGGGTTACCTAATATCAGGCAGATAAGTGTTGTGTAGTCTCACACAGTGTCACTACACCAATGCTCACCTAACACTGTAGCACACTATCCACGTGTACTTGGAACCATTGATTCATGCATGTCATGCTACGTCCCCCAAGATTGAAGGAGCACTTTTACCGCAACTGGAAGCATTGGCATTTCATCAATGTGCAGGTCATCTGTGATGCAAACAGAGTCATGCAAATCAATGCCAATTTTCCTGGAAGCACACATAACAGCTTCATCTACTGCCGGTCACCACTCTACCGGGCCCTGGCATCGGGAACCTTTTTCAATACTTGGCTCATTGGTGAGTATCAACTGTAACGCACATGCGTGTATTCACTTCACACACTGAACAACAAACTATGACAATCAATGCCAAAAATAACCATTTAAACATTTGCCGAGGACAGTGCCTACTGTAAGGAACTAATGGTGGCAACACTAAAGACAGACACAAGGATTCACAGTTCAAGGGTGTTTATTAAACTGTAAATGTAGGGTGGAAAAACACCTAATATGAACTTAAATCTAAGATGGGAGGAAACTTTGACCATCAAATGAAAAATAAGCCAGTTCTTGTGGTGTTGTGTCAAAATTAAATGGCCTATACTAAAAAAAAAACCTATTGCGAATTCCTTACAACTAATTTAAAAAAAAATGTGACCATGGAGCACAGCACACTCTCAATCTTTCCCATCAGCAACCGACAGTTCCGTTCCAGCTACCAGGTTCTTCGATGGTTAAGTCTCTTTTTCAATAAACATTCTTTCCTTTGAGGGCCTGATGTTTTCAACAACAAATAAACAAAAAGTTCCATTGCAAAATGACTTTGGGTGAGAACTTTTCACACCTGGCTCTCACTCACCCGGCTTGGCCCCACTTGACAAGGGGGAACATTCACTTCCCCTGGTCTTCCAATGCTTCTTACTTTCACAAGTCTTAATATCTTTTTAAGCAGTTCTTCAGGCTTTGCCCTGGGTTCACTCTTGCCAACTTCTGCAATACTCTGTTCAAGCACTCAATTCACCAAGTAGGATTAATTTCCCTTTCTTTCACAATCATCTGTCAGTCAAAGACTTTCAACGTATAGAGGATATTACAAGACCCCTGTCTGACCACTTTGACCTATCTTTGCCTCTTCCCAATCCTTCTAGTTACTGTAGTCCCTTATTATTGGGTAATCACCAAGATGTTCCTGCTGAGCACCCAGGTGGCACCAGACACCTCTGTTGCAGGTTTTCCCCCTCTTTCTCAATAGTTCCTTTTAAACTTTTCAAAGTTCAAATTTAGCTTCTTGCTATTTTTCGTTCAGCACAGTTCAGTTTCTTATCCACTCTCCCTTCGACTCACTGGCTGTGATGAACTGCTTAGCTTTCTAATCCTTTGAGTCAAGGTTGGTAGCATGGAGACCAGCGTCTCTCCCCGGCTTGGTAATCAGTGGAGGAGGGTCTTGTATACCATTGACATCTGCTGCAACACACACTGCTCTTTGTTTGCGGTCTTAAGTTTCCGTCTGATTGATCGCCTTGATTGGAAAGGGCAAGGTCACTTCTCTCCTTGTCACCCTCTCGGTATTTGCCATCTTTTGGCTCCTCTTGAACTGCTGCACTGAGTAAGCTCTCACATTGTGTGCTCAGCCTTGCTCTACCTGTGCTCTTGTGCACCATATTTTATCCCTGTGGGAAAGGGAAAGGGACGTCAGGTGTGTGTGATTCTGGTCAATGGCCTGACTTTGTCTGACTCTTGTTTTGGGACATGTCAGGTAAAAGGCTCTGGTATAAGTCTGTTGTGTTTTGTGTTGTGCAAAATTGTTTGTGTTGGAAAAGTGGGGTGCAGTGTATTGGAATGTCCTCCGTGGTAGGATGGGGAAAAAGGTGTTGAAAGAAGGGGAATACCATGTCTCATCCGTTGGTTTCCTTCTCCCATTCTCTAATGAACCCCCATCCAGGTGATCCTCCGTCACTGGTCCACCACTCGGAACTGGATCCAATAGCGATGGCCATGTCCTGGCCACCTGGATGACAGATCCCCAGGCACTAGCAAGGGAGACAGCTTCAGGTTTCTCACAGAGCCTCCCTCCATACGATGTAGCTACATTTGTTTCACAGGGGAACCTGGAAAGAAAATCTACATTTCCTTGGTCTTTTCCTTTTCAGCGTTCCACAGTGAAACAATAGGGTTGTAGGTCAAGAAACCATTGCATGACCCGAGGGTTGGTGTCTTTGCGTTGGCTAATCCAAAGTAGGGGTGATGGTCTGTGATCAGTCTGAACTTTCGTCCCAATAGGTAGTTCCTACGATGGATAATGGCCCACTTGATGGCCAGGGCCTCCAGTTCCAACGCAGAGTAATTTTGTTCATGTGGGAACAACTTGTCGCTGGTGAATAGTATCGGATGTTACAACCCATTGCAAACCTGGGAAAGAGAAGCTCCTCAACCTGTAAGGGAGGTATCTGTCTGTAAAACAAACTCCTTAGGATTGGGTTCTTAGACAGCGTCTGCTTCAAGGTGTTATAACATATCTCATCTTCCTCATTTCAATGATGTTTCTGGGGTTGGCATTCTTAGGTTTATCTGTCAGTCGGGCTGTTTTGTCTGAAATGTTAGGGCTAAATCTTCATTCATATCCTATTAACCCGAGAAAAGCTCTAGACTCTCTGTTGGTCTTGGGAGTTGGTTTATCTAAGACGGCTTTTACCCTCTCATGTCGGAGTTGTTCATTCCTGTTCCCTGTGAAGGAACCAAGATATTTTACAGCTGATTGGGCCAATGTGCACTTAGCTGGGTTAGCAGTTAGGCCAGCGTTTCGGAGAACTTTCATGATGGTATAAAGATGGAAGAGATGGTCCTTTCCACGTTTTACTATAAATGATGATATTGTCAATGTAAGCTCCACAGAAAGCAGAATAGGGTTATAGTACTTGATCCATGAGGCATTGGAAAGTGGCTGGCTCACTGTGTAGACTGACAGGAAGGTCTTTAAATTGGAATAATACTAGCAGCATTGAAAACAATGTCTTTCCTTATGTGGTCCATATACAGGAACATGACAGTACCCCTTAGTTAAGCCTATGGTCGATAAAAAAATGGCTGATCGAGTTTCTCAATTAGATCATCAATGCGTGGCATGGGATAAGCAGCGAAATCTGATATGGCAATAACTTTACAAAAATCTATGCAGAATCTCCAGGAAAGGGCAGGTCCTGTCAGGTGTCTGTTATTCTGCTCAATTGCCTGATTTTGCTGGACTCTTGTATTGGGACATGTCAGGTAAATGGCTCTGATGTTAGTCCATTGTCTTTCATGTTGTCCAAAAGTGTTCATGTCGGAAAAGGGGGAAGAGGTGCAGTGTTTTGGAATATGCTACGTCCTAGGTGGGGAAAAGGCGTTGAAAAAAGGGGGATACCGCGCCTCACTCATCAGAGTCCCACTCCCCAAGAAACCCCCATCCAGGTGATCCTCCCTCACTAGTCAACCCCCAGGAACTGGATCCAATAGCAATGGTCTGGCCACCTGGATGACAGAACCCAGGGACTAGCTGGGGAGACACCTTCAGGTTTCTCACACTATCCACTCTCACCATTCCTGATCATGCCATTCAGGAGTCCTGCCACACCAGACGAGATACGGTACAATGCAGCACATACAGCCACTAGGGGCATAGTGCATCACACATTCTGGGTCCTCAAGTAACATTTACACTAACTTGACCAATGAGGTGGGGTATTGCTATATGCTTCACCAGTAGTGTGCAAAATCATTGTGGCAGCTTGTGTCCTGCACTTTTCTCAAACGGCATAAACCATGTATTGTGGGATCACACACTTCTTACCACATGGATAACCTATATATTCTACAAAAAGAAGGTATACTAATAGGTGTCGAAACTCAAAACAATTACAATGACAGTGCGTGTATCTAGTGCCCCAAAATTCACACCTGAATGTTAAAACGTTTTTTTATTAAACGTATACATGCTAGTACTCATAAAATGATCACATTACATAAAACTCCATAAAACCTATAAAACATATACTTCACAGAAACACAAGAAAGTACAAACAAATGTGGGTTAAATCTTTCGGTCACTTCATCAACACCATGTGATACTTCACATTGGAGTTGTCCTCCTTTTTTGCCATAATATTGTTAGTCTTTTCTAAACCCAACTTGCACAAGTTTCTGTCCCTAACGCACAGATACATGTAGGACATTCATCAGGGGTGTTTGGTTGCTTGTGTTCAGCTTGTGTCCTGCAAAATGTTTCCACACAGCATGACTTAAATTAGACCTACAGGGGTGACATCAGTCACAGGCACCATCCATGCCATAGGTTGGCCAAAGGGCACAAGGAGAGGCTGCATGTAATCCACTCCTGTAAACCTACTTCTCATGAACTTGGATTAATCTGGGCCAACCATCAGTGCCTGTAACAATAGAATGAGAATGTGTGCCTGGAAAAGAACAGTATATTTGTAGCTCACACAAAAGCGCACAACACAATCAACAAATTTCCCAACCATTTTCACATGACCCACACCAACTATTGTGCATGTAGACTCCCACCAACACATAGGCGAACACATGTAGGAAGGCCCAGCACAAAATGAAAGCAGAAAACGCTGCTCTGTCGACTCTATGCATGTCTCACAACAATATACAGGTGGAATGGCAACCCCATTATCTGACAACAATTATGCTCACAATACACAATACACATCTACATCTAAATAGTCATACAAACTGAGAAAATAGCAAGGTCACTTCCAGAAAGAAGTACATCTCACCTCACATCTTTCCCTTGCGAGCTGGCTCAAGCTGGACCCTTGAATCTATCAATGCTCCGCTAAGTAGGTGTTGCTTGCAGGCATCACACAGCACAGTTCCCTTGAATAGCAGAAACTGTCTTCCCTTAGAATGCCTCAGTAGAGACATATATCCGAAGGACAGAGGAGGTGACCCATACATGCACCCAATGGCACCAGAACGTGTGCCCACCTGAGTGCCATGAAAAAACTGCAAGCAATGACTCACCAGCCTCCCATCAGCAGATGTCCCGGCACCCATGCAGGTGGATTCGCTCACCTCAGGCCAATGCAATAATAAACCCCCCACACAGTGTCAGCCACCCTTCCATCAAAGACACCACAATGTGTACCCCCCGAGTGTCATGCAACAACTGCAAGCAATGACTTGCCAGCCTACCATCACAAGTTCACTCTGCACCCATAGAGCAATACCTGCTCTCCTCAGGACAATGCAAAAAAAAAACCACAGAGTGCCACCATCTCCACCCACAACACCCCCACTGCTTGCACCACCGAGTGCCATGCTGTGAAGGACAGGTTTCCACATACCCCTTTCTCAGGTGAGCGGCCATTGTGATCCTTTAGATCTGTCTGTAGTCAGAATGGCACTAAGAACTCCTGTGAACTCCTGATTAGAGATCAGTGAGAGGTTTGAAACCCAGTATCCCCGCAGAAGCACTCCCAATGCCACAATTAGGCATCCCCTGATTACTGTGGCATCAGGACAGTTTAAGAGTCGATGATGGCATGCCCAAGATGACAGATGGCATACTTCTCAGCAATTGCAGTGAAGAGAGGATCCGTCAGAAGCCATCTGGGCAAACAGGCAGCAGTCATAGAGGAAAGCAGGGCACAGAGGCAACTGGCAGAAAAGTGACAAGCAGACAAGAGAAAGGAATGATAAATGGAGGTCTAGGATATTGGCACACGAAAGGGAGCAGAGAACAGGCAAGACGAAGGGAAGGCAGACCTCAGAGGGACTGGACTATCCAGGGACTAATTAGCTGGCAAACAACAACATGTGTATGGCATGGACCTGGTGTTCAGGGGCGAGACCTCCACCTTGTTGCAGTTTGATGAACATGGCATGCCCCCACAAGACCTGCTTGTTGTGAAGTTGTCAGGGGAATGTGCCCCCAGACACAACAGACGTGCCAGGAGTGGATTGGCAGCGTGAGTAGACAGACCATGAAAAGGTGAGTGAACGTTTAACCAGGTGGCAGACATGACAAAAGTAAAAACTGCAGGCAATGACTCGCCAGCCAAACTATACACAATAGTACCTATTGCCAGTGAATAAGTTTATGCATCTTTACAAGTCATTACTACTCTTTACAGTTGACCTGACCATTGAATGACCCACAGTGTGAGCTGTAGAACTCCAGCGTGAATTGGGCTCTCTAGGATTGCCACTTCATCTTGCTGAATACACCAGTGGACGCACCACCGTGGGTGGTGAGTGCTTTCACATCTTTTTATTTCCAAGAATTACTGCTTTGAATACCCTTGCACAAGATCTACTGTAGTTATTAGGAGTGCTTATAGACTTTAGAGCTGTCGAGTATGTAGGCAGTTGATAGAGTAAGTGTGGCCCTATAGCCCCTTAGCCTCCAATTAACTTTGGGATGATTTCTACATATAGGTGATTCATTATGCTGTCATGCCGTTCTTAATGCATATGAAATGAAGATAGACAGATGTTTATTCATCTTCATGAAGAAGACGAGAGTCCCGTGGTGACACATAAGAAAGGTACTAATCAGTACTTGACCCTTAACCAACTCTTTTCGTTTTCTTAGTAGAACATGGTGTGATTTTGATTCCAGCATTGTAGAGTTATGAGACTAAGAGAATTTGAAACTATGTGAGTTGGGATACATCCAGTATGCACAAGGTGCTCATGATGATTGGCTTTATGTTCATGTTGCTAACCTATAAAACAAAACATGGTTGATTTTATTAATTGTATAGGCTGTATACCATCCTCACTGATTTTGTACCTGGCATTTGCTAATCTCTAAACAAAACACAGTTGATTTCATTAACTGTATAGACTGTATACCAACCCCACCGATTTGTGGTACTTAACATGTCCTTTTATGTGATATTCTCTCTGCAGTCTGTAAGGTTCAGGAACAAGAGGCACATACCTATAAACACATCAGCCAAGATACAGGATATGCAGGGTGTTCTGCCTAAAATTATGCACAATTAAATTTGTATTTTTTCTACAAAATGCATACAAGCATGACTCATTGGATTTGTTTACTGAATTAGTATATGAAAAGCCTTTGAATTGATTCGATAACTGTCTTGTACAGTATCTTAAAGTGTGCAGGGGAGGGAAGGATTCGACCTTTGGATCCTCTTTCGCTCTTGTAATGGCTCGCCATCCTCCCATGGGCATGTGGCCCTGCACCCATGCAGCCGGACCTGCTCACCTCAGGCCAATGCAATATAAACACCCCAAACACTTACAGCCTCCCTGCGAACCAATGGCACTGCAACCTGTGCCCCCCTGAATGTCTTGAGCTTACCTGGACAAGGTACCCACCTGTCTCACATCCACAGCATTTCACCTGAAATAACATTATTCGCTTACAAAGCCATGCATTTCATGAAAGTAAATAGGACAGCCTTGACGGGTACTGATTCGTATGGAACAAGGTAACTTGACCTTGTTTGTCCACCCAGTGCCAACAACTAGAAGGTCATATCAAAGAACATGAACAACAATGAATCCAACAAAATCCAAACTTATTGACAGAGTAATCACTAGCAGTGAACTAAAAGAATGTTTACAACAGCACATCATGCACTTTGGACACAGGGGTTAGTCTGCCCTGGGATGCAGGCACAAGCTGGTCCATTGATTGCCAGCATACACGTTGTGCACACCCACCACCAGGTGTCATGTGTGCCTTTGGGTCACTCTTGGATGCAGGGGAGGGAAGGGACACTAAGTGAGGAGGTGAAGGTCTGGGAAGTGGAAGTACAAGTGTTGGAGCCGATGGGAAGGATGAAAGAGGGCAAGAGGGAGAGAGGAGATTGAGTGATGAATGTGCAGCTGTGGGCTGTGGAGAGAGAGAGAGAGGGGGAGGGGAATTGGGGAGCAAGGAGGAGCATGGATGGTGGGGAGATGAGGAGAGATGGGGGCTGTTACAGTGCGTGGGCAGAGATAAGGGGGTGACAAGAGGAAGACAGAAACAGAAAGACAGGAATGTAAGGCAGCAGGGGCAGCGACAACAGGAAGGCACAATGATTGAAAAATAACACAGGTTGGGGTGAAGAAGACAATAGGGGTAAGGTTGAAGGCAGACTGGGAAACAAAGGCCACCTATGAAAGGGGAATCCTCAGTGTCTCATCCAAACAAAACAAAAAATAACATGGTCAACACACATCGCATGTACACCAGAAAGAGACCCATGTTTGCAACATCCACACAAATAAGTCAGTTCCACCCCAACTCCAGACCCTGCACCACCCACCAACCCTCACCTTTGGCCACCACAGTTCAAGGATAGTAGATCACTCCCCAGATGTTGCTTCCTCCTTAACAGATCGCACACCCTGCACGAGCTGTTCCCACGAAGGGGGGCGGGATAATAGGGTGTATTGCAAACACTTTCAAGGACAACAGATGAACAGAAGCTGTGGGGAAGGGAGTATGTACCACATACATGTGCCCACAATGTACATACACATACAGAAAAATCACCTACAGTGTTGTATTAGAACAAGTTATGGCAACAAAAGTCCTGCAATACATTCGGGAGGAGAGAACATACAGAAAATCAACAACAAACAACAATTGACTTGAATGGGGCGCACAGGTAAAGTCTTTCAGGGTCCATATGTGCAAACCAGTACAATCCTAGATTCATCAAGTGTGCCAAACCTGTCCTTTGGAGTGCATGGAGACATATGCCAGATTTGCATTTCTAGAGCCGAGGACCCGGTGGAGAGCAGCCAAGGTCTTGGTGATCTTTGAATAGGTGTGTTTGTAAGACATGTAGTTGTAGCAGGTAAGTCATGTGAGTGGATAAGGGTGTGGAGTGGACTCTACAACAGGTACAAGAGTGGGGGGAAAAGGGAGTACACCTGCAGGACCCTGTACGACACATGGGGGGTGGGAGAATGATGGTAGGAAGAAAACTACAGTGAGGGCAAAGGTGAACAAAAATAATGCAGTGTCCAGATGTCCAGAGGATTGAGTGTCAGGATGTTATTGTAGAATCTGTCATTGAATACTGCAAAGGCTCAATGGGGATTACTTCCACACATTTTCCTAAGTATGCTGTCCTTTGTGGAAGTGCAACCTGAAAACCAATGCACATGCATGGATGTTCAAGGGGACATGTGCATACAAACATGTGGCGAAACACACATCTGCACTGACCTTCACCATCAGTAAATTACATGGCCTGTGTGTTAGGGAGAATTATCATAAATGTGCTAATTCCCTTCACCCTAGTGACCCCCAGCAACTTTGCTGGATTTTGAGGACTTGATTTTTTTACCTGGAAAGAGTGTGAGCCTTTTTTCCCACTCTTTCATGTATTTTGATGTGTGTTATACAGCACCCTCCGTGCAGTGACACAGGGATGTCTTTTATACTTCCCAAAGGTACAAATACCTTCTCTGGGATAAACTACTGTTTCCCAGAGACTGTAAAGTGAAATTGACTTTACTAGTCTTTCCAAATAGCTAAAAATCACGGGAGCCATGTGTTTCAAGATGATGCCTTAAGCCCCTTTGTTTAAAGCGATCCCGGTCTTCTCTTTTCACTGTTTCATTTCAGAAAAGTCCTTCTAGTGTTTGTCTCTGCATGCCAAACCAGGTTTTGTCCCTTTGTTCGTGTGCCTTTGGCTTGCTTCAGGACTAAAGACCACCTCTGTGAAAGTTGAATTTAAAATTGCTCCCACCTGCATTTAGAAGTGTACTCAGTTGCATTCAGAGGCTGCGCCCGATAGCCTCTCTGTGAAAGTTGAATTTAGATCTGTCACCACCCGCATTAGAACTGCTCCCACCTCCATCTAGAAGTGTACCCAATTGCAGTTGAAGTTACGCCGGATAGCCTCTCTGAGAAAGTTGAATTAGAATTGTTCCCTCTTGCATGTAGAAGTGTACCCAACGGCATTTAGAAGTGTACCCAATTGCATTCAGAAGCTGCACCCAATAGCCTCTCTGTGAAAGCTGAAATTTAGAACTGTACCCACTTGCATTTAGAAGTGTACCCAGTTGCACCTGAAAGTTTGCACCCAATAGCCTCTCTGTGAAAGTTGAATAAAGAACTGTTCCCACTCGCAACTAGAACTGTACCCCGCACCTCCTCAGAGAAAGTTGAATTAGAATTGTACCCTCTTGCAATTAGAAGTGTATCCAACAGCATTTTAGAAATATACCCAATTGCATTTAGAAGCTGCACCCAATAGCCTATCTGATAGCTGATTGTAAAACGGTTCCCACCTTAATTTAGAAGTGTACCCAATAGCATTTTAGAAGTGTACCCAGTTACACTTGAAAGTTGCACCCAATAGCCTCTCTGTGAAAGTTGAATTCAGAACTGTTCCTAACAGCGTTTAGAAGTGTACGAGGGTGTGAACTAGACGATGATAATGACTGAACGAATGTGTGTAGCGGACGATTATGAGGAACGGACGAATTTGTACAACAGACGATGCTTAATATGCTTTGGAATGAAGGAAACACTTGAAAACATACATCATACCACACCCCACGCTTACTCTCCCTCTTACACCACCACTCATCTAGAACACAGAGATACTATGACACCATTCGGTATAACTGTTCTCATATCCACATCTCCCTCTTACTCCACATCACTCTTAGTAATCATTGCTGGATTCACACCCCCCAGCCAGGCGTTCTCCTCAGGCCTAACGCAGCCACACTCGTTCTGGGTAAAACCGACCAGAGCAAACACATACTCCTGACCTCTCAACCACCACACGTACAACTAAAAAGCAGCTACCACTCGATTTTCACACCAGCTGCCCACATACCTAGTGCGCACACGCACTTTTGGACTCCCTCTACTCTCTATACTGACATGAACTTCGGTTCCCAAGGGCGTTCAACCTACCAGCGCCTTCAGACCATACCAATGGTATATAAGGCGCTATATAAATGCAAAATAACAATAACAAATAACAACAAATGTCTGAGGGTCTGAGGTGGGCAGGAAGTGAGGGAGGTGCCCAGAACTTCCTGTGCTTAATCTCCTGGGAGACCCAAATGGACTCTGGTATGATTGGCTGGCTGACTGCCCGGCAAGGACAACCACCCTGCTGGATGAGTGACAGCCAGGCTGGAATGAAAGGGAGAGAACTGTTTAAAAGGCAAGTCTCTTGGACTGGAAAGCAGAGTCGACCACTGGAACGAAAGAACTGAAGAAGAGCTGGAAGAGGGCAGCTGCTGCAACTCCTGGACCGTTGGGTTGCCCGGTGAAGCCCTGCTGCAGGTCTGAATTGCCATGTTTATCTCGACAGAGGAGACCCTTCAAGGACGACTTCTTTCTTTGAGTTGGTGGGACCAATCAACTCATAAGCCACCTGGATACCATTCTTAAGGCTGGTTAGGATTAACCAGAGAGAGGGATACCAGCTTGTGTGCTTGAAGCTACAGCCACTGGAACTGAAGTAACTCCATCTTGTTTGCTTTTTTGACAATCCCATGCAGTGCAGGAGTCCCCCGACGTCCTCCTCTTGTCCTCACGACAGAGGATCAGTGAGATCTGCAGGATCTGCCAGGAAACAATGTCTTCAGCTGCATTTTGTTCTTCATATTAAGGTACTGTGTCAACCCGATTGAGAGAACACCACTCTTGCAGTGAAAGTTTGTGAAACTTTCCCAATTTACAGACCTAATCAGCGTGTGACGCAAAATATGATTCTTTTTCACCTAAACTACTTCTGAGAACTTTTGCAAAGACTTTAACGTTTGATACCAGAACTGCTCTTTCCTATCTCTTTCCTATCAAGAACACTAGCCCATTGACTTTGGCCTGGCCTATTGACTTGAATTTAACTCCTCTGGTGAACTGACACTATTTGCACTGTCTAACAATTATATGTGATCTATTCTACTTACTTTGCCCTTTTTGCTCACTTCTAAGTAACTGAACTGCCATTTGGCTCCTATTTCAGGGAAGCTCAAACTGTCTCAACATCTTAGAGTTTTGTATTGAAGTGTATTGGTATAGTCTTCTGCTAGTGAAATGTTTTGTAAATGATTGCGTAATAAATTAATAAGTGTTTTACCAAGAAACCTTGAGTATAAGTGTGTACTTGAACCACTGTGATTGAAAGTCATCTGTGTAACTATTTGTACTGCTCAAATCCACTCTTGAGATGAGCCTGGCTGCTCAGCGCGGTACCAAAAACTGTGTGGTACAGACTTATACCAAAGGTTGGTTTGGCTAACACCTGTAGTCCTGATTGCGTGTATTGGTCCCAGAGTGTACTGCATGCAATTCTGCCTAACACTGTGGAAATCCAACCTGTGCAGCAGCATGCAAATATTGTCATGCACACTGAAACAGACATTGGCATTATTGACAGTGCAAAACCTTACCTGCTGACAAAGCCTGATGCCACATCACCTCCACTGGAAACTGTTGCTCTGCATTTGTTCAGTGCGTAGCATGTACCATTCTCACTAAGGGGCCTTTCTTCTGTAATATTCTACCTCAGATGCAAGATGCCACCAAACTTCCTCCGGCCTACTTGTCATTACACTGCCTCGAATACTGCTGACGGATTGAGTTTAAGTGCCAGCTGCCAAGTAGCACTGTATTGGAGTGCCAATTGTTCTGCCATTGTCTGCTCTCCTGTATCAGGCCTGTGTCCACCTCAACTGTCAATTTGGGACTTCCTAATTCCCCTACAAACTCCCCCACAGCTCAATAGCACATACCCAGGACCCAGCCAAGCCACACCTGCCTCGGGGGTTGCCATGTCAGCATCATCTATGTCATCTGGAGAGATTGTCACATCTATGTCTGCGAGAAAGAGGGCTTCCAACTACACCAGAAGTGAAGTTGGCATCCAGGTGGATCATGTCCTGGATAGTTGTGATGGCCTCTTCCAGCCAGCAATGCAGCTGAACCACAATGCATGTCTACAGATCTGGGAAGATATCATGGTTGCTATCAACTTGGAGGGGCTGGCAGACCATTCAGTGAAAACCATAAAGAAGCAATGGGAGGTCCTCAAGGCACGCAGACATACAAAGGCAGAGGCATCCCTCAGGACGGAGCCCACTGGTCCTTGAGAGGTTCTACCCATAACTTCACTCCCAGATCTGTGAGTGAAAACAACATCTGGAAGTTGCTGGTGAGTACCTATGTGATGCACTGCTCCCTTCTGTATGAAGCTTGTGTGTTGCATTGAGCAGCAGCGGCATGCAGTCTCATGCCAATGCTGGCCGTATGTGGTGGCAGACATATGTTTATGGGGCATGCTGTGGTATATATACTGTTTGTCCTTGGTGACTTGTTGCACTTGTGCACATGCTATGTGTGTGCATTTGAACAAGTGCTGAGATGTGCAGATGCCCGCTTGCCATGCTGTGGCCTTCTGAGGGACATGCATGTGTTGCATATATGCAAATATGCTAAGAGTGACACATGTGGGATGTTTTTACCCATGCAGCCAAGCCCTACCATAAAACTGTGCCGTCCTGGCATTGAAAACATCATGATGGCCAGAACTCCCCAGAGAGTGCACAGGGAAAACATGAAGAATAGGATGCCACCCATTTTTGCCTATGATGTGAGCACAGGAGGGCACTGCCTAAAACCATCATTGGGCTACACACACAGTAGCCTGAAACTATTGGGAATGGCAATGCTGATTGCCAAAAGCAACCCAGAATTGTGGGGAATTCATTTTATTAATGTCAAAAGGGATGCAATACTGGTGCTCACCACTATCAGAAAGCCAGCGTTTTAAAACCACCAGAATTTTGTGTAAAACTGAACAAATGAATCCAAACCAGGCCAAGGAAAGACTTGCTAAGAGGTGGATACAATGTAAAACTATATTCTGAAATGACTTGAAGGAAGTAATTATTTAATGTATATATACAAAAAAATAGCTGGGGATGTCAGCAGCTTAAGTGAATTTGGGGGTAAAGCCACTAAAATCGAAATGTTTAGAATAAAAAAGTGACCTACTTGTGAGTGTAACATAGGTTGTAATTGTTTAAATGTAATAGTTTTGAACTTAGAATCAGTGTTCTAGCTGCATGTGTAAAAATTGTAAGTTTGGGTTGAATGTAGAAAAATGGGAACTAAAGTGACATTTAGCTGAATTCTGCCTGACAACTACCCCTGACATGAGTTGAACTGGCTCAACAACTCTTCCCAGGCCTGGCTGCATCCTGCTGCCCCTGCCAAAAGGAGATGATATCTCTCTGATTGAATTAGGGGAGTGGCACCTGGGGACTACAGGAAACTGAACAAAGCCCTGTCCTGGACTCAGGCAAATGTTATATTGGGGGGGCTGTAAAGTGGCTTCCTCTTGGGAGAAACTGGGAGGGGCAATGCCTGTGAGGGCAAGCTGAGCTTGGGGGAAGTGGACAAACCAGAAACTCCACCATGTGCTTGGGGGAAACCACACCCCTTTGGGCCAGAGCATAATTTTAAAAAAAGATGGATAATTCATAGTACGGACTTGTCAGAATTATATAAGTAATATCATTATTCTTGTGATTTTTCTGTGCACGTTTTAAGAGGTGTTAGGACCCTGTGGTGTATTCTGGGGGGTTGCTAGTGGAATATAGGGTCTTACTCCAAATGTCTGCATGTTAAAAATCTGACACTTCATCAATTAATGTCCATACTCATTGCGCACATTTGTGTAATTTTTGGTAAATGTCCGATATTGGTAAACCGACCAAAAAGCGCAAAATGTTGTCATTTCTGAATCCCAGCTCGCAGGAACATGGGGCTTGAACAGAGACATGTCATAATTCATGTGTAATATGTGCATGTAATGTCAACCACTTGAGTATCTGGGAAATATGTATTTGAATCAAATATAGATTTGTGGGCAAATTGACCAGGGGAGGATCCTCTGACCCATAAACAGACCTCATCATGATGACAATCCATTTCCTTCCCCCAATCATGGGGGAGGGGAGAATTGGGCCAATGACAAGTAGAGAGGGGCAGGCTCAGTTATGTCACGCACACACCCACTTTCTAAACACATAAAAGCAGACAGTGCAGGACAGGTAGACACATTCACTTTCCACTTTCTTGCAGGACGCTTTGCCGGGAGACTTCAGACTTCACATCCAGAGATCCAGACTTCAAATCCATCAATCTCCAGAACCTGTAGCAGAAATTAACTCCAGAATTTGTAGCAGAGATGCCTGAATCCACAAGCTGAATCCTCTTCAGCAGGCCTCCAAACCAACCAAACTATTCAACAGCCGGGCGAGCTGTTTGAATTTTTTGCCAAGAACTTTTGCAAGAACCTGTAGCAGTATCCAAAAAGCAGTGCTGTATGCAGGACCAGAGAGAACCACAAACCAGACCGTTGTGAGCAGAACCGGTGCTTGACAGACCCAGATAGCAGAGCTAACCCGCTGGAACCACCCGCTGGAAGTCCCGTCCAACCTGACCAGACCTTGACAGCTTATTTCAAAAATATAGTGTGAGTACTCAATGTGCAAAACCAATCTCTTAGTTTAAAATAATCTAATCCAAACTATTTTAGCCTATTAAACCTGCCTCCTAGAATCGTGTCATTCTGTCATTTTTAAGACTGAAAACTGTCACCTGTCATTTTGAACTTTTAAATTTCAAATCCGAAAAACTACCTTCACAAAATCGTCCAACGAACCTAGAACCGACTTCCTACTTTTTATAGTGCCTCCCTAATTATGCCTGACACGCGTGACTAATTTGCAGCGATTTGACATTTTGCACAATTTCAGCCACATGTAAAAATCAGCAGCTCATTGCTTTCCTTTGCTAAAATTCGTTTTAACCTGCTAGTTACTCATAGAGCATTGCTAAAGTGAGCCTGAACTAATATAAACTAGATATCACCCACCCTGAACCTCTAGAGGGAATTAAAAGCATTTTTATCACATTTCTCACTTCATTGTCATCATATTCAAAGCATTTTGGGCCGGTGTTTCAAACTTCTACCTGTTTTCCCCTAAGCTTGCTGGGGGGGAACTGAATTTCGTATTGTATTTGATTGCATTCCTGAGAACTGTGCGCTCCTCTTTCCATCTCCTTGGGGGAGTGAATTGTCAAGGAAAAGTGATTACATTGTCTTTTGTTGAAGCCATATCAAGTTATTTTCTGTACTGCCTTTCATTCATCATTGCGTTTCCTTGAAGCCATAAAGGCATTCTCTACCACCTTATTTTTCTTTTCCTATTCATAAGTAACCAAGAACTGTGCTACTGTAGGATTACCTATTGCTGATTACTGCTCATATTCACAAGTGTGCTATCCATTATCAATTTATTTATAGAAGTGTGATATATATATATATATATAATTATTGGTGAGGATTCGTCCAGGGGGGGAAAAGTTATAGGGGGGTCCCAAAACTTTTTTTTCCCCATAGACTGAATGGGGAAAAACTTTGCGCACGGCTACAGCCCAAACCGCTGGACAGATTTACACCAAATTTGCGGCAGGAGCGGCGGCCTGGTCCCAAAAGTGTGCTTTTGTAAATTTGGTTCAAATCTGTCCAGTAGTTTTTTTTTAAAATGACCAAAATGTAAGGCAAAAAAATTAGTGATATCTGCGTTCGCTTCGCGGACGGACTTCCCTGTTCGCTCCGCGGACAGCACCCCAATTGGCCCATGGCCTTGCGTCATGTCCGCGGACATGCGACGTGTTCGCTGATTGGACGGCGAGGGGCGTGGAGCGCATCAGATTTTCTGTGGCGCCCGCCATCTTGTATTCGCAGTTGACCGCGTACAGCGCAGTGAAACGTGGATACAAAATTGTATTTAGTGGCGTGCGTTGGTGTGTAAAAGTGTTTGGGGAGGCCGGGGGAGTATGAGATAGGTTCAATGTTTTGTTTTTTTATGTGCTAGACCTTTTTGTTGCGTTCGATTTGTCCGCGGAGAACACGGCTGTTCTGACATTTTGTAAATAAACTAAATGGTGGGGTGTTTAGAGGATGGAGTATGTGTAATTTTTGCTCGCAAGGAAGGTAAAAATGAGCTATGAACACTCGCGGTGTACTTAATTGTTCGTAAATACACAAACTGGGGGTGTCCTCAGGACGCTGTCCGTATTGTAATCTGTCTAGTTGAATGTGTTCTAAGAACACTCGCAGTGTCCCGAAATGGTTGCAATTACACAAAATGAGTGTCTTCTGAGAACGTTGTTTGTATTGTTCGTTGTCAGGGTGAAAGTGTTTTAAGAGCACTCCTTTTGTTCGCTAATAGTACAATTTCCTAGGGGCGTCAACTGACTTTTTGTCCACTAAAGAAACGATAAATCCGGCTTGTGTGCGCTGACATTATGTGATAATCCTATGACTGGCGCTATTGACCTGGCTGACTTGCTTTTGCGACACTAAATCATATCTCCCGCCCCTAAGCCTGATATTATCAAAGCATTCATATTCCCCGCCTTTCTCCGTGACGTTACAGGGTGCGCAATGAAACGCGCCCAGTCGTCTCCAGTAATACGCGACTTTACACAGAACCCGGAATACAACACACATTATGTCACAACACAGCGCGCCACAATTCGGAATATGAAACTGTGATTTAAAAGCAAAGAGCAAGATTGTAAATGTTGTAAAGTACATTTATTTGACATCAAATGTTTAGAGAATATTCAGCAATTTGCATTTGTCTTTGTTGTCGATCCGCAAAAGTTCATGTTGAGACACGCGATGTTCCTTTGCGGTACAGAGAGTGTTAGATCAGCTTACAACTTAGTGCGCCACAATTCGGAATATGAAACTGTGGTTTAAAAGTAAACAGCAGGATTGTACATTTGGTAAAGTACATTTTTTTTTCACATGAAATGTTTAGTGAATATTCAGCGATTTGCTATTGTCTCTGCTGTCGATCATTGAGTTTTACGTGAGCTGTGCCTATCCTCTTTTTAGGGGCTGAGTGGGTGAGGATAATGAAACACCAATTACAAGAAATCCCACTAATCAGCTTCCTTCCCTTGCCGGACAGAGTGAGTCAACTTAGATGTATATGTACTTAATTTTTTGCATTCTTCAACCCAAAGAAAGGGGTATACCTTTAAGAGAAGGGTTGCGGATCACGTGATATCACGTAGATACGCGCGTAAAATCATGTGACATGACCACTACTTAAAATGGACCAAATGCGACAGTAGGCCCGCAGCATTATCGAGCAGCAGACGTTCATCGCGGCACGCCCGGCTTCAGATACACCGTGCACGGGACAACAGCCGGCATATATATATCCATGAGGTAAGAGAGAGGGACAATGGACACATTGAGCAATGCGGTATCCATTAAAAGGGAATTTAACGCTGTTCCCCTTTTTGCTGGTTTATTTAGAACACGCTTTTGGCGGTCACATGAAGGGTGATGAGAGATAAAATCCCCCAATAGAAATGAAGGAAATTCTAAGACAGTGGACTTGATCACTCGGGTAAGCTTCATTCAATTTTAAACAAGAGAATGTGGAGGTGATCACCGATATTCCTGTGATAAGTAATGGTGGCCTCTTCCCGCCTGCTACAGAGTTAAGCTACAAACTAGTAGGGAGACTACCCTGGCCCGTGACATAGAGAACACCATTGGGCAGTAATAGTGCCCGCACGGTACTTATAGGAAGTAGCCCGATCGGGAAAGAAATTGAAGATCCAGTAAAAGGTGAGCGTTCAGCTTGCTTAAATTAATAATTGGGTGATAGGTTAACATATAGGGACATTTGATAGAAATATTAAAACATATCCCACTCCCCCCTTTCAGCAAAAGTTTTTTTAAGTTTTTTTAAGTTTTTTTACGTCTGTGCTGGAAAGAGATGGTCAGCCCAAGGAAATGAAGCTTCAAAGGCTAAAATGCATGTTTGCAGACACATTAAATGAAGAGAACAAATCATGTTGAATATGAGAGAAAGTGTAGTAGTGGATAATTTAGACCACTTAAGTATGAATGCATCCCTGCTGTCTATATTGGTAATAGAGATGAAGTTGTAATAGATGTATTTGATGTATTTTTTGCATAAAAATGTTTTACTTGTCTATGTTCTAAAGTGGAAATGTTTTATTTGTCTTTTAGAAAGATTGTATATCACGGCAAACCGTTAAGGGTGTGAAAACCAGAATATGAACAAAACCTAAGTGCCCTGAAGACAGCACCAGCAGGATTCGCAATAGGGATTACTTGCCTTGCCTATTCTTAAAAGATATATTTCCATGCTGGTCCTAGAAACACATTTCTATAAAAGTGTTGGCACAGTCCGTTTAGCCCGGAGAAATTGGGAAGGGCTTAAATAAGAGCGGGGTCTTTTCCACAAAAGAGAATACACCCCAGTAAGGCATAGAAAAGGTTTTTTTTAAGCATATAGTTCTATGCTGTTAGTCACAATGAAGAAAGATGTACACACAAAATTGATTGTTGAATAGGTGTTTGGAATATTTTTAACGTTGTATATTGGAATTGTCAAATTGGTATGATAAATATTAAAATATGTGTATTTTTTGATAACTAAATGGTGAAGTGCCCTTTGTTTGGGTTGAAGAATGCAAAAAATTAAGTACATATACATCTAAGTTGACTCACTCTGTCCGGCAAGGGAAGGAATCTGCTGTCGATCAGCAAAAGTTTATTTGGAGCCACGCATTGTTCCTTTGCAGTAGATAGGCTGTTGGTTTATGATAAAAGCAGTAAATGGTCGCTCTGATAATCGGAAGGTTGCTCCAACAACCAGCCATTAGACCACCCTATTGGTTGGTATGTTGTTTGTAGCCGCTAGTACTGCGTAAGGGCATATTGGTCCTTGGCGATTGTCCCATAAAATGGTGAGGGTCATGAAGTTGCATATTTGGACTTGCACCTGGCAGTTGAAGACCCCATCCGCTGGAGTCTGTAAATCGTGAAATAGACAAAATGGGGCCACGTACCTGTTTTAAAAAACATAAATTAGTCTCACCAGCCGATCTTCATTAAGAATCATCATTTTATTTATATGGGCGTGAAACTATTTGCTATCGAAGATAGTGCAACAGAGTATGTTAAATAATAATATTTTCCCATTCATATAGCGCTAAGAACCGTGAGGTATGTAAGTGCTTATTATTAACCACGGTGTGTGGTGCTCATTTATCGACCACGGAAGGATGAAAGGCTGAGTTTGGCCTTGCCGGGATTCAAACTTGCGTTAGCAAGCTGTGCACGGATGTCAAAGCGAGTGCTGTACTCGCTGTGCCACTTGACAGGCTACAGTGAAGTGGCACAGCGAGTAGAGCGCTTGACCGCCTATAGACCGGTTAAATTATTTCTATTAACCCACCCTGTGTCGTCTGCCTTTTTCAGAGCCCTCTAAACGAGAAGGGATCAATTCGGCGATGATAGTGCGCGGTAGAAAACATTATGCCACTTTCAACGAACAAGTTCAACTTGAGCGGTCTTTAATGCTACGCTATTGTAATTATATTTGGTATAAAGTAATCTAAAGGGTTACTTACAGTACAATTGCAATTTCCATTGTCTACGAGTGGTGCAGTCCCAAAATACGACTCCGCGTGTGCCAACGATCTTTCGTATAGTGGTATAATATATGAAAGTGGTTTTGTTTCAGAAATTTCATCTTTATCTTCTCTTACGTTTTAGTAACACTCCTTCAAGAGAAGTCTTTCATCACAATCTCTGTCTGTCAAGGTCAAAACACAATACAACCTTATAGTCCGCTTCATGAGCGTCTCCGGGGCCCGAGAAAAAAATGGAAGCAGCTGACCTTCACTGTGAACGAGCATAAATTCTTACTTTGCAACATTCTGTGTAAAGCCATCTGTAGAAGTTGTGGAAGCAGCTGACCTTCACCGTGAACGAGCATAAATTCTTACTTTGCAACATTCTGTGTAAAGCCATCTGTAGAAGTTGTTTTTTGCACGCCATGTTTGTATATTGTTTGCGTGATATTAAAAAAACTTTGTTAAAGGGATGTTATGGTTAAGTTGCGCTATTAAAATCCTATGAAATTCAGTGAAAAAACTTTGTTAAAGGGACGTTATGGCTTAAAGTAAAACCGAAAAACTCCTGAAATTCGCCAGTTATGCTAACATAAGCAACCATAACTCGCGCCACCGTGCACTGCTAACACTAACACCCAGGACATCAAAGATGACATCACAAATGTCATTGATGACGTCACTGATGACATCACATGGCTGGCTCTCCCTTTTTATCCTTTACTGACATATCGAAGCCACATAGTTTTCTTCAGTAACAGTCAGGAAGTAAAAATTGAAAAGGTACTATATTTGTAGATTTAGGGTCCTGTCACATCATATGAAACATGTACATAGCGGAAGATACAGGCTTGAAAGAGAGCAATGCTTTCTGTGCATGAAGATAATCATTATGGTTATCAGCACTTTCTCATAGTTTTATTTTTATTACTCTACCTTCCCTCTATATGCTCATATTTGTATACATTATACTCACTCTCCATAGAGTGAATGGGAAAAAAATTTTGCTCACGCATACAGCCCAAACCGCTGGACGGATTTCCACCAAATTCGGACCAGGAGCAGCGGCTTGGTCCCGAAAGCGTGCTTTTGCAAATTTGGTGAAAATCCGTCCAGTAGTTTTTTTTAAAGTGACCAAAAAGTAGGTAAAAAAAAATTAGTGATATCTGTGTTCGGTTTGCGGATACACTTCCCTGTTCGCTCCGCGGAAAGTGTCCTGATTGGCCAATCGTCTTGCGTGATGTTCGCAGACATGCAAAGTGTTCGCTGATTGGACGGCGTGGAGCGTGAAGCGCGTCAGATTTTTCGGTAGCGCCCGCCATCTTGGATTTGCGGACGTCCCCGGACAGCGCGGTGAAACTCTGTTCAAAATGTGTATTTTGTAGAGTGTGTTGGTGTGTAGGAGTGTTTGGGGAGGGTGGGAGTGTATGAGATAGGATGAAAGTTGTGTTTTTTATGTGTTAGACGTTCTTTTTGTGTTCGATTTGTTTGCGGCCATCACAGGTGTTCTGAATTGTTCTAAATAAACTGACTAGGGGGTGTTCTAAGGAGTCAATATGTGTCCGTTTTGTTCGCAAGCAAAGTGAAACTGTTCTAAGAACACTCGCGGTGTCCGGGGAGTGTTCGTAGGTGGTGTCCTGAGGACGCTGTCCGTATTGTTCTCTGTCAAGTTGAATGTGTTCTAAGAACACGCGCGGCGTCTATTTTTTTAATATATTTTAGTGGTTTTGATTTATCTATTTGGATATGTTAAATTTTGGGACAGTTAGATACCAATTGGCGTATTCTAACTGTGTATTTTTTGGTCTAATTTAGTGGTATTCATTTATCTGATTAGTTGTTGTAGAATCTTTGAGCAGTTAGATAGCTTTTGGAGTATTCTAACAGTTTATATTTTTGTAACACAAATTTACTTAAAGGTTTAAATACAGTTTATTTATCAAATTTTGGTTTTAAGAACATCAAATAAGCGTTTGTAAGATTTGCTGGTAATCTCTGCTTTAGAGTAATGGTACTATCATTACATTCAAACCATCCACATTTCTTTTTTATATATGCAGTGTAGTGCCCTGAATTGGTTGTGGCTCCTGCGTGGTAGATTATACCTATTGTTGTGAAGGTTTTCTTACCAAGTGATATTTGACCATGTGTGAATCCAGTCAGCTTGCAGTTGTTTTTGGTACCATCTGCATTGTAACATAGAAGCATTAGTATTACGTATTTACTATGTGTTTGTATTACTAACGTGGAGCGATTATCTGAATTGCAGGTAGAGCATAATCTATCATGGTTTGCATTTTGTACAAGTTGCTGAAATGGAATGGATTCACAATTTGGTATTGATATATATATGAAGCGTTCATTGGGGATTTCTTCTTGTGTCACATTGTTGCAGAGAGTGCATGTATGTTTCCACATGTATGAAATCTGAAAGATTTCATTTATAGGTATGTTTTTGTTTTCCAGTACTTATAGTAAGTACATTAGAAATTCTTGTGGATCTTCCAGTGAGTTTATAGTGAATTTCACCATTCCAGCAGAGTAGTCCAATTGTCGTCTTATTCCAAAAACACTATATGTGTTGTCAGGATTGTTTGCTGCATTTCTGTGAAGTACTAACATTTGCAAACACAATGGGTCTGTACTGTGTGAGTAAATGTTGTCAACAATTGGTGGTAATTGAAATAGAATATTCATTGCTACATTTGCATAGCAACTTACACCAACTATATTTGAGAATTTAAATGGTCCAGGTAGTTCTGTATCTAACTGCTTTTTTTGGAGTTTGTCTTCCTTCTTTAAAGAAGTACCTGGTTTACTTTCTCTAATTGATTCTTTTTTGTTTGTGGTACTTGATGAAGTATTAGTTTCTTTTACTCTCTTTGGAGGATTTGCAGTGACGTCCTGTTGCATTTCTGTTTGATTTAGTTTTCTTTTACAACGTTTTAGTTTTTGTGGAAGAGAATATGTGTTTAGATGGGGAGTGTATAGTGAGCGAAGTCTATTATATTCTAAAATGCAAGGAATATCAGCGTTTACTTTACTTGCATAAAAGTTGATTAGAAATAGACCGTCAAGTGTACGTAAGCGTGATAGTGCTACGTAGCTCATGCCTTCTTTAAAGACTGTGTTACCAATATCTATCATTGCTTTGTCTAGGGTAAGACCTTGTGATTTATGAATCGTGACTGCGTATGCAAGAGTTAGAGAAAATTGTTCTCTGCGTACATACATATCTTTGAAGAGAAGGAATCTAGCTGTTGAGCGTCCTATCCGTTTTACTTCTGAAAGTTTGTCAAAGAGTATATTGACAAACTGAATTTTGTTGTCACGTGGGTATTTTTGAAAGCCAACAACTGTACCTAGTGCTCCATTAACTAGTCCTTGGTCCACGTCAAGGTTACGTTTAAGCATTACTCTGCAATTTAAGGATAATTTTAACATCTTTTCTAAGCCTGCTGTGTTTGAGATTGATTTTTCTAAATTATTTAGTCTTGTTGTGGCTTGGTCACACATGGGTAGTGTCATACCATGTACATCTAGTTTGTCTGTGGCGCTAATTTCCATTATTGGTTGCATTTCTTTACTTAGCATGATTTCATTGAATTTGAAACAGCTTGCAAGAGTTGGCATTAAGGCCATACAATTGACATTTTTGTGGGCTAATTGTTCCATAACATCTGTAGCACATGCATTATCGCCATAAAGTGCAGTAATGTGCCGGGTTTTCAATGTTGCTTCTGCTTCTTTAGAAAGTATATCAACTCTCAAACTTTTTAAAATGTTGGCATAAGTTAGATCTGCAGATTGGCGCATGTTTTCTGTTAATTCTCTGTATTGGAAATGTTCCAAAGGTTGACATTTCCAATGCTACCAACAGTTTTACGGCAGAGTTTGTACCCTAATGTTTTAAAAATAGGTTCACCTTTTACTGGTGTTAATTGAAGCAGATCTCCAAAAACAATAATGTGTTTTCCTGCAAAGAGCTCTTCATAGTCTGTTTTGAGTACTTCTTGTAATCTGAGGTGAATCAAAGCTAACATCAGGTTGGAGACCATGCTCACTTCATCTATTAGTAGCATTTTCATTTGTTTCAATACTCTGCGTAATTCCATTGCAGCTTCTGCAGAAAGTTTGTAATAGTCTAATTTGTTCTGGTGTTCTACTGGTAATAGTAGTAATCGGTGTAATGTAACACCACCTATGTTGTAGGCAGCTAAACCTGTGGGGGCAGTGACAACAGCTGACAGTTTGTTGTTTGTCAATTGTTGAAGGAACTTACTAATGATTTTGATCAGGAATGTTTTGCCAGAACCAGCTTCACCACTGACGTACAGTAGTATAGGTTTATAATTATGGCAGGAACATTCTTTATTTTCATGTTTTACACCATGTGCAATTTGTTTTGTTACTTCTTGAAAAATGCTACTTTGCTCATTGTTTAGTTTTGATTGTAGTATAGTTAGGTCTTCCTTATCTTTATACTGACACATGGTGTTTTCTACTTCTATCATAGCTAATTCTGCCTCATTTGTTATTAGTGGTTCTCCCAGTGGATCTTGGCTTCCTGTTACAGAAGGTTGACTACTGTCAGGAGTATCCTTATCTAGTTGGGCTTGGAGTTCTTCTTCATGTTGCTGTTCATTGTGCAACATTGTTTTGTACTGTGTAAAGTTTACATCAGTTATAGTGCTTTCATTTGCTTTAAAAGCAGCCTCATATGAGTCATAGTTATCTAGTAATTGTTCTTCTTTTCTCCATGGTTTGAAGAGTTGTAGCAGGGACATGTAATATACTTCTTTATGTTGAGGAGTCTTCAATGACAATTTGATATAATTAATTAAATTTGGTTTAGTGAGTTTAACTAAGCTGCCTTCACAGTCTGTCACTCTATATTTACCTTTTTTTTCATCGGGTTTCATATTATTTTTGTATGTGTAGTTTTGGGCTATTTGGTATAGACACATGTTTTCCAAAGTATTACTTCTGTTTGGGTAGTATGTGTCCAATAAATTGTTTTTTAAAATGTCTTAGATTTAGCTGGACTTAGCCATACTATATTTTCAGATTTACCATACAATGAAGTACCAGTTAAACAATCAGCTGCTTCATAAGATCCACATTCTCTATGGGTGAGCATTTTTATGCCCAAGCTGTATAATTTCTGAGATACTGTTTTATCTGATGACAGGTCATTCCAGAGGTCTTGGAGCTCTGTCTTTTCTGCTTTAGTTAAGTATGCTGTGGCATATCGTGCAACTGCAGTACAATTGTCTGTAATGTACTGCACATCTATGTTTGCATTCCATAAGTGGGCAATGATTGCATTATAATCATTGATATATTTTTCTTCTTCTTTTCTTTTTATGTAATATGTATTTTTAGGTGACTTCCTTTAACTTCCTTTAACAGTATGTCTAACTGAAGACATGAGGTTGTTTACTTGACCTGTATTTGTAACTGGTCTAGGAAAACCAAATCGGCATTTGGTGTAGTATTTGCCTTTGTTTTTGTATTTGCGACGACAATATTTTCCACATTTGTGTCTTTGAAATTGTAAAATTTGTGCACGAAGATCACTATTTGTGGCTTCTGATGGAATTTCACAAGTGACATATTTTTCAATAAACTGTAAAACAGTGGCATCACTGTCTTGACCAAATTTAGGAGCATCTTTAATCCATAAAAGCATGTGGATATGTGGTGTTCCTCTGGCTTGGTATTCTTTTCTCCAAAAGAAGTGTTGCACTTCTCCAAGGGGAGGAACAGTTTTATTACAAATAAAATGTAGCATAGCAATGAAGCGATGGTGAAAATATCTTGAAACATTAACAGGATCCAAAGAACAAAGTTCTCCAGGTGTTAGAATATCTATGTTTGTTTTGTTTTTATTTGATATGCGTAGGAAATCATGTAAATCTTCCCATGCATATTCTGCACAACTTAATGTAACAAACCAAGTGGGTGGGCCAAGGTTTCTGATCATACAACGTACATCTCCATGACGTCGAAACCAGTACTCTTTAGTACCACGTATATTTGCTAATAAATGTGTAATATTTGATTGTAAAACCTCATCCTTTTGTTGCACTTTCTCTAATAATTGTGTAGCTGTCATATTTTGAAAGTGTGATCCTGATTTTAATATGTGTGCAACTCTGTAACATAAAGTTGCTAGTTCACTTTCAAAGAGTAGGTGGAATATGTATTCCACATTTTGTCTAAATCTGGGATCTTCAGAATACATCTGTAATGAGCGGTATTCTGAAGCTGATATTTGAATAGGTCTATCATCATACCTTCCTCCTTTGCCAGTAGGAAAGAGTAGAGGAAAAGCAGGTGCTTCTATACTTTTTTCCCATATACTGACTGGCGATCCTTTTGTTTGACGCATTTGGTAAGTTTCTAGTACATCTTGTACGGTGTCATTACAGTGCAAAGGATGAATTGTATAATGGTCTAAAGTATTTGATATTGTAGCAGGATCTAGTAGCTCAAATTGACCAGCTTCTTGTGTTTCTTGAATTATTTCAGTTGTATCTTTCAAGTTTTCTTCAATATTAATTTCTTTGTAATATTCATTATTCTCTTTAAGATATTGGAAGGCTTGTCTAACTTTATATAAATCTACCAGCTGTTGCCATATTTTTTTGTCTTTTGTAGGTACTCCATTTACTAATATAATTAAAGATTGCTGCATTGGACGTTGCACTCCTAGAGTATGCACATTTTTTTTTAGATTTAATGGTAAATAAACTACTTTTCCACGAATGCCTTTTACCAATTCAGAGGGAGGTAATTTTGCTTTTTTGGTTGAAGGCGTATTATTGCTTGAAATGGGTGTACTGTTTGAATTATGATGCTCTCATATAAATTAAGTTGTTGTAGAGGTTTTGGTACTGGGTATAATTCCAAATTATTTGTGATAGAACGTGAAGGAGTTTGGTTGTTGTCAAGTTTTGTAGTGCAATAACTGCAAAGTATTAAGGGCTCAGTTATTTCATATTTGTTTTCTGCTAGAAGGTAGAGAGCTAATTCAAACCATTTAGAATCTTCATTGTCTTCCATTTTGTATGATAGGTCCACAGTTTTTGTGTTACTTTTATAAAAAAGTCTACGGCAACATACACATACATGGTTTGGTACTTCAGCTGATGTACTTTTAAATTTTAGTATTTCTTTTTTGTATGTGTTTAGCAAAAGGATGCCATGTGTAGATTTGTTGCTTAATTGGTTTAAAGCTATTTCATTCTGTAAATGGCTTTCACTTCCAAAATATTTTTTCTGGATATAGTGAATTTCTTCAAGTAGGTCTTTTGCTGTACCATGTAGAAGGATGTTATTTAACTTTGCTAGTGCTAAAGCAGGACTTTTAGCATAGTACAGTTTATAGACTAGATTTCTTATAGTTGAATGATGTGTTGATATCCTTTTGATATCATGGAAAGTGGTTTTACAAGTAGGTCCTGTAATGCAGGCCAATGAATGTCCTTGTAGTCCTGTGTACTTGCGCACTGGACAGGTATAATCTATTTTGCAGTAATTTAATTTTGATTTTGTCTTTGCTTTTTACATATTTATTGAGGAATTGGTGTAAAGATTTGAAACATTGTTTGGGAATGTTACACATTGACGTGCATGGCCATTTGTAAACTAGACATTCTGATTCAGTTGAATGGAGTGGTAATTCTAAGTTTTCAGGGCATATTTTTGTAAGGAGTACTTCTTGTTCCATTATGGTATTATTCACTTTTTCATAACCTCGACCACTGCTATTTATGGCAATTGTATTGGTTTGCTTTTGTTTGTACGCTTCTTCATTAAAATATGGTTCTGCACTCGTAGTGTGATTCATTCACCTCCGCAGATACTTAAGAAGTTTTTTCTGTTGACATTTTGCTTATTGAGAAGTCTTTTTTGTAATTTAGTTATTAGTTTTTTTAGTGGTTTCATTTTGTTTAACAGTAAAATAAATACATTTCTTTTGAGAAGAATTGCACTGTCCATCAATGCTTAATGATTAATTTCCTACGATAGGTTTTAAGCTTTGAACCTGATTTCTCTCCTGTTTTTATAAGATTTTGAAGGACTTTGTGACGGTATATTTTGGCTAAAATACTTTTCTTGGTATGCTTACTTTGCACTATATTAAAATTTGAAGAAGTAGTTTTATCTGTACTGATAGCTGATTTTCTGTTAATTGTTTTTTTGTTTGTTTTACATTTTGATAGAGGAAGCGAAGTTGTTGTACTTGAAACTTCTTGTGTTTCACTAAATGATTGTATTAGCTGTTTTGTTTCAACTTTTTTTACAAATTCTGCTAGAGATGGATGCTTATGTTGGACACCTTTATTTTCATTTGCTCTAATTTTGCGTTGCTTTCTACGGAGTTGTCTTTTGGTACGCATTCTTTAGAGTCTGTTGAAAAAAATAAAGAAGATATGGGTTGGGGTGTTCTGGAATGTATGTGTGCTCTGTGCATGAGTGTTTGAGTAAGATGATAAAGATGTATGTAATGGTGTGTGATTGTGCATTGGGAACTAAAACTAGTAGGGATAGGTATTCTTGAATTTATGTGTCACTAAACTGGGGTTCAGATGACAAAAAAAAAGTAAGCTAGTGGTGTGGAAAAGTACAAATAGTAAATCTAATGTATACAATTAAAACAGTTGTTTGTTCTATAATATGAAAATTGTAGTGGTTCAGTTGGCTAATTTGTGTGTCCAAAAATAGAAATTTGTGGGCCATTCTGGTTGTAAATCGCTGTTTACGACATGGACATTTTTGGATAAAATGGTACAAAATCTCTATTTTAAGAAACCAAAATAGCTGGTATTAATGTTATAGTATATTTGATTAATAATATAAATATTATGGTGATATTTTACTTACTTTTTTTTTTAAATTAACAGGTAACTTCTTAGTTTTTCTTTCTTCTTCAAATTCGGCTGCTTCTTTTCAGGAAACTGGTCTTCACTGCAACTGTAAAAGCTTCAAATTAGTAACTTTGTTTGTATATAGCACTGTTTTTAATTTAGATATTGATTTTTTTAATTGAAATCCTCAGTGCCTTCGGTAAAACCATTAAACTAATTTATTTACATAAGATACATTGCATCAGTTCAGTACATATGATATGTTCTTAATGAACAAATTGTATTGAATGACTAACTGTAGCAAAAATAAAATATCTTTACTATGTCTTGTGAAATTTATAATATATTAGTGAATACCACTATTTCTGTAAGTAAACTGTTCTAGGTAATAGCGCCTCAATGTCATGTCTAATTTAAAGTAATTAAGTAAATAAATAAATAAAAACAAAAAATATGAAATTGTATAAGTATTTTTAGAAAGGTTTAAACATAGATTGTGTTTGCATGCAATTTTGTTTGAATATATGTAGTCTATATATTTCATTTAAAAAATGTTAGTTTAACATGATTTGAGTGTGTGTGTATAAAGAAAGTAAAAAGTATAAAGGTGTATAAGTGATAGTTGATTTTAGGAAATTGAAAAAAGTACAGTAAATTCATTTTACAGATTTTACAAGGTGAAAGTTTGTTTGAAAATGTGTTCATCTACCATAGCTCTCAACTCACACGCTTTTGGCGGGTGTCACACACCTTGTGAAGGGCAGACTCACCCACCAAGCCTCCTGCACGCCCATTTATTCCAATGGGCGTCTCACCCGCCAAAAACAAAATCGGGTGATTTCACCCGCCTGTAAAACAAAAATGGTTGAGAGCTATGTCATCTACTATACAGAAAATATGCATACCTGAAGTTTGTGTTCATGCATATGGATATGCATGGAGCTGCAAGTAGAAATCTTGAAGACTTGTACAGTATTTGTGGTAGATGCTGCTTGCCAATGACATGACACTTGTACTCAGAGAGATTCACAGTACATTTGCAGTGCTGATCTATGATGATGCAGTTAGATGTAGAGGTCTTGAATGTGATTGGTGCATGGTCATGTGATTTTTGAGGTACATCCAATGAGGGAATGGCAGAGAGAGTGTAGTGGAAATGGTAGAAGGGCTGTTCATGTTACGATATATCCGCGGACATGGCGGTAGTTCCCGGACATCGGGAGTAACATCCGGGGATTTTTGGGTTCAGAAGTCATGCAAATGAGAATAAGCACTGAAAGGGATTGGTCAGGAAAGGTTGGTGGGTGTGTTGTGCCAGGAGAGATTTTCAGAGATACTCTTTTTGCTGAGAGAACAAAAGATAGCTATGGCTGTGTGTTTCAGAAAACAGATTGTTTGGATTTTAGGAGATTCGTGGATACATTGGTTGAAGGTGCATGCAGAAAGCTGTGGAGTAGCTGTAGATCTTGGATTCTCACATGTGGAAGTACACTGGCATGGAGTACGTGGAATGAAGTGGTTGGACTCGCTACCTCTTTGTGCTACTTTGGAGACAGAGCAACATCCAGACATAATTGTAATTCATTGTGGAGGGAACAGTTTAGGACATGTGACTCGAATTTTTTTGCAATTTGCTATGAAAGAAGGACTGAGGAAGGTTATGGACATGTTTCCTAATTCTCAAGTGATATTTTCACGGATTGCGCAGAGACAAATGTGGCTTCGTTCTTCTTCATTTGGTCCACAAATGGAAAAAGCAAGGCGCAATGTTAATAAGGCTGTTTGTGGCTTTCTAAGAGATTTTGGCATGTCTTCTTTTCACAATGAAAATATTATGTTTTGTAGTACATACATTTTTCGCAGAGATGGAGTCCATTTTACTTATGCTGGCAATCAGATTTTTCTGAGAAATGTACAAAATGCATTGCGACCTTTTTTGGAATTACAACAACGATTTTGAAGTAGATGTTAAGCATTTACAATTTTTGACTTACAAACACCACCCAAAGGCTCTTTTCAGAGCCACCACTTCTTTCCAGAGAAAATTACAATGTTTGTGATGGAGTAGTAACCCAATTTTTTTAATGTTCGCGAACTGTCCGCGGACTTCTAAAAAATACAAAGAGCCCTGCTTCATTTATTTTCACTTCTATTTTTTAACTGGGAAAGGCGGCTCTGAAAAGAGCCTTATTTTTTTTTTATTTTTGCATTTTTTTGGGGTTTTCAGACACGACACACTAGGAGAGGAGGGTAAAGGAGGGTAAAGGGGGGGACACCAACCACAGGGATAAGAAAGGGCGAGCTGAGAGAGGAAGATGTAGAGTGGGTTTTATTTGGGTAGTGAGCAGGTCTTCTCGTGCTCTGAGACGATAGTCTCAAAAGCACTCCAAAGTCGCTCCCCCCTGCAGAGTACTGTGTCACAGTACATACATACAACTGTGACCCTCGAAAGGTAAGGGTCATCAGCATTCTGTATGGCCTGTGAGGCAGCTTGAGAAAGACGTTGTCCCACAGAGGTGGTCCTTGTGGTGACAGGATCAGAAACAGAGGATGAAGTAGAGGAAATCAACCTGCTACGTTTTTCGCAAGGTACAACCCTGCGAATAGCCCCAGAGTGAAATGACCTCAGGTGTCGCTTCATAGTAGTGGTCCCAAAGCTGTAGTTACCGTGCTTCCCGCGACTGAGTATCATTTTGCACTCATTGCAGGTAACATGGTTCGCACGAGCCTTAGGACCATTCCCATGAATGGTAAATAACCACCACACCAAAGACTCACGCCTAGGGCGGGTAGTAGGGATTTCCTCTACCTCATTCTCATCATCCTCTTCTTCCTCCTCTGCATCCTCAGTCCTGTTCCCCTCTTCAGGCCCTTGGGGAGGTAGTGGTGGTGGAGGGGGTGGTGGTGCTGAAGCAGGTGCAGCACCAAGTGGCAGTTCAGCAGCCAAGGATGCCATGTCGATGATGGTGTAGTCTGCAGGTGGCAGCAAAAATCACTGTGTTCTGAAGAATAGCCAGAAACACAATGGGAATAAGCTCTTGGGCGTGGTCTTTTAGAGGGGTGCTTGTGCGCGGTCCGCGGACATGCGCACTGTGCGCGGACAGATAGAACACAAAAAAAGGACCGGAAAGTTTCAAAGGTATATAGAAACTCAAGATTGCTATGTGGGACTTGTGGCATGGTGAAATTTTATTGAAAAATATTATGGATTAACAGAAAATGTACTTTTAAATTGTTCGGGGACACGAACAGTGTCCGCATTTCAGGACACACGATGAGCGTGCGCGCGGTCATATGATCTGTTTGCGAACTAGTCTCCGAAGGAAGCGCCTGTCCGCAGGACACCAAGTGCATGGAGATTGGTTAGCGCATGCGCATTGATGTCCTACAGACACGGTTCGGGTTCTGAAGTAATTAAAAGTGCGTCACACTGAAACGAACATTTCAGGACACCGCGTGTGTTCTTAGAACAGTTTAAACATGGTAGCGAACAGTAAGGACAGATATAGTGTTCTTCAGGACACGTGTAATTTAGTTTATGTGCGAACATTTCAGGACACCAATTGTGTTCTTAGAACACTTTCAATTGGGTAGCGAACACTACCAAAAGTTGTACTGTTGTTCAGGGCACATCATTTTCGTTTTTTTTACGAACATTTCAGGACACCAAATGTGTTCTTAGGACAGTTTTAAGTTTATAGCGAACATTCCGGACAGATATAGGGCCTCATTACAACCTTGGTGCTAAGTGCACCAACTTTACCACCATGGTGTAAACTCCGTTTACACCATGGTGGATGGCGGATTTACCGCCCCATTCCAAGGTGAGTGGGGCGGTAAATCCCCATTTCCCATTTTCCCTTCCCCATTCCCATTTTTGCCCCATAGGGCATAATGGGAGTGGGGAAGGCGCTAATTACGCCGCCGTAAATTACGGCGGCGTAATTAGCACCATGGCAGGTTAGCGCCATGGATTTTAACGCCTGCTAAAAGCAGGCGTTAAAATCAGAATCAGGCGTTAAGGGTTAACGGTGGCGTTAACCCTTAACGCCTGAGTTGTAATGAGGCCCATAGTGTTCTTTAGAACACTTTAATTTTTGTTTCTTTACGAACATTTCAGGACACTACGAGTGTTCTTAGAACATTTTGAACTTGCATGAGAACATTACGGACAGATGTAGTGTCCTCAGGACAGTTACATTTTCGTTTCTTTACGAACATTTCCGCACAACCGCGGTGTCCGTGGACACCTAAATTGGTTTTATCACAAGGAACTGAAAGTAATTACAACACAATATAAGAAAAGTAACTTTATTTCATATACATATACAATTATGACTGGGAAGGTGGGGCAGAACTGGAAACAAAATCAGGAGAATTAGGGATTTCTAGATAACTGGGATCAGGTGAAGAAGGGAAGGAAATCTCATCAAAACGCTTTGGTCCATAGACAGGGTTTGGGGTTAACTGCGTGGGATAGGGTGAGGGGGGACAAGTGCAGGTTGGACAATGGTGTGCTGTTGGGGGTTTCACATAATTTTCCACAAAGTTCCACAAAGCCTCCCTTCACGGCTCTGATTGGCTTTCTGGCTGTTTTTCACCAGCCTATCCAGTGAGCCGACAGGCGAAAGCCGGCCCACGTCTGCAAGGCCCAAGGAGACAAGGCCAGCACCTGTCCTCAGCCTGTGTCTCCTTGGAACCAGCCCTCTATGGAGCAGGAGCTCCTTCGGTCCACTGCAGGAGCAGTGGGCAAGCCTCGGATGTCCCAGCTGATTTCCCTGTGAAGCGACGGTAAGCGCACTAAAACTGTGCATGCAAATTCGGAAATAGCGCTCCCAGCCACGCGCGCCGGAATTGCCTCTATCTGCCTCCATATTTGCCCTCTGTGCCTTATTGCACCTTGCCACCCTGTCCCAGGCCCAGTTGCCCTGCCCTGGGGTCCTTTGTGCTTGTGGATGGCATTGTGGTGCACGAGGAAGGAAGCACCTTACAAGATGGCCGCCTGCCGAGATTCACTGCCTTCTTCATCCTAACCCCAGCCTCTGGCCTCCCTACACGTCTCTGATTGGCTTTCTGGCCGTTTTTCACCAGCCTATCCAGTGAGCCGACAGGCGAAAGCCGTCCCACATCTGCAAGGCCCAAGGAGACAAGGCCAGCACCTGTCCTCAGCCTGTCACCAGCCGTCTGTCTCTGCATGAACCCCTGCACCTTGGCATTAAGGTAACATTACAGCCCTAGTGGCTATAATACCATTGTCTGCTTTGTTTGAACACCTGTCCCTGAACTACTCCTCTTGCCCATGTGTACACGCCACCTACCGACTCATAGTGCTATCCTACTTTCACTAACCTGTTGTGTCACAGGTGCACGCTCGAACTATATTTGCTTCTTAACCATGCTCAGCGACTTGTACTTCCATCTCCCATTACTCTCGTCCTCACCTCCTCCCACAGCCACGTATTCATCTTCATGTGTTTTCATTACTGCTGCACTGTATGTGTTATCTTTATTGCTGCACTGTACTATGCCACAATCATGCGCATGTGTTCTATGATACACTTGCTTCTTTGGTGAAACCCCTCATATTTGTGTCATTTGAACTGCTGCCCATTGGTTGTCTACACTTCGTGGCACCACACAGGTATTGACCTTGCTCCATACTTGGTAACTTACCCTGCTGCCCTACTTGCATTACCTTATCAGGGCTGTCTAAACGGCTAATTAGCTAACTGTTACCCTGCCTACATGCCTCACTTGTATTAACATATTTTATCCACCACCGCTGCCCACTTGCAATCTGGCCTAGATGCTCAGTACGGTACAATCTGTGTTGCATAAACTGCCAATTGTGAATAGATATCTCACCCAGTTGCCTATTGCCACTGCCACACTCGTGCTGCTTGGCGGTGAGCTGGCCCAGGTGCCTCACCTGCATTGACCTACTTTGTTTACTCTTGCTGCCCAATTGTGTTCTGGCACACGTGCCTTACCTGCATTGACCTACTTTGTTTACTCTAGCTGCCCAATTGTGTTCTGGCCCAGGTGCCTTACCTGCATTGACCTACTTTGTTTACTCTTGCTGCCCAATTGTGTTCTGGCCCAGGTGCCTTACCTGCATTGACCTACTTTGTTTACTCTTGCTGCCCAATTGTGTTTTGGCCCAGGCGCCTAGTTGCCTCACAAGTACTGCCTTATTCGTGTTGACCAACTGGTACCCGGAATAGGTGCCTCTATTAGCACCGCCATATCCCTGCCGCTTAACTGAGTACAATGTTAATTCTAACTATTCTGTTTTGCACTATGGCTGCCACATTACATACTGGTACTAGAAGCCTAGCGTGCTTCACTGAGTTCCCTCTAGCACCCATACTAGATCCTAGCCCGTTCAAACTGACAAATACAGCTTTACACTATGCTACGCCCTCACAACCCGCATTCCATATTGCCCCAGGGCCAGCATCCTTTGCTTCCCGACCTTGTGCCACGTCTAATAGAAACCGTAGTCTCCGCGCCAGATTAACAAAATTACACGAACCACTAAGACGATCCCTACATCCCACCAACCTGAAGACCAACCTTCAGCATACTTTGAAACCCATTCATTCTAATTTATCACCTTCACATTCTATCGCCAATACTAATGCCCACCAAACCAATAATCATAAACGGAAATCAAGCGATAATATCACAGCTAAACCTGTCCAGGTCAAAACTGTTACTGAGGCCCCCTCCCTTAAAGGAGCACTTCTCAACGCAAGATCGCTTGTCGCCCATGCCCTTGACATTGCTGATCTAATCACAGAAGGCAATCTTGATTTCCTTGCGATTACCGAGACATGGCTACATAACGCAGCAGGACCATTGCTTATGCTAGCCATCCCAGATGGCTACACAATAGCCAGACAAGACAGAGATGGTGCACGAGGAGGCGGTATCGCTATCATCTCCAGAATATGCCTATCCCTCAGACTAACCCCTACCCAATTGTCACAATACTGTGAAATTCTATCTGCTAAATGCCAGATAAATAATTCTCAATCACTCACCATCCATCTAATATACAGACCGCCGGGTCCTCTTGGCACTTTCGAGGAGGACCTGCATAATATACTTTCTAATAACCTCAAACCAACCTCTCAATTACTCCTATTAGGGGATCTCAACATAGGCTTTAATGACCTGATGGACAAAAATGCTACAGACATAGCTAACTCAATCAAGGCATTAGGCTTGTCTCAAAAAGTCAATAAACCCACCCATTTGAAGGGGAGAACATTGGATTGGATAGCGGATTATAACTGTGCAGTTACTATCTCATCCATCACTCCTCTTTCCTGGTCAGACCACTCACTGGTGTCCTTTCACTTATCTACGACCAGACCCACTCCCACTGCCCCTCTACTAGCGCCACCATGTCTTACAAGAAATAAAAAGAGTATTACAGTTGATAAAGTAATCTCTGCGATCCTTCCCACTCTAAATGCTTTACCAGAAAATCTAGATCCTAGCATCCTAGTCCATGAATTCAAAAATATCATGCTCACTACACTGGACAAATTTGCCCATTTTAAACTTAGATCTAGCAAACCCAAAGCCCACTTAAATAAATGGTTCACGCCACAACTTAGAGACCTACGCCTTTTGAAAAGAAAAAGCGAAACCAACTGGAGACTCTGCCCCTCCACCGATAATAAAGCCAAATTAACCTTGCTCTCTTCACACTATAAGAATGAAGTCTGCCTAGCTAAACATAATTCTTATGACGAGCGCATCGCCAAATCCAACTCTAGCATGAAGGAACTCCTCTGTATACTAAAAGAATTAGAGTCACCTCTAGCCACACCCGATATCTGTACTAAGGATAAATCCTGGTGTACAGACATCCAACAGGCATTATCAAACAAAATTAACATGCTCCAAAACAAAATCCAGCACAAAAAGAAACCCTGAATCTACAGCATTCACCTAAAAACCCTCTGCCTAGTGACCCACCGAAGGCACGCGATAATATCTTCCATTTCACCAAAATGTCTACTCTGGAAGTAGAAAAAATCATCCTTTCATTGAAGCCTTCTAATTGTAAAGGTGACAGCTGCCCTGTAAAACTGATAAAAGATGCTGCCAGGGAACTATCTCCGTTCATTGCTAAATTGATTAATGCCTCCTTTACTTCAGGCTCCATCCCTGCTAACCTAAAACAGTCTTGGGTGCTCCCTCTCCTAAAAAAACAGACATTAGATCTCCTCATCCCCACCAACTACCGCCCCATTACCACTGTACCATTTTTACTCAAAATATTGGACAAAGCTGCCTATAACCAAATTCAGAAACACTTAGAATGGCACAAACTCCTAGGAGACAGACAATCTGGTTTCCGCCCTCTATACGGAACAGAAACTGCCCTTATCGATTTAAAATCCCAAATTGATGAGCTGAGACAAAGGGAAGTCAGTACTTTTGCTCCTACTTTATCTCTCAGCTGCATTTGATCTTGTGGACCATAAGATCCTCTGTAGACACCTAGATTCTGCCGCTCACTTCTCCCCCGAGGCTATCAGATGGATTGAATCATTCCTGAGCGAGAGAACCATGAGAGTTTTCTCTCCTTCGGCAGCTGCAGACCCTACCCCTATCCTGTGTGGTTTTCCTCAGGGTTCTTTTGTCTCTCCAACTCTATACAACATCTTCACCAAGCACCTGTTCGATGATTTGGACCATCTGGGTATCATCTACACCAATTACGCAGATGATACACAGATTCTCCTCCCGCTTTCTGGGGATTATATCAAGGACACGTAGTTGGTGAACAGGGTATATCTTATCATCCAGGCATGGATGGCCACTCATAGCCTATGCTTGAATGATGATAAGACTGAGTTGATAATCATGGGAACACATGCCAACATCAAAAAACTAGGTCAGGAATTTTCCTCATTCAACATCGATGGAAACACCATCAAAGTCTCCAAGGAAGTAAAAACCCTTGGCTTCTACCTGGACTCCACCCTGTCCTTTGATAAACAGGTAAAATCCCTGGCCTCCACCACCGCCTACACCTGCAAGCTGATCAGAGCTGGCAAGCCATTCCTCTCTAATGACAGCTGCTTGATCCTGGCCAGAGCCTTAATACTATCCAGAACTGACTACTGTAATGCCCTATACAGTTGGGCTAATAAAAATACCATCAAGCGGCTCCAAACATTACAAAATAATGCCTTGAGAGCAGCACTTGGCATAAACATAAAAACCCATGTCTCCTCCATTAGACGCCAGCATAAATGGCTGTCTACTGGTAACAAAATACAGCTTAAGACGCTATCACTGACTCACAAAGCTCTAAATAACGCTGCCCCTAGCTACCTCACAGATAAACTTCATAGAAGAACCTCTCTCAGACCTACTAGAGCTGGCAATGCCAATTGCTTGGCCATACCTAGATACAGACTCACCACTATTGGTGGTAATAGCTTCCCAGTGAAGGCTGCTAAATCTTGGAACCTACTGCCACCAGATCTAAGAGTAGACCAACCTTTCCCACTTTTCCGAAAAAATGTCATCAAATACCTCATCTCCACCGACCCCTAGTCTCCTACCTTTAGGTCTATTTCGTACCTTGATCAATTGAGTCTCACTCGCCTTCATATTCTCATTTAAACTTTGTGCCTCTCTGTAACCTGTATATTTGTACATTGCATATTTTTGTAACCACATAAGTCTTTATTGTATATTGTGTATATTTTATAACTACGGATACTATGTAAGCCTTTATTGTATATATTGTATCTCCTGTAACTATGTAAGCTTTGCATTTTCTTACTGCGCCCTGTTACTTACGGGTCTGGTGGGCAATAAAAGTGAATAAACAAACAAACAAACAAATCCATAAAATTTTGCATAAGGTCGTCCATTTTTTGATGAATCTGCTGTAGAGTGATATCCTCTGATTGTTGTTGTGAGATGCTTGGCATTTTTGTATGGTCTGTAATAAAAAAAAATGTATATGTTAAATGTATACAAAATAATATTTATTAATTGGTTTATATAGTAAAGTGTGTACCATTAGGTGGACTATTTTCTAACATTTCCTCTCGTGGGAAATGCTCCTCTAGCCAGTCGAGAGTACTACACATTTCTGTGAGAAAACAAAAAAGTAATATGTTTTTTTTTACTAATATAGAAAGTTTATAAATATATGAGTAAAAAGAAGTGCACTTACTATGTCTGGTGAGATATGTAATCAGTAGTGTATACGTCTGGTCTTGCTGTTGGTTGTGGAGCGTCTGTGAGGTAATTATGGTGGAAGCCACTTTATCTTCTTTTGGTATATTCCATTTTAAAACATATTGTATTTACATGAATGGTTAGTGTGTTACATACATGGGTAACATTTTTTAAGTATTACTACATATACTTTGTAGGTGTGCTGCTTTGTGAATTTGTTAAATGTACCTATGTTATGATATAACTATTACACATACCTCCCCAGAGTTTTTAGGTGGTGGTACTGTTCTCCGAACATGTCCGCGAACATTAAATAAGTTTGCGGACATCAAGTTCACAAGAAGAGATCTAGTCAGTTCCATATGACATGTATATAAAGTCAAAGTCATTATTGTTAAGTTGTGCTACTAAAAAACTATGAAATTCAGTGAAAAAACGTTGTTAAAGGGACGTTATGGTTAAGTTGCTCTACTAAAAACTTATGAAATTCAGTGAAAAATCTTTGTTAAAGGGACGTTATGGTTCCAAGTAAAACCGAAAAACCATTGAAATTCGGCAGTTATGGTAAGCTAAGCAACCATAACTCGCGCCGCCACCGTGCACTGCTAAGACTAACACCCAGGACATCAAAGATGACATCACAAATGTCATTGATGACATCACTGATAGCTACCCTTCCCGGGATCAGCCCAGGGGAGAAAATAGAGCCCTGTATCAGCCTGAGCAGGTTTCACAACTTGAGCGCCAGGTCCAAAATATGGCACGGGATCTGGGTCACACAGAACCCTCAGATGAGCATGCCACCGCAGAATGCCCCAAAATCTGGGCCTGGTGCTCCAGAACAATGACGGGGGCAGCACCCCGATAACCCATCGGTTCCCATGGAGGAGGCACAAGGGGAAGAGGGGTGTAAAGCCTTGGAGGAAGCTTCCTTCCCAACTTAAAAACAGCCCGTGGAAAACCAGGAACCGGAAACAAAATCTCCTACCCCTGAAAGTCTGCATCCCAAGGAGCAGAGAGGAGGTAGGAGAAACAAAGGACCCAAACAGACCCACTTTGTGGAGGAGGTACAGGTCTACCAATTTGAGGGAGAGGGATCCTCAGAGGATCCTGAGAAAAGGATCTTCTCCTTCAGAGATGGGGGAACTCCTCCCAAGGAAAAATGGGTCCCAAGAGATTCCAATCCAGACTGGGTAGATGTGGGGATTGAGCTGTCGCCGCCTATCATTCTATCCCAGAACCAACAATACCAAAATCCCATGGGTCAATCCCATCCTGATGACTGCCTCCAAAAAGGGGGGGCGGCCCAGAACCCAAAACCATTTCCAGTTGCCAACTTTTTCTTTCAGATTCCCCGGGCTCTCCAGAGAATTCTGCCCAAATCTCTTTGCTAGCAATGTCCAAAACCGGAAGATTAGCCCACCAGTTGTCCAAAAATGTGCATTATCCGTGCCCCCTTGAGGAGAAGGAGGGAAGATACTATGCCCCGGTACAAGTGCAGGGGCAGGGTACAATTTTGGCACTGGTGGACACTGGATCCCAAGCTACCCTTCTGTCCAAAATGGCCTTTGATGAACTAAATGCAGGAAGGGGGGAGAATTACCGTATTCCTCTCACCTCTCTTCCTGGACAACTGCAGAACTTTGAAGGGAAGGAAATTCCTGTCGAGGGGACTGCAGATTTGGACATCAAAATTGGGCGACACAAGGTGAAACACCCGGTCATAGTAGTGACTCCAGATGTCACCCCTTGTTTACTAGGGCACAACCTCCTGAGAAGGTTGTCACCCCTAATAGATTGTGTAAACAAGGTCTCTGGACCCAGACTAGCCGACCAATAAAATTAAAAAAGAGTGTCAACCATGTTAGTTTAAATGGCTCCTGCCACATGGTTGAACAAAAATCTGACCAAGTAGAATTTCACTTCCAGAACAACCAAATTCCAGATGTGACAGTAATAGCAGTAGGACAACAGACTGGTGATGGGGGGGTCCTCTCTATTTCTGAAAATCAACCTTCCTTCCAGTTTAAGGTGGTATTCCACACTGGAAGGAAACACTCTGAAATTCTTTACCAATCCACATTCAAACACTCCCATTCCTATAGTCCAGAAAGATGTGAAATCAGCTCAGAGCCTGGCTGATATTCAGCAAATTGGAGAGCAGTTGTTCATCTCTGTTCAGTTAAATGATGGGAAGGACTCTGTTCTCGCCCGAGTGTGTGTGAACAACGGTAAGAGCTTCATCAGCGAAGCCATGTTCCGCCAACTCCCAAAAGATCCAGCCATTCCCACATTCAAACTGATAGACAAATGGGAAATGGATCTGGAAACACCCAATTCCAAACATCTCCTGGCAACAAGAGCATAGTCCATAATTGTTGGGTCGTGCGAGATGTCACTGCCGCCTTTTACTTAGGCAGTGACATTCTCAATCGCTTTGCCATTAGTTTGGACTTAATAAACTTCAAAGCTTGGTCCCGATTAGCGGATAATCCCATGGGCTTTGATGATCCAGAAAAAGCATTTAGGTCAGCTCAATTGCTACCTTATGCAGTTGAAATTCAGATTAAGGAGGAAGTCACCATCCCAGAAAGGACCCGACAATTCTCCCTGGAAGTGAAAGTTAAAAGAGGACAAAAATTGAAAAACCCTGATGCTTATATTCATCTAAATGCTTCTCTCCAACAGCAAGGGTTAGGGGTAAACCCAACACCATTAGTCAACAGAGAACAGACACCATTCCAATAGAGGTGGATAACAGCGACTTAAATTACTCTAGTCGCAGGCACCATTATTGGAATGGCGGTTGATGACCGACATTTCTCCATTGATTTAGGAAATGAACTGTTAGGACCAATCCCCAAGGACTGTTTTGACAGTGACAGTGAGGACAATAGAACACCAGACAGGATTTTCACCCGGCATGGGGGGAACTTCCTGGTGTACACTTCTTGCATTTATGGTAAGGAAGATGTGACTTGTGACTTCAGGAGGGATGAGGTGATTTTCCAGGTCCATGAGGGCTGCCTTTCCCACCTGAAGCCTCCAGTCCAAATCAGCACTCTGGCCAGGAACTTCTCCACCCAGCTGGAGGAGGCCGCTGAGATAGCCAAACCAGAAGTCTTTCCAGGCTTCAGTCAGATGGTGGAAGAGAGAGTCAACCTGGCTGATGCCTGCGTGACTCTGGAACAGAAGCAAAAGTTGAAACAAGTTTTCTTGGATTTCTAAGATCTCTTTGCGGTAGACTCATATGACTGTGGTCGCACCGACATCCACACAACAACAATTCCCACGGACCCTGGCATGACTCCAGTGTTTGTGAAGCAATATCGCTTGCCTCTCGTATCCATGGAGTCCCTTACTGAAATATTTAAGAAGCTTGAGTCCCAGGGGATAATCCGTCCAGTCCGCAGCACTTTCAATAATCCGGTGCTGGGAATATTGAAGCCAAACGGTCAGTGGAGACTCTGCGCCGACCTTAGGAAGCTCAACAAACGGGTACATACTTCCCGATGGCCTCTGCCCTATATTGACCAAGGGCTGGCCCAGATTCAGGGGTCGCAGGTATTCACTGCAATAGACCTGACCAATGGATACTGGACCGTGCCTGTCACTAGAGAGGACCTATACAAGCTGGCTTTTACCTTTGGGGGCCAGCAGTACACATGGACCCGGACTCCCTTCAGATACCTCAACTCCGGCAATGAATTCAACATTTTCCTACATAAGGCCATGCCCGACCTGGGTGCGAGGGGTAACCTGGCTTATGTAGATGATGTCCTCATCAATAGTTCATCTGTGGAGGAACACATAGCGGAGATCCGTTATGTTCTGACACAGTTGAGGGCCGCCGGAGCAAAACTTTCCTTTCAGAAAGCACAGTGGTGTAGAACCCGTGTTAATTTCTTATGGCATGAGATTACTCCTCAGGGTCTCTGTCCCCAGGAAAAGAAAGTGGAAGCACTTCAGAAACTGAAAGACCACCACTCTGCGGGAACTAAGGCGCCTCCTTGGACTGACTAATTACAGCAGAAAGTTCATTGAGGGCTACGCAGAGATCACCAGACCCCTGATTCATTTCTTGAAGGGGGGGGTCAAGTGGGAATGGGGTCCAGAACAATCCGAGGCAGTAAGACAACTCAAGAGACGCCTCTCACAAGCGCCTTGCCTAGCTTTCCCTGTCAGAAACAAGGAGTTCTTCCTGGAGACAGGGTTCTCCAATACGTGCTTGACGGCAGTATTATACCAAAAGCATGACAAGGTCAATAAAGTAATCTCCTATGCAAGCAAAACTTTAACCTCGGTGGTGGAAAAATTCAACGATTGTGAGAAGGCCCTCCTGGCAACGGTGTGGGCATTGAAGAATTACCACCCGTTTATCCAGGGGGAACACATCATAGTGTAGACTCCACACCAGCCTCTGCAATCTCTCCAAAGTGACAGAATCCGGGCCGGAAATGTGAGTAATTCCCGAATTACTTCCTGGATTCTGTCAATGCAAGGCTTTCCTGGGAAGGTCAGATATGGCCAAAACAAGAAGAGTCCCCTCACGCAAGGTCTGGCTGACTTGCATAGTTGTTCCAGAGAAAACTGTCTCGAGGACGAAAGTCTAAAAATCAAGGACAACATGGAGGCATACCTTAATTCCCCACACAAAGTCTTTGAAGAAGACAAGTGTGGGGGAATGCCCACTGTCTATGTGGATGGATGCTCTTACCATGTTGACAACAACAGGGAAAACAAACTGGTGGCCGGCGTAGGGAATGCATGGGTGAAAGAGTTTCCAGAACCCTCCGCTGGATACAAAATTGGTCCCCGAAGTAGTCAGGTGGCAGAATTGATGGCTCTGCATCAGGCCATCCTCACGGCTGTCCAACATTAACTCCACGAACTGGTCATGATCACAGATTCGGATTATGTACGGAACGGGTTCGTGGAGCACCTGGTTAATTGGAAAACCAGAGGCATGTTATGTGCTAATAACAAACCCTTGAAACATGGGAAGTTAATCCAAAACATTGATGATCTGGTCACCTCGAATGGGATGACCATCTATTGGAAAAAGATCAAGGGTCATTCCAAATTAGAGGGACCAGAAAAAACTGGAAAGGACTTAGCTGATCAGCTGGCCAAAACCGGGGCCATCCAAGGGGATCTAATAGAAACGGAGTGCCTGTTGGGGGAAAGCCAGGTACTGCTATCACTAGGTCCCAGACAAATGCTCAAAATGATCTTTCAACTGCCCAGTGGAGTAAGGAGACCCCTGATGCTGATTTAATTACAGCTCAGAAGGGGGATCCAATCATTGGTAAGTTTTACCAACACCTTGAGGACCCTGAGAACTTTCCCCTGACGGATACCGATTACATTGGGAAAGAGGACCTAAGAGTGTTGATGAAATGTCCAAAAATGTTCTGAATCCCAGACGGTTTGTTGGTAAGGAAATCCCAAGCTGGCCATGATCAGTGGGTGGTCCCTACCTCATTCCGAAGCCTGATGTTAAGTCACGCCCATGTTGCGGCCTCCACCGGTCATAGGGGGTTTCACACAACACTGGAAATCTTAAGAGAGGTTGCATACTGACCACACATGGGGCAGGACCTCGACCAATACTTGAAGGGGTGTCTTGTGTGTGCACAATTTCAGCCATCATCCCTCACACACCGTGCACCTCTCCAAAAGAGGGGGATGACACTGCCATGGTCAGATTTGCAAATCGACTTCGTAGGCTCTGTAATTCGCTCGTCTAGAGGAATCAAGTACATGTTGACCCTCACATGCTTGTTTAACAAGTGGGTGGAATGTCTCCTGGCCCCAAACTGCAAGGCAGAAACAGCAGCTGCCCTGATGATCAATCACATCTTTTCCCGTTTTGGTCTACCTCAAAGGTTTGAGTTAGACAGGGGTAGCCACTTCACCAGTGAAGTAATAACAAAGATGTGGGAGATACTGGGGGTCAAAAGGAAGCTACATATTGCTTACCGGCCAGCTTCTTCTGGGGCAGTAGAATGCTACAACCGAACCATTGTGAGCATCTTAAAAAAGTTTGTGGCAGATTCTGGGCCAAGTTGGGATATCCGACTACCTCTGGTCCTAATGGCCATCAGATCTACCCCTTCATCTGCAACTAAAATGTCACCATTTGAGTTAATGACCGGATGCAATATGGTGCTTCCCCAGCATTTGCTCTACAGGACCCAAGAGCAGACGTTGATAAATGCCTCCACAACTCATGAGTATGTGGAGAATTTAAGGAAACACCTTCAGCATGCTTTTGCCTATGCTCAGCGGAATATAGAAAGATCAGCTGATAGCATGAAAACCCACTACGACCTGAAGACCACCAGGAAGGAACATACTGTGGGGGACCGGGTCTATCTATACAATTTCCAAAGGAACCAGGCCAAACAGCGAACATTTTTGCCTACATGGAAGGGACCGTTTGAAATTATAAACAAAATCTCCCCAGTAGCATATAAGATCTGCATCCCCAAAGGTAGTCTGGCGGAAGGGGATGACAAGTGGGTACATATAAATCAGATAAAGTGTTGCCATCCTAGGCACACTATGCAACAACTGGAGGAATCCTCTGGAATCCCAGAGGGGGCCGCCCCAGATGAATAAAAGCTCCAACCCTAAAATATTCCACATACCAAAAATATAGCAACCTAATGTCAATATTTCCTGTTATATCTTGTTTTTAAAACAAGACTGAAAAATGTAACCAGATGTATAAAATGTATGTGTTCGCCACACCATTAATAGTGGTGGAGAAATGTCTACAAATAGGTATTGCCGCTTTTGCTTTATCATCCTAGGAGAGATGATACCACGAAGACTGACCAATGAGGCGACCTGGGGACCGGGAGCGAAGATCCAAGGGGCCCGGGGTACCGTCCAATCCTCCCATCAGGACCAGCAAGGAGAACTGATTGATCGACTGGAGGGAGGAAAAGATGCTGAACTGTGCCATCTACGGAATTGGAAGAAGATGAGGCGAACATCCCAGATCTTGCGAATTCCATCAGTGAAAGATCAGAATGGCCATCGCAAGAGGGGGGGGGGCTTGTGGGATGTTTTTACTCATGCAGCCAAGCCCTACCATAAAACTGTGCAGTCCTGGCATTGAAAACATCATGATGGCCAGAACTCCCCAGAGAGTGCACAGGGAAAACATGAAGAATAGGCTGCCACCCATTTTTGCCTATCTTGTGAGCACAGGAGGGCACTGCCTAAAACCACCATTGGCCTACACACACAGTAGCCTGAAACCATTGGGAATGGCAATGCTAATTGCCAAAAGCAACCCAGAATGTGGGGAATTCATTTTCTTAATGTCAAAAGGGATGCAATACTGGTGCTCACCACTATCAGAAAGCCGGCGTTTTAAAACCACCAGAATTTTGTGTAAAACTGAACAAATGAACCCAAACCAGGCCAAGGAAAGACTTGCTAAGAGGTGGATACAATGTAAAACTATATTCTGAAATGACTTGAAGGAAGTAATTATTTAATGTATATATAAAAAAAAATAGCTGGGGATGTCAGCAGCTTAAGTGAATTTGGGGGTAAAGCCACTAAAATCGAAATGTTGAGAATAAAAGAGTGACCTACTTGTGAGTGTCACATAGGTTGCAAATATTTAAATGTCATAGTTTTGAACTTAGAATCAGTGTTCTAGCTGCATGTGTAAAAATTGTAAGCTTGGGTTGAATGTAGAAAAATGGGAACTAAAGTGACATTTAGCTGAATTCTGCCCGACAACTACCCCCGACAGGAGTTGAACTGGCTCAACAACTCTTCCCAGGCCTGGCTGCATCCTGCTGCCCCTGCCAAAAGGAGATGACACCTCTCTGATTGAATTAGGGGAGTGGCACCTGGGGACTACAGGAAACTGAACAAAGCCCTGTCCTGGACTCAGGCAAATGTTATATTGGGGGGGCCGTAAAGTGGCTTCCTCTTGGGAGAAACTGGGAGGGGCAGTGCCTGTGAGGGCAAGCTGAGCTTGGGGGAAGTGGACAAACCAGAAACTCCACCATGTGCTTGGGGGAAACCACACCCCTTTGGGCCAGAGCATAATTTAAAAAAAAGATGGATAATTCATAGTACGGACTTGTCAGAATTATATAAGTAATATCATTATTCTTGTGATTTTTCTGTGCACGTTTTAAGAGGTGTTAGGACCCTGTGGTGTATTCTGGGGGGTTGCTAGTGGAATATAGGGTCTTACTCCAAATGTCTGCATGTTAAAAATCTGACACTTCATCAATTAATGTCCATACTCCTTGCGCACATTTGTGTAATTTTTGGTAAATGTCCGATATTGGTAAACCGACCAAAAAGCGCAAAATGTTGTCATTTCTGAATCCCAGCTCGCAGGAACATGGGGCTTGAACAGAGACCTGTCTTAATTCATCTGTAATATGTACATGTAATGTCAACCACTTGTGTATCTGGGAAATATGCATTTGAATCAAATATCAATTTGTGGGCAAATTGACCAGGGTAAGATCCTCTGACCCATAAACAGACCTCATCATGATGACAATCAATTTCCTTCCCCCAATCATGAGAGAGGGGAGAATTGGGCCAATGACAAGTAGAGAGGGGCAGGCTCAGTTATGCCACGCACACATCCACTTCTAAACACATAAAAGCAGAAAGTGCAGGACAGGTAGACACATTCACTTTCCACTTTCTTGCGGGATGCTTTGCCGGGAGACTTCAGACTTCACATCCAGACATCCAGACTTCAAATCCATCAATCTCCAGAACCTGTAGCAGAAATTAACTCCAGAATTTGTAGCAGAGAGGCCTGAATCCACAAGCTGAATCCTCTTCAGCAGGCCTCCAAACCAACCAAACTATTCAACAGTTGGGCGAGCTGTTTGAATTTTTTGCCAAGAACTTTTGCAAGAACCTGTAGCAGTATCCAGAAAGCAGTGCTGTATCCGGAACCAGAGAGAACCACAAACCAGACTGTTGTGAGCAGAACCGGTGCTTGACAGACCCAGAGAGCAGAGCTGACCCAGATAGCCGGGACTTCAGAACCACCCACTGGAAGTCCCGTCCAACCTGACCAGACCTTGACGGCTTATTTCAAAAATATAGTGTGAGTACTCACTGTGCAAAACCAATCTCTTAGTTTAAAATAATCTAATCCAAACTATTTTAGCCTGTTAGAACTGCCTCCTAGAATCGTGTCATTCTGTCATTTTTAAGGCTGAAAACTGTCACCTGTCATTTTGAACTTTTAAATTTCACATCCGAAAAACTACCTTCACAAAATCGTCCGTATCTCTGGAACCGTTAACTGTCATTTTAAAGCTTAGAATCTAAGCTTTCCAACAAACCTAGAACCGACTTCCTACTCCTTATAGTGCCTCCGTAATTACGCTCTACGCGCGCGACTAATTTGCCGCGATTTGACATTTTGCACAATTTCAGCCACATGTAAAAATCAGCAGCTCCTTGCTTTCCTTTGCTAAAATTCGTTTTAACCTGCTAGTTACTCATAGAGCATTGCTAAAGTGAGCCTGAACTAACATAAACTAGATATCACCCACCCTGAACCTCTAGAGGGAATTAAAAGCATTTTTAGCACATTTCTCACTTCATTGTCATCACATTCAAAGCATTTTGGGCCGGTGTTTCAAACTTCTACCTGTTTTCCCCTAAACTTGCTGGGGGGGAACTGAATTTAGTATTGTATTTGATTGCATTCCTGAGAACTGTGTGCTCCTCTTTCCATCTCCTTATATTGCATAAACGGGGGGAGTGAATTGTCAAAGAAAAGTGATTACATTGTCTTTTGTTGAAGCCATATCAAGTTATTTTCTGTACTGCCTTTCATTCATCATTGTGTTTCCTTGAAGCCATAAAGACATTCTCTACCACCTTATTTTTCTTTTCCTATTCATAAGTAACCAAGAACTGTGCTACTGTAGGATTACCTATTGCTGATTACTGCTCATATTCACGAGTGTGCTATCCATTATCAATTTATTTACAGAAATGTGATATATATATATATATACATATATATTGTTTAATTTTTCAAATAAACCTTTTAAATTTGCAAAACAAATCTACTTCTTGGCTCAGTGGGGTCAGGGGGATTCTAAGAGAGGGGTGTTATACACGGATTCATCATCCAGATTATAACTTGCCATAAAAATATATAAATAAGGGCTTCCCTTGGGCATCCCAGACAAGGCACTGACTTAGTGGGATTGCTTGATTGGAGTCACTTACACACATGTGCATGGATGTCTGTGAATGTCATGTTGGTGCATTAACCTCTCAGGGACAGGTATGTGATGGTGTCATCCCACTGTATGTGAACCCATATTTGACATGTGATCATGCCCTATGTATGTGCTGGGGCAAACAGCATACACGTTTGTTCCTCTGATTTGTGTATGTTGCATGCTTATGGGTCACACTGACAGGGATGCATGTTGATGACTGTAATTGTGTGGACAGGTGCACATCCCATTACCCTGACTGCATGTCCAATTTGTGACACTTTGAGAATGATATTGCATGAGTGTACACGTGTGTGTGTGTGTTAGATGTGCATGTATGTGTGTGTCAGTTGTTGGTTGACGCATACAGAATGAGTGTTACTGTTAATGTTGTGTATGCCACACATACAATGACAATGATGACTGATGTCAATGTTCTTTGTCCCATTTTCCACAGTTGCTGCAGCTTGTGAAGAGCTTGACCTGGGTTATTGTTTCATAACTGAAAAAATCTTCCTGGATGTTAAACCCATTATGATCGGCCATACAGAGGTGAGTGACCAACTCCCACTGTGCAACAAATGGAGTGTGAAAGACCAGAAATTGGATCATACATGTTATTGTAATGTGAAAGATGTAAACCAGAGTGGCAATAGGATTTTATGGAAGTGGCATAATATGCAAATGTTAAATAACATCTTGTCAAATATGTACCTGGCAGGGGTGTTTTTATGTCTGGAAAAGATCAGGGGATAAGCTAATGTCGGGACTGGCGGGACTCAGGGCTGGCTATAGCCTTTTGTTGTAGCCCCTGAGCTTCTCTCCTTGGGCAAGGTTAATGGTCTCCCAAAATATATCTTTGCAATAGAATGTTCAGCGTAATCATAACTGCATTGCAGCTATTGCTGAATCTGTTCTAAACGCACTAGCAAATAGAGGTTACAAGTATGAGATTGACTCCGATTTGTGTAGCCATGAGCCTGAACACTTAGAAGCTAAGCGGCACAGTGGCAGTTTTATAAAGTAAGTCCTTTGTCGCGTGGCATGCCATTACATCGTTTTTGGTAAGAAATGCCACTGCACACCATTTATTCTTCATTCTATTTGAAATATTTGGCACATTTAAAGTGACTGCTGCTGACATCAGCTGCTTGCGTTGGAGGATGAAGAAAAGCTGCACTGATTATTTTGCCGAGACAGTACTGTGCGTGTTCATCCAACCTGCCTTCATCCTATTACAGCCAGCAGCTTCCTTCTGCTCGGCAGGATGCTTAGCTTGTTCTTAGTCACAGCTGGGAGTCATGCCTTAAGTGAACTGTTGTAATGGGGACACGGGTGACCAGTCGGGCATGGTGGGCAGCAGTTTTCTCATGATAATTGGGCACAAAACAGATGTTTGGTTTTAAGAGTGTGCAATCCTGGCAATATGCACTGCAAAAGCTTAAGTTCAATCGTGTATGCAAAGTTACTTGTTATCGCACCCACTGGAATAATTGCTTTTTCTAGGTTGTTAACAGGAATATTCTCTCAATCACCACTTCTTTAATTTGGAGCTCCCTTTCTCAGACTATTGGGAACATCCACAATTATCTAGCCTCCACTAAGTGCATTATAGCGTGGCTTTACACCCAGACATGTATCTTCACCTGAAACAAAAAAAGCTTACATTAGCATTGTCGGTGGTTGAAAATGATCTAAATAAATTAATAAAGGCATGCATAAGATTCCATGAGATTGTCCGTCATGACAGATTTTCATTCAGTCATCATACATGTCCAGAAAATCTACGGATTTTATCTTCAGAACTATCCTCAAGAGACCACCCCATTGGTGGTTGTTTGTGCTTAATAAATTCCCTATACTGGAATGCATGAAACAGGAATTTCTGTAACACTGCAAGCAATATACCCTCATACAACAATCATTGATAACGAGTAAGTAGCTCTCGTCACCTTTCTAGTGTCCCAGAGACCCTAAAGTGGTCTACTGAGTATTCACGGATAGTCGTGAACCTCTGGCTTCAAGAATCCCACCAAATGATCAATCATAATCTGGTAAAATGTGTTTTGTTGTAATTGCCATGTGTGTCTCCTCTATGTTCAACAAAGAAATAAGCGACTACCATTAATGGAGACACAAACACCAATACACTTCCAACTATTGTTACATTTTTCAAGTGTTCAGCTTCTGATACCTTGCTGCGAATTTCGAGTTGCTTCTCTGTAAACATTGGATACATCCCCAAAGTACATTCTTAGAGAAAAAGCCAAACTGTAGCCACTTTTCCGAATTTAATTCAAGTTACACAGTCAGTGCGATCACTAAAACACCCCGTACGCGATGCCATGGCACCATAATAAAACATTTGATTAATGTCGTATGTTATCGTTTAATTGATAGTTCTGCTCTGTTAATGGGAAACTATATTTTCGGAGTTGGCGCCTGAGGTTTGAGAGATGTGAGACGACTAAAGAGGTCAAACTAGAATGCTATTTAGAACAGCACTTACTGAGTGGGGAGAAGGTGTCTTAAGTAGCCGATAAAGTAGGTCCAGGGAAATTGTGGGAAATAGACGTAAATCTCATTGGGCCAACATAGGCTTTCTGCTTCCTAATTTTGATGAAATAAGCACCATTGATCTGGGCCACAGTAGCAGCTGAAATTGGCATGCCTTCAGATTCATACAATTGTGGTCCAGAGTAATAAACACAACAAGGCTCGTTTTAAATGAGGCGTAGTGTAAGCCTAGAGTGTACATGTGTATGCATAAGATTTATGATCCAACTCAATCTCTATCATTCATGTGGCAGAGAGGATGGGCATCTAAGTCAGAATTTCTCCTCACCCTTCTTCTCTGCCATACAAATACTCCAACAGTTATGGGCAATGCTGCATGGGTATCCCACAAGCGAGGCAGGGTAACTGCTGTTACCATCGGCAGCTGGGAGAGGGGCAGCCCCAACCTCCCCGTGCCTGCTCCTCTCCTCCCCCCAGCTACGGAGACACGCAGTCTCGGCAGCACAAAAGCCACAGAAGGGTAAGGTGTGAACAGTCATCTCACCCTCCTCCAAACAGCAAGGTGCTAAGCGCCATATGGAAAACAACCGTCAGGCAGGGCCCAGGTTCAAAAGATCTGCCCCCACCAGGGGATCAGACAGTCGGCTATCCGGCCGGGGGCTGCGACAACAGCAGCCCCCACCACATACACAACAAAGACCCAGGGCCTCCCTGGGTCCTATAAATGAGAGCAGCAGGCTCAGAGTAAACGCAATCTGTTTGTGGACCCTGAAGGGGAACCAAGCAAACAGGAGGTTCACTGTTTACTCAGTGTCTTCCAAATCTTCTTGCTTCTTTACCACAGAACCTGCCCACCCTACAAAAAGGGGAGAAGAACAAAAAGAAGTACAAGGCACTGTACGGTTCCCACAACAAGTCGTGGGACACAAGAAGGCGGCACGGGTCCGAGGGGGTAACCTCAGGACCCGGTGCCCAAAAGTATGATACCATCATGATATGTGATATTGTTATTGCCATAACCCATATCTGTACAATAAAATTCTACGGCCTTTTATTGCCAACACTTGATACAAGTTGTGAGCCTATCATTATGGGAGAGGGTTTGGGGTTCGGCCATTACTAATGCATGCATATGGGTTCAGCAGTTAAGCCAACATGTATTATCGAGCTGGTGCAAATAATGTGGATTCTCAACCAGCAAAAAGTAGGCATCCATTGTAAATGCACGGAATGTGGGGTGTATTCATTTTATACTGGGTTGTGCAAAGGATGGCATATGAATGAGTATGTCACTTTTTTCATACTTCAGTTTTGCACCCCACTGTGGAAAAGTGGAACATCACTTGTAGGGGTCCCACCAATGCAAACGTGTAAACGTAACATGCCCCCTTCCATATCTAAATTTTAGAGGAACTCAAACGAGAGGTCCCGTAGAGCTAAATTTATTTAAAACAAAACAAAAATGCCTCCTTGCATATAGGGGACCTGTTCATTTTACACTTACATGCAAACAGGATTCCTGTGTGCAATTTTAGTCAATTGCACTACAAACTGGAAAACACAGTCTAAATGGAGGCGTACTAGCCTGTGCAATTTTGTTTTGCACTTCGGAGTGCAAATAGATTCACCTTTCATTTATAAATGGGAGGAAGTGTTTACAGTGCAACCCTTTGAATTCCGCCTGCTTTTGCTGTTGTAAAAATCAGGTGGATTCCATAGGAATTCAACGCATTTGCACCAGAATTAATTCATATCAATTAGAATGGCATAGAGTAAGGTTGTCCAACTCCAGGCCTCCAGGGCCGGAAAACTGATGGTTTTTCAAGATATCCATCATTAATATTCATTACATCAATGTGCATACATTGAGAATCATTGCATGCACATTTGAGTTGGACAACCTTCCCAAAGATGATAGTCGTGGTGGGAAAGATAATTCTGTTCCATGTCCCATGTCCCTTTCTAAGAAACAAATGAATGAAAACGTGAGTAGCAAAATAAATGCGAAACATGTTTATGAGTGTAGTTTATGTATGTCATTCATGTATGGAGGTACATTTATCAACTAGCATGCCAGAAATGGGGCATGGCATCGTTGCATGGAATGTAAATATGAAATAGGAGAACTATGGGATGTGGAATGTGTTTGAGCAAACCCTGCTGGAGTGGCAGAGATTGACATGCAGAATGCACAACCGCTTCTTAACTGATCAGCTCCCAAGGTTGCTTGCTTGCCCACTGACTCTCATGACAGCTGGGGTGCAAAGTTCACCCAGCCACGCATGCAGCAATGCCGCGTGGGACTAGCTAAACCCAGAACGAGGTGTTTTGGGGCATTCAAAAAGAACATTCACGGGGATGCCTTAACATAGCCCCAGGTTCTGAATTGAACTCCCCTAAATCTCATGACGAGGAAGAAAGATTCTCTAAAGTAGTCATTCACTTCTCCGTTCTTCCTGTTTCTTCCTGCCGAAAGAAACAAGGGTTGTGGTTGCTAGAAGAAATGAGTGACTCAGCTTCAAAGCAATGTGTATATAAAGTAACTGAATGTACGTGCATGCTTTAGTGTCTGTTTATATGATGGTGCGAATACGTGTGCCTGTGGTAAGTGGTTCTGTTATATGATCAAATGAATGTGTCGGGGATTCACTTAGCCCAATGGTGCCAGTACTAATACTATTCGGAATGACATGGGCAGTCACGGTGTATTGGGGCAGGTTTTCTGACAATGAGAGTGCCATTGGGTAATTCATGGGTCAGTGGGATGTGACATGATAAGGATTCGTTATTTATATTGCACTTTCGCCAAAACACTCTGGGCCTGATTCATGGAACGTTTTTCTATGGGATTGCGCCATTATAAAACACTTCCATGAATCAGGCCCTCTATATAGCACGCATTTATAGCACGACCCACCCAAGCGAAGTTGGTACTTATTTATTGAACTCAGAATGATAAAGGACTGAGTTGGTTTTGTCAGGATTCGAACCTACGACCTGCTGATCACCCAAAGCAGTGAGTGCTCAACCCTCTGAGCTATCTTTTTACCTATCTGGGGAATTTCAGCATCAATTAGAATGCCTTGGGTAATTGTGAGGCCAGTGGTGAAGTTATGTGGGCAATGGTAGCAAAAAGGGGGATGTGTCATGGGGCAGTGCCATCATTTTCGGACATCACCAGAATTAGAATATTTTTCTTTACTGGAAATTGTTATGCATAGCCTTTATTCAGACTCGAATTGAAATGAATGCAGTCATTGTAGGAAAGAGACATTTGCCAAGCCTGTCTTAAATAATGTCCCAGAATTCCTGGACCTGTAAATCTGACATGATAAGCTTCCTGGTGGAGATGACATTATGATTATAGCAGTGGGGACCCCAGACATTTTTTGGAGTGGCAAACCAAAAGGAACACATAATTGAATTGCAGGCCAGTGTGGGTGGGGGGGGGGCAGCGTTTTACAAGTGTGACCGTGCCCCCCCCCATGGAGACCCCTTGGTGGCTCCTCTGGATTATGGTACAGGTTAAACGAGCGAGGTAGGTATCCTCAAACCAGGATGTCATGTGTTCTACTGGTGCTTTAAGATATTACTAATATTTTACAACATATGTATTTATAATATGTATCAATAATTGTGTAGGTACATTTGCGTGCATTTGTCAGCTGGGGAGGGATGATCACACACTTCTGGGTACACTGCCAATAGTGTATAGCTTTTATTAGGGGGGTTTGGATTACAAATTCCCCAGTTGACATCTTGTTGACAGAACACAACCCTGTAATTGAAGGTCAGAGCAAATTCATTGCGGGTAATGGTGAGTCTTTATCACACAACAAAATGATGTTTAGGTAGAAGTTTAACCGACAGTTGTAAAGCATTTAGAAATTGAGTGGTAATCACAATCCATGTGTTAGGAACATAAATTGGACATATATATTTTTGCTGATGGGAGTAGAGTGAAGGCTGGTGAAGAGTGAGTCACTCTGTCAATGATGAGAGAGGCACACGTCATAGGCTGCCTTGTTCTCTATGCAAAGTGTGTTTCGCTCATAGGGAATCAGTGCATCCTAAGCAGTAAGGCAGGTAACACATGTGCTGCACAAAGTGCCACATGGAGCATGAGCTGCTGTGTTTTGAATTTGCTGCAATCTCTTTAGTAGCCACTCAACGAGATAAAGAACCAAAGAGGTGGAATAGTCCAGGTGGTATATAATAACAGCTGAACAGGCTAGGATTATATATGTTGAGGAAGAAAACAAAACATCTGCCAGACAGTTCTGAAGACAAAGAAATAAGAATGAAAGACCTTTGCCACGTAGGAGAGCAAGGGTCATGTCCGAGTCGATACAAAATGAACCAACTTTACAAACTACTGACACAGATTGGGGACTAACAGCATGCTCAGAGTTCGAATATGACAAATAGAGTGGTCTGCTCCCCCTACCATTAGGATGACCTCAGTCCTTTCAGAGTTCATCTTGCTTATCTTCCATCCACACTCCTAAGGGACTCACACATTCCTTAACATACGTGGATACAGACTTACATGATGTCTTATGGAGATTCGGGATAAACATACTCGCCCTTAGCATTTAAGGAGTTAAAGCAACAGACGTTGCAACCCAGATCCTTACCTAACTGGAGCATGCATTGGATGTCAACCTCATAGTTTTAGAAATTGTGCACTGTCAGAGGAATATGACAATTTTAGGATGCAGTGGAATGTTAAATAGAAAGTGAGAAAATGCTGAATCTTCTTTAATCATGCCGTTTTGGAGTGTTTCAGGTGCAGAACGTGAGAGATCATCCATGATTATATGGCAGCAAGGCAGGAAGAGACAAAGGAATGAAGAGAGATTGGAATTAAGGAGAAAGAAAATAATATTTGAGAAATGGTGTGAGAGGATAAAAGCGTTCATTAATTATTAAAGGGGCAAGAACAGGAAGGGCAAACAGCCGATGAAACAAAATAGGAATGGCTAGAAATATAAGAATGGAACCATTGAAGTACATAACCCAATACGCCAAGTGAGGCCAGAAAGTAGGATGATGCACCATATCAAAAGCAGCAGAAGACAATATGATATGATATGGCATTTATAACATGCCTATACACAAGTGTTTCAAGACGTGACAGGGCAAGGGAGGGGAAAAAAGAGGGAGGAAAAAAAACAACGATCTTACTAGGCCAAGTGATATTGAGATTGCACAGGTGCAGGGGAGAAGGGAAGGGGAGAAGTGACGGGCGGTTGGACCAGGGATGAACAAGTGCAGGACAAGAAATCAACACAACAGGTAGTTTAGCCAGGAGGTGGCAAGTGTGAGTGTTAGAAGTGCAGATGACAGGTGTCTAGTAAGTGCAGGAAAGGGGACTGTAGGGTAACAGATACAGACCACAAGTGTAGGGGTGCCAGGAGGCAATGCAGGGGTACAGCTGAACAGCCAGGGACCTGGGCCTGAACTCAGGACGCAGCCAGGTGACCAGTGCAAATATCAGACAGAAGAACAGCCGGGGAGAGGAAGAGAGAAGGCAGAAGCAAAGAGGAAGGTCTTGAGGTGCGTCCGGATCCGGAGTTGGTTCTGCCCAAGTTTCAGAGAGGCAGGCAGGCTGTTCCAGTCGAAGAAATAGATCTGTCCACAACTCGTTGCTTGGAGAAGCGACTGGCCCTCAGGGAGTTGGAGGTGGAAGAGAGAATGGCTCTAGTAGGAAGCTATTTCCGTAGAGAGAGTGTAGGTATTGCACCCCCAGGCCCCAGAAGGCCTTTCGGATAATGCAGAGGGTCTTGCACTTGATCCTTACCACCACTGGGAGTCAATGGAGAGATTTCATAGCTGAAGATATACAGTCCCTGGGCTTGAGGCCAAGGACGAGTTTGCAGACCTGTTCTGGATGAGTTACAGGTAGCGGAGAGTAAAGGCAGGTAGATTTAGAAAGAGGCTGTTGCAGTAGTCCAGCCTAGACAGAACCAGAGGTCTGGAAACAGTGAACTTCTGGGGGACAGTGAGGGAAGGAAGAATACCTCTGAGGAGGTGCAGCTGGTAGTTTCACTTCTTAGAGACGTCAGAGATGTGAGGAGAGAAGGAGAGTGTGGAGTATCAAAAGCAGAAGAGAGATCAAGTAGGATGAGGACAGAGGTGTGCTTAGTTTCCAGTTTAAATGCAGGTCTTCCAAGATGTTCAGGAGAGCAGTTTCCATGCTTCTGGTTGCTCTGAAGCCAGACTGATTGTCATGGAGACAACCAACAGATTCAGTGTGAAGATTAAGCTGGGAGATCGACAGATTTTCCAAGAGTTTGCCCAGAAAAAGAGTAATGTAGATCGGCTGAGGACTTCTTAAGCAAAGGGTGCACAAGGGCGTGCTTCAGGGGGGAAGGGAAGGTCCCAGTGGTGAAAGAGCAGTTATAAAAGTGGGCCATGGCTGGAGCGAGGGTGTCAATGTGGTTCTTGTTGGTTTTGGATGAACAGAGAAGAATCTGTTTTGATGAGACTTTCATAGATCAGACTTGTCTAGAAACCTTGTCAGGGCTGAACAAAGGAAAGGAAGAGAAAGGAGGAGGAGAGGTGGCCCCACAAAGGCCAGAGGTGGAGGAAAAAGTAGAGGAAGAGGGAGGATAGGAAGAGAGGGTGGACAGGATGTCCTTGGTTTTCAAGATAAAATGTGAAGCCAGAGCCGTGCAGATGGCCTGGGAGGGTGGAGACTGCAGCAGGATTGACCAGCTCTTTGCAGATTTTGAAGAGTTCGGGCAAGTTGGTAGGTGCTTCAGAGACGCAGGCTTGGATGTGAGCTTTCTTCTTAGTGTGGACAGAGAGTCGGTACTGGCTTTGGAGCAGGTAGCAGGCCAGTTTGTCAGAGGGTGCACAAGATACCCGTCATTTCCTCTCAGCCACCCTACACTTGAGTTTAAGACTGACGAGTTCTGAGTTGCACTTGGCTTTGGGCTTTAAGTTGATCCTCATGACAGAGGCAAGTACATCAAGAGTGCCAGAGATAGAAGAATGGAGGTTGGAAAGGGCTGTGTCAGGATGTGTGTCAGCCAGAGGTGCAGGAGGGGGAGAGAAACAGATGATGAAGGCCTCAGGTGACAAACGCTTCATGGGTCGGATGACCGAGAAGGTGGGTGGCAGTGCAAGGGTTGGCTTGGCCTGAGGGGCAAAGAGAGAGAGATGAGAGGAGAGGAGAAAGTGGTCACTCCAAGAGAGAGGAGTGGTGAGAGGGTTAGAGAGGGGGAGGTCTGAGGTGTCAGAGCATCCAGGGTGTGCCCTGCAGAGTGAGTCGGGCTAGAGGGAAGAATAAAAGAGAAAGAGAATTGTAGAGGTTGCACAAGAGTACAGAGGAGGCACAGTAAGCATCCAGGTGGATGTTGAGGTCTCAGAGGTGGAGGAGTTGAGTGGTCGTGGCCAGGTGGGAAGAAGAGAGGTCTGCCCACTCAGAGAAGAAGAAAGTAAACTGACTAGGAGGCCGGTAGAGAGTGACAGAGCGGCCAGAAGACAAGAAGAGCCTTCAGACCAGGCATTTAAAGGAGCAGTAGACCTGTGTTGTAATGATGGAGGCAGGGATCCACTCCAGGAAGATCAAGGCTACACTCCCACTGGGACGGATCGATCTGCTCACGGATAGGATCTTGTAGCCATCAGGCAGGAGAGTGTCAACACCCGTGACAGATCTGGCCATGACCCATGTCTCGGTGAGACAGAGAACATTAAGGTCGAGTTCTTCCAGGAGATGGCAGATGTCAGAGGGGTGTTTGACAGCTGAGCGAGAGTTAAGAGTGGCAATGTGGAGAATGATGCCACCCTTGAACGACTTCAATGGAGGGGTACAAGTCAGGGGTACACCCTGCAGAGGTATAGAAGTAGGCCGAGGGTGGGCAGAGGAGGCATGAGGAGAGGGCAATGTAGCCAAATAGGAGGATGAAGGCACCAGAGAGGTGGCAGAGGAGGGAGGCAAAGGAGCCGAAGAAGAGAAAGAAGGGACAGCAGGTGAGAAAGGAAGTTGATGAGGCACGGGAAGTGTCTATCAAAGAGGATGAGGTTGGCCTGAGGGCCTTGGACCATGACTGTGCCATTAACATAAACATGAATGAAGTTTTTAGAGGAGTAGAAGGGGGCCAGAAGGGCCTTCCACTGGGTGCCATTATTAATGGGAGAGCAGAAAAAAAGACAGAGCACAGAAATCATATGTGGAGTCCATAGGTCTGGCAAAGGAACGACAAAGAAGATGTCTGTGAGGGTCTGTCTGGAGGAAGCGCTGGTGTAAATGTCAGTGATTGGGAGGCCTGGGTTGGAGACCAGGATATCCCTTTTGAACTTCTTTCTACCAGACTTAGTAAGAAGGATAGGATAGTCAATAGAGAAGCAGATAGAGAAGGTAGGAGAAACAGATTTCACCATAGAGGATGAAGAGGGAGGAGAGAGGGGAGAAAGATGGGGGGTGGGTGGGAACAAAGTTACGTGGGGGGAGGAGGCACTAGGGACAGGCACAAGTTGAGAGGGCAGGCAGACGAGACAAGAACGAGACAAGAACACATCAATAAAGTACACAATGGGCTTGATGAGAAAAGAAGAGCAGTCAAGTAGATGTGAAAAACAAAACCAGTTAACAGAGTAAGAATGAAGGAACATGAAAGAGAAAAGAACACAACAAGCAGAGCAAGGGCTTGGTATCAGAACAATCAAGGGAACCTATGGAGAAGAGTGAGAAACATACGGAAGTAGGCAGTACAGGTATACATTAGTTAAATATATAGGATCAAGAGCAGTGCAGTCAAGCAAAGGGGCCTAGAAGAAGAAAGCAGCAGATCACAGAGTAGCAACAGGGTTGGGATGAGGAAAAAGGGCAGGGGGAGAAGGGACCTGCAGGGGGAGCAGGGAATGTGCCGAGGATGCAGAGCTGCAAGTGAACCTAGAATGGAAGGGGCGTGAAGCACAAGCGATCAAGGATTGCAAGGGAACACGCGGGGAAAGGAGATGCAGACACGAGCATAGCTAAGGAAGTAAGGGGCGCGGAGCACATGTGATCAGGGAGTGCGAGTGAATGCCGCAGGAAGAGTACACGTGGCACACAGGTAGCCAAGGATGGAAGTGGCGCAAGGCACACGTGATCAGTGATTCTGAGTGAGTCACGTGGGAAGAGGATGGAATGCGATGGAACCACATGGGAAGGAATCAACAGGTGAGGGGGTGCACCAGGCCTAGGGGCAAGGGCAGAGGGTCCACTCTCGTGGGGAGGTGGGATGCAAGTCATGGGAAGGGCAGGGTCAGAGGGGCTGAGGATCACAGAGCAGGCTAAATATCCACAACTTCTTACCTAGGGGCCACATACAGGAGGGTGAGTCATCCGCGCTCACTGTCTGCGCCACAGACCCCTCTGACGCAAAACACCTGTGTCGCTCAAACTGCAGACTTTTCCTGTGAGGGCTTTGCTGCAGAAAGTCCGAACCTCAGATGTTATAGGCTTGGTAACATGGATGTAGCAAACATGCTATGTTTCATCGTGAAGCGTCTCCTTCGCACCTGCGTTGCTCAACACCGTGGACTTGTCCTGTGAGGGCTTTGCTGCAGTGGGTCCAAACCTTGGATTGTTTAGCATTGATAGCGTGGACGTCGCAAACGTGCTACTTTTCATTGTGCAGCGTCTTCTGTGCACCTGCATCGCTCAACACCGCAGACTTGTCCTGCGAGGGCTTTACCGCAGAGTTTCCAAACCTCGGATTTTATAGGCTTGGTTGCGTGGACGAAGCAAATGTGTTACCTTTCATTGTGAAGCGTCTCCTGCGCACCTGTGTTGCTCCACTCCGCCGACTTGTCTTGCGAGGGCTTGCTCCAATTTGAGGAAGCACAACCGACTGAGCACATGCTACTCGCAAATGATTTAAACAAAATACTCACATACCCACTATTTCCCCATGTAAGATAAAATGACCAACATTGTTGAACAATGCTTATGAATGTACGATTAACAGGCTGAAAGCACTGTTGACATCAGAGGCTAGTTGGAGGCCATCATGGGCAGGCAAGAATACATTCGTCATTGCCTCTACATGAATAAAGCTAACATGAACAGTATTGTTGATGAAACTTGGAATGACTGAGAACTGTTATTGCAATATAAGTGATGATATTATGACACCTGATTTACAAAGGCACTGTCTTGCTGCCAGATGATGATCAATTGAAAATAGCATCAACATAGTACATACTGTAGTTGAGAATGGCATTTTGATGCTTCATCAGTGATGTTATTTTAATAGACAATTGGTCAAAACAATGAGATCACAAGCATGCTGTCACTGCAGAAAATAAAAATTGCCTAATAGAATTGTACTATAATGTATTCTTACATCCTTAAGGCATTTAAAAAGAAATATAATTACATGTAGCCTACATGATGCATTCTTCCCATGTACAAGGTGTAATTGGCTTTTAGCGTGATTTTGTCTTTCCCAGCAAACCTTTATCCACCTCAAATTAAATGTTCATCTATCTCCTCACCTCTCCTCACTTCTGCTCTCCTCTCATCCCTCCCCCTCTCCTATCCTGTCCTCTCCTCTCTTCCCTTTCTCTCCTCCCCTCCTTTCTTCTTCTCTCCTGCCCTCTCCTCTCCCTACAGCTCGCATCTTGTTCTCTCCTCTCCTTCACTCTCCTCGCCTCTCCTTTCCTCTCCTCCTCCCTCCTCTCTTCTTCTCGCCTCTCTTCCCTCTCCTCTTCATACCATCATCATTCTTTTTTCCCTCTTCTCTCAACTCTTGCTTCATTCTCTCTCATCTTTCTTTCCTCTTCTCACTAGTTTGCCCCTCTTCTCTCTCCTCTTTCTTCCACATTCTCTCTTCTCTCTTCTCCCACTCCTTTCTCTCTTCTCTTTTTATATATACTGTACAGTACCAACCATGTTACTATGTACATGACCTCAACCTCCTGTATGTATTCCAGTTGTCCTTATTGCTAGCATCCCAGCATTCCCTTCCAGTGATGGACCACATTTCTTGAGGAGGTTTTGCACACTGAGCCAACGGACAACACCACTAAGCGGAAAAAGCAATTACTATGATTACTTATTTTTTGATGGCTAATGGGAGACTATTTGTCTTTTTCATTTATGTTGCTTTACCATAATAGCTTCTATGTTTGTAATAAAAATGTATTCGTCATGTTATGCTGCTTGGCTCCCTTGGGCCACTATATCATTGTCACACTATCTAGGTGAGTGGTGGAAGGATCTATGGGCAATGTAGCTGTAGGTTATGTGGACTATTGGGATTAAGCAGTGGTGCATGTAGGTCTCTTCTTCCACACTATGGCAAGTTGTCTTACATATCCACTTCTACACAGTTGCGTCAACAAATCATACACCATTATATGGAGAGAATCAATAAAAATCACACCACAGCTCTTCAAAATTGACAATAGGCATTCTCATATTAACACTGGTGAAAAAAGGCATGTAATTGACTTCTTGTTGTTGCTATTATATTATGTTATGCTATGCAATGTGTGTAGGCAGGGTGTTAGAACAGAATTCTTTAGAATTAACTTTTCCTCCATATTGTATGGACTCCTACACGTTTTGCTTTGTTTTACACACTGTCCTGACTTCAGTTCCACTTCACAGGCCTATTTATTCACATATTACTGGGAAACTGACTAGTCCTTCAGGCTGTCAGTATGGGGAACCTATGTTTCCCTTGGTCGTGTTACCTTGTTGCCTGTTTGGGTAACTTTTTATTGTTGCACAATGCATCTTCCAACGCAGTCCAATGGAGTTTCTATTTGTGTGACGCTAGACTCCACTCAAGGGCTTTTTTGGTTTGCTAAGATGTGCTAAAGGACAAACTGATGGCAGCAGTTACTGTCTTGTATATTTTACTGTATTTAGGGTTAGCCTTACCACGTTGACCATGTTTTGCTACCCACAGTGGCTAGTGTCCTGCAATAGCCATGCTATGAGTTTTCTGTTTCTACCTTGGCCATCTTGTGCTTTTGCCTTCATACTGGCCTCTTGGATAAGGACAATCATTGTATGGTCATGTGCTTGCCTGGGAAACACACAGGTATTGCGGGCTAGTGAGGGCATGTGTGGGAGGAGCCAGGAAGGGGGTTGGGACTGTCTGGTCCCAATCCACAACCTGGCTCCAGAAAGTCTGGTGTGCAGTGAGCATGAAATCTAAATTGGCCCCTGATTGGATCACTGCTGGTGTGCATGTGTAGGGCAGATCTCCCCATTGGCGGTTAATATCTGAGCACTCACCTAATTTTGAGGAAGAATAGGAGTCCCACAGCCATTCCAAAAGAGCTGAAGAAAGACTCAAGTATCCTGAGAAGTTGAGCAGACGAAGGATGATCTTGAACACACTTGACGAGGCCTGGCAAATGATTCCTGCTGCTGTCCTGGAGAGGCCCTGCTTGACGACTGATCTTCAAAGGCCTACATTGGTGCTTCAATCCTTTGGAGTGGTGGGACCAAACATTCCCAACATCTCCTGGTAACCCTGAAAGTGAGCCTGTTCGGAAGTGTCAGGTTTTTATTGTATATATGGTATTAACAGATAGGGTGTTACATTCTTGAAATATTGACACATATTGTGCCAATATAATGTTTACAGAATTCAGAATGGTTTGCTTGATACTGAAATATTCTTTTCAATGTTGATCAGCAGAAACTGTTGTTATTCAAAATATTGTGCATAATAATTAAATCCATTAAAGTAGGTGATTAGTTAACTTATCAAAAAGTGGATTTGTTATTTATGTTTGTACTTTGAAAAATATGCCTAGATCAATCTTACTTTTTCTATTGATGTAAGACTTGGGGCAGCATGTAATTATAGGTAATCTGTTAATGTGTAACCCTGTTTTTAGTTTTATTTATGATGTTCAGATTATTATTACAGATTAAACAGGATATTTTATGAGCTAGATCAAGTGATTTGTCTGTTGTGCACAAGCAGGTTCATTTATATACACTTTGGGCATTGGAGAATTATAACATTGTAGTGTTTCTACTATGTGAGTCACTTCAATTTATTACATAGGAATATTTTGAGCTAACCATAAATTGTGGAATGCCACATGAATTGTATCATGTTTCTGAGTATTGGTAGTATGCACAGAAATGTGGTCAAGATACATAATTTACAAGGATGCGTCACTTTAAATCATATATTTCAGGCATGATAACTTAGAGATATGCTAATAAAGTAGTTGGTGACTGTGTTCTCACATACATCTTGGCCTATGCGCCCCCCATGTATGATTTGCTGTAATGCCTTTTTAAATGTACTGGGACTAGTTTCAGTTTGGTTTGTCATGATTCTACAGGGGTATTGGGGAAACATTGGCATTTTCCTTTGTTTCCATTAATAATTGCATTATTTGAATACATTTGTGCTTCCATTTTAAACATTGACTAATGGATGGTATTTTGATTGTTTTGGTACATTTTAACTTTCACAAAGAAGATTGACCTGCAGCTGTCTAGATTTCCTAGTAGATTAAGTGAGTCGGATCTTAATCGGTGAAATGACTGTATAAAATGTGCTTGCAAAATGGTGTCTCACCGGAAAAAGTGGTGGAAAAGCGATAACTGGAGAGGGACAGAAGGAAAAAAACATATGGGGGAGAGGCAATGGGGATGGAGGACATTTTTTAACATTCGAGAGTTGTGGCATTACCACGGTAATAACAAAATGTTGTATGGCGAAAAACATCATTTTTATGGCATTACTAGTCGGTGTCACAGTGATCGCCTTCATCTTTCCATGGGTAATTAAAAAAACTCATTGTTCTTATCGGTGCATTTTAGCTCAAATGCGAAGATTTGTCTGGGATAGTTGAGTCCCAAAGAGTTGTGGACACTCATTTACATGTTATCCAAAATATTGTAGAGGAGGAGCCAAGTACCCCCACTCCACCTGCCTCGCTTACATTACCTGAAGTATGAACCAAAGTATGTGACGTATACTGAACCAATAAGAAAGCAAGAAGAAGATCAACAACTCTGTGCAGTATTCTTAAGAATATCTATACCTAAGAGAATATGGGAAGTGAAGTACTCATTGAGGAAACCATACATACATCCAAGACAATATGATGGAAATTTGAATGTGATTCCTGATGAAACACAGAAACTGAATGACCAGGATGAATGGTGACGTCATACGAAACTGAATCGACTCCATATAGAAGATAACTAGGCCAGAGAGGTAGAGGATTTATGAAGAACAAGGAAATACCAAAGATAAGTGACGTCTTGGAATCAAGATGGAGAGACTTATGACATAAACATGATAAATATACATAGTTAGTTTAAACGTGGACAGATGCAATGAAACACAAGCAACAAAGCAATCATGAAGCTAGCCACATGCTTTTAATAGTGAATAGACAGTGGCAAGCGCCAGCATATACATATTGATTGGAAAAGAATGGATGTTCCACTATGTATAAAGCAGTCTTGAGCAATGAGGAAGGCCTCAATTCAGTGTTGCATTTACAAAAGCAATTGAATTAAACAGAATATAGTGCAGCTAAGAAGTTGCCTGAGCCAAGAAAGTCAAGGTCTTATTAGAACTAGAAATTGGCTGACACTGGATACAATTAACTTGAAAGAACAGAAGCTTCTGTTCAAGAAGGTCAAGTGAAAACAAAAGATGTCAGAGGACTATTGGAGAATAAAATCAAATACAAGAAAAGGCTCAAATTGTGGTGTCCAGTCCCGTGATGGAAGTTGGACGCATGAGAAGATCACACCTACCAGCCAGACAGTACCCATACTCCTTAAAAATTACATTATAAGCCATCACACAAGTAACTACACGCTGTGCGAGGTACGCCCCCAACACATCCCCACACACAACAAAAAGCAAGTAAAGGACTAACACACCACAAGTGACAAAACCTTGCAATCCCAGGCCGCACACCAGCAAATTCACACAAAAAACCTCCCAATCCCAGGCTGCAGCCCAGAGAAAACATGTGCCCCTCCAGACTGGACACCAACCCTCAGCATCCCTCACCTGCGACACCCCCCACAGGTCGCCCTTCCAGAAGGGACAACCCCCACAGGCAGCCCCCTCCAGAAGGGACTCCCCCCACAGGCAGCTCCCTCCAGACTGGACACCACCCCCCAGCACCCCTCAACAGTGACACCCCCCACAGGACACCCCCTCCAGAAGTGACACCCCCACAGACAGCCCCCCACAACTGGAATCCACCCCCCAGCACTCCTCACCTGTGACACCACCTGTGACACCACCCCAGCACCTGTGACACCCCCCCACAGGCAGACCCCTCCAAAAGGGACAACCCCCACAGGCAGCCTCATCTGTGACACCCCCTGCAGGCAGCTCCCTCCAGAAGGGACACCTCCCACAGGGGGCCCCCTCCAGAAGGGACACCCCCCACAGGTAACCCCCTTCAAACTGGATATTACCCCCCAGTAAACCTCACCTGTGACCCCCCTGCAAGCTTCCCCCTCCAGACGGGACACCCACCCCAGCCACCTCACCTGTGACACCCCCTGCAGGTGGACCCCTCCAGATGGGCCACCACCCACATACCCCCTTCACCTGTGACACGCCCCCAGGTAGCCCCCCACAGAAAGGATACCCCTGCAGGCAGCCTCACCTGTGACACCCCCACAGGCATCTCCCGTCAGAAGAAACACCCCTCACAGGCAACCCCCTCCAGATGGGAAACCCCCCACAGGCAGCATCACCTGTGACACCCCCTGCAGGCAGCCCCCTCCAGACAGGCCACCACCTACCAGCCCCCCTCACCGGTGACCTTCATCCCAGGCAGCCCTCTACAGAAAGGACACCACTGCAGGCAGCGTCCCCTGTGACACCCCCGCAGGCAGTACCCTGACAGTGTGACCACTGCAATTAATGTATGTTGCTAACCTGAACAGCTGTGGTGTGACCGCACCATGCATTGCAATATGAACGTTTATCCTGCTAATGCAAACAACTGCAATCACTGGAGGTTCATACACCCTTCTAGGCCCTAATCATCCCCCAACATGCACATGTGACAAGTGATTGTAAAAACATGTGCATGCTGCACATGACACATTGCCACGGCATCAAAGCACAGTGACAGAATGTGTACCCACAACAGAAGCAAACATAGCAAAAATTGTAGCAAGATCCACAGACAATGGGCAGGCGTGTCACAAACTGAGCATGAGCTAGCCGGGTGGCAAAATACCTGTCAGGGAACTATCACATGTCCAGTCCATGCATCTGTGATGGTAGAGCAGTCAAAGAGAACATGACTAACAGAGACTGATGAATTGTGCAGCCACTCTGGAATATCAAAAATGTTCCACTACTGCATTCCAGTTGTAGTGATTGACCAACACCATGATAGAAGGCATTGTGTGATACCACATTCTGCTGAAGGTGTACACACAACATGTGTTTTAAACAGCAATAACAATGTCATGTGCTATGATGGTGACCATGAAACCCTACCGCAGTGAGCCCAACTCCCTCCACCCCAACCACAGTGATTCGAAATACAGAGTGATACAACACAGGTCAATGGAAATCCAATTTGACAAGGCACATCCATTTGTCTGATTGACATACCACCACAAATCAGGCATGTGTGCATCCTGCCATCTACAACCATTCCAGCAACAAGTTACCAGGGGAATACAGACGTGGATCCTTTGCTAACTGTTCTCAGAGAGGCACAGCTCCACCTCACTGATGATGCCCAACAAGGCTGAAATACATCTATGGGGTTGCTGTTGGTATTCTTGTTCAGAGGAGAATTGCCTAGCATTTCGGTGCTGGACTGCCACTGGGCAGGACAAAGACTGATATGCAGGGATATTTCTTCTCTGTGAAAGGGACAGTGAGCTAAAGACTTGGTTGAGACTCGCCCAGGGGCCATCCACCCAAAAACAGGTCAATGGACTGTGTTTGTGCTGGTAGAGAGGCTCCCGGAACCCCCTTTGTTTTGTATTCCAGCAACAACAATACACAAGCATGCACACAACCAAACACATGACTTCCAATGGAGAGATGCACAGACTCAAAATAGAACTAGCAAACAGGCCGACACACAGATGAACTACACGAAGCAAGGAATTTAACAACCACAATTATATATATTCAGTAAATATGTACAGCAAATATTTAGAAATAAAACATAAAGGCGCCCATGTTAATTTAAAAAAATAAAATGTAATCCATATGCCTAAATAACTATATAAAGTAAAAAGGGTTTAGGATTGTCGGAAATGTCTGTTGAAAATAAAAAATAAATAAAGGAAACCTGCACCTAAATAACTATATGATGTAAAAAAGGGGAAGGAATGTCCAAATTATCTGATTTAAATAAAAAATAAATAAAGGAAACCTACACATAAATAAATATACACAGGCAGCGGGCTAGTCAATCTTCTCATCCTCAATCTTGCTCAGTCTTTCCACCAGGGCATCGTCCAACGTCATGTCCTCTTCCCCCAAGCGGGCCTCCATTATTGCCTGCATCATATGTGCCTCTATCACCTCCACTTCTCTGCAAGTGGCCTCCAGGATGGCAGTCCACATTCTTGCCCGACGCAGCACAACCTCAGCCCTGGACATCAAAACCTTTGCCTCCCGAGCCTGCTGACTCTCTGCTCCTATTTTCTGCCCATAGCACCGGAACACAGAAGACATCTTTTGTCTGAGGTCCATGTTTTCCTCCCACATCACACTGTTCACCTGCCCACTTGCAATGGTTGGTACTGAGATATGTAGCCTCCTCCTGAAAGCTTGCTGCTGCCACAGGGCCCAGTGTCTGCTTTGTGTGTATTCCCTCCGGGCTGATGATGATACCCAGGGGCGTACGGCCTGTACCCTGCTTTTGGGTGCCTGCTGTCCCTCCATTGCTGGTGACCCTCTCAGTGACTGGGTAGGCAAGGTGACCACCTCAGCCAATTCCCAACTCAGACAGGGATGTTGGCTCCACCAGACTTGGCAATGTGGAAGACTGGCACACAGAGGAGGAAGAAGAGGAGGGGGTTGCATTGGGAAAAATCTGATGCAGCACAAACTGCACCAGAAATTATGCAAGCCAACTGAAGAGACAGCATACCTCATCGTGATGACGGGCAAGCAGTCTATGTGAAGCCTGCACATCATCATTTATGACGGCTTTACGTCTCAACACCCTAGCCTGCAGGGGTATCATGTAGTCCTGAATGGCACCAGCAGATGGTAATGGATTGTCTGTCTGTGTGGACACAACCAACACCCAGGGCTGGGCCTGGGTGGAGGCATCCTGGCAGCCGCATACAGCTGCATCTGCTGGCTCAGAGACACAATTTTGCATATGTACCTCCAGGGTAGCCTGCACAGCCTCTTCATATGCCATGATCAGATGGTTTCTTGTACATAGTCTGTGTATGCAGCTTCTCTCCTGGTGACATGCCCTGGATTTTGTTGCATCACATCAATATTATCCACATGTTTACTGTAGATGTTTCACTTCTGTCCTTCTGAAGGTGAGGAGGCACCAGATGCAGAGGAGGAGGAAGAGGAGGAAGAAGAGTCTGTGCCGGTCCAGATCACCAGTGGAGGACATGGCGTGGTAGGCTAGGAGAATCCACTGGTGCTACAGAACATCCAGGGAATGATGGCATACAACACTCCCTCTTTGGACTCCAGTAGCTCTGGTATGGAGCCGGATGTGCAGTCCTCAATGCTGGTAGAGTTAAGTGCACCAAGTGTTGGAACAGTTGGGGCCCGTCAGTCTTCAGGGGTTCATGTGCCTTCACAAGGCCAGTCAGTGTTGTCAAGGTCGTCGTTGGTGGTTACAGATGCAAGGTCACGCTCCCATGTATTGGCTTCTGCTCCTGGGGCAGATGTCCAAGGGAGGGTTGCAGTCCTGCAGCCAGAGACAGAGGCATCACAGCAAGGGCCATGCTCCCTTGGGTCAGGCAGATGTAGGCCCGGCACACATGGGGGACATGTGCGGCCTGGGCAGACCGAGTGGGAGCAGCAGATGTTGAGTTCTGCGCCCCGACAGTGTGCTGCCTTAGGGAGTTTGGCTGAGGGCATGGATAGGGTGGCATGTTCCATTATCCCACCAGCAATACAAGTGGCGCAACAGCAGCAGGTAATACGGTCACATGCCTCTACCACAGGAAGCACGTGGAGGCCAACATCAGGAGCTGATGGGTGGATCTGAGGTCTCTGCAGCCAGCCCTGCTTGCAGAGGGTCGGTCACACAGGGAAGCCCTGAGGCAAGAGTTGTTGGCCCACAGAGCTGCAGTCCGTGTGAGGATGATGCAGCCACAAGGAGACTGTTCCAAATGGAGATGCAGACATGGAGGCAGGATGTGCTGGCGGAACTCCGTGCACACTGTGATTTTGTGCATGATGACCTACAAGTGTGCTCATGCATTCAGCAATGTCTCGCATGGATGCTTCTACTGAAGACCAGGTCAGGGCACTGCATTGACAGCCTCCAGCACCAGTGCCACCTTCTGATCCAACCCAGGATGAAGGTGCCAGCAGAGACATGCCTCCCGGTTCACCATAGCCGTGTGGCCCATGAGCCCATGTAGGGTTTTTATTTTTATTTTTTCTAACATCCAGCTATGTGGAAGTTGGCATGCGCCCTGCCCCTTGCCCATCCTGGGTGGCCCTCCCCCGATCCATGATGGACATTTTTGATTTTTATATTTATGTTTTCTTTTTTTTGGGGATACTTTTGTTTACCGCATGGCCGGATTTTGCCATTTTATTTTTGAGTTATCCTTTCCTGGTTTTTGTATTTTTTTTCTTTTTATCCTTGAGGTGTGCAGCCAACATCTCAAGGTCATGAGGATTGATGTGGTGGACAAGCAGGCATGCATGGTGAGGTCAAGGTGCACGTTTGCATGGTGGTTCACAGGATGGCAAGTTCAGGTAAATATGGTTTCTGTGTTCCATGGCACATGTGTGCTGTGTGAATGGTACTTTACTATGCCTGTTGTAACGTCTTCTCCCATGTTGTTTCAGTCATTCTTGATCTGACAGCCTGCAGCCTTTGACACCATGCTCCCATGCCCTCCACCAGACACTCTCCCTTCTGTTCCTGATTGGGAGACACAGTTCCAGGTGAAGGTGATGCAGGACTCACACCATGCCCAAGCAGTCAGCATGTAAGCATGAGCACTGTCTTGCATGTTGAGCATGCGTCATTGGTGTGCATGTTTGCTGTATGTCTTACTTCACTTATATATGCTTTGCATGCTGACTTGCCGGCATGGTTATTTAAGTGGTGCACATGTCACTGTACTACCTCCCTTGGTGATATCCTCTCAGGACGCAAATACTGTGCTGTAGAGCATGTCATTGGGCCTCATTACGACCCTGGCGGTAAGGGGTTAGCGCCAGCGTTAGCTGCGCCGACCCCTTACCGCCAATCACGAGTTCCCTTTCCGCCATGGCGGATTTTACACCTGCTTCTAGCGGGTGTAAAAAACCATGGCGGTAAGGGAACTTGATGTTAATTACGCCACCGTAATTTACGGTGGCGTAATTAACGCCTTCCCCACTCCCATTATGCCCTATGGGGCAAAAATGGGAATGGGGAAGGGTAAATGGGGATTGGGGACTTACCGCCCCGCCGACCTCGGAATGGGGCGGTAAGTCCGCCAACCACCATGGCGTAAACGTAGTTTACGCCATGGTGGTAAAGTCACGGCCCAGGCGGTAACTTACCGCCTGGGTCGTAATGAGGCCCATTGTCCATCTCCGTTCAAGGCACTGTACTATTTTATGTGGCTTTTACTTGGGCTTCCCTCTCAGTGTCACTCTCTGTCCCCCTCTCTCTGTTGTGGACTGCACTCCTGGGCTGATCACAATCTATTTCATGTCATAATCTGGCACCCTGTGTTGCTCCCGCAGTGGGTGGTCTCTGCATATATTCTGTAGCCAATCATATGCTGTCATGGATATTCATGTTGTTTCTGTTGTTATTATGCATTTAATTGACTTAAGGCGAAGCGTTTCCCGATGGTGTGCATCATTTGCAAGGCAGGTGGGTACCCTGTACAGGCAAGTGTAGGGCCTTAGCAGACACTTGTGTGGTGTTTGCATGGGAGTCTAGCACTCTATGTATTCACTTGGGAATGTATTGTCTTGTAGGCCACCAGTACTTCCTAATGGGTGCATGTTTGACAGGGTGTGCTTCTGATGTCGGGTCTGGGCATGGTGTAGTTTTGATGGGTTGGTGGGGCCACATTTTTCTGATTCTAAATTCTGAACTTTCTAACTGTGTGTGCCAGTCATGGGTGTTTGGTATTTGGGAATATGGCTGCATGTTTGTGGCCTGTGACAGGTGTTGCTGGTTGCAATGATGTATGTCTCATGGCACTTTTATCATGTGTAATGAGTGACACTTCACATTCCTTGCTATGTTTGTGGATTTATGGATCAACAGCACTTTCGGCTTGTCTTGAGTATGGAAGAACCATTACGGCGTGAAGCACCAGTTCAAAGACACAAACATGTGGGTATGAATGCATTTTTTTGGGATGCTATGTTGGGTACCAGCACATTAGGGTAGGTGGTGTTGGTGGTTTCTCGTGCATGTAGCAGACATGCTGCACAATGGTGTTTGCAGCTTCAAGTTCACCGCAACCAGGTGCATGGTCCTGCTGCATTCAATTGAATGCAGTATTTGACCATTTGTATGCTGTGACAATGAAGTCTGCATTGAACATGCTTTTCTGGATTTCATCCTACTTTTTGCATGCATTTATCATTGGTTGTTGTATCACATCGCTTTGTGTTATCTGCTTATGTCTTCCATAGCAGTTCCCTCGGTGCCCATCAGCCTCTGTGCATTTATGCATCAAGCATGGTCTTTGCGTGAGTGCAAGAGGTGAGTATTTGTGTACCTGCATTTTAGTGTCTTGCATCACGGTTGCACTTTATCAAATGTGCTGCCAACTTGCCAACCCATCCACTGTATCTTCTGCACCTACTCCGTTACATTCCTTTTGTAAAGTACTCACATTTAATTTGTTTTCTAGAAGCCAGGACATACTAAACATCATTGTGACAGGGTCTTCCAACACAAACCTCCTCCGTCTGCCCTCCCCATCACTCACCCTCCTCATTCCTCCTTTTCCTCCTTCGCTCTTGTCTCCACTGAAGAAGTCACCAGAGTTTTCAACTCCATGAAGGTATCATCCATACAGGTGGACCCATGCTCATTGAGAACCATGAAGGGCAGCATCTCTTCTCTGGCCCTTGCTGATCCCTGCAACATCTCCTGTGTTGCTGTTTCATTTCCATCCTGCCTCAAGCACTCCCTGTTGCTCCCCATCCTTACAATACCATCTGCAGAGCCTTCCTATCCAGCCAACTACTGCTACATTTCAATGACCACCTCCGTGGGAAACTGCTTTAGATGTTTGACCTCTCCCAAATGGATGCCCATGACATACTTTTTGGCGGTGTATATGTACACCAGTGTGGATTCCGACATTCCTGAAGCATGGACACTACTTTCCTGAACACCCATGAGGAACTGCTAGCATCCCTCAATTCATAATCCCCTGCTGTCCACATCCTCATTGGTCTCTCTTCTGCATTTGACAGAGTGAAGCATTACATCAACATTAAAATGGTCCATGAGCAGACAATGGACTGGATTTTCTTATTCCTAATAAACCATTCCGACAAAACCATTCTGTGCACTTTCTCCTACACTAATTTCTCCTCCACCTGTGGTATCCCGCATGTCTCCATTGTTGTGCCCTGCCTCTTTAATATATGCATTTCCCTGCTGCAACTCTTCAGTGCCTCATTCTCACACAAATTTCATTGCTATGCTGATGACACACAACTCTACAGCAAAGTTCCTACTGACACACTTGCACCTTCACTCACCCTGACTGCGTCTCTGCCATCTCTGCCTGGTGCACTACTTCTTCCAATCATTGTGTCCCCCTAACCCTTTGTCTGAAGCCAGAAAACGTACAGTCATATTCGACTCCCCCCTTTCCTTCATCCCTCATATTCTGGATATTGTCAAGAAGTCCCACGTTCAGCTATTCCTTCTCTTAGTAACTGTACCCGTCCACACCTTACACCAGAGAATCAATGTTACCCGCACCCTGATTCTCACCAGGCTACACTACTGCATCAGCCTCCTCCTCATTGTTACTTGCTCCAGCCTGCAACCCCTGCTGCTTACCCAGATTTGGGCAGCAAGATGTATCATTAGCCTCAGACCCAGGTACCACACCCCTCATGCACTACAAAGTCTTCAGTGGCTCAGAGTCTCAGCATGGATTACATTTCAATCCTTGTGCATCATCCACAGGGCTATCTGTGGGCGAGTACCACTCTATCTTCAAAGCTCCATTATCAAATACTGACCTTCTAGACTCCTGCATTCTTCTGGAAACAACTACCTGCGTGTGAATCAGTTTGCTATAGAAAGGGCTGTTGGTGTATCCTTTTCCTCTGCATGCTGGTTTCTGTGTAATAGCCTGGCTCTCCCTCTGTGTCTTGAGCAGGAACTGCTTCAGTTCCCAATAAGCCTTAGGTCCTTTCTCTTCTCCTCTTCATTCTCCTCCTCTCTTCCATGCTAATCATACAGTAGCATGTCTGATGTGCAGGGCCCTTATGTGTCCTCAGGGCTCAGATCCCACACATGTATCTTCAGAGCATCTGTGTATATACTGCACTTGCTCACACTCAACATCCCCAAAGGAGATTGCACTTATGTTTATCTTTTATTTTCTTAGCACTTCACTGCAAGAAGTTCTCCATGAACAAATCCAACTATTTTCTCTTGCCACCCTCCCCTGTACACTTGCACGTTGTGAACACTCACAAGGCATAGTGGGGTTGTCTCCCCTCCCAGTTATTGACATTATGTCTTTCTAATATTGATTCTATTATTTATCTCTGCTACTAAATGATTGGCTAACTCACCCTGTCCCCGCCCTGTTGCCCAGTGTGCACTCAGAAACAATTGTGCTAATGAGTGCCCAACAAATGACAAATACATGAGTTTATTAATAATGTGCTCCCATGACTGTGTTCAGTGTACTGTCCCAATGCTGCAGAGGTGATGGCATGCCTTATCATGTCAGTGGTAGTATTAAAGGGGTGTACAAGCTTTTTTTGTGTGATCAAATATCTGCATATGTGATGTCTTCACATTTTCTTACAGCATGTTGACTGGTGCGTACAATGTGTATGTTACATTGTCTAGTGAATGGGGATATGTGACATGCACATGTGTTCCATGTCACTACAGTGACAGGGAGTGTGGGGATAATGTTTTTTAGTGTGCCACCCGTTACTTCTCCTTAGATGTTGGGGGACTGGCGTGCTGTCCGCAGACATCACAGGCTGCATAGGGGCCTGCATCATTTCATTGGCAATTCTATTTTTGAACTGTGAAAGGTCGCTCTGAAAAGAGCCTTTTTTGGGGGGATTTTCTTGTTTTGTATTTTTTTTATTTTTTTATACACAACATACAAGGAAAGGAAGAGAAGGGAGGGTAGGGAAGGGGAATCAACCACATGAATAAGAAAGGGCAGATAGAGAGAGGAAGCTGTTGAGTGGGCCACACTTGGGAAGGTGGAAGGTTTTCCCATGCTCCCGGTGCATACCGTCGAAAGCAGTGTGCAATTCCTACCCCTGCAGAGAACCGCATTGCAGTACATGCACAATACAGTGACCTTTGAAAGGTAAGGGTCTGCTGCGGTGCGTATGGCCTGCGAGGCTGGTTCAGGAATCTACTGCCCCACAGAAGTGTAACTTGTGGTGGCAGGAGCAGATATGGAGGATGCTGCAGATGAACTCAACCTTCTTACTTATTTGAAGGGTATGACCCTTCAAACTGGCACCGGGTGGTTCGACCTCAGGTGTTGCCGCATGGAGGTGGTGCCGTAGCTGTACAAGCCTGGTTTTCCATGACTGGGCACCATTTGACACTCAGTGCATTGCACCTTGTCTGCACGAGCAAGACTCCTGCTGGCTGCAGGCAATGGGGACTTCCTCTACGTTATCCTCGCTCTCTTCTTGATCCCTCTCTACATAACCACGCCTGATCCCCTCCCAAGGCCCTTGGGAAGGTGGTGATGAGGGTGAGGGTGCAGTTGTTGCTGAGGCAGAGGCAGTAGCAGTAGTCAAGGTTGTCATTAGCTCCAAAGTTAATACAGCACAGCAGAATTGAGCAGAAGGCTATTCTAGCAAGGAGCAATCTGGAAAACTGTTCTGGCATAGCAGCAAAAGTAGCACAGCAGAGCAGATTTCGGCAGAAAGCAATCGCAGCAGCAAGGAGCACTCTGGACCACTGCTCTGTTCTGGACATACAAAAACAGAATGAGGAACAGCTCTGGGGCATGGCCTTTTATAGAGGTGCTGGGGAGTGGTTTGCACGTGAAAGCGGCCCTGAAGAGTTTCTAAAAGTGTCCAGATCGCTAGGGGTATAGTGTGGGACCGCTATAAGGGTGTAGTTTCACAGTAAAACACTTTTTCGATGTAAGTCGGACCGGACCGTGTTCATAAAGAAGGTCCAATGCTCAGCGTGGGTGAGGTCACATGGTGACATCGTGAACATTCTCAAATGGGATGGCTGTCCACAGAACACCTATTGCACGGTGTACATTGTGCGCATGTGCATAGGTGTTCTACGGACAGGGTGGGCTTCCCAAACTAATTAAAAGTGCGACACACATGCAGTGCATATTTTCGAACAGGGTTGGTGTTCATAGGACCCAGGAGATGGGATGTGCATGTGCCCAGTTGTCCGTCGGACATGGGTGGGCATCTCGAACCAATCAAAGTATGTCACAACTTTTTTCAGACATGCCGGACAGGGGCAGTGTTACCAGGACACAGAGGATGGGATACATATACTCGTAGGTATCCGACAGATAGGCGTGGGCTTCCAAAACTAATTAAAGGTGCATCACAAGTTTGTAGATATGCGGACATGTGTGGGGTTCTATGGACACCTCCATTTTAATTGCAGACAGGCTGGACAGGGGCAGTGTCCGTAGGACACCTCCATTTTGCTTAATTGCAGGCATCCCAGACATTACCAAGCTCTGCAGACTTATAACAGGATGTTTTCAAAGGAAAACACACACACACTGATACACACACACACACACCAGACACACACACACACATACAGCAATAGTATATATACAAAACTTTATTTACACATAAATGGACACAATTAGGAAAGGGAAGGGGTAGCAGAAATGGAGACATATACAGGGGAATAGTTTTTTTACAGGTTTGGCATTAGCAGAGGAAGGGATTCAGGTCTCATCGTAACATCTCTCTTCACATGGAATAGTGGGGATGGTTGGCTGGGAAATGGGGAAGGGGTACAAGTGCAGGTGGGGCAGTGGTATTTTATTTTTTCCATAATATGTCCTTGTACAAAATCTTTTAAGCTTGCAAAATTGATCAGCAATTGCTCCATTTGTGCCTCCAAGTTGTCTAGTTTTATATTAGTTGTCTAGTTTTATATTTACAGAGTTTGATTCATTTTCTTTGTGGTTATGCACTTGTGGAAGAGGTGCTGCTGCTGGTGCATTTTCTTCATTTTTTGTGTGTACTGTTAAAGATAAAAATATCTGTCAAGCATGTGTGAACCAATGTGTATTAACTGTCTTACTTTTCAGACTGTGTTGTGTACCAATGGGGTTACTATCTTCACTCATTTCGTCATGAGGGAAAATCTTTTCAAGCCATTCTAGAGTGCTTGCCATTTCTGAGTAAAAAAAGAAAAATAATGTTTTCTACTATTGTACAGTGAACATACTGTGCAGTTATAAGAAAAAATGGAGTTACTTACCACATAGTAGTGCAGTTCTGCTCTCAGTACTTTGCAGTTCTCCCGCTACCAGTTCCTTCTTTGTTTGTATGTAAAGCAGCACTGAGGTAATATTGTTGGAAGCATTAGTTATTTTTCTTGTTGGTGCATTCCATTATGTTGCATACTCTATGCAATTTTTCTATGACTTTTATAAGTACAGATTTTGTAGACCTAATGTATTTTTCATTCTTATTCAGTTATGTGTTGCTGTTAGTACATGTTCAGTGTCTTTGCTGCATGGTACAACAATGTAAGAGAACCCTGGACCTTTTGAGCAATTTGGATTCTACCCGATGTCCACGAAAAGACGCATAGTCTGGGGGCCCTGGGACTATCAGCATCGGGACAGGGGGTTCCGTATGTTCTATGGTATATCTATACAAATTAAGGATATCCTGGTAAAAACCTATGAAATTCAGTGAAAAAACTTTGGTAAAGGAAAGTTACGGTTAAGTTGCGCTACTAAAAACCTATCAAATTCAGTGAAAAAACATTGTTAAAGGGACATTATGGTTTAGTTGCGTGACTAAAAACCTATCAAATTCAGTGAAAAAACATTGTTAAAGGCATGTTATGGTTAAGTTTCCCTAAGAAAAACCTATCAAATTCAGTGCACATTTTAAAGGGACGTTACAGTTACTTTGCACTAATACCAACCTATCCATATTATGGTTGCACTGAATTTGATAGGTTTTTCTTAGGGCAACTGAACCATAACGTGTATTTAACAACGATTTTTCACTGAATATATACTTATATATTTTAAATGAAAATTATATTAGCGTAGTGTAGCCGCCGTTATAGACTTGCTCCTTTGAAATGGGTTGACAATATATTTTGAGTGATCAGCTCCTATATGTATTGGAGTCATAAAAAGAATGTTTTACTAAGGGGGCATGGCTTAGCATCAATCCGGACTGGCCACTTAATGCGGAACCTCCTGCACGGGTAAGTTTAATATATAAAATAACTGCCACAAAATCACATAATTAATATAGCATCTCCTCTTACTTGCAGTTCAACTTCATGCTGTGAGACGAGGAGCTCCGACATCAGCAGATATTATGAAGACATGAAAAGCTGCATGTTCAGAGGAACCGGTGGGTGTGGCCTCAACAGCGACATGTAGTTCACAACAAAGCAGACACATCCTTTCAGCTGGTCAGCGTTCGTAACAGAGAGGTGTCGCTTTACGGAGGAAGACGGTTTTCTTCATAAGAAGTGCTGGAAACACGGTGAAAAGCAGGATTAAAGCAACAGCACCAATTAAATACACGGACATAGATGGTATGTGTATTAAATCATTTTACAATCTTGTTGAATCGTCTTTTATGCTATTTTATAGCATAAACGCCCATTAAAGTACTGTTTTGGATTTTTCACATATTTAAATCAGCCAGTACTGGCAAAACCTAAACCTTATATGTGAAACATGATGATACATTGAAAAGAATGTGCAAATACTCAGCCATATATATGTTAACCAAACTATCTATTACATGGCCACAGTAGTGGCCATGTAGTTATGGTTAAGTTGGTGTTTCCATAGGGAGAGCACTTTTTGGGTGGCTTATAACTTCGCTTCCCCTGGACAAATCCTGACCAAACTTTGCAAAAGAAGTATATGGCCCAATCTGAATATGTTTGCAAAGTTTGGTGAGGATTCGTCCAGGGGGGGAAAAGTTATAGGGGGGTCCCAAAACTTTTTTTCCCATAGAGTGAACCGCTGGACGGATTTACACCAAATTTGCGGCAGGAGCGGCGGCCTGGTCCCGAAAGTGTGCTTTTGCAAATTTGGTGTAAATCCGTCCAGTAGTTTTTTTAAAAATGACCAAAATGTAAGGCAAAAAAATTAGTGATATCTGTGTTCGCTTTGCGGACGGACTTCCCTGTTCGCTCCGCGGACAGCACCCCGATTGGCCCAGCGGCGTGCGTAATTTCTGCGGATATGCGACGTGTTCGCTGATTGGGTGGCATGGTGCGTGATGCGGGTCAGATTTTCTGTCGCGCCCGCCATCTTGCATTTGCGGACGTCCGCAGACAGCGCGGTGAAAGTTTGTTCAAAATGTGTATTTAGCAGAGTGTGTTGGTGTGTAAAAGTCTTTGGGGAGGATGGGGGAGTATGAGATAGGTTCAAAGTTGTATTTTATTTATGTGCTAGACGCTTTTGTTGTATTCGATTTGTCTGCGGACAACACGGCTGTTCTGGAATGTTTGTAAATAAACAGAATGGATTCAGTGTCAACTTGAAAGTGTTCTAAGAACACTCGTAGGTTCTTGGAATGTTTGCAGGGGGTGTCCTGGAGACGTTGTCTGTATTGTTCGTTGGCAAGGTGAAAATGTTTTAAGAACTATCACGGTGTCCTGAAATGTTCGTACATAAAGAAAATTGGGGTGTCCTGAGGACGCTGTTTGTATTGTCCTCTGGCAAGTTGAATGTGTCCTAGGACCTTCCCCCCGTCCGCGGACATAAAAATGGTTGCAATGTTGGCATCTATGGGTGTGATATGCTGTGATGGTTGTGGCCAGGGTATAGAATGTTGGGTGCATGGCCATTTGGCCATGCACCCAAGAGTGTATGCCCTGGCCACAACCACCGCAGCATATCACACACATAGGGCCTCATTACGACCCTGGCGGTAAGGGGTTTACGCCAGCGTTAGCTGCGCCGACCCCTTACCGCCAATTACGAGGTCCCTTAGCGCCATGGAGGTTTTAACACCCGCTTTTAGCGGGTGTTAAAATCCATGGCGCTAAGGGACCATGGAGTTAATTACGCCACCGTAATTTACGGTGGCGTAATTAACGCCTTCCCCACTCCCATTATGCCCTATGGGGCAAAAATGGGAATGGGGAAGGGTAAATGGGGATTGGGGACTTACCGCCCCGCCAAGGTCGGAATGGGACGGTAAGTCCGCCAACCACCATGGCGTAAACGTAGTTTACGCCATGGTGGTAAAGTGACCGCCCAGGCGGTAACTTACCGCCTGGGTCGTAATGAGGCCCATAGTGGCTTTTAACTTTGGGTCAAAAACTAATTTATAAGGAACAATGTTATAAGCTTGTATGGGTGTGATTGTCACGCTCACCTGATTCCCACGGAGGCGCAGGTCTGGCTTCGAGTGCTGATGCTTCTTCAATGTTGAAGCGCAGGACTCTGAAGATGGACAGGTAGGGCCCCTCTACTCTGGCTTCTCTGGCTCGTAGGAATATTCCCCTGTGCGTGAAAAGGGAGTATTACCTACTGACGGAATAATGCTCAAGCCTCCCACTCCCTTCCAACCCTCCACGATTCCCTTCCACGATTCCCCGTGAAGTCTCACCTTAGGGTCTGGAAGGATGAGTTCTCCACCCTGCTTCTGATGCAGGGGCGCGTTGAAACCCAGTTACTTCACTGGATTGAGGTTTGATGGAAGTTCAAATAAGCTTGACTATTCAGGTAAGGCGCTGTAAGAGTTCTGTTGCAAATTCAAAAGTTCAAGCTTAATAATAATGTTCATTGTCTTATTGCAGCAAGCGCTAACGCTTATGTCTTTTTCCCCTTAGGGGCCTGGGTTCGGAATGCCGGAGATATGGCGCCGACCCGAAGTGAAACGTGCAGTTCCAATAAATGACAGGTAAGTTCTGGATGAGCGTTCCGGTAATGTCTTTGTATTCGCTCATTCAATGTCTTTGTCTTTTTTCCCCATAGGGGCCGGGGTCCGGAATTCCAGGAAGCGGCAGGAGCCGAAATGAAATGGGAATGACCCAACAGGTAAGTCTTAGAAGGAAACTGAGCTTTTCCTATTCCCTTCCTTCTCTCACCTTGTGTTCTTGTCTTTTTCTCTCTAGGCTCTGGGAAGTGGCTGCGGATCCGGTTGATCGCTGCTGAAGATGGAGGTGCCCAGGAAAGGTGAGTGAAATGCAGCGCTGCAGCGATCGAAGCGAAATGCTTTTAAAAATGATGTCTTCCCTTTCAGGATTGTCGGTGTGATGTCTCTGTGATACAGCTTTAGCAGGTAAGATCTTCTTTCTCCCCAATTCTCTCTTATCTCCCTTTGCAGGTGACCCAGGATGCTGACAGGCGTGGCTGAAGTCCAGATGCAGGAGCTGACACGGTGAGCGTCCAGCTGCGAGGAGCAGAACAACGCGAAGCGTGAGTTGCTGATCGGGCGTGATTTAAATAGCTTTGGAAAAAGTTCCAGGTATGTATCCTTCCACCGATCAGGTATGTATCCTTCCCCGACTACACCCAGGTGGAAAGTAGTCCCACAGGTAAAGTACTTCCATTCAGGCCTCAAGAGGGCCTGGATGTAGCAGCATGGTCTGCATCAGGTAAGTGCACATTAAAACACTTGAACACATGTCTAGCTTTATGAGCCTGGCGCCTAAGGCGCCAGGACAGGGGTCCAACATGAGCCTGGCACCTAAGGCGCCAGGACTGTATCCAAAGGGCCCCAGCTTGGGCCCGCTGGCACTTCCCTGGGGGGAATGATGCCTGCCTCTGGGGTTGCTGGGTCGGACCTGGCTCCCCGGAGTTAGGCATCATGACAGTGATATGCTGCGATTGTTGTATTTATCTTGTTATACATACTATTTGGTTTAGTAACGGGAGTTTTTCTTGTTCATTTCTGTAATAAAAGAAAATAGCATGTTAGCATTAGTATTTTATAATGACTTATTACATTGTACAATCAACATTTTCTTCTTTTTATTGACCCTCATATTTAGTAGATTACAAACCAGAGTACTGTGCAATTTGCACATTTTCTGTGTTTGTTGCTAATATCATTGGGTCTGTGGGAGAAAAAAATCCATGTTGGATTAAAAAAAAAAATTTTTCTGTTATGCTACAGTTTATTTATTTGTTTGTTTTCCGCGTTTACTTGTTCTTTCTGCCTAATGCTTTATGCATTGGATTGTTTCAGTTTTTGTGAGCAGTAAGATATTAGGTTTTTGTTTGGATATTGTAAAATTTTGGCCCAGTTAGATACCAGTAGGCATATTCTCACTGTTTATGTTTTGATATAATTTCGTGGTATTGATTTATCTGTTTGCATATTTGTAAATTTTGGGACAGTTAGATACCAATTGGCGTATTCTAACTGTCTATTTTTGCTCTATTTGAGTGGTATTAATTTATCTGATTAGTTGTTGTAGAATCTTTGGGCAGTTAGATAGGTTTTGACATATTGTGACAGTTTATATTTTTTTACTACAAGTGTACTTAAGGTTTAAGTACAGTTCAGTGATCAAATTTTGGTTTTAAGAACATTAAATACGCATTTGTAAGATTAGTTGGTAATCTCTGCTTTAGAGTAACGCTACTATCATTACATTCAAACCATCCACATTTTTTTTTATATGTGCAGTGTAGTGCTCTGAGTTGGTTGTGGCTCCTGCGTGGTAGATTATACCTATTGTTGTGAAGGTTTTCCTACCAAGTGATGTTTGACCATGTGTAATCCAGTCAGCTTGCAGTTGTTTTTCGGACCATCTGCATTGTAACGAAGAAGCATTAGTATTAGGTATTTACTATGTGTTTGTATTAGTAATGTGGAGCGATTATCCGAATTGCAGGTAGAACATAATCTACCTTGGTTTGCATTTTGTACAAGTTGCTGAAATGGAAGGGATTCAAAATTAGGTATTGATATATAGACAAAGCGCTCATTGGGGATTTGTTCTTGTGTCACATTGTTGCAGAGAGTGCATGTATGTTTCCACATGTATGAAATCTGGAAGATTTCATTTATTGGTATGTTTTTGTTTTCCAGTACTAATAGTAAGTACATTAGAAATTCTTGTGGATCTTCCTGTGAGTTTATAGTGAATTTCACCATTCCAGCACAGTAGTCCAATTCTTGTCTTATTCCATGAACAGTATACGGGGTGTCAGGATTGTTTTTTGCGTTTCTATGAAGTACTAACATTTGCATACACAATGGGTCTCTAAAGTATAAGTAAATGTTGTCAACAATTGCTGGTATTTGAAATAGAATATTGATTGCTACATTTGCGTAGCAACTTACACCTATTTCATTTATAGGTTTAAATGGACCAGGCAGTTCTGTATCTGAGTGATTTTTTTTTAGTTTGTCTTCCTTCTTTGACAAAGTACTTGGTTTACTTTCCCTAATTGGTTCTATTTTGCTTGTGGTACTTGATGAAGTTTTAGTTTCTTTTAGTCTCTTTGGAGGATTTGCAGTGACATCCTGTTGCATTTCTGTTTGATTTAGTTTTCTTTTAGAACATTTTCCTTTTTGTGGAACAGGATATGTTTGTAGATGGGGGGTGTATAGTGAACAAAGTTTATTGTATTCTAAAATGCAAGGAATATCAGCGTTTACTTTACTTGCATCAAAGTTTATTAGAAATAGACTGTCAATTGTACGTAGGCGTGACAGTGCTACGTAGCTCATGCCTTCTTTAAAGACTGTGTTACCAATGTCTATCATTGCTTTGTCTAGGGTAAGACCTTGTGATTTATGAATGGTGACTGTGTATGCAAGAGTTAGAGAAAATTGTTCTCTGCGTACATACATGTCTTTGAAGAGAAGGAATCGAGCTGTTGAGCGTCCTATTCTTTTTACTTCTGAAAGTTTGTCAAAGAGAATATTGACAAACTGAATTTTGTTGTCACGTGGGTATGTTTGAAAGCCAACAACTGTACCCATTGCTCCATTAACTAGTCCTTGGTCCACATCAAGGTTACGTTTAAGCATTACTCTGCAATTTAAGGATAATTTTAATATCTTTTCCAAGCCTGCTGTGTTTGAGATTGATTTTTCTAAACTATTTAGTCTTGCTGTGGCTTGGTCACACATGGGTAGTGTCATTCCATGTACATCTAGTTTGTCTGTGGCGCTAATTTCCATAATTGGTTGCATTTCTTTGCTAAACATTATTTCATTGAATTTGAAACAGCTTGCAAGAGTTGGCATTAAGGCCATACAATTGACATTTTTGTGGGCTAATTGTTCCATAACATCTGTAGCACATGCATTATCACCATAAAGTGCATGAATGTGGGGGGTTTTCAATATTGCTTCTGCTTCTCTAGAAAGTATACCAACTCTGATACTTTTTTTGATGTTGGCATATGTGAGATCTGCAGATTGGCGCATGTTTTCTGTTAATTCTCTGTATTGGAAATGTTGCCAAAGGTTGACATTTCCAATGCTGCCAACAGTTTTACGGCAGAGTTTGTGTCCTAATGTTTTAAAAATAGGCTCACCTTTTACAGGTGTCAATTGAAGAAGATTTCCGAAAACAATGATGTGTTTTCCTGCAAATAGCTCTTCATAGTTTGTTTTCAGTACTTCTTGTAATCTGAGGTGAATCAAAGCCAACATTAGGTTGGACACCATGCTCACTTCATCTATTAGAAGCATTTTCATTTGTTTCAATACTCTGCGTACTTCCATTGCAGCTTCTGCAGAAAGTTGTTTGTAATAATCTAACTTGTTTTGGTGTTCTACTGGCAGGAGTAGTAATCGGTGTAAAGTGACACCACCTATGTTGTAGGCAGCTAAACCTGTGGGGGCAGTGACAACAGCTGACAGTTTGTTGTTTGTCAATTGTTGAAGGAACTTACTGATGATTTTGATTAGGAATGTTTTGCCAGAACCAGCTTCACCACTGACATACAATAGTATAGGTTTGTAATTTTGGCAGGTGCATTCTTTGTTTTCATGTTGCACACCATGTGCAATTTCTTTTGTTATTTCTTGAAAAATGCTACGTTGCTCTTTGGTTAGTTTTGATTGTAGTGTAGTTAAGTCTTCTTTATCTTCATAGTGACACATGGTGTTTTCTACTTCTATCATAGCTAATTCTGCCTCATTTGTTATTAGTGGTTCTCCCAGTGGTTCTTGGCTTCCTGTGACAGAAGGTTGACTACTGTCAGGAGTGTCCTTATCTTGTTGGGCCTGGAGTTCCTCTTTGTGTTGCTGTTCATTGTGCAACATTGTTTTGTACTGTGCAAAGTTTATATCAGTTATACTGCTTTCATTGGCTTTGAAAGCGTCTTCATATGAGTCATAGGTATCTAGTATTTCTTCTTCTTTTCTCCATGGTTTGAAGAGTTGTAGCAGGGACATGTAATATATTTCTTTATGTTGAGGAGTCCTTAATGACAATTTGATATGATTAATTAAATTTGGTTTGGTGAGTTTTACTAAGCTGCCATCACAGTTTGTCACTTTGTATTTACGGTTTTGCTCATCAGGTTTCATATTATTTTTGAATATGTAGTTTTGGGCTATGTGGTATAGACACATGGTTTCCAAAGTGGTACTCCTGTTTGGGTAGCATGTGTCCAATAAATTGTTTTTTAAAATGTCTTGGCTGTTGGGATCATGTTTGGCTATTGCTTCTATATATTCGTATGATTTTAGAACTCTTTTTCTAGATTTAGCTGGACCAAGACTTAGCCATACTATATTTGCAGATTTACCATACAATGCATTACCAGTTAATCGATCAGCTGCTTCATAGGATCCACATTCTCAATGGGACAGCATTTTTATGCCCAAGCTGTATAATTTCTGAGACACTGTATTATCTGATGACAGGTCATTCCAGAGGTCTTGGAGCTCTGTCTTTTCTGATTTGGTTAAGTATGCTGTGACATATCGTGCAACTGCAGTAGAATTGTCTGCAATGTACTGCACATCTATGTTTGCATTCCACAAGTGGGCAATGATTGCATTGTAATCATTGATATTTTTTTCTTCTTCTTTTCTTTTTATGCAATATGTATTTTTAGGTGACTTACCTTTAACACTATGTCTAACTGAAGGCATGAGGTTGTTCACTTGACCTGTATTTGTAACTGGTCTAGGGAAACCAAATCGGCATTTGGTGTAGTATTTCCCTTTGTTTTTGTATTTGCGACGACAATATTTGCCACATTTGTGTCTTTGGAATTGTAAGATTTTTGCATGAAGATCACTATTTGTGGATTCTGACGGAATTTCACAAGTGACATATTTTTCAATAAACTGTAAAACAGTGGCATCACTGTCTTGACAAAATTTAGGAGCATCTTTAATCCATAAAAGCATGTGGACATGTGGCGCTCCTCTGGCTTGGTATTCTTTTCTCCAAAAGAAGTGTTGCACTTCTCCAAAGGGAGGAACAGTTGTATTACAAATAAAATGTAGCATAGCAATGAAGCAATGGTGAAAATATCTAGAAACATTAACAGGATCCTGAGAACAAAGTTCTCCAGGTGTTAGTATATCTATGTTTCTTTTGTTTTCGTTTGATATGCGTAGGAAAGCATGTAAATCTTCCCATGCATATTCTGCGCAACTTAATGTAACAAACCAAGTGGGTGGCCCAAGGTTTCTGATCATACAACGTACATCTCCACGGCATGGAAACCAGTACTCTTTAGTACCTCGCATATTTGCTAATAGATTTGTAAGATTTGCCTGTAAAACCTCATCTTTTTGTTGAACTTTTTGTAATAATTGTGTGGCTGTCATATTTTGAAAGTGTGATCCTGATTTTAATATGTGTGCAACTCCGTAACATAAAGTTGCTAGTTCAATTTCAAAGAGTAGGTGGAATATGTATTCCACATTTTGTCGAAATCTGGGATCTTCAGAATACATTCATAATGAGCGATATTCTGATGCTGATATTTGAACAGGTCTATCATCGTATCTTCCTCCTTTGCCAGTAGGACAGAGTAGAGGAAAAGCACGTGCTTCGATACTTTTTTCCCATATGCAGATTGGTGATCCTTTTGTTTGACGCATTTGGTACGTTTCCAGTGCATCTTCTATGGTGTCATTAGAGTGCAATGGGTGAATTGTATAATGGTTTAAAGTGTTTGCTATTGTAGCAGGATCTAGGAGCTCAAATTGACCAGTTTCATGTGTCTCTTGAATTATTTCCGTTGTATCTTTCAAGTTTTCTTTGATATTAATTTCTTTGTAATAATCATTATTCTCTTTGAGATATTGCAGGGCTTCTCTAACTTTATGTAAATCTACCAGTTGTTGCCATATTGTTTTGTCTTTTGTAGGTACTCCATTTACCAAGATAATTAAAGATTGTTGCATTGGACGTTGCACTCCTAGAGTGTGCAAATTTTCTTTTAGATCTAATCGTAAATACACTATTTTTCCACGAATACCTTTCACTAATTCAGAGGGAGGTAATTTTGCAGTTTTTGGTTGAAGGCGTATTATTGCTTGAAATGGATGAACTGTTTGAATTATGATGCTCTCATATAAATTAAGTTGTTGAAGGAGTTTTGGTAGTGGATGTAATTCCAAGTTATTTGAGATAGCACGTGAAGGAGTTTGGTTGTTGTCAAGTTTGGAAGTATTATGTGGTCAGTTATTTCGTATTTGTTTTCTGCTATAAGGTAGAGAGCTAATTCAAACCATTTGGGGGCCGATTCATGGAACAAACGAGCACCGAAAATCTTTGCGCAAGCAGGCGCAAGCAGGCGCAAGCGCAAAAAACAGCGTGCGATTCATGGAAGTCCCTGCGCGTGTTTACCTAGGGATGTGCGCCAAACCCGTGCATGGCGCACAAGTCACTGCAACATCCCGAAAGGCGTGCGTGACGCGCACAGTGAAAGCGCACAACCTCGGCGCATACACCAGAAAGTGGGTGGGACACGGGGCGTAATGCGCGGAATGGGGAACAACACGCGAAAATAAGGGCGTAACTGGGGATGTACTGCAGGGAAGCAGACGGAACGCCCACACGCACTCGAACCACACGTATTTATGGAATCGAATAGGGCAAAGCCACGCACAGCCAAAGACACGCACAAGCTGAAACACGTCCGCCACATGAAGGCAGGCGGTAGAGTCCCTGCGCATCACAAAAGTGGCCACATACAGCAATTGAGCCTGTGCGAGAGGGGCACGTGTATTGCGGGGGTGCGCGGGAAGTAACACACGCGATCGAGCGGGGTACGTGTACATCGGGGGTGCGTGGGAAGTTACACACGCGATTGAGCAGCGTACATGTATTTCGGGGGCGCGCAGGAATTTACACACGCGATTGAGCGGGGTACGTGTATTTCGGGGGTGCGCGGGAAATTACACACGCGATTGAGCGGGGACGTGTATTTCGGGGGTGCGCGGGAAGTTACACACGCGATCACATCAGGGTACGTGTATTTCGGGGGTGCGCGGGAAGTTACACACGCGATCTCATCAGGGTACGTGTATTTCGGGGGTTTGCGGGAAGTTACACACGCGATCTCATCAGGGTACGTGTATTCCGAGGTGCGGGGGAAGTATCACACGCAACATCAGCAGGGTACGTGTATTCCAGGGGTGCGCAGGAAGTTCCACACGCAATTCCATCAGGGTACGTGTATTACAGGGGTGCGCGGGAAGTTCCACACGCGATCTCATCAGGGTACGTGTATTACAGGGGTGCGCGGGGAGCACCACACGTGAATTGCACGTGTGGGTCCTCCCAGGTGTTCCCTCTACACCCTCCACGGCCCCTGCAGGTGGCTCACACCACAGGGGCCTACCCTGCACATGTCCTGCAGGCACCCCATCCACCATGGCCATGCCCCCCAGCCAACCCACATGTCAACTTGCACTACTGCCCACCAACGGATGTCCCCCTGCACCCCCAGCCACCAGGGGCACCCTCCACCAGGCCCCCACCCATGTCTCCCACCACCCCCAGCAGTGCAGGGGCACCCTCCACCAGGCCCCCACCCATGTCTCCCACCACCCCCACCCCCCAGCAGTGCAGGGGCACCCTCCACCAGGCCCCCAACCAAGTCTCCCACCACCCCCACCCCCAGCACTGTGGGGCACCTGCCAGCAGGCCCCCAACCATGTCCAACTCATGTTCCCCACCACCCCCACCCCCCAGCACTGTGGGGCACCTGCCAGCAGGCCCCCACCCATGTCCAACTGAAGTTCCCCACCACCCCCACCCCCAGTACTGTGGGGCACCTGCCAGCAGGCCCCCACCCATGTCCAACTCATGTTCCCCACCACCCCCACCCCCCAGCACTGTGGGGCACCTGCCAGCAGGCCCCCACCCATTTCCAACTCATGTTCGCCACCACCCCCACCCCCCAGCACTGTGGGGCACCTGCCAGCAGGACCCCACCCATGTCCAACTCATGTTCCCCACCACCCCCACCCCCCAACACTGTGGGGCACCTGCCAGCAGGCCCCCACCCATTTCTCCCACCACCCCCACCCCCTAGCCACCAGGGGCAGCCTCCACCAGGCCCCCAGCCATGTCTCCCACCACCCCCACCCCCCAGCAGTGCAGGGGCAGCCTCCACCAGGCTCCCACCCATGTCTCCCACCCCCCCACCCCCCAGCAGTGCAGGGGCAGCCTCCACCAGCCCCCACCCATGTCTCCCACCACCCCCACCTCCTAGCCACCAGGGGCAGCCTCCACCAGGCCCCCACCCATGTCTCCCACCACCCCCACTCCCGCAGCACTGTGGGGCACCTGCCAGAAGGCCCCTACCCATGTCTAACACATGTTCCCCCCCACCCCCCAGCACTGTGGGGCACCTGCCAGCAGGCCCCCACCCATGTCCAACTCATGTTCCCCACCACCCCCACCCCCCAGCACTGTGGGGCACCTGCCAGCAGGCCCCCACCCATGTCTCCCACCACCCCCACCCCCCAGCAGTGCAGGGGCACCCTCCACCAGGCCCCCACCCATGTCTCCCACCACCCCCACCCCCCAGCACTGTGGGGCACCCTCCACCAGGCCCCCACCCATGTCTCCCACCACCCTCACCCCCCAGCAGTGCAGGGGCAGCCTCCACCAGGCCCCCACCTATGTCTCCCACCACCCCCACCCCCCAGCAGTGCAGGGGCAGCCTCCACCAGGCCCCCACCCATGTCTCCCAGCACTCCCAGCCACCAGGGGCAGCCTCCACCAGGCCCCTACCCATGTCTCCCACCCCTCCCACCCCCCCAGCAGTGCAGGGGCAGCCTCCACCAAGCCCCCACCCATGTCTCCCACCACCCCCACCCCCCAGCACTGTGGGGCACCTGCCAGCAGGCCCCCACCCATGTCCAACTCATGTTCTCCACCCCCCCCACCCCCCAGCACTGTGGGGCACCTGCTAGCAGGCCCCCACCCATGTCCAACTCATGTTCCCCACCACCCCCACCCCCCAGCACTGTGGGGCACATGCCAGCAGGCCCCCACCCATGTCTCCCACCACCCCCACCCCCCAGCCACCAGGGGCAGCCTCCACCAGGCCCCCACCCATGTCTCCCACCACCCCCACCCCCCAGCAGTGCAGGGGCAGCCTCCACCAGGCCCCCACCCATGTCTCCCACCACCCCCACCCCCCAGCACTGTGGGGCACCCTCCACCAGGCCCCCACCCATGTCTCCCACCACCCCCACCCCCCAGCAGTGCAGGGGCAGCCTCCACCAGGCCCCCACCCATATCTCCCAGCACCCCCACCCCACAGCAGTGCAGGGGCAGCCTCCACCAGACCCCCACCCATGTCTCCCAGCACCCCCACCCCCCAGCCACCAGGGGCAGCCTCCACCAGGCCCCCACCCATATCTCCCACTACCCCCACCCCCCCAGCAGTGCAGGGGCAGCCTCCACCAGGCCCCCACCCATGTCTCCAACCACCCCCACCCCCCAGCACTGTGGGGCACCTGCCAGCAGGCCCCCACCCATGTCCAACTCATGTTCCCCACCACCCCCACCCCCCAGCACTGTGGGGCACCTGCCAGCAGGCCCCCACCCATGTCCAACTCATGTTCCCCATCACCCCCACCCACCAGCACTGTGGGGCACCTGCCAGCAGGCCCCCACCCATGTCCAACTCATGTTCCCCACCACCCCCACCCCCCAGCACTGTGGGGCACGTGCCAGCAGGCCCCCACCCATGTCCAACTCATCTTCCCCACCACCCCCACCCCCCAGCTCTGTGGGGCACCTGCCAGCAGGCCCCCACCCATGTCTCCCACCACCCCCACCCCCCAGCCACCAGGGGCAGCCTCCACCAGGCCCCCACCCATGTCTCCCACCACCCCCACCCCCCAGCACTGTGGGGCACCTGCCAGCAGCCCCCCACCCATGTCCAACTCATGTTCCCCACCACCCCCACCCCCCAGCACTGTGGGGCACCTGCCAGCAGGCCCCCACCCATGTCCAACTCATGTTCCCCATCACCCCCACCCACCAGCACTGTGGGGCACCTGCCAGCAGGCCCCCACCCATGTCCAACTCATGTTCCCCACCACCCCCACCCCCCAGCACTGTGGGGCACGTGCCAGCAGGCCCCCACCCATGTCCAACTCATGTTCCCCACCACCCCCACCCCCCAGCTCTGTGGGGCACCTGCCAGCAGGCCCCCACCCATGTCTCCCACCACCCCCACCCCCCAGCCACCAGGGGCAGCCTCCACCAGGCCCCCACCCATGTCTCCCACTACCCCCACCCCCAGCAGTGCAGGGGCAGCGTCCACCAGGCCCCCACCCATGTCTCCCACCACCCCCAACCCCCAGCCACCAGGGGCAGCCTCCACCAGGCCCCCACCTATGTCTCTCACCACCCCCACTGCCCCAGCACTGCGGGGCACCTGCCAGCAGGCCCCCACCCATGTCCAACTCATGTTCCCCACCACCCCCACCCCCTAGCACTGTGGGGCACCAGCCAGCAGGCCGCCACCCATGTCCAACTCATGTTCCCCACCACCCCCACCCCCCAGCACTGTGGGGCACCTGCCAGCAGGCCCCCACCCATGTCCAACTCATGTTCCCCACCACCCCCACCCCCAGCACTGTGGGGCACCTGCCAGCAGGCCCCCACCCATGTCCAACTCATGTTCCCCACCACCCCCACCCCCCAGCACTGTGGGGCACCTGCCAGCAGGCCCCCACCCATGTCCAACTCATGTTCCCCACCACCCCCACCCCCCAGCACTGTGGGGCACCTGCCAGCAGGCCCCCACCCATGTCTCCCACCACCCCCACCCCCCAGCAGTGCAGGGGCACGCTCCACCAGGCCCCCACCCATGTCTCCCACCACCCCCACCCCCCAGCACTGTGGGACGCCCTCCACCAGGCCCCCACCCATGTCTCCCACCACCCCCACCCCCCAGCAGTGCAGGGGCAGCCTCCACCAGGCCCGGACCCATGTCTCCCAGCACCCCCACCCCCCAGCAGTGCAGGGGCAGCCTCCACCAGGCCCCCACCCATGTCTCCCAGCACCCCCACCCCCAGCCACCAGGGACAGCCTCCACCAGGCCCCCACCCATGTCTCCCACCCCCCCCGACCCCCCCAGCACTGTGGGGCACCTGCCAGCAGGCCCCCACCCATGTCCAACTCATGTTCCCCACCACCCCCACCCCCCAGCACTGTGGGGCACCTGCCAGCAGGCCCCCACCCATGTCCAACTCATGTTCCCCACCACCCCCACCCCCCAGCACTGTAGGGCACCTGCCAGCAGGCCCCTACCCATGTGCAACTCATGTTCCCCAGCCAACATGTCATCACAATCTAGATCCCTGGTCCCTATGGTCAGCCTCCAAATGCAAAACACCCACCCGAATATTGCATCCACCCACTCATAATTTGCAATTACATCACAGAACGCCAATTGCAAGTTCCGAAACAAACACATTTCCCTCACATACACCCAATGGGTGTCAGTGAATCTCAAAACCTATATCATGAAATGCATGAAACCAATGAGATACCACACATTGAAGTTCGCCATAAAAAATATGTATTAAAGGAAAAATAAATAGAATCAAAAATGAAGAAACAGAAATGTGAATGTACAAAAATTAAAAGAAGCATGTCCGTGAAAAAAAGCAAAACCAAAAATAAAATTCCAAAGTAATGGTGTCCAAAGTCAATGTCCACAAAACAAAATCCAATGGGAAATAAAAAAGAAAGCCATTGCTCCATGGTTAAAATGTGAAAAAAAAAATACAATCCAACAGTGAACAATGTACATGGGAACAAGCCAGGGTCCATTATCCCAACAAAAGAAAGGAAACCTATCTAACTACACTAACTAATAAAATAAACTATATACAAAAATGTGGCCAATGTCCGAAAGGTCCAAATAAAATCAAAACAAAAATGAAACCTAACACTACCTACATAACTATGTACAAGGGCAGCGGGCTAGTTTCACGGCTCACTTGTGGAAGTCCCGGGCCAGGGCATCATCGAACTCCTGCTCAATGTCCCGGAGGTGGTCCTCCTCCATGGCCCCGAGGGTCCGCAGGGCCGTCAACGTGTCCACCTCCAAACCCCTGCGGATTGCCTCGAGGCACTCGGCCCGCCTCAGGGCCCTCCGCATGGAGTTCTACGTCCTGACCATTGTGAGCCATGCCTCTTCCGCCCGCTGCCGCTCTGCATCTATGGCGTGGCCCAACCGCTGCCACACGGAAGACACTCTCTGTCCTGGGTCCTCCTGCCCTCCGGCCGATGCCTGCCCCTCTGATGTTGAAGGCCCTGAGCCTTCATGGCTCCCACCACGTTGCTGCTGCTGCTGTGCCTCTGCCCGTGCACTGCCTCCTGCCGCCTGCACATCCTCCGCTGGCTGGGGTGCAGTCGTAGATGTGGCCACCCCTGCAGGACGGCCAACTCCCGACTGCGCAGGGATGCCTCCTCCACCAGCTTGGCCGCACCGTCAGAGGCAGCTCCACAGGGCACCCAGGTGACTGATGGGTGGGAAGATGGCACGGAGGACGACTGGCGCATAGGGGGTCCAGTTGAGGAGGGGGTCGTAGCAAGCCCCATCAGACGGAGGAATCCGGCCTGGGTGACCTGTCCCAGCAGGCTGACGTGGTCAACGAGCCATTCCAGATGACGTGCAGTCTCCTCATGAAACGACTGCAGGTCACCTTGCATGGCCCATTGACGCAACGCCACACCAGTCAGGACAGGCTCAACCCGGACCCGGATAGCCACGTCCGCAGGCAGAGGAAGGCCAGTTGACGTGAGCTCATCCCCTGCCTGAAAACGGGTCTGGACGTAGGCATCCCTGCTGGTGCAAGATGATGCAGGGACAGGATCAGGGACAGGATTGCACACAGGCACCTCCGCGGCGGCCTGTGCTGCCTCCTGTCCCTGGTCCTGCACTGCACCACTAGCACCAGTGGGATCCCCACCTCCAGACCCCGTCTCTGGTGCTTGCACGGCCTCCTCCTCCACCAAACCCCCCACCAACCTGGATGACTCCGTGCCATCTTCCCCTGTTGGGCCCTGTGGGGTCCCAGCTGCCCCTTCTTCGGCCGAGGAGTCCAACTCCAACCTCCGCCTCTTGGACCTCCCCCCAGCAGCTGCGGCCTGGGACGCGGCACCGGACTCCTCACTCCCCGACGAGATCACAACATGGGTGGGGAGCCGGGCCTTGCGTCTCCGGCTGGAGGTGGGATCCCCACCGCTGTGCTCCACAGCACCTTCTCCGCCCTCTTCATCAGTTGACGCTGCAGACAGGGAGAAACAAAACACAGGCATCAGGGCACTGTACAATGGACACATACACACATGACAGTTGTAGATGAGTGGCATTGGCAACCCTCAGACATGTCATCAGAATCCCCAACACACATGTCATTTCAACTCGCACACATGAGCCATACCACAGCCATATCACAACTGCCAGCACCATCCATACACATACAACAGCATGAGCAGGCAAAGGTGAGCCAGACATCACATGCAACACAGGAAGTGCACCACACATGTACACACACCACCACACTTGCATGCATGTGTACACCCCTGCCAAGTGTCGCAGTGTTCAGACGGGCATCCATGTCACATCTGCCAATCAGGCTTCCACATACCGCTGTCACATGCATCCATGTCGCATCAATGTTGCACCCTTGTCAAATACACACACATGCACATGTACACAGTGCTGATACATGCAGCCGAAAACAACATACATGCGTGACATCACGGACATGTCTACTTACATACACATTCATCCAAACATGTGTGCCCACACAACTGCATTTGGCATGCAAGCCTACACACACAAGCACCATCCATGTCTCACACATTCCAGCCCTCGCATGTGTTAGCCCCACGGCCCTGTACACCCCCAACCATACTCGACCCCATACAAACAGATGTGCAACCTGCACACTACAGAAAAATCACCACATGCACTGCTCACAATCAGGATGCATGTACACTTACCGCTCGATTCCAGACTGGTCTGCCTCTCAAGGACCTGGACGTGGAGCGCTGGGGATATGTGTTCCAGGACCCTCATCTGTTCTTCCGACAAGTGGCCCCGGCGCCCCTTGGCATCCGCTGCCTTCAAGAGGCGCCGGGCCTTGTTCAGGGTCCTGGACCTGAAGTCCTCCCAGCGCTTCTTGACATGTTGTAAGTCGCAGACTGCCACCCCCTCCGCGTTGATGGCAGTCACGATGTCAGTCCAGATCCAAGACCATCCTTCCTTGTCGGCGCGGGAACTTCCGAAGAGGGCATCATACTGCCCCAGGACTTGCTCCACCAGGACACCAACTTCGGTGGCACTGAAGCTGGTGCCCCTCTGCCTCTCTGGCCGGGGGTTGTCAGTGGTCTCAGATGGTATTTGCCCCGACATGACAACCCCAGAGTGGGTGGGCAACTGAGTCCTGAGGCAGGGCTGTGGAGCGATGGAATCCCAGTCGGGAGTATTCGGTTCCAGCAGGGGTGGTCACAGCAGGGCCTGGTGGAGGCTGCCCCTGGTGGCTGGGGGGTGGGGGTGGTGGGAGACATGGGTGGGGGCCTGGTGGAGGCTGCCCCTGGTGGCTGGGGGGTGGGGGTGCTGGGAGACATGGGTGGGGGCCTGGTGGTGGGTGCCCCTGCACTGCTGGGGGATGGGGGTGGTGGGAGTCATGGGTGGGGGCCTGCTGGCAGGTGCCCCACAGTGCTGGGGGTGGGGGTGGTGGGAGACATGAGTTGGACATGGTTGGGGGCCTGCTGGCAGGTGCCCCACAGTGCTGGGGGCTGGGCGTGGTGGAAACATGTGTGGGGGCCTGGTGGAGGGTGCCCGACAGTGCTGGGGGGTGGGGGTGGTGGGAGACATGAGTTGGACATGGGTGGGGGCCTGCTGGCAGGTGCCCCACAGTTCTGGGGGTTGGGGGTGGTGGGAGCCATGGGTGGGGGCCTGGTGGAGGGTGCCCCTGCACTGCTGGGGGGTGGGGGTGGTGGGAGACATGGGTGGGGGCCTGGTGGAGGGTGCCCCTGGTGGCTGGGGGTGCAGGGGGACATGCGTTGGTGGGCAGTAGTGCAAGTTGACATGTGGGTTGGCTGGCGGTCATGGTCATGGTGGATGGTGTGCCTGCAGGACATGTGCAGGGTAGGCCCCTGTGGTGTGAACCACCTGCAGGGGCCGTGGAGGGTGTAGAGGGAACACCTGGGAGGACCCACACGTGCAATTCACGTGTGGTGCTCCCCACGCACCCCTGTAATACACGTACCCTGATGGAATCGCGTGTGGAACTTCCCGCGCACCCCTGGAATACACGTACCCTGCTGATGTTGCATGTGAAACTTCCCTCGCACCACGAAATACACGTACCCTGATGAAATCGCATGTGGAACTCCCCGCGCACCCCTGAAATACACATGCCCTGCTGATGTCACGTGTGAAACTTCCCCCGCACCCCAAAATACACGTACCATGATGAAATCGCGTGTGGAAATTCCCGCGCACCCCTGAAATACACGTACCCTGCTGCAATCACGTGTGGCACTTCCCGCGCACCACTGAGATACGCATACCGTGCTCGCACGGGCCCAATCACGTGTGGAATTTCCTGCGCACCCCTGAAATACACGTACCTTGCTGAAATCGCGTGTGGCACTTCCCGCGCACCCCTGAGATACGCGTACCCTGCTCGTACGGGCCCAATCGCGTGTGGAAATTCCTGCGCACCCCTGAAATACACTTACCCTGCTGAAATCGCGTGTGAAACTTGCCCCGCACCCCGAAAGACACGTACCCTGCTGAAATCACGTGTGGCACTTCCCGCGCACCCCTGAGATACGCGTACCCTGCAGAAATCGCGTGTGGAACTTCCCGCGCACCCCTGAAATACGCGTACCCTGCTCGCACGGGGCCAATCGCGTGAGGTACTTCCCGCGCACCCCAGTGATACATGTAGCCTGCTTGCCGTGCTGGTACAGGGTTAGCGCAGCCCTTTGCGCTGGATTGGGGATTTTGATGGCTTTTCCCTGCGCGAGGGGCGTTCTTGGGGGCGTAACTGGCGCTGCTGCAGGGTCGCTGCGCCACTGTGCACCACGGCTGGTTTTGGTGGCTGGAATCCATGAATACGGTGTGCGCCGAAATGGATTTTAGCGCATGCGGCTGGCGCAGGGATTCGCACGCGCACACTGTGCGCCAGCCGCGTGCGCCACTTGTGCGCTGAATACTATGAATTATCCCCTTAGAATCTTCATTGTCTTCTGTTTTGTATGAAAGGTCTATATTTTTTGTGTTACTTTTATAACACGTTCTGCGGCAACATACACTCACGTGGTTTGGTACTTCAGCTGAAGTGCATTGAAATGTTAGTATTTCTTTTTTGTATGTGTGTAGTGAAAGGTTGCCATGTGCAGATTTGTTACGAAGTTGGTTGGCAGCTAATTCATCTTGTAAGTGGGTTTCATTTCCAAAATATTTTTTCTGTATATACTCGATTTCTTCTAGTAGGTCTTTTGGTGTACCATGTAGAAGAATGTTATTTAAATTGGCTAGTGCTAAAACAGGACTTTTTGCATAATACAGTTTATAAACTAGATTTCTTATACGTGCATGATGTGTTGATATCCTTTTGATATCATGGAAGGTTGTTTTGCAAGTAGCTCCTGATATGCAGGCCAACGAATGTCCTTGCAGTCCTGTGTGCTTGCTTACTGGACAAGCATCCATACTTTGCAGTATTTTAATTTTGATTTTGTCTTTGCTTTTCACATATTGATTGAGGAATAGGCGTAAAGATTTGAACATTTTTTTGGGAATGTTACACATTGACGTGCATGGCCATGTGTAAATTAGATGTTCTGATTCAGTCGAATGGAGGGGTAAATCTAAGTTTTCAGGGCATATTTTTGTAAGGAGTACTTCTTGTTCCATTATGGTATTATTAATTTTTTCATAACCTCGACCACTGCTATGTATAGCAATTGTATTTGTTTGCTTTTGTTCGTACGCTTCTTCATTAAAGTATGGTTCTGTGCTTGTAGTGTGACTCCATTCACCTCCACAGATATTTAAGAAGTTATTTCTGTTCACATTTCGTTTATTGAGAAGTCGTTTTTGAAATTTAGTTATTAGTTTTGTTAGTGGTTTAATTCTGTTTAACACAACAATAAATAAGTTTCTTTTGAGAAGAATTGCACTGTCTATCAACGCTTCTAAGATTCCTTTCCTACGATAGGTTTGAAGTGTTGAACCTGGTTTCTCTCCTGTTTTTATCAGATTTTGAAGGACTTTGTGACAGAACATTTTGACTAATATACTTTTCTTGGTATGCTTACTTTGTACTATATCAAGATTTATAGAAGACGTTTTATTTGTAGTGATAGTTGATTTTCTGTTAATAGTTTTTTGGGTCCTTTTACTTTGTGATAGAGGAGGCAAAGTTTTTGCACTAGAAACTTCTTCTGTTTCACAACATGACTGTATTAGCTGTTGTGTTTCAATGTTTTTTACAAATTCTGCTATAGATGGGTGTTTATGTTGGAGACTTTTCTTTTCATTTGCTCTACTTCTGCGTCCCTTTCTACGGAGTTGCTTTTTGGTGGGCATTCTTTAGCGTCTGTTGAAAAAAATACAGAAGGTATGGGTTGGGGTTTTCTGCAATGCATGTGTGTTGTGTGCATGATTGTTTGAGTAAGATGATAAAGATGTATGTAATGGTGTGTGATTGTGAATTGGGAAGTTGAACTACTAGGGATGGGTATTCTTCAATTTATGTGTTACTAAACTGGGGTTCGGATGACAGAAAAAAGTAAGCCGGTGGTGTGGAGAAGAATAAATAATATAGGTAAAGCTATACAATTAAAACAGTTGTTATCTCTACAACATCTACATTCTAGCGGCTGAGTTGGGTAATTTGTGTGCCGAAAAATAGGAATTTGAGGGCCATTCTGACAGGAGATCACTGTTTAAGGCGGGGGGATTTTTGGTCAGAATGGTGCAGAATCTCTATTTTTAGGCACAGAAATACCATGAATGCACCGTACAGTGCGTGTGAGTTATAAATCAAATATTATGGTAACAATCTACTTACTTTTTTTTCAAAAATGAGTAGTTTGCTTGTTAGTTGTTCTTTGTAAATCAAAATCGGCTGCTTCTATTCAGGAGAATGGGCTTCACTGCAATTGTAAAAGAAAGAAATTAGTAATTTGGTTGCTATATAGCACTGTTTTCATTTTAGACATAGATTTTTTTAAATTGAAATGCGCAGCGCCTTCCTGAAAACCATTAAAACTATATTATGACTAAGAGTAGGAAAGAAAATATCTTTACTTTGGTTTGTGGAATTCATTATCTACCAACGTATACCACTATTCTTGTAACTAAGCTTTTCCACGTAATAGTGAGTCATTGTCATCATAGCTCTCAACCATGTGTGTCGCAAAGGCGGGTGAAATCACCTGATTTTGTTTTTGGCTGGTGAGATGCCCATTGGAATGAATGGGCATGCAGGAGGCTTGGCGGGTGAGTCAATCCTTTACAAGGCGGGTGACACCCGCCAAAAGCGTATGAATTGAGAGCTATGTGTCATAGCCTGCTTTTGCACGTAACAGTGAGTGAATGTCATAGTCTGCTTGTCCTATATAAATGTATGTAAGTACTTATATAAACGAAACAAATGTAAACCAATTATGTGTTTGTACAAATATTATTGTTTGAGATTTGATCATAGAGTGTGTATGTTATTTTGTGTGATTATATGTCGTGTACATATTTTATTTAAAAAATGTTAGTTTAATAGTATTTGCATGTGTGTGTGTGTATGAAGAAATTAAACGATATAAAGGTCTGTAAGTGACAGGTCATTTTAGGACAATGAAACAATGATCGTCCATTCATTTTTCAGATTATAGAAAGTAAAAGTCGTTTAGAAAATGTGTTCATGTACTGTGTAGAAAATATGCATACCTGTACTTTCTGTTCATGTATATGGATATGGACCAAGCTGCAAGTAGAAATATTGGAGATTTGTATAGTATTTCCCGTAGATCGTGGTTGTCAATGGTATGAGACTTGTACTCTGAGAGATACACCGTACATTTGTAGTGCTGCTCTATGATGATGCAGTTACATGTAGAGTTATTGGATTTGATTGGTGGATGGTCATGTGATTGCTTAGCTACAACCAATGAGGGAATGGCACAGAGAGTGAAATCGAAATGGTAGAAGGGCTGTACATGTTACGATACGTTCGCGGACATGGCGGTAGTTCTAGGACACCGCATATTACATCCGGGGAATTTTGGGAGGGGAGGTATGGAAATGAGATTGGATGAAGCAAGGGATTGGTCAGTAAAGTTTAGTGAGTGTGTTGTGCTAGGAGAGGTTTTCTCAGATATTGGTTTTGCAGAGAGAAGAACAGATAGCTATGGATGAGTGTTTCAAAACACAGATTGTATGGATTTTCGGAGACTCGTGGATTCATTGGTTGAAGGTGCATGCAGAAAGCTGTGGAGTATCTATAGATCTTGGATTCCCACATGTGGAAGTGCACTGGCATGGAGTGCGTGGAATGAAGTGGTTGGACTTGCTACCTCTCTGTGCAACTTTGAAGATAGAGGAACATCCAGACATAATTGTAATTCATTGTGGAGGGAACAGTTTAGGACATGTGTCTGGAATTTTTTTGCAATTTGCAATGAAAGAAGGACTTCAGAAGATAATGGACATGTTTCCAAACTCTAAAATAATTTTTTCACGGATTGCGCAGAGACAAGTGTGGCTTTGTTCTTTCTCATGTGGTCCACAAATGGAGAAAGCAAGGCGTAATGTTAATAAGGCTGTTTGTGCCTTCCTAAGAGATTTTGGCATGTCCTCTTTTAACAATGAAAATATTTTGTTTCGTAGTACATACATTTTTCGCAAAGATGGAGTCCATCTTACTTATGCTGGCAATCAGATTTTTCTGAGAAATGTACAAAATGCTTTGCGACCTTTTTTAGAAATACAGCATTCGTTTTGAAATACCTCTTATGTAGTTAAAATGTTTTACATTCAAATACCTCCCAAAGGCTCTTTTTCAGAGCCAGCACTTCCTGTTAGAGAAAAATGCATTGGTTTCTATAGGGTAGCAATGCAATTGTTTTTCTGTTCGAGGACCGTCCGCGGACTTTCACGAAATGGAAATGGCTATGCTTTATGTATCTTCACTTCTATTTTTTAACTGTGAAAGGTGGCTCTGAAAAGAGCTTTAATTTGTTTTGATTTTTGTTATTTTATATTTTTATTGTTCTTTTTTATGCACAACACACTAGAAGAGGGTAAAGGAGGGTAAAGGGAGGGGGACACCAATCAAAGGGATAAGAAAGGGCGAGCTGAGAGAGGAAGATGTAGAGTGGGTTTTATTTGGGTAGTGAGCAGGTCTTCTGGTGCTCTGAGACGATCGTCTCAAAAGCACTCCGAAGTCACTCCCCCTTGCAGAGTACTGTATCACAGTACACACATACAACTGTGACCCTCGAAAGGTAAGGGTCATCAGAATTCTGTATGGCCTGTGAGGCAGCTTGAGGAAGACGCTGTCCCACAGAGGTGTTCTTTGTGGTGACAGGATCAGGAACGGAGGATGAAGTAGAGGCAATCAACCTACTACCCTTCTCGCAAGGTACAACTTTGCGAATGGCCCCAGTGTGGAATGAGCGCAGGTGTCGCTTCATGGTAGTGGTCCCAAAGCTATACGAACCATGCTTCCCATGATTGAGTACCATTTTTCACTCATTACAGGTGACACGGTTCACATGAGACTTAGGACCGTTTCCATGTACGGTAAACAACCGCCACACCCAAGATTCACGCCGACGGCGGGTAGTAGGGATTTCCTCTACCTCATTCTCGTCATCCTCTTCTTCCTCCTCTGTATCCTCACTCCTGTTCCTCTCTTCAGGCCCTTGGGGAAATGGTGGTGGTGGAGGGGGTGGGGGTGGTGCTGAGGCAGATGTAGCACCATGTGGTAATAGTCGAGCCATGGATGTCATAGGCTTGGAGATGGAAATCTCAAAATCTGCAAAGTATGCAGCAAAATGCAGTGTGCTCTGTGGAATAGTCAGAAACACAATGAGAATGCGCTCTAGGGTGTGGTCTTATATCGGGGTGCTTGTGCGCGGATCGCGGACATGCGCGCCGTCCGCAAGACAGATCGAACATCAAAAAAGGTTCAAAAAGTCACAAAAACTATGTGGAAAGTTAGGATTAGTATGTGGGATTTGTGGTATGGTGATTTCTTAATGAGAAATATTGTGGATTACTTGGAAATGTACTTTTAAACTGGTCGGGGACACAAACAGTGTCCGCATTTAGAGCACGAGATGAGCGTGGGCGCGGTCACATGATTGTTTTGTGAGCATGTTCGCTAAGGTAGCGGTCGTCCGCAGGACACCCAATGTACAGACATTGTTTTGCGCATGCGTGTTGATGTTCTGCGGACAGTGTTCGGGTCCTGAACTAACTAAAAGTGCTTCACATGTAAAACAAACAGTTACGGACAGCCGTTTGTTCTTAGCACAGTTTAATTTATTTGCTAACAATACGGACAGACATAGCGTTTCAAGCACACCTCCATTTTCGTTTATTTACGAACAATGCAGGACACCACGAGTGTTCTTAGAACAGTTTCTGCTTGCTATCGAACACTACGAATAGGCATAGTGTTCTTAAGGACACCTCCATTTTCGTTTATTTACAAACATTTCAGGACACTACTAGTGTTCTAAGAACATTTTCAATTTGCATGAGAACATTACGGACAGATGTAGTGTCCTCAGGACAGTTACATTTTCGTTTCTTTACGAACATTTCCGAACAACTGCGGTGTCGGTGGACACCTAAATTGGTTTTTATCACAAGGAACTGAAAGTAATTACAATACAATATAAGAAAAGTAACTTTATTTCATATATATATACAATTATGACTGGGAAGGTGGGGCAGAAACGGAAACAAAAACAGGAGAATTAGGGATTTCTAGATAACTGGGACAGGGTTTGGAGTTAACTGCGTGGGATAGGGTGAGGGGGGACAAGTGCAGGTTGGACAATGGTGTGCTGTTGGGGGTTTCACATAATTTTCCACAAAGTTTTTCAAATCCATAAAATTTTGCATAAGGTCGTCCATTTTTTGATTAATCTGCTGTAGAGTGATATCCTCTGATTGTTGTTGTGAGATGCTTGGAATTTTTGTATGGTCTGTAATAAAAAAAATGTATATGTTAAATGTATACAAAATAATATTTATTAATTGGTTTATATAGTAAAGTGTGTACCATTAGGTGGACTATTTTCTAACATTTCCTCTCATGGGAAATGCTCCTCTAGCCAGTCGAGAGTACTACACATTTCTGTGAGAAAACAAAAAAGTAATATGTTTTTTTTTTCTAATATAGAAAGTTTATAAATATATGAGTAAAAAGAAGTGCACTTACTATGTCTAGTTAGATATGTAATCAGTAGTGTATACGTCTGGTCTTGCTGTTGGTTGTGGAGCGTCTGTGAGGTAATTATGGTGGAAGCCACTTTATCTTCTTTTGGTATATTCCATTTTAAAACATTTTGGGCCTCATTCCGAGTATGGCGGTAAGGGATAGCGGCCACCGGTAACGAGACCGGTGGCGGTAATCCCTTACTGCCATACTCCGAGTTCCCCTTGCGCCCTCGCCCTTAACGCCTGCTTTGAGCAGGTGTTAAAGTCGAGGGCGCAAAGGGGCCTCCAAGCCAATAACGGTGACCGTAATGAACGGTCACCGTTATCTGCATCTTCCCCATTCCCATTGAGCCCTATGGGGGCTCATTTGGGAATGGGGAAGAGCCTTGGTGAATGGGGAATTACCGCCCCGCCAACATTGGAATGGGGTGGTAATTCCGCCATCCACCAAGGCGCTGCCGGTCTGGGTACGGCGTAAACCAAGGCGTTAATAGCGCCATTGGTTAGCGCCGTACTCGGAATGAGGCCCATTGTATTTACATGAATGGTTAGTATGTTACATATATGGGTAACATTTTTTAAGTATTAATACATATACTTTGTATGTGTGCTGCTTTGTGAATTCGTTAAATGTTCCTATGTTATGATATAACTATTACACATACCTCCCCAGAGTTTTTAGATGGTGGTATTGTTGTCCAAACATGTCTGCGGACCGTCAAATTCAGTAGAAAGGGTTCAGTATGGTCCATATTATATGTACATAAAGTCAAAGTTATTATTGTTAAGTTGCACTACTAAAAACCTATGAAATTCAGTGAAAAAACGTTGTTAAAGGGACGTTATGGTTCAAAGTAAAACCGAAAAACCCATGAAACTTGGCAGTTATGGTAAGATAAGCAACCATAACTCGCGCCGCCACCGTGCACTGCTAACACTAACACCCAGGACATCAAAGATGACATCACAAATATCATTGATGACATCACTGATGACATCGCATGCGCATTTACCTTTCATGAAAAGTCTGTACAAGGGATTCTTAAATCTCAAGATGTCTCAAATACCACTGCAGCGAGGAGAAAATAATTGTTAACATTTAGACCAGCTTTCAAGCAACTCAACGCCAGGTATGGAATTATACATCCTGCCTCTTTAAAGGTTACTCTCAATGGACGTATGTTTACTTTTCAGGAGCCAATGGATGCAAGAAGATTCATACAAAACCACCGAAAAGAGGAAATGGACACATGAAAAGTACTTTGAATGGAAACTGATTCTTTTCCCAAAGCGGAGCATTCTGTGAGCCCTTCTAGATCTGGTTCTCCACCCCTACTACTTACAGTTTCACCATGACCTGGTTTGGAGTGGCTGTTTCTGGTTATCCACTACTTTTTTTCCCGTTATTATTGAATCTATATGTACATTACAAAATTCCATGTCAATCCGGTTAGTCTCCCCATCCCTTCATGTCTCCCTCCTGTTAAAATACCCACACAATACTTTATTAGTTCAGGCTTTGTGAGTTATTATATCCTTCTGAATGCCTCTCATGTCGCTTAACATAACCTACTGGAATGTCAAAGGCCTTTATAATCCAATCAAGCTGCAAAACATTCTTTCCCATCTTAATAGGACTAAACCAGCCATAGCATGTATACATGAATCCTACCTTTCACAATTGTAAACTGCCAAACTGAAACGTTTATGGGTAGGGCAAGTTTTTGCAAGTGCAGCATGTGGAAAGAAAAATTGAGTTATTACCCTTATTTATTTATTTTATTTTGTTTTAATGTGATACAGTTTTATATAAAACTTTACACATAAACTGTTTTATTGTAATTTTATATAAAAAATACACTCAATCAGAATTTTCTTAATTTAACTTTCCATATATATGATATGGTGAACATGAACATAAAGCCATAATCAGCTAAACATTTTTTAGAAAGAATATCAATAGACAAATCAACAATAAACAATTCAATGTTAAAACAATTCAAGTAATGGACATAATAGAACCATAAGACAGCATAAAGACAACCTGAGGGATCAACAGTACATTAACTTGAGAGGTGCATTCATGATGATAGTGATGATAATTAGTCGACCTAATGACTGTCATTTCATTTCATATTGTGAGTGCATTGACCTTCAATTAATTACATTGATTATCATTCGTTCGACCAAGTGTTAATTCCGAATTCATGATTTCATCAGCGTCATTCCAGACTCTGAAAAGTGTCATTTGTAACCTTGCACTAAGAGTGTTAACACACTGATACCAGTAGTCCTTTCCTGTGATGCAGTCAATATTGTGCACATAAGTCCCATAGTTGCTTATGTAACTAGTGTTCATAATAGAGCAGCACGTGAGTATATGCCTCGCTGTTTCTGGTTCGGATTGATGTTTACACAACTGCAGTATCTGTCCATCTTAGGTAATGATCTTTCAGGTCCTAAGGCCGTCAAAATAGGTAGGCGATTGATTTGTAATAATAGTATAAATCGTCTGAGATGTTCCGATGGGCAGAGGTTCAGGTACTTTTGTGCTTTTTTTTATGGGTATACAAGACATGTGACACAAACTGATAGCTTTTTAAACATACTAAGTGTGAGTAATTCTTCTGCCAGTCCCATAGTTTTAGTCATTTATACATATGGTATTTTATATACTCAAAATCCTCACCCCAAGGTGGTGTCCAGCTCATTTTCTCAAGCAGACTATCCATTTCTGTTGCTAGCCTAGATTGTGTAGCATTGCGCAAGGCATCCATTAGGGATTTTAATAGTGCAGTGTTAGGGCAGTTCTGGATTTTAATATATGATTCTGCCCTTTTCCCCAGAACAATCGCTTTCAACAAGGAAATTCCCAATTCTAGCCAAAGGATAGCCATGGGTATGCATTGTGGAAGACCCAACAGCTTCCTCCAGAATTTCCCTTCTATGATCTGTAGCCTCTCAAGATTCCTAGTGATTCATAGTGATCAGTGATTCCAGACCATATGTTATCATGGATACGAGACATTGCACATATAGATGACGTGCTCCTCATATGGAGTAGCTGCTCTGATTTTGCGTAAACTTATAGATCATAGCAGTTAGTTGTGCGGCTTTCGTATTACAGTGTTGATTACATTGCTCATAATAACCTTTGCTTCGAATTCCACTCCCAAGTATTTGTAAGAGTGCAAATACCTGATTTCTACTGCTTCCAGAAGATACATGGACGAGCAACCTTACCAGCGGTGAACAGTAGGAGTTCAGGTTTACTGTGATTTATGACCAATTCATTTATTTCAGCATATTTGCAGAGATGCGTGGCAGATCTTAATAAGCCACTAAATGTATGGTCAAAAAGCACAATATCATCTGCATAAGCCATGCTTACATACGTTGCAGTGCCAACTCTAGGTGGGCAGTTGTGAGTGCCCAATAGGAATTCTGGGATGTCTGAAACAAAGAGGTTGTATAGCAGGGAGGCAGTTGTGCATCCCTGCTTTACACCTCTATTTTGTCTAATCAGTTTAGTCCTAGTCCCTTTGTAGTCTAGTTTGAGTTGAACAGAGGTATTAGTATGAAGAAGCTTCAAGTAATATATCAGTACCTCAGGGCAGTTCATAATACGCAATTTATGCCATAGCTTTTCCCTGTTTACCAGATTGAAAGCTGATCTGAAATCAATATATAATGCATACAATGTGGGGCTATTGGGCTTCAGGGCTTTACTCCTTAAAAGGTCCATTATTATCAAGTTGCGGGACATGGAGTACCCAGTTCTGAAGCCGCTCTGGAAACGGTCAAGAATCCCAGGACTACCTGGCCATGCTTGAAGTTCTTTTAGTAATAATTTTTTTTTTTTAAAGCGCTCACACAGGTTTCTAAGCAGGGACCCGGGGATCGAACCTGTGTTGCTTCGTGTCGTCTTGCTTCCAAGGCGCGCACGTTGCCGCTGAGATATCCTCCTGGGATAAATAATAAGAAGGCAAACATTTTCCCAGTACAATCAAGCATGGACAGCAAACGATAGCTTTCTGGGTCTGTTTTATTCCCCTTTTTATAGACGGGAACTGATATGTCAGTTTGCCATGTTGCTGGGATTCTACCGTCTCTTATCACTTTTTCAATTAAGATCCTCATTAGACTTGCCCAGAATTTAGGGTTGCCTTTCATGACCATGTTCGATAGCCCATTAGGCCCCGGAGCCCTAGATGATTTCAATTTGCTGATATGAATTAGGAGTTCCTCACTTGAGACTACAAACGGCCGAAGGGGCTGCACTCCTCTGATGCTTTCCCCCTTCCGGACAGTTTACGGCCCATTCCGATCTTCCAGAAACGTAGTCCACTCTGTTGCCTCAATTGGGTTGATCAGGGGTTTCTTCCAATTTCCACAGACTTCCTCCAAAAGTGCACATATTTTACAGGTGTTTTTAGTGCATAGAGTATGTACCGTATTCTGCCATTGTTCTAGTTTTGTCTTCCTCTACCATGTTTTAATCTATTATCTATATTTATTTTTAAGGGCCCTAATGTTACCATGGATGGAAATCATTGAGCGACACTTCGCTCTTATTTCACGAATTCCCCTTCTCAGTTTGCACTTAGCATCTCTAATTTCCTTGTGATAGATGTGATCCTTAGTCTGATCCCTTACAACTAAAGGGACACGGGTGAGAGCATTTTTGCCCACAAATGTAGCAATTCACCCTTCAATTTCTCCGAAGGTCATTGAGTTGAACATCTCCGCATTTCTCTCATCCCAGTCACTAATTGCATTCAGAGCCTTGCTTATGTTCCCGTCAGATCATTTTACCTGGTTAACTGCCTGATTTACCAAAAGCTCACCTGTGTTTATGATCATAGGAGATTGATTGATTGTACCTAAATTCATAATCAGTGGTTCATGGTCACTGTGGGGATTTTTAGATACTCTCATGTCCCTAGACCTTGAGATGATTTTACCACTAATGAATATATAATCAAGTGTGCTCCATGCAGAGCCATTATTCCAAGTGCTCTTGCCGGGCATATCACCTAAGGTCCCGCCATTAATAATTCAAGTTCCCAGCAGTCATAAAACTCTGCCAACAATCACCCTCCATATCATCAATGTTATGTTCCATAATACAACTTCGAGGGTAAAGTATCGGGTTATTTGCCGTACCTCTTGCCCCTTTAATATGACAATTAAAATGACCCACCACAATAACAGAATAATTGTTTGTATCCTGCAGCCATTCTACTAGGAGGTCATGTAGTGTTTCCTTATCAGTTCTCTGTACTTAGCCCCAGGGCGATTATAAATGTTTAGCAATAGTAAATTATCTCCCTCCTGGTTCACCGGAAGCTTAACCTCCACAGCACTCACAAACTATTCAGAGGTAGTTATAAGCTTTCTACTGACCAGTGAGTTGGCTACACCAATTATTAAACCACCAAATTGGCCGCCACACATCCCCTTGTTTGTAGGCGAGTGTTAAAGAATATTACCATCAATTGCAATGGGCGAGGTAGCCAAATCTCCTGAAGTAGAATGAAGGTATGATTAACAATGAAGGGCAGTGATCCTTTGTTGGTTAATAAGTGCTTGAAACCCCGAGTGTTCCAGGACACTAGTGAACAATCTCAGGTCATCTGTAACACCAGCGGGAGAGAGTCAGCTAGCCATTTTAAAGTCTCTTGAATGTCACTCATTTGAACCTTCTTCCCTCCAAGTAACATAGGCTTGCTGTTGTTTTTAGGTTGAAATTGATTAGTGACTCTCTTAGGTAAGTTGGTGTCTTATTCTTCTTGGTCCGCATCCACTTCTAATTCTACTTGCAGCAGGCCATTTAAATAGTTCCGTATCAATTGTGCTGTGGCCAGGACTCGGCAGTGTAGTGCTGTTACATTAGGATTGCAGGTTCTAAGCGGCTCAACAAATATAAGATCTTCAGACAGGATCACTCGCAGCTGTGGTATAAAATGACACTTTGCTATGAACTCTGATCTTGTTAGCCATTTATCCCTCTTCTTTTGTTTCATATTTTTTATAATGCATAGTGCACTTTCCTGGACCTTGGTTTTCCTCAGTGGTTCAGCCCTGTCTACCTGTGATGACACGGCCACCTGGACCCGTGGTTTGTTTCTTCTGCGGGGGGTGGAGTATTTATCTCCCTCAGTGTCTTCATGCATATTATTGAGTGTTGAGTCTGTATCATTACTGCTCGTTACTGAGGACTTATTCAGCTTTTCAGATAGGACCCAGCCGGTCATGGTCCCGGGGCCATTTGCCTGGCGTTTTTTGGTTTTACGGGCTCTTTTCCTTGCTTTTTTTTATTTAAGTGGTAGAGGTGCAGCTGTAGCCTGCGGAATTATTTCAACATTCCCTGTCTTAATTGCTGCTCTATTTGCTTTAAGTCTGTTTTTTGAGAGGATTATTACTGAGTTTATTTCTGGGTCCAAATTGATTTCTTCCTGCGCGATGATCTCCTCTTGCTCTTTTGCAGGTACTGATTCTGAATTATTTCCGGGGATGTAGGTGGTCCTGGGATCTGGAAGTCCGAGCTGTAGAACTGTATTTACATGAATTCTTCCACATAGTAATATTTTCAGGGCAAACTGCATGGAAGCCATAGAGGACTGTAGCTCAGCGATTGCCCCTGCGCTGGAACATGTTATATTGTTCGAAATAGATTCCTCAATGGGTCCTGAGTCTTCGATGTCGATTAAGAGATTAGGGGACTCTGATAAACGCCCTGTTGTTGGTACCAATGGACCGTTGTTCGTGGAAGTTAAAGGGTGAGCTCCCGAGTTGGTCATGAATGAACTGTTGATGGGATTTGATGGCAATGCATCACTTGGAATGGCCTTTGAATAGTTTACAACTTTCAATACCTGTGCTTCCACCACAATGTGGTCCTTGTTACCATTTGACTCCTCTCTCACAGTTGCTGCCATTGTTCTTTGAATGGAAAGACATATGTCTAGTAGAGAATTATTGTCAATGTCATCGTAATTTGTAGTTTCCAATGGGATATTGCTATTTTGATTAGACATTGTAGTGTCAATTAGTTGCCTCCTTATTCACTTTTGGTGTTGAGTTGTCCCTTGCTATTTTGCTCTTCCTAAGGTTGTAGTTTGATTTGCTGGCTTTGCCCTTCAGTGGAATATCTGCCCACAGTTTAGGGGTTCTGCGGATATATCAACTGCCTAATATGTTAAATGCTGGTTCGTATCATGTTACAATATGGTAATATCCTTGTTCTATCAGTGACAATCCGTAATGTTATTTGTTGAATTTGTGGGCAACGCACTATGGGATCAAAGAAGTCTAGCCTCCGCAGTATCCCTCGTGATTGCCACAGCAGTCCAACCGTTGTCACTATTAAAGTCCTGATCAATGCCTACCAGCGCAAGCGCTCTTTCAGGTAGCTTTCTCTCGCTAGTGCTGCGCATCTTGGTTGTTGTGCAGCTCTTAAATGCTGCTCAGGCTCGCAGCGCTTGCTGTAGACCCACGCGGCTCAGGTGTTGCCACTTTAGTATTTCCCAAACTCCATACAATAATGAAAACAAGCTTAGGCAAATTTCAGAGCAGTGAACTCGCTTCTATGGGGTACCTGAAATGTCGCTGTATCTGTGCCTGAAGTGGAGATATAATCCCGACGCCCCCGCCAGTCCTGCTATAAGTCCCACCAGACCACGGGAACACGGAAAACACTCTCACGCACTCGCTCCGCTACTCGCTCCAGTAGCAGTGCTATGAGTGCTTTGTTGATTAATGGCTCCTCCTCCACAACGTATAGGCAATGTGGACAGACTCAGACAAGATGTGATAGCAAGTTAATAATTTACCTGTACCCCCTTCTGTTTCTGTCCGTCCCGTTTGTCTTGTTTGTCCTGTTTGTTTTAATTTTCATAATATATATTGTATACACCTATCAGTTTATCTTGAAATGTTGCATAAATGTTCATTTATGCATTAAGATTTATCTTGTTTGTCTCTGCATATTTGGCCTTTCTTACATTATACATTGGCACTGGAAAGTGTGCTTTCACCATAAGATATTTACATGAAATATATTTCTGTATGTTTGAAATCAGCCTTGTATGCCAATGTATTTAATGATAAAATATTTTTAAAAAAAAGAATGTTTTACTGAGAAAAGCGCATTATCAAAACATAGACTAGCCATATACATTATTTTCTGACAAAAGGCTATCATTCCAAGATGGGCAGTCTGCTATGGACCTATGAGAAATGGTAAATTGTGTATAGACCCCATACAATGTCTAATACATACAAAAATACATGGGAAATATTGGGCCAATAAGGATTCATATCTGCATTGCATAAATCAGAAAGGTTATGGGGAACAGGCAAAACTTGAAATGAGTAGCTTCACCACCCGTCTGACCTGTTTTACCAATAGTCAAAGCAAGAAATAGATTGAATTGACAGTGTTTTATTTCTCTATAATGGTGTAGTGACATATGCATGGTTTTATTTATTAGTATTGTTTAAAGCGCAAACCCAGCTCAAGAGCAGTGGAACACTGTGTAGAGTGTGGGTAGACAGCATTTGGGCTGCCATCTTTTTACAGTAGTGCAGTACTGTGAGGTCTATGCATTGGTATGTGCATCTATTCGAATTATTCCTTTGGCAGGCGGTGTTGAAAGAGCCATGTTTTGAGAGATTTGCAAAATTGGAGAATTGTGGCTGCATTCCGAGGCGACACCCAGATGGAGTTACAGAGGGTGGGTGCATGACAAGAGAAGGATTGTTTGCGGGCCCTCTCTTTCAACCAACCAGATTGAAGTTTCGATTCAATCCGGTTGGTTGATTTGCTGCAAAAGGAGCGTGTTTGACCAGATATGTCGAGTTTAGCTGCTAGGTACGCTGGTGAGCTAATCGCGACTGCTTTGTAAATGATACAACCATTCTTGGACAGTATCCTCGCTTGGAGTTTAAGCCAATGTAGTTTGTGTAGGATGGGGGTAATTCAGTCAAATTTCCATGATCCTGTAATAAGACTTGCTGCAGCATGGTGGACTGCTTTTAGGGCAGACAAGTGAGCAGCTGGGAGCTCTACCTGTAGAGCATTTCCCTCATCGAGTGCTAGACCTCAAGGGCCTCCACTACAGTCCAGAAGTCCTGCAGTAGGATGGTTTGACAAACTCATTTGATATGCAGATGAGCACATTTTTTGTTTAAACAAAGATTGGCATAGTGGTGTATGTGGGAGCAGAGGTGATGATTTATTCGGTGCCCTGCTTCGGGCTTGGAAGTCTGCTCTGTTAATGTAAACTCAACATTGGTTACATCTGGCAGTGGTATTCATGCAGCTAATTTTTTGGGCCCAATATCTTTTCCTGCATAATATCTACTATTAAAATTGCCTTGGGTTTTCTCATCCATTTTACAGGTGATCAGTCTTTCATAACAATACAACTTTACAATAATGAAGACACAATGGGCCTCATTACAACCATGGCGGTCCAGGAACTACGGTACCGGTAAGCATGCCGGTACCGTACTTCCCGGCCCGTCATACTACGTGCTCTGCTCACGGGTGCTGTTTCACCTGCCAGTTTTTTCTTGCCGGGTGTAACGGCACCCGCAAGCGGAGCACGTCGGATGCACCGGCACAACTCTGAATGTGCCGGTGCATCCGATGTCCCCATCCCCATTCCGCCCTATGGGGCAGAAGGGGATCAGGATGCCCTTGATTCCGGCACCCGCAAATGGGCAATAACCGAGTCCTCTGAGCTCAGCATGACCTGGTTCTTGCCCATTCGCGGGTGCCGGAAAAAATGCACCTCCGCCGGCAGCCGTGCCAGAGTTGTAATGAGGCCCAATATACTGTAATGTGGATGATTTTATCTCACGGAGACCATAAACTGAGCCCGCCAGGTAATGGCAACCCGTGCTCTGACTGTTTGGTAGTGAAATAATATGGCTTGGCCCATACTTGGACGTGGGGTGAAGTGTATACGGTTTAATGTCTGGGGCGTCATTTGCCAGTGGAATGCAGTATTACTTGGGCTTTGCAGTTCTTTCATGTTCGGAAAGTGAGCACAAGAACTGTAGGTTGCTGGCAATTTCTCAGTGGCTTGTTGCTGCTGCTAATGCTTCTCAATTACAGGCCTCATTGCTGCTGTATTATGCTCGACTGGCATGTCACAAGTTAGAAAAGCAGAGCTAATGTGCAAATTGCAGTACATGTATTTACTCTTGTACAAAAAAAATGTCTTTGTTAAAGGCACAACACGGTATTTCGTATTCCTTTCTAAAATAGGACATGTGCTGGTGTATTACAGCTACAACTCAGACTATATAGTGCAGGTTCAACGTAAAATAACCTGCATTTTTAGAAGGCATGCATATCTTTCCTAATTAACGATATGACTGGAATTTTGATTTATAAGAGTGGTTTGAGTGGGCAACCATGGAGGAAAGGGGAAATCGTTAATGGTGCAGTGTTAAAAGATTGCATGTATTGGAATCGCTAAAGAAAATTAAAACACAAACACGCCAAATAGAGAGGCAACGAATTCAGGCTGTAGTTTCATCTTACTTTGAACTAAATGGGCCTCATTTTCGAAGATCCCAGACCGTAAATGCAACGGTGAAAGACAGATATAACACAATTATGCCTGTCTTCATGAGATTGTCATGCCAGCATGAACCTAATGATTTTCCATGGAAACTGACTGCTTTTTTCCAAACGCAGGTGGTTTCCATAGGAAATCATTGTAAAGGCCACATGCTAAGCATATGTGGCAGGGGGCGTTTACTCTGTTTGCACAGTGGAGTCCGCAGTGCAAATGGTGACAATTGCCTGGATGGTACTTGTTTGCACTTAAGTGCAAACGTAAGCTGTCCCATCTGGGCAATTTACATTAGTAAAGAAAATTAGCTCCAATACGATTTCTGGAGTGATGAAATTCCATTCATGGGTTCTTGAGAAATGTCAATTCCATACCAATTAGGACAAACGTCTTAGTGCCTCATTCACACTGGCATGTCCAGACTCTTTTGACTGGGTGGGCCAAGCGGGGCACTGACTTATGCAGGGGTGGCATGAAGTACGAGCCCACACACACACACTTAATGATTATAGTTTAGGAAAATGGAGTGGCACCTGGGGGTGGCCAATCAGATTACAGGCATAGCACGTGCCATCCCAGGCCACTCCCTGGACATGCCACTGATCATTCACATATACTTTTGAAATGGTGTTTTGCCATGATAAAACACTTCTGTGAATTAGGCCCTTAAAGTGTGATGCACAGTAGTCCCCTCACATTTCTGCTGTTTTTGCTCATGGATAACAAACATATTGTTCACATTGAGTACCCATATAAGACCTCACAATCAACACAACGAGGTGTGTGTCCATGGGAGTCCCAAAAACTCTCCGATTAGGGTGTTCCAAATCTACCCCAAAGTCTGTTTACTTAAGCAGGGCATGCTGCTGGGGCTTAATTTACTCAATGGCTGGTGGCAGCTCCTTTGGAGCATATTTTCAATGCATGGAGGGGTTAAAGACAGGCGTAACACTGTTTATCTGGCCCTAATGTCTCCATTCACGCTCTGGGTAATTTTCATTGTTTTTGAAGGCGGAGTCTGGGGCCTTTATGGAAGTTACATTTCCGCCTTCCTGAAAAACTTGGTTTTTATGTCAGCATGAGATTTTCATGGAAACATGCTGCTTTTTACACCATGAAAACATGCGTAAATGACAGGAGGCATTACTCTTTTTGCACTGCAAGCACTGCTTCCGTCGCCTCTTTATGCTGCTCATTTGCACTCCAAAGTGCCAATGATGAAAATTGCTCTGTGGAATTTACATATAAATAGAAAATTCCATAGCAATATTGTGATCATGGGTCGTATGTTTCTTTTGAAGTCCCCGTTAAAATTGCAACCTAGACTTAGCAGGCGAGTCAGGCTCCACTGCAAAGTTGTATTTTCCTTGGAAACTTGGAAACCAGCATCGCCAGAGATCCCAGCTTAAATGCATCTATGACTATATTTCGCATTTATGGGACTCAGGAATTCAATCCTGAATGTATATACTGTGTGTTTCTGCTAGTAAATATCATGGGAAGGATTGAAATTCCAAACACTATTGATTGGGATGCTGCCAAATGACTTCAAAGAGCAGACTGATTAGAGATTGGATGTGCACCCAGCCTCCTAGATGTGTATAGTCACCTGTATCTGAACCATAACATTGTCACATATTGGACTTATCTCACAGCATCAGGATGAAAGACAGTCGGGTATTGAATATGCAGATCTCCACTAGAGCTGCCTCTGCCCCACACACACCCATGAGAGTCATGTCCACTCCTGAGGAGATTGGTAGTGAATGAGGCACACCTGGAGGATAGGGGATTGGGTAAACAGTAACCCCAGATCATCAGGAAATCTTTAGTGAGACAAAAGGAACAGACAGTATTCAGACTCAACCTCTTGATGTACAATCAAGTGTACAATCTCCATTGTGCAATCTCCCGCATGTACACCTTTTTATCAGCTGTAGAATAAAACTATGAAAAGTACTTGATATTGTAATGAAACATGGGTCGTTAACTTGCTAATCCTCTTACCAGAGAAATGTAATTGTTGTTTGGTCACAGTTATGAAGGGTTGTAGTGTTGTGCTGTGTTTTTTTTTCTTTTTTTATCAAATGTTTGGCTTGAAACAAACCTTTTGCTCATGACATTCAAAAATATTCGTAGTGTTTGAATTCTCAATTTGATATTCATTTTGGAATTCCACATCCAGCAATTACACTGATGTAAATGTCTCCGGTTTCTTCAATGTTTCTACTAATATAAACATTTCCTTTAGACGTGTTATCAATGCCAAGGTCAATGATACTCTCTCACCTTGCATTAGTCTGGCCCACCAATGTTCCGCAGAGAGCAAAGGTTGCTCATGGAAGAATTTCCCCAGCATCTTCGCTCCAACTTCTGTTGACGCAAAACAGAAAAGCACCAAATGCTGCAACAACGATTATAGAATCGTTACGTCTGCACAATCTACATGCTTGATCTGGCTTAGGTGTTTGCACCCTTGCTCTCAAGATTTCTCGCTTTGGAAATAGAGTTAGTTGAAATCTCAGAAACTGAGTTCGATAATAGCTGTTTGGTAACTTATGAAGATACTAGCCATTGAGTTATAGCTTCTTGCTTCGGGGAGAGTCTGTGCAAATAACTTGAATGATTGTCTTTGTGATTGCGTTTCAATCCAATCTTGTCTCCAGAGTTTCCGTTTGACCAAGAGTGGGTTTGTGGTCAGGGTGTCATCTGACATCTGTAGGTTCTCTAGAATTGCATCACAAATGTCCCTTCACTCCTTCAATACCAAGTCAGAACCTGTGTTAATCACTTATTTGATCATTTTGAAGCCTCGCACAGGGTTTGGTAAAATGCTTTCAGATATAGGGATAAAGACTTCAATGCCCCCATTGCATAGAGCAAGATTAGACCCAGTTTGGTATATCAAGGATTATTTAGCAAAACATGTCCTCTAGAACAGGCCATACATGGGCAAGCAGTGCAAAGAAGAGCTCTGCCCGTACAACAAGATGGGAATCACATCATCCGATAAAAGGAAATTAGTGGTAGTAATGAAAAAGGCCAATACCTTTTTTGTAAAACTCGCCCTTGTGATGCCAGATTCTTTGCTTTATTGTGCAGGATTAGTTCTCTAGGGCGTCTCTCATTCTTGCATTAAGGCACTTCCCCAGTATTACCCAAATTGGTTGTTTCAAATTCACTGTATGGTACAACTGACCGAATTTGGCTAGTACCATTTGGTCATTTTGAAGCGACCAATATTGGTAATCACTATCAAACCTGGATAGTGAGGGTTGCGGGGTTGTCCACCGCTCCCCATTTCTGGTAGTGATTGCCTTTGGGGGTAGCAGGGGTGTCTACCGCTTCCGGAGGTCTGGATGCAGGGGACAAAAAATAAAAATAAAATGAAAATCGGATCATGTGGTGGTGGATCCGACCCACGTAGCAGGGGCAGATCCGATGCTGCAGGGTAAAAACTTGCACGGACGGCAAAAAGGTAAGTAGGGGGTGGATGGGGGGCCATTTTAGCCACAGAAAATTTGGCTTCACAGCCGAATTGACCATTATCAATTTGGGCATAAACAATTCCCACATCTCCAGGTAGACTAGTGAGCTAACTTTTATTCGTTTTTTGTTGTTCAAGAACCACAAGTGTTTGCATGAATTGATGTTACTATATGGGCCAATTACCAATATTCTGGATTTTTCCGTATTGATCTTAAGGCTGTTTGATTCGCCTTTGTAGTGCAATGGGAGTTTGGTCTATTAAGACCAAGTTGTCAATGTAGCAGCCAATCTATACTTCAACCGTCTGATATGAATGGGTTAAAACGTTCTGGGCGAGACGGCATCCCTGTTTTAGACCCTTTTAGTTGGTATAGGGTTCGAAAACAGACCACTCAAATCCAATCTTACTCGAAGTGATGTTTTGGAGTACAGGTCACTAATGGCTTCCCTCACATCTTTTGGACAATTCCAGGCTTTGAGTTTAGACCATAGGTTAGCACGGTATATGCTGTCAAAAGCCTGTGAAAGATCTATGAAGGCAAGATAGATATTCTTATGTTTCCCCAAGCTTATTCGTGCTTTCACAATGTTAATCAAGAATGCATTCAATGATGTGCCCACTCCTTTGACAACCTTTGTTTGTAATTTATCAAAGGTATTAGTGGTCAAGGATAAGGGCTGCAAAAATATGTCCTGCTACATCCAAGATGGAAACTGGCCTTTAGTTGTTTTGGGTCCAATCTGTTCCCATTTTTGAAGATAGGCACCACAACATGTTTTCCAAGATGGTGGGACTCATCTGGTCTTCTATACATACTCAAATAGCTCACTTAGAAAAGATGCCCACAGGTCAGAATCTTTTCTGAGCATGGCATTTGTCATGCCATCTTGACCCGGGACTCGAGAGCTACCAAGCTTTTGTATTAAGTCCAAGATGTCTTCTCTGATAGTCTGAAAAGTCCATGAATCTAGACTCTGAGTTATATGCTCTGCCTTTCCTTCACATTATTCATCAATTGAAAATAATATGGCAAAATGGTATACCCAGGCTTCTGCGGGTACTGCATCCATAGTTAATGCCGACTGTGGAGTATTTAGGGAGTTGATAAATTGCCATACTTCTTGTGTGTTTTTTCACTGCAATATATCCCAGAATTTTTTCTGCACCTCGCTGCATCATTATGTGCCTTTGTACTTGCACCCAGTTTCGGTATTGTTGTTTCAACATTCGTGTTGTTTTGATAGCTTCTTGCAATCAATTTCACCATAGATTTCTTAAGCTTGTTCTTAATAAGCGTTTTTTTTAATAGCAACCTCTATATCATAGGTATGAAGGTTGGCAAATGAGCTCTTGGTTCCAAACTTCATGTATTCAACAAAATCCCTCAAGATTTTCGAGTAGTGTGGGATCTCAGCTGAATGATCTTTCTTTGTTAGCTCCACCTGAACCTCACACTTCTTTGAAAGCTGGTCAATTCTCGAGGGGTATATTATCAGCCGGTTTCACCCTGCTGCCACCTCTAGTGGTTGTGAGTAGTATCACTCTCTTCTTGGCGTTAAAAGTGAGTTGTAGTATGTTATGATCACTTTGGATTGTTTGAGTGATTTCTGGTGATTTCATTTGATGTATCATGTTGTCTGATACAAATATGTAGTCTAGAATCTAGGATTATGTTGTGAAGTGACTTCCAGGCTTACTTAGATTACTTATTAGGTTTATTACAAGAACTTATGACACAGGTACATAAGGATAAATACATGAGAGTATGGACTAAATCAGCACTGGCCCCATCACCCAGGCTGGGGAGCTCTAACTGCCTGCTTCAGTATGGAACCCTCTGATCAGCATTCCATCATTCACACAGAAACATTCTGTGTGACATCACAGGCTCACAGCATGACAGCTTGACACAGACATTCACTACATAACATATCTCCTTCCTTTACCAGACCCACTCACACACACACAGAAGGTCACAACATAAAACATCTCCTTCCTTTACCAGACCCACACACATACACAGAAACCGTTACAACATAACACATCTCCTTCCTTTACCAGACCCACAGAAACACACCACATAGACTCAGCCTATCGGGTGCAACCGACTGAGCCAACACATTCAAATACTGCAGAGAACCCTCAACACTGGTCAGGCATCCCAAATCCATCCATCTGCATACCCGGCATTTGACCACTGACGACCCGATGGCAGTATTGCAAGAGTCTGCCATGCCAACCCCACACTCTGGAGAAGGCACATGCTTTAGCACAACAACATATAAGAACATCTCACTAACTGAGGCACTACCTCCTTTAAACAATTGTTGCATCAATCCAATGTGGCACTCACCCACACAGATACCTGCCCTACTTCATACTGGCAGAGGCGCTACCTCTTTGACATCACAGTATTCCACAAACCGGAGGAGCTACCTCCCTCACGTACCCTTGCTTTCATGCACACCAGAGGCGCTACCTCCCTCCAATACAATTCTTCGCTTAGACCGGAGGAGCTACCTCCCTCAAACACCCTAGTGAAAGGCACATCAGAAGCGCTACCTCTCTCAAGTACCAATTGTGCCACACAAACCAGAGGTGCTACCTCCCTCACATACCCTTGCATCACCAGCAATAGAGGCTTTACCTCTCTCAATCATGACACCCACACCAGAGGCGCTACTCTCAGTACTACCACAGTGTCACTCACATCAGAAGCACTACCTCTCGCTAAAACCAATCATGACACGCATACCAGAGGCGCCATCTTTCACTACAACCACAGTGTCATTCACACAAAAGGTGCTACCTCTGCAGTGACAGCCTGACTCGTACCACCTTCATACCCATCCTTGTGCATCCATTTCACATCCATCCTCAACTGAGTCAGGCACAAAACATTTTGCATTACACAGATTCTAAATACAATGTTATACTGTAGCATAATCTAAATGCAACGTTAAAACTGTAGAACAACATACATTTCAATACGTTTTTCCTAGAAGTCCATGGCCAGTGTATGACCCTAATCTGACTTCTGAAGACCTACAAGTCCATGGCCATCTTATTACCCTAAACAGGACAATAACATCCTAAAAGTTCATGTTGCTTTAAAGCAACTAACATGCCTGAAAATCCTCAAAAGGTTATGCAAGCCCATTCTTCCATTAGCACTTCCTTCATGGCAACACAGGCAAAACTCAAACTCCTCACTCTGCCCTGTATCTAAACGTAACATAACTTTTCTAAAAGTCCATGGATGGCCTGCACCTTTAACCTGCAAATATGCCAGCACGTCTATCTCATAGCACTTTACACAGTATCAAATATCTTACATGTTACACCTCATCAACAAAAGGATAAGTTATCTGTCCCCTGTGCAGACAGGACCAGCTCTGTATCTTCTCTTCTTTAACTTTTACACCTGCCATGTTCTCTTCCTTGCATTCACAAGCGGCTAGGGTTCTATTCGCTTTCTATTGATGATGCAGTCATTCCGTGAAACGGTTTACTGGGTGAGACACCTTAGCATGGCTGTACACTGCTCTGGACTGATAATTCACCTGTTGGCTGCTACTGGACACCTCAGGCGGTGAAGCGGAGTGGCTTCCTCTCACCGTCGCAATAGATTGAATACAGCAAACCACTACTATACACAACAGTGTAAAGTTGCAAAACTTCTTCTTCTCCCCTTTGCTTTGGTTTCTTTTCCAATGCCTTCCAGAAGCCGCCACTGCAAAACAACTTCTTTTCCTCTTCACAACTGTTTATTTTCTGATGCCTTCCAGACGCCGCCACATGACGCCGTCACATTGTGAAATGTCTACCTCTCTTCTGTGCATTGGTTTATCTCTGATGCCTTCCGGTTGCTACCACGTGAGACTGTCACGTCATCTTTTCCATAGAACAGGTCCTTTACTCGCCACCTGCTTCACTTCCCGTCTCCTAGTTAAATTGCCTCATACCAACCGCTCGAGAACTTCGGAGTCTTGGAACACTGACATAAGCTACGCCTGTCAAAACTTTACACGGAACATTGGTATCCTTCCGTTCTGTTACTCAGTCAGCTTCACCTGTAGGTAGTGTGACGTCACCAGTCACAACTTGACAGCAGAGCAACTCTGAGCTTATGCTGACCAACAGTCATTTCATCAGAGAAACCCAGTCATGGCACCGTAACAATTTATAGGCTCAAGCTTTCCCGATATTATTTCTCTGCAAGCTTGAACTTCCCAGCTACACTTCTCTTCTCTTCGTTTCAAAGGCATTAACTTCTCCTTCTCCTACTTCACTTTGAAACGCTGCTATGAGAACATCATTACTTCAGTTCCTACTCTGATGAAGGCAGCTTCCCTTTTTAACTCCTTAAGGGAATCTACAGCTATGGAACACGTACCCAACCCTTCTTTGCCACTTAACAGGCTTGAATCTTCTCTCTGCCAGCAGACTTCATCACCCTAAGGACCTAGCTCCCTCCCTGAGATTCCTCCTAGGTCCTTCTTATTTCTTTAACCCCTTGGGTCCACCTTCCGTTGGTGCCTGTGGACTGCTGAAGTTCCAAGAACTGGGGCTTTCTTCCTCCTCCCCTCCTTATACCTGGGTGATGGGTTTTACTTGTAATGTGGGGGAAGTGCTGTCCTCTACGTTGTCCTCCTCTCTCCTGCACCCCCCGCAGCAGGCTCCTTCAGACATCACTTCTTCTTCTCTTGAGACCAGCTTGTCGCCAATGTTGTGAAATGACTTCCAGTCTTACTTGGATTACTTATTAGGTTTATTACAAGAACTTAAGACACAGTTACATAAGGATAAATAAATGAGAGTATGGACTAAATCATCATTGGCCGCATCACCCAGGCAGGGGAGCTCTATCTGCCTGCCTCAGTATGGAACCCTCTGATCAGTATTCCATCATTCACACAGCAACACTCCATGTGACTTCACAGGCTCACAGCATGACACACACAGTCAATACATAACATATTCCATCCCTCTTTTCCACGTTGTTTTAGGTGGGGGTTTGTCTATTTAGCAAATTAATGTTTCTGGTGATCAAGGCTTCCCTCCAAGCGTTAACCCTTTGCTCAGCAAGTGTTGAAGTAGAACCTCCATTTTTTTAGAATTACATGGTTGTCATCCAAGCAATGGATGTTCAAATCACCACACAACATCAGGATAGGGTCCATCCACTGTACCAAGGTGGTATCTATTAAGTGCGTTATGGTATCTATGAAGCGTTCTGCTCCAGGTGACATACAATTCCAATATAGATTCAATAATACCATTATGTACAGTCTTTTTGGATTATGACTCTCAATGAATTTGTAGTGTCAAAATGTGTATGTATGGTGTAGGGTTTAGAATTGATGCTACCTTCATGTCAACCTCTTGTGTATGGCAATGAGTAGGCCTGACTTTGGTCTTTCCTTGAGTGCTTTCACTGCTGAGTTCAGGTATACTATATATCCATCTAAGATGGGCGCTTTCCTCATGCAAGTTTCCCGAAGGCAGATGATATTGAAATGATTATAGACCAGTTCTCCCTTTCCAAACAGGTGCTTGAATCCTCTCGTATTGCAGCTTCCTAACACTACATTGTTTGTTTGATCTTACACCTATGCACTGCACGACTCTGGCCAATCGCTTGCTCATCTGTCGGCTGAACCTCCAAACCCCTTCTGTCTCTTGAATTGATTTGCTATCCCTGTCAATCTCACTAAAGACGTTAACATGAAGTGCATCATCACCCGATTTGGTTTCTCTGGAACCATAGCTTGGTGAATATATGTGTAACAATAATTTCCTCTGGGTACAATGGCGCTTTCTCCAGAGTGCATATTTTCCTTGCAGTTTGTGCAATGAAATCCCAGCCAGCAAACCTGTGCCTGCACGTTTTAACTCCACTGTAAAAAACACCTTACTTTTGACATGTCATATGAACCTGGTTTGCACTGCTTTGTTAAAGATTAATTATCAGTTAATGGGAAAGGGCGTTCATTGGTTAGTTTGGGTTATTATGTTCATAGTGCAAACTTGATAGATAACCTGTTCACCCTGAAGTTGATCATTTAAAAACATGCTTACTACAAGAATGTGCATTTCTGTTTGCAATGTAGGCCAGCTATTTCATGTCTGTATTCTGTTTACTGCCTCCTCTGAATATAAAATCTTGGACCACTTAGTGCCCTCCATATATTGTATCCCTACATCTACAGCATCACTCCAACACTCCCCAGATGGAATACTATAGTTGGCCGGTAAAAGGGACATGTGGACTCATTCGTTCTCTGTGTAATATTTGCATTATTCAGCTGAACATCCTGAGTTTGTAATCTGCTTTTGTTCCATCTGTCCTGTTCAATGGATTTAATGCCATCCAGCAGAACGCTGTCGGACACCTCATCCATTTCACCTTCTCTTCAGTGAGTTTCGGTGTCTGGTTTCTCCATCTCCTTCAATTGGCAGTCAAATGCTTATCGGATTACTTTAGGTTGTAGGCCGTTCCTGGGATATCCAACCTATTATTTTTTTCGAAATGGAGCAGCAACCAATATATTAAGGTTTTGAACTAGTTTTGTAACAATCACCTCTTGGGTTATAACATCATTGGATTGTGCATTTAACCCAGTCCTGAATGTCACTGGCACTGTGATAGGTGCAAATCCTGTATTTAAATTAGGGACAGTACAAGGTTTCTCACAGCAGGGTCCTGACCCCATTTCCAGGTTAACTCCCAGGTCTTGTTCATTAGGCTGGATGTTGTTAGTCAGTAATGTTTGTTCTGCTTTCCGTAAATTGCTGACGTTTGTGAGCTCACATTCACACTCATTTGTCAAAAGCATAGCGCTTTTCTGTTTTTCTATAAACTGAGCTGTACTAGCAGTTACTTTAACAGATATGTCAAATGGAATACATTCTGGCATTCCTGAGAGCACTTCAGACTGTTTCTATGTGTTCATTTGTAGGGTATTCATTGTTTGTAATACAATACTTTAGTTTGATTATCTGCAAGTGCGCTGGTAGCGGTTGTGTCACTTACCGCAATGTCGGGCTGTGAGCGGGAAATCTGGGTGACATGTTGGGGGTCTGCTTCTTGTTGATGAAATAGAAATGCAGAAGTAGCTGGTGTTAGAATTTTGAGCTGGCAATCTGCACATGTGGTGCCTTTCAGCTCAACTTCAGATTCCATTTTTTGTGGTCACCCCTCTCCGCCTCTGCCTGCCACCGACAGTTACTGCAAAGCTTCTTGAAACCTTCTTGGCCTTCACTGACGTGCAGAACACAACACAACTCTGCAGCCTACTTTGTGAGTGCTCCGCGGTAAAATTGAGACTATAAAGAAACTCCTTCTCTTCTAGCACAGCATTTAGCCAGGGAGAAAGATTTTCCTCTAGCAACAGAACTCAGACTGAAACTCAACTCTGAAGCCAACTCTGCAGCCGTTCTGCGGTAAAATGGAGTTTATAAAGAAACTCCTCCTCTTCCAGCACAGCAGTTAGCCAGGGAGAAATACTTTTCTGTGGCAACAGACTGCAGACTGCAAGACAACTCTGCAGCCAACTTTGTAGCCACACTGTGGTAAAATGGAGTTTATAAAGAAACTCCTCTTCCAGCACAGCAGTTACCCAGGTAGAAAGACCTTCCTGTAGCAACAAACCGCAGACTGCAAGACAACTCTGCAGCCAACTTTGTAGCCACACTGTGGTAAAATGGAGTTTATAAAGAAACTCCTCTTCCAGCACAGCAGTTACCCAGGTAGAAAGACCTTCCTGTAGCAACAAACTGCAGACTGCAACACAACTCTGCATCCAACTCTTCGGCCACTCCACAGTAAAATGCAGTTTATAAAGAAACTCCTCCTCTTCCAGCACTGCAGTTAGCCTGTGTGTGGGAGGACGGGTCACTTTGGACCCTCCTCCCCTTCATTCTCTTCCCCGCATTCACTCTCTGCTCACCCCATGACTGGTCACGCACCTCTGGCCAAAGGTGCCGAACAGACTTGGATCGAGACATAGGTGCAGCATCTGTAAGAGGACTAAGAACTGACTCCATTTTGTAATGAACCCCGACTCCATCCCTCAAAGCAAAGCCAGCATGCAGGCCTGCAGCTCTCCCCTGGAGCCGCGCACAGTTAGCAAGCCACTCGCCCACCTCCTCCCCTCTGGTGTCCCTGCAGCTGCCAAGATCTCATGGAAGACTCGGCATGCAAAGCTACAAATTAGACACTGTATCTCTCACCTTCCTCCTTACATCACTGCCCTGCGAATGACCGGGCTAGAGCCAGAGCCTGGAAAAAAACATTTGTCTCCACAAACCTGCCTCCACACTTGCAGACCCTGCCCATAAGACATACGACCCACAGAACCCCTATCCTCGCACCTTTTTGATGTGGCAGATGTATACCCCGCTATTGTGAGCCACCCTGTTTCACCACAATATTAATCTGATCTGAGAACATAAATTCTCTCCTGTGTTAATGTATGATGAAACTATCCCTATGAGATGTAACAGAACGATTGATAATCAATACACCAAACAAATTGTAATGAATAAGATATCTAGAAACCACATGCTCTTGTTCTATGATATCTGTGATTTTCAACTTCCTGTTTGCTAGTGGTAGAGTCCAGGCCTCTTTACGCCAAGCAATAATTGTCCCGCTAGAAGGGGGAGACGGATCTAACATCATATTATCACCATATTTCTTTAATGCGTCATTCGCATGATTTTTGGCAGGGACATTTTACACTCTCATGGAGGAGTGGATGATTACAAACAGCATAATTTCACACATACAAGCAGGATTTCAAAGAGGACTAAGCAATTTCGATCAGAGTAATTGATTATATCTGTTGCTTTAAAAATATGTAAGTCTCTGGAAAATTTTACATATTTTACATATAGCATTCCTAGACCTAAAGGCTGCACTTGATGGAGTTCCCCGATACACCCTTTGAACCACTCTTGTCAGGATAGGTATACCCGGGGCTATTCGATCATGGCAATGTATGCGGACAATACTGTGATACTTAGATGGGGCATTTAGGGGAGTGCCCCCCTGTCTTTGATATATACAAAGGAGTCAGCCTGTGTTCTGGCTCTCACCCTGTTTTCATTGTAAACCAATGCAATGGATTCCATAATTGAACACTTGAAAGCAGATGCCCGTGCCTTTCATGGAGATGGGATAGGAATATTTCTCTTTGCACAAATCGCAGTCCTGATATCCATGACACAAACTGACCTTTGTAAGCAAATTAACCGTTTCTCTGACATGTGCAAAGCAAAGGCATTTGAAATAAACTATAGTAAAACTAAGGTGATGGTGTGCCAGATAAATAATACATCCAAAAGTAAAAATATTCATGTAGACATGAATAGGCAGTCACATGCGTCGAATCGTATGACTATTTGGGCATGTGTTTTGCTGCAAATAGCAGATGGGAAGACTAAGTCAAAAAGAGGTACCCCACTTCACAAGTTATCTTGCATCGGTTACCAGATTTGCAGGTGCAAACTGGTACAGGTGCTACTGTTCTACTTTAAGCATATTTAAAATGAAAACAGGCAACTCCCTTTATGGAGCGGAAGTCTGAGGGCATTAAACCGCCAGTAGTCTTATAATTTTGGAAAGTAAGTTATAAAAACCAATACTGGGTTTAGCAAATTCAACGTCCTGGGAGGATAGCTCAGCAGCAACGTGCTCGCCTTCGAAACAAGACACACAAGCAACACAGGTTCTATCCCCGGATCTGCGCTTTGAAACCTCTGGGTATTTAGCGTGTTATAAATACACAACTAAGACATATTCTTATAACAGCGCTTCGATGCCCCTGGGCTATGTGAGCGCTTTAAAAAAGAAAAAAAAACGTCCTACATAGAAAATTAGTGTGGACTGAGGAAATGGAATTGGTTTATCCGACAATTTCCTATCACTGTGGTTTGTTCATCATTCAATTACATTTATGTACATGTAGTCCATAGTAGTTGTAATAATAGATCTCTTAAAAAAATAATTCTAGTTATGTTTAACCAATTATTAGAATATCGACTACATGTGCACAAATACAATTGAACCCATGTGAAACTGAACTACACAACAGTTATCAGATACGGGAATGATGTATCCCTTTGCATCACACATTTCTATGTAAGATTGAGATGGTGTAATTATTATCATCCTTCCTGCATTCCTTACAACAGCCATCACTAAACCACATAAAATATACAATATTTAGCGGACTGAGTGACTGATCGCCAGGTTAGTTCTGAGAACATTGAACTTCACATCCAGAAGGCTAAGCCGATAAAACATGGGAATGCTATACGCCCGGCACGTATAGCACAAAAGGAAAACGTTTTTTTTTTTTAGCAACAACGTTCTAACACAGAGAACGACTGCAGCAAATACGCTTCAGTTCGAGAGACTGTACCCGGTTGGAATTCAAATAATAACTGTGTAAGAAGACCACCGAAAGATCGTGTACGCATTCCATGCTGTATAACATTATTCCTTGGTACAAACGCATGCATGCTTGCCCCTAGGGCACGCGATGTACCGTGAAACACCAAACAGTGAGCAGCCAAAGGTGACACACTCAGAGGGAATGGCATCCTAATCAAAAGACACAAACGATCCTCGCCCAAATTCTTGAGGGTGAGTATAGATTCCCATGAATATACATATAGGCCCTCATTAAGACCCCGGCGGTAAGTAATGGACATTACCGGCATGGCGCAGCTAACGTGTCCGTGCTGGTCATGAACCGTAAAAAGCGGTAAATTACGACCTCTCGGGCACGAGCATTGCGCCATGCCGTTAATGTAATCAGCGCCATGCCGGTAACCTCCCAAAAACGTCAGCTACCGCCATCGTATGCCGTGTAAACCGCACCACCGCCAACCTACCCACCGATGTTAGTGACCACCACTATTAGCGGTGACCGTAAAAAACCGGACCCGGAAATTACGCCATCGCACCGGAACGGAAAAGAGCACGGCGGCCATCTTTAAAAACACAATCCATTGCAATCCTCCACAACCACTGCACATCTGACCCCGAGACCTTGCAGAAAACTACACCCACATCCACACAACCTCACAATGCCAAAAGTTGACAAAAAAGCCTGCGTTCGGCAGCGGCAGGACCGCTTCAGTAGGGAAGAGCTAACAATGTTGTCGGAAACGCTCCAGGAAAAGGCGGGCCGGCAATAGCACGGAAAAAGAAGAAGATTATGCACGGAAAAAGGCGATATGGGAGCTAGTTGCACAACGGGTCAGTGCCGTAGGAACTACACCCCGCACCACCAAACAGTGTCGTAAAAGGTGGGACGACATCCGGCTCCGGGCAAGGAGCATACTGTCGACCAACCGCAACATGGGCATGGCAACTGGCGGAGGAGCAGACTCCCCAATTAAAATGCAGCCGTGGGAGGAGATATGTGCCACAACGATCAGCATTGAGAGCATCGAGGGGGTCGGTGGAATGGAGAGAAGAGCCCCGACATCAGGTGACACAGGTAGGTGCCTCAAATTAAGCCATGCAAAACCCCCTGAAGTCCACATACATGGGAATCACAATCTTGCCCTATAGGGTTAACACAACACATCAGCAGAAGACTGCCAACAGGCATCATTGACCTACACCCTGTACACATGCAGTATGCACACTCCACAGTAGGCACCGACATTCCTGCATGCTCAACCCACCCAAAAGGGAGATAACCTGTATGTCACATTCTACAAAGTGCACCATCTATCCATCAAATTCATGGCAGTCATCACAATGCCAGCTCAATGTCCGCTGACCCATCAATAACACTTTCCCTCCTCTGCTCCACCACAGGCTTTCAATCGGACACCGGCAAGGACGAGAATGGCACCACACCTGCCAAGAAGGCCAGGCCAGAGGCAACAGCACACCAACCCTCCACCTCGGCTGGACCCACTAAAAAACCACAGCAGCCAAAATTGCCTGCCACAACACTGCCCAGGGCAGCGACGATCCCCAAGGCAAGCAGCATGGTACCACCAGCAGAGGACATGCAACAACTGGTGGCCACTGAGGGGAATGTGTCTGCAGGAAGCAGTGCAATTGGGGAGACTGCTGCCATTGGAGCCTGCTCTGACAGTGATGTGGAGATTGATGAGGATGACACAGAATGTCCCCCCACTGCCCACCTTCAATCCCCCCACCTGTCCCTAAGTAGCCTGCACAATGTCAACACACAGGGGCTATCCCCTGATAACTCCTGGCCAGCCACTCCCTGCCCAGTGGGAGGTGTGGAGGAGGGGAGTAGCCCAATGACCCCAGCAATTGCATCATCCAATGCCCCAAATTACCAACAGTCACTGGACCAAATATTGACGAGGCAACAACAACTGTCCACACTCCTCACGCAGCATGTGGCCGATTGTGGAGGTGCCAGTGCAGAAATGCAAAGATGTGCCGAGACTGTCAAGGCAGCCATCCATTCCTCCGGCAAAGACATCTGTGCTGAACTAGCCGCAGTGCGGAACGTGCTCAGTGAGCTCGTACAGACAAAGAGGGACATGCGTCGTAGCGAGCAGCCCAGTACCTCCTCCACTGCCAGTTCTGCCCCAAGCAGCCCCGTCCGCAGGTCGACCAGGAACCTGCACTGTACAGGCAGGGGTGACCTGGGGGGCGGCAGAGGGGGCTGCCAGTAGAGTCCACCCAGTGGATCAATTCCACATTAGGCACTTTGACACAGGGATCCACACACTTTTGTGGGGAGTTGAGGGGGGAGGCGGGAGTGGGTGTGTTGGGGAGTTGAGGGGGGAGGCGGGAGTGGGTGTGTTGGGCAGTTGAGGGGGGAGGCGGGAGTGGGTGTGTTGGGGAGTTGAGGGGGGAGGCGGGAGTGGGTGTGTTAATTGACTTCACATTTATAATACAAGTTTTTCGTTATCACAAGTCACATGTGTGGAAATTGCTCATTGCGTATGTGTGCTTTATTGGTGAAGAGTCCACAGTGTCCATATCCCAGACACACACAGTGCCCCAATTGCCATCTCCATGTGACACCCACCAATCGTGTGTGCTACGTAAGAGGATTCAATTCAACACTACAGCTAAGTCAATGCCTAGTCTGGGATACTGAATGGAAACCCTTATTAATATATCTTTATGTCCAGTTCATGCATTCTGGATGACTACCCCTATATAACACCCCTCTCTTGGAATCTCCCTGACCCCACTGAGCCAAGAAGTAGTTCTGTTTTGCAAGTTAAAAGGTTTATTTGAGAATTTAAACAATATATATATATATCACACTTTATAATAAATTAATAATTGAATATCACACTTAATCTGAGCAGTAATCAATAATGGATAGTCTGGCACTAGCACACTTGTGAATAGGAACAGAAGAATAAGGTGGTAGAGAATGCTTTATATAAGTTCAGATGGATGCAATGTTGAATGAAAATGCAATACAGAAAATACTCAATATGATTTCAACAAAACCATGTAATCACTTTTCTCTGGCAATCCACTCCCCCCTTTATGCAATGCAAGGAAATGGAAGAAAAGCACACAGTTCTCAGAAATGCAATCAAATGTAATTCAGTTCACCCCAGCAAGCTTAGACTACAGAAGTTTGAAACACAGGCCCAAAATGCTTTTATATGCAAATTTGCAAATCGCGGCAAATTCGCGAGTGCGTTTTTCGCGATTGCGGCAAAAGTATAGGGAATGCGGTTCTAGGTTCGTTAAAAAGCCAAGATTCTAAGCTTTCAGAGGAAAGTTAAACCAAGTTCCTAGCACAAACGGTTACGGAGTTATGAACGTTTTTGTGAAGGCTGTTTTTCGGATTTGAAATTTTAAAAGTTCAAAGCGACAGGTTACAGCTTGCAGCTAAAAATGACAAGTGACAGCTTTGCAAATGACAGGTGACAACTTCTAGGAGGCAGTTCTGGTTAGATTAAAATAGATTGAATTATATTATTTTAACTAAGAGATTGGTTCTGCACAGTTCTGCTAGGTACTCACAATATATTTAGAAATAGAATGGGCCTCGCCACGGATCTGGTCAGGTTTTCTTCACTCGCCACGGACGGTCTCTGCGCACAGCGTCTGGGTCAGCTCTACTCTGCTGGTCTGGTCTGGGTCTCTGGTTCTGATCAGGTCTGTGGGTCCGGATACAGCGGTCTCCGGTTCAGCTGGTCTCTCTCTGGATACAACACTGCTCTCTGGCAAATGGCAAGAGTTCTTGCAAAGAATTCAAACAGCTCGCCTGGCTGCGATAATGGCAATGATTTGAGGCCTGCTAAAGAGGGATTTAGCTTGTAGTTGACCTCTCTGCTACAAATTCTGAAGTAAAGTCTTGGTCTCTGAAGGTGGATAGATTGAAGTCTCTATGTTGGCTCTCTGGAGATTGATGGAGGTAAAGTATGGATTTTCCCGGCAGAGCGTCCCGCAGCAGATGGAATTGAATGTCCCTATCTGTCCTGATTGTCTGCTTTTATGTGTTTTGAAAGTGGGTGTGTGTGCAGCATCACTAGCCAGCCCCTCTCTCAACTGCCCATTGGCCCAATTCTCCCCTCTCCCATGATTGGGGAAGGAACTGTGAGTCAGAGTGATGCTGTAGGTTTTATGGGTCAGAGGATCCTCCCCTGGTCAGTTTGCCCACAAAATCTATATTTGATCAAAATGCACACTTCATAGATACACAGTGTTTTGAAATTACATGCACCCATCACATATCAAATGAGATATACCCTGTCTAAATCTGCTCTTCCTGGGAGCTTGCATTCAGAAATGGCAACATTTGCACTTTTTAACTGGTTTCATAATATCGGACATTACCCCAAATTTATACACATGTGCGCAAGGAGTATGGACATTACTTGATGAAGTGTCAGATTTTTAACATGCATACATTTTAAGTAATACCCTCTTAACTGCTAGTTTGCCCCCAGATCATGCCACCGGTTCTAAAAACCTCTTAACATGTGGGCAGAAAAATCACAAGAATTATGGTATCATTTAAATAATTATGACAAGTCCGTACTATGAGTTATTCAACTTTTTCTAAGACCATATTCTGGCTACAGGGGTGTGTCTTCCCAAGTCCCATGGTGTAGAAACCAGTTTTTCCACGTTCTTCAAGCTCAGCCTCTGTCTCCAGTTTCTCCCCCTCCCAGTTTCTGCCAAGAGGAAGCCATTTTTATGACCCCTGCAATAAACCATCTGCCTGGGCCCTGGAAGGCCCATTGTTCAAGAGGAAGCCATTTATGGCCACTTCAATAAAACCCTCTGCCTGGGTCCTATGTTTAGTCTCTAGCAGTCCCTTGGTAATTCAATCAGAGAATTGTCATATCCCTTTTGGTGGGAACAGCAAAAGGCAGCTAGGCCTGGGAACTGCTGTGGATCCAGTTTCACTCCAATTGGGGGGGAAGTTGTCAAGCAGAATCCAGTTCCTTAAGCCGGGCCCCAGCTAATGTCACTTTTAGTTACCCAGTTTTCTGCACCCAAATAAACTAACAATTTTTACACATGCAGCTAGAATGCTGATTCTAAGTTTAAAACTATGACATTTAAACAATTGCAACCTATGTGACACTCAAAAGTAGGTCACTCATTTCTTTTAAACATTTAGATTTTTAGTGTCTTTCAGTCCAAATTTACTTAAACTGCTGAAATCCACAGCTCAGCCAGTCTTGTTATAAACCTTCAAGTCACTTCAGAATATAACTTTACATTGTATCCACCTATCAGTAAGTCTTTCTCTGGCCTGCTTTGGGTTCATCTATTCAGTTTTACACAAAAGAAAAAAGTCTGGTGTTGTTTTAAACCGCCGGCTTTCTGATAGTGGTGAGTACTGGTAATGGAACCATTTTGGGGATTTTTCTTGGATTAATGCATTCCAAACAGGAATGGTTCTTACATGGTAGTAAATCCTTGCTTAACATTGTTTTGATGGGGCTCCTTACAGTAAGATGGTTATGTGGAACCCCACAAAAGGGTTGAATCTTCAAAGTGGTCCCATGAGCCACGATTTCAGCAACTTTTTGACATCAGTAACAGTGGATTTTGTTAACAAAGATCTTTCTTTACACTGGTGGGTGGCAAGTTAGGTAACCATTTTGGGTGTGCGCACAAACTGCGTGGTTCTCCTGGATTCTGGTGCACTTGTGGGCTTTTTGGCCATCTTGGATTTTCTAAGCCCACAGCACCAAATGCTGCAGCATGATAGCTCAAACGTGGGTCAGGACACCCAACAGATCCCCCCACGTGACTGCCCTTTGAATTTGAGTCGATGGGGAGCCGGGTGCACAAGGGTTTTGACCCATGCACTGGTCTGTCCGCATAATCTTCTTCCAATTCTGCAAATGGCACAGTTCAGCATCTTTTCCTCCATCCAATATTGATCGATCGGTTCTCCTCGCCGGTCCTGATGGGAATATTGGGCCGTACCCTGGGCCCCCCACGTCTCTGCTCCCGGTCTCCGGATCGTCCTCCTTGGCCAGTCTCGAGGTTTTCTTTCTCCTAGGACGACGAAGGAAGAGCGGCAATACCTATTCATAGACATTTTTCCCCCACCATTGATATAGTGGGATGGCATATAAATTTATAGTCAACACATATGGACATGCACATTTCTTTTTGCATTCAACAACGAAAACACCCACATTGAGAAACTCAGAATTTGATAGGCGATATGTAGGATATTTTAAGTTAGAACTGAATTAATCTGAGACAGTACCCTCTAGGATTCCAGAGGATTCCTCCAGTTGTTGCAGAGTGTGCCTGGGATGGCAACACTTCAACTGGTTTATGTGGACCCACTTGTTTTCCCCCTCTGCCAAACCGCCTTTGGGGATGCGGATCTTGTAGGCCACAGGGGAGATTTTGTCTATAATCTCAAAGGGTCCCTCCCATGTAGGCAAAAATTTTCGCTGTTTGGCCTCGTTCATTTGGAAATTGTATAGATAGACCCGGTCCCCCACCTGATATTCCTTCCTGGAAGTCTTCATGTCATAGTGGGTCTTCATGCTATCAGCTGATCTTTCTAGATTCCGCTGAGCATAGGCAAAAGCATGCTGAAGGTGTTTCCTTAAATTCTCCACATACTCATGAGTTGTGGAGGCATTTATTTGTGTCTGCTCTTGGGTCCTGCAGAGCAAATGCTGAGGAAGCACCATCTTGCGCCCAGTCATCAACTCAAATGGTGACATTTTGGTTGCAGATGAAGGGGTAGATCTGATGGCCATTAGGACCAGAGGTAATCGGATATCCCAACTTGGCCCAGAATCTGCCACAAACTTCTTTAATATGCTCACAATGGTTCGGTTATATCTCTCTACTGCCCCAGAAGAAGCTGGCCGGTAAGCAATATGCAACTTCCTTTTGACCCCCAGTATCTCCCACATCTTTGTCATCACTTCACTGGTGAAGTTGCTACCTCTGTCTGACTCAATCCTTTGAGGTAGACCAAAACGGGAAAATATGTGGTTAATCATCAAGGCAACTGCCGTTTCTGCCTTGCAGTTTGGGGCTGGGAGACATTCCACCCACTTGGTAAACAAGCATGTCACAGTCAACATGTACTTATTCCCCCTAGCAGAGCGAATCACGGGGCCTACAAAGTCGATTTGCAAATCTGACCATGGCAGTGTCATCCCCCTCTTTTGGAGGGGTGCACGGTGCGTGAGGGATGATGGCTGAAATTGTGCACACACAAGACACCCCTTCAAGTATTGGTCAAGGTCCTGCCCCACGTGTGGCCAGTATGCAACCTCTCTTAAGATTTCCAATGTTGTGTGAAACCCCCTATGACCGGCGGTGGCCGCATCATGGGCGTGACTTAACATCAGGCTTCGGAATGAGGTAGGAACCACCCACTGATCGTGGCCAGCTTTGGATTTCCTTACCAGCAAACCGTCTTGGATTCGGAACATTTTTGGACATTTCATCAACACTCTTAGGTCCTCTTTCCCAATGTAATCGGTATCCGTCAGGGGAAAGTTCTCAGGGTCCTCAAGGTGTTGGTAAAATTTACTAATTATTGGATCCCCCTTCTGAGCCGTAATCAAATCAGCATCAGGGGTCTCCTTACTCCATTGTGCAATTGAAAGATCATTGTGAGTATTTGTCTGGGACCTAGTGATAGCAGTGACCTGGATTTCCCCCAACAGGGACTCAATCTCAATTAGATCCCCTTGGATGGCCCTGGTTTTGGCCAGCTGATCAGCTAAGTCATTTCCAGTTTTGTCTGGTCCCTCTACTTTGGAATGACCCTTGATCTTTTTCCAATAGATGGTCATATCATTCGAGGTGACCAGATCATCAATGTTTTGGAGGTTTGTTGTTAGCACATAACATGCCTCTGGTTTTCCAATTAACCAGGTGCTCCACGAACCCGTTCCGTACATAATCCGAATCTGTGATTATGACCAGTTTGTGGAGTTGATGCTGGACAGCAGTGAGGATGGCCTGATGCACAGCCATCAATTCTACCACCTGACTACTACGGGGACCAATTTTGTATCCAGCGGAGGGTTCTGGGAACTCCTTCTCTGGCACAATCATGCAAGTCAGTCAGACCTTGCGCGAGGAGACTCTTCTTGTTTTGGCCATATCGGACCTCCACAGGAAAGCCTTGCATTGACAGAATCCAGGAAGTAATTCGGGAATTACTCACATTTCCTACCCGGATTCTATCACTTTGGAGATATTGCAGGGGCTGGTGTGGAGTCTCCACTATGATGTGTTCCCCCTGGATAAACGGGCGGTAATTCTTCAATGCCCACACCGTTGCCAGGAGTGCCTTCTCACAATCGTTGAATTTTTCCTCCACAGAGGATAAAGTTTTGCTCGCATAGGAGATTACTTTATTGACCTTGGCATGCTTTTGGTATAATACTGCCGTCAAGCACGTATTAGAGAACCCAGTCTCCAGGAAGAACTCCTTGTTTCTGACAGGGTAAGCTAGGCAAGGTGCTTGTGAGAGGCTTCTCTTGAGTTGTTTTACTGCCTCGGCTTGTTCTGGACCCCATTCCCACTTGACCCCCCCCTTCAGGAGATGAATCAGGGGTCTGGTGATCTCTGCATAGCCCTCAATGAACTTTCTGCTGTAATTAGTCAGTCCAAGGAGGCTCCTTAGTTCCCGCAGAGTTGTGGGGTCTTTCAGTTTCTGAAATGCTTCCACTTTCTTTTCCTGGGTACAGAGACCCTGAGGAGTAATCTCATGCCCCAAGAAATTAACACGGGTTCTACACCACTGTGCTTTCTGAAAGGAAAGTTTTGCTCCGGCGGCCCTCAACTGCGTCAGAACATAACGGATCTCCGCTATGTGTTCCTCCACAGATGAACTTTTGATGAGGACATCATCTACATAAGCCAGGTTACCCCTCGCACCCAGGTCGGGCATGGCCTTATGTAGGAAAATATTGAACTCATTACCGGAGTTAAGGTATCCGAAGGGAGTCCGGGTCCATGTATACTGCTGGCCCCTAAAGGTAAAAGCGAGCTTGTATTGGTCCTCCCTACTGACCGGCACGGTCCAGTATCCATTGGTCAGGTCTATTGCAGTGAATACCTGTGACCCCTGGATCTGGGCCAGCCCTTGGTCAATGTAGGCAAGAGGCCATCGGGAAGTATGGACCCGTTTGTTGAGCTCCCTGAGGTCGGCGCAGAGTCTCCACTGGCCGTTTGGCTTCAATATTCCCAGCACCGGATTATTGAAGGTGCTGTGGACTGGACGGATTATTCCCCGGGACTCAAGGTTCTTAATTATTTCAGTAAGGGACTCCATTGATGCGAGAGGCAAGCGATATTGCTTCACAAACACAGGAGTCATGCCAGGGTCCGTGGGGATTGTTGTTGTGTGGATGTCGGTGCGGCCACAGTCATATGAGTCTACTGCAAAGAGATCTTGGAAATCCAAGAAAACTTGTTTCAACTTTTGCTTTTGTTCCAGAGTCATACAGGCATCAGCTAGGTTGACTCTCTCTTCCACCATCTGCCTGAAGCCTGGAAAGACTTCTGGTTTGGCTATCTCCGCGGCCTCCTCCAGCTGGGTGGAGAAGTCCCTGGTCAGAGTGCTGATTTGGACCGGAGGCTTCAGGTGGGAAAGGCAGCCCTCATGGACCTGGAACATCACCTCATCCCTCCTGAAGTCACAAGTCACATCTTCCTTACCATAAGGGCAAGAAGTGTACACCAGGAAGTTCCCCCCATGCCGGGTAAAAATCCTGTCTGGTGTCGTATTGTCATCACTGTCACTGTCAAAGCAGTCCTTGGGGATTGGCCCTAACAGTTCATTACCTAAATTAATGGAAAAATGTCGGTCATCAACCGCCATTCCAATAATGGTGCCTGCGGCTAGAGTAATACTCTTCAAGTCGCTGTTATCCACCTCTATTAGAATGGTGTAATGTTCTATGTTGACTAATGGAGTTGGGTTTACCCCCAACCCTTGCTGTTGGAGAGAAGCGTTTAGATGTATGTAAGCATCAGGGTTTTGCAAATATTGTCCTCTTTTAGCTTTCACTTCCAGGGAGAATTGTCGGGTCCTTTCTGGGATGGTGACTTCCTCTTTGATCTGAATTTCAACTGCATAAGGTAGCAATTGAGCTGACCTAAATGCTTTTTCTGGATCATCAAAGCCCATGGGATTATCCGCTAATCGGGACCAAGCTTTGAAGTTTATTAGGTCCAAACTAATGGCAAAGCGATTGAGAATGTCACTGCCTAAGTAAAAGGCGGCAGGGACGTCTCGCACGACCCAACAATTGTGGACTATGCTATTGTTGCCAATGGAGATTTTGAGCATACACCTGCTTGGCAGGAGATGTTTGGAATTAGGTGCTTCCAGATCCATTCCCCATTTGTCTATCAGTTTGAAGGTGGGAATAGCTGGATCTTTTGGGAGTTGGCGGAACATGGCTTCGCTGATGAAGCTCTTACCGTTGTTCACACACACTCGAGCGAGAACAGAGTCCTTCCCATCATTTAACTGGACAGGGATGAACAACTGCTCTCCAATTTGCTGAATATCAGCCAGGCTCTGAGCTGATTTAACATCTTTCTGGACTATAGGAGTGGGAGTTTCTGATTGTGGATTAGTATAGAATTTCAGAGTGTTTCCTTCCAGCGTGGAATACCACTTTAGGCTGGAAGGAAGGTTGATTTTCAGAAATAGAGAGGACCCCCCATCACCAGTCTGTTGTCCTACTGCTATTACTGTCACGTCTGGAATTTGGTTGTTCTGGAAGTGAAATTCTACTTGGTCAGATTTTTGTTCAACCATGTGGCAGGTGCCGTTTAAACAAACATGGTTGACACTCTGTTTTAATTTTATTGGTCGGCTAGTCTGGGTCCAGAGGACCTTGTTTACGCAATCTATTAAGGGTGACAACCTCCTCAGGAGGTCATTCCCCAGTAAACAAGGGGTGCCCTCTGGAGTCACAACTATGACCGAGTGTTTCAACTTGTGTCGCCCGATCTTAATGTCCAAGTCTGCAGTCCCCTCAACGGGAATTTCCTTCCCGTCAAAGTTCTGCAGTTGTCCAGGAAGAGAGGTGAGAGGAATTTGGTAATTCTCTCCCCTTCCTGCATTCAGTTCATCAAAGGCCCTTCTGGACAGAAGGGTAGCTTGAGATCCCGTGTCCACCAGCGCTAAAATTGTACCCTGCCCCTGTACTTGTACCGGGGCATTATATCTTCCCTCCTTCTCCTCAAGGGGGCACAGATAATGCACATTTTTGGACAACTGGTGGGCTAACTTTCTGGTTTTGGACATTGCTAGAGAAGAGATTTGGGCAGAATTCTGTGGAGAGCCTTGGGAATCTGAAAGAAAAAATTGGCAACTGGAGATCAGAGCCATTGTGGGTTCCCCTGGCTCCGGTTCCGGGCCGCCCCCCCCTTTTTGGAGGCTGTCACCAGGATGGGAGGAGTTCCCCCATCTTTGAAGGAGAAGATCCTTTTCCCAGGATCTTCTGAGGATCCCTCTCCCTCAAATTGGAAGATCTGTACCTCCTCCTCAAACTGAGTCTGTTTGGGCCTTTTGTTTCTCCTACCCCCCCTCTGCTCCTTTGGAGGCAGACTTTCAGGGGCAGGATATTTTGTTTCCGGTTCCTGGTTTTCCAGGGGATGTTTACAAGTTGGGAAGGAAGCTTCCTCCAAGGCTTTACACCCCCCTTCCCCTTGTGCCTCCTCCCTGGGAACCGGTGATTTATCGGGGTGCTGCCGCCGTCATTGCTCTGGAGCACCAGGCCCAGAGTTTGGTGCATTCTGTGCCGGCATGCCCATCTGAGGGTTCTGCTGCACCCTCAGTATGTGACCCAGATCCCGTGCCATATTTTGGACCTGGCGCTCTAACTGGGAAACCCGCTCAGGCTGATATGGGGCTCTAATTTCTCCCCTGGGCTGATCCCGGGAAGGGTAGCTATCCCTTCTCTGGTAGTACCCCTGGTTGGGAAGATTTTGGTACCCCTCCACCCTTGGCCTCCCCTCTCCCGGATTAGGTTGTCTGGGCTCAGGGAATTGGGGAAAGAAGGATGGATGATTTTAGGGCTGGAAATTGGGTGGATACCTGGGGAAGAAGTTCTGCCCAGGGTTTGGTGAGTTTCTGCCCTCTTGTGAGAAGTTGGGAGGGAAGTTCTCTGGGTTAGGTGCTTGGCTGGATCCCCCCCCTTGGGCTGGAGGAGTCCACATATAACCCAGGATGGGTCTGTTTCCCTTGTAACGGGGGCTTACATAATCAGGAGAGCGAGGGACCCCATTTGTGGGGCTGCCTCCCTGGCTCCCTGTCTGTGACTGGCCCGAGGACCTTCTGGGCCTAGCATTATTAGTTGCAGGTAGGTTTTTAGGCCCCCCCATCTCCAACTCTAAAACGGGGGTGACCTTTACCTCTGCCACCTTGGCAGCAGCAGGGGTGTTGTTGGCTTTGGGGTTTTTGGGTGCATTATTTTTATTTTCTATTGGCTTCTGCACCTCATAGATCCGGGTCGCCTGTTCAATGACCCAGTCTAAAGATCTTTTCTCGTGAAAATCCCTCACGAGCTGGGTCATTATGTATTTGGGCAAGGCATGGAAAAACATATTAATAAATTCTCTGCTATCCATGCGCACCCTTCTTGTGGTCTGTGCAAAAGCACGCTTTAACTCCTGCACAAACTCTTGTGGGGCCTGATCCTCCCCACATTGTAAATTGTAGGCTGCCTTGCGAGCCTCTTGAGGATTTCTATGAGTAGAAAAATGTTTCAAGATGGCCACCTTATAGGTGGACCATCTTAAATGATTTTGGTCCTCCAGCCCCGCAAAGAAACTGGAGTATTCCGGGGAGAAGGTCCACTTTACATATTGAATACAGCTTTGGCTGTCTTTCATATGGAAAGTCTCCATCATTTGCTCAAACAACTCTAAGTGCTCCCAAACAGAGTACTTGGCGTTCTTATGATAAGGCGTGATGACACTCCTGATTGCCTTAATCTGTTTCAATGGGTCCTTAAGCAAGGCCCTTTTTGCCTTATTGGCCTTTTTGGTTCGGGTAACCCTTGTCCATTCGTCCTCTGACTCAGAGGCACTGCTCCCAGAGGTTCCTGTCTGATCTTCCAGGTTTTCCCGGATTCTGCGAGCCTGGGAATGGCTGGCAGAATGTGGGGACCTGGTCTCCTGTGTCCTGTACCGTTCAGAGGAGTCTTCAGATTCCTCTTTGCTGCCAGGATTTGATGGGTACCCCCACACTGACCTAACTGGGCAGAGGTTTTCAGGATGCCCTTAATGGGCCTACTCTCCTGGGGTTCCCCACTAAATTGCACTGTGCTTGGGTGCCCATACCCGGATGCCCGCCCATCCATTCCTGGGAGGTACTGGCCTATGAGCCCCATGCTTCTGGCTGGATAGTAATCTGCCATCCCTATGGCCCGGTGCTCATGTGCGCCAGGGGACATGGGGTGGCAGAGTCCAGGGACTGAGAGAGATAAAGGCCTCTGGTACTAGGGCTCCTGAGGTTATGCTCAGGAGTTTCCCTTTCCCAGCGAACTTGGTCTCTATCCGCCCCTGCTCCCTGTTGCAATGCAAGAGCCTGCACCTTCAGTTCCTCAGTTAAGGCCTTACTAGACTCTATCAGTCTCTCCTGCATCGCTACCTGTTGTTGGAGCCTATCATTGTGCTGGCAGAGAGCCTCGTTTTCTCTCTGTCCCTCCTGATTGGTCCTGGAGTACTGGGCCAGTCTCTGCTGCAGGAGGGTTACCTCCTGAGCTGTGTCCCTATTGGCCTGCTCCTTTCTTGCCAGAGCATCCTCCACCTTCCTGGTGTGCTCTAACAAGTTATGGTGTTCTTTTTGGAGGTCACCCAGTCCCTGGAGGGCCAGGTGATTTTCTTCCATTTTCCTTTTTAAGTGGCAGACTTCCTGGCCTAAGGTATCCCTTTCCTGACTAAGAGCCTGCATCTGTGCCGCCAGGTCGTCCCTTTGCCTTTGGAAGGCACCAGCTTTCTGGCGCTCCTGGTCAAACTCTGCCTGGGTATCCAGGTCTTTCAAAATCAGTTTATTGCTCTCTGCCTTCTCCCTATCTAGGTGGCTTTGCAGGGTGACTACCTGCTCAGCTCATGCCCTATTGAAGTCTAACTGTTGCTCCAGCTTTTTCTGGCTCTGCAGTAGGGAGTCCAAACCTTCTTGGTACTCCTTCTGCAAGGCCAGAAATCTGGTATCCTGGTCAGCCTTTACCTGTTGCAGGATGTCCATATCCCTCTTTATTTTAATGATGTGCTGTCTACTCTCATTTTCTGACTCCTGGCTCCCCTGCAGCCTCTGCTCAGAAGAGTCCAGGTCAGATTGGGCCTTCTGTAATGCCAGCAGTTGCCTACTCGCCAGATCTTGGCCTTCAGCACATTTGTCCTGCATGGCTCCCATATGTAAATATAAATATGCCGCTACCCTGGCAATCTTGTTGTGCTCATCCTTAGCTTTAGGAGCCATGTATAGTTCACTCAGGGCCACATGTAAGGGACCCTGATCTCTCCATGTATCTGACCCTGTTTCCATGACCTGTTGCGTGATGGCCTGCAACCAGACCATGCGGTCCTGGTGAGTCCACTCACCTCTCACAAATAACTTATGTAAGAAGTGCTCTCTGGCTATTTTCGTGTCTACTAAGGTCGTCATTCTGGAATTTGAGTTCCTTCCTGACTTACAGAAGTTTGTATTTTAATTTTGCAAAACAGACCTTTTCCTTAGAGCGTTCCTTTGAGGAGTGCTTTACAGCGTAACACAGCGTGGTGATCCGACCGGATATGTTTATCTGGTCAGCTGGCACACTGTATTAATCTGCACAAGTGATAGAACTAATCCGGAATCCCCGGCTACGAGCCCCCAATTTGTAAGAGGATTCAATTCAACACTACAGCTAAGTCAATGCCTAGTCTGGGATACTGAATGGAAACCCTTATTAATATATCTTTATGTCCAGTTCATGCATTCTGGATGACTACCCCTATATAACACCCCTCTCTTGGAATCCCCCTGACCCCATTGAGCCAAGAAGTAGTTCTGTTTTGCAAGTTAAAAGGTTTATTTGAGAATTTAAACAATATATATATATATATATATCACACTTTATAATAAATTAATAATTGAATATCACACTTAATCTGAGCAGTAATCAATAATGGATAGTCTGGCACTAGCACACTTGTGAATAGGAACAGAAGAATAAGGTGGTAGAGAATGCTTTATATAAGTTCAGATGGATGCAATGTTGAATGAAAATGCAATACAGAAAATACTCAATATGATTTCAACAAAACCATGTAATCACTTTTCTCTGGCAATCCACTCATCCCCTTTATGCAATGCAAGGAAATGGAAGGAAAGCACACAGTTCTCAGAAATGCAATCAAATGTAATTCAGTTCACCCCAGCAAGCTTAGACTACAGAAGTTTGAAACACAGGCCCAAAATGCTTTTATATGTGCTGGCAATGAAGTGAAAAATATGCCAAAATGCTTTTATATGTGCTGGCAATGAAGTGAAAAATATGCTAAAATGCTTTTAATTCCCTCTAGAGGTTCGGGGTCAGTGGTATCTAGTTAATATTAGTCCAGGCTCACTCTAGCAATGATTCAGGGATGGTTCTTAAGAGGCAAACGAATTTTTAGCAAGGAAAGCAAGGAAGCTGCTGTTTTCACACATGGAGAAATTTGCAAATCGCGGCAAATTCGCGAGTGCGTTTTTCGCGATTGCAGCAAAAGTATAGGGAATAGGAATGCGGTTCTAGGTTCGTTGAAAAGCCAAGATTCTAGCACAAACGGTTACGGAGTTATGAACGATTTTGTGAAGGCTGTTTTTCGGATTTGAAATTTTAAAAGTTCAAAGCGACAGGTTACAGCTTGCAGCTAAAAATGACAAGTGACAGCTTTGCAAATGACAGGTGACAACTTCTAGGAGGCAGTTCCGGTTAGATTAAAATAGATTGAATTATATTATTTTAACTAAGAGATTGGTTCTGCACATTTCTGCCAGGTACTCACAATATATTTAGAAATAGAATGGGCCTCGCCACGGATCTGGTCAGGTTTTCTTCACTCGCCACGGACGGTCTCTGCGCACAGTGTCTGGGTCAGCTCTACTCTGCTGGTCTGGTCTGGGTCTCTGGTTCTGATCAGGTCTGTGGGTCTGGATACAGCGGTCTCCGGTTCAGCTGGTCTCTCTCTGGATACAACACTGCTCTCTGGCAAATGGCAAGAGTTCTTGCAAAGAATTCAAACAGCTCGCCTGGCTGCGATAATGGCAATGATTTGAGGCCTGCTAAAGAGGGATTTAGCTTGTAGTTGACCTCTCTGCTACAAATTCTGAAGTAAAGTCTTGGTCTCTGAAGGTGGATAGATTGAAGTCTCTATGTTGGCTCTCTGGAGGTTGATGGAGGTAAAGTATGGATTTTCCCGGCAGAGCATCCCGCAGCAGATGGAATTGAATGTCCCTATCTGTCCTGACTGTCTGCTTTTATGTGTTTTGAAAGTGTGTGTGTGCAGCATCACTAGCCAGCCCCTCTCTCAACTGCCCATTGGCCCAATTCTCCCCTCTCCCATGATTGGGGAAGGAACTGTGAGTCAGAGTGATGCTGTAGGTTTTATGGGTCAGAGGATCCTCCCCTGGTCAGTTTGCCCACAAAATCTATATTTGATCAAAATGCACACTTCATAGATACACAGTGGTTTGAAATTACATGCACCCATCACATATCTCATGAGATGTACCCTGTCCAAACCTGCTCTTCCTGGGAGCTTGCATTCAGAAATGGCAACATTTGCACTTTTTAACTGGTTTCGTAATATCAGACATTACCCCAAATTTATACACATGTGCGCAAGGAGTATGGACATTACTTGATGAAGTGTCAAATTTTTAACATGCATACATTTTAAGTAATACCCTCTTAACTGCTAGTTTGCCCCCAGATCATGCCACCGGTTCTAAAAACCTCTTAAAATGTGGGCAGAAAAATCACAAGAATTATGGTATCATTTAAATAATTATGACAAGTCCGTACTATGAGTTATTCATCTTTTTCTAAGACCATATTCTGGCTACAGGGGTGTGTCTTCCCAAGTCCCATGGTGTAGAAACCAGTTTTTCCACTTTCTTCAAGCTCAGCCTCTGTCTCCAGTTTCTCCCCCTCCCAGTTTCTGCCAAGTGGAAGCCATTTTTATGAACCCTGCAATAAACCATCTGCCTGGGCCCTGGAAGGCCCATTGTTCAAGAGGAAGCCATTTATGGCCACTTCAATAAAACCCTCTGCCTGGTTCCTATGTTTAGTCTCTAGCAGTCCCTTGGTAATTCAATCAGAGAAGTGTCATATCCCTTTTGGTGGGAACAGCAAAAGGCAGCTAGGCCTGGGAACTGCTGTGGATCCAGTTTCACTCCAATTGGGGGGAGGTTGTCAAGCAGAATCCAGTTCCTTAAGCCAGGCCCCAGCTAATGTCACTTTTAGTTACCCAGTTTTCTGCACCCAAATAAACTAACAATTTTTACACATGCAACTAGAATGCTGATTCTAAGTTTAAAACTATGACATTTAAACAATTGCAACCTATGTGACACTCAAAAGTAGGTCACTCATTTCTTTTAAACATTTAGATTTTTAGTGTCTTTCAGTCCAAATTTACTTAAACTGCTGAAATCCACAGCTCAGCCAGTCTTGTTATAAACCTTCAAGTCACTTCAGAATATAACTTTACATTGTATCCACCTCTCAGTAAGTCTTTCTTTGGCCTGCTTTGGGTTCATCTATTCAGTTTTACACAAAAGAAAAAAGTCTGGTGTTGTTTTAAACCGCCGGCTTTCTAATAGTGGTGAGTACTGGTAATGCAACCATTTTGGGGATTTTTCTTGGATTAATGCATTCCAAACAGGAATGGTTCTTACATGGTGGTAAATCCTTGCTTAACATTGTTTTGATGGGGCTCCTTACAGTAAGATGGTTATGTGGAACCCCACAAAAGGGTTGAATCTTCAAAGTGGTCCCATGAGCCACGATTTCAGCAACTTTTTGACATCAGTAACAGTGGATTTTGTTAACAAAGATCTTTCTTTACACTGGTGGGTGGCAAGTTAGGTAACCATTTTGGGTGTGCGCACAAACTGCGTGGTTCTCCTGGATTCTGGCGCACTTGTGGGCTTTTTGGCCATCTTGGATTTTCTAAGCCCACAGCACCAAATGTTGCAGCATAATAGCTCAAACGTGGGTCAGGACACCCAACAGCTAGAAACATTGGTTGATCAGAGTCTGACGCATTTCACACCCCTCCTGTGCATCGCTGCCTCCCTGAGGTGCTGCCCCATCCCCACCCTCCTCATCCTCATCGTCATTTGTGGGTGCAGTTCAGCGTCAGGGGGCAGGGCCACATTTCGTCTGATGCACATATTATGTAGCATGACACATGCAATGACGATCTTTGCAACCTTCTCATGGCGGTACAGGAGTGCCCACCAGACCTGCTGAGGCAGCGAAAACGTGCCTTCAGTAGGCCGAATGCCTGCTCAATCACCACACGGGTAAGGGTATGTGCACGGTTGAAGTCCTCCTCGTGCTGGTTCTGTGGGTTCCGGACTGGTGTAAGGAGCCACCTCTTCAGGGGATAGCCTGCATCACCTGTATGTGGGCAACAATGTATGTGTCAGTCATGACATCAAATACCAAACATGATGTGCCACCATGGCATGCATTTGACTGTCACTTCGTACCAATTTAACATGCACAAATGGATTCACACTATGTGACCGGTATATGTGTATTACTCTCATGGACTGTTTTGCATGCCAACAACCAATGTATGCAGGGGGGTCAAGTGCCTTGTGAGTGCCCATCCACTGTGTTCGTTCATGGCGTTTGTTTTGGTGACCTGGCACGTGTCCTGTGATATCAACGCTCACATCATGGCAACATTGCTGTCAGCCTCATGATGATCCCACTGAGCACTACTGATGTTGATAGGGACATTTTTGGGGCCTTGGTGTCTGTGTAATGGTGTATTGATGTTTCTGTCGTCATGTGCGCAGTTATGGGGGACAGGCCTTTCAGTTGTTGGTGTTTGGTGCCGTGCATGTGGGTGAAAGTCAATGTGGTCCGAATCAGTACAATGCACTTACAGATGGTTGTGTCATGGTTGGGACACACCTTCATTCACATGGTAGGGCTGCTTACATCGGGCATTATGTGTACAGGTGTCAGCTGAAGTTTGTGCTGCTTTAGGGTATGAGCTGGCTCCAATGCCTTTGCTACTCACAGCCAGGTAAAGTATGCATCATCCCCCACCCCTTTCAGCCAGGTAAAGTATGCATCATTCCTCCTCCCCTTTCAGCCAGGTAAAGTATGCATCATTCCCCCCCCTTTCAGCCAGGTAAAGTATGCATCATTCCCCCCCTTTCAGCCAGGTAAAGTATGCATCATCCCCCCTCCCTTTCAGCCAGGTAAAGTATGCATCATTCCCCCCCCTTTCAGCCAGGTAAAGTATGCATCACCCCCCCCTTCAGCCAGGTAAAGTATGCATCATTCCCCCCCTTTCAGCCAGGTAAAGTATGCATCATTCCCCCCCTTTCAGCCAGGTAAAGTATGCATCATCCCCCACCCCTTTCAGCCAGGTAAAGTATGCATCATTCCCCCACCCTTTCAGCCAGGTAAAGTATGTATCACCCCCCCCCTTTCAGCCAGGTAAAGTATGCATCATTCCCCCCCCTTTCAGCCAGGTATGCATTGGTACGTCGATCACCTACCCACTTCACATTTCCATGGCCATTACATGAGACTCACCGAGTAGCCAGGATCTTGGCCCTGCATGTCGCTCCATGTAGCGTGGTATTGTGGAGTTCCTCAGGACCAATGAATCATGGGTTGATCCGGGGAATCGGGCACAACAATGTGTGAAGATCCTGTTGGAGTCACAGACCATTTGCACGTTGATTGAGTGAAATAGTTTACGGTTGCGGTACGGTACCTCCATGGCATGTGGGACCATCAATTCCACATGGGTGCAGTCGATGGCACCAATGCAACCAGGTATGCCGGCTAGTGCATGGAAACCCACTTTGGTGTTTGCAATCTCCTGGGCAGACCGTGGTAATGAGATGTGGTCGTCTGTGTGCTTGAGGAGGGCATCGAGCACTTGGATCAGTGTACATGAGAATAATGGTTGTGAAATGCCATGCAAGTGCCCCACTGTGTGCTGGTAGGTACCTGTGGCCAGGAAGTGGAGCACGGACACTGCCTTCAGTAGGGGTGGGATGGCGGTGGGTGTTTCTATCATGCTGACGATGTTGTTGTGTATCATGTCCACGATGGTGGTGATGGTGTCCCGGTCCAAACGGTACAGGGTGTGGATCTGGTCAGTGGTGAGGTTGAATGGGCTGGCTCTGATCCGTGGGATTGTGGGCTGCCTGCGTGGAGGCACTGGCTGTGCTGGTGGGGCTTGCTGGCCCTGCTTTGCCCTCCTTCTCCTCCTGTGTCTCTTCTGTGCTTCCTGTTGTTGTTGTTGTAGTTGTAGTTGTAGCACTTGCATTGCAATCAGGTTCTCCAGCCCCAACATTGCTAGTCGTATTGGAATCATTGTGGAGTGTGACTGGGTGTGGGAAGGGGTGGGGTGTGCTTGTGCTCTTTTTGTACTTGGTGAGTCTGTAATGCCTCCACCTGTGCTGATTCTGTGCACCTGTGGCAGCTGGATACACTGCACATGTCCATTTACGGTTGGTTCGCGATGGCGGAATTAGCACCATGGCGGTAAGGTACTTAATGGCCTTTGTGATGGCGTTAAGAGCATGTCCGCATGGTTCGTGATTCGCGTACCTATGCGCGATGCCGGTATTTACGGCGTGGAAGGTCGCGTGCGCGCGGCCTTGGTGCAGTTAGCGGCACCGTTAACTACGATGCCGCTAATAGCACTTTCACGGGTCATGATCGGACCTAGCGGAAAGCGATGCCGGTAATCATTTACCGGTATCGCTTTTCACTTACCGCCGGGGTCGTAATGAGGGCCATAGACTATGAATAACTTGTAGAATGTAAACTATGTACCAATAGGATCAGATTTTTTTGAATACGTGTGAGAAGTGTTTATGCGTCCATACGTTCAACAACTTACCAGAATGACATCATGTTATGTCGGTAAGTAGCAAACTTAGATTCTTACATTCGGCCCATAAAATTTAAACAATAACGTCATTAGACTAGTAGTTCTAAATTGAAATACCTGTATTTTAGGTAACAACATGCACCTCACATAATCTGAAGAAGCCGCGTCAACACTCAAATAAAGTGGATGCACACTGAATCTTTAATAAAAGCTAAGGAATCCAGTAAATAAATATATTCTCTTTGCACAAATCCATTCATAGAATACTAAAGTAAGTAATTGTATTAGTAAAACATTATAAATGTGTGTTCCACAGGTCACATTAAGATTGCCAAACTGTGCCATTCCTAAGAATAACCATTTAAGGTGAGGTATCCATGATGATTAACATATACTAACTAGAGCTGTTTAACCATCTTAAGAATCAAGACTAACATGTTAATTTTTGTAATTTGCTTCATAGAAATGTGATTTCAGCAGTTGAAAATGGGATGGCCCTGTCTTCATTGTTGGAAAAAAAGGATTGCTACACCCAACCAGTGAGCTCCCTGCTGCTCTGATCAGACCGGCCCATGGTATATAAAACGTTACAGTGGTCATGCCAGCCCTCCATAGTGATATTGTTTATTGCACCTGATAGGTCAATTTTAAGCTTTTTTTTCACCAAGAGCCAAAATTATTTAGAGTCAATTGACCAGGCAGCCCTTTGAAGGGCCAACCACTTGAATTTTCCTTGTTTCTTCTTTTTTCCAGCAAGCAAGGTTTTATGGTCGTTCCTGCATTTTTTAATCACCCCCGGAGGAGTAGCTACCCCGGACTTAAGTGCCTTAATCAGGGCACACTTGGCCTCTTGGCAATCATAGTCATACCAGCCCACAGATTTATGTGTAACCAGGGAATGGGAGCGTCTAGCGTTCGTGATGACGGGAGGCAGTCTTGCCATCACTAGTCTATAAAAGACAACCACTGATAGAGGAGAATGTGTCTCCACATACGCCACCAACACTGGTAGCAGTTCTTTGCAGATTCGTCTCAGGAATACAGCAGTTGGTACTCCAAGCCATCAACGATGCGTTCGGGCCAGGGAATCAGTCTTGGTTCCTGGGTTGACAAAGCCCCTTTGAACACTCGAGGTAGAAAAGGTAATATGAAAATTGAAGACAAAAGATAACTTTGCTCCTGAAGAAGAGAGTACGCTCTCGAATCACGTTGAGCTTCCTTTTATTATCTATAAAAATGTTTTGCAAAGAAAGTTTGTATTGATAGAATTAATGCTATATAAAGCAAAGTAAGAAATTGTTGATGAATGTATTTGATTGTATGTGATATACAGATCATTATATAAATACATGTCTAAAGATTAGACATTCTGAATAAATTGTTTGATAAGGAAAGCTGCACATATTGTCAAAGATTGTCTTCCTATCAAGGAACATTAATTACTCTAAAATTCTGAAACCAGATACATACTGTTTGAAATATTGACAGAAAATGTGTTTCAGTAATCATTGGTAATCATTGGTGTGCAAGGGATGGGAGTGCCTATGAAACATGGACACTTTGTTTGTTTCAACTTGTGAAGGAAGAATAGTAAAACTTAACAAACCCAGCCTAATTGATCGTATAAAGTTATCAATTACATTTCTGCAACACAAAGAATTGTATTACTTTGTCATACCATACTGCTACTTTGTAAACCTTGGACAAAAGGACAATTATTAGATGACCATGTCTCATTTGAAGCTGCATTCAAAGCAAATTAAAGCACTATAACAAATTCCAAACAATACAAATACATATTGGACAATGAACGCCAACAAGAGGAAGACCATGCAGTTCTAGTAGTTAAAGACATTCCTGAGGGCAGTCAGTGCTAAAATCACAGGTAAATGAACCACTCACAATGTATCTAGAAGTCACCTAGAAGTCACTGGAGAAATTGAAAATGGTTTTAAACATGAAACTAAAATGTGTAGGTCTAAGAATGATAAACTTGAGCTCCTGTATGTAAGTGTTGAAGCTGTTTCTGGTAAAATGCTCTTAATTAAAATAATCAGCACATTCCTACAAGACTTAACAACCAATAAGCTTTCATCTGTTTTAACAGCCCTGCGAGGTTTAGCTGCATACAACATATGCGGTGTAACTTTAAACCGACTACTGCTCTTCCCACTAGAATAACAACACAAATGAGGATACTGCAATTATCAGCAGAAGCTGCTACTGAAGCACACAGAATTCTAAAACAAATGAAAGTGCTCCTGATAGATGAAGTAAGCATGGTTTCCACCCTCATGCTGGCTTTAATTCATCTCAGAATGCAAGAAAACCTAAGAACTGTTTGGAAGGAAACAGGTTATTGTTTTCAGAGACCTCCTACGGTTAACAGCAGTAAAAGGTCAAACTATTTTCAAAACATTAGGACACAGAGAATGCCTGAACACACTTGGCAGCATTGGAAATGTAAATCTCTGGCAACTTTTTTGCTACAGAGACCTAACTCAAAACATGTGTCAGTCTGAAGATGTCACCTATGCTAAAAAATGTAAAAGCATTAGAACTGGTCTGCTTACTAAAGATGCAAAATCGATCTTAAATACTAGACTAATCAAGGAGCTCTATGGACGAAACACATCTGCTCCTAATGTCATGGAACAATTAACTCAGCAAAATATAAAATCATTGTCCTTAATGTCAACCCTTCTAAGCTGTAGTCATTTCAATGATACAATGTTGAAAAAAGATTTTCAACCCATACTGCATTTCAGCTCCATAGACAAACTAGAAGTGCACAGTAACAGCAACAGCACGACTAAATATCTTAGACAAATGTACCTCCAACACAACTGTATTAGAAAAAGTATTAACTCTGTGTCTAAACTGCAGAGTAATTCTAAAATGTAACCTTGACGTAGAGCAAGGTTTCGTCAATGAAGCAATTTGTACAGTGGTTGGCTTCCAAACCTATCCACATGGCAAAAACAAACAGTTCATCAGCATTGACTATGATAAATGTGCAGAAGTTAAAGAAATTGGCCCACAATAGCATGTTTCCTTCTTTTCAAAGACATTTAGGTACAGAGGGAACATTTCTCTATATCTCTTGCATCTGTCACTTTTCACAAATCGCAAGGCCTAACCCTAGGTCATGCATTGATTGACATTGGCAGCACAGTCTTTAAAGAAGGTATGAGTTACATCGCACTTTCGCATCTGCATACACTGATTGGTCTATTCCTAGTTAACTTTAATGAAAACAAAGTCAGCAATGACAGTCCTTGCATCCTAGAATACAACAGGTGACATGAACTGTACACTCCCCATCTAGATATGTATCCTCTACCTCAAAAAAAGAAACCTTTAAAATGAAAACAAATACAAACATAAGCTATAACAGATCCCCCTGCACTACTGCTAAAGAAACAAAGAACAATTGCTTCTCCATCAAATAATACAACCTGTTAGATATATTTTCTGAAGAAGATATGCCTAATTCTGTGGTAGTTTATTAGGGTGGTAAATAGTGGTATTTGTTGTAGCATAACACATCTTGTGATAATCCCTTTTATAATGTTGGCACTCTCCTCAGAATATACTCTAACGCCTATCTCCTTTCATCCTGGTTCTTTTGTGATATCAGATTCTGGACTTAATACACTTGGCTTAGGCAGTACATTTTCCATTCAGCAACTTATCTACAATGCTGAAAAAATGTCCTGAGGGCAGATCTGCTTAATTAAAAACATGCACAACGAAATACTGCACACTCACTGACTTTCTAACTATAGAATGCACATCAAATCATCCCCATAAAATTGTTTGCACGTGCACACTTCTATGTTGTTGCAGATTAAATAGACTAACCGGAGGTTACCAAATGCATCAGGACATGAAGTAATTGTTATACTGTGTCTTTATCATGACAGATAAACTCACCAGTTACACATGATAACAGCCCTGCGTGGAGTACATTTGCCATTGCGATCATGAACAAAAAACAATTACAAACGGGACATCTCAAGAATAGAAATTAACTATAATAAGCCCTTCACCCGGACCTTGAGTACGAGACTTGGCAGGAATGACACTTTGTGAACATCCAACTATAAAAGCAACACTTTGTAACTTCAGAATCCCATTCACTTTTGACATTAAAACATTGCACATGGAATGAGTCCTTCCTGACTGACTAACAAACAGGCACTTCCTGCATAACCTCACTTAAAACCATAATTACCTAGAAATGTATGAGATTCTTTGCACTGCTAACCGTGGAGAACCCCTCTTTCTTGGCTCGCCACTGATAAGAAAGGTCACGATCTCTCAGCACTGGCTCAGCCCAGCTCTCAGCACAGGATCCCTGTACGTCTCCTTGCAAGTTAGCCTGCCCGTCTCTCATGAAATTTCTGAACATCTGAACTCACTCCCTCTCTCAGCTACTTTTAAAAGCTGTTTTCAATCAAGAATGACCCTTCCCCTTGCCTCACCTCATCCGTTCATCCCAGCACATTTCAACTCAAGACAGCAGTTTTTTGCTAACCATAGCTGCAACATTTCTTCCTGCACGTTTAACTCCATTGCAGAAGACCAGTCATTTTCAGTTCATTTGATCTGAGCCCATTTGCACTCATTTGTTAATGACAGATTATAAGTTATTGGGAAGGGGTTGTTAGTTATCTCATATTTGTGTTTATAATTATAGTGCAAGCCGGACAGATGAAATGTTACCCTGAAATATAGCATTTTGAAAATATGTGCTCACTGTCAGAATGTGTGCATTTCATTTATGATGTGCACCGGCCATTTATGATATCCGTATTTCTACATGAACCCCCTGCCATCACTTATGTGTGACCCTTGTACCTCACAGCCCCCAGTTATCCCTACATAGTATCCCATACAAACCTCAAAACTGTCCAGTTCAAAATTAACTGCAGGCACATATAAATTCACATGGCCAATATGTGATACTAGCAGTTCTTCGAAGAGCCAAGATAGTTAGAATAAGCCAACAGGTATCTAACTACTTCAAAAATACCTATGGCCATGTCCCCAAGAATTTGGCAACTGGCCACAATAGAATTAAACCATATAAGAAGTATGTACAATACACCTTCAAATTATAAAACGGGCCCTGAAACCCCTGTAATCCAAATGATGTCTGTGGACATCAAAAGTGACTGCGGACTCAGAGGCACATGCACACCTTTTTTACAAAAATGAAAACAGCTCCATGTCAACTTCATTCCACTCTTCCGCCCTTTCCAAATCCTCTTTTGGACACCAAATAACCCAAATGTGTTTTCCAGACTTTTTTCTCACTGCACTGTTCACAGTAAGTGGCGATGTCTTCAGACTTGAAGGCACCTGCAAACCCTTTTTTCACCCATGAAACGGCTCATGTCAACTTTATTCTACTACCCCACCTTTTCCAGGCCTTCTTTCGGCAACAAAATACCCCCACTATGTTTTTCCACACTTTATCCTCACTGCACTATCTGCGAACACCAGCGGTAGTCTGCAGACCCAACACAGCGACCGTTGAAAAAAAAATATGACGCATCTCAAATTTTTCAACATCCTCTCAGCAGGTGAGTATGATGTCTGAAGACATCACGCTGGACCCTGATTGGTCCAGAGGCATCCACTGACCCTGAATCAGGAAATGAGTCTGCAGACCAGACCATTTTTTTTACCTACTTTTTGGCAATTGTTTTAAAAACACGCTTTCTGGACCAAACTGCTGATCCTAACTCAAATTTGGCTAAAATCCATCCAGCGGTTTGGGCTGTAGGCATGAGCAAATATTTGTTTCCATTTTATGAGGATTTCTACAAATTGTGGGAGAACCCGTATAATTTAGCTACCCTGGACGAAACCGCACCAAATTTCACAAAATCATTCTGAGGGGGACATATACTTTTTTTGAAGGTTTGGTTAGGATTCGTCTGGGGGGACAAAGTTATAAGCTGTCCAAAAGTGTTATTTCTATGAGTTGAGAAACTTAACTATAACTACAGGGCCAATGCCCCAGGCCCTTTAATATGGTTGTATGGCTTTGGGAAAAATACACTTGATGATGATGACAATAAATTACAATAAAACCTCGATATTCTTCTAATGACATTAATTTGAAATACATGTTTTAATATGTTCTAATATATTTTTAGCAGAGCATGCACGACTTTTGAGTACATTCTTATTTGCCAACCTACCCTGGCACACACTATAAAAAGTATTCCTCTATTCAGCTGCAATGGACCTAAAAGCATCATCAAGACTTAGGCCCTCATTACAGTTTCACCAGTATCCCATTTCAGCAGGATACTGGCAAAACTACCTTACCGTTTCTGCCGCCCGATATCCGATATCCTGGCATTACAAGGATATTACAGGCGGCAGAGATGCCGGTAAGCTCCCATTCCAAGGAGTCATCGATGGGATTGCCAGTGTAAGTGATTCCAGCATTTATTTGCTGGTAGGTCAGCCCTGCCAGGAGATAACTGCCCCCACCAGCAATTTTGTTTTTCCCCGGTCTGGAAAAAATGCTGATGGCGGAATTACCGGCATCTTTCCAGACCGGGGAACTTATAATGAGCCTCTTAGTCTATCTTTAAACAGCATTCTCTTTATTGTTGCGTTAAAATCACTTGCTTTTTCACTTCACAGAAATATTCCTTAAGCATGCGCTTACATTATCCCTGACATTGAGTAAGAGCCATGCTTACAGTTTAATGAAGGGACTTTGGAATACCAGCTAGCTAACTTAGTCTTAATTACATATTGAGAAAGGGAGTTATCAATGAAAGCAGCGTATTTCCCCATATCAGCTTCTCTGTCATAGATAGAATCTGGGCCAAAAAAGACAGATAGATGGATATTGTCATCAGGAATGTGTCTCTCCATATTTTTAATCAAGTCCCCAGCAAAAGCATCAGCAAGTATAAGCGTGAATCCAGATCTAATGCACTGGGAACTTCACTTTAGCTCTGCACTATCTTGACATTGTGTTCATGTATTGACCCCTGCTGATTGAGGCAAATGTAAACAGACAATTATGTTCAATCAGATTCCATGTAAAAGGAAATAGAAATCTGCCTGTAACTATACAGGAACTCACATCTGAGCTAGTACTGAACTAGTAACGGAATGTAAGCGATATCTCCTAATAGAGTAAACACACTGAAACCTAGCTACAAACTGCAAAGTCCCAATCAGAGAATGAACATGCAGAATACTTATAAAATAGGATTATTATTAAGAAAGTAGTAAGTGGATTAAGCAATATAGATTAATAAAAGGCTTTCTGAAGCGTGATTAGGCTACAGGTCTATGGACACTGTGATGGGATTATTGGAGTGGAAGTTTGTAAAACTTCACACTTGTTTACCTTTCTGCTATTTAGATGAACAAAAAGCGACATCGCTAATAGGAAACCTCTACGCCATGTTATAGAATTACTTTTTTACTCACTGAAAAATAATTTGAAGCCCAACTTAAACATTTAAGGCGTGAAATGCTCCAATGTCAAAATTGTATCAAGAGCCCTGCACGTGCCATGAGAAATGAGATACAACTTGTCATCTGGGATAGATCTGGTGTTTGAAGCACACCACCTATGAGGGATGGAGACACTCTTGTGTCATAGGCGTATTGTATCTTTAAACGACAGCCTAATATGATGTAATGCATTTATTACAAACAGTAGCCTAGGCAGGCTGTGGTCTGAGGGGCAAGGCATACACTCATTTCAGCAAGAGCCAGCCTTTGACATTATATGCAGGGGGGTGGATGAGTAGGGTTGGGAATATACTACTGTTCACAATTAACGCCAATAACACTGACAGTGTGTCCATAACAAAACACACTTAACATTGTAGTGCGTGTCTTCACATTGAACAGAAGACAGCAAAGAAGGTACATATTCAAACAAAATCTCTTCAACACTAGGGTTATATATGTAGCTGGGGAAATTATGTTTGATTAAAGATTCCATAATTTCACCCATTTGAGCCTTACATATATGCAAGTCGAGCATGGGCAAAGGAGTGAACACACATCGTACTAGAAGGAAGCCCCCTTTACTAACTGCAGGATATTTGATTGCCATTTTGCAAAGTATAAGTGCACGCAGAAACTGTACATTCAAGTTAAGAGCTCTTTCACGAGTACATTAAACTTCTATAAAGGAAAGCTCTGGGGCCTATGCAGAAATAACCTGCAGTCGAAATGAACACATATAAAGCCATCGTAATTGTGCTATTCCCAGCTCAGACTCAACTGAGCTGGGAATAGAACATTATACTCAAGTATCTGACTGAACATCTGTTCTATCCATACCAACACACGTATTTGTAGATTTAGAAATGCTATACACGTTACATGTCAAACAATGAGTACAAGCAGATGACTAACACACAGGAATTGATTGTCACACATGCTCTTCTGGGTTGAGTGTGGAAAAAGTAGAGTCTTGCATAGGGTAGATTTAAGAGACCTCAAGTTATGCCGTGTAGTGTGTGAAATAATAAAGCAGACCTGGCTGTTAGCTACAGATTATAGTACATTCTTCTTCATGTATTGTTTTGTTTAAAATATGTACAGGAATAGCAAATGGCAGGTAAAATATGCACATTAGTCCAATTGAACAATCATTTAAATCTTGGAAATATGTTTAAGAAACCATACTGTCCATGCAGTAGTGATGTTAGTTGGGAATAGTGGATCATGATTTTTCCGCCATTGCTAACAGTAACTTGAAACGTGTCCTTCATGTATTTCTGTTTAATGGATACAATTGGCCAACTCCGCATCAGATCTCAGTAATGGTTTGGCCCCAATTGTGCTTGTATGCTGTTTGTGCACAGTCTTTTGAGGCACTGTTTATCAATGTACCACTGTGTTGCGTATTGCCATTCAACAGGAGTTGCCCTTCCACCTCAAACTGTCATTTTGACCACTCTCCTCCACCTGACAAGTAGGGACACTGTTAGGTATCCAAGTTTGCAAGATGTGCACATTAGGGATCTCCAGAGAAATCTGTTTTTGAATGTTTGTGGGAATTGGATTACGTTTTTGGCACATAACCTAAGATGTGCACATTAGGGATCTCCAGAGAAATCTGTTTTTGAATGTTTGTGGGAATTGGATTACGTGTTTGTCACATAACCTACTCCTTTGGTACACATGCTCAGTCATAAACTCGTAATGTGGGACACATGCTTGATTCTTCACTTTTAATTGACAACCAGTAGACATTTCCTGACGTGGCGGAAACACCTGCATGACAGCTGCACTTTCGGTCGCTTTGAATGCATGGACACTATAAGGGTAAGGATGCAGCATGCTATTGAATGATTTGGATCACATATGTATGCTATTTTACAATAGAAGAATTGTAGTGGAAGAAAGTTGTGTCGCCAGTGTAAGCATTCATGAACACACAGGTATCGTTATGCAGTTTAGACTCACCAGGCTTAGGATCTGCTGTGTCCAGACCAACACATCCCTGCAACGCTCCTGCTACATCCTCCAGTAGAGTCATGTGGTCATCTGCAGGTGGGCCTCCCCCAGTGGCATCGGCGTGGCTGTGCATATCTGGCCAGCTTTACATTTGTCTACCATCTCAAGTCTACCTGGCACTTCAAGACTGGTCAGTTCTTACCATAGGGATTTCTTGAAGGCTATGCTGGCCTATTGTCCATGGAAGTTGAACAAGGTGGTATAGATTCTCAAAAATGAGCATAAATGAAAAAAGTGCAGAGGATGTGCTGGTTTCTTTTACACTCATTCCTGAAATGTGCAGGTCAACGTATTCTCCAAGGAGACCTGCACATTTAAGGAGGAGCTGGATAGTGGTGCAAAGCTATGCACTCCAGCCCCCTTATATACATTTTCAGGAGCACGCTCCTGACACTAATGTATTGCAGGCTCCCTGCATACACATGGTTGTGGGAAGTGTATATAGGGCCCATCTCTGTAAAATGATCAAACAATAGCAAATCATTTCCCTTCCAGAAATGACTTCCTTGATTTGCACCTCCCACTCTCAACTCCCAACAGTCACAGGGGGATGATCCGCTTTTCTGAGCATTTCAAAGCACATCCCATTTGTGAATTAGGGATGTGCTTTTAGATTTCAATAAGCCCCTCTTAGTTGAGCAAGTGTGCAAAGTTTTGAAAAGGGGATCTGAAATGACCGCATTGAAGATGTGCTAGTTTATATGGTCTTTGAGAATGGACAAGCTCTTTTTTGCCATCACTTGCTCCAACAAAGGTTTGAGAACCTTGTCCAGAGATTTCATGCTCACATACGTCAATCTCTACTACTGTGAAGTTTTGTACCCGTTTTCACCTGTGTCAGCCTCTTGTCCATGCTGGTCTCTTCTAGATGGCTTGGTGTCCTGTTAAATGCTACCATATTAAGGGGGTAATTCATGGAATACATGTGCGCCGAAATCAGTGGTGCAAGCTGGCGCAAGTGTGAAACAGCCAGCGCACGCGTGCAAATTGACCCCCTTGGAGAAGGTGCTCAATGTACTGCATTTTTTGGCCACTGGGTCATTTCAGCGGACAACTGGCATAGTGAGGGATGTCTAACAGGCCGCGCAGTCACACTGCCTACACCAGGTGTTGGCAATCATCACTGTGCGCCCCTCATTCCTATACGGAACCCCACCACACCACCCCAGGTAAGATACAACACAGGCCATATTGCAACCAGGGCCGTAGTGGAGCGCACATTCGGAGTGCTCAAGTCACGTGTCCGCTCCCTTGACCGCTCTGGTGGACAGCTACTATATGCACCCCGAGTAATGTGCAGGATCATTGTGGCAGCATGTGTCCTGCACAACGTTGCAACACGGCATGGTGTACTGGTGGACATGGTGGTGCCTCCACATTCCCAACCTCACGCACGGCCACTGCACATGGGAGGGGAAAGGGCATGTGGCAAGGCAGCCCGTACCCAGCTTGTGGCCACATTTTTAACCTAAACTCCAACTCCTGGGGAGTGCACACAGGCCTGGCACATACCAGGTAACAATCGATGATGACAAAGGGACAGTTAACTGTCACTACCTTACCACCCTGAGAATGTGTCCACGGAAGTGCCATATTGTGTGCATCCTTAACTACTTAAACACAACCAATCCCATGTGACTAAAGGGAACACTTGCAAGACATTCAAGTTTGACAGGGATGTTTGTAAGGAAAGGACTGGTATGCCCCCCAAACCCTCCCAACACTCCTGAACCCTGACTGCCACACCATACCATGGCATGCAACGGCAAAATATCCAACCATATGCACAACACATGACACAATAGTCATGAAGTGCCACTTGAGAAATGTAAATAGGAACCAGACAATTATACCTCACATGCAATCGGAAGAAAGGGGTGACCAAAACCTCACACCCTGAAAACGGTGCCACAAATGCATGCCACCAGTGGTGCAGCCAACAAAAGTCAGAAAACCTGTTGCCATGCACATTGGACAATTGCAAATTGCCATATCAAACACTGCACACCGCACAGCACAGTGAGTGTGCATTGCATTGTTGAAAACCCTTCTGCATCATTTCAATCAATGGCATTGAACCAAATATTACCCTATCATGCACGTACACGATCAATGACTCGAAGTGAACATGGATTGTTGTGACACAGCATGCATGAGAAGGCAATCTGGGTGCATGCGTTTGCATGGTGTCAATGTAGTTGGGGGGGTGTTGCCAAAGTGTATTTGTCCATATGGACATGCCTAGAATACATGCATGTGAAATGAAGTGAATGCCAGTGTCCCGTACACAGCACATATGAACATAGCACCAAGGACCTCCCTGTATCTCAAACCACACCCATCCCCTGACACCTCAAAAGAAATCACTACATTGACCAGCAGAACATGTCATGTACAGAGTACACCACATCGGCAATGGCAGACAGTGGCCCATTACTGATTCAGAGAAATCCATAATATGACCAACACACAAACTTCATCAAAGCGCATCAATGAGGGAGTGAATAAGGGAGAAGAACAGTACATCCTAAATGTCCTTCAAACATTCCATAGTGTGATAATGAACTGGAAAAGCAAAGTGCATATCACTATTGCCTGGACCAATAAGGGAGAGTCTAGGGTGGTAATGTAGGAGGACATAACTAGCATCAATTATTCCTATGCCTGACGGGAATAGTCGCAGCGCAGGAGTCACATAAGGAGGGGAGTGATGGAAGAGGAGGGAAGAGGTGAGGAGAGTAATAAAATAAGTGCCAAACTGTGGTAGGTCTACAAAGAATTAACATACTGCTGGGGAGGCAGAGAAGAAAGTCAGAAGGGAAAGGGGGAAGAGATGACCTGTAATCAGTGGTGGAGGGACTAATGAACAAATTAACTGTCAAAATAATACTTAAAATGGTGAAAGTGGGGTGTGGAAGGACGGAGGCAGAAGTGCAAATCTCTGCAAAGAACAAGCTCCTACATATCACCATGGCCAGTGGCAATTGGGGTAGTGGTTGAAAATGACAGCCAGAGTACAAGGAGGAGGCCAAAGGGTGCTGGAGAGGGAGGAGAGTAGGGAGGAGGTGGCCAAGCTCAAAATGACTAATGGGGAAGATGGTGAAAGAAAGCACACACATGGGGCAGAGGGAAACCTGATGGTGTAGGAAAGTAGGGGATATGTTGATGAAGGGGGGAGACAGAGGGATACTGACAGGGGCAGGGGAGACAGGGGGTATTCAAGTGACTGAGAAGGCATGTGGACAGGGCCACCTTAGTGGGCTTTTGATAGTGGTGGCAGGCTCAAGCATCCTGGTTGTCCTGATTGTCACAAGGGCCAAGTGCAAACAGTGGGAATGGGGGAGCAGGTCCAGGACACAAACTGAAAATTTAAATGACAAACAATGTAGTCATAACTCAGATGTCACGTCCAAACACCAGCCAGGGCTGGGAAATGTCCAAAGTGGTGCTAGCAAGGAATGGGTGGTTGTTGAAATGCATGGTGACAGGGGTAACTCAGCGTGCAGGCTTCATGTGGCATATCAAAATCACTGTGGGAAAACTGTCCCAATTCAACTTTTGCAGCACATGGACCCCTCCCACCATCAGTGTGTTGTTTGCAGCCAAAGGGTGCATGGTACCAGTTACAGCAAGAAGTGCATCAATATAGACAGTCAATACATAACAAACATCTCAAGCAACATGATGAAATGCACAATCAGCTTAATACTCACCAAAGTGAAGTGCAGACATGCATTGGAGAAGCCATCTGGAATACCCACTTGGGGTGTACACAAAAGTAGAACTGCAGGTTTGCCACAGATATGAAGGAAGCCCAAAGCCCATGTGTGATATGCTGTTACACCAAGCCATCCTTGCCAGCCCATGGAAAAGGGAAGCTAGAGTAGCATATGTGTCAGGACCCCAAGCAAAAACATACACAAGACAGGCCTGAATGGGCCCAGGTGGAACACACAGTGGATGCTCCTGACTCATGGCCCTCCAAACAACATGTCCTAACAAAACAGACCCGTGCATCTAATGCCAACCATATTCCCCCTCCGCCCCCAGTACAAGCACGCAACCATCCAATGCACCCACTCCCAAATTACCCATGTCATGAGAGTCTCAAAAGAACCACCATGGCCAAGCATAAATGTACAACAGAGCCACACAGTGGCAACACATGACTTAGGGAATGCTCATAGAGACATGCACAAAACCAATGAGAGTAGACCACACCAATAATGAAGATATATGACGTAATGAAAAATCATATTGAAAAATTAAACTTGTAAATTGAGAGATAATGAAATCAGTAAAAAAGAAAAGTGCAATGTTAAACAAAAATCCACAAGAGGAAAAAAGGGAAGTGGTCAATTTCCAATGTCCAAATAAAGTACTTGAAAAAATCCAAAAAAACCCATTGATCCATGGGATGTTAAAATAACTAAAGTATGTACAAGTTGGGAACTATATACACTGCAAGTCCAAAGGGTCCATGATGCCCAAACCAAAGGAAACCTACCAGAAATCCTACAAAATAACTATGTTATAAAGTGGAGCTAAGTCCATGAACTCCAAAATAAAAAAAAACAAAGAAAACCTAACACTAAATAACTATGTAGAAAGGCGGCAGGCAAGTCCAACAGCTCACTCGTTTATGTTCCGGGCCAGGGCATCATCAAACTCCTTTTCAATGTCCTGGAGGTGGGCCTCTTCCCTAGCCTCGAGGTCTCGCAGGGATGCAGTCATGGCAGCCTCCAACTCCCTGCCAGTTGTCTCGAGGCAGTCGTCCTGCCTCAACGCCCTGCGCATGGAGTTCTCCGCCCTGACCATAGTGAGCCGTGCCTCCTCCGCCCGTCACCGCTCCACATCTATTTACTGGCCCAACCACTGCCACACGGAAGACACTCCCAATCCAGGGTCCTCCTGCCCTCCGGCCGATGCCTGCCCCTCTGATGTAGATGGCCCCAAGCCATGATGCCTCCCATACTGAGCCTGCCGCTGCCTCCAACGCAACTGCCTATACCACCACAGCAGCATCCGGGATGATGGAATCCACCGTTGCCGTCGTGCACGTGCCCTGCCTGATGATGCCGGTACATTCTCCATCCGCTGGGGTCCAGTTGTTGGGGTGTCCACCCCTGCTGGACCTCCGACTCCCGACTGTGGCTTGAATGGGATCTCTACCAGGCTGGCTGCGTTGGTTGGGGCCGATCCACAGGGGGCCCTGGTGACATCTTGGCCGGAAGACGACACAGAGAACGACTGGCGTATGGTGTGCACAGAGTAGGAGAGGGCCACAAGAGTGGCCGAGACATGGAGCAAACCCCCGACCATGGACCCTCCCAACTGGGCCACGTTGGCACACAGCTCTCTGTGATGAGGTGCGTGCTCCCCACAGGAAGTAGGCATATCATCACAAATGTCATGTGTGCACAACGCAACACCAATCAGGATGGACTCCATCCGGTCACGGGTCCGCTCGTCCACAGGTAGAGGAGTGTTAGATGACATGGATCTCCTCTACCTGCGGATGGGCCTGGGACGTGGAATCCCTGCGACGTGGTATCCCTGCTGGTGCACGGTGATGCAGTCACAGTGTCAGGGACAGAGACATGCACAGGCACCCCCACTGTGACCTGTGCTGTCTCCTGCCCCTGCCCCTGGACTGCACCACTTGCACCAGTGTTACCATCCCCCACCAGGCCCCATGTGCGTCTCTGTAGCGGCCTCCTCCGCCTCTATACCCACCACCAACCTGGACGGCTTCGCACCATCTTCCACCGTTGCAAGCCCCTGTGGGGGCTCATACGCCCCTTCAGCTGCAGCCGTAGTAGCAGACGCGGCACCAATCCCCTCACTCCCGGATGATGTTATTTCCTGGGAGTGTGACTGGGCCTTGCGTCGCCGCCGGTGGAGGCATCCCTGCCGCTTTCCTCAACAGCGCCATCTCTGCCCTCTTCTTCACTCACCGCTGTGTAAAGGGAGACATTGAATACAAGCATCAGGGTACTGAACTATAGTCCCCTAGACACAAAGCAATGGTACATGAGTGGCACTGTCAAATGTCACTTCCATCATGTCCCTCCACAACACATGGGTCAGTGCAGGCAACACACATGCAGAAACAGGCATGGCACATGCAACATACATTGGAATCCATGTCAAAGGCACCATAGTTGCATCCGATGGTGGGCTGATTCTCACATGCACCATGGGACATGCTGGTCACATGCACACACATCACCGGAGGGTCATGCATTTGGCCCGGTATACCCCCAGACACAGTGGATACAAGGATGACTAGGCTGTATCAGTGAATCAACACATCATCACCGGCATGTGTCATGCATCGATGGCGCACACACTACTCAGACACACGGACATGTACATCATGCATGTCCATGGCAACAGCACACATCTCTCAAACCCCAAACATGTCAAATTACAGACACATGCATGCATACATGTGTGCGTTCCGCATGCTGCTCCGCATTATGCATTGTAACACATGCACCATCCATGTGGGTCACGCCTGACTGGACTCACATGTGGCACCATCATGTCCCTGCACACACACATCCAAACATGACCCATTTCACACATGCAGCCAAGTAGCTAACTACCAGCAGGCTGCAACATGCCCTTTTTTAAATGTGAGTGCATGGCCACTTACCACTCGACTCCAGGCGGGCCTGCATCCTGAGGATCTGGTGGTGAAGCACTGGGCGAATGCACTTCAGGACCCTCATCTGCTGGGTGGTAAGCTGGCCCCGGTGCCACGCTGCTTCCAAGAGGTGCCGGGCCTTCTTGAGGGTCCTGGACTTGTAGTCCTCCCAGTGCTTCTGGACATGTTTGATGTCGCGTGGTGCCACCCCCTCCGTGTTGATGGCACCCACTATGTTCTTCCAGATCCTCTTCCGTCCTTCCTTGTCGGCGCTCGATGGTGTGAAGAGGGCATCATAATGCCCCAGGACTTGCTCCACCAGGATACCAACCTTTTCACTGAAGCTGGTAGCCCACTGCCTCTCTGGCTGCGGGTTGCCACTGGTGCCAGAAGGTGTTGTGTCGGACATGGCAACCCCCGAGGCAGGTGTGGGTGGGCAACTGGGTCCTGCGGCTGGGCTGTGGAGTGATGGTACTTCAGTCGGGAGTCTTCTGTTCCAGCAGGGGTGGTCACTGCAACTGGACCCCTGCAGATGGCAGCTGTTCAGGCACCAAATGGCAGGGCACGGTGGTAGCAGGCAGGCAGGCAGCAGCAGATGGCTTGTAGGAGGCTGCTCAGCTCTCTGGGGGCAGTAATTCGGCCTTCTGGGCAGGAGCGTGGTCTTCCATGTGTTGTTGCGTGGCCAGCTTGATACGGAGTGATTTGGCACGTAAAAGAAACAGCACGTCAGCGTGTTATTCGAGGAAAGACGCTTAGCGCATAAACGCGTCTGTGACGTAACACGCGTGGGCGTTTCCCTCGCCATGGGTTGAAGGTCCCACGTGGGTTGCCATCGCTCTGTATGTGCACTTCGTGGGATGCGGTGCGTGTATTCCGAGGGTGCACAAGGACTTTTCCATGCATTTTGGCTGGCGCGAGCAAGCTATGTGTATTCCGAGGGGTGCGTGTGGAGTTTTAAATGCATTTTCGCTGACGCGAGCGGGGTACGTGTATTCCGAGGGGTGCGGGTGGACTTTTACACGCATTTTCGCTAGTGCAGGCAGGATACGTGTATTCCGAGGGATGTGTCTGGACTTTTCCACGTGTTTTTGATAGCGCAAGAGGGGTACAAGCATTATGAGGGGTGCGTGTGGACTTTTCCACACGTTGTCGATAGTGCGAGCGAGGGTATGTGTATTCCGAGGGGTGTGTGCGTGGACTTTTACATGCATTTTCATGCTTGGGGGGCTGTATGCTGGTCCACATGCCTTTGCGCCATGTAGGGGATTTGTGCAATGTTTTTGGCGCACAGGCGGGGTTGGGGGCGTTACTGACGCTGATGCAGGATCGCTGCGCCGCTCTGCACCACGGCTGTTTATGGATGTTGAAATCCAGGAATACGCTGTGCGCTAAAATGGGTTTTGGCAAACGCGGCTGGCGCAGACTGCCACTTGTGCGCTAAATTCTATAAATTACTGCGTATGTTTTAGCCCTTACAGTGATGTTGGGTGCTTTGAAATGGTGTTTGGAGCTGCTTCCTGCTTTGTGTCTATTTGCAAGAGTAATTGCACACATGCGCGATGCATCCAATGTGTTGCTCACATTTTGGGTGGATCCAATGTGATGTGAATGTTTTTGACGCAGCTGACATGATGCACCAGGCACATGCATATCGAGTCAGATGTGCCGTTGAATGCACAATTGGTTACAAATCTTGTGCACTTATATTTTCAGTCTCTTGCAGAAAGCACTTTTATCTCTGGGGTTTCTGGTGATATGGGGGGTCCAATGACATGAGCAACAATGCAAGTGCATCTCTAGACAATTGTAGATTTTATTGAGATGCACTACTATTTGAGAATCTACCCTATTGTATTCAAAATGTTGTGCAGCGACTGGTATTAATTGTGATGCAGTCATTTGTATTCATTTGCCTATGACATTTCTTTCTAATCAGTGTGAGGGGTTGAGGGTTCACACTGCAATAGGTGCACCTAGCCTCAAAGCCATCACACATCCCAGTAAACCCCTTTCTCTGTAAACTGCTTACTTTATTTCGTTAACAACTCCTTGTTTGATATGAATATTGTTTGTAGCACTTCAAATATTTCATTACATCACACACAACAAACTATATAAAGATTTCAAAATAATACTGCAAGTAGTCAGCCTTTTATCACACAAATGGGCCTCATTACACGGATGGCGGTAAGGGAATAACGAAACCGGTAAGGGATTACCGGCATCGCTAAATTCCCTTACCAATCACAACCCGGATAAATGCTTTTAGCGCCACCGCTAAGAACGGTGCCACTAATAGCGGCTACGCCGCGGGCGCGCGATCCCTCATGTCGGAAATAGCAGCATGGCGCTAATAGCAGACCATCACAAGCCATGCGGACATGCTAATGGCGGCATGGATTTGGCCCAAAATGGCCATACTGGCATGGCGGAAATACCGGCATCGCGAACCACCAGTTAAGAGACATGAGCAGTGTTCCCACCTGCCACAGGTGGGCACAATCAGCACAGGTGGAGGCAATGGAGACTGGGGCAGCGCAAAAGGAGCACACCGCACCCTTTCCCGCACCCTTCCCACACCAAGATGGTTCCAATACTAGCAGCATTACATGGGCTGGAGGACATGATTACATTGCAGCACCAACAACAACAGCCGGCACGGAGGAGACGCAGGAGGAGGAGGAGGGCGAGACAGGCCCAGCAAGCCCCACCAGTGCACCTAGTAATACCACAGAGGCAGCCACCAATCCCCAGGATTCGAGCCAGTCCATTCAACGTAACCCCTGAGCAGATACACACTCTGTACCGTCTGGACTGGGATACCATCACCAGCATCGTGACATGATACATGACGACATTGTGAGCCTCATAGACATCCGCACTGCCATCCCCCCTCTACTGAAGGTGGTAACTGTACTCCACTTCCTGGCCACAGGCACCTACCAGCATACGGTAGGGCAGATGCATGGCATATCACAACCATTTTTCTCACGCATGCTGACCCAGGTGCTCGATGCCCTCCTGAAGCACACAAGTGAACACATATCCCTGAAACAGACTGCCCAGGAGATCTCCAACACCAAAGTCGGCTTCTATTCACTGACAGGCATCCCAAGTTGCATCGGGGCCATTGACTGTACCCATGTGGAATTGGTGGTCCCACATCACAATGAAGCAGTCTACCGAAACAGAAAGCAATACCACTCCATCAATGTCCAAATGGTATGTGACTCAAACAAGATAATCACATATTGTTGTGCCCGATATCCCGGATCAACCCATGATTCAATGGTCCTGTGGAACTCAACGATACCACGCTACATGGAGTGACATGCTGGACAACGTTCGTTGCTACTTGGTGAGTAGCAGGGCAAGCACATGGCAGTGTGATGTGGGGTGTGATGGGGGGGAAGAGATGCATACTCCAACTGGGTATGATTGTGGGGGAGAGTTGCATACTACAACTGGGTGTGATTGGGGGGAAGAGATGCATACTCCAACTGGGTGTGATTGGGGGGAAGAGATGCATACTCCAACTGGGTGTGATTGGGGGGGAGAGATGCATGCTCCAACTGGTTGTGATTGGGCGGGGGGAAGAGATGCATACTCAAACTGGGTGTGATTGGGGGGGAAGAGATGCATACTCCAACTGGGTGTGATTGGAGGGGGAGAGATGCATACTCCAACTGGGTGTGGACTGTCGTCCGTTGAATAAATGGACATGCAGATGTACGCCAATGTCCATCAAGGCAGGCCACAATGGGCCGGAAACAAAACCACATGCAATTTTGAAGCTGCACAACATTGAAATTAATCCAATATGCCAAACATGACACATGTTTGTTTGTTTGTTTGTTTATTTATTTATATGGCGCACCATACCCAGGGGCAGCAGGGTGCAGGCAGAAAGGATATGCAAGGCTTACAATGTTACAGAAATATACAGAAATATACAAGATAACATTATAGACATATACAATTAAGGATTACAGGAATGAGAAATATACAAAACCTTACACATAAAAATATAATATCTTTACAAAGGAGTGAAATATACAGATAAGTATAGGGCTCTTTGGCGAGAACAAAGGCCTCAAGTATCTATACAGAGGTGTAAAATGTACAATTAAGTACAGGGGTTGTTGGAGTTCAAATGACTGATGAGATTCCTTCTAAAGTTCTGGTAGGGTTGATCGGCTCTCAGGTTGTGTGGCAAAGAATTCCAGGATGTGGCGGCTTTCACAGGGAAACTGTTACCTCCAATCGTGGAGAGTTTGAATCTGGGAATTATCAGACAGTTGGAATTGATAGTTCTTTTTTGTCTAATGGATGACTTTCTCTTAACTTTGTCCATCAAATAGCTGGGGGCAGCATTGTTGAGGGCTTTATGGGTTAGGGAGGCCAACTTTAGTTTGATTTTATTATCGGTGGAGAGCCAATTGTGTTGGCGTCTGGTAGTGGAGATGTGTTCTCTTTTATTAATGCCGAGGGCAGCTCTCAAGGCATTATTTTGCAGGATTTGTAACCTATGGGTAATGGCTTTGTTAGCACCGCTATATAGGGCATTACAATAATCGAGCCTGGAGAGTATGAGTGCTCTTGCCAGGATCATGCAGCTATCATTAGACAGGAATGGTCTGCCTGCTCTTATTAATTTGCAGGTGTACGCAGTGGTAGATGCTAGTGAATTGACCTGTTTAGTGAATGACATAGTGGCATCCAGGTAAAATCCGAGAGTTTTTACCTCCCTGGATACTTTGATAATGTTGCCGTCTATGTTGAACTTGGCATATTCGAGGCCTAATTTGTTGATATTGGTGGGGGTACCCAGGATGATGAGCTCTGTCTTGTCATCATTCAGGCATAGGCCATGAGATGCCATCCATGCCTGAATGTTGAGATCACCCTGTTCACCAACTCTCTGTCCTTAGTGTGATCCCCTGAAAGTGGGAGGAGAATCTGAGTGTCATCTGCGTAGTTGGTGTAGGTGACACCCAGATGATCCAGATCGTTGAACAGAGGCTTGGTGAAGATGCCGTATAGTGTGGGGGAGACGCATGAACCCTGCGGGACTCCGCAAGTAATAGGAGAGGGGTCTGCTGCTGCTGAAGGGGTGAAGACTCTCATTGTTCTCTTGCTCAAAAAGGATTCAATCCATCTGATGGCTTCTGCGGAGAAATGAGTAGCTGAGTCCAGGTGTCTACAGAGGACCTTGTGGTCGACAAGGTTGAATGCCGCAGAGAGGTCAAGTAGGAGGAGGAGTGCTGTTTTTCCCTTATCCCTCAGATCATCAATTTGGGTCTTCGAGTCAATGAGGGCTGTTTCCGTACCGTGTAGTGGTCGGAAGCCTGATTGTCTGGTGCCTAGTAAGTAATTTGTGTAGTTCTAGGAATTTTTGGATCTGGACATAGGCCACTTTGTCCAAGATTTTCAGTAGAAAGGGTACCGTGGTGATGGGACGGTAGTTAGTGGGGATGAGGGGATCAAGCGTCTGCTTTTTAAGGAGGGGGAGCACCCAGGATTGTTTTAAGTTGGAGGGGATGCTACCTGAGGAAAAAGATGCGTTTATGAGTTTGGAAATGAAGGGCGATGGGTCTCTGGCTGCGTCCATGATTATGTGTGCAGGGCAAATGTCGCCTTTGCAGTTTGAGGGTTTGAGAGAAAGTATTATTTTCTCGACCTCCAGGGTGGTAGTTTTAGAGAAGGAGAATGAATTAGTGTGTGTGCTAGGTAAAACATTAGACGGAGGTTTGGGAGGGTTGGTGAGGTTTAAGGAGTCTTTTTTTAGTTGAATTTTATTTTGTAGGGTGTTTATTTTATCTGCTAGAGCCTGTTGGATGTCTGCGCACCAGGTCTGGTCCTTGGTGCAGGTGTCGGGTGTGGCAATGGGTGACTCAAGTTCCTTCAAGATGGAGAAGAGCTCCTTCATGCTTGAGTTGGAATTGGCAATGCGGTTGTTGTAGGAGTTCCGTTTAGATAGACAGATTTCAGCTTTGTATTGACGGGAAATCGTATCTAGAGTGGCTTTCTTTTCGCTGGAAGGGCATAGTTTCCAAGCAGATTCACATTTTCTCTTTTTTAGGCGGAGGGCTTTGAGTTCAGGTGTGTACCATTTGTTTAAATGGGTTTTGGGCTTGCTGGTGCGAAGTTTAAGTGGGGCAATTTTGTCCATGGTGTTTAACATAATTTTGTTATATTCGTGAACTAGTGTGTTGGGATCTAGATTGTCAGGCAATGCGTTTAGCGTTGGAAGGATGGCTGGGATGATTCTTTCTACTGTTATATTTTTCCTATTCCTTGTTAGGCAGGGTGGTGCCAGTGGCCCAGTTGTAGTAGGTGGTCTGGAGGTCAGTAAGTTAAATGAGACCAAGGAGTGGTCGGTCCAAGGTAGTGGTGTGGTAGAGGAGATGACTGCTGAGCAATTAGCATCAGCAACCCAGTCTAGGGTTCTTCCCTTCAGGTGAGTGGGTAGGTTGACTTTTTGTGAGAGTCCGTGTGATGAGATAGTATTGGCTCTGATGGAGGCATGCATGTCTGCTGGATCGTTAAACCCTAGGTTGAAGTCACCAAGTAGCAGTAATTGTGAGGTGGGTTTCGCATTGTTGTTTAGTAGGCTATGCAAATCTTCCTCAAAAGTCCCAAGCGGACCAGGTGGTCTATAGATCAGGTGGATGGTGAGGGATTGGGTGTTATTTATAGGGAGTTTGGCAATGAGGGATTTGCACGATTGCAGGATTTGAGTCGGGGCTAGTCTGAGAGCTAAACTTTCTTTAGATATGATGGCGATGCCGCCGCCACGGTTGCCCACCCTGTCCTGCCTGGATATGGTATAGCCATCTGGGATGGCCAGCATTAGAGACGGGCCTGCTGCATTGTGTAGCCAAGTTTCGGTTAGAGTGATAAAATCTAGTTTATCTTTAATGATTAGGTCTGCTATATCAAGGGCATGTGCGACCAGTGATCTTGTATTAAGGAGAGCTCCTTTATAGGAGTGTTCTTCCGTTTTTTCCGGGATGTTTGTATGAGAGATTGATTTGGACTTAGTTTTGGGGATGGTGGGACTTTTGGTGGTAGGTGGGGCAGACGGGTGCTTTAGGGCGACGGTGTTTCTGGTATGGTAGCCTTTAGTTTCGTCTTTGGAATCAGAGAGGAGTCTTCGGGGCGGCTCATATAGTTTAGAGAGTCTAGCGCAAAGTTTGCTGTTTCTTTCGATGGTAGGGCAAGGCCGGGAGACAAGGGTTGTTGGTCCTCACCTGCGATGATACCTTGGGCCAGAAGGGTCAAGATAATGGCTGGCTATGTAGGAATCATTAGGAGGACTGGTGGCTAACTGAGAGGGGGGGGGGGTCCTGAGTCGGTATCCTGAATGGGAGTATCAGGGGATGTGAGCGTGGCCATCGCACAGAGGGTGAGTAATACAGTTAGCATTTTCTGCAAATCAGCGCTGGCGTTGTGTAAGCAAGGCGGGAATAGCTGTGTAGATGCTATCTGGGAGATAGGCAGGTCTAATAAGGTAGGGTGACAGTCTAGATGTCCAGATGCAAGTCAGTGGAGTTCAGAGGTGCAGTAATGGCTAGGTTCTATGCGCCGTGGCATGGCAGATCCGATCACGGGGTACTGCAGTACAGTGGTAAAAGCAGGGGATAATGCAATTCAATGGAATGGCGGTTAGGGCACAGGGATTCAGTAGTACAGTGAAATGGCAGTTTAGACCAGGGGATAATGCAGTTCAGTGATATGGCAATTCAATAACATGGCCATTCATAGCCGGGCAAAGTGCAGATCAGTAATGTGGCCGCTCAAACAGGCTAAAATGCAGTGCAATCACTGGCCAATCAATTCAGAGCAAGGCAGAATACCAATCAATAGTGTGGCCGCTCAAGACAGGCTAAAATGCAGTTCAATCACTGGCAAATCAATTCAGGGCAAGGCAGAATACCAATCAATAGTGTGGCCGCTCAAGACAGGCTAAAATGCAGTTCAATCACTGGCAAATCAATTCAGGGCAAGGCGTGATGCATATTCGATCACGTGACCGTTCGGATCACGGAGATAACGCTGTTCAGTAAAATGGAAGTACCGATCACGGGGATAGTGTCAATCAATTACCTTAAGAGGTTATGCAGAGTCTGGTGGTAGTCGACCAGGGGTCCTGGCTAGCGGCGTAGGCGGCTTAGGACAGGCGAGGGACAGGCACTGTGCCTTAGGACGAGTGCCTTCGAGGCGTGGGCCGGCTCTCAGCCTGCCCGCTTGTGATTGGCAGTAAGTGGTGGTGGGGAGCCAATCACAGCGCGCGCAGTGCTGAGAGGCCGGATAGGAGGCGGTAATGATGGCGGGCGGCCATCTTGAAGTGAGGTAAGCCTCGTGGCTTCCAATGGCAAAATAATGCACTCTGGTGCAGATCTGGGTGCTCAGGATGCAGGAGGGGCATCTGGGCAATTGTGAGGGATGGCGCTAGGGTGAGAAGCAAAGTCGCCGTGAAGTTTCCTCAGGATGCGGGTGCGCTCGAGTAGCGCAAGAGGTGCCTACCTTTCTCCAGGCAGGGTACACCCGTTGCCTACTGCTCCTGCAGTAGGTGGGGGGAGCTCCTGCTCCTCCGAACGAGACGATTTTAGTGGCGAGGGACAGGCACTGTGCATTAGGGCGAGTGCCTTCGAGGCGTGGGCCGGCTCTCAGCCTGCCGGCTTGTGATTGACAGTAAGTGGTGGTGGGGAGCAAATCACAGCGCGCGCAGTGCTGAGAGGCCGGATAGGAGGCTGTAATGATGGCAGGCGGCCATCTTGAAGTGAGGTAAGCCTTGTGGCTTCCAATGGCAAAATAATGCACTCCGGTGCAGATCTGGGTGCTCAGGATGCAGGAGGGGCAGCTGGGCAATTGTGAGGGATGGCGCTAGGGTGAGAAGCAAAGTCGCCGTGAAGTTGCCTCAGGATGCAGGTGCGCTCGAGTAGCGCAAGAGGTGCCTACCTTTCTCCAGGCAGGGTACACCAGTTGCCTACTGCTCCTGCAGTAGGTGGGGGGAGCGCCTGCTCCTCCTAACGAGACGATCTTAGTGGCGAGGGACAGGCACTGTGCCTTAGGGCGAGTGCCTTCGAGGCGTGGGCCGGCTCTCAGCCTGCCAGCTTGTGATTGGCAGTAAGTGGTTGTGGGGAGCCAATCACAGCGCGCGCAGTGCTGAGAGGCCGGATAGGAGGCTGTAATGATGGCGGGCGGCCATCTTGAAGTGAGGTAAGCCTTGTGGCTTCCAATGGCAAAATAATGCACTCCGGTGCAGATCTGGGTGCTCAGGATGCAGGAGGGGCAGCTGGGCAATTGTGAGGGATGGTGCTAGGGTGAGAAGCAAAGTTGCCGTGAAGTTGCCTCAGGATGCAGGTGCGCTCGAGTAGCGCAAGAGGTGCCTACCTTTCTCCAGGCAGGGTACACCAGTTGCCTACTGCTCCTGCAGTAGGTGAGGGGAGCTCCTGCTCCTCCGAACGAGAAGATCTTAGTGGCGAGGGACAGGCACTGTGCCTTAGGGCGAGTGCCTTCGAGGCGTGGGCCGGCTCTCAGCACATCTATCCACATGTACATTGCACATCATACCATACCCCATATGACACAAATCAGCAACATGGAGCCAATATGCCAAATGGAAATATGCGCTGAACAACATCACAACAGATATGTGCCCTTGAGTGCATGCAAAGGGATCACCTGTAGCCATTGTACTGAACCACGACCGTACACCACTACTGAAGTGCCGCTTCACAGCATGGCAACATCGATTTCAGAATGGCAGTACACTAGCAGTGTGGTACAAACGTTGCCTGGGCCCAGGAACACTTAATACCTGACCTCACCCAGGATATGGCAATAACTGCCGGAGGCATGTATGGTGCATGTCCACTTGCAAGGACTAGCTCACCTTCTCACATTGCAGTTACACAGATCGTCTCCATGCATGCTGGGATTTGTGGCTGCCAATCACAATGCAAAGTTGATTTGTGTGATATGTACAGGTTGCACTTGATGTGAACAGTAACACGTCCCCATTGTTGCACCCATGCAGGTGATGCAGGCCATCCCCTGAGGAGGTGGCTCCTTACCCCTGTACGGAACCCACAGAACAGGCACGAAGAGGAATACAATCGTGCACATACCCGTACCCGTGTGGTAATTGAGCAGACATTTGGCTTTTTGAAGACACGGTTCCGGTGCCTCAGCAGGTCGGGTGGGGCACTCCTGTACGGCCATGAGAAGGTGGCCAAGATCACCATGGCATGTGTCATGCTGCACAATATGTGTATCAGAGGGAATGTGCCAATGCCCCCTGACATTGAAATGCAACCACCTGATGAGGATAATGATGGGGATGAGGAGGGAGGAGATGGGGCTGCAGGTCATGCAGGAGGCAATGTCCAGGAGGGACGCGATGTGCGACAGCATCTGATCAACCAAATATTCTGAATCACATGGTCCTACTCTGTTGAATGGATGTGGGTATTTGTCCACTGGGTTCTGTGGTGAAGCGCACACTGGGCCCTGTCCCCCAATAAAGCTCACATACTCAATGATGAGGTCCAAGCCTGTGTTTTAACTTGTCACCAGTGTGTTTAATATATTATGAGGTAAAGAAGTGCATGGACCCAACTACGCAAACACCCTTTCCCCCCTCCCCCACAACACTCCCAAAACACCCTTTCCCCCCACCTCCCACAACACTCCCAAAACACCCTTTCCCCACACCCCCCACCACACTCCCAAAACACCCTTTCCCCCCACCCCCCACAACACTCCCAAAATACCCTTTACCACCACCCCTCACAACAACCCCATGTATGGCTGGTACAACGTTGCTGTCTTGCTGTACATATGTCAGCTACATCGGGCTGGCCCTAGTTTCCATCCCCACCACGGCCATTAGGGGGTTGGAAGGGTTTGCGCCGCATAGATCGCAAGGACCGGTGCCGGGGGCTCATCTGCCTTGAGCTGGCAGAGGAGGAGGTGCATGGTTGTTCTTGTGGCAGTGGGGGGTACTGTCTGTCCATAGGGTCATCTATGCGGGTGAGGACCTGCCTCACTAGTGCCATCTCCTCACACAGCCTGTTGGTGCAGGCTTCCATGCCCTGTCTTATCTCCCTTGCATTCTCCCTGCACTCCTCCCTCAAATGTGCTGCCTCATCAACATGCTGGCCAACCAGCGCTGCTATGTCCTCCTGCCGCTGTCTGATGATGGCCATGTCATGGCCACTGTGTCTTGCTCGTGGGGTGGGTGCCGCACCTTGTTCTATGGGTAGAGCATCAGGTGAGGACACCGGTGGGCTCCAGCACCCTGCCACGATTTCATCACCAGACTGGGCATGGCTGCTGGATTGTGATGTTGGCCGTGGGCTTGGTTCTTTTGATTGGTGGGGGCTGGGGGTGTGCTCTTGCATGGCCAAGTCACATGTGTCCTCCACATCGGACAGTGGTGCGATGGCTCCTGCCTCGCCAGTGGAACTGTTGGCAGCAGACAGTGGCCCTTCTGTGGGTGGTTCGTGCGTTGGGGGGATCACTGGAGTGGGGGCAGCAATTGTTTCTGGCGTAGGTTCATGTCTAGGTGACGTGGGTGGCTTGCTGTGTTTGGCCCTCTGCAGGAGTACACTCCTCCATGTGCTGGAGATGTTCCTTGACTCTTTTCCCCTGGCTTGTTTCTTGGCAGGGGGAGCTTGTGTCGCAGTGTCCTGCTCATCGCTGTCAGTCTGTGAGCCTGTGGGGGACAAAGAGGGGGATGGCATTGGTGATGGGTCAACGTGCTTCATGCAGATGTTGTTCATCATGCTGTTCTATGCATTGGGACTTCATTTGTGGGCATTCAGGTCGTAGGACTGTTGGGTGGGTCATTCATGCATGGGTCTGGGTGGCACGTGTCTGTGGTGATGCGTGCATGTGTGTGTGTTGGGATGTGATCCTCACATGGGCAGGGTTGTGTGCATGTATGTTTGTGGCCACATCCATGAGCTGATTTAGGGCTCACATTTGGGGGGGGTACCTCAACTTTCACCGTGCAGTGTTTAATGTGGACACTCACCTCCATCTGATGTTGTGGGCGCACCAAGCTCCATTTCGCCGACTCCCTCTATGAATTCAACACCTATGGTGTTCGCGCAGGTCTTCTCCCACTCCTTCAGTTTGATGGGTGAATCGCCACCACCTCCTGTGGCCATGGTCAGGTTCCGATTGGCAGCCAGTATGCTCTGGACAGGGAGGCGGAGATCGTCCCACCACTTCCTGCAATGTTTCACAGTGCAGGTGGTGGTGCCCACCGCACTGACTTTCTGGGCCACCTCTGCACAGATGGCCTTTTTTTTTGTTAGGGTCTCACGCCGCATGTCATTTGCGAACACCACATCCGTGTTGGTGGCAAGCGTCTCCGTGAGCATGATGAGCTCCTCATTGGTGAATTTCTCCTTCCGCTGCCGATCCGCTCCTTTTTTGATTGCCTTGGGCATTGTCAGAGGGTCTTGGATGGTTTTGTATGGCACTGGTGTGGATGCAGGTCCTGGGCGCAGAGGATGGTTATGGATTGTGTTTTTAAAGATGGGCACCATGCTCTTTCCCGTTCCTGTGCGATGACGCTACTTCCGGTTCCGCTTATTAGAGGTCACCGCTAATGCCGAGTTGCAGGAGGTCGGAAGTGCTATCAGTGCTTTCATCTGCGGCGCAAAGGGTCTTTTCGGGGTCTTTACCGGCATGGCGGTAGGGTCATTACCGGCATGGCGCTAAGCTCGTGCCACGTACTTGTGATAGCACACAATTAGCGGCCTCTTGCCTACGCTGAAACGTTGTTAGCGCCATGCTGGTTAAGGCGGTATCTTACCGCCTACCGTGTAATGAGGCCCAATGTCTTTTTGTTTTGTATGTCTTGAAAGTACAGTAGTTAAACTCATATGGGATAGCTTTTTGGACTTACATCGTGTTATGCTCTGGCACAATAGAAATGGAGAATTGGTTAAATTGCGTCTTTAACAAATGAATTACAAACATTACCCTACCTGAGTTCAAACGTTGACCTGGTCAACAGAGTATGCTAAAAGAAACCTGTTGATAAAATATATTTTTACTTAGCTTTAGCTGAAGGCTGAACTTGCCCAAACAATATTTGCTATAGTGCTAATAACACGAATAACTTCTATTGTGTGAGAGACACATCGTTTGATTAAATTGCATCTTGTGTGACAATTAATAGATCTCCACGGGTTCATGGGGACGCTTCAAATTCAGGGTAGAAAGACATTTGCTCGAAATAAAAGACATCTCTACGGGTTAATGTAGATTTCTTTTTTTTTTTTTTAGATGTGAGAAAGATATTTCCTCATTGTAAAAGACATGTGTGCATGCTAGAAGCAAGATTTCACACAGTGCTGCCTTACTCAGCCCCGATATGTAGCTTCACAGCAGTAAATGAGGGTTATACTCTGGCCCCCCAATCACCGAGACAATAAAGATGAAAAGTACATTCAGTCCATTGATTTCAAACAATGTCAGCATCAACAACATAACAAGCGTTTCACCTGCAGCTGAGAAGAAAATGGAGCACTTCTGCAGAGCACCAGAGTGAAAGAGCAGTTTGGGAACCAGCAGGAGCAGAGTAAACAAGGCAGCAAAAGGCTGCTTGGAACCTCTTCTCCCGACGGCACCGCCCACAGAAATGAATGAGGCAAAGCCAAGTCATCCATAGCGCAATTAATTTGCAAAGTTGAAAGTGTCTTCCTGCTACAGCGTAATAGCAATACTAGATTGATTTCAAGTGAAAGAATAATCATCCATTTTCTAGCTAAGTGTTGTGAATCTGGGTAATTTATGGGGTGTCATCCAAGCAAAATCTCTAGAAAATGCACACACTGACCTCATGTTATGTTACCAGTTGTGGAAATGGGGAAAACGTGGAGAAACTTTACCTTTTTGAAAAAATGGTGTTCTTGCGGGAGACTGTGTAAGATGACGGAGTAAATATCAACTAATTTAGGATATGTCTAAGTAATCCTATATTGAGCAATACAATCGTGGACTCTTAAAGCAATTTAGGGCTTGAATTTTGATGCTAAGTACTGCTCTGTTCTATAGAGACCTTGCATGCCTGTGCTTTAGTCATGTGTACTGTCCACAGGGCAAGTTGAATCCGTAGTGTCTTTAAAGCTCAATCTTTAAACGTTTACAAGTGTAAACTTAAAAACGGTCGGTCAGTGATGGCTGCAAATTGGAAGAGATGTGCCTTCTTTTCTTTTGGTATCTGTTAAGTAAGTATTCTTGTCTTATTGTGAGGAATTATTTACAAATAGAACAATGAGGGTAATTCCATCGCAAAACGGAGTAATCCGACAACCAGAGTCTCCCTTTCCTGTCTACTCCATGCTAGAATCATAGTACCTTTATGCCTTGCCACATCAGTTATCTGATACATGGCACCCGCTCTATTCATGGCACAGAGCAGGCTCGAAGGTCACGAGATGCCCACTTGAAAGCCACGAAGATAGCCAAGTCCCTGTGGCGCAGAGGCATCATTTAAGATGTGCCAACACTGTACCCCAAAACTATGATGATATTAAGCCGCCCAGGCTGGTGGCAGGGTGAACACTAAATAAAAACTATGTCTATCTATAGGAATAGTGCATGGTTCTACTTATGATCACAAACACCACATTCCATTTGATATTGCACATGTGTCAGTTCCTGTGAGCCAGCTCCACTATGGAAGGTAATGTGTTTTCTGATCAACCTGGTCTAGCCCGCCATATGGAAGGACGAGTAACTGGAGAGCCAGGCCTCTCTTTGATCTCTTCATGAGGACAGGTAACACCCTCCTTTCCAAGAAAGCCACACAGCAGGCAGCTTTGCTGGTCCCGGGAATCAAGAGAGCACACCCATACAAAACAAGTAGTCACAATCCAGGGTGCTGAAGTTCTAAATTCCTTTGTTCTCAGTAAGAAGGAAAGGGGATGGGAGTATGACTGGCATAAGGGTTCTGGTGAATTGGAGAAGGTTTCCACCATCTTGATTCTCACAGATTCTCTCTCTCTTTCCAGTCCCCTCCACTTCCACTGGAGTAAAGCGCTTTGGGTGTGACATCAACAGGGCAAAATCCACTCCATTCTGGAGCAAAGATTGGCCCACTAATACAGGCTAGCTTTAGTCCAATCACCTGAGGACTTTTGCCATTAAAAGAAGGGGTCTTCAACCCCTTCTGCATATTCACTCAGTTTCACGCGGATCCTTTAAGGCTGCATATTTTGTTCTGAAGATCTTACTGGACTTCCTTTGGAGAAGTTGCACTCTGCAAAGCCCTCACCCTGAGGTGAAGAAGGAATCATCCAAGGTAGAAGCAAGATCTGTCTCTTACCACTCACAGGGTGCATTGGGAGTAACCTCTGGTGTGGATCAGGACCTACCACTATTCAACTGAATCACCTGAACTGGAAGAGCAGACACTGAAGAGAACCATCCTATCCTGAAGTCCCTCCTGCAAGGGCATCACAGAAACCAGAGGACCAGACCAGCAGAAGCTCCCTGTTCACTTCTTTTAACCGGTCACGCCATGTTCACCTTAAGTTGAACAAAAGGGAAGGCACTGGTTTCTATGCTCCTCCACCCTGGAGTTTATCATCCTGGGCACTGCAGCCCGCATCTCCAAACTCAACCAAAACTACTCAGCCTTCATCATCGATGGCAACACTATCAAGGTCGCCAGAGAAGTAAAAACCTTAGGTTTCTACCTTGATGCAACACTATCCTTAACCAAACAGGTGAACTCACTGGCCTCATCCACGGCCTATACATGTAAATTAATACGTGCCGGGAAACATTTCTTATCAGATGACAGTTGTCTTATCCTAGCAAGAGCCCTCATCTTATCAAAATTAGATTATTGTAACACCCTTTACATAGGGACAACCAAACAAATCATCAATAGAATTCAAGTGCTCCAAAATAATGCACTTAGAGCGGCCTTAAGCATCCCTAGAAGAGCACATATCTCAGAAATAAGACGTAAACACAAATGGCTTTCTACTCAAGAAATAATTAACCTTAAATCTGCCTCCATCATCCACAAATGTTTAAATAACAAAGCCCCAGCTACCTTTCAGAACGCTTCAATAGGAAAAATCCCTCCAGACCTAAAAGGACAGTCAGCCCTAACTGCCTCCTAGTGCCCAGATTTAAACTTACCACGATTGGAGGATCCAGCTTCCCAGTCAAGGCAGCTCACTTATGGAACGCCCTACCTCTTGCACTTAGATCCGACCAAACGTTCAACAACTTCAGAAAGAATACCATAAAATGGCTCACCGAGAATGCAACATAAATGGCACTCTACCTCTAGTACCTCCACTTGTACTCTACCTGACTTGCTATTTTGTTCGCCATTGATTTGACTGTTTGGTGGCGCTCTATCTGCACTTGTACTTGTCTCACCTGTAGAGCCAAAACACTGTCTACTCTGTAACTTGCTTGTTCTGTAACTTGTAACTTCTGTAACCAAGCTGTAAACTTCCTTGTCTCTTGCGCCCTGCTACCTCAGGGTCCGGTGCGCATAACAAATAAACAAACAAACAAGCAAGCAAACAAACCCATTGAACATTGCTTGTGCTTTCGACCAGATCGACACTGTATTGTGTCCCAGCCGAAGCTCATCATCTGATAGACCCAAAGTGACTGCTCCACATTGGGGTCTGAACCGAATCACTGGAGAGTCACTCATCGACTCTAACTGGGGGATACAATCACAGCTCGGTCCAGCTTTCCCTTGAACTATCACCTCATCTAGCGCACATCAATGCACTGAAGATCACCACTTCAACAACCATTGACCCTTTAAGAGCCACCAATCTACCGCACCAAACCTCTGCTTCCACTGCTAATTGACGCACACTTGCTCCCAGGGCCTCCACAATCCTACATGCCCAAAATGAGCCTTATTTAGCTCATATTGAGGTTCGAGCCCAGGTCTGACTGTGCCAGCCAACTACAAACTGAGTCCAGGTACTGTTGACTCTAAGCTGATATCTCTGTCCATTTGGATGCTAGAGACTGGTTAGATCACAGTCACCTCTGTTCTATACCAAGATATCCTTTTGTGGTTAGTACTTTACCTAGCACCCCTTGAATCATGCTCAGAGTGCTACTTTTCTCTAATCTGTTGCATATTCTTGGTTTTTCCTTTGGGGTGGGTTTTAGTATATTCTCTATGTTTTCTACCTGCAGATGCTGTGTTAGATTATATGGTGTTGTTTGGGTCACTTCTGGCTCACCTCCACACCCCTCTTAAGAGCATAGCTTTGCCTTGGGCCCACATTACCAGAAAAGGCAAAGGAGGTATATCGTTTAACTGTCTCTATTTTTACCTTCACGATTGTGTTCTGTTTTGGTTTGTAGAAATGTGAAGGCTGAGTGGGCCATTTTACTCCTACTCATCCTTGTACTCCAGCAGAATCTGATTTATCACACTATTGCACTAATGCATAATGTACTGTGTGGCTAAAGCATCCAGGCACATGTAGCATATACAGGTTTCACTACCCTTACTTTGCTTTAAACTTGCCAATACGGTTCTCAGTTAGAGAAAACACTACTGGTTTCAACCTGGGAACATCACAAGGAATTGTTTAACTGAGCCTTAGAGCATTTTGGTCAGAAATCAGCTTCAAGGCTGAAGTAAATATGTTACATTTAATTCCAGGCTTCAGGGTACTATAATATTATATGAAATTATACGAAAAGGGCTTTATGTCGTGCCTGTACACAAGTATTTCTAGGGTCGATAAGACAAGGGAGGGAAGAAAGAGGGAGGACAAGACAAATAATCTTACTAGGCCTTGCGTCATTCAGATCATGCAAGTGCGAGAATGAGAAGTGCAAGGGGAAAGGGAGGTGGGGAAGTGCAAGGGAGAGGGGAGGGGAAAACAGGGAAGCAATGCTCTGAGTAAGTGTAGCCAGGGCAGCGCATCTCTGGGTAGTGCAAGGAGATTCAAGGCACTGTAGGGTTACAATTACAGCCCCTAAGTGGGTGGTAGGCCCAGAGGCAGTGCAAGGCTGACTGATCAAGATCAAGAAAGAGCCTGGTACCCAGTGAGCCTGAGGGTAGCCAAGCAACCAGTCATTAGAGCAGACAGGTAGGTCAGCAGGGGAGGGAGACAGAGAAAGCAGAGGAGAAGAGGAATGTTTGAGCTGCCTCAGGAACTTCAGGTGGTCCAGCTCAAGTTTGTAAGGGGCAGGGAGGCCATTCCACAGGTAGGCACCTGCAGCGGAGAGAGATCTACCCCCGACTGTTCATTCAGGTTGTCTGGTGAAGCTCATAAACCCGTAGGTTTGTACTAGGCACCATCTTTAGCTTGAGCAGTGATTCCTAGTGGAGAGAAAAATGACTCCATTATTTATAGTAGAGAGATTATGATTGTTCATGAAGAAAACATACTTTTTCTTGTATCACTAAATGCTGGCACTAGTCTAACAGGTCTTCGATAAAACATACATGTTGATAGACCTGATTAAGGCAAGGTGATGAAGGGTCACTTGCTGGAAGATGGAGAGGAACAATGTTGTGTCAAACCCTTTTCTAACTCTCTTCTAAACGATTATCCATTATGCCAGGGTCAAATTGACACTGTGATTCTTGGTAGAAAAAGTAGAGCATGTATTTGTGGGGGATTGAATGTGGCGGTTTTGTATAGCCTCCAATGATACTTTGCCAGAACCTGTGGAACATCTCTCACCAAATACCATCACCCACATCAGTGCAGTGGTTCTGGCAACAGTTAAACAATAGATATCAAACACTGGCCATCATGGATAAAGCCACACCATGCTGAATCTATACACCTTATGAGGATGCAAGTCCGAAAGAAATAAGTAGGGAGACTAGCATATAAAATGTGCAAATGTGTCACTTACTATGTACACAGTACACAGTAAGTGACAGAGGGTGTGAAATCATGTGAAGGCACCCAAATCACTTGTCGTAAATTGGGTGCACCTGCCCCCTTGCAATAAATGTGCCTATTGAAACTAGAGTATGTTGTTCCTTCTGCCATACAGTAGGCTTCTGCATTTAAAGCAAATGTTGACGAAGAAATGCTAAGTTCCAATAAAGCTAGTAATGTTAACAGCAGTCCACTTTCCTCCTCTAAAATTACACCTTCATTATTCTCATTGAAAAAAAAATATATGCATTCACTACAAGTCATGTCCTACTCCTTCCAGTGATGTACTTTTAACATTAGATTACTTTTATAAATATTGGCCCACAAACACCAGAATGCAACATGGCATGAGCTTAAAAGTCAGAACTGCCAAAACAGCTTACACAAGATATGTGACCACTTTAGTTTTGCAAACTCCGTTTCATTGTAACATACAAACCCACACTTCACAGGAGCTTGTGTGAGAGCCACTGGTTTAAGTCACTGTTTGACACAGGTGTATAGCATCCTGTCAGGCTTGATGGGATTAAATCCTCTGATCAACAGGATCAATGTGTTCTACTCTGTCTATACTGCCTTCCCCGGTATGTTGCACGGCTCCCCACCTTCTTCTGGGCCAGAGCCATCTTCCTCATTGACTTCCTGCACTAGCATTCTTTGACAGACCCTATTTTTGTCCTCCATTCATCCTTTTTTCAGTGACTTCCATAAAGGCCGTAAATCAAAATGTATCTTGCTCCTCGCCTTCATTTCACAGTACCTTTCTCCTTCGTCACTTAGGGATTGCCTCTAACTATACTGACCACATTATTCCATGCATTGTATGTATAACCTTCCTTAGCAAATAGTCTGCTCTACTCACCTGCTAGGAATATTCGAATCTGCCTACCTTCATATTGCTGTTTCATCTTGAAAGTGTGTGCTGGTTACTCACTTTAAGGAACTTCAAATCTACCTACCTGCATAGTACAGTTTTGCATTTAGAAACTGTGTGTTTTTACTCATCTGTTTAAAAACTAGAACCTACTTCCTGCATATTTCTGTTTGTACTGGGAAATATGCACTTTCCTCTGCAATAGGAAAACTAAACCTGTGCGCTTGTCCAATTTCTTTGGCTGTTTAGCTCCTTGTCTCCCTCCCCTATCTCTCTCTCTCCTATCTCCCTGCCCTTGCCCTCCGTTTTAATATATGTGCCTTCTGCCTTTGCTGTATTCCTTACCTCATCTTTCACTCTAGGTTTGACTGCTGTATCCCTGTGTTGCTTTTGATTATTGAATCTGGATGTTTTAAAACTGCTGGCTTCACTACATGTTGGTGTAGAGGTGGAGCCAAGTATCCCTTGAGGCTAGCTATGTAGTGAATAGATTGCGGCATTCACCAATGTATACATATATAGGAGTAAGTAAAGAATGGATGTATATATAGCAGAGATGGACCAGAGAAGGAATGCCTTTTCCAGTGCGTCGCAGTTGAAAAACAATTGAATTACAGAAGTGAATCTTAGAAAGGCGAGGCTGAATCAGCCCCAAGAAGCCAAGATCTTATTGGACTGGGATGAGCAGACCTTAGTTACAATCGTGTGAAAGAATGAAAATCCTGCTCAGAAGGCATAGATGAAAACAAGGAAGACGCCAGAGTTTCATTAAATAGTAGAATTAAATTAAATGCACCAGAGCTCAAATATGTGGTCTTCAGTCACTTGGATGGATGAACTTGGACAAACACGACAAACCACACATACGGAGAGAGGCAGAGCATGCCTCTACACCATGGGTGTAATTTTAGGGGGGAACATGGGTGTCTGTCCCCCCCAACTTTCATGGCACACCATTTTGCCCACATTCATTTGACTGGGGCACCTTTTGTTCAGATGCCATGTCCCCCCCAGCTTTTTCAGCAAAGTTACTCCACTGCTCTACTCCCCTGTATTCTCCAGAGCAAAGAACATTTCCAAGGCCAAGTTCAAAGGCTTAATTGACGTGCAGACCACTGAGGTGATGATAGATGATATGCTAATTGGTGGGAAGCTATGGTTATGACCAGCTCACCAGCACCTGGAAGTCCAGCCCATGTGCTGCTAACATGGTTGGAAAAGTACTGACAAATGTAAAAGTGCCAACCAATTGTAGGGGGCTGCGTAATTAAGAGGCCTATAGTTTTTATAAACATTGGGACGTCATGTATTTAGTGATGTTCCTAGTGATGTGTTTGATCAATGCACTTAGTAGTCCTACCTGATGTTATGGAGGCGATCACTTTTTAAGTATGGAACATATACCTAGATGTTCCCCATAAGCCTATCTTATTTGCCAGTAGGTTTTTGTAGTTTGCCACGTAGGATGATGGTAGCAAATATGTAGGTTGATGTCAGCTATAACGGATTTTTACTATAAGTATGTTTCTTGTGAAATGCATTGAGAGACCATTTTATGAGACGTCCGTTGATGTCTGTTGTACTCCCTGTTTTAGATAACTGATGTTAAAACAGGAAACTTTGCCAACTTCCTGAGTTGTTTTGATTATTGATGTTTGAGTAACTTCTGCATCCCATTCATCTCAAAGTATTGCTACCTCGTCTTAAAGGGCTAGGTAGGCTGTTCTTGTTCAGTAAGATTCCCATTGAGGAAGCCATACAAGCATTCAAGACAATATGATGGCCATTTGAATGAAATCCGGGAATAAGTGTTAACACTGAGCAAAAGTGAAGCCTGGTAACGTCGTACAGAGTAGAGCTGACACACTCAGAAGAAGAGGCTGAAGAATATAGATATTCTATAGAAACAAAGCAGGAGGTGTTAAAGATGAGCAACATTTCGGGCTCGAGATGAAGATGTTTATGCTACAGAAATTATGTAGAAGATATCAAGTCATTTTACAAGTGCACAGATGCAGTAACACAAGTAGACAAAGTATTCTTAAAGGCTAGCTATGTAGTGAATAGATTGTGGCAATGCATGGATTATTTATTTATTTAGTTATTTATTTATTTATTTGTTTATTTATTTATTTATTTATATAGCACTTTATACCAAGGCGCTGTACAGTGGAACAACATACTACAAAATAACAACAACATTTAACAATGAGAGCAAAATTTACATCATGAATCATTCAACAAAACAGTGCAAAGTGCAAGTAACCTAGGTGGGGGGGTGGAAAGGGGAGAGGGAAGAGGTGGGGGAGTAGGAGATGGACAGGGTGAGGGAGAATGGAAGGGGAAAAGAGAGGAGTAGGAGAGGGGAGAGAGAAATCAGATGAGGGTAAGAAGAGGGAGGTGTGGGGGGAAGTGAAGAGGGCAGAGGAGAAGTTTTCAAGGAGGAGAATGGAGGAGGAGGGATTTAAGGGAAGTGCGAAATGAGGAGAAGGTTGTGGTAGAGCGGATTGTAAGAGGGAGCGAGTTCCAATGCAGGGGTGCAAGGAGTTGGAATGAGCGGAAACGGGAGGAAGCGCAAGGGGAGGGAGGAACAGTGAGACGGAAATGGTATGGAAGAGCGAAGGGAGCGGGAGGGGGAGTAGAAGGAGAAGAGGGAGGAGAGATAAGGAGGAGCAAGACCATGGAGGGATTTGAAGACAAGGCAGAGAAAGTAGAACTTTAGTTGTGAGCGGAAAGGTAGCCAGCCAAGGTGAGAGAGCGAGGAAGAGATGGAGTCACGGGAGGTAAGGAGACAAAGGGTACGGACAGCAGAGTGGTATATGGATTTTAGAGGGGTAAGCTGAGATGCGGGAAGTCCAAAGATTAGAGAGGAGCAGTGGCGTGGAATGTGAGGGAGGGACAGATTTTGCGTATATTGTAGAGGTGGTATTGGCAGGAGCAGGAGGTGAGTTAAATGTGTTGTGAGAAGGTGAGAGAGGAGTCAAAGAGAACGCCTAGATTTATGATTCCACCACACATTTTAGCAGAGCTGGATCCAGTGAAAAGAAAGGTTTTCAGTGTGTCACAGTTGGATAAGCAATCAACATTCAGAGGTGAATCCAAGAGAGGCTTGGTTGGACCAGCACCAGAATGTCAAGGCCACCGTGAGCCTGAATGTTCATGCAGTAGTAACAGAACATGAGAAAAGAACAAACTCCTATCTTGGATGAGGAGTGAGAACATTGAAGATGTGAGAGGTTCATCATTTAATAGTATTTTAAATACAGAACGACTCTGAAACATGGCCTGGAGTAATGTGGATGGATGAAAATAGACACTGGGTTGAGCTGTTACAAAACCAAGAGTCACGGTATGCCTATACTCCCTCTTATTTTCAGGCAGAGAGCACATATCCAAGGTAAAGTTCAAATCCTTAATTGAATGGCAGACTGCATGAGTAATGATAGATGACAGGCTAATTGGTGGGAAGCTATGGTTATGACCAGCCCACCAGCAACTGGATGTCAGCCTGCGTCCTGCTTGGGTAGGTGGAATATTACAGAGGGGTACAAGGGTGCCAACCAATTATAAAGGGCCACGTAATAGAGAGCCCTATAGTTTGTATAACCAATGGGACATCGTGTATTTGAAGACGTTCATAGTGACCTACTCTAGAGGAGGGTTTAGTTGCCCCACCTGATGATAGAGACACAATCATCTTCCCAAGAATTATGGAACGTTTACCTATAGCTTCCCTGTAATCCTATCACATCCCCAAGTAGGTGTTTGTAGTTTGCAACATAGATTGATGTCAATGATAATGAGTTTTTAGTACATAAACTAAGTTTTTTTATGAAATGCATTGAGTGAGAAGATCGAGCGAGTTCTTGGATGTTGGTTATACTCCCTGTTTTAGATAATTGATATTAAAACAGACACACTTTCCCAACTTCCAGAGTCAGTTTGATTATTGATGTTTGAGTATATTCTGCATCCCCATCTATCTCAAAGTATTGTTACCTCATCATAAAGGTCTTGTGGAGGCACACAAGTTCATTGGCACTTTGATTTTACTTTTTAGTTAATTGAATCCATTTGCTCTAAATTGTGAAATGTTCATTTTCCCTTGCTGCCTGTTGTAACCTAGGACCTTTCCTTCTTACCCTTTGATTTACTGTTTTCATTTGCATTGACTCTTCTCTGCCTGATTGCTGCTAGACCACCTGGTGAATTCAGCATTAACTGTGTAGTCCGCTTTCCTTCCCCCATCCTTCCACCTTCAACTATGGTCTCTATATCTCCTATCTACTCCAATTGCTATTCCATCACCTTTCCTACCCTTCTCTCGAAGACTGGAAAGAAAAAAAGACTAAAACTGACATCCTCTTTGCTATCCCCTCCCCCAATCTATGGACTCCCCACATGGTTTCTATCCTTTCCCTTTTTTCATTCTCAACCATTAATGGTGGAAACAGATGTGAAGTGCTCTTGGCACACTTCTCATTATCCAGATGCATCAATAATGTCTTCAGGAATGGCACTAACATGGCCCAGGGCTCTCAGCCCAACATTCACCTTCTTGACAGGCATCTTCCCTCTCTCATTAACTTTGTCCCTTCTTCTGCCACTCCTCTTTCTTCCACCCCCTAGCCTTTTTGCCCCCACCAACAGGTGTCTTCATCCCTGTACCCTGCCTCACAAGTCCTTTAAAGGTGGCAACCTGCTTCACCTAGCTACCTTGAATTCTCGCTTTCCTGTCAAACACTCCTCTGACATCTGTCACCTCCTTGAAGACCTTTATCTTGACGTTCTCAATCTCACTGAGATGTAGTTCAATGCCAGCTCTGTCATCGCTTTTGACATTCTCTTTCCAGAGGGCTAAAATAATCCTCTCCAGGTCCAGATCTAACTGATCTGGAGGCAAAATAGCTCTTGTCTTCCCAGAATGGGCCCCCATTCAGTCAAACCCACTCAATAATACTCCTCCTTTGAATGCCTTGTGTGCAAGCTGTGTGTCTCTCCTTTCCTCTCGTGCACTCTCGCTACCATCTATAGGGCCCCTGGTCCGATCTCCCTCATTCTCTCGGAGTGGGCTGACACAGTCTCTTCTCTTCTAACCTCTACCTGTAAACGTCTCCCCCCCGAAGACTTCAATATTCACCTAGATTTGTCTGATGCAGACACTCTACTCTTCTGCAACCTTTGTGACTCTCTTTCCCTCATCATTCCTCCCTCTGGTCCAACACATTCAACCGGTCGCAACTTGGTTGTGCTCATCACAGCTGATATCTCCTTCTCTCATCCTCTCACTACCCCTCTCTCCTGGTCTGACCATGCTCTCCTCTACTCCCATCTAAGCCTCCACCTTCATTGCCAGTCTCCTTCTCTGTCATTCGACAGATGAATCGAGTGCCTGTAGCTGCTTTTGTTGCCTCCTTCATTCCTTCCCCACCTATGCTATTGACCCCCATACTGACTCTTCCTTTGCTAACCTTCACCTCTCCATCTCCAAAACCCTTGATATCCTTTTAATAATTGGTATGATTCCAACCTAGCCTCGCTGAAATGCAAGTGCAAAGTCACTGAACGGAAATGGTTGACTTCTAGTACATTCTCTGACAAACTGGCATGTTGCCTGCTCCAAAGGCAATACTGTTAGGGAGAAACCTGTGCAGTTCCCTCTGGGACCACTGCAAAAAGTTTAAGACTACAGGAGTTAGCAGTAAACCCAATTGGTAGCAGTCTGCACCACCCAGATTTACCTGGTAGCTGTGGATGAGCAGTCAGACTTCTCTCAAGATGAATTAGGCAGTATTTAGAGTATACAAAATAGGGCAATTTACACAGTAGAACAAGCAGACACTGATCAGAGCTTGGGTGTAAAGATATATAATTATTTATTTAAAAACACATCTATGAAAAACACACTGTCACTAATATGGCAAACAACTTCAATCACAGTTACTATAAGTATACATCAATCCCATAACAATATTTCGACATGTCTAGGTTCAAAGGCACCACTTATTTGCAGACAGAGGTGAGTGCTTTAACCTAGATGGCACTCTAGTATTCGTCAGAAAGGGAGAGAAAAAGGCAGGGTTTGAAACCAACTCAGTACCAACACTTTTACGAAGCAAATGCAAGGCAAGCAAGGCAGGTTCTACTGTAGATCACAAAGTTCAGAGGCCAGGCCCACTCGGAGAGAGGCAAGGCGGTATGTCCCAAAAACACCACAGTGGAAATGCACTTCAAGTCTTTGTAGCAAAATGTCACAGAAAGGTTGGACCAGTTTTAGAACAAAAGTTAAGAAGTTCTGGAGGCGACCTAGTGGAAAGGTAAGGATTTAAGACACCTCACGCTAACCATTTCAAGGGAAGCCAGGCGGACACAGTACCTTGAAAGTGGAGAGACAGCTCCGGCGGGGGCAGTTGTTCCTGGTGGTGGATGCAAGTCGGGGCTTTGCCAGAAGAAGAGATGATCTCGTCGTAGAGGAAAGTTGAAGATCGTTGCACCACCAGGGAAGAGATCAGCGGCGGACTGCTCCGTCACAAGGCACCACCTTTTGGCCGCGGTACAGTGGTTAGTGGCTATCCTGTTGCCGGGGTGCTCAGCACAGGCAATTCGACCACTAGACGTCCTGAAAGCGAAGTAAAAGCAAGGGAATGGTTGTTCCCAGCAGTCAAAGGGAAGAAGACTCTCCGGCAGGGAGATCTCCTCTGCCGTTGGGAAGTGGTGAGTCGGTTCAGCAGGGCTCCACCGGTGGTGTCGTCATTGCGGGTCGGGTCAACTTCTCCCTCATCGGATTCTTAGGTCCTGTGGCGACTTCTGAAGTTCCAGTCCCCAAAGCCCTCCCTTTATGCAGAAAACCCCCATTCATTCAGCCTAGCTGTCAATGAAACAAGCTAAGTGGTGAGCGAGGCGGCTCACCACTTGGGCCATTCACAACAGAGTGTGACTTGAGTTGGCAAGGCAACTCAGTCCAGGGTGTCTAAACCCCTGCCCACACCCCCTGTGGTACCAAGACAGAAAGGCACCACCACTGTGCAGAAGCCCGCCAAAAGTGGAACAAAGGGCTCAACCTTTGGTTTGGAGTTACAGAGGCGAACACATACGCTATTTTAAAAACCGAGTTTTTGCAGAAAATACCCTCCGGGAATTTATATTAATTTAATAAACCGGCGGTATGTTAGAGACTAATGTGAAAAAGTATTAGCCTCGAACAATGCTAAAATCCCATAGAGAAATATTTGTGGTCGAATATAAAAAGTAGTATCCACTGCCACCAGCCAAAACTCGATGAGGGGGGACGGGACAGTGCCACCTCCAACAACAGACCCAGGGGTAATCGAATTACCCCTACCAGTACGTCCACAATAGGATGGTTTGTACTGGTTCTGTTAGTAAATTTAGGTCTAGTAAAGCCAATGGTGACTTTACATGCCCTGGGAGACAGTAGTCAGTCCCAGGGTATGGAGTCTATTGTGGGGGTCACCTAGGACACCCCAGTGTTACGGCACGGAGTGTGCTGTGTAACACACATAGCAAAACACATGAGACCCTATGGAGAAAAAGACCCCACAGCCCATAGAACACATTAACATTCAAAGAAATACCACAAATCGTGTCCAAGAGTGGGAGGAAAAGAGTCTCACTCTTGGCAGGATGAAAAAAACAAACTCCAGAAATCCAGCAAAGCTGCTGGGGGACTCACTAGGTTAGGAAATTCAGCCTAAACAGAGAATTCTCCCTAACAAATACAATCTCCATCAGCTCCAAGAATTGGTTCCCTATCCAAGCCTGCATCTCCGGAGCCACAAACAGCACAGCTGAACATTTCAAAATCTGCAAGGAACTTGCAAATCCTACTTCTGTCACCAATTTTCTGCTCCCTATCCAGGCTCTCTGCATGGCCATGGCCACCCATTTCACCACCAAAACTCACAACATCCTGTCTTCTCTCTCTTCTACCCCACTGCCCTCTCCCCCTGTACCCAGGCTTCCCTTGGTCCCCTCTCCTAACCCACCCATAGTTCTGGATGAGGTCATCAAGACAGTCTGCTCTATGAATGTCTCTTCCAAACAGGTGCTCCCCTGCTCCTCTATAACTATCAAGGACAACATTGCCTCTCTTGCTCCCTCCTTGACTGATTTCTGTAACCATTGTGTTGCTGCTGGCTCCTTCCCATCACCCCGCAAGCACTCCCTTGTGCATCCCCTCCTAACAAAGCCTTCTGCTCACCCTTCCTGCCTGACTAACTACCACCCTATCGCCACTACCCCTTTCTTGGGCAAACTCTTGGACAAGTTAATCATCTCCCATCTAATCCATCACACTGAATATATTGGCTGTCTCAGCAATCAATAGACTGGCTTCGGAGAAGCGAAAGGCATGGAAACTGCTCTCCTGAAGACCTGTTTTAACTTGCTCTCAAACCTCGACTCCAACTATCCTTCTATTCTCATCCTCCTCAATCTGTACTCTGCCTTCGACACGGTCAATCATTTCACCCTCATAAATTGGCTACTTCATACCCTGGGAATCACAGACCGGGTACTGGATTGGCTGACCTATTTCCTCTCGAATTGGCCCTTCTAAGTACAACTGGGTGAATTTCTTTCCTCTATCTCACTCTCTACTTGAGGCGCCCCTCAGTGTTCTATCCTCTCGCTGTTGCTTTTCAAAATTTAGTTTGACCCTCTCGCCCACCTGATCTCCACCTTCTCTCCTCATTTCCAATGTCATGATGATGACACACAGCTCTACTTGTAGCTTCCCTCCTCTTCTTCCTCTCCTTCCTCTTGCATTCCCGACTGTCTGACTGCTAGTCATGCATGATGTGCTGCTAATGATGCCTGCCTTAATGTCAGTAAGACTGAGATTCTTCTCATTGGGATTCATGTCCCCTCATTCCCTCCTTCTCTCTGGCTGCCCTCCTTGGGCCCCCTTCCCTCACCCTTGTGAGAGGCAAAAAACCTGGGTGTCATCCTGGTCTCCTCTCTCTCCTCACACCTCATATCGCTAACCTTGTCAAGAAATCTCATTTCCTCACCTTCCCCCAGAAACGTAATGTCTCCAGAGATCTGGTTCTCTCCAGACTGGACTACTGTAACAGCCTCTTCCTTAATCTGCCTCTTTCCTCCCTTTGCCCCCTTCAACTAATCCAGAATAGAACTGCACGATTTATCCTTGGCCTCAAGCCCAGGGACCACATATCTCCAGCCCTAAAATCTCTCTACTGGCTCCCTGTTGCTGCAAGGATCAAATTCAAGACCCATTGCATCATCCACAAAGCTTTCTGGGGCTGTGGACCTCACTACATCCAACTCTCTCTTCCTGAATACCTGCCTTCTAGAGTCCTTCGGCCTTCTAGCTCCAACTTTCTGCAGGTCAGATGTTTCTCCATGCAGAGAGTGGGGGATAAAACTCTTTCCTTGGCAGGAGTTTCCCTGCCCCCTTCCATCGTGAGCCAGATCTCCTTAAGTTTCCGGAAGCTTTTCTTTTTTCCTCCTCCTCCCCTCTCCCCTTGCCCTGCTAGTTTCCACCTGCCTCAATGTCTGGTTTTCCTGTTCCCCACGTTAGCCGTACTGGGGCAAGGCCCTCCATCAACTAGTCTTCCCCCTGGCACCCTTAACAACACTTGTCCTTGGACACCCTTCCCCTACCAGCCTACTGAGTCTGTTTCACCCCCCTACTTCGCACTAGTTACCCTCATCCAGTGTTCCCTGATCACTTGTCCCCCTGGACTTCCATTATAACTTGCCTAGCCCCTGGGCCCCTTCTCCCCTGCACTACTCCCCTGCACTTCTCAACCTTCCCCTCTCCCTGCTCTTCCTGTTACTACACTTGCACGATCAGAATGTCACAAGGCCTAGTAGGATCTTAACTCCTTTTCTCCTCTGCCCCCCACCCACCTTCTCTTGTGGCATCTGGAAACACATTTTGATGTATAGGCACCATACATATGTTCAATAAATAAAACATATTTTTACATGCCAAAAAACAAATCATTATGGATATTCAACAGGCACAGTGTGGGCCATTTTGGCTTTGAAATCTTCTATTTACTTCAAATTTCCTACACCTTTACTTTAAAAACACACTGTCAGTACTGACTTGCTTTCTTTTTAAAAAGTAGAGGAGTGGCGCTTCAAACTGCTCCCACACACTTCGACCACTGCATTTTACCAGACACAGGTTTGTCCAAAGCTTGTTGTCAGATTGTTGACACAGTCAGTTGCCAAGTTTAGTTGTGCACATGCCCGGTTGTGGCACACCATTATTTATTAATTTAGTTATAAGGTGCCGAAGCCAACAGGCATCAGTGTGCACTAACATAGACACAAGTGAGACAGACACATAGCAGACGAGACACAAAGAGTTCCAGCTGGATTTAGAGCAGGAATGGATGTATTCAAAGAGGACAGTTTTTAGTTTACAAGGAAAGCTGAGATGGTTTTTCTCAAGCCTCAGATTAGAAGGAAGGGAGTTCCTTGTTTTAGCTGCCACAACTGGAAAAAAATATACCTAGGCCATTGGACCGATTGAAACATAAAGATCTTACCAACCCCATCTCGGAGGAGCTCAGAGATCTAATCGGGACATATGGAAAAATCATGGATTTGAGGTAATCAGGGGATGTGCAATAAAGACAGTTGTGTACCAATATCGCTGCTCTGAAGGATATACGAGCGGTGGTGAGAAGCCAGTGGAGTTCTTAACTTCTATTAAAGATCTGGTCCTGCTTCGGTTTGCTTTAGACAATTGTAACTGCGTCATTCGGAGAAATTTGAAGTTTAGACAGGCAATTTCTTATTAGCTCCAATCAAACGTGAGTTACAATGATTTCTTCTAGACAATATTATGGCCCACGCAATAGTGCCTTTCTACAACCGAGATATCACAATTGTCAAGGCAAAGAGATTGAAATTAGGGGTCCAATTTAGCTTTAATTCGGGGTAAAACAAAGATCAATAACTCTGTTTTGCTGCCATTAACACATCATTGAATTGGCATTCATCCAAGACGCAATCATTTGAATCACAGATGTACCCTAGATGGTTGAAGTCCAAAGAGTAGTCACCCTTTGGTTCCATCACCAATTGGGTGTCATATGCATAATTAGTAAAGTAGACACCCATGCCTTCCAGGAGGCTACACAAGGGCCTGATGTAAAGATTGAAAAGTATGGGAGACATACAGGCACCCTGTGGGACACTACAGGTGTTCAGAACTTGAGAGGATGTTGCCTCACCCAAGCATACTCTGGACATCCGATGTGTGAAGAAGTAATACACCCAGTCAAAAGAATCCTGACCACATAAGTCCACATTTTTTAGTGTGTAAAGTAGGCGTTCGTGGTCCAGCAAATCTAACGCCGCTGAGAGATCTCAAAGGACCAGAAGGCCTGTATGTCCTTTATTAATAATCCCCAGCATATAGGTCTGAAGATCTAGCATGGCTGTCTCAGTGCTGTGATGGGGTCTAAACCCTGACTGCTTAGGGAGTTAAATGACTGAAGTTGTAATGTAGCAATTTTATCTAAGACTAGCTGTTCTTGGCCATGCGTTGCTATGGCTGAGTCTGGTTAAATGGAAAAGAAAGAAAAGAGCAAAACAACCCCCTGGGTGCCCTCCAGGAATCCAGGAGTCAGGTATATAGTGTTTCACCGTCTCAGTGGTGCCAGTGGCGGAGGCAAAGAGGGCAGTTCCATTCCCTCTGTGCTTGTAGTCTGGGATTTGTGCCCCCACTTATCCCTTTTCATGGGTCAGAGTTTGCATTGTGCTACCTTGACTGTTGGAGGATACACACAGCATGGAATGATACTCAGTTAGTGTTCCTCAGCCCTCTGCCATGAGCATTATAGCTCTTGGAAGTTCCTGCACCCATCCGCCAAATTAATGCAATCTTAAATGAGATGCGCGCGATCGGCGTGCTGGCAACCGTGCATCCTCAAGTCTGGTTGCACGTCGCTCTGCTGCTTCCTCAGCACGTATTTGAGCCATTCTAAATCAGAAACATTGAAATGGTATCGTACAATATTTAGTATAGCATGTGTTGCTTTTACGCCCAACAGATGCCGCTGTTTTTCCCAAAAAACGTAAAAGATATAGTATAGCGTGTGTTGCTTTTATGTCCAACAGGTGGTGCTGCTTTTCCCCAAAAACATGTTTTTACCTGTCACAGGTGTGACATCTATGTATAGTAGGTATACAAAAACACACTGCTATTCGAATGCAATGCTGTGTCAAAATTTCAAAGCAATCGATGAAGAACGTTCGGAGATTTAAGATTTTGAACAAACAAACATTTACATTTTTATTTATATAGATTTTCAGCAGAAAGTTACAGTTGGTGAAATACCTCAAATTACTGGCTTACATGGGATCCAGGCCTGTTTTCTTCAATAATTGGGCAACAGTGCCCACCTTTATGTCCTGTGGTACCAGTTTGTGACCAATTTGTTCCAACCAGGAAAGGGGCAAAAACATCCTTGTTGTCAATTATCAGTTTTTGCAGAATCCCATTTCTTTGACAGGATGACAGATGTATTGACGATAAGGTTTTATTCATGTCAGCGATCGATACTGGATGAAATTTGAAATGCTGCTGTCTTGTCTCACTAACATGCACAACCGTAGGTGGATCAGGCTTGTGCTTTAATAGAAAGGCCTCAATTTTATCACAGGCTTTCAAGATCATCTTTTTGGGGCCACTAGATGATTGAAAACCTTTTTCTTCAGGTTGTTATTTGCAGCATCTATCTGTTTATTACAGGGATTCTTTTTTGTTTATAGAATAGTAACACAATAGAATATTTCCAGGGTCTTTCAATTGATCTCATTCACCTCAGTGGGATCTTTCAACCATTTATCATCTGCTTTTCTTTTATCTTTTTTCAAAGTATGCAGCTCCTGGGTGAAAATGTTTTTATGACATGGGTTCTCTCTACTTAATTTAGGTTTAAGAAGGGCCAGTTTGTCCAACATTTGCATCATAATAGACTTAAGGTTTGACAATATGTTGGCTGGGGGATCAAGATCGCTGGAGAAAAGCATTACTTGATCAATGTTCATCTGCAGATCTGTCAGGCGAATTTTATTAAAATTATGTCTAACGACTTTCGTTAATGGGTTCCTCACCTTTGGGAGGGGATCATGCAACTGCATCTGAAAGACAATGGCATAATGATCTGACCATATGCAAAGGATGGTGCTATCAATATTCACATAAAGATTTGTGGCCACAACCAAGTCAAGAGTGTTCCCCTTGGCAGTGGTGGGTTCACTGCAAGCCACAGTAAAGTCAAGGGGCCTCATTACAACCATGGAGGTAGCCATGCCGCTATTTGCGGCATGGCTAGCCTCATACCGGGTACCAGGTACGGGTTCCCTGAATGGGGAAATACCAGGCCATTCCGATCTTGGAGGGCCCGGTATTTTCCCATTCAGGGAACCCGGACTCGGTACATCCCCATTCCAATTGAGCCCCCATAGTGCGGAATGGGGAGGATGCAAACAACGGGCCCGTTAATGACGGGCCTGTTGTTTGCATCCTGGCCTGCTCGCGGGACCAGCTAAGGACTCCTGGTTTTACCAGGCGTCCTTAGCGGGTTCCGAAAGGAGACCTCGTAATGAGGAGGTAGGGGGTTAATGGGGCCTGCAGCTCTACTGGCTTCAATAACCCCCTACAACCTAACATGTAATGAGGCCCAATGTCATTTAGGGTCCCTACAAGTGTGGAGACTTTATCAGCTTTATGGTTTAGCCAATGATTGAAATTGTAAGGTGGAACGATTAGGACCATTCAAGTCTCCTAAAATTGCCAAGGCATCTTCATTGAAGCTTGGCATATGTGCTGGGGGGTTACATATTAAGATGAAGTGTACACAACTACAGGGACATGTGGTCATCTTTAGAGGAGTATTTCAAATTTTTGACAAGAGATAGGTGCTTGAAAAAAGTCAAGGTATTTTTGGCAATAGCCATATCCCGTCCATGCCTCAAAGCAAGCTTTTTAGTCTTGATTGTGCATCCATTGGGGGTTGCAACGAAGATCATAGGGCCACTTGTATCCGTGATCCAGGTTTCAGTTAAGAAGAGCATATCAATTTCTAATTCTTGGATGCAGTCATGAATTTAGTAGCATGGTTATTAATGGATCTGGTGTTTAATAGGGAACATTTTAGAGTCTGGGAGTACATAAAACTACAGGGTTCAACAGCATCATTAGTTTAAAGTTGCACCCATTCTCGTTTCTATTTTATTTAAAACACCCCATTTCCTTGTTTTCAACATTCATTTTAAACACCCCTTATTCTTTAAATCAAGGAATCCGCAAATATTTTGAACACCCTGATGTTTGAAAATGTCTTTCCTCCACAAGACAAACAGACATCTCTGTGTATTGTGTAAAACAGAAGAGATTGCAGGACTCAGCGGCATCAAAATATATGTTTGTTTAATTGTGTTACATTGCCACACATTCAAAAACGAAAAAAGCCCATAAACGATAACATGTTTCGGCTATGCTAAGCCTTTTTCAAATCTGGGCTTTATTAGTATGAGATCAATCCAAAGGACTATTGTCACTGTAGTAGTAACGGGGTAAGATCCCCAAAACAGAATCTATTAGTGTGGGCTCTATCCCTTAGTAGCAGACAAAAATAAAAGCTATTTGCTGCCCATTCCGATCTTGCGGACTCGGGTTTTCCGCCATGCCGGAAAAGTTCTGAGCGGCATGCCGCTAAACGACCCGCAAAACCCCCTACCGGCATGCCACGACACGTATATAAGAACACCGCCTTGGAAGCAACAGCGTCTGTAAATAACGGTGAACGTAATTTACGAATCCTGTAAATTACGGTCACCGCAAAAAACGGAACCAGAAATTTCGTCATCGCACAGGAACGGGAAGGAGCGCGGCGGCCATCTTTAAAAAGACATGTGTAAAACTGTTATGCAAAACTTTTATGTGTGTGAATCACTTTTTCGCTCATATAAAATGAGCCGATACGTGTTCAGAAGCAGAGAGACTGTGCTGGGCTCTGGAAATGCCCATGATAAAGTTTTGATGCTGCTTTATCACCTTTCACCCTCAGAGAAGAGCTGCAGACAAAACTTGAGACTTCCTGCATCAAAAGTGACTTTCTTGATGCCTAGACCTGATGTTGCAGGATAAACCTAGTTGATTTGCTTTTTTGAGACATTTGCAGTGCCACCTGAAAAACAAAGCAGATTGCAGCTGCTTCGTTTTGGGTTGAGGACTTACAAAAGAGAACTAATGGGAAAATCCAAGTAAGGGAAGTGAATAGAGCCGAAATATGTCAAAACTCGGAATATTCATGTGAAGTGATTTTAAAGACATAATACATGAATTGAATAAGGTGGGACCTCTAGAAAATCTGGGTATTTAGAAATTAAGGTACCCAGTGATTGCATTGCAGAATATTCATCATACATATTTTTTCAATGCAGAATATAAATGAAAACAAAAAAAGCAGATAATTATTGTGGCAAAGGGGAAAATGGGCCTCATTATAGGTCCGGAGGTAACCCTGTCGGTGCCAGCGGCAGGTTGCCGCCCGACCCATAATTGTTCACCAGCGCCTGAATTCCCGATGCCACATGCTCATTGCGAGTCTGGCGGCCCGGGAAGTCAGGCGCCAGCAAGTTGTAAGTCCCCATTCCCCTAGAGTCCTAATGGACTCTATGGGAGTGGCGACACATAAGCACCAACACTGTTAGCAGCAGTGCAGGTGCTCTGTCAAAGTCTGCCTACTGTGGCAGCATCTTATGGAAGGATGACCCCTGTTGCGCACAGCAGCCATGGCAGGCAGACTCTCTGCCAATCCGGAAACAAGGATGCCAGTTGTTAGAGGGAATTCTCCAGAATGGCTAATTTCGCTTACCTACTGAGTCCCTCAACAGCTTTGCTGGATTTCTAAGATTTTTTTTTCACCTGGTAAGAGTGTGAGCCTTTTTTCCCACTCTTACATGTGTTTTGCTGTGTGTGTTTAACATGTTTGTGTTCATGGACTGTGGAGCCTCACCTACTCCATAGGCATCATCTTTTTACTGTGTGTTACACAGCACCTTTAGTGCAGTGACACAGGGATGTCTTTTTCAGACTTCTCACTTTAAACTCCATTTTCTGGGACTGACTACTGTCTCCCAGAACATGTAAAGTTTCTGTTGACTTTATTAGTCTTTTTAAATGCACAGACCCAGTACAAACTATCTTACATAGAGTTTTGGAAAGGGTTAATAGTTATCCCTTTTTGTCTGTTTCTCGTGGAACATTATTTAGTTCCACTTTCTTTAAAATTTGGCTGGTGGCAGTGGTATCTACCCTATTTTTCCCACCTCTGCCTATTTAAATAGCCTTGGTACTATTTAGGTTAGGTTAGTAGCCTCAAACTTAAATCCGCTGGACCCCATTTACTTGTATTTGGTTCTGGGTGGGATTATTCATCATTTCTTTTTGTAAAGGTCTTTCTCGTGTTTTACTCTGCGGGCCAAACCAGGTTTGGTTCCTTTGTTCACCACCCTTTGGCCGGCTTGTGCACAGAAGCCCTCCTTAGGTGCCTGAATGTCTGAGGGGGACAGGATGTGAGGGAGGGGTTTGAGATTCCCTGCACAGGGTCTCCTTGGAGACCAATGTCGCACTCTGTATGATTGGCTGTGGGGACAGTCCCACCGGGACAGCCTCTCTGCTGTGTGATTGACAGCCAGGCTGTGTGAATGGGGGAAAACTGCATAAAAAGCATGTCTCTGGGACTGAGAAGGCAGAGTCACCACTGGATCGAGAGAACCGAAGAGAAGCTGACAGAAGGACCGGACCCTGCTTGGGCTTTAAAGAGCGCACCTTTTATTTGTTGCTTTGCTCTGCTGCTGGTTTCTTCCCTGGTTTCTTCCCTGGGCAGTGCAGGATCCTCCAGTCTTCCTACTTTGTGTCAGTCCGACAGTCACTTCAGGAACCGTGAGCATGCAGGACCTGCCAGGAACTTTTGCCTCAGCTACAGCCTTCTTCTTCATTTAAGGTACTGTTCAAACCCGGTTGTTCATTGCGGCCGACCGAGGTGAAAGCCTTCGCCTTTCGGAGGGCTTGTCCTTCTCTACTCTTTAAAGTAACTTTTATTATGACCAACTTCGTTCCGAACTCTTGGCGAAGCGAACTACTCTGAACTGTGTGATCCTCTGCAAAGACTCTGGTCCATTGACCTTGGCTCAGACCTCTTGATTTGATTTTTTCACCATAGTAGCCTTTTCTAAATTGCCCTGATTACTTACTTGTTGGTGCTGCTTAATTTTTGTCTAACTTTGTCTTTCCCCCCCTTTTAAATTGCTGGAGTGCCATTTTGCTCACACTTCAATTTGAGCTTTACTTGTCCAGAATCTATAGGATGGTGTGTGGTATATTAAGAGTGTGATTGTTCTACTGCTTTACTTTAGTGAATTGTTTTACAACTGATGTGTAAATAAATGTATATACATTTTCTCAGAAACCTTGAGTCAGTGTTTGTTTGAACCATAGTAATTGCTGTCCTTTGTGTAACTGTTGTTACTGCACACTTTACTCTTGAGATAAGTCTGGTTGCTTAGCCATTGCTACCACTTTACTGTGCATTACAGGCTTGTACCAAAGGATAATTTGTACTGTCACTTGTAGTCTTAATTGTGTGTGGTGTTCCCAAAGGGTACTGCATATGATTCTGCCTAACACAGGTTAGCTTACCGGCACCCTTGTTTCCAAACCGGCAAACTCGTAATGAAGCCCAATGAGTTTATAGAGGTTGAGAGGAAGTTAATGGGAAGAGGGAGGGGGGTTAACACCACATTTTGCTGCCGCAGCTTGGTAGAGTAAATGGTAAAACAGTATAGGAATCAGCGCTAAAACATTTGGCAGTAAAAACATCTGAAACCGAAAGTAGCTGCTTCACAACACAATAAATTGTTTACAAATGAATAATGGGAAGTATATGATAAGCTTTCTGTTTTCCCCATTAAGATGTGGTACTTTTTGTGGAAGCATTGTTTATTCCTTAAATAGTCATGACAGTGACCATAGACACTTATGCAACAAAACCCCTGATTGTGAGATCTCCATTAAGTTGCTATTAATTGAAAATTGTATCAATGTGGAGGTCAAACATGGTACTATTTAGCCACAATATTGGAGCATACAAGTAACATATATGCAGAACAATACTAATAATCCCTTGAAAGAAAAGGGGCATGGTCAGTTTGGGTAAGTTGCTGGAACAACCGGATTAAAATACCCACTCTACCTCAGAGTCCTCCTCTCCTTCTATTTCCTGTTTGCTCCAACTCCCACCATCAGAATTCATCTGTGCGTCTCACCGGAGCTGACAGGCATACTGGCACTCAAATGGCAGCAACTGCTGTCGGGGGTACACACTTTACCAAACAATCATATGTATTTCCTCCATAGGAGTAGGAGCCTGGTCCAAACAAGCATGCAGGAAATTAGATAAAACAGGATATATTGGCCCATTTCTTTTTCTCATAATGACGCCATTGCTGATATTCACTGAGACTGTGGACAGTGTTTGTTGGGCCTGGACATACTTGTAGGAGGCCAATCAATATACCCAGAAGTGGTCATGATAATTGTCAATAGAAACTGTCTTTGATTTGCAATCCTTGAATATCTAACCGTTCCATTTTCTTTAAGACGATGGCAACCATGCGTCTACATCACACTCTGAAAAACAGTTTACAGTACGAAGAAAATAATATGTACTTCAAGATTCGACTGAATGTTTTAGGCTAATGGTCAGAGTGAAAATAACATGGTTTATTAGAAAGTGCACACTGTGCAGGTCTACCCTTGCCACCAATTTGTGAATGCGGTCTGTTTTCTTGTTGTCTTTTTTTCAGCATTTCTTTTAAGGGGTTTTGAAAACAAATTGCTACCTAGCTGCGCAACAAATGTGAAATAGATTTTAGGATAAAAAATAAATATGGGTTTTTGCATTACGCGAATTTGATGAAAGTGAGCATTTTTCAAAAGGTGGTACTAAGACTGCTTTGAACTACCTGAACAGTTCCGAGTGCCAACAGTCAGGGCCGAGGTGTCATTCAGCATGTGCAACTAACCAGTTCTAATGCTTGTCGTTTAAACCTTTTTTTCAGAAGCGGGGATGCCTGACAAGCTCCCTGTTTTAGACTATTTGATATCGGAAAATGGTCTAAAGTAACGTATTTATACACATAAGTGTTGCTATTGTGGGTTCTGTGCACACATGTAGTAATAATGGTCAAACATTGAGATTTCAATGGGAATGGGAATCATTCAATTGTATAATTTGTGCCCGGTAGGACTGGACATGTTCAGACTAGTCACAATCACAACATTTGGATTGTGATGACCTCACCAGTGCACATCCTTGGGGCATTGTGAGTATCGTGGGGCAACATACTTTTCAAAACTAGTTGAACCTTGTCAAGTATCAGTGCTAGCCTACTTCTAACATGTTCACCCTGATGACTTCACATCAGTCATGAACCAATAATGCACACGATTTTAGGGCCTCCTCTGCACGCTTCAATCCACGGTCATAGTTCACCTGCTCCTTGCTAGTACGTTAGTTATCTTGTCTCTTACTTCTGCATTCATCATTTCCCACCAGAGACAGGTGGCCATGAAGGTAGTTCAGAACACTACCCCAGTCCCGTTTCCTTTTGAATTCATTTGCTCAATATCTAATGCACTGGAACCCCCCTGAGTTACTTTAGCACCACATGTCGGACGGGTGCCACAAATCACACGTGTGTCAACAGTGGAAAAACTTACCTGGTCTAGAAACTTGGGGGAAATAAGAAACTGTACTTTTAAAATCATACTCCTAAATAGCATACACTCAGCAATAGTAAATAGTTCAGAAATTCTCAAAATAAGAATGCCTAAATCTATACTCTTTATTGTTCAACTAATCCAAGATAATAACAATAAGAACATTCAGATAAAAACATAAACATTGCAGAGCAATTTATTTCCGTACTTCATTCGTAATCTGATTAATAGTAGGGCATAAGCAACTGCAAGTTCGGGAATTGATGAAAGATAAACACAAAATACAGTACAACATTGAATAAACCCTCTCTGTTAAAATATGTACATTGTTTTTTGATGAAGCATCTTATATTTAGTAGAGAATGTAATATATACAATGTGTGTTTATCTCTGCCAACTGTGGGCAGAAAGGACACAGAGGCGATTCCTGAGAAACATGCCACCAAACTGGCAAAACACGTTTAATTTATTGTAAACCGAAACTAACTAACCATTTACTAGGCAATGCAACATTAATCCACAATAAATATGTTTCTGTACATGAACAAAATTAGATAAAAAATGTTTCCTATTAGACATCTCAGTGTCTTCTTAAATATTATAATTATAATAAGAATATTACTATTACTATTATTACTATTTTATTAATAATAATAATAATACTAATAATAATAGTATTATTATTAGTTGTATTATTATTATTGCTATGTATTTCTATAGTGCAAACCTAGCTCAGGAGCAACAGAGTGCTGTATAAGTCATAGAGCATAACATTGGTAGTGTTAATTTAACAACTCATCAAGTTAATATACATTAGATTTCTAATAAAATAACTGTTGACCAACAATCAACATATTCTAATAATGCTTTCAGGAACACTAAACAAATTGGAGCAATAGGTAGACTGCAATACCTTTGAAAAATGAGTCAACCATGTACTAAAGCATGGACTGTGCCACACCCTTCAATAATGGTCGCGGAAAAGGAGGCTGTTGGATTCCACCATTTACAACTAATGATGTACAGTAAACATTGGGGGTGAAGAGGTATTAAACAGTCATTTATAAAATATAAATGTGTCCTAATTTACTTTTGATCCGAGGTCTACATCTCAAAGATGTGACCCTGTTAAGCATATTTAAAATAATACATATACACAGTTTTACATAAAATGATTGTGACTGTAAAAGCCCTAGACATTGTCAAATTTTAAATAGTCCCATACATTTGTCTTCTTCACCAATTCTGTCACACTCCTTTTATTCAAACAAAGAGCCTTTATCAGTAAGAGCTGAGTAGGTATATGAAAGGATGCCAAAACTCATCACAATCTCTGTTCACCTTACCAAAGATACACAAAGGCATATGAATGGGTGTCTTACTATAAACACAGTTGCTGTCTATTATGGAGAGGGTAATAACTTGGTTAAAAGCCCCTACTTGAGGTGTGTGGGGGGGGTCTTGTATGTAATTTGACCCAGCCCAATCATAGAGTTTAGTATAAATAAGTGCATTAAATAACTTTGAAGAAAAATCCAATAAGGGAATGGGCTGAGATCTGTACTGGTGATTTTTAATCTACATTTCAAAATATTAGAATCATAATTGCAACAGATATGGCACTAAGTGCAGTAACAATACAGCTGTATTAAAGTTGAAAGTAAGATATAGTGTAATGTGATCAATCTCAGTCCTATTCAGTACTGAAAAGTCCAATAGCCTAGACATATTAAAACCGATTACAATACTCAATTATTGGTGAGAAGGTGGAGTTGATCAAAGTAAAGTTGCCAGCAATATCCGGTCCCAAACACCCATTAATGGACCTCAATCTATAGTCATTAATGGACCTCAATCTATAGTCAATAAGAGAGGAATGTAATAGAAAACTGCACTTACCAAAGTGGTTGCGACCACAAAGGGCTCAAGAACTTCCAAGAGACATCGTGCTGTAAATCAAACAGATTTGCATGTGGGCCATTACCCAATTTTACAGAAACATCCATTAATCACAAATAATGAGGCTTCCATCAATTTAAAATTGAAAGGACCCAAATCTGCAGTTAAATTAGTGAGGGCATGGAGTTCACTTTGGAAGGAGAGTTATAAAAAAAGAGTTCAACCATCATATATAAAGTTCTTAAATTCAATGAGCAGGATGTTACTGAAAACTCTTTAAATTATATAGACAATTATTATAACCATTACAAAAAAGAATATCTAAGCCCCATATTTACTGTTGCAGTATACTATTATGTTGGCACAAATCAGATGTGTTTGATACAATCTTCAATATTTCATGGTCCGTTAGATTAACATTTTCAATTGTCAATCCTCATCACCAGTTCAGGCCATTTTTTTCAGATCTAGCTAACATGTCCATTGATATTCAAAGAAGGCAATCGCGTCCTATGCATTCAGAGTATTCCAACGTCCTTCCCCCACCTTGTTTTCAATTGGGCAGCAATAAATCAACCCAGATTGAAAGTATGATCAACAATTTAATTACGATATCATCTACTGAAGGCCCATATTATAAAATGGCAGTAATTATCCAGGCCTGAATTATATACTTCTAGGATGAATCTACATTGAACATTGAGTACTGCAACATCCCCTTCATATTTCTTAGCATGTAGTTGTACATATTCTTCTCTATTTGACATGGATATGTCCAAAGATGATACACAACAAATTGCACTTTTCTCAGTTAAGGTGAGGACATGTTCTTATGTGTGTGGATCATTGACCAGCATCAAGGCAAAGAGGTTAATTGCTAGAGGTAATCATTAGCTTTTATCATATCCTGCCCAATGAAAGGGCCATTATGTGATTTTCAAGTTCCCATGTCATGTGCTACAACAATATGGGGAGAGTCATCTCTTCTATGAATAAAAACTGTACACGCTGTTATATTATATTTATCTATAAAATAGGGACTGTGGTTTGAGTCCCCACAAAAAACAGTACAAGTTTAAAAAGAGTAACAATTGCAGATTGAGTAATTATCCATAGAACATATTCTTTTGGTTAATTACCTTACAGTGGTTTCAACTGACATAATAAACTATTAAGATGTAAAACTGTATTTCTGTAGATATTAACATACTACTTGCAGAAGTTTCAGAATAATTATTGGAAGAATCACTGCTCCTTTCAGGAGCTACTTTGTAATTCAAAAATTAATAGTTTTTTTAGATTTAGACCAAATTGCTTTCATGGGATTTGCAGGCTTGGATAACTACTGAGGAATTACATTTATTTTCATACTAGATTCAACTAGTTTATTACTGTAAGAGATCTTGTTGTAAATAAAGGTAGTCATGTCAAATCCCAAAGAACTGCAGAGGAAACAAGGCATTTTTCTAAGGGAGAAGAGAATCTAATCAAAACAATGGGCCTCATTACGACCCTGGCGGAAGACCATGGTGCTATTAGCACCATGGTCCATGCCGGTAAATTACCGACTCCGCCATGGAGAAAGGGGGAATTACCACCCCATTACAAGGTTAGCAGGCGGTAATTCCCCCTTCCTCCATGGCCCTTCCCCATTCCCATTTTTGCCCCATAGGGCTCAATGGGAATGGGGAAGGCACTAAGTACGGTGCTGCAAATTGCGGCATCGTAATTAGCACCAAGGTCCCTTTGCTGGTCCCTACTTTAACGGCTGGTCTACACCAGCCGTTAAGGTCGGGTCCCGCAAAGGGACCTCGTAATTAGGTGCTAATCGGTTAACGGCGCTGCAGCCTTTATGGCGCTGTTAACCCATTAGCGCCTGGGTCGTAATGAGGCCCACTGTAATTATCCACACACAGTTAAATTATCTTCCTCTGAGATCATCTTATTACTCTCTAGGTTTGTTACATATTGTAGTTAAACTGGAAGTTGGAAAACAATTTCTTTTTTTTCTTGGGCATTTATAAAGGCATTTGTAAACGTGATTAACATCTGATTTAGCTTATCATACTTGTGTTCCTCTCTTTTTTTCTTCAAACCCTCCACACTTACAGCAGTGCTGCTAATTGAATTAGGCATTTTTAAAGATGTAATTCTTTTTCAGAATAACACATTCTTGTCTTGGGTTGCCGCCAAATCGTTTAGTATGTCTTCAAACTCCAATGTCAGATTGTTGGCTTCTTTAATAAGAGTGTTATTCTTAGTTATCATTGATGTACTTGATTGCTTTAAAGAGTGCAGCAGAGATAGGGAGCTATTTGCATTTTGCTTCCTTATTTTTTAGCACTGTACGTATCTAGAGCTATAGCTAAAAACCAAACATGGAATATCCCTCCTGTATAAGTTCCCTCAACATAAATTATACACAAGACTTATCTGTCCTTCCCTCTATTGTAGAACACATAACTAAGTGCAGAACAGTAATAGTACATCTGTGTTGGACTCATTTTTTAATCAGTTAACACATTTCTTAAATTACGATGTCATAATAAAGTGATTTTACCACTTTAGAAGTGTTGAGATGCAAGTGCAATGTCCCAAACATGGAAGGAGGCTCAGACTCTGTACATTCTATAAACAGAGAGGGGATGGCCGAGAGATGGCCATTTAGTGTCAGCATGTTCTCCATTTGGTTTACCATGTATGTACACATTCTATTTATAGTTAGCTTTAACACACTTTAGAAAGCAACGCAAGAGGAAAGAAGGATCAGCAACAATAGTGATTATTATATTTAGAGTTTAGGCCAGGGATACTTTAAAGTCATTGTAACTAGCATTAGTGAATTAAGTTGTGCTTTGTTTATATTTAGGAGAACTCAGAATATGTTGCTTTGGTAGTTGGTGAAAGGGGAGAAAAAGTGCCACGTAGTGCAAACATTAAGTAGGATAGAAGTTTAATTTTTTTTGTAACATAATGGCTGTCAGCCAGCTTAGCAAGAGTTCTGCCATTTTGAATTAGGCCCTGTCAGAGTTTGCATCTTCTGCCAGTTAGAATATTCAACTGCATCTTATTTAATTAGATTTGATTCCTCCTTCCCTCCAGTGAGTGTTTAGACAGCCAAGGTCCCAGGAGGACGGGGGAAGCACCGTCTAGACAGTAGTTGATAGTGCAAGGCCAAGCAGTCCACAGGGGCTGTGATCAGAGTGCATTATATATATTGTGTTCCTGATGATTAGAGTAGTGAAGCACCTGTAAAGGACACATCTTACTGAAAACAAGGACTGGTCTCCAGACATTGCCAAAGTGTTGAACTAGGTTGTGGTCATACTGCTCCCATTGAGAAGTGGCAGGTCCATTAGAAATGCAGGTGTTAAGCTAAATAGAACAACTACATCAGAGAAATTAAACCCCAAGAGCAGTATCTCAGTTGTGTTTTTTGTAAAACCACATTGTTCCGAGGAGAGATAGTGAAGGATGTGTAATAGGAAACAACATGTTTCAAGATGGCACTCACAAAAGGTGTTGCCAAAGAGTATGTCTGTAAGGTCGAAGAGAAGAGTTGTTCAGGGTTGCCAAGTTGTCTGGTAGCATGAGAAAGTAGTATTGAGTCCACTTCATTACCACAGGGAATAGATTTCATTATTCACACTTGCCCGTGATTGGATATTTTCGAGGGATATGCACATCACAAATTATCTGAAGTTATTTTGACCAATAAGGAAAGTCCTGCAAGAATTTACCTGAATGTAATGGACCAATCAGTACACACTATTTTGTTCTGACCGCACAATTAGACCATTTGCAGGAGGCTGTACTCATGTTGTCACATATATTTTATTCATCAATGGGGCTGTATAAGTTATGCTTAGATTTCTGTATGCGGGATAACCAATAGAAAATGTGTGATTTAACTGTTTAGTATACATGTTGCCAGTCTAGTTCTTGTGGCTTTTGTCTTTAAAACTTTAACTAACATGGGCAGGTCGAGTGGGTTTTCAGTTCTAACTGACTCCCCAACCTTTTTGCATGTAATAATCGTGTTTACCTTGCAACACTTTATGAGTGAATCTTGAAAAAATGCTACTTTTTGATTAGTAGTCAACAAGGCATACATTTTGTAAAGGGCAACTTCCCTTACACAAAACTCAATAAGGTTCCTGTAAAGAGTACTCGGGCCAACAGAGGGGTTACTACATGACACATGTTATCAATTTGGATACACAATGAATGCATGTCCTACTTAACTGTCATACAGTACTATACATAAGCGACCATCATAGTAGCTACCGTGGGTGGTGCACTGTAACAATCAGGCTCCATATCAGCAAGACAGAAATTACCTGCTGCCAAGTTACCAATCCCCAACTTTGCAAGAGACAATGAGACACAGAGACCAAATGTCTGCAGGAGGCTTACATATACAACCATACAGTATCAACCTGGTACCCCAATCGTACATCACCAAACACACACACAAACCCACATAGACACACACACACCACACACTTAACTACATTTTGCAAACATGGGCGGAGAGAGAGTATGGTGAACACAACTGACTAGAGGAATGTTGCTGGCCCCAGGATGGGCTCAACACCAGGTACCAATTCAGCCAAATAACATTTACCAACTCGTTACCACACTGGCCATCTACATGTTTGACGGTGCGGCACCTGAGTTGCCTCCAGCTAAAAGCTGGAGGTAAGTTAGGCACCTTACGAGTGAATGGGGTTTTACAACCATTGCCAGCACTCATAATTTGGCTGTAATACCGGCCGACTGTGTGCTTGTAATGGTAATACAGTTGTGTGGTATCTGTAAGGATTTACTGCCCGGATACCACCAAATTTCTGACTGTGTCAGTACACTGCAAGATTGGTGTTAGGGTGTTGGTATAGCCACAATCCTACCAGAAAACATATGCCAGTGTTACTGGCCCAGTAATGATGGTGGCGCTAATACCAGCAAATCTTACGGGATTCCATAGAATAGGGATTTATTGGAATTTATGCTAAACTTGCAGTCTGCTGGTAAGTCCAGCAGACCAAGTGGTGGAAACTGTATTACAGTTTGCCGGTACCCCGACGGTAATACAGGCGGGATACCGGCAAACATGTAATGAGGCCCTATATGATTATGGAAATAAAAGGATAATCGTTGCTTCAAGTACATACTGTATATGAAACGTTCAGACTATTCAGAAGTCGAATGTGCTACACAAATAGTAACCCACATTGCAAATGCAAATTTAAGAAATTCACAAACATAGCCAAAACGGTATTGGGCATTTCAATAAACAAATGCATGTTTTGTGTAAACGTAGAATTGTAAAGTTTGATTGTTTAACAGAGTAAAACATTGCCATTGCTGTGATTAATCCGATTGGCCCGGGCTTCGACATTGATGCCCAGTATTGGCTCACAATTTCTCCGATGTTCGATGATTTAAAACAGTATGTGGAGGCTTAGCTATACACCCAGCAAGGGAGATTTTTCGAGTGAAGGCAGTTGCCACATCTATAAATGCAGCATATATAAAAAAAATGCAAGAGGAGAGTCAACAGAATCACGTTTCTATTTCACTGTTACGTTTTCAAACTTGTGCATCTTTAATGTATATTACAATGCAACTAAGAGTGTTTCCATTTGAATGTATGATTAAGTTACACGCCATTCTTTGTATTTATTTCGAGGGTAAAGAATAGCATGCTTTGAAAATTACCTAAATACTGTAGAACCAACAAAATAGTATTTAAAATTTAAAATTTAAAATTAGACTAGATTTTTTACAATGTCAAACATCATTTCGCGCCTCGAAACACTTGTGTTCAGGTGTGTTAAGAATAACTTATCTTATAATATCACTGATTTATTGTTTTCTTTAAATTAAGTATGTACATTTCTTTTGCAAACCAATCAGTACATTCATTATGGAACATCACAACTCTTGGAAAGAGAATCTCCAGTTCCAATCACTTTCCCCACTTTTCTTTCCCTTTGAGCCAAGCACACCTTTACTAGCTCTTGACAGTTTTTTTTCGACACTTTCAGAGGTTGATTTAATATTTCACACAACATGAATGACACCACCCCAAATCCAACAATCTTGTTTATTTTTTATTTAGCATATGTCCACCAGATAATATGCAATGTAAAATGGTATTGCGTTGCACAATTCTACCATTATGCTGTCTCGATGTGGGATGGGGTTCAGAATGGAATACTGAAGTGTTGATGCATGCAGTCTGGATGTGCCACTAAGATTATACTTGGTTAGTGGTGGTGACACTTGGTTATGAGTTTCATCTGGAGGGAATGGCTAAGGTTTAGTCAGCTGGTAGAAAGCACTATTTTGGACACCAATCTAACATGGTTGTTTGCCTTGTCCCTTTGCACAATTCATCCTTTGCCGTTGTTAACCTAGACAAGGAGATGGTACCATGGATGCATAGCAAGTTATCTTATGCTTCCTTGACTTTGTTGACATATTTATTATTCGAATATATTGTACTCTAGTCTCAATTGACAACAAGTGGTAGGGAAATCTTTATGGAAGAAAAGTATGCAAAGACAGACAAGTGCCAGTTTAAAAACAAACATGTGAGCATTAGCCTGCACAGATAATTTGAAAAATGACACTTGCAAGGTAAATGTACAATGTCAGCAGTCATAAAACAAGAGTTTATGTCCAACATTATATGTTGACTTTGGGCCTCAGCACGAGTAGGGCTAATAGCCCTACCGCCAAACCCCTAGCGCTATTAGCGCCGGATCACGGGTTTGGCGGAAGGGTTATTGCCCATTCCCCATTGGGCCCATTTGGGAATTCCTCATTCCCCATTGGGCCCAATGGGGAAAATTTGCGCTATTACCGCCGGCTGATTTCCCGCCGGCGGTAATCGTGCTGAAAATCGGCAATTTTGACGCGGCAATTTTGACGCGGATTTACCCCAGCTGAGAGCTCGGGGGAAATCCAACAAAGCCATGATCTGGCGGACCCTTAAATGTGGCAGTAATAGCGCTACCGCCGCATTTAAGGGTTACCGCCAAACTCGTGATGAGGCCCATAGTCATTATAGTGTTACATTGAAGAATCTAGCAATATGTTTTTAATTGGAGGATTGTCTAATTTGAAATGAAAAGCAAAGCATGTTAAAGGAGAGGCAAAAAACAAATGGGGGCCTTGCATTGTGTCTGCCTTTACAGGGCTGAAAATCTGTTCACATAGAAAGACATACAGAAATCGTTAAGATATAAATGGTTAAATGGTAATAGGAGTTTGATTCAAAATATGTTATAATGTTGTTCGGTTTAAGGGGACAATTGTGATGGAGAACACAAATGTAAAGGTTGCTTCTTTGAATGAAACTAAACTATGCCTGCTGGTAACTATTGGATGAAAGGTCATAGAGACATAGGGGTTGATTCACAGAACGTTTTCCTATGGGATTGTGCCATTATAAAACGCTTCTGTGAATCAGGCCCTTATTCTTTAATTGCAATTTTCAGCTGGATGCAAACCATATTTGTGTGATATTATGTTCATTATGTAAAGGACCAAATGTGGATATCTTCTTGCAAACAGAGTGCAAGCTAGTGACCTAACTGCAATGCCTGTAAACCCTGTAATTCTGAGGTGGAAACATCATTTTTATGTAAAAGTAAAAGTGAGTAAACAGACAAAATTGAAATTGGTAACACACCCACCATAGGTCATGTTGAGATGAACATTGTTTTGCTTGAGAGCAATCTCTGATGAATCGATTAATAACATGATCACATATGAGGAATATGTTTGAGAATGTTAAAATAGTTTAATGCAGAAATCTCTAAGATGGCATTTCATTAAATTGGAGGCAAAATGGCTTTGGAAGTTACTCCCATAAAACTCCCCTCATTAATATGCCCAATAAGTATGAAGGGGGTGGTTTATTGTAATGTCACTTTTGAAATACTGCCCAGTCACTTGCAATGATCAAATCGATTAGAGAAATTATACATGCTTCTAAAATGAGTGGTATCACATCTTTAAAAGACCAAACCCAGAGATTCTATGTACACACTTGTTCACTCATTCACTCACTGATGGAGAGTAAAAAGGAGAGAAATGGGAATTAAATAACAACACTTTCCTTTTGGACAAATTTGGAATTACTAACAGTACGCTGCACGAGAGCCCTACCTTGGGTTAACATTCGAGGCCTTCCTCAGTACCAAAGACAGCAGGCAAGCCCAAATACAGAAAGAAGGGAAACAGACTGTGGAGGGAAGCTAACACTGCCTTGCTGACTGATGTCCACTTGTTTCAGAGGGGCAGAACTAAATAATTCCTTACAAGGGTGCTCACATGTCTTGGGGACAGCCAAAAGAAATTCCCATGTAAGTAAAATATTAAGGGGACACAATTCTGAAGGTATCAATACCCTAAGGGGGTATAGATTAAATGCCAGCCTTTTTATTAGTGAAAATACTGGAATTATAGCTCTTATAGAGTAGTGCCTATGGTGTGTATACTAGGAGATCGTCCTCCTCCTCCTCCTCCTCCTCCTCCTCCTCCTCCTCTATGTAATGATCAAATACAATAGAAATATTCTAGGAGTCAAAGGGATATCTCATGGTGTGCATACCTAGAAAAATAATGTCAATTGAAGTAAACTCCTGGTTACCTCGCCAAGCAGAGTTCTGTTAATGGTGCAGAACCATTCAAGTCAAAGGGGAAAGGATAATTAACCGCTACACGTTTTCCCGCATTTAAGTTGTCTATTGAAAATGACAAATGTACATGTTTTCACATTAAGTCATTGGAAACACCATTGAAGGGAGTTTATCAAACCTAAGCTTTCATTTTGTAAGTGATTGGCATGCAGGATAGTTAATAGGTTGTATTGCAACTGTTTTTTATAGAACAAGTCTGACATATTCATGCAGCCGGGGATGTTTATTCATAACGAATAAGAAGTTTACAGATTTCAATAGGCAGGGATGTTCTGATTAATTTGGTTTCCTATAAAATGACAATTCTACCCTTGGAACTCGTGCCTTGTTCAACGCATGGTGAATGTGTGCGCAGGATAAATGAAATGTACATACAGTGACATGTGTACTTTAAAAGTTTACTTTCATGTTAATGATATTATGACCATTGAAGCTAGCCTTTCAAAGACTCATATTGTTCTTGTATTGAATTGGTTAAAATTACTTCTATTGTATTAATAAAAAGAACCTCTGTGCAACCTTGCATGTTTCTTGTCCCAAAAAGGAAGTGAGGCTTTTGCAAATCAATATATTTTTTATTTTTTTTTATTTTTGATTTAGCTGAAATCAATCAACTTTTCAAAAAAAGAAAACACAGAAGTTCATAATGGTGATAAAACATTGAAAATTAAAATAATACATTGAAATTTGTAATAAACTTTGTCAGCATAACATGACGTGAGGCAACATAAGGGTAATAACAAAACAGAATGATAAAAAGACGCAAAAGCCTCAGACTGGTGAACATACTATTTCAGATGGTAACATTTTTTCTAAATATTGTACTACAGCTTTTATGACGGCAAATCTGGGACTATTTATTAGAATACTCCAGATTTCCATTTCATTTTTTTCTGTGTACAAATTTAGTAGATTTGAAAAAAAGATATGTCTAGCATCTTTCAAGTTAGGACATGTTACTACTACATGCTGCAAAGTTTCTCTACTCATAAAATTTTCACAATAACGACATTTATATGTTTTACAAAAGGGATTTTTTTGCCTATATAGTTGGTCTCTAGAGGGCCATAGGTTTAATCTTATACGTAAAAATTGTTGCCTAATTCTTGGTGATGGGCATTTTACTAGATAATTTGCAACTTGACCCAATTTCTTAAAACAGTGAATTCTAGTATCAAAGTCATTATATTTTGTACATACTTCATAATTCTGAATCCAGGCCCATTGATAAAATTTCCTTTTAGCGCTCATTGGAGTATCCAATAACATCTGTAGAGGAATACTAGCCTCTGCAAGAAGTGTGTAAACAAAACTGCGCCAAGAATTCGGGAAAGTCTGCTCAGCCATGATCAAATAATGGGCTACTGTGTTCAAAATATTATTATTTGTAAGGCCTAAGAGACATTTACGGAAAAAGGCACACATTTTCCACTTCACTCTGCTTGCCAGAGAATTAAAACCCAGCTCATAGCGTAGAATTGGCATTGGTACACAGTTTGGTAAGTGTAAAACTCCTTTCCAGAAAACAGCTTCTAACTTGTCCCATGCTAGATCATTCGAATAGAGCTTTGACTCAATACCATATAACAGACTCGAATCACTTTCTGTTCATAGAACATAAAAATGTGTTTCAAGGTGAATTTACCATATCTATAGACTAGAATTTTTGCTTGCGACAAAAGAGACATTAATTTAGTCTGTAGTATTATCATATATTTGGGATCTCTAATGGTGTTCTGAATGAACACACCCAAATATTTGTACTCCGAAACTATATGCAGCGATTCGTGATACAGTTTCCAGGCAAAATTTCGACCCGAGGCTTTTCCCTTCGGAGTACATATCATGACTTGTGATTTTTCTAGATTTATCGATAAGATGTTTTTTGCGGCATAATGTGCAAGGGCTGATAACATGTTTTGAAGGCCTATCGGAGATTGTGATATTAGAACTAGGTCATCGGCGTATAGCAACCATGGTACACGCTGTTGGCTTAATTCCGGGGCATCAGATAATGTTTGAAGAAACACGCTACCCAGGTCAAAAATAAACAGATTAAACAAGAAGGAGGCCAAAATGCAGCCCTGTTTCAAACCCAAGGTTGTAGCAAAAGATGCAGACAAAGCACCTTCAATCGAAAGTCTGACTCGCATGGTGGTTCCGGAATGTAAAAGAATGATTAAAGACAATAAAGTTGAGGGACAACCAAGTGCATATAACTTGTTAAATAATAAATTACGATTAATTGAATCAAAAGCATGACGAAAATCAATAAAAGCAAAATATAAACATTGGTTACGAGCTGCATATTGTGCTTTCAACATATTCAGCGAGATCATGTTTGGCAAGGTGCCCAGACCTGGAACAAAGCCTGATTGAAAGGGGTCCATTTTAGCGCAGGTTGAAGACCAAATTTTCAGGTCTCGCAATATTAAACGTGAGAAAATTTTTCCTGGAACATCCAAAAGTGAAATGGGCCGATAGCTAGAGGGATTTGCTCGACTTCCCTTTTTGTAAATAGGAATGATGATTGCTTGCTTCCAAGAAGAGGGAATAGTCTGGGAGACATTGATATGCTCAAACAAGAGAAAAAGAATGTCTGTCCAGATTTCCGGATACTGTTTAAGATGCATGTTTGCAAGGCCATCAGGGCCAGGGGCTCTGGAATTACTTGCTTGTTTAATATAATATAATATATCCTCTCTGTCAAAGACTAGATGAAATTTCGGCAAAAATTTTAAATGATTTGATCTTGAGACAGAAGAGGTATCAGTAAATAGCGTTGAGAAATGATTGATCCAGATGGTTTCTGTTACATCATTTGCTTGCACAGCCACCTGTTGCCCCGCTGTCACATGATTAATGATGTTCCAGGATTGAGCTACATTTTTACCAGCTAGAGCTTTTAACATTGAGTAGCCATCAATAAATCAATATTATTAAACAATGGCTCCCAGGCTCCTAGAAATACATTTGTTCAATATATGAGAATGTTCCACATCTGGTTCAGGGTGGTGGAAAATTCCCCTGAATTGGATATCACATGATTAAAATATCCTACAATGTATTTAGATAAGCAGCAGTAGAAATGTTAGAGGTTTTAGTAGGATTTGATTAGGGAACATTTGGGTGAAAAACTGATAAAAAAAGACTTGTGCTTTTCAACGTAGCAGGGATGTGTATTTTCTTATTTGAGAGTATGCATGCAAGGTTTCAGTTTGACATTGATGGGGATGACCACTAACTGAGCAAAACAGTCACGTGGGGTCAAGATGCAGAATGCCTATGAGGCACAGAATTCGGCAACTAAGGAAAGATTGTAGATTAATCTAAGGGAGAAATACATTTTCTATAGTAATTACTAAGAAAATATTGTCTAACCTGCATCTCGATTATTTTCCCTATTCCCGATAGACCTAAAGCGAAAATAACAGTAGCTCTCTACTCTTGGTGTGGCTCTAGATTCAGATCATCCACAAAGTTTTGGCATGTTGATTAATGTAAAGTGATGTACTTACGCTTATATATGCCTATACAGTCTTAATAGTCACAGCGTGGTAGTGGACTGCCTGGTTGGCTCCAAAATAGGAGGTCCCATGTGTGCTGGGTTCAAATGTCACCCCCTCCAATGCCCTTTATTACTTAATTCACTTTATGTTTTACTTATTTTTTATTTTTTTTATGCTAGAAACCAGTGTACAAGAAGTACAATATGAGTTGAACATATGTATGTGTGGGGTAGAACATAACATCACAGCTTGGTAAATCAGGGGATCTTCCATCTCCTATGCAATGACATGTTACTGCTAAAATGTATCCGTACACTGATCAGAATTCGGAACCCCTTGATATGTATTGTTGAATAGTTAATTTCTAAATGCTTACAATTAATAACAGTGTATGATTTATTGTTTTTCTGGAGCCAACTAGTGCTGAATTTTTAAAATGTATTTCATGTTTTGTGGTATTATATATGGCTCCATATCCCATAGTGGAAAACAAGGGGCAGGGGGTCCTCGGAGTCCCTCTGCAGGCATAGACACGGCCAATTTACCTGATCTTGGGTGGATGTCCCCCAGAGAGTCTCAACAAAGTCTTTAGTTCATTATCCCTTTCACAGAGGAGACTTATCCCTGCGTATCAGTATTTGTCCTGCTCAGGGCAGACCAGCACCGAAATGCTAGGCAATTCTCCTCTGAACAAGAGTACCAAAAGCAACCCCAGACACATGTTTCGGCCTAGTCGGGCCTCATCAGGTGGAGCTGTACATCTCTAAGAACAGTGAGCAAGGGGTCTATGTCTGGATTCCCCTGGTAACTGAGGGTGAAATGAAAAGACACTTAATATGCAAAACAAGAGTTGTTCTGGGAGTGCCTCTGCCAGCACAAACACAGCCCATTGACCTGTTCTTCGGTCGATGGCCCCTGGAGAGTCTCAACCAAGTTGTTAGCTCACGGTCTCTTTCACAGAGTAGAAATATCCCTGAATATCAGTCTTTGTCCTGCCCATGGATAGTCCAGCACCGAAATGCTAGGCAATTCTCCTCTGAGCAAGAGTAACAACAGCAATCCTAGACACATGTTTGACTAGGCCGAAACAAGTGTCTGGGGTTTCTGTTGGTACTCCTGTTCAGAGGAGATTTGCCTACCATCGCAGTGCTGGACTACCTATGAGTGGGACAAAAACTGATATATGTATGGAAATGTCTCCTCTGTGGAAAGGATAGTGAGCTAAAGCGTGGTTGGAACCCTCCCGGGGGCCATTCACCCAAGAACAGGTCAATGGGCCGTGTTCATACCAGTAGAGGGTTTCCTCTTTATGCACATTTTGGGTACTTTGGGTTCTCACCCTAAGTTACCAGGGGAAACCAGACGTGGACCCCTTGCCCACTGTGATTAGATAGGCACAGCTCCACCTCACTGAAGATGCCTGACTAGGTCGAAACACATGTCTGGGGTTGCTGTTGGTATTCTTGTTCAGAGGAGAATTGCCTACCATTTCGGTGCTGGACTACCTATGGGTGGGACAAAGACTGATATGTGTATTGAAATGTCTCCTCTGTGGAAAGCATAGTGAGCTAAAGCATGGTTGAGACCTCCTGGGGGCCATCCACCCAAGAGCAGGTCAATGGGCCATGTCTGTACCGGTAGAGGGTTTCCCAGACCTCTTCATGCACATTTTGGGTACTTTGGGTTCTCGCACTAAGTTACCAGGGGAATCCAGACAACGACCCCTAGATCATGTACTTAGAGAGCCCAGCTCCACCTCACTGATGAGGCCTGACTAAGCCGAAACACGTGTCTGGGGTTGCTGTTGATACTCTTGTTCAGAGGAGAATTGCCTACAATTTTGATGCTGGATTACTTATGAGTGATTCAAAGATTGCTATGTATATGGACATTTCTCTTCTGTGGAAAGCATAGTGAACTTAAGCTTGGTTGAGACCATCCCGGTGCCATCCACCCAAGAAAAGGTCAATGGGCCATGTTCGTACTGGTAGAGAGTTTCCCAGACCTCTTTATGCACATTTTGGTTTCTTTCGGTAGTCAGCCTAAGTGACCTGGGGAATCCAGGTGTGGAAATCTTGTTCACTGTGCTTAGAAAGGCTCTGCTCCACCTCACCGATGAGGCCCGACTAGGCTGGAACTCGTGCCTGGGGTTGCTGTTGGCACTCTTGTTCAGTTGATAATTGCCTAGCATTTCAGTACTGGACTACATATGAGTAAGCCAAAGACTGATTTGTGTATGGAAATGTCTCCTCTGTGGAAAGTGTAGTGAGTTAAAGGCTGGTTGAGAATTTCCTGGGGGCCATTCACCCAAGAACAGGTCAATGGGGCGTGTTTGTGCCAATAGAGTTATTCTCAGACCTCTTTATGCACATTGTAGGTACTTTTGGTTCTCACCCTAAGTTACAAGGGGAAACCATACGTGGACCCCTTGCTCACTGTGCTTGGACAGGTACAGCTCCACCTCACTGATGAGGCCCGACTAGGCTGAAACACGTGCCTGGGGTTGCTGTTGGTACTCTTGTTCAGAGGAGAATTGCCTAGCATTTCTGTGCTGGACTACCTTTAGGTGGGACAAAGACTGACATGTGTATGGAAATGTCTCCTCTGTGGAAAGCATAGTGAGCTAAAGCATGGTTGAGACCCCCCCGGGGGCCATACACTGAAAAACAGGCCAATGGGCCATGTTCATACCGGTAGAGGGTTTCCCAGACCTCTTTAAGCATATCCCATAATGCATTTATCAGAGAGAAGTGAGGCAGGATATTGTCAAGATAACTTGCATTAAATGCAGGGAACGATTAATCACTTTGCCTGTGATAAAGCCTCTTTGCCAAACCCTTGAAGAAGTGTGATGTTTAGGAAGAGGTAGTTGGAGGTACTGCAGTCCCAGGCCCCAGAAAACCTTGTGGATGATGCAAATGGTCTTGCTATTGATCCTTGCCACCATAGGGAACCAGTGAAGAGATTTCAGAGCTGTAGAGATACGATCCCTGGGCTTGAGGTTAAAGACAAGTTTTGACGTCCTGTTCTGGATAGATTGTAGAGGTTGTAGAGTAGAGATAGGCAGATTTAGAAATAGGCTGTTGCAGTAGTACAGCCTAGAGAGGAACACACCTCTGGAGACAGTGAGACTCTGGGGGAAAGTGAGGAAAGAAAGAATACTTCTGAGGAGGTGCAGCTGATAGTTTGACGTCTTAGCAACGTCAGACATGTGAGGAGTAAAGCAGAAGGTGGAGTCGAAGATGACACCAAGATTCTTAGTCTCACAGGTAGGAGCAGGAAGAGGTCCCAGAGTGGGCGGCCAGACAGAGAGAGGAACGGATGGAACTGGTGTTTGAATGAGGAGGATCTCAGTCTTACTGGCATTAAGGCAGAGATCATTACTGGCACACCATTCCTGAATTGGGGCCAGGCAGCCTGGTATGAAAGATGGGGAAAACGCAGCTGAGGGGAGACGGAAATAGAACTGGGTGTCATCTGCATAACACTGAAAGGTGGTGCAGAATCTAGCGACACAGTGGGCAACAGGTCCCATGTAGTGGTTGAAAAGCTAGGAAGAAAGGTTAGACCCCCGGGGAACACCACAAGTAGAGAGAGAGATAGAAGAGAGGAAAGACCCCAGTTGGACCTGAGAGGGTCGATCAGTGAGAAAGGAGGTCAGCCAGGCCGGGCCTTGATCAGTGATACCTAGTTTATCATGGAGGCGATTGAGCAGGATGCCATGGTTCACCGTACCAAAAACAAAAGAAAGATCGAGGAAAATTAGGACAGGAGGAAGGTTAGAGTCAAGGTTAGAGAGTAGGTTTTCACAGGTGTTCAGGAGAAAGATTCAGTGTGCCGATTAATCTGGGAGATGGCCAGCATTTCCAAGAGTTTGCCCAGGAAATGAGAGATGGAGATCGGGCAATAGTTAGCCAGCGAGGAAGGATCAGCAGAGGGCTTCTTTAGGAGGGGGTGCAGAAGGGAGTGCTTAGAGGGATGGGAAGGTTGCAGTGGCAAAAGAGTGATTGCAGAAATCAGCAAAGGCTGTAGATATAACACTTGTTGATATAACACTTGATAACTAAAGTAGACATATTTAGTTATTTCAAAAGACATGTCTTTTTTTAAAACAATCATAGACAAAGATATACAGTACCGTTGCTTGACTACATTTCCAATGATTGATTCAAAATCAATGCTTAAACAACTACATTAATACACACATACATTATTCTGAATTAATTCTTGGGTTTCTGCTCTGTGGGAAATTGTTGGGCTATGTTGGGTAGGATCGAGAAATGTGCTCGCCCAAGGTAGATTACAGAGAGAGAGAGACTTTCCAGAATAGGTGGCAGACTAACAAAGAAGAAGGGGTCTTGATGCCAGTGAATGGGACTCAATGTTGGTTGTTAATGTTGTTGGTGCAAATTGAATAACTACTGTATCTTTTCCTCCATGGGCTTCCAGAACATTGATTGCACAAATAACGCAATCAGTGAGAGAATCATGGTCCTCAGATTGAAGGGCATGGTGTCCTTGAGTTTGACCACAAAGTTTGAATTTGTTATATCATTCTTTATACTGTTCAAATGTGACCAGGTGTTGGGAAAGAAATGCAGTCCATCGCCCAGAGATAGATTGCCAAATGCTAACAAAAACCTACATATCTTTGTTAACTTGTAGCTGGGATATTGGACACTTTTGCTTTGTTTTGTCTTGGACACATAGGCTAGGGTTAAGGATCTGTGCTGATACAGAGAACAACCAGGGAATTATGTTTACCATGTTGGGCTACTAATGTCCAGTAAATGCTGTTGCAGTGGTGTGGTAGAATCAGACAAGATATGGAGGTTGGATTATTTTCTCCTTAAAAATGTAAGTCCACTTCCCAATGGGAGTATTTTATAAGTGGGTAAAAATAGGTTTTAACTGGAAAAAAGAAATGTTTTTCTAATAATTATTTTTGTGCACCTTGTTATTCATGTAGATTGAAAGATACATTTGATCAGGCAGTTATAATAATTGCATCACTGGTCCCAACATATCCATGGAGCTGTGTGTGTGGCAGCTGGGGACAAGCATTTATGTTTGTTTCCTATTTTTTTTGGAGTATTTTTACTTCCTATTTTTATTTTTGGGAGTATTTGCCTATTTCTAGGGAGTAAAAGTGGCTCATAAACCCTGTATTTGTAGAGCCGGGTAGAAGAAATGAGTGATATCATGGGAAATGCCGTAAAAGGGACAGGTGTGATAAGGCTGACGTGAGGAGTGACATATAGGGATCAGCAGTCATGTTAGGAGGGAAGGGTGTCAAGGATATGATAGGGGGACTGGGGCCATTGGTAAAGCTGTAGAGGGGTCAGAAGCCAGTCGAGTATTGGAAATTACATTTTAGGGTGATGGGGTTCCAGGTCAAGTCAAAGAATACAGAGGTATAAGTAATGGTCATGTGTTCCTAGTATTTCTTCATGACATGTTCTAAATCAATAGTGGACAGTGACCCCTATTGCAGCAGGTCCTGCTGAGACTGTTTTGCATGTTCCCTTTTCAACCTCTTCTTAAGTGACTCAATTCTTCATTAGAATGCACACATTCTGCTTCTGGTACAGTTCTGTGGAAATTAATTGCATCCTGGAATTCAGGGTATCAGGAAAGGTGCCAGATGTATTGTGTGAGCATGCAAAAGTGCTACTTATCAATATGAAAGACATTACTGCACTTCCTAAATATTAGTGCCATCAGTGAGATTGTAGGCAGGTTCTTCCCCCTATTATGTTCCCCATTTCATCTTGTCATCCATTAGATTATTGGGCATTCCTTACACTTTTGCTCCATTGCTGATGTCATAGATACATGATATTTCTCCAACTGAGTGGTCCTATCCAACGGATGTCTTCCTCAAGACAATGTTCAACACTGGTAGGATCATCTGAAATGTTGGTGTAAAAACAAAGATTCAAAACATACAACAAGTTAATGGCATGTGCCCTCGCAAATAGGAAGATCACAGACACAATACACAGTACTACATCTCTTAAGATTATGAAACCCTTCCAATCCCAATAGAAATTAATGAGGAACTGTTTATAAGGCTGGCTGTAAAGTGATGTAACTGGAGGAAGACAACCAATAGCATGTTACCCCAATTCAGTAACAAACCCATGCAATGCATATAATCACTGAATGAGATACTTGAAATGGAAGGAGCTCTAAAGTGTTGTTATGAGAACATAGCCAGTATGGTCCAATGCAGGAATACACCCTTCTAAGCTAATAAAGAAAATGGAAATGTAACAATTATCAATAGAGCAAGAGAAAGCAAAGAGACAGACCGTACAGGACAGTGGAGTGCCACACAATAACAAAGATTCTGAAGGTGCACAGGTTTTCTTAGTGTTTACGCAGCACACTCTCCTTTGAGTGTTGTGATCTCCTCCATTTCATAGCTCATCCCAAATTCTGTCTATTGATGAAATTAAGCTAAGTTCACTTCTTGTTGTAACCCTTGTTGTTCTCCATTTAGGGATCAGTACAATTGGTTTGTGTTTGGCCATGGCAAATACTGTATTTAGAACTGTGCCAGCAATTACAATGCACTTGTAAATGTATCCATCGTCCTTGAGTACTACTGTTGGGATGCACATACAGTGTCCAAGGCAGGCAAAAAGGTCCAGGCTTAGAAAAAACTATTATCATGTACCAGTATGTGAGCAGGATGAGTTTCATGCAGCAGAAGGTGCATGATTTGTTTTTAGTAAGGTTTGACATATATTAGATACTCACATAAAGCAATACAGAAGGAACAACAATTGTATTCATGTGGTTGTAGACTTTATAGATAGGGCAGTGTGGTATAGGCCCTGCGCTTAGAAGTAGTACACAAAGTAATGTTTCCAGTTAGATGTTAGACGGCAGCTCAAATAGGTGGACGATTGAGTCAGAAAGGTAATGTGGTAGAAGCAAGGCCAGTGTATGGCAGAAGTGTCGCCATATTGGTTGTTAAGACCTAGTATGCGATGAACAGAATAGCACACAGGCCCCAATGTGGAGCCGCAGCTTTGTGTAATACAGTCCCAAAAACAAGTTTCCTTTTCTGTTCACCAGGAATAAAGTCAAGGTACACAGCTGAACGTTAATTAGCATGCAAGGCAGGGTGCACAGCCATTCCGGTTCCACAGATCGTGGGCTGAAACCACTGATCTCAGCCCGCATTCCATGGATTCTGCAGGCTGCCTCCCTACCCCGATTTGCCATCTTGTCCACGCCCTCCTTTTCCCTTTTTCTGTTCTTCTCAACCTCCCTCACCAGCCTGAGTTACCTCATTGTTGTGGCAGTGGCGCCCACAACTTCCATTCATCTAACTTTTCCGTATGGAGCCTCGCCTTCTACAACCATGGTGGCCATCTTGGAAAACTATTTTCATTCATTGAACGGGACACACCTGGCGTACCATTCAATGAATGAAAATACTTTTTCTTACCACCCTGGGCTACCGCTTTGTTAACCCCAGAGCTAAAAGCATTAGTACGGTGTTCCACAGGCTACACATGGAGTAAAGATCCTGGTGCCCTCATTAAAGGCCCTTGCTTCACTCAGGCCGTTAACTCAGGCTGTGGGCCGTTTACCACCAGTATAGCCCGGGGAACATGTTACTAATGCTTCATTCTATGCACCTGCAATACCCCAATGTGGTGGGAACGGAATGCTAGTTGTAGGGAGGGCTGGTGGGGATGCGTCCTTTGAAGGACATTTTTGTGAGAACAGAGTATGGGGTTTTGTGATGCCAAGTGGCCTGGTAAATATTAAGAGCACTTCTGCCCTCACCGATGGGGAGTCATCCCATATGAATTACAAATAAATGCACAACCAAAGTAAATCATTCCCTGAAAACCAGACACAAGAGTGGTGCCCGAGTCATGTCATTACTGGGCACCTGGGGTTGGCCGGATATAAGGGGGGAGCCGTGTTTGGAACGTTCCATGATTTGCAATAGAAGGAACAGAGGTGTTGCCAATAAATTTAGCACAAGTTCGAGGGTGCAGCTTGTGTGCACCAAGACCTCTGGTATAATGTGAAGGACTATTGCCTTTACAAAGAAGATTTGAACTCGTCAGTTTATTTTGAATGTGCCTGGCTCGGAGGGATGCACATCACGTGACGGTCACAAGTGTGTAGGGGAATGAGTTTGGATAAGGGGATTCCAATGGGTCCTGGGACAATAGGGTGTGTTAGCAATTTCTATAGGTTGTACCCAATAAGGGTGGTGGTTTAATGTTGTAGGGCCTCATTACAACCCAGGCGGTAAGTTACCGCCTGGGTCGTACCTTTACCACCATGGCGTAAACTACGTTTACGCCATGGTGGTTGGCGGACTTACCGCCCCATTCTGAGGTTGGTGGGGCGGTAAGTCCCCAATCCCCATTTACCCTTCCCCATTCCCATTTTTGCCCCATAGGGCATAATGGGAGTGGGGAAGGCGTTAATTACGTCACCGTAAATTACGGTGGCATAATTAACAACAAGATCCCTTAGCTCCATGGATTTTAACACCTGCTAAAAGCAGGTGTTAAATCCTCCATGGCGCTAAGGGACCTCGGAATCAGGCGGTAAGGGTCGGCGCTGTTTACGCTGCCGTAAACCCCTTACCGCCTGGGTCGTAATGAGGCCCGTAATCTATTCAGATTTCATGATTTTCTGCTAAGTAACCCGTAACATCTTGAGCTCCGTGTCAGTTCAGTTCTACGGGACCCTCTGAGACTTTTTTTTTTTAATAAACCTTGTTCTCCCTTGCAAAGAGGTGTAGTGATTATTTGGTCTTTCGGATTAAGTTTTACCGTTAGGGTTTTGGGTTGCTTTTTGTCTTTACACCACGTGGTCCATTGTCAGATCTGCAGAATGTCTAGCTGTCAAATCCCTCACTTTTCTTTTGGAAGTGATGCAGTTGTATTGGTGAGGGCCCCCTTGAGGGCACTGATACATAATCCCTAATGAAGAAATTGCAACATATGGGTGCTTGAAAACAGGGCAACACATATTTTATGGACAGCTTTATGCGAGCAGCAATTTTGGAAGACGCTTATGCTGTCAGCTGATCAACTGTCGGGATGGGTGTTCATCAAGAAAGGCTTTCTGTGCATGTGGTGCCTTTCCATCTGCCTTTACAAGCACCAAGTAGTGAGGGCTCCATTTTAAAATGCAAATACAAATGATGCACGTCATGGGTACAAAGCTCCAACAACCTCAAAGACATACTTTGCCATTCGGTCCAGAATTGTAGTAAGTACTATTCCCTTTAACCTCTTAATTAAGTAATGTCTCGATCTGTGGCTTTATCTCTATTTTTTATGTTAATGGAATTAGTTTAGTGTGTACAGTATTCATATACACCATCTTAGAGCAGTATTCAGAGTAGGTGGTACAATGCGTTCACTATAGCTCTTAAAGCAACTTAAAGTAGGCCTCAGCCAGTTCACTTTTACTACTGACTGTGGGACAAACTCAGTGGTTCTTTTTTTTAAAATAAAGTACAGTGTTTTTTGTAGTACACATTCACAGTGGAATATTAAAAATAAAAACTAACATACAGATTGCCAAATCTTTATAAAGATCAGTGGTTCAGGTGTCACATTATCTGCATGGATTCAATGGTATTAGTGTACCCTAAAACCTTTTAGATAAAATAAAACACACCTGAATAGGTGGTCACAACACACATCAAAATGTAGATTTGCTCACCCTGAAATGGATGACTTTTATTGCACCCTCTACTTAAGTGGTTCAGTGTTCAGGCAAAAGTATAATTAATAAAAAATAAATAAATAATAACTAAATGAAGTATGCTCAGAGGTGTCTGCTAAATTCAGTCTAAATATGGACACAAGTTCATTTGTTACATGTCTTTATAATGAATCATTTAATAAGAAATTACTATTTAACAAAAAATATAGAACGAAAAAACATTTAAAAAAAATTTCACAGCTAACCCCCCCAACCATTTCCCCACAAGATTGAACCTTTTACCCCAACCCCACATACATTTTCATTATATAATTTTCGTTATATAGTTTGTTTGTTTGTTTATTCATTTTTTAGGCGCACCAGGCTCGTGAGTAAAAGGGCGCAACAATATGGAAATGCAAGCTTACAAAGGTTACAAATATACACAGGATACAGTATTTACATAGTAGTGAGAAATAAAATATTTATATGTTTACACAATATACACAATATATAGAATAGAAGCGAAGACAGGGAATAGCCAATGGAGTTACAGAGATAAGCGATAGACACTGCGCAAAGGATATCTATGCCAAAAATGGGCCCTTCGTGTAGCTCCCGGGTAGGTTACATTACAAAAGGTCTTCAGAGTTAATGCAGTAGTGCACTATTAATGCAGGATGGACAGGTCTCTTTAGATGTGGGCAGGTCCCCCGTGGGTAATGGGAGTCATTCTTTATTACACTTTCATTCTAAAGACTGTATACCCAGTTCATTGAGGGGTTCACCCAGTATATTGAGGAGTTCCCCCTTTTGACACCATGGTTCCCTGGGTGTAGAAAAGGAGAGACTTCAAACTCAGGACCAGCAATGCCATAGGGTGTGATGGGTGATTGAAAGTCTGTTTGCTTAAATGGATGTCTCGGTCACACACTCTTCCTCACAGTGCATCAATGTGTGTTGTGAATCGAGCATGCGGGTGCCTGTGCTATGAATCTCTTCAATGACAAGGAGCTGCCTAGGAGTGACATGAGAAACAGTCTTAGAGCTCTTTGTCTGGTGTGTATCAATGATACATTGGGCCAAAATTAGTGGTGAAATATGCTGTTCACTTAGCCTTTCTGATAGATAAATAAAAGAGATACAAACACATATCCTTCACATACTTCACCAAAGGACATCCATTTGGAAGTTGGGAAAGGAGCCTGTGAGATTGTGTGATTGGATCCAGGTGTGTTCTTATATAATGTTAGTAGCAAGGATTACATGCACGTATTCCTGCATTTATTTTCGATTTCCAATGAATATCTGTATTAAGGTGCTAATCATGTGCATTTGTTTAATACATGTCTAATTGGTCAAGGAGAGCGAAATACGAGAAGACTGTTTCTGGAATTGTGAAGATCTAATGGAAATAATTGATAAGCATACAAGGTCAGTATGGATGCAAATGCGGTAGAGAACCTTTCTGACAATTAACCATACACTTTTGTGGGGGTGGGACGAGTCAAGAAATTGCATGCAACAAACATGGATGGCAGCAGCATTGGAACATGGATGGGATCCTTTTCACTTCCAGTTTAGACAGGGAACAGGAAGGAGGCTGCAATGAGAGCTGTAGTGTGCAGTGATGCACGTTGCAGTATTGTTTATGAGCGTGATATTCCCTAGCCTTTAAGAGAACAGTGTGGTGGGAAGAAGTGAGGAAGTCAGCAGATGGTTTACATTGTGGGTCTGAAGTATTGTGAATCAGAACATGACAAGTAGATTAATCTTGGGGATGGGATGGGATCATACACACAACGGCAGATATGTGCGAGTATTATAGGTGAGTCCTTAATGTGAGTGGAAAGACCAAATGGAAGTTAAAGGTCAGAATGAACAGGTAGGTTGAAGAAGATGAAGAACAATAGGATGGATAGAATGCAGAGAGATGCATTATGGAAATGCAGTTCAAATAGGGGGATCTGTTTTGCATTTGACATGGTCAGTAAAGCATTGTTAGGTGTTTTGTGTTGTGTGGGAGCTGGCTGCATAAGAGAACTGCGCACCAGTACATACAGTACATATTGTTTTGCTGGGATCAAGTAGAGGGGCATCTTGGGTGTTGAGGGACAAGGTTTGTGGTCCAAGGAATTGCTGAACTTCAGCCAAACTATTCAATATCTGCAGGCCTCTTAGCTCCTAGAAGTGGAGTGCCTCAAGCTTAAGAAGACACTAGTGATTGCACTAGCATAGTCCTTTGTTTCCTTTCCTATCACATTCTTGTCAGTGTATTAGAGATATGTGATTACGGCACCCATGAATAATTTTGGTTGCAGGCTGGCTCGAATGACTATCACGTTATGTTCTTGATTGATGTTGCTACAGGTAAAGGCTTGGAGAAATCGGGGCTGCCTGTCATAGTCACGAGTGTCAAACAAACTGACTGGGGCCCTCTAGCAAATATTATGAGTGGCCCTGAGATTCCTACCACCAATAATCGCACAAAGGACACTTGCTAAACTTAGTTCAGATTAATCAAAGTGACCATCCTGCACTGCACTGACTACAGAGGAGTAGGTTACGTTTTGAGCCAGCAGATCAAGTCTTTTATTTCCGGAAAATAGCTCTAATAACTAAAGTAGAACACTAATTGTTCCCTAATCCATTTTACTAAAACAAAAACGTGGTAGATTCCTCGTGCCATTTAATACTGTGAAATCAGATATGTATTGTTGAAGACTTTCCCTCTGTTCAATTTAAGAAGCATAATGTGCATTAGTTATTTGTCTGCCAGGTTTGAAATATGTTCCTGTTCTAGTGAAATATGCAATCTGCTTAAAATTTAAATACATGTTTTTATTCTCTTCCAAACATTTTCAGATTCAAAAATAGCTTTGAAAAACTGGTTGTCCCAATACAAACACACTAGGAGTGGAGTAGATTGGAGTCACTTCCTCTACCTCATCTTCTTGTTCCTCTTCATTGGGCCTCATTCCGAGTACGGCGATAACCAATGGCGCTATTAACGCCTTGGTTGACGCCGTACCCGGACCGGCAGCGCCTTGGTGGATAGCGGAATTACCGCCCCATTCCAAGGTTGGCGGGGTGGTAATTCCCCATTCCCCGTTCATTACGGTCACCGTTATTGGCTTGGAGGCCCCTTTGCGCCCTCGACTTTAACACCTGCTCAAAGCAGGCGTTAAGGGCAAGGGCGCAAAGGGAACTCGGAGAATGGCGGTAAGGGATCACCGCCACCGGTCTCGTTACCAGTGGCCGCTATACCTTACCGCCATACTCGGAATGAGGCCCATTGTCTCTGGAAGTATTGCGCTTTTTTGTGTGTAGGTCCTACAGCTGGTGGTGGTGGTTCTTGGGGAGGAAGAATGGCAATAACTGATGCCATTTTCTAAGAAAAATAGCAGTTTTGCTAATATTCCTCCAAGTATGTGCTGTGTACTAGAATGTTAATGTATAATTAGTAAGAAAAGGTGTAGAAGCTTTGCAAGCGGAACACTTTGAGCTTGAAAGTTCCTAGATCAGCAGGAAATGCAGAACTGTCCACGAAGCACATACCCAATTGTGAAGTCCGGACATGCTCATGAACACGTCATCATGTCGAGCACAAGAGGTTACATGAGACTGTCAATGAACGCAAAAACAGTCAACGAAATTTGCAAAAAGTGTATAGAAGAGGTAAAAATGATGCTAGAAGGTGGGAAATGGCAGAGTTTTAAGGTGATACTATGTACATTGACAAAAATGTTGCTATATTAGGTTACGTATGGTATTAGTAAGTTGTAGGAAATTAACATGCACTGGTAAAAACCCATAAAATTCAGTAAACTACTTTGTTAAAGGGACGTTATGGTTATGTTGCACTAATAAAAACTGAAATAATGTATGATCCTTGTGCACGCAGGTAAGGTTCCAGCAAAGTTCCTTTATTACATCTTCTGTCAGAACATTGAGATATAACTCAGAGGTAACCACTGGCTCCCTGGCCCAGGCAGGGGCTCTCCAACTGCCTGTATCTAGAATCTTGTTTACATACATTCGTTCACTCACAACCAACATTATCTCTTACAACACCAGGCTTCCACATCCATTCCCAAGCACAATACAACACATCTCCATTCCTTCCAGATCTCACCACAACACAACGTAGCACTTCACAACACATCTCCCTTCTCCAGCATGGGGTCTGGCATGGATTCAAATGCTCATGAATATTCCCTGTCATCAGGCTCGGAATCCTCGGTAAAGAAAAAAAACAGTTTCAGTTTTGTTTCTGAACTGTCTTTCTCCTAACAACCTATCACTTGTCTCTGGGTTATACTGCCCCCAGCCAATGACTGCCCTCTACCTAAGCTCCTCCTCCGGCAGCCATCTTCAGAGTTTTTCCCGCACTTTCAAGTGCCGGGAGTCCTTGTGCTATAGCTCTTGAGCTTTTACTGTGTTTTGAGATTTTTCTAAGAGTTTTGCTCTCTTTTTTGGTCAATCGAGCCTCAAGCTCCATCGATCCACCAACCAACTAACGGGGAACCGTTTTTCTGAACTTTCTACACCCCTCAAGGGCGATTCAGGAAGATTCTTGGAGGCCTACACCACGTGGACATGGCCGAAGATAAAGTAATCTCGACCCCCTCTGTTCAGGATCTGCCCAGGATGCAGACTAAGGAACATCTTCCTGGAGGATGGGCACTCCATCTGCCTTTATTGCCTACATTCGGACAGCTCGCACGTGGTATGTGTGTTCTGCAAGGACATGTCTGCCCACACCATAAAGGACTGCCACAAACGGCTCACCGAGTGGCTGGAGACGAAGAACCCAGCGGAAGGTGAGCCCCGGCAACGTACTACTCCCAAGAGAAAGTCTGAGTGGTCTTCTAAGACCTTTGAGGGCGCTCCGGCGATGGGGCCCTCACATAAGGCAAAGCACTGTGAGTCCATGGGCACCAGGAGCGCTGTTGGTACGGGCGCTGCGGCAGCCAGGCCGGGTGTAGCTTCACCGACGCCGTCAACCACAAGCCAGCGCTCCGGATCGTCAAAGAAAAGGAAGGCAGATCACCTGGGGAAGGTTCTGGAGAAGCCCCAATCGACTCCGATGAAGAAAGCCAAGAGGGAGAAAGGCGCTGACCCCCCCACGGTGAAGGCCTCAAACGCACCCAAGGTCGTGAAGGCCCAGGTTCACCAGGTGAAACCGTCCATTGAGGGAGTGGTGGCATCCCTGGTGAAGGCTGCGGACGCTGGTTCACAGGAGACATCCACCAAGACGCGAGTTTCCCTGCCCGCCCACATTGACTTCCGTGAAGGCAATGCCTCCCATCTCCCCGAAACCGAGAAGAAGGGGGGGTGAAGTGGTCCAGCTGGACTCAGAGATCTCTTCCGATGAGGAGCTTCGAAGCCTGGCAACAGTGCCTGAGAAGAGGGGGTCGAGGCCAGGTCCTACAGGAAGGACCCCGACGAGGCAGATGGGGAGAGCAACCAGGGAACTGATGAGGAACGGCAGAACAATGAGGAACCAGACACCATGCCTCTTCCAACGCTCCCATTACAACTGCCTCCACCAACGACGGGGAGGTTGGAGGACATCCTACTAGCTCTGCACATCCTGCGGACTGAGATATGGACAAGGTTGCCCATGCCTCCGACGAGCGATCCGGCACCTGGACCTTCAGAGGATCCTCCAGCTAATAGGAGACGAGTCCATCCTCCTCCACCGTACCAGCCCTCCTATCCATCCCCTCTGCTGATGGACGTGACGGCGCTGGATACAGCGACGAAGGGTACGGACGACGGTGACCACGATGGAACAGATCTCCCATCGCCGGTAGCCAGGTTTCTGCCCGGACTAGATCGGCTCCTTCCACGCCATGATCTCTACGGCCTCAGAGCTGTTCCAGCTCAAACCTGAGGAAAAGAGGAAGGAGGGATTCCTTTATCAATGACGAGAGGCCGTACTCTGGGTGAACCTAAGACTTATGAAATAAGAAGGTGCAGCACCAACTACTATGCAAGAACACGAAGGCAAGTGGGAGCCATATATCTTTACCCTCTCACAAAGCAAGCACCTTTCATCAAATAACACTC